>NC_135897.1:48640747-50044580 GCF_964194155.1 Cetorhinus maximus | reverse complement strand
AGAGCTATTGGAACCCCTCAACAGAGTTGCACGTGAATCGGAGGAGAGCGTCCGCCTGTTCTCTGATGAAGTGGTGCCCACATGTGCACGTATGTAGGTCTCCATGGGAAGTATGGCAGACAACATGGAGACCCTAGTCCAGCAGAATGCAGAGATGTGCGCAGACCTCCTCTGTCGCGGTAGCCATGGATGAGTTCCTGTAGTGGCAACACAAGAGGGAAACGGGGCACCTCAAGCAGTCAGGCCGGGGCCTTCGCCACCCGAAGGGAGGAGCAGCAGCAGCTGGACACCCCTGGTCATCCACTCAGGAATCTCAGAGGCTGTCCTCTCCCTCCGAAGACCCTTTGCCTGTGGCTCCCTCAACCTTGTCCTCTGTCATTGCAGAGGGAGCAGCTGGCCCACAGGATGATAGCCAAAGCAAGCCGGAGGCCCCAAGGCCTTGGCTCTCCAGAGGTCCCACGCCAAAGGCATCAGAGGCAACACAGCTAACCATTGCACAGGCTGTTTCCACTCCTGCTGCGGATGTCAGGGCAGCACCTAGAAGTCTAGGGCGTTCAAATATTAAGAAATTCTGATCACAGTTGGTTGCACAGGTGAACACATTTTGCCACTTTACAATCCGGAAATATATGTGAAATTGTGTCTTTCAGCTTTATTGACAGGCTTTATGAGTTCTCCCATTGCATCACCCCCACTACTAGCATGCAGCCGGCCCACGAGTGATTCTGGAGGGAGAAGTATGTGTGTAGCAGGGCCTTGTGCAAGCACTCTCCCATGCACGTGGATCCTTCCCGCATCACACTCACCTCAATGTCTTGAGCATTTCCAGTGCTGCCTGCTGGGTTTTGCTTTCAGCTGACCATCTGAGCTGACCTGCATCTCCGCCCACCCACTGATCACACTCCCATGCAGCACCTGTTCTCACCCACCATTACTCATTTTACTTTTGATTTAGCCAGCATGGTAGCGCTATAGTTTTTTTTGCGCTCCCCCCATCCTTTCCCCTCCCCCAGTCACCCCATTTCCTTTCCCCCATCACTCTTGACACCCCTGGCAACACCTTCCATGGCAACACCTTCCACCTCCCCAGTGTCACCTACCAGTCACAGCCCTTTTCTTTTGGGGATGTCCAGGTGAACGTGTACATTCCCTTCCTTCCCAAAATCTCACTCCTTCCCACCCCCAGGGTCTGTGTCAGCCTCCGAGTCCCTACCAACCACCCTCGACGTTCCTTCTGCCAATACCGTCGCACCCTCACCCTACTGCTTCACTTTGCCCTTGGTCATTCTCATCATTCCCTCCTACCATGCCACCCTTAGTTCACTCCCCAAGAGGCAGTCATGGACTCAACAGAGCCCTCCCTTGCACCTTCACCTGGACAATACCCCTCTGGCCACCTTCCCCTCTTGGAACTCCTTCACCACCCCTTCCCCTAACCACTCCACTCCAGTTGGAACTTCTCCCCCACCCCACCAGACTCCCCCGCCCTGGATTCCCCAACTTAATCCTTCAACCTTCCTGAGTACTTCTTCCTCCACCCTTAATTCTTTCACCACCTTTACTCCTTCCCTCTCCGGACTCTTTCCTCCATCATTCCTCCTCCCACCTTACTCCTTCCCCCTTCCACACTCCTTCTTCCACCCTTATTTCTTCCTCCGGCCTTACTCCTTCCCCTTTCCCGACTCCTTCCTCCACCCTTACTCCTTCCTCTCTCTGGACTCCTTCCTCCCCCCCAGACTTCTTTCTCCCCCGGGCCCCTTCCCCTATCCGGACTCCTTCCCCGCTCCAAACTCCTTTCCTTATACCTTCCTTCTCACTTACACCTACCGCCCCAGTTACCATCTTTCCCCCGTTATCCGCTCCTCCCCCGTTCACCCTCCCCCCTCCCAACTTCACCCCCCAACACCTTCAATCCCCCCCGCCCAACCTCACCCCCCCCGCCATCTTTGTTCCCCCCTCCCTCCCAGCCTCACCACTCCCTCTCCCCACCCCCGACACACCTTCCTCTCCCAGTCGTTCCTAGACCTTCCTCTCCCACCCCCTGGTACATCTTCCTTTCCGAAACACAGCTGGACCTTCCTCTCCACCCTCTCAACAATCATCCGTTGTGAGCAGACCCTCATCGGTGACTTTCCAGCCTTCTGTGAGCTGCTTCGCGGCGGAGCCATGTCCATGAGAATCTACCCAGCATGTAATGGATGTTCCTCCAGGGTCCCATTGCTGTCGAGCTCCATCATCTTCTGCCCCTCGGATATCCATAATGTGAGCAAGTCCCTGATGGTAAGTCCCCACTTCTGTACGTCACACTTATCAAGACACGTTCTGCACCGGCACGTTTTCACGCAGATATGGGCGGTTGATCCAGCGTGGGGGGGATGATTCCAGCGGCCTGGGCTTATAATGATATGCAGATGTATTACACTGAGGCCCCGATGTCCGACGCAGGAAACGCAGCCCACCATTGACGGGCAGAGCGGACAATTGCAAACTGTTTCATGATGTTGTTAAACCGATTTTTGGCCTTCTTGCTCACGCTGCCAAACATGCCCGACGCCAGCAGACATGGAAAATTCCGCCCATAGATTTGGTCTTGAATATATATACTTGGGGTACAATCTCAACATTTATTTATGGCACAAAAAGTAGGAGGTTTCTCAAACAGTGAGGAAGACTGTAAAAGACTTTAAGAAGGTACAGGTTAGTGATATGTGCAGATAGGTGGAAAATGCAATTTAATGTGGATAAGTATGAGGTAATACATTTAGAATTGAGAAACAAGGAATGGGAATATTTTCATAGTGGAAAGACTTTGAAGGCATGAACAAAAAGAATGATCAAGGGATTCAAAGATATAATTCACTGAAAATACAAGTGCAGAGAGATAAACTCATAAAAAGGCCAACAAACATTTCGCTTTTACAAGAAGAGGCTTAGAGAATGTGAATAAAAAATAATGAAGAATTTATACAAAACACCTTTAGGCTACAGTTAAAACCACAGAAAAAACACAGTGTAGATGCCTGAGAATGATGACAAAGATGGGAATCTACAGATACGAGGATAGACTTGAGATATTGAGACTAAAAATAGCATAGATGCATTTAAGGGGAAGCTAGATAAGTTAATGAAAGGGAAAGGAATAAAAGGCTTTGTTGATAAGATGAGATGAAGTAGGTGGGAGTAGACTCATGCGGAGGATAAATACCAGCACAGGGGTCAAATGGCCTATTTCTGTAATTCTATGTAATTTACATTAAAGCAGTGTAGGCTACAAACATTTAACAGAGATTTTGAAAATTATCAAGAGTTTTGATAGTGAGAACGCGGAAATATTATTCCTTCTGGTTGGAAGGTCAGTGACAATGACCTTTGGTTTAAAATGATCTAACAAAAAGTTGCTTTGGACAATATTTTGACTCTGAATTTTTAAATAACATGACGCCCACCTACTGCAAAAACTTATTGGGGAAACCATATACATGCTTTCCATAAGTTTATTGTCCATCAATGTAAATGGTTGAAAAATGATGGTGTGTACTTCTCCAAGTTCCCAATAGAAATGATATTTTTCACTTCTTAGTCCTGGTGTGCAGGCCTCACCTGGTGAGGTTGCACATTGAAAATGACAATGCTCTGCGTATTAATTTTTTATCAAATGGTCAAGAAATTGTGTGCAACAAATGCTAGAATTTCTAATATGTGTTCTTGGTGGGCAAGACTCCCTACTGGGATCATGAAGCTGTTGCTAAAATATGCTCACAGTAGGGGAGATTCTGCATTAGGAGACACGTTAGAAAAACTAGGCTTTATTGAACTTTTTGATTAAGTTTTAGAATCATTTGGCAACTCTCTACGTTTAAATGAACCTTCCTAGCCACATTCTTTCATTTATTACCAAAAAATAACATACTATGACATCAAAAAGACTCAATTTTAAGATACCAATGGGTGAAGAGTGATTTTAGATATTTCACCCATTGGTATGGGCTTTGAGCGGCCTAGTCAGCAGTCTTAAAGGAACCACTGAAGGATTTTTTTTTTAAAAAGAGAGCCTGTAATTGATTTTAATGCTCTTAACTTACCCCACAAAAATCAACCCTCACTTCAAAGCCCAACCCTCTGTCATCTCCTAAATTTACCTGCACCATCTGTGTTCCGTGATGGAGCCACCAGATTTACCACCTCTGATCAACAAGCTGCTGCAAAAGCCCAAACAACTCGCCATGGAATACTAATGAGGCACAAACATGAAAATGGGTCAGGCCTCAGGCTGCTTCTATCAGGCAGGCTGAAGGTTCATCTGCCTGCCTCTTGCCCAATGGAAGGAACCGCAGGGAAATCTGCCGTTAAGATTTAGGGGGAAAAAAATCAGCAAAGATTTCACGTTAATATTTTATGCATGGAATCAAACTATTCTACATGTCTGCTATCCTGTAACATGAACTCTTAAAGCATTATTAGTGTGAAACAGTTTGGTCGGAGACATTCTCAGCCAAAAATCTCCTTATGCCACATAATTAGGCAGTACTTTCAATGACTAAAACAGACCTCCAGTGTGACAATGTCATCATTACACAACTAGCATGCCAAATGCTCAGTTCTGTACTGCCCATTCACTTCATTGAAATCTAACTGGAACAGTTTTGATTGAATCGCTATGGTGTTGCTCTACTGATTCAGTGGAGACTGCAGAGAGGAGCATCTAGTCCCTGAATGGAATTTTAAATCCATTTGCTTTTCATTGACAATAACTAGCAAAGAGATTTTGTAAATTTCAACATGCTATGGCTTTACAACAATCTTAACTCTTTAAAGACATGCTTTGGGCAGAAGTTTTGGTCAGGCAGTTATTACCTGCTGTTGGCAAGGTACTTTGAAAGCACAGAATATGGAGATGCATTACCAAGAAGAGGTATAATACCATGTTGAATGATAGGGACTGCGCATGATTCTGCTATAGCTGCAGTGCTATCTGCAGTAATAGGAAAACAGCAATCAAAATGATCTATTGCTTCAAACCTTAAACAGATTTCTGTCTTAAATAAATCACTGGGGTTATTAAGTTAAGAACATTTTCTAGGCAAGAGTGCAAAAATTGATGCACCAGAACTGCAAATAGTAAAGCCAGGAAAAAATGAGATGGGAATATAAAGTGAAACTAGATTATTGCTGGAAATTAATTTGCAGTAGCTTCCTTTTGAATCTTTAATTGATCAGGACAATCTGCATGAGTGAATCCATACATACTTTCACAATGTACTTTTAATACATGAAAAATCATAATTAACTGTTATTCCATGTTAAATGCACTTTGAGACAAACAACTGCTCAATAAAAAATTGCCTCTTAACCTTCCATTCCGAAATTGAAACACACATCTTCCTAAAAACGTAGGAACAAGAACAAATCTTTAACCCAATAAGCTTGTCCTTTTTCATAGAATAACCACATCTAACTCTCTCATCACCATGTTTTTCAATCTCTCCTCCACAGAAATGCATTTAATAGTTTTTTTTAAATCAATATATATTGTCTCTTTAAATAGCCTTCCTTGGTAACTTATTTCAAAACTCCTTTATTCTTTGATAAAGCTATACCTGACTTGACTTCTTACTGCTAGCTTTTAACTTGTATCTCATTTAACTTGTATTTTAACTCGTGGTGAAATATGTATGCCTTGGCCACGGTAACCAATTCATCCGGACTCATATTGTCAATTCCCTTCAGAGCCTTTAAAACGTCAGCTAGACCACCTCAAAGTATCTCTGCCTTTCAAAGAAAAATGGTTCCAACTTTTTAACCTTCTCAGAGCTTAAATTCCATGCCCACACAATTGATGTAACAAGTACAGTGAATAGCACCGCAAGGGTTGCTGTTTAGATGTGTGTAAAAGTTGAATTTTTGAGACCAATTCTTTAGGTAAAAAGTCATGGGGCAGGATTTTCCGGTCGTCAGGCGGGCGTGGAGGGCGGACCCGGGAGCGACCGGGAAACGGCCCACCGCCCACAGTGGGCCCCGACCGCGATTTCACACTGGCTGGCCAATTAATGGCCAGCCAGCATGAAAGGCGCGCTGAAAGGCTCAGCGCTGCTGGGTTGGGGGTGGGAGGAGGGCGAGCACTGAAGTCAGTGCAGGCAAGCGCTGAAAGCTCCCTGAAGGCAGAGAGCTGCCTCAGGGAGCTGAAGATTATAAAACCATCAAATAAAGATTTATAAATGCAAAAAAAAATGTCCACACATCAGACTCACTCACCTAAACATATGCATTATAAAAATTCTGCCCAAACATTTAAAATTTTTTAATTAAATTACGGAAACCTCATCCCGCCCTTGGACAAAGTTTCCTGAAAAATCCCCAATTTGCCCGCCCACCAACCGTAAGGTTGGACAGGCAGCAAAAACTCGCTGTTAATTAATACTTTAATGGCCTTACTAGGCTTCTTAATTGTCGCCGGGCGCGCTGCCGACTCTCGGGCGTGGTTGCCAGCCGAAATAGCTCACGAATGTGTAATGATGTCGGGACGCTCGCCCGATGTCATTGCATGCTATTTTGCACACAATCGAGTCTGACACATGCTCGCCTGTGGGACGTAAAGTTCTGCCCATGGGGATGTCTTTTACACGGTTAAAGTTTTTGAAGGATTTTAAATTAGGCTGCATACCGTTATTCTTTCTCGAAGGTAGCATGTTGGACCATGTGGTTTTGTCAATTGGCTGGGAGGGTGCCACTATAACCGGTAAAAGTTCATGCACCGACCCAAATCTTCTGGTCAGCGTAGATGCTGAGCACATTGACGCTGTCCATGAAGACTTGTGCGACCCGACCCTTTTATGATTTTACAGCCATATCTTCCAATTCCAGCTGAAGCATCGAAGGGTCAGCACAGTCACTCCAAGGGAATACTGTCAGGCACAAGAGACAGAAGAAGGAATGACATGAACCCTTCTCAAAGCAATAGATAGCAACAGGTGCTGTATTCAGGTAAGTTTTTAAAGGTCCAAGTCTTTCAATGTGAGTGAGTTAGTGAATGGATGAATGAATTATTGGGTAGGTGGATAGGTGGGTGAGGTGGGTAAATGAGGTGTGTGAGGTGGGTAGGTAGTTGAGGTAGCTAGTTAAATGAGTGGGTGAAGTGGGTGAGGTGGGTAGATGGGTAGGTGGGTGAGTGGGTAGTCAGGTCAGGTGTGGTCAGGTGGTTGGTTGGTAGTCAGGTGTTTTGGGGGGGTTAGTCGGGTGGGTAGTCGATTCTGGTCGGGTGATTAGTCGAGTCTGCTTGGGGAATGGTCAAGTTGGGGAGGTAGTCAGATGGTCGGGGTAGTCGGGTCTGGTCAGGAGGGTTGTTGGGTGGTCAGGAGGTGGTTGGCAGAGGTAGTCGTGTGGTCAAGGGCATAGTTGAGGCAAGTCAGGCGTTTTCCCGGTGTCATATTTCACAACAGCACATAAGCGATGTGCACCTGGAGGGCTGCACTTTGCCTGGGACTTCAAGGTTTGTTTGCCTATCTTGCTTCGGTCAGCGCTCACAGTCATCAGTGCCAGGCTTCACAGGCAGCCCCACATCACTTTTAGGGGGGCTCACGGCAGGTCCCTACCTACCAGATCAGCCACATGTGGGTGGCTTTTCAATGGTTGCAGGGCAAGGGGGAGAAGTGGCCTCAGGCAAGGGAAGAGGCCACAGGACGAGGGCTGTACTGGGGAAGGGGGATAACCTAGGGTGTGTGTGGGGGCACATGTTGATGTGTGCAAGTGGCCTCAAGATGGTGATGCCTGTGGAGGCAATCTCCAGAGGAGATGAGTCCAGATGGACATATGAGTGAGGTAGTTCGGTCTGCTGGTAGGAGGTATTTGGGTTGTTGGGGATTAGACGGGTGGCTGGGATATGATTAGGAGGGTCAGTTGTGGTGCTCAGTTGAGTTATGATGGCTAACCACTGAGTTAGACCAGGTATTAAGCTGTGATTGAAACCTACAAGATTCTGAAGGGGCTTGATAGGGTAGATGTTGAGTGGTTGTTTCTGCTGGTCAGGGAATTGAAAACACAGGGACGCAGTCTCAGGATAAGGGGCTGATCATTTAAGACTGAGATGAAGAGAAATTACTTCATTCAAAGGGTTGTGAATCTTTGGAATTTTCTACCCCAGAGGGTTGTGAATGCTACATCATTTAATGTATTTAAGGCTTGGATAGATATTTGGTCCCAGGAAATTGAGGGATATGGGGAGCGGCCAGCACAATGGCATTGAAGCCCAAAATCAGCCATGATCGTATTGAATGACGGAGCAGGTTCGATGGGCATTGTGGTCTACTCCTGTTCCTATTTCTTGTGTTTTTGTGTTCTTGTGACATTTCCAGGGCAAGTGTGCAGGTAAGTCCCATGTATCTGACCTAATTCTCTGCCCTGAGCTCAGGGTTGGAGATTTTTCCGGAGGGTCCCAGGCAGTGCAAATCAGCCTATTGGAACTTTAAAATTCCTGTACAACTTTGGCATATATCGGTGTGTCAGGACCTCTGCAGGGTCCTGACATGCACCTCCTGATTTTTATCCCATCTCCGATGATCTGTAGTCCTGAAGATTTGTGCCATTGTTTACTAAGTGCATGCAAGAAAAGGTGTTACTTCACGAAATCAGATTTGATCAGTTTCTAAGCGTATTTTCTTCACAAAGCAAACAATGTTTTATCAAGGGATTGTTATGTGCTTTGAGCATCAATTGTTGTACACATTTCACTAAGGCCAGGATCTTCCATGCCCGCTGGCATCTTGCTTGTTTGCTGGCGTGAGCAGACAATATGGTGCGATCATGACGGCATGAAACCAGTTCATGATCGTCTGCCTCAGCCCGCTGATGGCGGGCCGCGTTCTCCGCCATCGGATATCGGGAATCTCATTTTAGTACATCAGCATATCAATATTAGGCCAGCCCGCCGGAATTGTACCCCCCCACCACCCCATGCTGGATCATCTGCCTACGTCAGCGGGAAAACACGCCAATGTGTTTCACAACAACACATAAGCGACGTACACTTGGCGGGCTGCACATTGCTTGGGACTTCAAGGTTTGTTTGTCTACCATGCTTTGGTCAGTGCTCACAGTCATCAGTGCCAGGCTTCACAGACAGCACCACATCACTTTTAGGGGGGCTCATGGCCGGTCTCTACCTACCAGCCATATGTAGGCGGCTTTTAAATGGCTGTGGGGTAAGGTCTTGCTTGGCGAAGGGGAAGAAGTGGCCCCAGGTAGGGGAAGAGGCTGCAGGACAAGGGCTGTACTGTGGAAGAAGAGTAACCCAGGCTGGGTGTTGGGGGCACATGTTGATCTGTGCAAGTGGCCTCAAGATGGTGATGCCTGAGGAGGCAGGCTCCAGAGGAGATGAGGCCAGATGGAGATGTGAGGGTGTGTGTGTGAGAATGGGTGGTAATGTCCCTTGAGCTGGCAGTGAGTGAGATGCCAGTGAATGTGTGATGACCTTGAATGTGTGATCTAGTTTGATGAGGTGGTTGCCATACCCTGGCTGTACGGATGAGATCATTCATTCTCTATCTGCCGCATTAGCACTGATCAGCATGTCATCACCTACCAAGCCAGAGTGGTAATGTTGCTGCCCCTCCTACGGCCAGACCGGGGGTAACAGACATCACAGTGGGCCTCTGCGGCGTCCAAAGGGCACTCAAGAGCTGCAGTCTTCTTGCCTTTTAGGGCCATGTCTTCTTTGCTGCAGTCCTGGGCTGGAAGCACTGAGCACAGCTGTACTTTAAATGTGATGCCTGGCGTGAGGAAGCGGCCAGGTGATGGTGTGGCAGGTGAATCGGAGCTCGTCTGCCATGAAAACAGCGTGTTTCCTGGGAACGCATAATTAATGCGGCAGGTTTGGGACGATACGGCGTGACCGGCGATTCTAACAACTTTGTTTTACCCGCCCACTACCGCACTTAGTACAAATCTGGGACGACTCTGCCCTAAAAGGTTAATCAGGAGAAATGAATGACTAAAATGTTAATCATGAAAAATAAATTGGAGTATGAGAGGAAGTTGGCTAGAAATTTAAAAACGGATAGCGCGAGATTCTACAGGTATTTAAAAAGGAAAAGAGTAAGTAGAGTGTTGGTCCGCTTGAAAGTGACAGTGGGGAGTAGATAATAAGTAAATGGCGGAATAAATGAACAAATATTTTGCTTCTGTGTTCACTACAGAGGACACAAAAAATATTCGTAATAACTGTAAATCAGGAGGTGGAAGGCAGAGACGAACTTGGTGAAATTGCAAAAACTAGGCAAATGGTACTGAGCAAACTGATGGAGCTGCAGGCTGACAAGTCTCTGGATCATGATGGACTTCATCCTAGGGTCTTAAAAGAGGTGGCTAATGAGGTAGTAGATGCGCTGTTGTTAATTTTTCAAAATTCGCTAGATTCTGGAAAGGTTCCATCAGACTGGAAAGTAGCAAATATAACCTCTCTATTCAAGAAGGGAGCAAGGCAGAAAACAGGAAACTATAGGCCGGTTAGCTTGATGCCTGTCATGGGGAAGTTGTTAGAATCGATCATTAAGGAGGTTATAGCTGGGCACTTAGAGAAACCCAAGGTAATCGGGAAGAGTCAGCACCTTCTTGTGAAAGGAAAATCGTGTCTAACCAATTTATTGAAGTTTTTTGAAGGAGTAACATACTCTTTGGATAAAGGATTTCTAGAAGGCATTTGATAAGGTGCCACAGAAAATAAAAGCTCATGGTATAGGGGGTAACATATTAGCATGGATTTTGAGCGAGTGAAAGGGAGGAGGGTTAGAAAAAGAACAAAAGGAAAGGTCTGTGGTAGGGTGGAAGAGATTAAATGGCAAAAGGGTTGCTGGTGCAAGACTTAAGGGAATGGTAATGGAACAAGTAAGGAAACAAAAGATGTGTCTCTCTTCTTCTTAGGCAGTGTTATGGACAAGGCTCAGGTGGTAGAATGGTTCCCCTTTTCTTCCCCACCTCGTGATGAACTGCAACAAGATGTGCTTTAAAGAAGAAGTGTTTAACCCCTTGAGGGCTGTGGCTCTCAAGGACAAAAATAAGACAGCTTTTCTTGTTTTTTTTAAATGAGAAAGAATAAATGTTTATTCTCAATACCTGAAATATAATTGCAACAGCACCCACTCACTCAATCACACAAGACACACACGCCAGGTAGGCGATTACAGAAGAGGTAGCACGCACTGAAAATGTCTAAAACGTCGCTATTACGATTGTCTTTCGAAATGGAAGCTGGAAATGTTGCAGGCCTGATGATTTCTTTTTGGTTCACTGAAGAAAATGGAGGTTGGAAGTTTCTCACAATGAATTCACAGTGGCTTACTCCTGACAACTGTAGGTTTCTGGCTTTGCTCCAGTTGAAGGTGTAGACAAGCACCTGTAGCAAAGATCTGGCTTAGTTCTATAAATCGGCAGATAAAAGGATAGCCCCACTTCTCTGCCTAGGGAATTCAAGGCAGGGTTCTCCCTTTGCTAGGCAAGTTCTCATCCTTCTGCGATCTCTTTGTCTCCCAACCTGACTGACTTCTTCCGCTGCTTTCAAAATGTGTTGATAAGTGTTTCTTATCGTAAGCTGGTTTCAGTCAGGTGACTAGAGTATTGGTGTTCCCATTGTTCACACATATGGCCCCTTGCCAATGTTAGCATTGACACGATGGGAGTTTGAATTTCGGCCATTTGCATCTTCTTGTGATAGAGTGGTTTTCCTTCACATCTATTCTGTGGGATTTCATTCTACAACCACTAAGTCTGTGTGTTCATTGTAGTATCAGTTTCTGTAGGCATTTAGACAAAGTAGCTGTTAATTCCACAGGAGAGAACTGTTGCACTTTTAATATCTTCTCAAAAGGTTGTTTACATTTTGATGTCCTGACCAAACAAGCAGGCTACTTCCAGCCTTGGGCAGCTTTGTTTATCAACGGGTTCAGAGATGGCTGAAGAGTACAATGCACGATTTGCAGACTCTGTGACATATGGGGCAAATGGTGCACAAAGTGTCAGGCAAATGAGGTGTTTGGAGTTTTGTGCACTTCCTCCGATGCTTTGACTTCATCTCTGTGTGCCTCTGATAAATCTCAATGCGTTCAGTGCCTTCCTGAATGAACCTTCTACATTTTGGTTGGGAACTCCCATGAGTTGGCAGGCATGTTTGATCTCTTCAGTCCCTAAAGTGTTTACATTGTCCTCCTAGAAGTTTCCTGACGCAACTGAGTTCTGGATAGGAAGTTGCTTTGGGAGTCTGGTGCCAGGTATACAAAGGACATGTCCCTCCCAATGGAGCTAGTTTTGAGTGATTAGCGCCTCAATGCTGGACATGTTGGCTTGAGAGAGGGTGCTCAAGGATCACATTTCTTGTCACTGGACTTGCAGGATGTTGCAAAGGCACCACTGGTGGTACTTCTTCAGTGCTTTTGAGGTGCCTGCTGTAGGTTGTCCAAGTCTTTGTTGCATACAGTAGTGCGGAGATCACTGCTGCCTGGTACACCATGGCATTAGTCTTGGGTTTGAGCTACTGGATCTCAAATACTTTTTCCCTAAAATATGTGCCTAGAGGAGATCTGAATGGCAGAATGATGGAAGAATGACAGAAATAGTGCATATTTTCAGAACTTTCTGTTTTTATTTCAGGTTTCCAGCATCTGCAGTATTTTGTTTTTGTATTTCTCATACTTGTCCAAAATAATTAAAACACTTAATTGTTCAAAAATGTAGTTAAGTATAATTTGTGGGTTCTTCAGCAACTTGTGATTTACACTGTATTTTTGGAACATTGCGTAATTCCCTCCCAGGTTAGCTACAACACTCACATTTTTCCTGATTTGGATGATGCATATTGAACAGTTACCATGGACACCATAATCCCATTTCTTGGTGTACTGCATACTTGAAAATTACAATATGAGACCTCCATTTCTTCAACTACAACACTGCAAGTCTAACTGAGACTCAAGAAAGTCCAAGCATGAACAGAATTTAAATTCAAATTTCTGGTCCAGAGACCAACCTCCATAACAAACTGAGCAGGCCACCATCTCCTACATAATTCATTAAACAATATTTAACAATCTCTATTAGGTCAATATTTAAATTAGTGGAAGCAAAACATTTGATGGCCTTTTAATACAGTTTTGGTGGATGACTGAAGGGGGACAATATAGTTCAGTAAATATTTTCATTGCAAAATACTATATCCTCCATGGACATTACTTGAAAAAGTGTTTTTTTTCAATTGCCCTTACCTGTAGGAAAATCTTCAAAAACTACAGCTCTGATTATAATGGAATTAGAGGTTTGCAAGAGCAACTTCCCTAACATTTTTAGCATAAATATCCCAAACAGCTTCAGCTTTCAGGTGGCCACCTCATTCCAATGCTCCAACTCCCATTATAATTAACTGAGGCACTAATATGTCTTTTTAAAACGTCAGTCTAGGTGAAATTGAACTTGGCTAGGGATGCAAAACAGGTGAAAGCACTTTTGCCAACCATTTTATGACAGTCCCAATATTCAGTTCTAATTAATCAGATTGAGTAACAGAAGGCCACGGGCAGCCAAAGCGATACCACCTGTTTTGCGCCCCCTGCACATGTCCAATTCATACGGTCAGAGAGTGGCACAGCACATAATGTCATTCAGCCCATTGTGCCTGGGCTGGCTCCTTGAAAGAACTTTCCAACTTGACCCACTCCCCTGTTCTTTTCCCATAGCCCTGGAATTTTTTCCCTCTCAATGATTTATCCAATTCTTTTTTTAAAGTTAATATGGAATCTGCTGTCACCACTCTTTCAGGCATGCATTCCAGATTATAACAGCTTGCTCCATAAAAACATTTCTTTTCATCCCATTCCTGGTTCTTTGGTCAAATCCCTTAAATTTGCGTTTTTTGGTTATCAACTCTTCTGCCACTGCAAACTGTTACTCCTATTTACTCATAGAATGGTAACAGCACAAAAGAAGGCCATTGAGCCCATTGATCCTGTGCCAAAGTTCTACATGGAATTTAGCTAGTCCACCTCCCTTGCCTTTTCCCATAACCCTGCAAATGTTTTCTCTTCGGGTGCATATTAATTCCCTTTTTAAAGCCAAAGATAAAGATTTATCTGCCTCCACCTCTCTTTTCAAGCAGTAAGTTCCAGATTGCACCCACTTTCTGCATTAAAAAAAGTTTTTGTCATGACTTAACCACTCAGCAAAGTCTGTTATGATGTTGAACACCTCTATTAAATCTCCTCTTAACCTTCTCTGCTCTAAGGAGAATAGCCACAATTTCTGTCATTCCTTGTGACTAAAGTTCTGCATTTCTTGTACCTTCCTGGTAAGTCTGTTCTACATCCCCCAAGGCCCTGACATCCTTCTTGATGTGCAGAAAAAAGAGCTGGAGCTTAATCAGTGATTAAAGGTACAACATAATATCCTTTCTTTTGTACTCGATGCATCTAAAGATTCCATATGTTTATTCAACAACCGTCTACACTTGCCTTGCCACTTTCAAAGGTTTGTGTACATATGGCATCACCCTCCAGTCTCTCTGTTCTAGTACACCTTTAAAATTGCCCCATTTCACTGGAATTATACTTTGAACTTTGTTTTTATGAGCATCAGGCTAATTTATTTTCTTGAAAGGAAAATACCAGTGAAACTGGTGTTCAACCATTTAAGTGCTTTGTATAGTACAAACATTAATCCTCTGGCTCCTGAGAAGTAAAAAATATCACTTGCTAGGGATGCAAGAACAAACCTTGGGCTGAATTTTTCCCAAATCCTGGCCTGACCAGCCTCTGAAAAAAGGTGGCGATCAAGACCCCGGGCAGAATATCACCAGCAGCAGTCAATTAAGAGGCCGCTATTGGTACTGCTGTTTAATTGAAGATGGCGGCCTAATTAGAGGAGTGACAGCTCGAGAGCGCCACCAATGGAGATGGCTGCTGTTGAGGCTGCAGAAGGAAAGGGGCTCTAAAAGCCCAGGAAAGTTATTTTTTACTGCACTGGGGCCAACCAGACATGCCCCAGTGATTGGAGAGGTGAATCGCCCAGCAACAGCGCCATAGCTGCATGCTGACCATTGCTGCCAGGGGTCCCCTGTGTGGGCCATGGACTAATCATTAAGGAAGGAACTCCACCCCTCAACACCCCCCCCCCCCCTCCCCCCCACCCCCGCAACAGCAACTCATTGGACGGTTGCCATGGTTTACCTAGCAGTCTCCCCATGCAGCAGGGCCCTTCCCAATGCTGTTAAAATGGTGGCAAGTGCTGATGTCTTCTGCTGCCACTTAGGCTTCCCGCCTCCCAGCCTGTCTCCAGACAACTGGTATTATCCAGCTCTTTTATGTTTGTCACAGTGGCTCAACAGTTTGTTTACATTGGTGTTATGATGTTCACTTACTTCATCATACAAATTATTTACAAGATATCGCTGGAGACCAATGTGAAGTAGTTGAAATGTTCAGATTAAAACGGTCTCATGGAATTGAAAACAGAATCAAATGAAATGAAAACTCAAAATTAAAAATAAACTAAGTTATTTTCATAAATAGTGGTGTAATACTAAACCTGTCATGGGACTGAAACTGGGAAATCCTACAATTTTTGTTTGAGTGTCATTTGTTAATATTGTTCCGCCCTTTAATGACAATGCATTGCAAAATTATTGTATTGTTGTAATGGAGAGTATTCCAGTGATTCCAATACTGTATAATGATGACATTGATTCTACTTAAGACCTCACGATCACTGTCACAAGTATTGTTGTGCCACAAACATAAAATTGTACCCATAATTACTCAGAATTCTTTGTTGAATTATATACAACTAGCCATTTTATTCAAATATTACTAATGTTTCCAAATTCAGGTCCAAAGCTGGACTTGAGTTTGAATGTGAGACTCATAGGCCCTGGAATCATGAAGGATTTCAGTGTACACTCATCTATTTCCCTGCTTTTGAATACAAGATATGGAAGCATTCAATTGTAAACTAGGGAAGATACTTAACAACCATTTTAATAGTGCTCTCTAAGCTAATTGTAATTCATCACATCACCAACATGCCAAACAGTGTTCTGTGCACATACGTATATCCTTCATGGTGCATTTTCATTCCCTAGGTGGAGGGAACTTTCTAAAAATACAGGGAGTTCTGAGAAATCATTGCTTGCAACTCTTCATCCAGTGGTAAACTGTTGCAATTTAGAATGAAAATCATTAATCCATTGCTTCTGTTCAATTGATTTTAAAGGTTTTAACCCACCAAGGAGAAAAAACTCAGCTTTTGCCTCAAAGAAATAAAGACCACTTGAAAACTTATAATATCTAGGCCAACTGAAAATTTAAACAGCTGAGGCAGTCTTTTGGGACCAGCTGCCAAACTAATCTTAACATAGGAAGACAAATAATTTCTATGCTTGCATATGCAGGATCCAGCTCTTAACTATCAAACACAAATTACGAAGTGCATAGTTGAATTGACCATGAAACTGCATTTGTTTCAAAAGAAAAACCGTTGACAGGCTAATTTTTACAATTTCTTTATAATTTTATGCATTTAGCTATCGTTTCATTCTAAATAAGTGGATTCTCCCTATAAGAAATGTTTTCTCATCAACACATTTTGAAAAATAAAATTCTGTAACCTCATGATTTTAAAGAGATTAACCATTTTAACTGAAGTTTATTAATCATTTGTCATAGGTTTAAAATGGCTCAGGCAGATATCCCTAAATATCACAGATATTTCATTTAGACAATGCTGAAGAAAAAATGGGCTTTGACTTTTTTTATCCAAAGGCACGTAGCAGTTAGTATCCTGTTATGCTAAAGTTAAAATATGATGCTGGCATAAAAACAATACCCTGACATTATATTAATACACAATTTGTCCACTCCATTTTCTTCTTTACAGACCTGCATATCACAATGTGCACTCCTCCAGAATGAAGGACAGGATGCCATTGTTCAGCTTAATTCTTTCAGTGCTGGTTGACTGCTGGTTCTATAGGGCATTTTGTCAATTTAGAACGGTTTACATTGATGGAATAGAATTGAGTTGTTGCTTTCAGCTATAATATTTGTGACTCGTGGGTCAGACCATAATTTGAACATTTTCACAAAAGTGCACGGTGAAAGGTTACAAAGATAAAATGCTTTTAAAAAAATTCTTTGACAGATGAAAAAAACTAAATGCTGTCCATGGATAAGGCATACAAATCCAACCTTTCATCTTTTAGCAGGGGTAAGCCAGGAAGAAAAGAAAAACACATTATTCTCAGATGAAATGCTGTCTGGCCTTTGGAGATTTGTTAAAGGGACACAGTGACTTTGCTGGAAAGTCATGTCAGACAATTACTCAGTTTAAAAATGCATTCAACCTATCATGGCATCCACCATGAATGTTGTGATTCAATGGAACTTTCTTCTTAATTATATTTATTGTACTACATGTGATAATGGGCAAAGCACCTTGAAGTAATAATGTACATTACTGCACTATTCTGATGTTATTTTAGTGAACTGGTTTGTATCGTAATGGGCTGCATTTCACATGGGGAAAGGAGGGGGCAGACGGCTTGCTTGTTCTGGACCCCTAACCCGCACAACATGCTTTAGACATGTCCAATGGGATTTTGAGTCAATTAAAGTCCAGGGAGTGGGCTTGCCATACAATCAAGAATGGTTGACGGGCCAATGGAAGGTTTTCCATCATTAAGAGATTGGCAGCCCACTGGTCATGATGGGAGCTGCCAATTTGAAGATAAAGACTATGGGGGAACTGGGCAGGTATATTTTTTTCACTGTTTAAAAAAGTCACAGCTGCCTGGCCATGATCCTGGAGGGGCAACCTCTGCAGGTTTGGCCAGGCAACCATTATGGGTTGGTGGGGGGGGAACTCCTTTGCGTGATCTATCGCCTCCATCACACCCTGACTAACCCCTGAATTCCTGGCCTGAGCCTACTTTGTTGACCTGGACTTGGCACGGGAACCTGGACTTGATAATCCCATTAATTGAAAATAATCGCCATCAATTAGCTGCCCGCCAGGAAGTGACGGACAGATGGTCCAACACCGAGCCACCCTCATTAAAAATTAGGCTTAGGGTCGGGAACTTGGTGGGAACCGGCATAGAGGTTGGCGGTGTGATAATGCTTGTCTACCTGCCTCCGATCCAAACCCCACATGAATATGAAAATTCAGCCCTGCATGTGCAAATAGTTTTTAAACTATGTTTACCTTGAAGAGTAGCTATCTCATATCTGCCAGTATTTCCATTGTACTGTTTGAGGCATGATTATATCTAAATAAAATATTCAATATGCTGTCAGGTGCTACATAAGGACATTCTAATTTGTGGATAATCTTTGAACATGGCAAAGGGTTTCAAAGCAAAAATAAACTCCATTGCAACAACAGAATGTTGGCTGGAGGATGCACAAAAGGTTATTTCACTTCTGTGCAGTTGTATGGTGCCAATTAATTAATTTGGTCCATGGAAGAAGAAAGTATATTAACTAGAAACAAAGTAATTTACTCTCATACTTGCATATTTTTACAGAAATATATAGATCTAACAGGACTGCTTAAAGTAAAGTCTGTCCTCTAATTTTTTTAAATATTCATTCATGGGATGTGGGCATCGCTCACTAGGCCAGCATTTACTACCCATCCCTAATTGCCATTGAGAAGGTGGTGGTGAACACTCTTCTTGAACCGCTGCAGTCCATGCGGTGTAGGTACTCCTACAGTGCTGTTAGGAAGGGAGTTCCAGGATTTTGACCCAGCAACAGTGGAGGAACAGTGACATATTTCCAAGTCAGGATGGTGAGTGGCTTGGAGGGGAACTTACAGGTGGTGATGTTCCCATATGTCTGTTGCCCTTGTCCTTCTAGATGGTAGCATTCGTGGGTTTGGAAGGTGCTGTCTAAGGAGTCTTGGTGAGTTTCTGCAGTGCATCTTGTGGATGCTGCCACTGTGCATCGGTGGTCGAGGGAGTGAATGTTTGTGGATGGTGTGCCAATCAAGCGGGCTCCTTTGTCCTGGATGGTGTTGAGCTTCTTGAGTGTTGTTGGAGCTGCACTCATCTAACCAAGTGGAGAGTATTCCATCACACTCCTGACTTGTGCCTTGTAGATGGTGGACAGGCTTTAGGGAGTCAGGAGGTGAGTTACTCGCCATAGGATTCCTAGCCTCTGACCTGCTTATGTAGCCACAGTATTTATATGGCTCATCCAGTTCAGTTTCTGGCCAATGGTAACCCCCAGGATGTTGATGCTAATGCCATTGAGTGTCAAGGGGTAATGGTTAGATTCTCTTTTGTTGGAGATGGTCATTGCCTCGCACCTGTGTGGCGCAAATGTTACTTGCCACTTGTCAGCCCAAGCCTAGATATTGTCCAAGTCTTGCTGTATTTGGACATGGACTGCTTCTGTTTCTGAGGAGTTGCAAATGATGCTGAACATTGTGCAATCATCAGCAAACATCTCCACTTCTGACCTCATGATGGAAGGAAGGTCATTGATGAAGCAGCTGAAGATGTTTGGGCTTAAGAACTCCTGCACTAAAGTCCTGGAACTGAGCTGATTGACCTCCAACAGCCACAACCATCTTCCTTTGCGCTAGGTATGACTCCAACTGTCGGAGAGTTTTCCCTGATTCTCATTGACTCCAATTTTGATATTACTATCTTGTTTCAGATCCTTGTGATCTGTCGATCTGTAGGTTATTTTCTCTGTAAAGTCTGGTATGAAGACACTTATTACAACAATAGACACACAATAAATATGAAAATACGAAGAAGGTTATCTGCTCTCACACATCAATGCAATCATATAGGCAGATAGAGAGATAAGGGGGTGAAGGACCTCTTTATTTCTACAACAATCATTCTGCTAAGGCATAATTACAAATATACGGAATTAATTAGCAACTTCTTTCAAACAGTAAACATCACATTGAATCTAGTTTACTCAACCCATACCCATCAATGAGAAGAAGTTGGAGGTTTTTAATTATAACTTACTATTTTAACTTACTATTCCCAACATACAATGGCATAAAAAATTGTCAACGTGGCTGAACTGGGAGGCCAAAGGCCCATCCACAATTGGGCCTTGAGCCTCATCTAAATAATCTGGGCAAACTGCTCATGCCCCTTGCTTCCCCACACATAGTTCATGCTTCAAAATAAAATAATTTAGGTCTGCTTCTTCTGTCTTCTCATTAAAAGAAATTTAAAGTATTAAAACTCACTGTTTTGGTGGCAGGCAGTTTCTTGGTTGTGTCATAAATGCACATCTCCAAGAATATATGTTTTTTTAAAAAAAAACTGGAAGGACATTGAGTTATTTGGACACTTTTTGGAGAACTGAAGTTGTTTTTTTTAAAGGTTATAAGTTCACTTTGGACTGTGCCTTTTCCAAGAAGTCACATGACTTCAGCTAAATGACCAGCAAGACACCTGAGGAGATAAGAACTATTTGTTTGTTTGAACTCTAATTGCAGGAGGAAAAAAGAATACAGTTTTCAGGTTGCAAGGCCCTGGTGATTTTCTGGAAGCCGCCAGAGTGACAGGAGTTTTCTGCTTTGAACTTTTGTTCTAGACTCAGTTTTTGGGAATAAACCAAAAAGGAGAAGGTTTCCCAACTCTCTCTCCCTGCCTCGACTGAAATTCAGTGTAGTTATCAGTATCCAGCTGGAGATCCTCATCTCAGTATAGCTTGTCTGTATTTGGAAACCTGAGAAGCTGAGATGAGAGAGAAATCCCTGCTCTGTTCTCCTCCACATCGATGCTCCTTTGCAAAGAACTTCCAGATAACTATTGTGACCAGCGATCCGTCTTCACATGCAGGAACGCCAGAAAACAGTGTCAAAACCCTTTGCACTTAATCCTTTTTCATAAAGTTTTCCCATTGACCAAAAGGTATTTTTTCCCTTAAACGTCAACCTCTGCAGAGAACCTATTTGGTTTGTTCTTTGTGTGTGTTTATGTGTTTGTGTGGGATTTAAAGGGGTATATAGTTACACTTCTGGATTACAAATTGCATGTTAACCAATTTTTGCAACTTGCTTTTAAGGTTAAGTTTTGTTTCATAATAAATCAATCGTTCTGAGTTTATTGAAAGAAGACAGGCTACAGTATCTTCTATTCTGATTCTAACAATAGTGAAAGTAAACAATTAACCATCTTGGTGAGTGAGTAAAATATTTACACTCATGGTGTGACCAGTGGAGCTGTGGAGCTACAGAAACTGTGCACTCCTCCCATCCCAGTTGTAAAAGCTGCACCAATATCAGGTGAAGCGAAGTGACGCAGGCTCAGTGGCTGCTCTGCTTCTCAGCTCACCTATTTTCCAAGAGGTCCTAAAATGTTAGGCCACCCACATACATATGTAAAGGGCCTAACTCCTGTTTTATCCAACTGCCAGAGACACCTAACAAATTGTTTGACCCAATTTTGGGATAGACGTCTTACAGGCATCCTTGGGACATAGGATGTTGGTCCACAAAATAGTGTTCTTACTCCTAAAAATAAAGGCGGCTTTATATGTTTAAATGGTTTCATAACACATTGGGTGGAACTGTCCCAAATTTGCGCTAAGTGCGGTAGCAGTATGCATTCCCAGGAAACATGACGTTTCCATGGTGGGAGGGCTCCATTCGCCTGACACATCATCACCTTGCCGCTTCATCACGCCAGGTGACACATGGAGTGTCCTCACTGCATGTCATCATCATCCTCCTGCAACTGAGCAACTATTAGGGCCTCCACTGTGTCTCAATGACAGGAGCATTATCACAGAGGGTATGTGCACTACCATAAGCCAGACTGGAGTCCAACGTTCATAGATGCAATGTGAGGATCCATGATGTCTCCTCACTGCATGTCGTCATCATCCTCCACAGGTCTAGCAGCTATGAGGGCTTCCTGAGTGCGCCTGCCTCATCTGGCCAGTGCGAGGGCCTCATCACCAACATCGGCGCATACATGGACCTTCCCAACCTCATCACCGTCAACGTCCTCCTCATCGGAGGAGACCTCCAGCCCCTGCATCTCCTCCTCAGCCAGCTCCTCTCCCTGTTGCAGCGCCAGGTTGTAAAGGATGCAGCAGGTGATGACAATGCATGACACCCTCTGTGGACTATGTTGCAGGGCTCCACTGGACTGGTCCAGGCACCAGAACCTCATTTTCAGCATCCCGATGGTTTGCTCCACCAAGTTGCAAGTTACAATATCAGCCACCTTATACCTTTGATCTGCTGCAGTCTGAGGCCGCCGCACAGGTGTCATCGGCTACGTCTTCTGCGGGTGGCCCTTGTCCCCGAGCAGCCATCCCTGCAGCCTCTGTGGACCCTCGAAGATGTCATGATCTGTGACCGACTGAGAATGTAGGGGTCATATACACTCCCTGAAAACCGTGCACAGATCTGCAGAATGCATTTGTGGTGATTGCACACCAGCTGCACATTAAGCGAATGGAAGCCCTTGTGGTTGACGTACTTGACCCCTTGTTGCAATGGAGATCTGAGTGCCACATGAGTGCAGTCAATCGCTCCCTGCACCTGAGGGAAACACGGCATCTGGGCAAATCCAATCGTTCTTGTATCCTGGCTCTCTTGGTCCCAGGCAAAATGTACAAAGTTGTGTGCCCTCACAAAGATGTCATCCATGACCTCAAGGATGCATTTGTGGGTGGAGGCTTCCTGAAAGGAGCCACTGGTGTAAAAATTGAGCACCGCGGTCACTTTCACGGTCACTGGCAGTGGGTGCCCTCCATGTCCCCGTGGTGCCAAATCCAGCAGTAGCTGGCAGATGTGACTGACCAGTTCCTTAGATATGCACAGTCTTCAGCGACACTGGTTCTCAGTCACCTGCAGGAATGAAAGGCGACATCTATAGACCCCAGGTCTAGCTTGGCACCGAAGTAATGATGGCTCACTGTGGCTCTTCAGCAGCATGTGTGGGATTCCCAGCCGCCCCTTCTTCCTGAGGGTGCTGCTCCTCACTCTGCACAGCCAGGCACCTCTGTCGCTCTCTTCTCCATTGTCTCTGCTCTCTGTACACCATGAGGCATACAGCTAGTGCCTCAAGCTCCATGCTCCTAATGTACTCCTCCTGCAGGATGAAAGAGAGAGACACGTGGGTTAGCTTAGGGTGTACTAAGAGAGTGCTGGCCATCACTTGGATGGGAGAGTTTAGGGCACCGCATGGGTGCCCAAAACCGCAACCACCTCCACCCCACTCCACCTGACCGATTGGCGGCAGCTTTGCCCACTGGACTGCATGCTGTGCTGTCAGCTCAGGTGCAGGCATTTTCCTAAACCACACTGCAAGGTGCGCTGTTAGCTTGAACCACGGGGAGACTGGTCCAAACCAGTTTGCTGAAATTGCAAGGGACTGTGAGCGCCTCCACCAGTGACTGCTCCATGGCCAGCTTTAGCAAGGAGATTGTACAATGTGCCCAGTCATCCAACTGTTCTGCAGCCAACTAAAACACTCAATAGTTTGCAGTCTTTGGCCGAGGGGTGAAAAGCTCTGGAGCACTTGGTGGCACTTTCATGCTTCTGTGTTGCTTGAGTGGGCAGATAAGCTAGAAGCCCAACTCCACGCATGTCAATATGGCTCCGTGTGAACTGTCTCAGCTTCAGAGGAATGATCACTTTGTACAAGGTTTCCCTAATGCATGGCTGCTTCCCTCCCCTCTACCCCACATGTGCTTGTGCACTACTTTCAATCGCAGGGCAGCCCTTGACTCCCCCCTCCAACACGCCTCAACTGAAGGGCAGCCCTTGCCCCCACCCCCAAGTCGCATCAACCGCAGGGCATCCCTTGCTGCCCACCCACCCCCCAACACACCTCAACCTTGAAGTCCAACAGGTGACCTGAGTGAACGCTGCGCAACATTACTGTGCACTCACCTCCGAGTTCCCCTCAAAGTGCAGCCCGCCAAGTGCACACCTTATATATGCTGTTGTGAAACACGTCGGTGTGCAATCATGCCGCTATGGGTGGACGATCCAACTGGGGGGATGATTCCAGCGGACTGGCCTTTTAATGATATGCAGATGTATTACAATGAGAGTCCCGATGTCCGATGGCGGAAAACGCTATCGATGGGTGGAGCGGACGATCACAAGCTGGTTTCACGACGTAGTGAAACTGATTTCTGGCCTTCTCATCATATTGTCTGCTCTCACATGCACGCCCGACGCCAATGGGCACGGAAAATTCCATCCATTGCCTTATTTTTGATAATTAACATTCCCCCAAGGTTCACAGCTCTGGCTATATGGCCTAACAATCAAATATTGAAATGTCTCATTGCAAATATTTTTATCCTTTTCAATATTTTCAAAATAAAATATAACGCTTTGGGAATTCAATCAGTGCACTTCTTGATGTGTTACTGAGCTGTTCAGAGCAGAAAAGCCCTACGGGGGAACCGCAGCTTAGTGGTAATGTTACTGGACTAGTATTTCAGAGGCCAGGCCTAATGCTCTGAGGACATGAATTCAAATCCCACTATGGCAGCTGGAAGAACTTAAATTCAATTAATAAACCTGGAGTAAAATTCTAGTCTATTATTAGAAGCTAATGGATTATAGTAAAAAGAAAATACTTCAGATGCTGGAAATTTGAAATTAAAAACTGAAAATACCGGAAAGACTCAGCAGGACACATGGCATCTGTGGAGAGAAATGAGAAAAGTGAGTTGCCAGTCTGCCATCTTCCTGCCTACCCCTGAACTGTCCCCCATATTATAGGGGGTGCAGGTAAGCCATCAGGAAGCCTGCCCACCCTTAAGCCTATTCCACCTCTGCTGCAATTTTGGCTCTGTAGGAGAAGGCGGGGCCATGGCATACAGCCTGGCACCTTTCTCTGCACAGGTTGCTGGCGGACAGGAAGGAAGGAGAGGGGGGTTACCTCCCCAAATGGCACCCGCTTTATCCCTTACTACCCAGCCTCTCTAACCTGATCACCCAACCCCTTCCCAACCTAGCTGGGGCCCTCCAGCCATGCCTGTCCAAAATCCAAAATCCTGAGACCGGTATCCATCTTCACTTCTTCCTGTCGGCAGACAAACTTTTGAGTGAGGTTGGGGGGAGCTTGGCGGGGAAGGAGGCAATCCATTCCCCTGTAAAATCCACCCCAGAGTTAATATTTTAATGATGAAGTTCTAATGAAGGGTCATCATCGACCTGAAGCGTTAACTCTGTTTCACTCTGCAGATGCTGCCTGACCTGCTAAGTGTTTCCAGCATTTTCTGTTTTCATGTTGTAAAAACCCAGTTGGTTCACTAATGCCCTTTGGGGAAGGAAATCCACCGTCCCTACCTGGTCTGGCCTACATGTAACTCCAGACCCACAGCAATATGGTTGACTCAAACTGCCCTCTAAAATAGCATAGCAAACCAACCAGTTGTATCGAACCAGCACAGAAAGCACTGAGAACTTACCTACACCACATAGACTGCAGCGGTTCAACAAGGGGTCCCGCCACCAGCTTCTCAAGGATAATTAGGGGTGGGCCTTGCCACTGATGCAGAATTCCCAAGAACAAATGAAAAAAAAATTCTCAGCCAGGTCAGGGACAACAAATTACTTCCGTACCCTCAGGCTATGGAAGTGAGAAACAAAATTCAGTCAGCATTCCTGGCTTTGATTGTTGTCCGTTGAATCTGACTGGAAAGAATGCATGCATGTATGTATGAGAGGATGAATCAGGTTTGCCTGTTCCCCCTGACCCACAAGGGTCTGATGCTGCCTACTGCCAGGCTTAACTGGTATGGAAGATACTATGTGTTATTGCCAAATTTGGCAGTTTAGCTCCCATTGGGGTCTGGGAGATATCATTGGATCCCCATTTCTAAATCTTAATGAGAACCCTGACTGCCTGTGGTAGGGATGGTGGGAGGGCGCTGTGGCAGGGGTGGGGTTTAAACACTCTCTAAAATCCAACAGTTAAAATGGCAGTAGTCACAAACATGTCTGGAACACAGTGGGAACTGCCCAACCACCATTAATCAGGCTTTTTTCCCCACTTTCAATAAGACAAATAGTAATGGAAAATTGCATTAAAATTGTTATTTGGTTTGTATTTTGTTTCTTGTAATTGGAATAATTGTATTTGTGTTGTCTGTTAGAAGAATAAAAAGCTGTACTTTTGATGTTCTGAAGAAAACTTGAATGACTCGTGTATTGTGGCTTACAGCGTGCTTTAGCAGTGTTTGTATCATAAGGGAGAAACAAACAGAAATCCCCACTTACTTTTACCAACAGCAGGATATGGAGTTGGGCGGGGGGGTGGGGGGCGGTTGGCAATGAAGAGACAACGAAATCAAACAAGACAAAAGGAAATAAGTTCAAACATGTTTTGGAGCCCATACAATGTTGCTGGTATCAGAATGTATGATAATATATGATTTCATAAACGGAATAAATGATTGAGTCTTCTCCAAAGAAACACTTTCATGAACCAAGCATAACATTTCAATGTATTAAACTACTTCCTACTTATTCACTTATATAGAATTCCTGATCAAAGCACAGCATAAAAATATACTGTAGGGAAGTACATCTATAATAAACAACCTCCCTGATTTATATCGTTTCAAACATTGAAGAAAAAATAACAAGAATACTCAGGGCAAACACAGAAGAAAGAAAACTATTACCAGAAAATTTACACACTAAAGCAAACTATAACTACAGCAGGTGGCTAGTATTCAATGGTGACAGTGGAGCGACTGTGGAGCATCTAAAAATAAAAACACCTATATAAAGAAAACATCAATTAGTGATGTTTAAAATACATTGCATCTCCCAAATATCTCTTTGGGAGCATATTCATAGTGAGATGGAACAAGCAGTGCAGAACTCTATTCTACAGAGACTAAAAGGCACAAGAGAGTCCCCTTTATGCTGAGGGATTACATTGCATTTGAATTAATAAACTCAACAGTTTAAGTAAAAATGAAGGAGCATCATTTACGCTCCCTCAAATGATTCAATTTGAAAATCTAAAATACTATTCTCTTGAGCTTCCAACATCACCCATTCTTTTGTACCAAAATAAAATTTATCCAGCTGAGTATTGCAAATTCATGGGAATAACTCTCCATGTAATCAGAGGCCCTACAAGAAGAAGTTGTATTCAAAGACCCACAGACCCTCTCTGTATACTAGAGAACAGTTAGTACTAGTAGTTGGAATGCCTGCATTTTGAACTATTAAGAAAATCAAAGCTCTTTGGGTCTATTTTACATGTCTATTATACTCCAACCTTTGACACAGATAGGACATGAGAGGGCACAGAATCTGGGAATCTATTCTGCTGGATTGCTACATCATTTTCTTGATGGGTGTGGGATGGGCATTTGAGGCTTCAGTCCAATGCAGACAAGAGCTTCAATAATATATGCAAAAAGGAAGGCTGCTGTTCCATTTTCCAATCCCTGGCCTCTGGGTTTGTTGCACACTCAAAAAAAAAGTCAGGAATGGGGTCTTGGGTAGCCTACAAATTTAAAGGTAATTGTTTTGTAGGCTTTTCAGTCAAATTTTCTCTTTTTTACTGCTAGCTTATAGGCTTTGATTAGCCTTTCCACCAGTTGTCATTAATTGTGTTTTTTGCCCTTAGCTCCATTTACCAGTGTTTTTGACATTGGGGGTTTTCTTAAGATATTTAGAGGAAAAACAGGGCCACAGGGCAGGTCAATAATTTTTTAAAAAATAATTAATGTTTTAAAAGTTTGTAATTACTTTATTTCAGTTTTAAAATATCAAACTGATCTCCCTGAGGCACAGATTTCTGCGCTCTTTCGCGCGCATGCCCCAACTCAGGGAATACCCCCCCCCCGCCGCCTGCACAGGGAGTGCTCAGCGCTTCTGGGTGAGCGTAATGCTGGGCGGGCCTTAATTGGCCCCCGCCCATCCCCGTACAACCACCCCCAACAGGGGTAAAATATTTCTCCTTAATCTCAAGTTGATCTTTAAACATCCTGAGCAAGTAATTCTGCAATTAAGAGAATCACAAAGCTATTTTACAATTTTAGTTTTACATGGCATTTTATTTAAACAACAGAAGAGAGAACATTTGAAGCAACAACCAGTAGTTTGTAGTAACCAGTACTGTAACTGAAGGAGAATATTGGATAAGTATTCTATTTAAATAGGGACAAAATTTAACATTGAGAACTGTATTCATTTTCACCTCAAAACATTTGCATTGATTTTTTTCCAAAGTCTTTGTTCTCTTCAATTTGAAATAAACAAAGGTACATTAACTCACTCAAAACCCATCAACTTGCAGAGTTAAAATCAGGCCGAATGTGTCAAAATCAAACAAATCTTGTGTTGCAATGAATCTTTTAACTTCTGTGCTGATTTAGTTTTAAAGTGATAAAACTCTTTAATGCATGAAAAAAGGCATGCAACGTTATCCTGGTTAACTGCAGTAGCAAATCAAAGACTTCAGTTAAATTCAAAATTAGGTCCTGAATACACTTATTTAGTAAATTTAGTTATCAAGAAACAAGGGGTCTAGAAGGAGACACAAAAACCATTTCACAGCCATCTGGAAATGCAATCTTAAATTAGAAGCAAACTTGACAATCAACAACTTTTGATTAAAGACTCCAGTTTTAATGCTTGGCTTTCAATTCAGCCATTCTATCACAAATCAAATGTTCAAAATCTGGTGGTGAAAGGTGCATTTATGCAATGGTTCCTCAATCACAATTATTTACTTTTATTTTATAACCATACATCTACTTTGGTAAATATGGCTTAATACAGACTGAATAATGCTTTCAGTAAAAGCAGATTTTTATTGAAGTGAATTTTAAAAGTAAATCAGACTTTGATTAATTACAAGCACCTAATTAATCAAGTACTTGTTCAATATTCTGAAAAGGAAAAACTTGTATTTATATAGCACCTTACACAACCATCAGAGCATTTACAGCCAGTGAAGCACTGTTGAAATGTAGTCTCTGTTGTAACATAGGAAATGCAGCAGCCAATTTGCACACAACAAACTCCCACAAACAGCAAAGTGGTAATCTGATTTTCTGATGTTGATTGAGGGATAAATATTGGCCAGGACACCAGAGATAATTCACTGCTCTTCCTCAGAATGGTGCTATGGGATCTTTTACGCCTACCTGAAAGAGCAGTAAGGGCCTTGGTTCAAGGTCTCATCCAAAAAATGGCACCTCTAAGAGTGTAACACTCCCTCTGTACTGCACTGGAGTGTCTTCCTGGACTGGTAATGATACTTCATGGAAAATAGTATATGCTAAAAAATTATTTCTTAACTGTTGTTTCCCAAGTTTTAAAACCATATGTTACGAGGCTATATCCCTTTATTTTTGAAAGTATAATTTTTCAGCTTTCAACTGACTGGAAATTTTGCAATTTGAACTGAGAAGTGCAAACTGCTAAAAAATGCAAGGCTATATTCCAAGGTTAAGATGAGAAACCAACAAATCACCCTCAGGGGGGTATTAAGACAGAGTCATTTCCTATAATCCAGACACTCATCAAAACTCATAATTGTCTAAGGAAGAGATATTAAAAATGCAAAGTACTGTATATGAAAACAATGGTTGCCACAGACAGACACACTCAAAACCTCTTGGAAATGAACAATGGGTGAAGTATTTTAAAGCAAGGCAGCCACTTGAGAAAGATTGCAAGTGAAAGGTGATGTCAAGAAAGGGCGGAATCATCCCAGATTTGCACTAAGTGTGGTAGCGGGCGGGAAAAGGGTGGGACATTTTACCCACTGTGTCCGCAATGGCGGATTTTCACGCCGTATCATCTGAATCCCGGCCTCATTAATCATGCACTCCCTGGAAATGCATCATTTTGCTGGCGGGCAGCTTCTGATTCACCCGCCATGCTGTCACCTCATTGATTCCTCACGCTGGGCACCATATTTAAAGTGCAGCTGCGTACCTCCCAGTGCTTTCAGTCCAGGACTGCTGAACAGAAGACATGGCCCTGAAAGGCAAGAAGACTCCAGCACCCCCCAATTCAGTGACACATGCCTGGGACGCCTTCTGGACACCGTTGGTGCCCACCACCATGTCCTCTAACTCCGCTCTGGCTGCAGAAGGCCCATCAGTGTCACCATTCTTGGGAGGCTTGGGAGGCAGTAGCAGTGGTGGTCAGTGCCAACGCTGCACAGAAGAGGTTTGCCATCCAGTGCAGAAAGTGGATGAATCATCTCATCAGTGCCACCAGCGTAAGGCGACCATCTCATCAATCTAAACTCTCACACTCACAGGCCCATCACACATTCACTAACTGCCAGTTCAAGGAACATCACCACTCACTCTCTCACGCACACCCTCACATCTCCATCTGGACTCATCTCCTCTGGAGACTGCCTTCTCAACCTTCACCCTCTTGAGGCCACTTGCACAGATCAACATGTGTCCCCAAACTCACCCTGGGATACCCCCCCTTCCCCAGTAATGCCCTAGCCCTGCAGCCTCTTCCCCTGCCTGAGGCCACTTCTCTCCCTTCCCCAAGCAAGCCATAGCTCTGCAGCCGTTGAAAAGCCACCCCCGCCTTATGGCTGGTCTCGCAATTAGAGCCCCCCTAAAAGTGATGTGGTGCTCCCTGCGAAGCCTAGCACTGATGATCACGACTACTGCCCGAAGCAAAGTAGGCAAATAAGCCTCAAAGTCCCGAGCGAAGTGCAGCTCACCAGATGCACATCGCTTATGTACAGTTGTGAAACAGATCGGCATGCCATCATGCCTGGAAGATCCAATGTGGGGGGGATTATTCTGGCAAGCTGGGTTTATAATGATATGCAGATGTATTACAATGAAGTTTTCGATGTTCAGCGGTGGGAGGCGCAGCCCGCCATTGACAGGCGGAGCAGATGATTGTAAACTGGTTCCACGACGCTGTGAAACCGATTTTTGGCCTTCCCACCATATTGTCCGCTCACACCCGCCATGATGCATGATGCCTGATGCCAGTGGGCACGAAAAATTCCGCCCAAAGTTTTCAGCAGAGGAAACAAGTTGAGGGCTGCCCTCTCTCCCTCTCTCCCTTTTGGAATAAGTGTTTGAAAGTCAACTCTAACAGAAACTACCAGTGAATCGAGATCTTGTAATAATTGCAACAAGGCAAAGGCTAAGAAGCTAATGGATGGCTAGGGAGGTAAATTCCCAGAGTCTGCCACAGGAAACCTAGCAACAGTGCTGCAAGCCAATAACCTAAACACAAGTGGTCAAGGTCAATGAATGCATCTTCAAAATACATCACCTATCCATGACACCACCAATTCCTCATGCTGCTGAATACACCACATTCCCATCAATCACCCATCAAAAATCATGCTCACTTCTTGCTACCTTCACATACCTCCAATTATTCAGCCATGGCAGGCACATCAGTAAACCACAATCACTGTCTTCCTTCCCTCTTGTAAGACAAGGTGGTGCATAACAGGAAGGTGCAAACAAGAACCAGAAAGGGACATAGAAACATAGAAAATAGGAGCAGGAGTAGGCCATTCAGCCCTTGCATGCTTGCATCACCTGAGCCCTCTGGAACAGATAGTGCTTAGCATCATGGGGCTAGTTGTAGCAGAGACCATTGCATTAGCATCATTGTGAACATTCAGGATGATGGTATGTTCTTCCTTTCTGCCCCTTCTTAAATCTTACTTCACCCTCTTCCTGCTCTCTGGCATGAAGTGAAAGCTGCAGGTGGTGTGACCATTGACTTCTTGCTTTCCACCCCACTTCTTTTCATCACCCAGTGCTTTCATATATTCAAGAACTGCCGCTCTTTCCAGTCAGTGAGAAGATGATGAAGTCCCCTCACCTTTTATACAGGGCCTCTGTCACGTCCCAGGTGCAGCAATGGACAATGAACTACGAAATGTTGCGAATGTCACTTGTTCCCGCCTGGATCCACTGTCATAGAAATTGAGGGTGAGAGAGACCTTGATGGCCACTGGTATTGCCCTCCCCTGCTGTGAGACTACAAGTCAGCTCGTAGGAGGTGGAAGAGTTCAGTGACCAAGTCTTTGTTGAAAAGCAGGTGGCTGAGGTGGAGGTAGGAGAAGTACTCCCTAAAGATCCTTGGTGGGTAAGGCCGTCTATTGAGAGCCTTCCTCCTCTTCCTTTTGCAAATATCTTTGCCTCGCTGCTTCCTGTGGTCCTTTCCAAATCATGCTGCAGCCCAAGATGGACTGCAACTGTAGCCACTATTATTGAAGCAAGCTTTCTTCCGATGGGTAACCAACTCCTCTGAACTCTTTGTCAAGACCGAGCACTTGTCGATCCAAAGAGCTTGCAAAACTCTTCCAATAACATAGAAAACAGTATTTCCACTAACTCTCCACCAGCAAAAGTAAGTCAAAAGTACCTTACCTGGAAGTTGGATGGTTAGATCTTTAAATGAAGCTAGTGCAATTGAATGCATGTTCAGTTTGGAGTGATTAAGAGGTGTTAATAGAACCTGTGCGGTCCAAAAAGGCAGATCATGTGGTCAGTCAGCGTTACAGGTTGTTTTATATTACAATCCGCCCATTCGGCATGCTTCTGGAGCACGTCCAGCATTCCAACTGGCTGCCATTTTTTGAATTTGGGCCTTCCATAATGCTAGCACCTGTGAAGCTACAGAATTCAATTTCACGGCCTTGATTTTTAACATGCACTTATTTCACAAATGAATGTGGCACTGGATAATTTTCTTTCTAGTTCTATAACTTTTTAAGAATTTGCATATTAGTACATCAGATGTTTATAAAAATAACAAAATGATTTCTGATTGAACACCACCCCTCCCAATTCACAAGTTAGAAAATAAAACTGAGTAAACATTATCAGTGAAGTCAATGCCATAGGCACCATGCATGACTCATGCAGTATAGTCCCTTTTAACAACTGGAAGACCTAAACCCTTTGTAATGGCCAAACTATGGATTCAACACACCATCATGATACTTGGAACTCTTGCCGCACTGTACTGTTAGGGTACTCCTGACTTCTCAAGCAAGAACAGCAGGACAAGGGTCCTTCTGATCTGTTATCCTTGTAATAGTCAATCCCTCATTGTATCTGTTTTCATCTTCTGCACTCAGATGACGAATGTTACATTCTTCTTCATATACAAGGATTGGTGGAACAATAATGTTGGTTCTTTATCTGTATATTGTCTTATCTTCAAATAATGTTCACTGGGAGGCTAGGTATATCTAATCTCTATCCAGTTGCTTGTTGATTGCTTATAAATCTTGGGATTAATACATCATATCCTGTTGAGGTGGTAACGATTGACACCAGTCTAAGAAATGCTCCCTTAAAGGTGCATGCATATCATTATCACAATGTAAGGGAGTCATTAGCTATGGGTTAAAGCGGGTTCAAATTCCACCATGGCAGATGATGAAATTTGAATTCAATAAAAATCTGGAATTAAAACTCTGATGACGACCATGGAACCATTGCCGATTGTTGTAAAAACCCATCTGGTTCACTAATATCTTTTAGTGAAGGAAATCTGCCATCCTTACCTGGTCTGGCCTACATATGACTCCAGACCCACAGCAATATGATTGACTCTTAAAAATGTCCACTGAATAAGGGCAATTAGGGATGGGCAATAAATGCTGGCCTGGCCGGCGACGCCCAAATCCCATGAATGAATATTAAAAAAAAGCAGGTACCACTGGTCCCCTGTCAGTAATCCTGACACAGTCCTCTGGCTGAGCAGTGCAAGTATCCTAGATTGTCTGAGAATAAATGAATCCTGACGATTCCCTGGATAGCATGAATTGACATCGAGAATGAGGTGGCTCACATTACTCACAATCTGCTGTCAGAGAATGAAATCCATTCCCATTGATCAAGTTGATAGCACTTTCACATAGGCTTCGTTCTCAAATGGGGGATTTTGCCACTCTGAAATATTGATTGCTGTCTCAATTTAGCGGGTCCATGGAGAAGTTAAACTAAGGTGCTTGCCTGAACAGGATGTCCATGACCTGTCTGATTCATTGACGCACCATTGATTTCAGCTATGAAATCCACCTTTACCTTACTGCCAGGTCTCTCAACCCCTCCAATGGCTCTAATTTGTTACACTGTTTGTCCGACTGGATATACTGGATGAAAAGAAATTTCCTCCAACTAAATATAGGGAAGACTGAAGCCATTGTCTCCAGCCCCCATCACAAACTCTGTATCCTAGCCACTGACTCCCTCTCTTTCCCTGACAACTATCTGAGCTGTTAAACCAGACTGTTCGCAATCTTAGTGTTGTGTTTGACCCTGAGATGAACTCCCAGAAACATATCCACTACATCACCAAGATTACCTCCTCTGTAACATTAGCAGGCTCCAAGCCTGCCTCCGTTCATTTGCTGCTGAAATTCCTCATTCATAGCTTTGTTACCTCTAGCCTTGACTCTCCTGGCTGGCCTGCAATCTTCCACCCTCCATAAACTTGAGCTCATGCAAAACTCTGAAACCTATATCCTAATTCATAACAAGTACTGTTCACCCATCAATCCTGTGCTCCTGACCTATGTTGGCTCCAGATCTAGAAACACCAATAATTTTAAAATTTTCATCCTTGTTTTCAAATCCCTCCACGACCTAGCTCATTCCAATCCCTGTAATCTCCTCCAGCCCCACAAGATCTCTGCATTCCTTCAATCCATGAAGGCCATGTCTTCAGCTACCTAGGCCCTAAGCTCTGGAATTTGCTCCCCAAGTCTCTCTGCCTTTTTCCCATTCTCTCCTCATTTAAGGCACTCCTAAAAAATCTATTAATCAAGGTTTTGGTCATCTGCTTTAATGATTCTCTAGGTAAATGGGTGTCAAATTCTGTTAGATAATGGTCCTGTGAAGTGCCTTGGGATATTTTACTGCATTAAGATGCTTTATAAATGCAAGTTGATGTTGCTGTTTATAAGATCAGTGTTTTCTAGTCATGGTAAATAGTAGAAAGTCTGGGAAATCTCAGGGATGACTAAGCCGCATCGTCTGCTTCAATAACGGGCAATGGGGGAAGACATTTTGAGGCATTTAAAGGCAAGACAGGATCACAAGCAGAAAATTGTAGTCATTGTTTTCTTGTTGCAGATCTTTGATGGAAGGTTTCTCAGCACCATTTTCTTTACCAGACTACACCTGCACTGCCCTCCCCAAAAAGCAGGTAATTTCAACAAGAGGCCAAGCTTTACATCAATCGTAAGGTAAATTTCACAGATATTATGGAGGTATGCTACCAGCCATGAAACTCTTTCGAGTTATCAACAGTCACAGATTGCAACTCTTTCGAGTACAATCACAGTTCTTGGTTTCCAGGAGTGGGACATGAACCCACAACCCTCTGATTCAAAGGCGAGGGTGCTATGAACTGAGCCACAGAAACTCTTTCGAGTTATCAACAGTCACAGATTGCAACTCTTTCGAGTACAATCACAGTTCTTGGTTTCCGGGAGTGGGACATGAACCCACAACCCTCTGATTCAAAGGCGAGGGTGCTATGAACTGAGCCACAGAAACTCTTTCGAGTTATCAACAGTCACAGATTGCAACTCTTTCGAGTACAATCACAGTTCTTGGTTTCCGGGAGTGGGACATGAACCCACAACCCTCTGATTCAAAGGCGAGGGTGCTATGAACTGAGCCACAGCTGACACCTCTTAAAAGTAACTCTTTCGAGTTATCAACAGATTGCATGTAACTCTTTCGAGTACATTCACAGTTCTTGGTTTCTGGGAGTGGGACATGAACCCACAACCTTCTGATTCAAAGGCGAGGGTGCTATGAACTGAGCCACAGCTGACACCTCAAAAACAGTCACAGATTGCAACTCTTTTGAGTACAATCACAGTTCTTGGTTTCCAGGAGTGGGACATGAACCCACAACCCTCTGATTCAAAGGCGAGGGTGCTATGAACTGAGCCACAGAAACTCTTTCGAGTTATCAACAGTCACAGATTGCAACTCTTTCGAGTACAATCATAGTTCTTGGTTTCCGGGAGTGGGACATGAACCCACAACCCTCTGATTCAAAGGCGAAGGTGCTATGAACTGAGCCACAGAAGATGCAATAGCCCCAGTTGGTCTTAAATTGTTTGGCATTGCTGTCCAGGTCTGGAGAGAGCAAGCTAATTGCACCAATCTCCTGAATTTATTGCATCCAATTTGTACAGCTGGTCTCCATGTGAACTAGCTGTCAAGTGGCTCCTGGTATTTAATGCATGTACAGATTGGTGGTGATAATTTGACCACTGCTCATGTGTGAAGTACTCCTCATGACATCAACACCAAGAGACAACATGAAGCCCAAAATATCCACATAAATATATTACAGAGCGTGGGTATACTGATGTCATGACTTACAAGGAACACACTATCATTGCAGTACTACGTTTATACAGCCAGTTAAACAAGGGGCAGACAAGAAAACTTACTAAAAAATACACCTTTTCTTCTCCAAGTCTTATAAAATTCATTAGATTTAGCTTGATCTTGCTGTCGACTGTGCAAGATTCATGCAAAAGATCAATACATGAAAACCTAAGAGGCAGGAAGCTGGAACTTAGGCTAGTAGTTTGTCCTTGATGTCAAATCACTTGTAGTTTACCTTCACAATAGGGGCTGAATTTTATTCTCCCCCAATCCCCAGGGCAGGGTGGCAGGTGGGGTGTGTGCGGAGGCATAAAATTGGGTGCAATGTCATGGCTGCAGTTCCCCACAATTTTACCCACAGCAGGGAAATGCATCAGCCAGTCTGCCTACCTGTGGGCTAATTAAGGCTATTAAGTGACCAATTAATGGCCACTTAAGGGCTCTTCACACCACCACTGGTATTTAACCTGTGGCTTACCGAGGCTGGCCCCAACTGTGGAGCCTAGCAGCTTTTACTGCTGGTGCCAGGTGGGGGTGGAGGTACCTCCTTTATGGGCTTCCTGGGCCCATTGGTGGCCCCCCAAGGTCTTCCTCCATCCTGAGTTGCACCAACTACCCTCCCACCCCCTCAGGCTGTTTACCCCAGCCCCCACCATGCCTGCCAACCTGGCCCCAGCAATACCCACTCCTCCCGTACTTTGTATCCGGCCCCAGAAATGATCACCGTTGGGGACTGGATACAGTCCCAGAAGTGGTTACCACTACCATGGGCGCTGCTGCGACCAGAGAGCTGCCAGCCATTTGCTCTCAGAGGTGGGTCTTCCACCCAAGATGGAGACAAAAGACCCACCTAAAGCCAGTTAGTGGGCCGCTGGCTGTTAAGTGGCTACAGGCAAGCCAGCAGAGTAGGAGCAGGCTTGACCCCGACATTTATGCTGGAGAAGCGGAGACCCTGGCCCAAAGTAAAATCCCGGCCTAAGGTTTCAGATGCTTCACCATTTTCACTTTGTCCCTAATATTGTGCATTATCTCCTTTTTTCAGCATTCAAATGCTTAACATATGTTTTTTCACTTGAGCAGCTAAAGGAAGCATTTTTCACCCTTTTAAATTGGCTATCTGTGGAGTCTTCTTACAATTACTTTGAATAAGTAAATTTCACTGAATAATTGAACACTACAGTTGATAATTAGTTCATTCCTTTAGGGTAAACAGAATACTTTGCACCTTGCTAATCTTACCATTCTATGGAGTGCCCACCTGGTGTTGATCAATTTCAACAAAGAAATGTGATAATGAATTAACCACCATAGATTGAACAGAGTATTTGTCACCTTGTTAAGTTATTCTATGAAGTGAATGTTATTAAGCAACATTATTAGATTCAATTAATTAATCTGCTGGGTCACCCATGCTGCTTTTTAAATAAGCATACCCAATAGTATTTCCCTCAATACTCATGGTACTTGTTCAAGGCATTTGTTGCCAAATCAATCTACTAGTAGTAAATACTGTGGATCTTTCCAACATTTTGCCTGAACAGTCAGAAAATCATCCTCCACCACTGGTCCAAGCTACAAGAATGAAACAGAAAATTCTACACACAAATGCAGTCAAGATCAAGTGTGGCATGGGAGATCACAACATATCAAAGGCATTTTTGCTACATATATTTCTGACCAGGGATACCAACTTGCCAACAGCAAGTTTAGGCAAATGTTGCTGGTATGACAAAAGGACTACATTTCAAAAGGATTTAATTTGCTGTGAAGCACATTAGGACAGCCTCAGGTCGTGAGTCTGTATAAATGCAAATTATTTTCTCATGATACGTGAGAGTCTCTTAACTATAATCAGTTTTCCCAATCTCCTGGCTTTGCTGCTCCTCATTTGAAAGGAGAATAGGAATCATGACAGGACAAAATCCCACATTATTCAGGCTTGGGCTGATAAGTGGTAAGCAAGTAACATTTGCGCCACCCAAGTGACAGGCAATGACCATTTCCAACAAGAGAGAATCTTCCCTTGACATTCAATGGAATTACCATCACTGAATTCCCCCATCAACATCCTGGGATCACCTTTAGTAAACAACTTTAGTATAAGCAACCAGCTTATATTTCTCCTTTCTCCTAACTATGCTTCAGTTCTGCCGAAGGGCCATGAAGGCTCGAAACGTTAACTGATTTCTTCTCCACCGATGCTGCCAGACCTGCTGAGTTTTTCCAGGTAATTCTGTTTTTGTCCTGGGATCACCATTGACTCGAAACTTAACTGAACCAGCCATATAAATTTTGTAGCTACAAGAGCAGCTCAGAGGTTGGGGGAATTCTGCTGCAAGTAACTCATCTCCTGACTCCCCAAAGTCTATCCACCATATACAATTCTCCATTTGCCTGGATGAGTGCAGCTCCAAAAATTCTAGACGTTTGGCACCATCCAGGACAAAGTAGTTCATTTGATAGGAAACTCATCCACCACCTTAAACATTCCCTGCACCACCGATGCATAGTGGCAGCAGTGTATACTATCTACAAAATGGACTACAGCAATTCATCAAGGCTTCTTCAATAGCACCTTCCAAATCCATGACCCCTACCACCTAGAAGGACATGGGCAGCTAACTCACGAGAACACCATCACCTGCAAGTTCCCGTCCAAGCCATAGAGGTGTCAGCTGTGGCTCAGTTCATAGCACCCTCGCCTTTGAATCAGAGGGTTGTGGGTTCATGTCCCACTCCCGGAAAACCAAGAACTGTGATTGTACTCGAAAGAGTTGCAATCTGTGACTGTTGATAACTCGAAAGAGTTTCCCGTCCAAGCCATAAACCTTCCTCACTTGGCACTATATCACTATTCTTCACTGTTGCTGGGTCAAAATCCTGGAACTGCCTTCCTAACAGCACTGTGGGTATGCCTACACAAGATGAACTACAGCTCACCACTGTCTTCTCAAGGGCAATTAGGGGTGAACAACAAATGCTAATCTTGCCAGCGATGTTTGCATTCCATGAAAGAATTATTTAAAAAAAGAACCATTACCCATTTGATGGACTTAGCAAAGACTTCATTTTATCACTATCAGCATCAGCTCAAAGTTTAACTTGCTGGTGACATGTTTACAGGCTATTTCAGAGATAGGAAATTGCAATATGACCTATTTAATTAGACCAAATCAGTTTAATTAGTGTTCTCACAACAGCTATATCTACTTCTTTCTGACAGCTATAATATATATTGAAACAGTTGGCCTCTTTTCACAATGGACAACTTATTCTACAAATTGTTCTGATCTAGGTATCATTGGTCATTGGAAACTTGACTCCCAATCATTATAGTAATACTGCTTTTGTCTTTTTAAAGTCATTAACATGAAAATAATTTTCAACTGCAAAAGAACTACATTTGTCATATATAAGGTGATAATTATTTGACTTTTATCTAATATACACACATGCAATAATTATTGAATGATTCAACAATCATTGCGCAAATATGGATTTTCCTGAAACTAGTTTTATCTTTAAGATACCACATGTTTGGTAGAATTAAATCAATTAATTTAGGAAATACAGATGTTTTTGTCACCAACTTGAAGAGTTGTAACCAAGAGCTCTCACCTGTTGACAGAACATTGAAAGGTTTATACCATAAACTAAAATGCTTTCATTGTCTTAAATTTAATCTTTTTTCCCTTTTTGAATCAGTGGTTTTGAGGTTGTATACTATGGGCAGAATTTTCCCCGAATTGCACTAAGTGCGGCAGCGGACGGGTAAAATGGAGTCCCACCCGCCGACTAAAATGGTGGATTTTCACGTCGTATCTTCCCGAGCCCGCCTCGTTATTTATGCATTCCCGGGAAACATGCCGTTCCCATGGCAGGCGGGCTCTCATTCGCCTGCTCACTATCAGCCCGCGGTTGCATTAAGCCGGCCGCCATCTTTAAAAGGCAGCTGCCAGCAAAGCGCTCATCGCCACCTGCTCATCACTGCTGTCCGGGAGACATGGCCAGCAAAGAGAAAAAGACTGCAGCCCCCCGCTTCAACGACGGGTCCTTTAAGCAACTGCTGGATGCCATGGAGGCCCGACGGAATTTGCTCTACCCCCACTCTAACCGCAGAATGGGTGGCAATGTCACCAAACCGGCTTGGGAGGCATTGGCAGCGGTGGTCAGCGTGAACACCCTGCAGAAGAGAACAGCCACCCAGTGCTGCAAAAGGATGAATGATCTCCTCTGTTCCGCCAGGGTAAGTCACACTTTTCAACACTCCCAACTCACACACTCACAAAACCATCACACATCCACAGGACCCTCACTCACTGCCATTGCAATGACACAGACCGTCATTGTCCTCATCCCGTCCATGGGACCACTCACCACCCACAAAGGCCAGGCATACTTATCATCTGGCCCAGCAGGAGTCCTGATACACTCTCCCCAACTCTATCCATGCAGGACAAACTGGTTCACAACAGGAGGGAAAGGTCACAGACAGGTGGAGGGATGCCGGAGATCGAAGTTCTAACAGAAATCAAAAACAGGGTCATCTACCTGGCCGGTGATGACTGGGACTGTTCCTGTGCTGACGGTGAGGTAGGCGCTGCTCTACCAAGTGAGGATCCAGTAGTGCAACATCCATCAGTCAACCATGCCATGAGTGATGTGTCCTCTTTCACAGGCCACTGCCAGCCACTAGGAGCCAACCGAGTCCATGACCCAGGGCCTCCAATCATGTTCAGAAGAAACCTCTGAAGAGGAATCTGAAGGCACCCTCCCTGAAGTCCCGTCACAGCGCTCACCCACACCCTCCACCAGCACAGAGACACACACATCGGTGGGACCTAGCTTTAGAGTACCTTGGGATCACAATCTGGTGAGCACATCACACTTTCTAATCCACAGCAGGCGGCGGCAGGGACTTCCCAGGTCCCCGGCACTCAGAGGATTGCTGGAGGCCAGAATGTTGCTGAGTACGAGTCAGATGATGAGCCTCTGGACTCGGTCACGTCACAGTTGCTGGAGCTGCAAAGGCACGCTAGGGAACAACAGGAAGGGATGTCCGCTGCACTCCTCAGATTGCAAGGCATGATGGAGGAGTCCATCCGTCTTCAGGCTGAGGTGATAGCACCAGCATTGCAATGCATTGAGTCAATACTGGCAGGATGGCGGTCGCCATGGAGACCTTGGTCCAGGGATGTCACTCCTGCACTGCTGTGTGAGCTTAGCTCTGTTGCTGATGCCATAGTTGGCCTCCAACAGTGTGTACGTGAGAGGGGTGCTGTGCAGCTTGATCTCACTCCAGCTTCCCTTTCCGCTCACGGAGTCAGCCATGGGCCCTCGGGCACCCATAGGGAGGAGGATCAGCAGGTGCATACTCCAGGGCCATCCACCCAGGTGACTCTGGGAGTGACCAGCCCATCTGAATCCTATATTCCTGTGACCTCCGCAGATCCAGCTTCACAGGCTGAGGAGGGTGCCATTGCCACACAGCAGGACTCCGAAAGCAGGCTGGGCCCCGTCAAGTTTCAGCCCTCTAGAGGACGTCTGCCAAAGTCATCACAGACAGGGCGTCACAGTCAGCAGGCTGCCTCCACCTCTACTGTGGATGTCCGGAGAGCACCAAGATGTAGCAGCAGGGTTAGGAAAGCTAGGTAAAAGTAGTTGCACAACCTGGCCATGGGTGTTGATCACTTGTACATACTGTTCTCTATTGTTAATAAGCTCCTAAGAATGTCTCACTGCCTGTGGCTCCTTGTTCTGATGAGCAGTGTTCCTGTCACTCAGATATGAAACCTTGCTGCACAAAATAAAAGGCAGGTGTCTTAGTCCAGGGCCTCTTCCCTGTGCTCTGTGCAGCCTTCAGACTACAATGGTGGTCCAGCCTCACACTCCCTGGAAACATTACTGATGCCTGCACCTTGGCGGTGCTGGTCATTGCTGCCAGAATAAGAGGGCAGGCATCACAGAGTTCTCTCATTCTCTCCATGTGCTCCTTTAAGGCGGGGCTGGCCCCCATCACGCCAGCATCGGTGACTAGTGATGCTGTGCACCAGCTCCTGAAGGGATGAGGTGCTGAAGACACACACAGCATCAGATGCATCCAAACTTTTGTGGCTGTGTTTCTGAGAGGTCCTGATCATGGAGCGCAAGCGAGCTGCCCTCGGCCAGACAGGATGGCGGTTGCCATGGAGACCTTGGTCCAAGGATGTCACTCCTGCACTGCTGCGTGAGCTTAGCTCCATCGCTGATGCCATAGTTGGCCTCCAACAGTGTGTAAGTGAGAAGGGTGCTGAGCAGCTCGATCTCACTTCAGCTACCCCTTCCGCTCACGGAGTCAGCCAGGGGGAGGAGGATCAGCAGATGCACGCTCTGGGGTCATCCACCCAGGTGACTCTGGGAGTGACCGGCCCATCTGAATCCTATCTTCCTGTGATCTCCGCAGATCCAGCTTCACAGGCCAAGGAGGGTGCCACTGCCACATAGCAGGGCTCCAAAAACAGGCCGGGCTCCAGAGTCAGGCATTCTCAGAGCCTATGTGAAGATCTATGGAGTGTCCTCACTGCATGTTATCATCATCTTCCACATATCTGGCAGCTATGAGGGTCTCCCGAGTGCGCCTGGCTCGTCTGGCCAGTGTGAGAACCGCATTCCCGTCATCGTCACCACTGAGGACCCTCATCCCCGTCGGCATCCTCCTCATCGGAGGAGACATGCAGCTCCTCCATCTCCTCCTCAGCCAGCTCCTCTCCCCGTTGCAGCGCCAGGTTGTAAAGGGCGCAGCAGACGATGACGATGCATGACACCCTCTGTGTACTGTATTGCAGGGCTCGACCAGACCGGTCCAGTCACCGGAACTGCTTCTTCAGCATCTCGATGGTCTGCTCCACCAAGTTGTGAGCTGCTGCATGAGCCTCATTATAGCGTTGCTCTGTTGCAGTCTGAGGCCGCCGCACTGGTGTCATCAGCCACGGCCTCTGCGGGTAGCCCTTGTCCTCAAGGAGCCAACCCTGCAGCCTCTGTGGACCCTGGAAGACTGCAGGGATCTGCAAGCGTCGTGCACAATCTCTGGAAACCGTGCATATACCTGCAAGATGCGTTTCTGGTGGTAGCTTACCAGCTGCACATTCAGTGAGTGGAAGCTCTTGCAGTTGATGAAGTCCACTGAGTGTAGCGATGGAGACCTGGTGTCAATTGCACCCTGCACCTGTGGGAATCCCGAGATCAAGGCGAATCCAAGGGCCCCTGCATCCTGGCTGTCCCGGTCCTTGGCGAAATGCACAAAGTTGTGTGTCTCAGAGAAGATGGTATCCATGACCACATGGATGCATTTGTGGGTGGCGGATTGTGAAATCCCACAGGGGTCACCTGTGGAGCCCTGAAAGGAGCCACTGGCATAGAAATTGAGTACCCACAGTCACTTTCACAACCACTGGCAGTGGATGCCCTGCATGTCCCCTTGGTGCCAAGTCCTGCAGTAAGTGGCAGGTGTGAGCCACCAGGTCCCTAGACATGCGCAGTTGTCAGCAACACTGGCTCTCAGTCATCTGCAGGAATGGCAGGCGGTGTCTATAGACCCTGGGTGTCGCTAGGTGCCGACCAGCCATGTCTCGCTGTCACTCTTGGGCAGCGTGTGCAGGAGCCCATACTGCCCCTTCTTCATGGGGTTTCTGCTCCTGCCTTTGCATGGCCAGGTGCCTCAGTCACTCTCTCCTCCGTCTTCTATGGTCTCTGTAGGCCATCAGGTATACAGCTAGGTTATCAGGATCCATGATCCTGACCTGGTCCTCCTGCAGCATGAAAGAGAAAGAGAGAGACATGATTATCATGGCTGTACTTTGCATCTTTACTGGCCCTGTGTGACCGCCCCTTAATGCATCCCGGAGAGTGCTGGTCACCCCTCGGATGGCCAGAGATGAGTGCGCTGCATGGCTGTCCTGTCAACCTGCGACGTGGGGGACACTGGTCCAAACCAGGTTGCTGAGATTGCAAGGGGCTGTGAGCACCTCCAGCAGTGACTGCTACACGGCCAGATTAGGCGAGGAGATTGTACAACGCGTGCAGTCCAACTGCTCTGCGGTCTAATAAAGTGGTGGTGGACTCAAAGTCTGCGCCGGGGGATGGAGGGCGGGGCGTATAAGGTATGGAGCACTTGGTGGCTCTTTGATGCCTCCACGTTGCTTGCATGGGTGGACAGGTTAGGAGCCTGACCCCAATTATATCATTGTGCCTGCGCCTGATTGCCTGATCTGTCTTAGTTGCAGAGGCATGGTCAGTTTATACAGGTGTCCCTAATGCGTGGCCACTTCCCTCGCTTATCCTGCCCCCCCACCTCGATTGCTTGTTTGCGGGATGTAGCGCCAGGGCAGCACTTGACCCCTCCCCCACCCCTCTCCCCCTCAGCAATCGCCTCCGCGGCTGGCCAGCACTTGCCCCCAGACAACCCCCATCTCTCAGCAGTCACCTCCGAAGCTGGCCAGCACTTGCCCCCAGACACCATTCCACCCCCCCTCAGCAGTCGCCTCCGGGGTCAGGCATCAGTTGCCCCTGCCCCCACCCCTGGTGCCCCTTAGGTCTGTAAATAATGGATGAACTGTGGAGAACTCTGCTGCTCACTCACCTCAGTTTCCCCCAAAGTGAAGGCTGCCAAGTGCACGTTGCCTGTGCGCTGTTGTGAAACACGTCTGTATGCTTTCCCGGCGACGTGGACGGACGATACGGCGGGGTTCCAAAAGCCTGGTGGGGTGGCCTTTTAATTATATGCTAATGTATTACAATTATCTCCCCATCGACCGATGGCGGGAAATGCCACCGTCGGTGGGCTGAGCGATGATCGTGACCTGCCTTCACACCATCGTGAAGCAGGTCAAGCCATATTTTCCGTGCACACCGCCAGCAGGCTTGGAAAATGCCACCCTATAACTTTTCATATGGCAGTATAACCTCGGAAAACCCATGAAAGTTCAACAGAACAGCATTTATTGATTCTGTAGCATCTTCAGAAGGCCTACTGATCTGATATGGGAGTATGTGATATGGTAGAGCTTGTTATAATTTAGACTTCTCCCCAACATTCTTGCTTTCTGAAAAGCTTAGCTCCCTTCGACAAGCCTACCCTCAGGAATTGCTTGCTGATACTTTCATACCCCAAAGCATTGTTAAAATTTCATTTTAAAATTATATATATGGGAAGGATTGGAAGGATTTTCCTCCACATTTCCTTCCATAATCAGGTAGGATGTCAGTGCAATACAAGCAAAAATTGGGCAGTGAAGCCTATCCCTCCCTTTGCTGGGCTTCATTTTCCTCCCTCTGCCTCCAACTGAATGGCCAAAGGCCAGCACTTCACCACCCACAATATGTCACCGCCAGCAAGTGTGGGGTCCAATTTCCTGACTCATTTCTCTCCTGTTTCTCCTGTTTCTGCTCCTGGGCAAAGAGTATAAAAGCAATGAAGTTAGGTAAAACAGTTATAAATCACTAATTAATCTCAGCTGGACTAGGTGCTAAATTATGGGCACCACATTTTAGGAAGTTTGTTGACACTTAAAGACATGTGCAGAGGAGATGTACCAGAATGATACCAGGGATGAGGGACTGGAGTTATATGCAGAGACTAGAAAAGCTGGGATTGTTCTCAGAGCAGAGGAAGTTACGAGGAAATTTCGTACAGGTTTAATTATATGATGGGTTTCGATGTAATAAATAAAGTGAAATTGTTTCCACTGACATGTGGCTCTGTAACCAAAGAACACAGATTTAAGATGACTGGCAAAAGAACCAGAGGAGGAATGAGAATTATTTTAATGCAATGAGTTATAATGATCTGGATTGCACTGTCTAAAATGGTGGTGGAAATAGTTGCGATATAGTAACTTTCAAAAGGGAATTGCTGGCTTGAAAAAGAAATGATTTACAGGGCTTCTCTAGAACATAGTGGGACTAATTTGATTGCTCTTTAAAAGAGCCAGCACAGGCACAATGGTCTCTTTCTGTGCCATAAGATTCTAGGATTTCCTGATTCTATAAAAACTTATCAGATCAGGATTGTGGTGGTAAGGCCCCAGTTTTGTAAATGGAGGTAGAAGGGCAAGTTGAAACCTATTTCCTTCCATACACCCCTCTGATACACTCACTTTTGTAGATGAAAGTCTATTAAAGTTGGATGTCGCTCTACTTTTGAGAATTTTCTGGCACTTTAATACCCCTCAGTGCCTGTTTGAGTGCTGTGGCAGAGATTCCTGTGAAGCATCGCTTCATTCTCCTCTTTGGCATTGACGGACTCCACCTTGGTGGTGAAAATCCTATAAGGCCACAGCATGAACAGCAAACAAGCTCCAACTCAGAAAAATGGGTTGGGCTCAGGATGAAATCAGAGGGGTAGGCAGAGTTCTCACCCTCCCAGTATTCTGGTCCGAAAGGAGAAAATCCCGCCCATCGGGCTGGATTTTCACTACTGAGGTGAGTAGTTCGAGCCGGGAAATTTTTAAACTCAGCATACCTGCCTTGGTTTAAAGCTCTCAGTCACTCACAATTTCCATTCCGGGGGTGGGGGGGGAGGGTGCAGGATGCAGTCGGGTCCATCGACCCTACAAGATCCTATATGGCCTATATGGTGGTGGGGTTGTGGGGGAGAAGGTTGTAGTTTTGAGGCAGGCTGGTTACAAGGCTCGCCTCAGTTCTCTGGGACTTTGTCCCAGTTGTAATAAAAGCAGTTAGGCCCTATAGCCCTCACCCCTCATATGGCCTCACCCTCCACTCACTCACCATGGCCCCTCATACCCTCTTTGCCAATTCAATGCCAACTCATTCCCTCCAGCCATTCCCCATGGACCCTCATACTCTCCATGCCACAAAACGCACTACCGCCCGCGATTGGGCCCTGACTGCGATTTCACTCTGGCTGGCTAATTAATGGACAGCCAGCATGTAAGTCGCACTGAGAGGCTCAGTGCTGTCGGGGTGGGGGGGGCGGGAGAAGGGTGAGCGCAGAAGTCTGAGCATGCGCAGGAGTGTGCGCGCTGACAGCTCCCTGAGGGCACAAAGCGTCAGGGAGCTGAAGATTTGGACAAAGGAAAATCAAGATTTAATAAATGATATAAACGTGTCCCCACATGTGACTCAGCCACAGAGGAGAATTTTCTCTCCGTCGGGCGGGCCGGCTGGGAGCGTGCACGGAGCCAATCGCCACCCGTGATCGGGTGCACATCGCCATTTTACGTGGGCGGGCCAATTAAGGCCCGCCCAGCGTGATGCGTGCCCGGTAGCGCACAGCGCTACCTGTGTGGGCGGAGGAAGGAGGAAGACTCGGGGCCAAATCTCCCTGAGGCATGGAGCTGCCTCAGGGAGATTAAGTTCAGGTTTAAAGTTGGAATAAATAAAAAAATTAAATTATTCAGATATGTCCCCTCATGTGACAGTGTCACATGAGTTGGGACATGTTTATGAACTTTCATTAATTTTTTATTTAATTAATAAAACCTTTATGAAAGCTCATCCCACCCGTGGATGAGGTTTCATGAAAAATGTGAAGGCCGCCTGGGCTCTTCACCTGCCCGCCAACCTTAAGGTTGGATGGGCAGCTTTCTCAATTAGTTTAATTGTTTTATTAATGGCCTTAACAGGCCTTTGACAGTTTGGCGGGTGTGCAGCCGACTCCGGTGCACGTCTGCCGAACTGAAAGATTGGAATGACGCATGGTGACGTCACCCCGCACACTGAACAGAAGATTCTGCCCATGAAGAGGGACTTGTTTAAAATTAAGTGGAAACATTTTCTGAGTTTTTTACTTACTGTTGGAAACCTCACCCGTCCGTGGATGAGGTTTCGTAAAAAACGCAAAGGCTGCCTGGCTTATTCACCCGCCCGCCAACCGAACGGTTGAGCGGGCAGCGAAAAATACAATTTAATTAATACTTTTAGGGCCTTAATAGGCCACCGACTGAAAGATCGTGAGAGTGCACGATGATTTTACACCCGATCGAGTCGGATGCCCGACATACGTATAATCCTGCCCATAGAAAAGTTACTGTGTAGAAAGAGGCCATTCAGCCCATCGTGTCTGCGCCAGCCAAAGAAGAGAATAAAGAAACTAGCTGTTCATTTTAATTCCACTTTCCAGCACCTGGTCCATAGCCTTGCAGGTTACAGCACTTCAGATGCAGATCCAGGTACCTTTTAGATGAGTTGAGCATTTCAGCCTCAACTACCATCTTAGGTAGTGATTTCCAGATGCCCACCACCATCTGGGTGAAAAAAATTTTCTTCATGTTCCCTCTAATCCTTCTATCAATCACCTTAAATCATAATTGACCCCTCAGCCAAGGAAAACAAGCCTTTCTTGTCTACCCTATCAAGGTCCCTCGTAATTTTGTACACCGCAATTAGTTCACTTCTTAGCCTCCTCTGCTCTAAGGAAAACAACCCTAACCTATCCAATCTTTCTTCATAGATGCAATTTTTAAGCCCTGGCAACATTCTTGTAAATCTCCTCTGCACTCTCTCCAAAGCAATTATGTTCTTCCTGTAATGTGGTGACCAGAACTGTACACCAAATTGCAGCGTTTTATACAGTTCCATCATTACATCCCTGCTTTTGTATCCAAACCTCACCCAATAAGGAAAGCATTCCATATGCTTTCTTGACCATCTTGTCCACCTGTCCTGCCACCTTCAAGGACCTGTGGACATGCACTCCAAGGTCTCTCATTTTCTTAACCCCTCTTAATAACTTCCCATTTATTGAGTATTCCCTTGCTTTGTTTGCCCTCCCTAAATGCATTACCTCACACTTATCCAGATTGAATTCCATTTGCCACTTCTCTGCCCAATCTACCAAACAATTGGTATAATTCTGGAGTCGACAGCTATCCTCTTCACTATCAACTACATGGCCAATTTTTGTGTCAACTGCAAATTTCCCAATCATGACTTCCACATTTAAGTCTAAATCATTAATATATACAATAAACAGCAAGCTGTCTGCATTATGCATGCTTGGCTAAGAGCCCAGATCAATAATAGCATTAGCTCAACAGGGAATCTGTTCTGACAAGTGAATTGTTGATTTTGCATGATTGACATCTTTAAGTAGTTATAATAAGTTGTTTTTTCTCTGATCTCTTGTCAATGTTTTAATGTTTATTTTGACAAGATTAAGAGTCATTAAGTGTTTCATGCCAATGTTATTAATACTTTAATGTTCTGTCTGATTGAAAATTTTTTAGGATTGTAGGAACAGCAGTTTATTCAAAAAACAATTATGAATGTGTGTTTTTGTTCCACAATTGCCATTGTTATATATGGCTCATTGGTTATGTACATAGTGCATATGTTATTGCTATTACAGAGACTTGGTTGAAGGATGGACAGGATTGGCAGATAAACGTTCCAGGATTTAGACGTTTCAGGCAGGATAGAGAGGGATGTAGAAGAGGTGGGGGAGTTGCACTGCTGGTTAAGGGGAATATCACAGCTGTACGACAGGAGGACACCTCGGTGGGCTCATGCAGCGAGGCAATATGGGTAGAGCTCCGGAATAGGAAGGGTGCAGTCACAATGTTGGGGGTTTACTATAGGCCTCCCAATTGCCGGCGGGAGATTGAGGAACAGTTATTTAGGCAGATTTTGGAAAGATGTAAAAGCAATAGGGTTGTTGTGGTGGGTGATTTTAACTTTCTCTATATTGACTGAGAATCACTTAGTACTAGGGGTTTGGATGGTGCAGAATTTGTAAGGTGCATCCAGGAGGGCTTCCTGAGACAATATGTAGATAGTCCAACTAGGGAAGGGGCAATACTGGACCTGGTATTAGGGAATGAACCCAGCCAGGTGGTCGAAGTTTCAGTAGGGGAGCATTTCGGGAAAAGTGACCACAATTCAGTAAGTTTCAAGGTACTGGTGGATAAGGATAACCGGAATCCTCGGTTTAAGGTGCTTAATTGGGGGAAGGCTAATTATAACAATATTAGGCAGGAACTGAGGAATCTAGACTGGAGGCGGATGTTTGAGGGCAAATCAACAACTGACATGTGGGGGGCTTTCAAACGTCAGTTGATAAGAATTCAGGACCGCATGTTCCTGCTAGGATGAAGGATAAGCAAGGCAAGTTTCAGGAACCTTGGATAACGAAGGATATTGTGAGATTAGTCAAAAAGAAAAGGGAAGCATTAGTAAGGGCTAGAAGGCTGGGAACAGATGAAGCCCGTGGAGAATACAAAGAAAGTAGGAAGAAACTTAAGCAAGGAGTCAGGAGGGCTAAAAGGGGTCATGAAAAGACACTGGCAACCAGGATTAAGGAAAATCCCAAGGCCTTTTATACATATGTAAAAAGCAAGAGGATAGCCAGGGAAAAGGTAGGCCCACTCAGGGACAGAGGTGGGAATCTGTGTGTGGAGTCAGAAGAAATGGGAGAGATACTAAATGAATACTTCTCATCAGTATTCATCAAAGAGAAGGACTTCACGGTCGATTTGTCTAGGGAAGAGTGTGTAGATAGCCTGGATCATGTTGAGATCAAAAAAGGGGTGTTAGACGTCTTGAAGAATATTAAGGTGGATAAGTCCCCAGGGCCAGATGGGATCTACCCCAGAGTACTGAGGGAGGCAAGGGAGGAGATTGCTGGCGCCTTGACAGAAATCTTTGTATCCTCACTGGCTACGGGTGAGATCCCAGAGGACTGGAGAATGGCCAATGTTGTTCCATTGTTTAAGAAGGGTAGCAGAGATAATCCAGGAAATTACAGGCCGGTGAGTCTTACGTCAGTGGTAGGGAAATTATTGGAGAAGATTCTTCCTGACAGGATTTACTACCATTTGGAAGCAAATAGGCGTATTAGTGAGAGGCAGCATGGTTTTGTGAAGGGGAGGTCGTGTCTCACTAACTTGATCAAGTTTTTCGAGGAAGTGACAAAGATGATCGACGGTGGAAGGGCAGTGGATGTTATAAACATGGATTTCAATAAGGCCTTTGACAAGGTCCCTCATGGCAGACTGGTACAGAAGGTAAAGTCGCATGGGATCAGAGGTGAGCTGGCAAGATGGATACAGAATTGGCTTGGTCATAGAAGACATAGGGTAGCAGTGGAAGGGTGCTTTTCTGAATGGAGAGCTGTGACTAGTGGAATTCCGCAGGGATCAGTGCTGGGACCTTTGCTGTTTGTAGTATACATAAATGATTTGGAGGAAAATGTAACTGGGCTAATTAGTAAGTTTGCAGACGACACTAAGGTTGGAGGAGTTGCAGATAGTGAAGAGGATTGTCAAAGGATACAACGGGATATAGATCGGTTGGAGACTTGGGCGGAGAAATGGCAGATGGAGTTTAATCTGGACAAATGCGAGGTAATGCATTTTGGAAGGTCTAATACAGGCAGGAATTATACAGTAAATGGCAGAACCCTTAAGTGCATTGACGGGCAGAGGGATCTGGGTGTACAGGTCCACAGGTCACTGAAAGTGGCAACGCAGGTGGATAAGGTAGTCAGGAAGGCATATGGCATGCTTGCCTTCATTGGCAGGGGTATTGAGTATAAAAGCTGGGAAGTCATGCTGCAGCTGTATAGAACCTTGGTTAGGCCACACTTGGAATATTGCGTGCAATTCTGGTCACCACATTACCAGAAGGATATGGAGGTGTTGGAGAGGGTGCAGAGGAGGTTTACCAGGACGCTGCCTGGTCTGGAGGTTATTAGCTATGAGGAGAGGTTGGAGAAACTCGGATTGTTCTCACTAGAGCGACGGGGATTGAGGGGCGACTTGATAGAAGTTTACAAAATTATGAGTGGCATGGACAGAGTAGATAGTCAGAAGCTTTTTCCCAGGGTGGAAGAGTCAATTACTAGGGGACATAGATTTAAGGTGAGAGGAGAAAACTATAGAGGAGATGTGCGGGGCAAGTTTTTTACGCAGAGGGTAGTGAGTGTCTGGAATTCGCTGCCAGAGGAGGTGATGGAAGCAGGTACGATAGTGGTGTTTAAGAGGCAGCTTGACAAATACATCAATAGGATGGGAATAGAGGGATACGGACCCCGGAAGTGCAAAACGTTTTAGTTGACGGGCAATATGATCGGCGCAGGCTTGGAGGGCCGAAGGGCCTGTTCCTGTGCTGTACTTTTCTTTGTTCTATTCGGTGAATAGGCATGGAAGAAGCATAACTTAGCATTGAGTTAGCATGGAGAATATGAGGCGCTATGGGGAGTGGCTGGGGGGCGTCGGTAAAACCTTTTGAATTTACCTTTCAAAAAATTCCTGAATCCAGATTATGGTTAACAACTCCTCTGAGTGTCCATGAGTCATGGAGAAGCTGGCCCAACTCGATGAAATTGTGGAGGGCTAGGAGATGTCTACCCCCACAATGGAACCGGCCAAGTTGGAAATGCATGGTGTGGACTTTCGACGTGACCCATTATCTTGTGCTGGTGGAAATTGCCAGTGCCAGGAATGCGTGCGGCACTCCCAGATTCAGGTCCTGCCTACCATTTTAAGATGGCTCCGGAGTATTCCGAACTCTTCAAAATTCCAAGCCATACTGTTCAAATTTTATGTGTAAAAAACAGTGGTGATCATGAAGTTTCCTTATAAGATGCATAAAAGATTTCTACTTCGGAAGTTTTAGTCATATTGTGATAAACTGTAGGAGCTTCTTAACTATGTCCATTTATGGTCAAAACAAATAAAGTGTGTGAAAGTTTTGGTTTCAGAGTTTTTATTTCATTTACCAGGAAAAACAAAGATCACTTCAATTCTTCGTCACATTACTGAACCTGCCATTTTCCACTTTAGGCTGAAAATATTTCAAATAATCTAGTATTCATGAACCTCTAAAAGTATTGATAAAATTGGTAAAATGGATTTATCTGAGAATTTTTAAAGCTGGTATTATTTTTAGATGCCACATTTTCTCAGTATTCACAAAGTGCTAAAAACTGAGATCTTTCATCTGTAGGGTTCATAGAGTGCATAAAAATACATTTGCAGGGCTCCCTGATGGTTCAGCTGGTTAAAAATCGAATAGATGGATCATGCGGACCAGGAACATCCATGGTTCAATGATTTAACTGATTTCAGTTAAGGCAATGGCCTGTGTATCCCTGGGCTAGAGAGCAGAAAATCAATCAGAATTCCCACTCATTACTATTCAATGACTGTTTGAAGTACATATACTGATGTTGAGTAAGAATTGAGTTTAGCTGTGATTTTTCCTATAGTCAAATAGTCTCACCTCAGTGGAGTATTCTGGTCCAAACATGGTTGCCTGTGTCTCAGGGAGTGAGACAGGGTGGGGCATGGACCTCCTTGTACTGGTTGGAGGCTAGTACACCTAATGAGATGAGACCTATTTCTTATTGACTTTCTTACAAAGTGCTGATTGCAAGAACAAAATAAAAACTTTGGGAGGGTGGAGGATGGTTCTGGGTAGGAATCAAACATCTCTTGAGAAAACAGCAGACACAATTTCCAGTGTGTGTGGGCTGGCAGATGCCCATGAGGCATCTATATTGGCATGGGCACTCGCGAGCCCTAAGCAACTGCTATGCTTTCAGTAGCTCTGCCATATATGAATGAGTGGATTGCAAGATTCTTGTAATTTCTGTCAGAAAATGCCATAAGTGGCACATTGTAGCATAAAGCCGGTTGGAGCCTTGGAAGTACATCCCAGCCCACACCTATTCTCTAGCATTACTACAGGGTAAGTCTATCCATGTTGAAGTCAGTACAAGTCATTTTTCTGAGGTGCAATTGGTTTCAGAGACAGGTAAAATTAAATTGTATTAACTTTAGATCCACAGACCAAAGGAATTGCAGCATAGGCAGAAGATTTGTCCTAAGCTTGGTGATGGAGAATGGATATGGTCTGTGAACCAGAATCTAGGAGGGATGCTGACAGGGAATAACTATTCCTCAGAGAAATTTGTTTGAATTGAGGAATTTCCCTCTGGGATTAATATTGTTTATCTCCATAAAAGTGTGTTGACTATTCTGTATGGTGGGAACTTTAGGAAACATTGGCACTTTCTTAGAAAGAACTACTGGGTCTTTTTCTGTGCATCTTTAATACAGTGCACTCTCTGTGAATAAACCTGTTTGAACTTATGCTCTGATATGAACCTTCATTTAATGATAAAGCAGCTGCTGAAATAAAGACTGGAATTTCCTAATCTCACTTACACAGAAATTATATTGAAATATACTCTGATCCCTACATCAATCTTGCCAATAGATACTCACGCACAAATTTGCTGAGAATTGCATTAGCAAATGTTGGCCTGACATAAAACAAATGAATTCAGTAGAAACATGTGAGAATTAAATGCAAAATGTGCACTACCTTCCTTCTATAATTCCCTTTTTACCATAATGATGCTATGAAAATTAAAGTTTGAAACCATCAAAGCATCATTTACTCATATTAAGCTCAGCATGTTTAAGAAAATCCAATTAAAATAAGCTTTCTCTTTTTAATGTAATAGCTTCATGCCATTAAAAATATTCAAAGATTTAGAAAATATGTACTAGGTCTGTTTTAACATGGTTTAAAAATCAAACTATCCTGGCATTCCTTTCTTTTGGAAATTTTAATGGTAGAGAAAATGTGAGAGAGGAAACATAATCTTAACTCTATACATGAACAGGTCTGGAGAATGGGATAAGAACACAAGAAATGGGAGCAGACCATGTTGTCTGTCACGTCTGCTCCGCCATTTAATACAACCATAGCTGATCTTGGACTTCAACTCCATTTTCTCACCCACTCCCCATTTCAAAGAATTACAACTCTTTGGGTGAAGCAAATTCTCCTCATCTCAATTCAAAGTGTTCGGCCCCTTATCCTGAGACTGTGGCCCCATACTTCAGATTCCCTGACCAGCGGAAACAATCTCGCAGCATCTACCCTATCAAGCCCCTTCAGAATCTTGTAGGTTTCAATGGGCAGAATCTTCTGGTCGGTGTGCGGAGGTGGGCCTGACACGCCAATGCGTAAAATGACGCACGATGGAATCAGGCATGTGTTATGCCATAGTTATGCCAAAATTCTGGGTCGAAAGTTCTACAGTGAGTTAGTCACTGATAAACAAATTACATATTCTATTTAAAAAGTGTTGCTGGTATAAGTGAGATTAAACAGATTCTTTTTTTGGTGAAATTATGCTTTTCAATGAGGAATTCGATGCTTGGGATTGAAGCATTTTGAAATTAGTGTCACATCAAGTATACCAAGTATGTCAAATCAGTTGCAGCATGTGCCAGATGCTCTCTCTACTCTGGCCCAACATTATGCCTTAACCCTTAACCTCAGTAAAGCTTCCCTAGTGCATTACTTTAACCTTTTACGTTAATCACACCAGCCATCCTACAACATCTGAGTATGACTGCCAACTTAATGCCAATTAGCACTAAATTATGGGCAGTACTACAGTGCGAGCTCACATTTAATTGAACTGGGTTGACAATGCCTTTCACTAAGTACCATTATGAATATCAGAAAAATGTTTTTAACCAACAAGCATACAGTGAAGGAATAGTATTTAAATTCACTAGACAATATATATATTTCCACCTATCCACCAACTGTCACTGCTATCAACTTCAGTCTTAGATGAGCCTCAATTCCCTCTGGCAAAATACTGGGGAAACTGAAGCCATCATCCCTGGATGTGCCATAAACTCTGTACCCTCACCTCACCAATTCCATCCATCTTCTGTTGTCTCAAGTCAAACGAAAATGCAATCTTAGTGTTGAATTCTCTAATTTGAAATTGAACCCCATATCCTCTTCATCACAAAGACCTTTCACCTTCACAATATTATCCACTTCTGCCTTAACTGAACCCTCCTGCTGCTGAAACTTTCATCTCTGCCTTTGTCACCTCCAGGCACAACTATTCCAATGCTCTCCATCATCCATCCACTTTAAACTTCAGCTCATCAAAAAAAATGCTGTCCACATCCTTTCTTGCACCACCAAAATGCAAAATGAGAGTAGTGCTCTAACAGCTTTTTTGACCCATGAATAATGTTTTATTCACCAATCTTATTTTTCTTCAAGTTACATATTTTATTGACAATTTCTTATTCAAGTTAGCTTCTTAGAGTACAAAATTAATCAGCTGCTGGAAAGGTTTGTTCTGTGTCCCACTCCAGGACTATCTGGGGGTTGAACCACGTCCCGCTTGCAGCATGGCCCATAACTTTGGAGGGGAAGGGTGTGGGGCTGGATGGAGAGTTCCTACACAATGAAGTTACTTGACTTCAAAGATAGTGATCAGGATGCTGGGATGAATCCTGCTTGCTCAGCAGCAGTAGTGGGCCTTCAAACCTGCAACCCCAATCAACAAGCGGCTACAAACATCCTATGTGCTAACTCTATGAAAATGTCACTAACTGGAGAGGGCACTTGTGTCTAGACAGTGTCACATTCCCTGCCCTTCCTCCATTATGGTTGCATCTGGCACACCTACCACCTCTCTGTAAATGAGGTGACTTGACTCTTCGAGGGCGTTGGGGGGGGTCGGGTTCACTCTTGATTTCTTCTGGCAGAGTGAGCTCAAGCATTTTTTGTGCAGATGTAACATACCTTTATTTCAAACTTTTCTCAGAGCACAATAATACATGTTTCCCTTCAATTTCAGGGCAACAATGCTTTTGTCTTCCTCTGACACAAAGTTAAAATTCTTTGTAGGCAGTGATGTTCTTGCACAGACCCGAATAATGCATTTTAAGTCTGACTCCAGAGCCTCATCAGAAAACTCAAAAGGCAGCCAAATTATCAATCATTGTCAGCTACGACATCTGATTTAGTAAGACTCTTCATTGCACAATAAATATGCATGATTAAACTTTAAGCAGGCAGCCTAAACCATTGTACATCCTTGTTTTTAAATACAATTAGTAACTTTGAAACATTGAAGACTATATGAAGAAAAGTTTGTTTCTTGGTTTAATTTTGCTCATTTATAAATGAGTATTTAGTATTTAGTAAATGAATATTAGTTGTGTAGCTGTTTGATGCTTCTGCCATAAATACATGAAGAAAAGGAAAAAAATAATTGTATAGGAGACAACAATATAACCTCATTTTGTCTTTGGAATTCTTGCAATGAATGTGTTTTTTCAGAAACTAGTTAGAATTGATTTCAAGTCTGACAGTGTTAGAGTGCCAGATATTGAACAATGTTATTATTGCTTTGCAATGCAGCATATTTTTCTGTCTGGCAAAATTAGATATCCAGAAACTATTCTAAATCTAAATGGGAGTTACTTGTGCTGTTGCCATGAAGAAAGAAAGGCTGGGATTTTGTCAACAGCATGCTGTTCCCGACATCGTCACTAAAACTGCGTGCCCCTTACCCTCTTCTTCCTGTTTCCCACGCAATTACAATTAAAATTCTAAGTGCCGTTGGCATCCATACATGCGATTCAGCAGAAGGGGAAGCTTTTCATTGGTGAAATCCACAGTCAACTGACAATGCAGGTAGGGGTGGGCTATAACAGAGCCTCCTGGATTAACAGGGAGGCTCTGCATCACAGCCCCAACTTTCCTGCCCAGCCACATTGCCATTAACAAAAGGCTTGAGAGCACAAAGGTGGCATGGGTGTTTTGCAAAATTACACTTCACTTGTAAATATTTCACATTAAATTGTGCATGTATCATCATTATTTGTTGAGATTAGCTTAGTCAGAGAGCTAAATGCACAGACACGCCTCATGGTTGGCATGCATTGATGGTTACAGGGGAGTTAGGGAAATTGCCTTTATTGTGGAAGAAACAATGTGGTGTTTTTTATTCATTCTTTATTGAATGTTCATGTTCATGTCCAGTGTTGTACTCCCCACTCTGTGGGACACGACTGAACTTGCAGCTTCAGCTGGCCCGGTCTGTTCTATGCATTGTAAAGAACATTGTCCAAGATTGCTCTCAGTCAGGATAATTGAAATATTGTAGGTGAACTCAGAGCCATGTAAGGTCTCAGCCAGGCAACACCCTGAGATGGACCTTTCACAATCTTAACATGCCCCAAGATGCTTTATAGCCAACGAAGTACTTTTGAAGTGTAGTTAAAGTTGAAGGAAACACAACAGCCAATTTACACACAGTAAGGTCCCACAAACAGCAATGAAATAAATGACCAGATCATATGATTTCTGCATTGCTTGAGGGATAAATCCCTCCATGTCGCCCTTCCCTATTTATGTAATCTCCTCCAACCCTACAGCTCTTCAAAATATCTGCACTCTTCTAATTCTAGCTTCGAACATTCCCAAGGCACTAAGCTCTGAAATTCTCTCCCCACATCTCTCCATCTCACTTATCTCCTTAAAGACACTCTCTTTGATCAAGTTTTTGGTCATCTGACCTAATACCTCCTTATGTGGCTCAGCATATTTTGTTTTATAATGTTCCTGTGAAGAGCCTTCAGACATTTTATTGTGTTAAAGGTACTTTACAAATATAAGCTGTTGTCATTAGCAGAGAGGTCAATAGTCAGGAGGCATAGGCATAGATTTAAAATAATTAACAGAACGAGTAGAAGGGAGTTAAGGAGAATTTTTTTTCACAGGATAGCGGGGGTTTAGAACTCACTGCTTGAAAGGGTGGTAGAAGTAGAAACTCTCATTTCATTAAAAAAAAACTTGGATATGCATTTGAAGTGCTATAACAAAGCCACTGACCAAGAACTGGAAAATGGGATTAAACCAATTGTTCTTTTTCTGCTGGCACAGGCACAATGGGTGGAATGGCCTCTTTCTGTGCCATCAATTTTCAATGATCCAGAATAGTGCCCTGGAATACTGAGGGCCCATAGATTACTGAATGCGTAACAGATGGTTAAATTAATTATGAGCTTCTATTGTTAGACATGTCACCTACAAGCTATATCAATTCCAGAGAGATGCTGGCTTAACCTTAACCACCCCCCCACGCTCCTACTTCTCCACAAGGAGGGTGCACAATTTTGGTTAATATGCTAAGGTAAGTGAATGAGGATTAGATAATATACATATAATTCCATAGGAAAATGATAGTAAGGTCTATCTTCTACAGTTCTATCCCCTTGCAAGATGCCCGATTGCCTCCTTGGCAGCTAAGTTAAGGTCATGAGCACTGCATTGGGAATTATAGGCCATTGGGTGTACAGCTTGTTATTGCATATGTCAAAACAAAGTATATTTGTTAATTTACTTTCAGTGATTTAATGGCAACACAATGGTTAATATTTGTTTAAATATGCACTACATAGTATTTCAAAATTAAGACCCAGTAAGCAAAGGATCATTACTGAATGAATTAACAAGAAGACCAGTTTAAATAGCGGTTAGTTATTGCCAAGCTTGAGAATTAAAATCTGGATGATTGTAGATAGAAAGACTGAATAATGACCTTGATTTTTTTTTACAGGTGAGACACACACTGGCGCATATGCTTATCCAAACCAGCTTACTACCATTGGAAAAAGGCCCTTCACACATGTGAAATGCATTTTATTTTTCTGTTGATAATGATCTTTTATCTCTGGCCCTCTCCTGCCTTACAGGACGAATTAATTTAAGTAAGTTCAATGTATTCTCAGCATCCAGCATTTGTGTTTTTGTGGCTTTAACTGTGAAGTCAATCACGTGGAACACAACCTGGCAGCCTTTAAAAGTTGCTTGGAAAATTATAGATAAATGTACCACATAGGGAGAGAGGGGATATTTTAAATGTTCCAACTTTTAATTTTTTAGTTGATTTCATCTTTTAATATCTAGCAGTCTTTCCAAAGACTGCAGGTAGAAGGCCAAAAGAAGGGGGCAAAATTATTAGGCAAAAAAGTGGGAATGGGCAGAAGGGTGAAAAGCCTAATGTTCTAACATGAAACCAAGGCTATGGTCATGTGATGGATCGGTGCAAACACGGATTTTGTTTGAATTGGATCAGCTGTTACATGAGGTGAGTGTGAGAAAGGCATCCTTGTCACATGCTGGCAGTGTATCAGGCCTGTACTGGTAGTAAGCAGACTGAACCTGAAAACTAAAGTGCAAAATAAGTACAGTATCCAGAAAATGACTGTCAATGGTTTGTTGATTATGTTGTTAAAGATACAAAGGAGATGGGCATTGTTTGATTAAGGACTGGGATCACAGGTTAGTAGTTAGGAGCCAGAGATCTGCAAGGTTGCATCCTGTGAATAAACCTACCATCAAGGGAAAGAATTCTTGTTTTGTACTCCACCGTCTGGCTTGGATCCATTTAACATGGCAGCAGAGGATGGTTGCCTAAAGTTGAAAATTGGAAATTAAGATTTTTTTGACAGAGGACTGTAATTGGAGTTACTTTTGAGAAGAATGGGTGAAACCAAGTGTAAAATGTCAGGGTATGATTTTCCACTGAGGTCAGGGTATGATTTTCCACTAATGTTCTCCAAATCTGAACCTTACAATCAATGGGAAAATGAAGTAGATATGTGAACGTGGGTTATGTCCTTAGCAAAAAAAAAAAAGCAAGATAGGCCTCGGCACTGCCACTTCCTACCAAAAGTGGGATCAGGTGAAAAGTGCTTTTGGACCTAGAGGCTCATCAACTGGACACTGAGGAAGGTTTGAATATTCTATTAAAATTTATGGAAAAAAATTAGAAGAAAGATGATCTATTAAATGCAGGCAGGGCATGGTCAGACTTTGATAAATGTAGCAAGATAGACAGTTGTTCCATTGAAGACTATACCTTGGAATTTAACAGACTACATAAGATTACTGAAATTCCATTTGGAAATTCCTAATTCAATACTTGCTTCCAAATTGTTGGATTGTGCTAACTTGTCACACATGGACGGGTTCCTGGTCTTAACTGGAGTTAACATCTAAGAAAGAGGCAAACTTTTGGATCAAATGTCTGGAGCTTAAAAAAATTCCTGTGAAAGCAGTCATTTCCAGCAGCCTTCATGGCATAAATGATACTTATGGTGGTGTCAAAAAACATGAAGGATTCAATGCTCGTGGCATTTTAAGACTATTCAGATATGGGCTCAGGTGCCAATACAACATAAGAATCACAGATAAAGGAAATGAGGAGGGTGACCTTTTTGGAAAATCTGGCAGATGACAGGAATGGAGTAAGAATAACAGAAGAATGAACCCCAGGAATGCCCAGGGAATTATTAACAGGTGTTTCAGATGTGATTTGAAATATCATTAGGTGGTAAATTGTCCAAAGCAGAACAACAGGCTTTTTGAGGCGACACATGACATGGAAGATTCAAAAGTGAGAGATGATGATATTGATAAGTTTGAGGGAATTGTACTGGTCACTAGCGGTTTCAGTCCGATAATGAGTATACTAGTTGCAGACTCATTTAATTGTGCCATGTTAGACAGTGGTTGCACATCCACAGTATGTGGAACAGATTGGGTGAAATGTTACTTGGATTCACTAAGTAGTAAGGCCGAAGCAAGGTCAAGGAATATGAATGTTCTACTTGCTTCAGGTTTGGGGATGACAACATGTTAAAGTCACTGAAAAGAGTAGTGATTCCATGTAGAACAGTTGGGGTGTTACTAGATGTGGTCCAGTGAGATACCCTTGCTGCTGAGCAAGCCATCCATGAAAATGGCACAAATTAAATTGGACATGAAACATGATAAAGCAATTATCTTTGGAAAGTCAGCAGATTTGCAATTTAGCCAATCAAGACATTATTGTATCCCTTTAACAAAACCTAGCACCTCTAATCAGAATGTTAAATAATTGTTATTGGCAGCGGGCGATAGGAATTTGAGAGAAAAAAGCAAATTTTCTTAAAGTTACATCGACAATTTGCTCATCCCTCTTGTCACAGATTAAAAATCCTACTAAAGGATGTAGGGGTCATTGATGATGAGTACACAAAGCTTATTGAAGAGATTAGTGAAAAATGCGATATATGCAAAAAGCATCAGAGGACACCATCATGGCCTACTGGAAGTTTCCCATTAGCGTGAGACTTTAATGAAGTAGTAGCTATGGATTTAAAAGTGTGGGGCAAGGATAGAAACATTTTCATTTTACATTTCATAGATATAGTAACAAGATTCAGCCTGTCTACAATAACACACGGTAAAAACAAAAAATAAAACCATGGAAAAATGGATATTGACAGGACTGGGGGTACTGGCTAAATTCCTAACTTACAATGGTGGGGAATTTGCCAATGATGAATGTAGAGACATGTGCAAAACTAGGAACATTGCAGTGATAAACACTGCAGCTGAAAGTCCCTTCAGTAATCTGGTTTGTGAAAGAAATCATGCAGTGAATGATGAGATGCTTCACAAGATCTTAGCTGACCAACCAAATTGCAAGCGAACATCTGCCTTGTTGTGGACAATCCATACAAAGAATTTACTTCAAATGGTTGGGGGCTATAGTCCGTATCAGTTGGTCTATGAGAGAAATCCAAAAATACCTTCTGTGATATGCAATCATTCCCCAGCCTTGGAAGGGATACAATTAGTTCCACCTTTTCTGTGCACTTGAATACCCTACATAAATGCATTAATCAGGGAAAATATGGTAAACCTTACAGTGTTGCATAAGACAGGATCAGAGATAAACTTTAATCCTCGGAATTTAATATAATATAAATGTAGGAAGCTATGCAAGTTCCTATAGCAGATCTGGGATTGACTCTGGCCCTCAGAAAGGATCACATACTGGCAACAGAACTTCTGATCGCGGGAGGGAGAGGTCATAGGGCAGTGGTCTAGAACAAGGGCAAGTGGAGCTCATAGTTTAACTAGAACAGGGCTATAGAATAAACTAAGAATGCCAATAGAAGTAGAAGCTCTTATGATTGGTAAGTTTTGGTGGCTACAAACAAATTAGAAGAGATGAGAAACAAAGAGTTAGATAGTTGGAAAAAATTGGTGTATACTCTGAAGTGCCAGATAGTGGACAGCCAGCCTTGTCACACAGGTGGAAAAAGTACTTCCTGATGGGACATATAAGGCTAAAGCGAGACTAGTGGCTTGGGGTTTCGAAGAGAAGCTTGGTGATCAAGATGTTAGAGTGGAATCCCCCCACTGCAGGAAAAGTGATGATGAAGATTGTCTTAACTCTCTTAGCCACATATTCTTGGGAATATAAGTCGATCAATTATAAAAGCCACATTGTAATAGGGTGAAAAATTTCACGGAGAAGTGTTTTCAAAACCACATAAAGAAGTGTGTGATGTACAAGGGAAGCTGTGGAAATTAAACAAATGTGCTTATGGATTAAATGGTGCTTCAAGGGTATGGTATTGCTCAGTTAGGTCTGTTTTGCTGAAAGTAGGTTGTATTCAACCTAAAGCAAACCCAGCAATGTTCTATTGGTATCATAAGGAGAAACTTGCAGACCTCTTTATGATGCGTGTTGATGATTTTCCATGGAAGGTTCTGCAGAATTAGAGAAATTTTTGTAGATAAGGTAAAAGAGGAATTTGAGATTGGAAGTCAGGCTTCAGGGGCTTTAAATATATAGGATTAAACATTAATCAGAGTAGGTTGGGATACAATTAACACTTTCTAGATAAATCAGGCCATGTCCTTACAGAATGATGATCTTGCATCCGAGGAAGAAACAGACCAGTCAAAAAGTTTTATTGGATAGTTAAAGTGGTTGTACACTCAGACAAGACCTGATGCCAGTTATGACATAATGGAATTGAGTACTATGATGAAACATGCAACAGTTGATGAGGCTCTGAGGGCAAATAAAACCTTTAAAAATTAAATTTGGAGAAATGCATACACAAATTTCTAGCCTTGGGTGACCCTAAAGATAGGAAGTTAGTTCTTTTTAATGATGTTTTCCATTCCAATTTTCCAGATGGATAATGGAGTATGGCTGGGTTTATCATATTCTTGGTGGGGGGAAATGGAAAGTGTTGTCGTCTGGCTTGGGAAGCCAAGAAAATAAAAATGGTGATTAAAAGCACCCTAGCTATTGAAACAATGTGCTTGTAGAAGGGATAGATATGGGATTGTATTTATCTAACGTTCTGAATGAAATCCTATACAAGGGAATTCAGAGAAAAGTTTGGTGTAATGTTCATTCAACAAAGAGTGCCACTCCGAAAAGATTGAGGAGTGATCTTGCTAGTATAAAGGAAATGTTGATCAAAGAGATTTCTGAAATAAAATGGGTGGATGCAGGTTACCAATTATCTGACTGTTCTACAAAGAGAAATGCTTGCTACAAGAAATTATTGGATATCTTCGAAGAGGGACATCTTGTGTTATGATGAATTATGGAAAACCCATTTTTTTTCTTTGCTTTGTGTGTTAAGCATGTTTAAGTATGTTGTAAAGTTTTTTTTGTTTAAAGAAAGAGGAATCTGTTAATGGTGTGCTGATTATACTGTCAAAGATACTAAGGCGATGGACATTGATGATAAAGGATTGGGATCACATGTATAGAGAGTCAGCTGGACAATGGGGGTAGTAGTTAGGAGGCTGAGATCCATAAGGCTGCACCCTGTGATTAAGCCTACTATCAAGGAAAAGAACTGTCTTATTTTGAACTTCACCATCTAACTTGGATCCATTGAACAAAGCTGTGGAAAAATCTAGCAATGAGGCTACCCACTGTACCTTATACACTACCAATCTTCACATGTACTGCTCATCCAAATGTAGCATTCAGACAAACTTACAGCTCTTTCATACTTCAATAATGCACATGTTCAAGCTACAACCTATGGTGGAATGCTTCGTCACAGCCCCATCTTCCACAGGTTTCACATTTCAAACTACTGTAACATAAACCTGACACTTACTGACACCCAGGAACGGTCTCAAGTTGGCACCTGGCAGCCGTCATTAACTCTTTTACTTTGGAAAATGCAGCACTGCAGTGAGTTTGGGCAGCTGTATCATGCTGTGCAGTGAGATGGAAGTGCAGGCTGTGCTGAACAACCCATCAGACACTCCTTTGATTTGTGGCATTGCAAGGTTATCCAGTGACAAGCTACAAGTGTAAAAGTTGTCTCCCTATGCAGCAGTTTTCTGTAGATGTGACTTATTGCAGATGGCAAAGCAAATACAAGCATCTTGTTGACCCACAAAAAGTTGAAACAGTTGCCCTTAGTCATTGCCAGAGAAATGTATCAAGGTCGCTACATATGTACTTGAGCCTACTAGACTCCAGCATCTTTTTGTCATCTTGTACCTCAGTTCTTGCAACACTTAAAAACAAATTTATTTTGAAAAGTGCCTCCAAAAAATTGTTCAAAATTGCAAAAAAAAATTAAAATATAGACATAAGTCATGTCACTAAATATGCACTATAAATTCTGGATTTTTTGCCATTTTAAGAACTCCTATCTATGTGGTGCTTCCTTGTTTTCATTCCAAAAAGGGCATTGTAGAAAATACAGCAAACTCAGCACAACTACCATGTCAGGGCACTATGTGCAATTTGAAATATTTCTGCACAAAGCCTGGAGGCCTTAATGAAGTTTGCTCGTGTATGTGAGCCCTCAGCATGACAAGCATTACACTGCGCTGTGCTTGGAGTGCGACAATGCTACTAAAGCATAGGAGCGCCTTATTGGCTCCAGAATGCCAAACAAGAAGAGGTTGATATATGAAGTGTGCAGGATATTCTGCAAGAAACTGCTACAAAAAGATTATCAAAAGAACCCAGAACAAATTTAGAGCTCAAACTATGCTACAACACTGTAAAAGCAGCTAAATCTATCGTGTGTACAATAAGATCAATTTATACAGATTATTTTTCTATTCAATATCAAAAGAAAACACTAGTTGATTTAATTTTGTCCCTAAGAAAACATTAACACTACAACTGAAGCATTGATATGAAGCAGTTTCATTTGAATGCTCCCGTTGGGGTGGGGAACCATCACTTCAGGTTTCCACCCCTACTGTATTGCCCTGGGATTTCCTGGTACTTTTTCTCAAGATATGTCACTGGGACAATGCCTGTAGTGGGAAGTTGTGTCCCTAGCTTCCCACTTCCGGTTACTCTTCCTACTTCCATTAAGTGTCCAGCAGAGTGGCGCCTGAAGAAAATTAGGACTGCATCAGAACCCATGTGGAGATCTCTGTGGCATTCTGAAAATGAAGGAGACTACCTTCCCATCTCCCCACAGCAGCTGCAATCTGAAGGCCCTTGTAATAGCAGTCAAGAATGAAGCTTTCTGATGCTAGGCGAGGGGTGAGCTTGTGCTGGGAATATGCCAAGACCATGCAAATGATCCAGGAGAGGAGAATTGTAAGCTCCCTGTTAAAACAGGTATCCAGCTGCTGGCCACTCAGGAAAATTAGCTCTGCGTGAATACACTCTAAATAATAAAATGGAAATAATAAGGAGTGAAAGTCGCTAGTTCAGGACTTTGAGTTGAAAAAAAACTAATGAGAATTTTAAACTCCTCACTCCTACCCAAATTTTTTTTCAGTTGTTGTGAAATGTAATCAAAATGCAGCTTGCTAGAGTCATCTTGTTTCGCATCCATCTTGCTTGCATCTTTGCAATTAAAATGTAGCTCAATTAAATAATCTTGTAACTTCACAAGCAAGTTATTTAATTGGAAGTTCCCGCATGCAATCATGCAGAAACCAGGCTTTGTAACAACCTCCCAGTTAAGCAGAGCAGCAATGAGCAATTGTTCCTGCAATTCACTTTCAACAATTGATTTTTTACTCCATTCAGGATTAAAACAACCAAGCCACTTCCTGAGTTTCCCAATCTGCATCTGATCCATTTAAAACATCGCCACAAACAAACAAGCCCTGACTATAGCCTTATCCAATGCAGGGGAATTTGAATATTATTAGTATGCTGTTCAAATTGCACTATGTGCAAATCAGCAAACAAGCAGTAGTAATTCTTTACCCTCGGGAGCTATGTTTCACTGATTTTTTTTCCATAGAAAACCATAGTTGGGTACTTTTAATTACTTTAAATCATTCATCCTTCAAAGGCTACAACATATGTTTGGCATTACTTTCCTACTATGCCTTGAACTATGATTTATCAATAATTCTCTGGTAGCATCGCTTGACTGGGCCTGAGGGCCATGGAACTTGTGATGATCCTGAGAATGTTACAGTAACATGTTGAAAAATTCATTGACCTTCACATATGTCCTTCAATCACCATGGTAAAAATAACATAAAAGTGCTTCCAATAGCCTCCAGCTGATTAGCAGGGCTTGCTGATGTGAAATGTGGTTGAAAAATTGTTATGCTTAGACACAACAATAGAAAAGCCATATCCGAATCACATTGTTTAATTCTGCTGTAAAATTCAGCGACCAATTACAAGGACACAATACATTTTTAAAAATAAAAACACAGCGTGCTCAAAATAAACAAGTAGCTTAGTTAGCATCCGAGAAAGACAGGTCAATAATTTGGGGTGAAACACTTGAGGGTAATTGTAACCCCGGCCAGAATTTTCAGCCCTGTGGGCATGTGCGCGCCCGACCCATCCGGCCATGAAATAGTGTGAGGTGGTGTTGGGCGAGCGTCCCAACATTATCGCACACATGCGCGATATGTCACTCAATGGGCGCATGAGGCAGTCGGAAGTGCGCCCGCTGACAATTAAACAGGCAATTAAGCCCATTAAGGAGGCAATTGAAAGCAATTTTTCGTGGCCTGTCCACTTTTATGGTTGGCGGATGGGCAAATCACCAGGTAGCCTTTACATTTTTGCTCAAACCTCGATCCAGGGCAGGATGAAATCTCTGTGGGGAAATAAAATAAAAAGATATCTGGGGCCTGGTTTTTTATGGGGTATGCTGTCAGGAGCTTGATTGTGCTGAATGGACATATTCTGCAGCATTTTTGTTGTTTTGTTTATTCTATGGAGATCTGCAATTCCCTAAGGCAACTGTCTGCTTTCAGGGAGCTCACTGGAAGCGCCCACCTGCGCCCGCAGTGACGTTGACACCCACCCTCTTCCCATCCCCACCGGCAGTGTTGAGCCTTTCTCTGTCCGCGTTTCATGTTGGAAGGCCATTAATCGGCCAGTCAGTGTGAAATTGCAGTCGGGCGCCGATCGCAATCGGGAGCCCGTTTCCCGTCCACTCCCGGGCCCATCGATCACGCGCCCCCAGCGAGCAAAAAATTCAGGTCCCAAAGAATGAATGATACATAGAAGATTTTAAGATTTCAAACCAAACCCTAAGCTACCCACTTCAGGTTTGAATAGAGGTTGGCTGGAGGGGAGGGGTGGTGTCTATCAATTCACTCTCAAGTCACTGAAATATTTTAAGCAGGTTGCATGCTTTCTTTTAACAGTTTTAAAAAGAAATGAACTAACGTCTGCCTGGTTTCCTAGGGTTCAGGAACCTGGGCAGGTAAGAGGAGGCATAACAGGCCAGATCCATGAGGTAATTGCACTTACAGCACAGCTGATGGGCCAGGAATGTTTTGAAATCCTTCCCTTCCGCACTCTCCATGGCTCCAATTAAATATTGAGGCTGTTGATTCTTATTAAGATGTTAACTCATCTTTCTTTTTCAATACTGATTAATGCAAGCATATTAAATGTTAATTGCTGAAGGGTGCCTTTGAGGTTTGTGAGGAAATACCCTAAAATGGATTTTTAGCTTGAAACTGATCACACAAAACGGAATTCAACTGTTAAAGTAAATGCTGGGAAAAGGCTTATAGCAAATGTAATTTCTCAACTCCAAAAACTATTGTTCATGTTTTTCGTCATGGAATTCCACAGAGAATTCAGACATAAGATTGCTAAACTAAAGGCCAACCAATATTTAAACCACAAATCCTCTAGGTTAATGGCTCCAGGACGGTTTATATTTATACCACAATCTTCCCTTGCTGGTAGGAGAAGGCATTACCTCTCATCCAAAGAGCCTAAGTAACACCTAATGAATGCAAGCTCATAGTCAACCCCATCTGTGAAAAAAGCTTTCATGAAATGCAAGCTTAGTAGTGGGGGGTGTAGTATAAGGGTCTGGCACATAAAGAATTAACATGGGACTGAGTACAGTACCACCCACGCGGTGATGTAAGAGCACAAATGACCCGCACCTAAGGGGCAGCATAGTGTTGGACAGAGCCATGTGTAGAATCAAGCATGGAGACAGCTCCTAGCTTGGACCCTTATTGTACCTAGGTATATAGTTTCTAGTAGTTAATAAATACTTACAGTTGAACTACCTAAGACTACAAATACTTCAATAAGACCTACCAAACTACGCCCAACACCTTACAACATGTTGGCAGCAAATGCAACAACTCAAAACCTTGCAGAGACTGCAGAAGAAAATTAAAATCCTGGAAAACTGAAGGAAAAATCAAAGAAGCATTCTGACCTGAAGAAAAGTTCAAGAAGCGAAGGCACAGAAGGAAATTGCCAGGGAAAACCTCCAAAGACAGGCTTGGAAGCTAAAGGTAGAAATTAAATTCCTCACTGTAGCAGAAGACTCCATTGAATCCCATGGAAGCCTAGCTTCAATACCCAGAATGTGCAAAGTCAGCAGACCTAGCAGGGGTGAGCTAAAAATTTTAAATTCCTGGACAATACAAGTCCTGAATAAAGTTAAATACTGCAGTGCTCAGATATTGCTGTTTAAATTGCAGCCTAAGAGACCAGATTCCCAAGTCTGTGCCTGAACACATGGTGGCCAAGCTCGCTTCAAACAAAGAAAGAATAACTATTTAAAAATTAATCACAACTGAGTAGACAGCTTAAAAAACCCAGCAAAAGTCGGGATTTGCGCTTCAGGACCCGTGAAGATTGTGCTAAAGTGGAAAAGACTCTAACTAGTCAATACAGGCAGCCATTGATGAAATATTTAAACACTGAGGTTGCGACACCATTACTGCAGGAGCCCACTAAAACAAGAAAGTGTGGGAAAACCCTTTGTGAAGAAGCTTACTGCGGCACCATTTTGGTTATTGGAAACCCCTTAAAGCTGAACCTGCAATTTAAATATTTTAAGTCTGGATCAGAAATCCAATCTTCGAGATCAATTTGGACTTATCCAAGGCCCAAATCAGTCACGAAATTGGGACTCCGGAGGAAGAGATTCCTTAGATACATGATTGCTTCAGGTCTGATTAAAGTTAACTGAACAAGTTAACACACTGCTTTAATTGGTAGGCCCAATAGCTGATGATATAATAGCTAGACAAGGAATCAATGAAGCATCTGCAAAATTTGATGAAGTTTTAAAATCATTTGACACTTATTTTAACCTCAGAAGTAACAAAATCCTCAAAAGGGCTAAATTTAATAAACACGTCCAGCAGCCAAGAGAATCTGTTGACTTCTTCATTACTGAGCTGTACAGAATGTACAGGCTGTGATTACGGTGACCTTAAATCCGAGGTAATGAAGGATAGAATAGTTGTAGGAGTGGTGGACGACGCACTCTCAGACATGCTTCAAGCAAAGTAAGATCGAACCCTTGAGACAGCCATCCAGATTGTCAGGCAATCTCAAATACATTTTCAGCACAGATTACTATTAAGGAGAGAAAGCAAACTGTGGTACCAAGTAAACCCCATTGTCCAGCTAGTGAAACAGCACAGAAACAGGGATAACTCAGGCCAAGGGAAGCAATGCCCTAACCAACCACGCCAGCACTGAGGAGCAAAGCGCTCCCAGAGGCATGATCAATATCTGGCAATTTCAGTTTAATGCTTTCAACTTAACCAAATAGGAGGTTTCAGAAAGCTGTGCAAAGCCAAAACATCAAAATGCACAGAAGATCCCAAGAGGATTCATGGGAATCACAGCACACCAAGAGGACACACGACCATGCCTCTTGGGTGAGGTCAAAGATCCTGGATTTTTGTTCAGGAATGCATACATCTCAGCTAATGGCCATCTCACAAACTTTAAAATGGACACAAGAGACAGTGATATAGTCCTATCAGACAAAGAACTGTATCTGAGAGACCTCTGGCTATGAACAATGGAAACACCACTTTATGAGCCCAGAGGAATCAGATTTCCAGTCATAGGCATGATTCTGGAATCATTAAGGTATGGCACCAAACAAATCTTCAAGCTGATATATGTCATCTGTAATCAGTCTTTTAGTCTCTTGAGCAGAGATGCCTTTGTAGCCCTGAATCTCCTCAAAATGGCAGAAAACATCAAAACGACCACTGTCGTAAATGATACTGAACTGCAGGTCCCCATGAGCTCCAACAAGAAAGATTCTCTCAACTGGAACTTCAGCTCTGAATTGTCTTTTCTCTTTGCAGAGCAGGTTTGTCCATTTTCATTACAGGTGCCAGATCCCCTCATTGGTTAGACCAGCTGACCACGCAGATGGTTACCACGACACCTTGAGTAGATAACAGTTAAGAGAGGAACCAGCAATGAGAAGAGCCTCAACTTCTGGCACTGACGCCAGCTGGAGAGCTAAACCCTGAGCCCATAGAGCAGATGTTGCAATTCCCAGTCAGCATGACAGTGCCACAAACGATGCTGGAACCAAGTAGCAGCCGTCCATTGTTGACAGCACACCACACAGGCAAAAGTAAAGGTGAGTTTACTGCCAGGTCACACCATCACAACAGGAAGAGCCATCTTCTATCACAGTGGGCTGCATGAATGAAGAAGAGAAAAAACACTATGGGCAGGTTTTTCCGGTTGGCGAGCGGGGTCGGGGCCCACTCGCCGATGCGTAAAATGACACAGGGATACGTCGGGCGTGCCCAACGTCACCCCGCGTCATTTAGATTTTCAGTTCAGTGGGCGTGCAGCTGAACTGTCCACTGTTAAGGCCATTAAAAAACTAATTAACCTCATTGATGGACCTGCCCGTCCAACCTTAAGGTTGGCGAGCAGGCCGGAAGCCCAGGCGGGCCTCGGAAAAAGCATGAAATCTCATCCATGGGCGGGATGAGGTTTCATGAGGGTATTTAAATTTTTAAGAAAGGTTTCAATAAAACTTATGGACATGTCCCAACTCATGTGACAGTGTCACATGAGGGGACATGGCAGGGAAAAATTTTAAACATGTTTATTAGAAGTTTCAAATCGGAGCTGATCTCCCTGTGGCAGCACTTTGCCTCAGGGAGATCTGTGAGCTGCGCATTCCCGGCTGAGGGAATCCCCCCTGCCCGCACAGGGAGTGCATAGTGCTTCCTGGCGGACGTCACGCTGGGCAGACCTTAACTGGCCTGTCCACGTAAAATGGCTGCGCCCCCCCCGACCCGGGGCGCTGATCGGAATGCCGCCCGCCGGCACCTGCTCCCGCACTCCCCCCCCCCACCCCCCACCCCGAATCGGGGAAAATCCTGCCCTATAGAAACAAGCCCAGAGTTCGTCTGCCCCGTAAAGAGCCGGGTAAACCAACTGCCATCTATCACTACAATTGGGGAAATGACAAAAAGCAATTCAATGCCAAATAATGAAAAAAGAGGATGAAAAGATGCCCAGATGCCAGAACAATCTCCGATTCAACAAAGCTTACCTGCAGCGACAGAGTGTACCACTCCTCTGACAGCAGTAAAAACAGGATATGGAATGGTCATAAGGCCTCCAGACCACCTGAACCTATAACTCAGAGACTTGAGGGGGGAGATGGGGTAGTAGTAATGATGTAAATACATGGGGTAAACTGCGATAACTTGCAAATATGTTGGATAAAGACTTGTGGGGGAGGTTTAGTATAAGGATCTGGCACATAAAGAGTTAACGTGGGATTGAATGTAGTACCGCCACACAGTGATGTATGAGAACACATGACCCACACCTAGGGGTCAGCATACTGTTGGACAGGGCTGTGTGCAGAAACAAGCATGAAGACAGCTCCTAGCTTGGATCTTTACTGCACCAATGTATATAGTTTCTAGTAGTTAATAAATACTTGCTGTTGAACTACCTAAGACTATGAATACCTTAATAAGACCTACCGAACTACGTATGCCAACACCTTACAACATGCGGGAGTTGGGGAAGAGGTTTAAAAACTATACGTATGAAGTCTGTTTTGCTGAAGGTACAGCCATCTTCTCGTGACTCAACGACAGCCACAGAACTTCACGTTTATCAGGTTTGATTGATGAGGTGGCAGGGGCAGTGGTGTTGGGGGGAGGCTGATAACAGTGCCATTGTGATTACTTAATTGAATGTAGGGAGACATCCCCCTTTAAAATTAAGTTCTAAAACCAGAAGGTTCTGGACCCCTCAGGTTGATCAGTGTTGGATCAGTGGTCAGTAGTCAACAATCTGTAGTCATCTATTCAAGAGAATGAAATATGTCTCTCTCTTCGTCTTTGTAGAAGTAGCCGTCCTTCTGTTAGTTCACTTAGGTTCTCTTTCTTGTGTAAGAAGCAGAAAGGTTCCTTTACTGGTACAGCATCTTCAGACAAGGAGTAAAACGCCAAGTTAGGTTGTGAAGCTGTACCAGCCAACTGCAAATGAAACATGTCTTCATTACTCTGGAAATGCCTAATATTAAAATGGGAGTAAAGTTCATATGTCATTATTGCAGGTAAGGTATCTCAAGTCAAAGTCGAAGATCCAAATGGAATGGATAGCCCCACTGCATTTGACCAACCAGAAGCTAGCACTTGCACCACAGAGAAGAAAGTAGATTGACTCAACCACGCTTCTGAGGAAAATGCTGTTAGTCACAGATAGATTTGAGCTACTTAATAGACCAGCTATTCAAAGCTGTTTACCTTAAGATTAATTCCCTTCATGGTTGACAAGTTATTTCACTAGTTTATAACCTCAGGGTCTGGTCACTGCTATGGGTAATGCTCAGCATCCACTAGTGCTGGTTTACAGTGAAACACTGAATTGCCTGTATAATGCTTGTTAAATATCCTTGAATTCAAATCTCTACATGGTTTCACTCCTCCCTATCTCTGTAATCTCCTCCAGCTCCACAATCCTCTGAGATATCTGTGTTTATCTAATCCCGGCCTCTTGAACATCCCCACTTTAATCAGTATGCTGACCCCTAGGTGTGGGACATGTGTTCTCATACATCACTGTGTGGCGGTACTACATTCAATCCCACGTTAACTCTTTATGTGCCAGATCCTTATACTAAACCTCCCCCACAAGTCTTTATCCAACATATTTGCAAGTTATCGCAGTTTACCCCATGTATTTACATCATTACTACTACCCCATCTCCCCCCTCAAGTCTCTGAGTTATTGGCCTTTATTGGCCCTAAGCTCTGGAATTCCCTCTCTACACCTCTCTATCTCACTTTCCTCCTTTAAGACACTCTTTAAAACTCCTTCTTTGACCAAGCATTTGGTCATCTGACCTAATATCTCCCTATGTGGCTCAGTGACCTGTGAAGCACCTTGAGACTTTTATTTCATTAAAGGCACTATATAAATATAAGTTGTTATTGTTGTTGAGTAACGCAATCTATTAATGATTTGTTGCTCAACTGCTAGGCATCCCTGCTCACCTTTATGCATGCCTATTAAGCATTCAAGTGTCCAATAGGCAACTTATAACCTTTAAAATGATTTCAGTGCGTAGTGATTTGGCAAGTAAGAGTCAATTCACTCAATGAGCAGCTGAGGGTAACCTAAATGAAGGTTAGGAAAGTAAATTTATTTTGACCTGAACTGTTTTAAATGCAAGGCATCATCAAACCCTAAACTTATTTTGGGATTTAAAACCCCAGACAATACCTTAGTATGGTTTAGAGAATGGAATTACATTTGTCTAGTTTCTCAGCTTATATTTGTCAGAATAGCAAAACCCATTTCTTATAGTAATCTACAACATACATCTAAACCATGCTGCATTTTTATAGCAGATTTTCAACGTTCACAGAGTGCCGCAATACAGATTTTAGTTGGTTTCAATTAATGCATTTGTTAACCAACAAATAAAAAGTGACGAATTATCAGTTATTGAATAAAAATCAGGCACCTTTGATTAAAAACTGCCTTGTTCACTCAATTTAATAATTTGCAAATTGCAATAAATTCTACCTAAATCTGGTGCATAAATTGCATATCCACGGGCATACACACAAAGGTAAATCATACTAATTAACAGCAGGTCAACTTATGAATTTTACCTTATAGCAATAGGTCAGTTTGGCTTAGCCACTAACTATCGCCTCTGAGCCAGAAGGTTGTGGACTGAATCTCCAATCCAGGGTTATATAGCACTTAACCCAGACAATGGGCTGAATTTTCGGAGGAGTGGCACTCACTGTCGGATTGCCACTCTGCACTTGTTTTTTTACACAAAAATAGAGTTCCATATTTCTCGCCCTGACTTCCAAACTGGGCCTCTTCAGAAATGCGGGGTGTATCTGTTCTCGAAGCCCTCTCTTCGTTGTGCAGGATCTCGGGGGAAGCTAATTCTTGAAGCCCTCCTTCACAGTGCAGTATCTCGGGGGAAGCTAAGCCAAGCCCCCCTTTTACAGTACTAGCTGCCGTATTTTGGTAAGTCTTCCTTCACCAACACACTGAAATGTTCTGGGCCATTTAAATAGCTTTTCAGTGTGCTAATGAGTGAGGTAAGTGGGTAAGTGGGTAGGGTGACAGGGTGGTAGGTGGGAGGGTGGCAGGTGACAGGATGGTATGTAGCAGCGTGGGTAGGATGGCAGGTGGTACATATCAGGGTAGGCAGGGTGGTACATATCAGGGTAGGCAGGGTGATGAGCTCAGGTCAGATCGGGTCAGGGGATTCAGGGGGTCAGGCAGGAGTCGGGTCGGTGGGCAGTTGGAGGGTCTAAGGGGTCAGAGGTCGGGGGAGTCAAGTGGTCTCAGGGAGGAGTAAGAGAGTTGGGGGTAGTTGGAGGGTTGAGGGCGTGTCAGAGGGGTGTCAGAAGGAGTCAGAGATCAGGGGGGTTCAGAGGGTTTGGGGGAAGCCAGAGGGTGGAGGGAGTAGGAGGATCATGGGGGGTAGAGTCGGAGGAGTGAGTTGGGGAGTTGGTGGTGTGAGGGAGTGGCGGGTTGGGTCAGTTGCATAGCTATCCAGAAGTTAGACATGGATTTTTCCAGTTTAATATTTCCTGGGAAACTATCCAGATAAGTGAGTCTGAACTGTCCAAAGTCTTCCACTCTAACTGAGAGCTGGAGACTTTTTCGGAGGGATATGGATGCAGGGTGATTTCCCATTGGAAGTTGAAACTTCCCAGGCATTTGTCACAGAGTCCTTGGGTTGGGATTGCCAAGGGGTCTGTAGTGCATCCTCTGGGGCACATCTGGTCTCCGACCATCAAGAGACCAGATCTGGGTCTAAAATTTTAGTACAGTACATAGGAATCGATACACTATTGGAAGCATTATCCTTTGGATAAGATATTAGCTGGTCTTTTCTTGTGGCCCAGGTAGAGCTTTAATGTCTCCCATCATTATTTGAAGAAGAGTGGGGAGAAGTTACGTTCTTCACGTAAAAATTGTAAGGATAAATATGGAGGAATGGACAAACACATTGGGTCAGAACTTCCAAGGAGCAGCAATCATAGTCAGGTTGCCACTCTGCTCCTTCTTACTTACCTCAGTGTGGAGCTGCATTTTTCTCACCCGCGAAGAAAAGTGAACACGTACCGGCTCCTGGGACTCTTCTGTGCAGGGCAGCAACATTGAGGGAAGTGAAGCCAAGCCCCCTTTCTATGGCACTAGCTGCATAAAGCTGGTAAGCTTAAAGGTCCCAGCCGCTTTGAGAAGCCAGGGAGAGGGTGAGTGGGTAAGATGTGGGGGAACGGGGTGGGCATTGGATGGGTCAGGGAGCAAAGGATGGACTGGGGGGTGGGAGGGTAGTTGGGGGATAGGGGTGTATTGTGGGGTGGGGAGGTAGTCAGGGGTGGGGACGGTTGTCAGGGTAGTTGGAAAATTGTGAGTGTAGTCGCTACTGGAGAGTAGTCAGGGCTGAGGGTATTCTAGGGGTAGTCAGGGTAGCTTGGGGTTATTTGAGGGGTCAGGAGGGTAGTCGGGAGGTTAGGAGGGTAGTTGGAGTGGGGAGAATTGTCGGAGTAGTTGGGGAACCGGGAGTGTAGTCGGGGGTACGGGAGAGTAGTTGGGGGTTGGGGTGTAGTCAGGGGTTGGGAGGGTAGTCGAGGGGTTAGTTGAGGAGGTTGGGTGTGGAGGGGGTGGTCAGGAGGTCCAATGTGGGTGGTAGGGAGTGTAGTTGGGGGAAGTCAGTACTATAGTAACCCAGGAGTTTAATTCTTCTAACTTTTCCTGAGTAACTATTCTGCCAAGAGAGTTGCAACCATCCAAAGTCTCCGATTTAATTTGGAGTATCAGATGGTTCCTAGTTCAGGGTAATTGCCCATCAGCAGTTTGAACTTCCCGGGCAATTCCCATGTTGTCCTTGCGTGGGAACTTCCGGGGGGTTCCCCAGCGCATCTCCTATGGTACCTCTCAGGTACGGCCCCCCGGGGAATGGAAGTTCTGGGCCTTTTATTCAAACACATTAATGGCATATATTCATTTATTTAAGTGAATTTCTATAAAGCCCTATCTATGGTCCCCCCTCATGCGGCTACTCACCTGTTTTTAGCACTGACAGGGAATCTCTCCTGATGGACAAGACAATTTTGAAAGTGCATTTTAAGGGTGTGCTTAATTGTCCATCCACCATAAATGAGGCAGTTACAAATAAGTCTCCAAACTGGCCCAAGTTTGAAAACCTGGTCAGCAAGCCTTCTGTTGTAGTGGTTGAATTACAAATAAAAAGTTTGTAAGATTGTTATGTTTTGGGACTGTCTCTTTAATTTTGGGTAAAATATAGGAATGAAGGGGATCATGTGACCTGTTCTGAATTCTGCCTGACAATAGGCTTGGTGGTTTAGTTGTTGAAGGTTAAAGGGGGGCTCAGGTTGTTTTATTGGGAAGAAGGTACAAGATATTCACACCTGTAAACAATGACCAGAGCAGCTGTGTTAATGGTGGATAGATTGTAGTCTTCAAGTCTCACAGGGAGATATTAGGAATGTTAGGTTTTGTAAATAGTTATTTACTTTAAGCTTTATATTTAATTCCAAGATAGAATGGAGTTGGGGGGGCTTCTAGAGGATAGCTAATTAGCATTTCTACCTCGATACAAGGCCAGTGTGATTCTTGTTGCTGTGGAGATGGGTTTTGAGAGGGGAAGAGTCCATAGAAAGTCATTGTACTATTGGCATAGAAGTTTTTAAGATATCCCTGAACCTCACAGACAGGTCAGTCTTCAAGAATCTGAGAGACAGCAGGCAGTCTCTATTGTTCACCATGCAGAATGCAGGGGAGAAATCATAATCGGATTGAAGAGACCAAGTTTGTGAGGATTTAAAAGGAGCTAGGAGGTCCACCTAGCTTTGGCTAGAGGGAGGAATCTCCAGGGTAACCCTCACAGTGTAAGACAGTTCGGAGATTAGAAGCTATCCGGCTAGAAAAGAGAAAAGGAAGCAAGTCATCGGGAACTGAGAATGGATTTGAATTGATTCCTGGAGAATGAAGTATCCACTTAAGGGACAGAATAAAGTATAACTGTGGAGGCGTTTCTTCGGTTGTTTTAAAAGTTAAATGGGCAAAATTTTTATGTAGCCTGGAGTTTAAGTTGCCTACAAAAACAGTGTTTAGTGAATGTTATTTTGAGCTTGTTTGTTACAGTAAAGGTCTTAGAACTTGAAATCTTGTCATGCATAACCTTCCAGTCAGTAACTGGAAATTCAAAGTCCTTTTTAAAAGTTGTCGGTCTCCCCAGGGATCATAACAGTTGACAAAGCCATCAGGTCCTAACTCTTGGGGAAAGCTCCAGACTCAGATGGGATCCAAGGTGAAATTTACGAATCTGGAGCACCCCAAATAGCCATCAAGCTCACACAATTATATCACAGAATGTGGGATAAACAAATCATTCCTCAGGAGTTCAAAGGTGCCATGGTTGTTCACTTGCGTGACAACCACAGAGGAATCTCTCTGCTCATGATAGTTCATAAGGTTCTACCCAACAGACTGGTAAGACACATGGCAGAACATGTACTGCCAGAAAGTCAAAGTGGGTTCAGGAAAGGCACATACAAGAGAAATGCTGCAAACAACAGATGTGATTCTACTGTGCTCAAAGCAAAATACTGCGGATGTTGGAAATCTGAAATAAAAACAGAAAATGCTGGAAAAACTCTGCGGGTCTGACAGCATCTGTGGAGAGAGAAACAGAGTTAACGTTTTGAGTCTGTATGACTCTGTATGAAGAAGCGCCATACAGGCTTAAAATGTTAACTCTGTTTCTCTCTCCATAGATGCTGTCAGACCTGCTGAGTTTTTCTAGCATTTTCTGTTTTTATATTGCTTCTACTGTGCCTTTGTTGACCTAATGGAGGCCTTCGACACGGTAAACAGAGAGGCCTTGTGGAAAGTCTTTGCCAAATACGGATGTCCCGAAAAGCTGTAAATCTGATGCAGCAGCTTCACAATGCAATGATGGTCAGAGTCGCTAACTGTGATGAATAGACTGATGCCTTTGATGTAACAAGTAGTGTGCAGCAGGGGTGTGTCATGGTCATGCTCCTCGGTATATTCTTTGTTGCCATGCTTTCTGGGGAATTTGATGGAAACGCTGATGGAACATACATCCAATTCAGAACAGTTGGCAATCTCTACAAGCTGAGGTGACTGAAATCCTCAACTAAGGTATCAGAGATGATGGCACGGGAATTGCTGTTTGCTGATGATTGTGCCCTCATATCACATTGAGCATAGTCTTCAATGGATCATGGATTGTTTTTCAAAAGTGGCTGGCAACCACAGGCTAACCATTAACTTAAGGAAGACAGAGATACTCTACCAACCACCACCAAATTCAGAGTATGCCCCACCTACTATAACTATTAATGGCACAACCCTAAAGCCTGTGGATAACTTTACCGATCTCAGAAGCACAATCTCCAAAAATATCTACATTGACAGTGAGGTGGAAAATAGAATTGCCAGAGCAAGCTCAACATTTGCCTGCTTATTTAAGAAACTGTGGGAGATACAAGGTATCAAATTAACAGCAAAACTTGCACAAACCTACCCTCCTATCAACTTGTGATGAATGGACTATCTGCGCTTGACAAATTAAGCAATTGGATGTGTTCCATATGAGATGCATTTGGAACCTCACGGGTATCAGGTGGGAGGACAAAGTGCCCAATACTGAGGTACTTCAAAAATCAGAAATATCTGGAATGAAACGCATCATCAGAACTCAGCTCAGATGGAGTATGGTACGTATGACTAATGATAAAACCCCTAAGGCAGTCATGTATTCAGAACTTAAACTTGGACCAGAGAGGTAGGCTGAAGTTAAGATTCAAGGGCCCCTTGAAGGTGAACCTCAGGAAATGTGTTATGTTCACCATGAACTGGGAGAAAAATGCACAAGGAAGAACTACATGGGAAGCAATCTCAAGTAGTGGCATTGTTTCCATTGAACAGCAAAGAATAGAGGCAGCCAAGGGCAAAAGGCAGACCAGACAGACTGGGTGATCCCAAAAAATAATCAGCCAATTCATCCTTGCCCACACAGCAGATGTGCAATCGGTTTCCATAGCATGTTAGAATGCACAACAGATGACTCTATACATGCAAGAAACAAACATCTTCATTAACTAAAGGAAATTGATGATGGCAATTTTTGCTCTAGTGAATCTACTATGACTTGCACATGATTAATCAGGAGAAATGGTAGATATTTTAGCTATGTTTGTTTTAGGAAGCTGAAACAGGTTATATTGCAGGATGCTCTTGAATTTTTTTTGTTATGATGGCAGGACTACCTTTGAAGGAAGTAAGAATTGTATAAATTACTTATATTGTTTTTCTGTTACACTTGATTTTAATGGGCCTTGTTTTGCGCACATTACCAATTCAAGGGTTTCAATATTATGCACAGATCAATAAATAGAGATATAAGGGTGAAAACCTTTGCCAAATTTATCCCAGGAAACTATAATACACTGTCCAAAGTCTTTCTTCGTATTGTGGAAGTCTTGGGTTGAAGTTGGTAGGTTCTCAATTGCTCGGCATTAGATTGGGCCAGTATCTTTTCATAGATTCACACTATATTAAGAATTACAGAAATCTTGAATATTTCTTTATGTTGAGCATTTTGAAGAGCATAAGTTAGTGTAATGCTGGGCCTTGCAATATATCTCTGAGGAGAGAGTCTGGAAGATGGAATAGATGTGATTTGGGAAATGTACATTCAGAATACAGGTAAAACAAAAATGTCAATATACAATATTAATGAGACCCAAATATGGAGCTCAGGCTTCCTTTACATTATTTCAATGTGTAGCCACTGTCTGTTGTGCTTTCACAGGCAGCTCACCTATTCTATGTGGGTGAGTATTGGGCTGCTTGCCTCATCAGCAGCTGCCCCAAGGAAAATCAGGAGGGAGGAGGGAGTGGAGTTTTAATAGGTATCTTGGGAGAGCACTCCTGCTTCTCCTGGCTCCACAGGAATTTTTTTTAACTTGTTTTATTTTTAGACATCTTTCATATTTCCCAAGGGCAGTAGGTCTGGTGCCTGCTCCACTCACCACAATCAAATTTTGTAGAGGGAGGGCCTAAAACAGGCATTAAGTCCCTAATTTATATGTATAAGGAGTCCGTTTTAAGTGGCTAGTAAGGACATCTAAACAAAGGGCCCAACCCAATACATCAGATGGCCTTGGGGCGCAGGATATTTGGTACTCATTTCACCTGTTTTATACCCGCAAAATGGTCACAATAAGGTCTAACTTTTCTCCTATACAGTGTAGAAATCAAATTGAGTTTTATTTTAATTATTAAACTATAGAGGGAGCTAATTTTCCTTTTCAAGTCTGCTTCACAATATGGCGACCCCAGGACAGTTTTACTAATGGAGTGAAAAAATATAATTAAAATAATAGAACCTTTAGAGGTGGCCACAGGCAGGATTTTGTATCACCCTGATTAACTTGCTACAATGGAACTGGAACAAACAATCTACTGAGGAAAGCTAAAAAAATACTGTTACGTATTGATGGTTTGCTGAATCCTGCTCCATGATTATCCGTTGGAAGTCAAGGCCAGCAGTTTGGTTTTGGGACCCAGGTTCCATTTTTCAGGTGTGCCCATATGCTAAATATATACTCAATGCAAATATATATTCTACAGTTACTTTCTGCTAGAAATTATTTACCGCCAAATGTTACTCCCATTCAGCTGGCCAAGGCTTTTGTGGGTTATTTGGTATAGAGCTAACGAAGAGCATCAAATAATACATTACATGAAATTACTCTGCAAATTGCTTTCCACCTACACTACCAAAACAATTTGAGAAACAGCCATAAAGAATTCAAGCACCATGTTCTTTTTCTTTTAGAGTTAAATAAAAGCTTTGTGCAGCTGTGCTAAAAGTGGACAATTCAAACACGAAAGAGTAGTTTCATGTAGGTGGCATAATGCATGTCAGAATACATTGTAACCTTCTAAAATTAGCTAGAAATGTGAAAGAAAAGCTGTAACCACTGGCAAACCTGAGATGGTTCTAAAATATTTTATCACGAACCAGAATAACACAATCCCCAGGATTACATTTCAGAAGAGGAGTCACATTGGACTTGAAACATTATGGCTAGGATTTTCTGGTTCTGCCAGCGGCAGGCATCATCACAGGCAGGACTGGAAAATTCCATCATATGTTTCTCTCTCCACAGATGCTGTCAGACCTGCTGAGTTTTTCCACCACTTTGTTTTTATTGCACTTCTTCTCCCCATTTAATACCTTCAGCTGAAACAAAAATGAAACAAGTGCAACACAAATGTTAGAACACCTTCATAATATCAACTGTCCATCATGAACATCTGAATATGTTCTTGGAGACCGATAAGAGCAGGAGTCGGCCATTTGGCCTCTCGAGCCAAAATCCAAAGATTAATGACCTCCTGAAAGAAGAAATCCCTCCTCATCTCCCTATGTCAATGGGGTACTCCTTATTTTGAAACTGTGACCTCCCAGTTCTCGATTCCCCTATGAGAAAAACAGTGCTTCAGCATCTACCCTGTCAAGCCCCTCAGAGTCTTATGTAGTTTCAATAAGGTAACCTCTAATTCTTCTAAACTCCAACAGGCATAGGTCCAATATGCAAGTATACTCCTTAAAAGAGATCAAAGCTGTACAAAGTACTTTAGATGCGGTGTCGCCAATGCCATGTACAGTCATAGCAAGACTTCCCTGCTTTTATACTCAATCCCCCTTAAAATAAAGGCCAACACTCCATTTGCCTTAATTACATGCTGTGCCTACATGCTAACATTTTGTGACTCATGTAAAAGGACATCCAGATCCCTCTGTACCGCAGCATTCTGCAATCTATCTTCATTTAATTAATATTCTGCTTTTCTATTCTTCCCACAAAAGAGGACAACCTCACATTTTCCCATAATATACTCCACTGCTTAACCTATTTATATTCCTTTTCAGACTTTGTGTTCTCCTCACAGCTTGCTATAATACCTGTCTTCATATCATTAGCAAATTTGGCTACAATACAGTCAGTCCCTTCATAGAAGTGTTAGGAAATAGATAAAAGCAAAATACTGCGGATGCTGGAAATCTGAAACAAAAACAAAAATAGCTGGAAAAACTCAGCAGGTCTGACAGCATCTGCGGAGAGGAATACACTTAACATTTTGAGTCTGTATGACTCTTCATCAGAACCAAGGAAATATATAAATTAGGTGAAATATAAGCTGGTTGAGGGGGGTGGGACAGGTAGAGCTGGATAGAGGGCCAGTGATAGGTGGAGGCAAAGAAGAGATTGCCAAAGATGTCATAGACAAAAGGACAAAGGGGTGTTGATGGTGGTGATATTAGCTAAGGAATGTGCTAATGGTGACATTAATGGTTAGGAAATAGAGATGGTTTAAGTAAGTTATATTTGTAATGGTGGGTATTAGGAATGAGTTTTAACTTTAAAGTTTAAGTTTGATTTGTATTTCTGTATCACTATGTTAAGAAAGATCAAATGGAGTTTTAGTTTCACTTTAAAAAGGTGCTTGCATTTCTAATGAGTGTTTACGACTTAAGAAGTTAGACACAAGGGTAAAAGAATTGGACTGTTGCCTAGCAACGGGAGGCCAGAGAGACATGTCCCTCCCACAGACACACAGGAAAACTAAAGAAATAGCAGTTTTAAATTTCAATTTGAAGCCAGGACTGGGAGATGGAGTTGCAGATTTGCCAGAAGAACCAAAAGGTCCCAAAGCCAAAGGAGTGAGACAGAAACAGGGGAAAGTCCAAAGAAGACCTTCTAGTCAAAGGAAGGACAGGAACCTGGAAAAGATCCTGTTAAATGAAGTTAAGAGTCAGGGGCAGATAGAAAGGCTCCAAGCTTTAGATTTAAAGAGACAAAAGCTGCAGAAAACAGATTTAAAGCGAGAACATCTTACAAGAGGCAAGACAGTCCAAAGAGACAACTGAAGTTCTTTAACTCTTTGCTATGGGTATGTGAAGCAGTGGTTCTGTTGACCACTGAGTCGGTGAGAGAGAGTGCATGGAAGACAACTTGAATGCATGTGGTGACCCAGGGAAGAGGAACATAGGAAGGAGAGTTCGAAACCCTGGAGGTGAACCCTTGCGGAAGGCATCTGAGAGAAAATGTCAGTTTGGGAGAAGATTCTAGAGCAAGGTCCTGGGAAGTGGAGATCGGAAACCCTTGTGTGAAGGACGGAGTTCAGTGAGACTGGTTGGCTCATGGTGTGACAAGCCTGGGGGGAATTGAGGAGGGATCCATAGCATCTGTTTGAGGTAGCACCTGTCACTTGGTTTCAGAGTATGGTGTGTCTGACCGCAGGGTACCTATAGGTTTACATGGACTGTGTACTTACTGTGAATATTAAAGTATAAGATAGCTTTTGCAACTTGTGTTATTCTTACAAATCTATATATATCTGTAAAGCTGTAGTTGTGGATGAAGGAGTATTATAATACAGTTCATCTTTTCTTGTTTAATAAGTGTTTTATTCCTTTATTAAACGTCCATTAGCTGACTCCGGTGACTCTGTTCAGTAGCCACTCTTCACGTATCTAAACAAATAAAAGTTAGAATTCTATCCATCAGGGTTCCACCCTGGGATCAGGCTTGTCCAAGGGTAATCTCAGCAGGGACCATAACACAAGTAATTAATATAGATCGCAACTAGATGAAGCCCCAGCACTGAGCCCTGTGGCATAGTAGCAGTTACAGTTTGCCAATCTGAAAATGATCCATTTATCCTGACTCTCTGTTTCCTGTTAATTAATCCTCTACCCATGTCCAACACCATGAGTTCTTATTTTGTGTAGTATCCTTTCACGTGGCACCTTATCAAATGACTCAATAAAGGTTTGCTTTTATCCATCCTGCTGTTATATCCGCGAAGAACTCTTATTAAATTTGTCAAACACAATTTCTCTTCCAAAAAAACCATGAAGACTCTTTCATTTTATCATTTTCTAAATGTTCTGCTACTACTCTCTTGATAATGGGTTGCAGCATTTTTCCAATGGCAGACGCTAGGCTGACTGGCCTATAATACCCTACTTTCTGTCTCCCTCCTTTCTTAGAGAATAGAAGTGTTACTTTTGTGGCTTTCCAATCCACTGGGACCTTTCCAAAATAAAGGGAATTTTGGAAGATTGCAACCAACGCATCTCCTATCTCTGCAGCCACTTCTTTTAAGACCCTAGGATGCAGGCCATCAGGTCCAGGGACTTGTCAGCCCTTCATCCCATTAGTTTTCCAAGTACTTTTTCTCTAGTGATAGTGATTGTTTCAAGTTCCTCCTCTTTTGCCCTTGATTTTCCACTATTTTTCAGTTGTTTTTGAATCTTCTAGAGAGCTGCAAAGTCCCGTTCGAAGTCTCTGCCATTTCCTCAATTCCCATTATTAATTACCCAGTCTCATCCTCTAAGGGACTAATGCTTACTTTAGCTACTCTCTTCCTTTTTATATACTCTCTGGGCAGGACTTTTAGCTCAGCGTGCAGATGCGCGCCTAACACACCTGAGCATGAAATAGTGTGCGATGATGTCAGGTGAGCATTCCGGTGTCATCACACACTCACGTGATATTTCGGTCGGCGGGTGCGTGTGAGAGTCGGTAGCGTGCCTGCCGACAATTAACAGGCCAATTAAGGCACTTAGGCTGGTAATTAAGTTGAATTTTTCACCGCTCGTCCAACCTGATGGTTGGTAGGTAGACGAATAGGCCAGGCAGCCTTTGCATTTGTTGCGAAACCTCATCCACAGGCAGGATGAAGTTTCTGTAATTAAATAATAAATAAATAAAAATGTTTAGGCAGGATTTTAATAATCACCATGTAAAGGTCCTCTGTGAGGTCATTTTTTCCAGACTTTTAACATCTTTAATTTTGTTTTTAAAAATCTTCAGCTCCCTGAGGCAGCTATGTGCCTTCGGGGAGCTTTCAGTAAGCGCAAGCCCATGTATGCGCATGCGCTCCTCCTGCCCACCCCCCACCCCCCCGCCGCAGCACTGAGGCTCTCAGCGCATGTTTCATGCTGGCTGGCCATTAATTGGCCAGCGAGCGTGAAATCGCACAGTCAGGGCCCGATGGCGGGTGGTGGACCATTTTGTGGCACCCGCCCCCACCCGCCCCACCCACCCAACGGTGGGATAATGCTCCCCTCTGTTTTATATCTCTTGTTAGTTTATTCTCATATTCTAATTTCTCTCTCTTTATTTTTTAGTCATACTTTGCTGTTTTAAAACTTTTTCCCAATGCCTGGACTAACACTAATCTTTGCAGAATTATGCACCTGTTCTTTCAATTTGATGCCACATTTGACTTCCTTAGTTAGCCATGTATATGCATTCTTCTTGTACTGTTTTCTTTCTCAATGGAATATATCTTTGTTGAGAGTTATGTAATAAATCCTTAAATGTTTATCTACCATCTTACTTTACAACCTATTTTCTCAGTCCACTGTCGCCAACTCTGTCTTCATACCTTCGTAACAGCCTTTAGTTAAGTTTAAGACACTAGTTTCAGGCCCAATTTTCTCATCCTCAAACTGACTGTGAAATTTTATCAAGTTATGATCACTCTTGTCTAAATGATACTTTAGTATGAGATCATTAATTAATTAATCCTGTCCCATTACATATTACCAGGTCTAAAATAGCTTGTTCCCGAGTTGGTTCCAGAACCATAAGACCATAAGACCATGAGGCACAGGAGCAGAAATTAGGCCATTCGGCCCATGGAGTTTGCTCCACCATTCAATCATGGCTGATAAGTTTCTCAACCCCATTCTCCCGCCTTCTCCCCGTAACCTTTGATCCTCGTATTATTCTAAGAAATGTCCCAAATGCACTATTTGAACTCATGCTCAAGGCTACTTTTGCCAATTTAATTGGTCCAACCTATAAGATTAAAATCACTCATGATTATTGCAGTTCCTTCCTGACCAGCTCCCATTATTTCTTGATGGGAACTCTGTCCTACAATGTAGCTAATGTTAAGGTGCCTATAAACGACTCCCACTGGGTACAATGTGGGGAGCCATCATGATGATTTTTCTAAGGAAAAACATTTGTCAATAAGGGTTATTGTCTCAAAGTAGGTGCAGTATCTTTTTATTGGCCCTGTGGCTGCAGTGCCGTGATGTTGCTGGTCCTCTGATTCCTGCCTCCACTATTCTGCAAGGCAGCAGCAGGCTCCTTCATGGCTGCCATCTGCCTTTGAGAAGTGTACTCAGCATTCAGCTCCCACCTCCTGGCAGCAGTTGGCGCCACTAAGTGGGCGGCAAGTGAGGAGGTGGTGGCGTAGTGGTATTGTCACTGGACTGGTAATCCAGAGACCTAGGGTAATGCTCTTGGGACATGAGTTTCAAACCCACCATGGCAGATGATAGAATTTGAATTAAATAAAAATCTGGAATTAAACAGCCGAATGATGACCATGAAATCATTGTCGATTGTTGTAAAAACCCATCTGGTTCACTAATGATCTTTAGGGAAGGATATTTGCCATCCTCACTTGGTGTTGTGACTCCAGATCGGCAGTAATGTGGTGGACTTTTAAATGCCCTCTGAAGTGGCTTGGGAAGCCACGCAGTTGCATCAAACCGCTAAAAGGCCAATAAAAAGGAAGCAAACCAGACAGACCACCTGCCATTGTCCTAGGCACTGGAAACGACAATGGCAAACCCAGCCCTGCTGACCTTGCAAAGTCCCCCTTACTAACATTTGGGGGTTCTGCCAAAATTGGGAGAGCTGTCTCACAGACTAGTCAAGCAACAGCCTGACATAACCATACTCACAGAATCATACCTTGCAGATCATGCCCCAGACACCAACGTCACCATCCCTGGGTATGTCCTGTCCCACCAACAGGACAGACCCAGCAGAGGTGGCAGCACAGTGGTATACAGTCAAGAGAGAGTTGCCCTGGGAGTCCTCAACATCGACTCCGACCCCCATGAAGTCTCATGGCTTTAGATCAACATGGGTAAGGAAACCTCCTGCTGATTACCATGTATCGCCCTTCCTCAGCTGATGAATCAGTGCTCCTCCATGTTGAACACCACTTGGAGGAAGCACTGGGGGTGGCAAGGGTGCAGAATGTACTCCAGTGGGGACTTAAATCTCCATCACCAAGGGTCACTCGGTAGCGCCACCACGGACCAAGCTGATTGAGTACTAAAGGACATAGCTGCTAGACTGGGTCTGTGGCAGATGGCGAGGGAACCAACAAGAGCGAAAAACATACTTGACATCATCCTCAACAACATGCCTGCCGCACATGCATCTGTCCATGACAGTATCAGTAGGAGTGACCACTCTACAGTCCTTGTGGAAATGAAGTCCCTTCTTCACATTGAGGATACCCTCCTTTGTGTTGTGTGGCACTACCAAAGTGCTAAATGGGATGGATTTCAAACAGATCTAGCAACTCAAGACTGGGTATTCATAAGCTGCTGCGGGCCATCAGCAGCAGCAGAATTGTGCTCAACCACAATATGTAACCTCATGGCCTGGCATATCCCCCAATCTACCATTACCACCAAGCCAGGGGATCGACCCTGGTTCAATGAAGAGTGCAGTAGGGCATACCAGGAGCAGCACCAGGCATACCTAAAATTAAGGCTGGTGAAGTTATAGCACAGGACTACTTGTGTGCCAAACTGCATAAGCAGCAAGCGATAGACAGGGCTAAGTGATTCCACGGCCAACAGATCAGATCTAAGCTCTGCAGTCCTGCCATATCCAATCGTGAATGGTGGTGGACAATTAAACAAATCACTGGAGGAGAAGGCTCCACAAATATCCCCATCCTCAATGATGGAGGAGCCCAGCACATCAGTGCAAAAGATAAGGCTGAAGCATTTGCAACAATCTTCAGCCAGAAGTACCAAATGGATGACTCATCTCAGCCTCCTCCGGAGGTGCCAACATCACAGATGTCAGTCTTCAGTCAATTCGATTCACTCCACATGATATCAAGAAATGGCTGAAGGCATTGGATACTGCAAAGGCTATGGGCCCTGACAATATTCCGGAAATAGTACTGAAGACTTGTGCTCCAGAACTTGCCTCGCCCCTAACCAAGCTGTTCAAGTGCAGCTACAATGCTGGCATCTACCCGGCTATGTGGAAAATTGCCCAGGTATGCCCTGTACACAAAAAGCAGGACAAATCAAACTCGGCCAATTACTGCTCCATCAGTCTAATCTCCATCATAGTAAAATGATGGAAGGGTTCATCAACAGTGCTAGCAAGTGGCACTTGCTTAGCAATAACCTGCTCACTGACGCTCAGTTTGGGTTCCGTCAGGGCCACTCAGCTTCTGACCTCATTACAGCCTTGGTTCAAACATGGACAAAAGAGCTGAACTCCAGAGGTGAGGTGAGAGTGACTGCCTTTGACTCCTCAGTTACTGAAGCAGTCCATGTCCAAATGCAGCAAGACCTGGACAATATCCAGGCTTGGGCTAACAAGTGGCAAGTAACATTCGTGCCATACAAGTGCCAGGCAATGCCCATCTCCAACAAGGGAGAATCTAACTATCGCCACTTGATATTCAATGGCATTACCGTCGTTGAATCCCCCACTATCAACATCCTGGGGACTACCATTAACCGGAAACTGAAATATATACTGTGGCTACAGGAGCAGGTCAGAGGCTCGGAACCCACCTCCTGACTTCCCAAAGCCTGTCCACCATCTACAAGGCACAAGTTAGGAGTGTGATGGAATATGCCTGGATGAGTGCTCCATCAGCACTCAAGAAGCTTGACTCCATCCAGGACAAAGCAGTCCATTTGATCGGCACCCCACCCACAAACGTTCACTCCCTCCACCACTGACGAACAGTGGCAACAGAATGCACCATCTACAAGATGCACTTCAGAAACTCACCAAGGCTCCTTAGGCAACACCTTCCAAAGCCACGAACGGTACCATTTAGAAATAAAAGGGCAGTAGATACATGGGAACACCACCACCTGGAAGTTTCCCTCCAAGCCACTCACCATCCTGAGCTGGAAACATATTGCCATTCCTTCACTGTTGCTGGGTCAAAATCCTGGAACTCACTCCTTAACAGTACCATGGGTGTACCTATGCCACATGGACTGCAGTGGTTCAAGAAGGCAGTTCACCATTACCTTATCCAGGGCAATTAGGGATGGGCAATAAATGCTGGCCTAGCCAGTGATGCCTAAATCCAGTAAATGAATAAAAAAAAGTTAGGGCATCTGCATAATTAGACACTGTCGTGTAAGCAACATGGACATGGTGTAGGGTCAGGACATGGAAAGTATCTGGGCATTGCCTTCGCAAACCCAGAATGAAAATCAAGCCTACAATCTCAGCACTAAAACTTAAAAGACCACCATGCCTGTTCTTGATTTCCGAATGGTGAGTCATGTTTTAACTTGTGTGCTGATGAAGGGAAGACATGAATTGTTGGGGCCTACTGGGGGCTGTACAAGAGGTGGTTGGTTGTTTGCAAGATTGCTTTTTGTCAGTGGTATTGAGGGGGTGAGTAGGGGTGTAGTTCTTACATTGGGCCAGTGGTAGTAACTAACTGAACTTTGCATTAATAAGCGCAGCCTGGACAAGAATGTGAGTAGCTGATGCTGCATTGTCCTCACACCTCCTCCTCCTTGTAATATAAGTAGCTATTCAGTGCTCTGCACCTAGTTCCTCCAAACCCTGACACTGTGTGTTATTGTACAGCTTGCAGCACACCATGACCCTGTCTGGTGCATACAGGTCTGTGTGAGCACTGTTTTTCATTCTTTCATGGGAGATGGCATCACTGATATGGCCAGCATTTGTTACTCATCTCTAATTGCCCTTGAACTGAATGGTGTGCCAGGCATTTCAGAGGGCATTTACGAGTCAACCACACTGTGTCCTTCAGAGCCCTGGAAGATTAAGGAGACAAAACGTTGAGGGTGGTGGCCACTTTGACAGTCACTGATAATGTTTGGCTACCAGACCGAACAAAGGGCAGACCTTCCTCTAGCAGACTTCAGATATTTGCCACTATCTGACATGACCATCTGAGCTTCCTGAAGCACTGCTGTTCTGATGGGTCAAGCAAATTTAGCCTCTGCTTGGATACCATAGGCTTGATTTTACATTCTCCCGTCAGTGGGTTTGAAGGCAGAGGGCTTGTTTAATCCGACGGGCGGCTTTCCCGCAGCCATCTGCCCACCCCGACCTGTCTGAAATTTTACAGGGAGCAGGGGAGGCCTGCAGGCCCTTGGGCTCCCATGGATATTTTACCCATACTGGGGGAGGTCCATGCCAAGCAGGAAGTCTGGCAGATTTAACTGCACAGGCCAGTGTCAGGCAATACGGGGGAACCTCCTTTGCGGGTCCCCTGAACCCACAGGAGGCACCCGGCCACTCAAGATCATCTCCCCCACTTTATCCTCTTCCACCTCCCCCCCCACCCCAAAACAAACCCAGTCTCTTGAAACAAGCCCCCAGCCCCCTCGGCTCCCTCACTGAGACACGTGACTCTGGACTTATCTGGGCTCCTCGGCATAGTGGCACTGCCTGTAGTCCCAGGAGTAGCCACCACTCACAGCTGGTACTACTAGGGCTACAGACCTGCCAGACATCTGACTGGCCAGCAGTTCTCTAAGGCCCGACTTCCTCCTGGAAGTCTTGCCTTAAAGCAATTAAGTTGCTCCCAGTGTTGAATTGTTGCGGGGTTTGGGGACCGTGGCACCCCATATAATTCAGCACCATGTGTATTGGATAATGCTCCTGCAAGCTGAACCTGTGCTGTTCCACCCTGCACTGTCCATTTGCAAATTTTTTCAACAGCAGGCAGCTGCTACTTGTACTGACGCTGGCCATTTGGCTCCTCATCCGAGGTCCAATCCAAGGCAGTCAAGGTGCCACCTATCCTGATGTGTATGTATTATATCCCTCTCCTTGGAACAGGGAAGGAGGAAGGTTAAGGAGGGCAGAAAATAAACAAAAAGCTTCAATTTCTTTCTATTACCATGCAACAAAACAATCTGAACATAAGTAGAAGTAGGAAAAGATTAATTAGGCCATCTAACAGTCAGTTAGTAATGCATTCAAATTGTTATCTCCCAACTGCCTTCTCACTTAGTCCACTAGCTGCTGAACTAGGAAGTCTTCAATTTCAGTAACACTGCTATAGCACAATTTTTTTAATTCATTCCTGGGACATGAGCGGTCTTCCCAAGGCCAGCATTTATTGCCCACCTCTAACTCCATCAAGAAGGTGGTATTGAGCCACCTCCTTGAACGGCTGTAGTCCATGTGGTGTATTTGCACCCATTGATAGGGGGAGGTTTCCAGGATTTTGACTCAGCAACATTGAAGGATCATTGATATAGTTCCATGTCAATATGGTGTGTGATCTGGGGGTGAACTTGCAGGTGGTGGCATTCCCATGCGTCTACTGCCCTTGTCCTCCAAGGTGGTAGAGGTTTGTAAGGTGCCGTTGAAGGAGGAGGTTGAAGGTAAAAGCAAAATACTGTGGATGCTGGAAATCTAGAACAAAAACAAAAATATGTGGAAAAACTCAGCAGGTCTGACAGCATCTGCGGAGAGGGATACAGTTAACGTTTCGAGTCTGTATGACTCTTCATCAGAACTAAAGAAAAATAGAAAAGAGGTGAAATATAAGCTGGGTTAAAGGGAGGAAAAGTGGGACAGGTAGAGCTGGATAGAGGGCCAGTGATAGGTGGAGATTGCCAAAAGATGTCATAGACAAAAGGACAAAGAGGTGTTGACGGTGGTGATATTAGCTAAGAAATGTCCTAATGGGGCCATTAAGGGTAGAAAGCAGGACGAGCAAGGGACAGATAGCCCTAGTGGGGGTGGGGTTGGAGGGGGGATCGAAATAGGCCAACAGGTAGAGATAAAACAATGGATAGAAATATATTTAAAAATAATGGAAATAGGTGGGAAAAGAAAAATGTATATAAATTATTGGAAAAAGGGGGATCGGAAAGGGGGTGGGGATGGAGGAGAGAGTTCATGATCTAAAGTTGTTGAACTCAATAACTTTTGAGTTGAAGGAGAAGGAGCAGGTTGCTGCAGTGCATCTTGTAGATGGTACAAACTACTGTCACTGTGTGTCAGCGATGAAGGGAGTGAATGTTTAATGTGATGGAAGCCCGATTACATAGGCTGCATTGCCTTGGATGGTGTCGAGTTTGAGTGTTGGAGCTGCACTCATTCTATCACACCCCTGACTTATGGTATGTAGATGGTGGAAAGGCTTTAGGGAATCAGGAGGTGTGGCACTTGCCACAGAATATCCAGCCCCTTACCTGCTCTAGTAACCACAGTACTTATATGGTTAGTCCAGTTAAGATTCAATTTCACCCCACCTACCCCCACAGAACCACATCTGCTACAAGGCAGGAAAATCCTGGCCCTAATTTCATTCTTGAAAGTCGGGCTCTACTACTTTTTAAATTATGGCCCCTAGACCTCGACTCTCCAACCAGAAGAAATGTTTTTTTCTCAATCTACCCTAACAGTTTCCCTTAATATCTCAAAAACTTTGATCCAGTCGTCCTTAACTTTCTAAATTCCAGGGAAGACAATCCTATTTTGTGCAATCTGTCTTGTAATTTAGCCTTTGGAGTTCAGGTATCATTCTGGTAAATTTATGCTGCACTTCCTCCGAGGCCAATGCACCCTCCCTAAGGTGTGGTGCCCAGAACTGCTCACTATACTCCAGGTGTGGTCTAACCAGGGCTTTATATGGTTGAAGCATGACTTCTGCTCCTTAATCTAGTCCTCTAGATATACAGGCCAACTTTCTATTACCCTATTTGATTAGTTTCTGTACTTGTTCACATTTTAATGATCTATGTACCTGGTTGCCCAAGTCTCTTTGGACCTTCACTGTTTCTAACTTTTCACCATTTAGTAAGTACCTTGTTCTAGCCTTTTTAGGCCCAAAGTGAATGACCTCACATCTGCCTACAATGAAATCCATTTGTCACAGTTTTGTCCATTCACTTAATCCATCAGCATCTCTTTGTAATGTTATGTTTCCATTAACACTGATTGCAATGCTGTATATCTGTGTATTCATAACTTCTAATATATGAACTTTACTCAATGTGGAATCATTTGGAACTGATTTTTCTTTTAAAATAGGCAATATGTACTGCAAAAGATGGATGCCAAAGGTCATCTGACCCAATCTGTGAATTCAAAAACACTCTCACAAGGACAAAAGGATTCATTCCAGACTAAGAAGTGTCAACTACGCATTCCTGAGACCATGCAAAAGACATTCCTAAATTGAATGGGTCTTTTGGAATCAAAGATGGTGATTGCCTCAAACCCCTCAGGATGACTGTCTTCAAACAATAAACCAGGTTGTGGTTAATCAGCCTAAGATCAACACCTGATTTGGAAAATGGTTCTGTGAGAAGACTCAGTCAACAAATTTAGATTTGAGGCTTTCTCTATCATCATCTAAGTTGTTAATAAATACAGTGAAAGGTTGAAGTCCCAGCACAGATTCTTCCAGGACAGCACTTGTCACACCCTGCCAATTAGAGAACTTGCCCATTATCCCAACTATTTCTTTATAAATGAGGCCTGGCTCTCAAAATAGTGCATGATAACTGCTGCTCCTCCCAGGCAGCAGCTCACGCATTCCACCAACCACATGCACGAATGACAAATAGTCCTTGAAGAGGTTGAAGTGCTGCAGAATAGAGATTCATTTACAATTTCACTGCAAATTAAAAAGGAAATTTCTCTCCTAATCATTTTTATTATTTTAAATCATAAACTGCATGCCATGGTAAACAGTTTCCTCACAATTAATGCACGAGCTCATTGTTTTCATGGTTTTTCCTAAGATTTAGAAAATGAAAGTATAAAGCAATGTAGCTTTAGACTGGGATAAAGACAAAAAGCTAAAAGCTACTGCGGATGCTGGAAATCCAAAACAAAAACAGAATTACCTGGAAAAACTCAGCAGGTCTGGCAGCATCGGTGGAGAAGAAAGCAGTTAACGTTTCGAGTCTTCATGACCCTTCGGCAGAACTGAGTATAGTTAGGAGAAAGATGAAATATAAGCTTATATTTCATCTTTCTCCTAACTATACTCAGTTCTGCCGAAGGGTCATGAAGACTCGAAACGTTAACTGATTTCTTCTCCACCGATGCTGCCAGACCTGCTGAGTTTTTCCAGGTAATTCTGTTTTTGTTTTAGCTTTAGACTGAGTTTCTTTTAAAGTCTTTTCTCAGCATGCATCAATATGATTGGATACAGAGGGATGGTGGGTCTGAACTCTTATAATTCGGCTCTGGTTTCTTTCAGTGTTTACTTTCACAAAATTGTGGGACCAACAAGCTAGGAAAAGGTTTCTTTTAAAAACAGAAGATTGATACAAAAGTGAGGGAGAAATAAATAATTAAAGATTAAAAGACCAGGGTTTTAGGGCCCCTCCCGCCCTGGGGGATATTATGGTCATGCCGAACTGAATGGAGATTTAAATGGCTCGCTGCATCCGCCAGGGGGAGATATGCTGTGGTAGGGCCGTAAAATCCTGGCCATGGGGACAGAGTCAGTCTTGGATAGAAAACAAATAGAGGCAAAGCAGTATTACTTGGGTGAAAATTGGTGTGTCATGCCCAGTAAAGGCATGTCATATTCATAACTTGTAAAATATGAACATTGCTCAGTGCGGAATCTTCTGGAACTGACGTTTCTTTTAAAATAGGCAATATGTGCTGCAAAAGATGGCTTCCAAAGGCCATCTGATCTGATTGTGAATTCAAAAACTGCCACACATCTCACAAGGACAAAAGGATTCATTCCAGACTAAGAGGTGTTAACTACCCTTATCCTGAGATCAAATTGAATGTCCTTCTGAAACAAAGATGGTGGTTGTCTCAAACCCCTCAGAATGAATGTCTTCAACCAATAAACCAGGTGGTGGCTGATCAACCTAAGACCACAACCATATTTGGAAAAGGGAACTGTGAGAAGCCACATGATAGGACAGCCATGTTGGCTTCCTTTTAACCTTTAAGTGCCATCTGTAGAAGGACGCAGAAGTAGCAGAAAGGGCAGTAACATCAATGCCTTAAGAATTCGAGATGGCCTTCAAGCCTGTTCCTTTTCAGATCCACCAATACAACTAACTGACTTCCTGGTACCGAGACCACAAGCAACTAAATTTGTGACCTGTGGAAAGTCCATCTCTTTGAGAGCATCCTGAAAACCACTTTGGCCCATGACTCCAGCTGTTGAACTTACCTAAACTGCACTCTAGAAGTGAAGACGTCTTTTCCATCAGGCATGCAATGCATGCTTTCTGGTACAGGACAACCATATGAATAATGAAGTATTCCTTTTGTTTATAATTTGTTAAAGCACACTATTTTCATTAACTGTACTTTCCTTGAGTGTGTTTGTATGTGACTGAGAAGCATAATGTTAGATTTCGGGGTGAGCCTGTGAATAAAGAATCTTTTTCCTTAAATCCATGAAAAGCTTGCTGCTGGTGATTCAAATTCTCTACACATTCAGGGGTTGAGAAGCACAGACATCTTCCTTTCAAAAGTTTACTGATTATAGACAGTAGAGAAGGGAACAGAGATTTCATTAGTTCTCCCTCACCTGTCTGTAACAGGCGTAACCAGGGTGAACAACCATTCCGTATTTTCTGGGACTGTTCCGTAACTCTGCCTTTCGACCCCTGTTCCAGTTCAGGCCTTCCTAGGACACGTTTTGTTCTGGCCTGTGTTCAGGACATCCTGCAGGTGCCCAGGGTACGGATCAAGCAGGCGGCTGCATCAGAAGCTGATGGGTTACACTCCTGTGGACGCCCCCCTTCCCCATTCTCACATGGTTCGCCCCCTGCCCCTGCTCTCACAGGTCACCAGCACCTCCCCTACTGCCCTCTCCCGCACTCCTTCCCCACTTCTCACAGGTTCGCCAGTAACCCCGCTCCCACCTTCACACTTCACCAGCACCCTACACCCAGAAGTGTTACTGAAGTGTGACTTCTTGCTGTTGCGATCAGTACGCTTTCTTCTCATTTTAAGAATATAAAAGAAAGGGTATGGCCTGTGAGTCAAGTTTCCGTCTTATTACAAATGCAGACCTAATGCCTTTATCCTTTCATTTCTCAAACCTCCCAGACAACCTGTCTCAAGTAACTTTTCCCCAGCTTAATCAAATCATTCACACACACAGACGCACACACAGCCTTCTTCACAGAATAACACATTATTCCCCAAAAATATTTTTAAGAATAATATCCATTCTCACAGTTAGTCACCCTGGGTCTAACAGTGATTGTGAAATGGACTGGTGGGAAGCAGAAAGAGAGAGAGACAGAGGTTCAGCACAGATTAGGTCAGGTGACCTTCGATGGCCATCTTTTGCAGCACATATTGCCCCCTCACCATTAATTGCTATGGTATTGACTCAGGTTGTTGCCATATCTATTTGTTTTAAAACATTCACTTTCATAACTGGCTGGGTATTCAACCATTTAGAAATTCTTGTCAGCATTTGTCGCAGGAGCTTTTCATTTGAAGATAGTTCAGGATTTCTGCAGTAGATGCTAAAAGGAATTTGTAAACGTTGAATCTAACCACTAAAGTCAAAACATTTATGTAGATTGCTGGAATTTCTAAAGACAAAATGAAAAGAAATAGCAGAAGTAATAACTTGTTCTACCTTTTTTCCTTCCATGTCTAGCAGCACATGAGGTAAACCGTTTCATGCATTGCTTTACAACCAGCTGGTCTGAGGAGAGATGGTGGCCTAGTTGTAATGTTACTGGACTAGTAATCCAGAGACTCAGGCTAATGTTCTAGGGACTTGGGTTCAAATGACAGCTGGTGGAATTTAAATTCAATTGATTAATAAATCTGAAATTAAAAGCTAGTCTTAGTGTGGCCATGAAACATTCATTGATTTTGCTAATGTCCTTCAGGGAAGAAAATCTGCCTTCCTTACCTGGTCTGGCCTACATGTGACTCCAGAGAACAGTAATGGGTTTGACTCTTAACTGCCATCTGAAATGGCCTAGTAAGCCCATCAGTTCCAATTAGTGTTGGCCAAAAAATGCTAGCCTTGCCAGTAATGCCCAAATGCCATCGAAAAATAAATTAAAAAATTATGCTCTGGGTCTTTTATGTAACAAGCTCACTTTTTAGGTGGACAAGTCATTAGCCTGACTCATAAATCTCTGTCAGGAAAACCATCTAGATGCATTTGCGAATAGGAGTTGGAGAGGGGAAGGGGAGTTGACAGGGAACAGTCACTTTTTCATTGCCAATGGACATGGTTTCATAAAAATATAAGGAATAGGATCAGAAGTAGACCATTCAGGCCTTCAAACTTGCTCCAACATTCAACAAGATCATGTACCTTAACTCCACCTTCCCACCAACACCATATCTCAATTCCCCTAGTATCCAAAAGTCTATCAATCTCTATCTTGAATATACTCAACAAATGAGTATCCAAAAACTCTGTAGTAGAGAATTCCAAAAAAACATATATCTGTGTGTGAAGAAATTTCTCCTTATCACAGGTTGAGAAAATGGTTAAAAAGGCATACAGGATCCTAGTCTTTATAAATAGAAGCATTAAGTATAAAAGCAAGGAAGTTATGATGAACCTCAAAACATGGCTTCAGCTTCAACTGGAGTATTGTGTCCAATTCTGAGCACCGTACTTTAGAAGTAAAAATTTTAGAGATGGTGCAGAAAAGATTTACGAGAATAGTTCCAGGGATAAGGAACTTCAGTTACGTGGATAGACTGGAGAAGCTGAGACTGTTTTCCTTAGAGAACAGTTGGTTGAGAGGAGATTTGATAGAGGCATTCAAAGTCATGAGCAGTTTAGACAGATTAGATGGAGAAAAATTTTGCCCATTTGGTGGAAGGGTTGAGAACTAGTGAACATTGATATAAGGTGAATGGCAAAAGAACCAATGGCAACATGAGGGAAAACCTTTTTAATGCAGCATGTGGTTAAGCATCTGGAATGCACTGCCAGAGAGCATGGTGGAGGCAGATTCAATTGTGACTTTCAAAAAGGAATTGGATAAGCAACTGAAGACAAAAAAATTGCAGGGCAATGGGAAAATGGCAGAGGAGTTGGACTAGCTGAGTTGCTACAGCAGAGAGCTGAAATGGGCTCTAAGGGCTGAATGGTCCCTTGCTGTGCTGCAACCATTCTCTGGGTGGAATTTAATCAGGCGGTGGAGGTCTCACCTGCTCGCTGAAGAGCTGGCGAGAGCCCCCCGTTGCCTCCTTTGGGAAAAACCCACCAAATTAAGTGCCTATCAGGCACTTAAGTAGCCAGCGGTAGGCCTTCTCCAGGGTCAAGGACTCCTGAGAGCTGCCAACCAATCAGGGGTTGGCAGTTCATTATTGCTGCCAGCTCCTCTGGACGAGTAATGGTTGCTGCTGGTAGTATAACTACCAAAGGCCCAGGGACAGTGAGGGACCCAGGCCAATGGTGAGTGAGGGTGGGATGAGGGCCATGGGAAAGGACGGGGGGAAGTATCTGATAACAACGACCCACCCCCAGGAATCCACAAGCCTTCATGCCCTGGACTTAATCGGACCAGACGCGGTAAGGCGGCAGGGTCCCCACCCGCCTCTAAACTTACTTTAGCAGAGGGAATTAAATTCAACCTTTAATTCTATTCTATTGTAAATGGCTGACCTCCTATTCTGAGACTATGACCCATGGTTCTAGACTCTCATTCTAGGCATTCATCTTGTCAAGCCCCTTATGTTTCAACTAGATCACTCTCATTCTCCTAAACTGTAGGCAATATAGGCCTAGTCTACTCAATCTCTCCTCATAAGACAATCCCCTCATCCCAGGAACCAGTCTGTTGAAACTTCAGTGCACTCCCTCTAAGGTTTGTATATCCTTCTTCAGGTTAGGAGACCAAAATTGTACACAGTACTCCAGGTATGGTCTCAGCAAGGCCCAATATAATTGGCTCTGAAGCTCTGAGCTCTGAAGAAGAGTCATACGGACTCAAAATGTTAATTCTGTTTCTCTCTCCATAGGTGCTGCCAGACCTGCTGAGTTTTTTCAGCATTTTCTGACTTGTTTCAAATTTCCAGCATCCACAGTATTTTGCTTTTACCCTGATATAATTGGAGTAAGACTTCTTTACTCTTACATGCCAATCCCCTTGTAATAAAGGCTAACATATCATTTGCTTTCCTAATTACTTGCAGTATCTGCCTGTTAACTCACTGTGATTTGTGTAGAAGGACACCCATCATTGGGTACCATCATTGCCCAGTCTCTTGCCATTTAAAAAGTTATTCTGCTTTTCTACTTTTCCTTACCAAAGTGGATAACTTCACACTTCTCTTTCCCATTCACTGGACCTGTTTAAATCCCTTTGCAGCATCGTAGCACCCTCCTCACAGTTCACTTACCCACCTAAAATAGTCAGCAAACTAAATTACATTACGCTCACTCTGCTGCATGTCAGCTCAGAGGCTGGTGTTCTGTTCTCTTGCATGGGTTGCCTGGACTAGGGCTCAAACACATCAGTTTCTGACCCAGAGGCAGCATGTTATCACTGAACCAAGGCTCGCTCCCAGTTTTATTTTGTAGAGGTATGAAAATTCATTCATTTTCTCAGCCACCTTCTCCAAATGTCACTTTATACCTGCTTCTCTACCTTTCTCCATACTATGGCTGGTGCTCCTTTTTACAGCAGCAGGCAACACTGTGGAGAAATGGCTTACGAGAACACACATGGCCAGAGGATGACCATTTCTCATCTATAGGCTGAATTTTACCTTTGGTGAGTGTGCCCGATCAGTAGGCCAGGGAGCAGTCGGGAAACAGACCACCGACCGCAATTTCACGCTGGCTGGCCATTAATGAAATATTTAGCGTTGCCAGGGTGGGGGCGGGAAGAGGGCAGGCAATGACGTCATTGTGGATGCAGGTGAGCACTGTGAGAAAGACCCTTGAAGGCAGGCAGCTGCCTCAGGGAGCTGCAGACCTGAAAATCAGCGAAGGTTTAAAAGCTGAAATAAAATGTCCATGCATCATGATCAATCACCTGAAAATATAACTGAAAGAAATGTTGCCCACAGATTTTTTAAAAATTTATTTCATAACGGAAATGTCATCCTGCCCCTGGATGAGGTTTCAAGAAACATGCAAAGCCCGCCTGTCCGATTCGCCTGGCCGCCAACCATAAGGTTGGACGGGTCACGAAAAATCGGAGTCATATCCATCGACTTTTTACATAATTTTAAAAATGGTGATTAAATATTGGAAAAAATCATTGCACAAAAATTAGCAGGGAATGCATACTTTGTGCTTGCCTTCCTTTGTTTTATATTTTGAGACAACAGGCATTAAAGAGACCTTTACATTGTTCAATGGTTCTAAAGTGCCAGCCTGGTTGTCTGGTAGCACTTGCCTCTGGTTAAAAAGTTGTGGTTTTAAGCCACCACAAAAATCCACCACATAATTTAGGCCGATACTTTAAAACACAGTGCCGAGGGAGAGCTGCACTGTCACAGCCAGGAGACAAATTAAATCAGAGCCCTATCTTTTAGTGTAGGTGAGTATAAATGTTTCCATGACACTATTTGAAGAAGAATACGGAAATTCTCTTGATGGCCCTGGCAAAAGTTTAATTTGCAACCAACAATGTTGAAATATATTAACTGAATATGTATCTAATTTCTTGTGTTTTGGACCTGGCTAAGCTCGGATTGTCATGTTTAGCAACGCTATAACAGTGCCTAAACCAGTGCTTCCCAAGCTTTTTCCCACTGAGATCACATTTTAAATCTTGAAAATTGCCATGAGCCCATACAGAGAGCGTGTTAAGGGGAGAGGGGGCAGTGTTGCGGGTAGAGCTGTGAGAATAGGTGGGAATTTGTGACAGCGGAAGGCAGGGGAGGGGAAGATTTGTGAGAGTGAAGGGGGGAGATTTGTAAGAATGAAGGGGAGAGATTTCTGAGAGCGAAGGGGAGAGATTTCTGAGAGCGAAGACGGGAGAGATCTGTTAGAGTGAGGAGCGGAGAGATTTCTGAAAGCGAAGTGGGGAGAGATATGCGTGGGCAAAGGAGAGACATTTGTGAGAATGAAGGGAGGATGATTTGTGATAGTGAAGGGATTGTGATTTGTGAGAGTGAAGGGGGAAGATTTATGAGAGTGAAGAGGGGAGATTTGTGAGAGTGAAGGGGAGAGAATTGTGAGAGTGAATGGGAGAGATTTGTGAGAGTTAAGGGGAGAGATTGGTGAGAGTGAAGGGGGGAGATTTGTGAGAGCGAAGGGGAGGAGATTTGTGAGATTGAAGGGGGGAGATTTGTGAGAGTGAAGGGGAGAGATTTGTGAGAGTTAAGGGGAGAGATTGGTGAGAGTGAAGGGGGGAGATTGGTGAGAGTGAAGGGGGGAGATTTGTGAGAGCGAAGGGGAGGAGATTTGTGAGAGTGAAGGGGGGAGATTTGTGAGAGTGAAGGGGAGAGATTTGTGAGAGTTAAGGGGAGAGATTTGTGAGAGCGAAGGGGGGAGAGATATGTGTGGGCAAAGGAGAGACATTTGTGAGAGTGAAGGGAGGATGATTTGTGATAGTGAAGGGGTTGTGATTTGTGAGAGTGAAGGGGGAAGATTTATGAGAGTGAAGGGGGAAGATTTGTGAGAGTGAAGGGGGGAGAGATATGCGTGGGCAAAGGAGAGACATTTGTGAGAGTGAAGGGAGGATGATTTGCAATAGTGAAGGGGTTGTGATTTGTGAGAGTGAAGGGGGGAGATTTGTGAGAGTTAAGGGGGGAGATTTGTGAGAGTGAAGGGGGGAGATTTGTGAGAGTGAAGGGGGGAGATTTGTGAGAGTGAAGGGGGTGATTTGTGAGAGTGAAGGGGGGAGATTTGTGAGAGTTGAGGGGAGAGATTTGTGACAGTTGAGGGTAGAGATTTGTGAGAGTGAAGGGGGAGATTTGTGAGAGTGAAGGGGGAAGATTTGTGAGAGTGAAGGGGGGAGATTTGTGAGAGTGAAGGGGGGAGAGATATGTGTGGGCAAAGGAGAGACATTTGTGAGAGTGAAGGGGAGGATTTGTGACAGCGAAGGGGAGAGGTTTGAGAGAGCGAGGGGGAGGGGGGCGAGATTTGTGAGAGCGAAGTGGGGAGAGATATGCGTGGGCAAAGGAGAGACATTTGTGAGAGTGAAGGGAGGATGATTTGTGATAGTGAAGGGGTTGCGATTTGTGAGAGTGAAGGGGGAAGGTTTATGGGAGTGAAGGGGGGAGATTTGTGAGTGAAGGGGAGATTCTGAGAGTGAAGGGGGTAGATTTGTGAGAGTGAAGGGGGGAGATTTGTGAGAGTTAAGGGGAGAGATTTGTGAGAGTGAATGGGGGAGATTTGTGAGATTGAAGGGGGAAGATTTATGAGAGTGAAGGGGGGAGATATGTGACAGCGAAGGGGAGAGATTTGTGAGAGTTAAGAGGAGGGATTTGTGAGAGCGATAGGGGGAGATGTGTGAGTGCGAAGGGGGGAGATTTGTGAGAGCTAAGGGGGGAGATTTGTGAGAGTTAAGGGGAGAGGTTTGTGAGAGTGAATGGGGGGAGATTTGTGAGAGTGAAGGGGGGAGATTTGTGAGAGTGAAGGGGGGAGATTTGTGAGAGTGAAGGGGGGAGATTTGTGAGAGTGAAGGGGAGAGATTTGTGAGAGTGAAGGGGGGAGATTTGTGAGAGTGAAGGGGGGAGATTTGTGAGAGTGAAAGGAGGAGCTTTGTGAGAGCGAAGGGGAGAGATTTGTGACAGTGAAAGGAGGAGATTTGTGAGAGCGAAGGGGAGAGATTTGAGAGAGCAAGGAGGGGGCGAGATTTGTGAGAGTGAGGGAGGGGAGTGATTTCTGAAAGTGAAGTGGGGAGAGAGATGCGTGGGCAAAGGGGAGACATTTGTGAGAGTGAAGGGAGGATGATTTGCAATAGGGAAGGGGTTGTGATTTGTGAGAGTGAAGGGGGGAGATTTGTGAGAGTGAAGGGGGGAGATATGTGACAGCGAAGGGGAGAGATTTGTGAGAGTTAAGAGGAGGGATTTGTGAGAGCGATAGGGGGAGATGTGTGAGTGCGAAGGGGGGAGATTTGTGAGAGCTAAGGGGAGAGATTTGTGAGAGTTAAGGGGAGAGGTTTGTGAGAGTGAATGGGGGGAGATTTGTGAGAGTGAAGGGGGGAGATTTGTGAGAGTGAAGGGGGGAGATTTGTGAGAGTGAAGGGGAGAGATTTGTGAGAGTGAAGGGGGGAGATTTGTGAGAGTGAAGGGGGGAGATTTGTGAGAGTGAAAGGAAGAGCTTTGTGAGAGCGAAGGGGAGAGATTTGTGACAGTGAAAGGAGGAGATTTGTGAGAGAGAAGGGGAGAGATTTGAGAGAGCAAGGAGGGGGCGAGATTTGTGAGAGTGAGGGAGGGGAGTGATTTCTGAAAGTGAAGTGGGGAGAGAGATGCGTGGGCAAAGGAGAGACATTTGTGAGAGTGAAGGGAGGATGATTTGCAATAGGGAAGGGGTTGTGATTTGTGAGAGTGAAGGGGGGAGATTTGTGAGAGTTAAGGGGAGAGATTTGTGAGAGTGAAGGGGGGAGATTTGTGAGAGTGAAGGGGGGAGATTTGTGAGAGTGAAGGGGGGAGATTTGTGAGAGTGAAGGGGGGAGATTTGTGAGAGTGAAGGGGGGAGATTTGTGAGAGTGAAGGGGGTGATTTGTGAGAGCGACGGGGGGAGATTTGTGAGAGTGAAGGGGGTAGATTTGTGAGAGTGAAGGGGGGAGATATGTGACAGTGAAGGGGAGAGATTTGTGAGAGTGAAGGGGAGCGATTTGTGAGAGTGAGGAGGGGAGATTTGTGAGAGTGAAGGGAGGAGATTTGTGAGAGTTAAGGGGAGAGACTTGTGAGAGTAAAGGGGAGAGATTTGTGAGAGCGAAGGGGTGAGATTTGTGAGAGTGAAGGGGGGAGATTTGTGAGAGTGAAGGGGGGATATTTGTGAGAGTGAAGGGGGAGATTTGTGAGAGTGAAGGGGAGAGATTTGTGAGAGTTAAGAGGAGGGATTTGTGAGATCGAAGGGGGGGAGATTTGTGAGAGCGAATGGGTGGTGATTTGTCAGAGCGAAGGGGAGAGATTTGTGAAAGAGAAGGGGGGGAGATTTGTGAGAGCGAATGGGTGGTGATTTGTCAGAGCGAAGAGGGGGAGATTTGTGAACACGGGGGAGAGATTTGTGAGACCAAATTGTGATAGCAAAGGGGGGAGAGATTTGTGGGACCAAAGAGGGGGAGAGTCATGTAGAGCATGGTGGGAAATGTTTAAATTGCAGGGGTTTTTAAAACACCTAGGTTTTCACTGGCTTTTTGGAGCAGGAATCAGGCCTCAAAGATTCGTAAGTTAGACCATGCCCAGCATTAAAAAAAATGAGGATTCAAAGGGGCCTTGCATCTATTAGCATTCAGTCTGAGCTCCATGGCAGCCGTTGCAGGCTCAGAGCTCGTGACCCCAAAATCTCATTTCATTACTCCACTGGGAGTCGCACCCTACAGTTTGGGATGCCCTGGCCTACACTTCAAAAATTCATTCATTGTTGCAAAGTGCCTCAGGATGTCCTAAAGACATGAAATGAGATATATAATTGCAAGTTCTTGATTCTGTGTAATAATAATTCTGTATTCATCAATTAAATATAGAATATCCTCGATGGGTTGCAGTAAAAATGCTACCTCTAGTCAAACCTCTATAATTGCCACCATTGCTAGCACTGTAACAAGCATTTCAGTTTCTATAGCAACCACCAATTCACATGCCATATTTGAGAAGTATATCTCTGAAGAATGCAGTACCATTTCAATATCAAAATACAGCTCGAACCAGATTACAGTTTTATTCCAAGAATGCTTTTAATTAAGCAATATGGATCACTAACATTTACTTCTCAAACTGCATTTAAAGCATTCATCATTGGAAAATGCACAGCATCATTTTTACAGATGTACAAAAGGGTTATGCATTTGAAAGCTGAATAGATTTTAAGCATCAGAGAGATATATTCTAGTGAGTAGATACACATCTCACTATGATTGAATATTTGAATTGTAACTTTTATATGTAACAGTGTTTTGTGTTATGCTGAAGCAAAGTGGGCAATGCTTTAAGATGTTTGGGTGGAATTTTCCCAGATTTGTACTAAGTCCGATAGTGGTTTACCCCCAGCCACGATTGCAGGTTTTCATGCTGTATCGTCCCAAACCCACCAGATAATTTTTGCACTCCTGGGAAACACACCATTTCCAAGGTGAGCGGGTTCTCATTTGCCGCTGCATTATGCCGGGAGCCACATTCAAAACCCAGCTGCAAGCACATATCTCAGTGCTTTCAGGCCATCACTGCTGCATGGAACACATGGCCCTGAAACTGAAGAAGAGCGCAGCCCCCAGGTTCAACAACTCATCCCTTGAGAGCCTTTTGGATGCTGTGAAGGCCGCCCGCTGGGATGTCCTTTATCTCCACTCTGGCCACAGGATGGGCAGCAACAGCATTAACCCAATTGGGAGGCGGTGGCAGCAGCGGTCAGCGCCAATGCCCTTCAAAAGAGGACAGCCATCAGTACCGCAAGAAGACGAATGATCTCCTCCGATCCGCCAGGGTAAGTCACTCTTCTCATCACTTTCAATTCACATACTCAAACTCATCACACATCCACAGTCATCTCACTTGCTGCCAGTTTAAGGGACACCATCATTCACTCTCTCACACTCACCGCCACTGTCCTCATCCCATCCATGGGACCACACACCACCCACACAGGCCAGGCATACTTATCATCTGGCCCGGCAGGCATCCTGCTTAAACTTTCTCCATCTCTATTCATGCAGGACACAACAAGCTGGAACACAACAAGAGAGAGAGGTCGCTGACCGGTAGTGGACTGCCTGAAATCAAGGCCCTCACAGACTTTGAAAACATAACCATCCAGCTGGCTAGCGACAATCTGGACCATTCCTGTGCTGACTATGAGATCGGCAGTGCTCTTCCAAGTGAGGGTCCAGCAGTGCAACATGCATCGGACAACCATGCTGTGAGTGATGTGTCCTGTTTCACAGGCCACTGCCATGCACTAATTATCTCCCCTTGCTTTTGCAGGCACATCTGGGAAACAGTCGATAGAGTCCATGACCCAGGGACTCCAAGCAAGCCCACAGAAACCTCAAAAAAGAATCTGGAGGCACCATCCTTGAAGTCCCCTCACAGCGCTCATGCACACCCTCCACCAGTGCAGAGACACACACCTTGGTGTGACATAGCTTTAGAGTAGCCTCAGGTTCACAATCTGGTGAGCACATTGCACTGTTTGATCCACAGCAGGCGGCGGCAGGGACCTCCCTGGCATCCAACACCAGGAGAATTGCTGGAGGCCTGGAATTTGCTGAGTCAGATGATGAACCTCTGGACTAGGTCATGTCACAGTTGCTGGAGCTGCAAAGGCAAGCTCGGGAACATCAGGAAGGGATTTCCACTGCACTCCTCAGGTTGCAAGGCATGACGGAGGAGTCCGTCCGCCTTCACTCTGAGGTGATAGCGCCGGCATGCCAACGCACCGAGGTCAACACTGGTAGAGTGGCGGCCGCCATGGAGATTTTGATCCAGGACCTTGCTCCTGCACTGCTGCACCCGCTCAAATCCATCGCTGATGTCGTTGTTGGGACTTCAACAGTGTGTATGTGAGAGGGGTGCCGGGCAGATCGATCTCACTCCAGCTACCCCTGCTCATCAAGGAGCCAGCCTGGGGCCACAGGGCACCCATAGGGTGGAGCATCAGCAGGTGCACACTCCGGGCCCATCCATTCAGGTGACTCCGAGAGTGCCCAGCCCATCTGACTCCCCTCTTCCTGCAACCTCAGCAGCTCCGGCTCCACAGGCTGAGGAGGGTGCCACTGCCACACAGCAGGACCCCGAAAGCAGGCCGGGTCCTCCAAGTCCTGGCCCTCCAGAGGACGCCCGCCAAGGTCATCACAGACAGGGCGTCAGTCAGCAGGCTGCCTCCACCTCGGCTGTGGATGTCCAGGGGGCACCAGGATGTAGTGGCAGGGTTAGGAAAGTTAAGGAAAATTAGTTGCACAGCCTTGACACAGGTGTTAATCACTTGTACATACTGTTCACTATTGTCAATAAACTCCCAAGAATGTCTCCCTGCCTATGGCTCCTTGTTCTGATGAGCAGTGTTCTTGTCACTCAGATGTGAAACCTTTCTGCACAAGATAAAGGCAGGTGTTTCAGTCCAGGGGCTCTTCCCTGAGCTCGGTGCAGCCTCCGGACCAAAGTGATGGTCCAGCCTCACACTCCCCGGAAACATTACTGATGCCTGCACCTTGGTGGTGCTTGTCATTGCTGCCAGAATGTAGTGGGCAGGCGGCACAGAGTTCCGTCATTCTCTCTGTGTGCTCTCAGCACCTTTAAGGTGGGGCTGGCCCCCATCTCTTCAGCATCTGTGACTACTGATGCTGTGGTCCTGAAGGGCTCAGGTGCTGGAGGCAGACAAAGGGTCAGAAGCTTCTAAAGTTTCATGGCAGTGTCTCTATGATATGACCCAGATGACAGAGCGCAAGCAAGCTGCCCTTGGCCAGACAGGAGTCAGACATTCTCAGAGGCAATGTGAAGATCTATGGAGTATCCTCACTGCATGTCGTCATCATCCTCCAGCAATCAAGCGACTTTTAGGGCCTACGCTGCATCTCCATAACAGAAGCATTCTCACAGACGGTGTTCGTGCTGTCATAAGCCAGACTGGAGTCAAACACTCACAGATGCAATGTGAGGATCTATGGGGTCACCTCACTGCATGTCGTCATCATCCTCCACAAATCTAGCAGCTATGAGGGCCTCTGAGCACGCCTGCCTTGTCTAGCCAGTGCGAGGGCCTCAACCCGTCATCGTCGCCTCCGAGGACGTCCTCACCCTCATCGCCATTGATGTCCTCCTCATCGGAAGAGATGTGCAGTTCCTCCATTTCCTCCTCAGCCAGCTTATCTCTCCAGTGCAGTGCCAGGTTGTAAAGGGTGCAGCAGACGATGACGATGCGTGACACCCTCTGTGGACTATATTGCAGGGCACCACCAGACCGGTACAGGCACTGGAACCTCATCTTCAGCATCCCGATGGTCTGCTCCACCTATTTGTGAGCTGCAGCATGAGCCTCATTATACCATTGTGCTGCTGCAGTCTGAGGCCACCGCACAGGTATCATCAGCCACGTCATCTGCGGGTAGCCCTTGTTCCCGAGGAGCCATCGCTGCAGCTTCTGTGGATCCCGGAAGACTCCAGGGATCTGTGACCAACTGAAGATGTAGGCGTTGTACACACTCCCTGGAAACCGTGCACATACCTGGAGGATGCGTTTCTGGTGATCGCACACCAGCTGCACATTCAGCGAAAGGAACCCCTTGTGGTTGATGTAGTTCACCGTGTGTTGCGACGGAAATCTGAGTGCCACATGAGTGCAGTTGGTCACACCCTGCACATGTGGGAAATGCAAGATCTGGGTGAATCCAATTGCTCTTGCATCCTGGCTGTCCTGGTCCCGGGCAAAATGCACAAAGTTGTGTTCCCTCGCAAAGATGGCATCCGTGATCTCATGGGTGCACTTGTGGGTGGAGGCTTGTGAGATCACAAAGAAGTCAACTGTGGAGCCCTGAAAGCAGCCACTGGCACAGAAATTGAGCACCTCTGTCACTTTCACGGCCGCTGGTAGTGGATGCCCTTCATGTCCCCGTGGCACCAAATCCTGCAGTAGCTGGTAGGTGTGACCGACCAGTTCCCTAGACATGCGCAGTCTTCGGCGACACTGGTTCTCAGTCATCTGCAGGAATGAAAGGTGGCGTCTATAGACCCAGGGTGTCGCTAGGCATTGGCCTGCAACAGCTCGCTGTGGCTCTTGGGCGGCTTGTGTGGGAGCCCCAGCCGCCCCATCTTCCTGAGGTTGCTGCTCCTGCCTCTGCACACCCAGGTGCCTCAGTCACTCTCTCCTCCGTTGTCTTCACTTTCTGTAGGCCATCAGGCATACAGCGAGTTCACCAGGCTCCATGATCCCAATGTACTCCTCCTGCAGGATGAAAGAGAGAGGGATACATGGTTAGCATTGGTGTCCTAAGAACATGTCCTGGTTAAGTATGCAGGCCCCTAAACGATTCCCAGAGAGTTTTGGCTGCCACTTGGATGGCCAGGGATTAGTGCGCTGCATGACTGCCCGAACCCCCACCACTTCCACCCCAGTCTACCTGGCCAATTAATGGCAGATTTGCCCATTGGACCGCATGCTGTGTTCTCAGCTCAGGCGTTCTCCTAACCCGTGCAGCAAGCTGCACTGTTAGCTTCAACCATGGCACAGACTGGTCCAAACCAGGATGCTGACATTGCAAGGGGCTGTGAGCACCTCCAGCAGTGACTGCTCCATGGTCAGTTTTAGCGAAGAGATTGTACAACTTGTGCAGTCATCCAGCTGTTCTGCAGTCCACTAAAATTCTCATGACTGGCAGTCTGTGCAGGGGTGTGGTGGGGGGTGAAAAGCTTTGGAGCACTTGGTGGCAGTTTGAAGCCTCTGCATTGCTTGGAGTGGGCAGATAAGCTAGAGGCCTGACTCCAATTATATTAATGTGGCTGTGTCTTAACTGTCTGAATTGCAGTGGAATGGTCAATTTATTTTTTCTTTTTATTCATTGTCGGGAAGTGGGCTTCACTGGCTGGGCCAGCATTTATTGCCCATCTGTAATTGCCCTTGAGAAGGTGGTGGTGAGCTGTCTTCTTGAAGTCCATGTGATGTAGGTACACCCACAGTGCTCTTAGGAAGGGAGTTCCAGGATTTTGACCTAGCAACAGTGAAGGAACGGTGATATATTTCCAAGTCAGGATGGTGAGTGGCTTGGATGGGAACTTCCAGGTGCTGGTGTTCGCATCTATCTGCTGCCCTTGTCCTTCTAGATGGTAGTGGTCGTTAGTTTGGAAGGTGCAGTTGAAGGACTCTTGTAGATGGTACACACTGCTGCTACTGTGCGTCGGTGGTGGAGGGAGTGAATGTTTGTGGATGTGGTGCCAATCAACTGGGCTGCTTTGTCCTGGACAGTGTCAAGCTTCTTGAGTGTTGTGGGAGCTGCACTCATCCAGGCAAGTGGGGAATATTCGATCACACAACTGACTTGCGACTTGTAGATGGTGGACAGGCTTTGGGGAATCAGGAGGTGAGTTATTCATCACACAATTCCTAGCCTCTGACCTGCTCTTTTAGCCACAGTGCACAGTGTTGATATGGCTAGTCCAGTTCAATTTCTGGTTGATGGAATCCCCAGGATATTGATAGTGGGAGATTCAGTGATGGTAATACCATTGAACATCAAGGGGCGATGGTTAGATTCTCTCTTGTTGGAGATAGTCATTGCCTGACACTTGTGTGGCACAAATGTTACTTTCCACTTGTCAGCCCAAGCTTGGATATTGTCTTGCTGCATTTGGACATGGACTGCTTCAGTTTCTGAGGAATTGTGAATGGTGCTGAACATTGTGCAATCATCAGCGAACATCCCCACTTCTGACCTTATGATAGAAGGAAGGTCATTGATGAAGCAGCTGAAGATGTTTGGGCCAAGGACACTACCCTGAGGAACTCCTGCAGTGATGTCCTAGAACTGAGAGGACTGACCTCCAACAACCACAACCATTTTCCTTTGTGTTAGGTATGATTCCAACCAGCGGAGAGTTTTCCACCTGATTCCCATTGACTCCAGTTTTGCTACGGCTCCTTGATGTCACACTCAGTCAAATGCGGGCTTGATGTCAAGGGCAGTCACTCTCGCCTCACCTCGGGAGCTCAGCTCTTTTTTCCATGTTTGAACCAAGGCTGTAATGAGGTCAGGAGCTGAGTGGCCCTGGTGGAACCCAAACTGGGCACCAGTGGGCAGGATATTGCTAAGCAAGTGCCGCTTGACAGCATTGTTGATGACCCCTTGTATTACTTCACTGATGCTCGAGAGTAGACTGATGGGGTGGTAATTGGCTGGGTTGGATTTGTCCTGCTTTTTGTGTGCAGGACATACCTGGGCAATTTTCCATATAGCTGGGTAGATGCCAGTGTTGTAGCTGTACTGGAACAGCTTGGCTAGGGGTGCGGCAAGCTTTGGAGCACAAGTCTTCAGTACTATTGCCGGAATATTGCTAGGGCCCATAGCCTTTGCAGTATCCAGTGCCTTTAGCCATTTCTTGATATCACGTGGAGTGAATCCAATTGGCTGAAGACTGGCATCTATGGTGCTGGGGACCTCTAGAGGAGGCTGAGATGGATCATCCACTCGGCACTTCTGGCTGAAGATTGTTGCAATTATTGCCTTATCTTTTGCACTGATGTGCTGGGCTCCTCCATCATTGAGGATGGGGATATTTGTGGAGCCTCCTCCTCCAGTGAGTTGTTTAGTTGTCCACCGCTATGGTGGTGGACAGGTTTCCCTAATGCGTGGCCACTTCCCTCACCCACCCTAACCCCCAACCCGAATTTTTGTGTGTTACATTCAGTGGCAGGCCCTTGCTCCCCCTTATTCCATAAGTCACCTCAATGGCAGGACTGCGCTTGCCCCCCACCCAATCACAAATCATCTCAACAGCAGGGCTGTGCTTAACCCCAACTCCCCAGCGCCCCTCAAGCTTGAAGTCCAGCAGGCAACCCTGGCGAGCACTGCACAATGTTACTGTGTACTCACCTCTGAGTTCCCCTCAAAGTGCAGGCTGCCAAGTACATGTTGATTATGTGCTGTTGTGAAACACGTCGGCATGCTTTCCGGCCGACGTGGGCAGACGATCCAGCGTGGGGGAGGGGGCACGATTCCGACGGGCTGGCCTGATAATGATATACTGACGTATGACAATGAGGTTCCCAACGTCCGATGGGGGAAACACGGTCCTCCGTCGGCGGGCTGAGCGGACGGTTGTGAACAGGTTTCACGCTGCTGTGAAACCGATCACACCATATTGTCCGCTCATGCCATCAATCACGCCCAACGCCAAGGAGCACAGAAAATTCCGCTCTTTATATATGCAGATAGTAATTACTATGTCGATGAAAATCATTGAAATGAATTGGAAATCACAGCATTATAAAACAAGTTAACAAATACCAGCTAGCTACTCAGAAGCTTAGTATACAACTCAATAAGACATCAGGAAGTAGAGCATCAAATTTTGGTTAAGGTTTCATTTTATTTCTCCTAATATCTATCTTTTACCTTGTTTTGAAGACTAGTGACCCATGCTGTGCTGTTTTCCTATGGGCACAAGCAGCCCCCACTGTTCATCTAAGTTGTCAATATTCATTTATGAGCTTTGGCAGGCTGTATCAGCAAACAATTTCTGGTGGAGTTTCAGGGCCATTGAATTTCTGGTGGGGTTTCAGGCCGTTGTCTTGTAAGATTTTACTAATAGTACTAATTTTTACAGTTCTATGTTGATTTGAACTAATATTTTAGGATTTTGCCTTTGCCATCTCTAAATAGTTGTTTGAATTCCTGCCTGCTGAGTGAGACAATTAAACAGTTAAAAACTTGCTGAGAACAGGAAAGCAGTCTTGTCTGTGAAGAAACTACTCATCTTGATAACCTAATGACCTTAAAGGTACCAACATGTTTAGGAAACATAAACCCTTAAAGAGATAAACATGTTTTGGCCAACATTTTGAACTCAAACATGGTTTCTTTATTTTGTTATTTGTTAAGCAAAACCCTGTCTTTGAATTAGACTTAGGTTTTCTATTACCTTGATCCATTGACCATATCTGCAGCATAAGAATACCTATATTTCATGAAAACACCTTGATAGGGATTGTTACTAACATTTATTCCTAATTCCCTTAGTATCTGTGGGAATAGGTTAACATGTCTATGTGAATTGTCTATAACAGTTTGTTTTATTAATAAGAGGATGTAGCATTGTTTGTGCAACTGCCTTCTGTATCTAAAATGATGTGTTATTTGCTCACAATGGGATGTAGCCTCTGGGGGACAGGAAATAAGAGATGGACATTTGTCTCGGCCCACATGACTCTAGTTACAGAGATGGTGTGACACTACCCTCACCCTTTCCAATGAAAAGGTTAATTCTGACTATCTCCTAATAAGGGATGGGGAACCCTCAGAAATAGGGATAAAAGTAAGAAACTCAGAGCTTTCCTCAGCACAGTTCCACCATTGTCTCTGCAGTGCCATTCTTCTGTGACACAGTCCAACATTACATCTGAGACAGAAGAAGAAAGACACATCGCCTGTGCTGTCAACACTCAAGGAAACATGGGCCTTGAGAGATAATAAACTGCAACACTGTCTTCACAGTTTTTGTCAAGTACATATAACATCTTGCCTGATAAATTGTACTTGATTCATTATTACTGGTCATTCATAACTTGTTAGGTCAGGCACTACTGAGGGCCCCATTTTTATAAATTAAGAATTCAGAACCTAGATATTTCAATTAAAATGTTTTTTATATCAAAACCCTCAAAAACTTACAGTCCGTAATATATTAAAGTACTTGCATTTTCTTTTAATATTTTGTAATATTCTTACTCATTATTTCTGGACTATAGGCAGTGATTTAAAGCTTTTAATGGGATTCATGAATGGCAGTTTTGTCACTATCAAGTGTGTATATGTCAGAGCTATATTGATTGTTAGAAGTTTATTTTTTTTATCTCCATCTGGCTCCAGAGGTCTGATCATGGTAGATACTGGGTGAGTGACTATGGAGGTGGCATTGGGGTATGAGGGGTCATTGAGGATATGAGGGGGTATGAGTTGGCATGGAGGACCATGAGAGTAGGTAGGAGAGGGAATGTGAGAGATGAGGGGTAGAGATCTAACAGCTTCTAAAACAGCAGGAACTAAATCCAAGAGAAACCTCAATGTAGAGCAGATTGCATTGTGAGCAATGCATACAGCGTACTAAATGCAAAGAGCTACTTGTAAATTGCCGTTTCACCTTGAAGCATACAGGGTAAGATAAAGCAGAAAAAGAAAGCTTTTGATAGCCACAAAAAAACTAACACTGTAGAAAGCCAAAAGGAGTATAGAAAATACAGGGGTGAAGTAAAAAAGGAAATTAGGAAACAAAGAGAGGGTATGAAAAAATATTGGCAGGTGAAATCAAGGAAAACCCAAAGATGTTTTACCAATACATTAAGAGCAAGAGGATAACTAAGGAAAGGGTAGGGCCTATCAAAGATGTACAACGTAACTTAGAAGATGTAGAAGATATGGGCAGGGTTCTTAATGAGTACTTTGTCTCTGTCTTCACAAAGGAGAGGGATGATGCAGACATTCTAGTTACAGAGGAGCATTGTGAAATATTAGATACAATAAGCATAATGAGAGAGGAAGTACTGGAGGGAATGTCATCCTTGAAGGTGGATAAATCAACAGGGCCAGATGCATTGTATCCCAGGCTGTTAAAGGAAGCCAGGGAGGAAATAATGGATGCTCTGAGGATCATTTTCCAATCCTCACTAGATACAGGTGAGGTACCAGAAAATTGGAGGTCTGTGAATGTTGCACCATTATTTAAAAAGGGTGCGAGGGATAGGCCAAATAATTATAGACTGGTCAGTCTGACTTCAGTGGTGGGCAAATGATTAGAATCAATTCTGAGAGATAGGATAAACTGTCACTTAGAAAGGAATAGATTAATCAGAGATAGTCAGCATGGTTTTGTAGGGGAAGGTCATGTCTTACTAATTTAATCAAATTTTTCAGAAAGAAACAAGGAAGATTGATGGGGATTGTGCAGTGGATGTTTTCTACATGGATTTTAGTAAGGCATTTGGCAAGATCCCATATGGCAGACTGGTCAGAAAAGTAAAAGCCCACGGCGTACAGGGGAATGTGGTGAACTGGATCCAAAATTGGCTGAGCAACAGGAAACAAAGGGTAATGTTTCTACGAATGGAAAGAGGTTTCCAGTGGTGTTCCACTGGACTCGGTGTTGGGTTCCTTGCTGTTTGTTGTATATATTAATGATTTGGACTTAAATGTGGAAGGCATGATTGGGAGATTTGCAGATGACACAAAAATTAGCTGTGTAGTTGACAGTGAAGAGAATAGCTGTCAACTCCAGAATGATATCAATGGTTTGGTTGAGTGGGTAGAAAAGTGGCAAATGGAGTTCAATTCAGAGAAGTCTGAGGTAATGCATTTGGGAAGGGCAAAGAAAGCAAGGGAATATGCAATGAATGGGAGAATATTAAGAGGGGTAGAGGAAGTGACAGACCTTGGAGTACATGTCCACAGGTCCCTGAAGGTGGCAGCTCAGGTGGATAAGATGGTAAAGAGAGCATATGGAATGCTTTCCTTTATTGGACAAGGTATTGAATACAAAGGCAGGGATGTAATGCTGGAATTATATAAAACACTGGTTAGGCCACAGCTGGAATGTTGTGTACAGTTCTGGTCACCACATTACAGGAAGGACATAATTACTCTGGAGAGAATACAGAGGAGTTTTACAAGAATGTTGCCAGGGCTTGAAAATTGTAGCTATGAGGAAAAATTGGATAGGCTAGGGTTGTTTCCTTAGAACAGAGGAGGCTGAGGGGTGACTTAATGAGGTGTATAAGATTATGATGGACCTAGATAGGGTAGACAGGAAAGACCTGTTTCCCTCAGTGAAGAGGTCAATTACCAGGGGGAACAGATATAAGGTGATTGCAAGCAGGGTTAGAGGGGACATGAGGCAAAACCCATTCACCAGAGGGTGGTGGGTGTCTGGAATATGCTGCCTGGTTTGGTAGTGGAGGCAAAAACCTTCAACTAATTTAAAAGGTACCTGAAGTGCTGTAACCTGCAAGGCTATGGTACAGGTGCTAGAAGGTGGGATTAGAATGGGCAGCTAATTTGTTATTTTTTATTTTTTGGCTGGCACAGACACGATGGCAGAATGGCCTCTTTCTGTGTCATAACTTTTCTATGGCCAGGATTTTTCAGTTGGCATGCGGGCCCAACATGCCAGCGCGTAAAATGACATGCGATGATGTCGGGCGTGCGTCCCAACATCATCATGCTGTCTCACGATGTTTCATGCGGTGGGCACGCGCCAGAGTCGGGTGCGTACCCGCCAATAATTAAAAGGCCTATTAAGGAACTAATTAATTTCAAATTTACACTGCCCGTCCAACCTAATGGTTGGCGGGCAGGCAAAAAGGCCAAGCGGCCTTTACATTTTTTAGGAAACCTCATCCACGAGCGGGATGAGGTTTCCTAATGCTTTTACAAATTGAATTAAAAAAATTTCTGAAATATAAAAACATGTCCCATCTCATGTGACACATTCACATTTATTTCAAAAGCGCTTCAATCTCCCTGAGGCAGCTCCATGCCTCAGGGAGATTGAAGCGCTCTTTCATGCACATGTGCGAAAGAGCAGCACTGGCCCCAACACTCCCTCCTCCCCCCGCCCGCACAGGTAGCGATGAGTGCTACCGCTCGTGTCTTACGCTGGGCAGGCCTTAATTAGTCCGCCTGCGTAAAATCGCAGCATGGAGCCATTCGCGGGCAGCAGCTGGTTTTGCGACCACCCCCACCTGCTCCCGCCGAGCCCGCCCGACGCAGGAAAAATACTGACCTATGGTTCTATGGTTTTAAATATCATGTAAGTGACACAAGGTAAAAATATAGAATAGCATACTGACACTAAAAGCGACAGGGCTAATGGATAAAATGATCTCAAATTTACTTGAACGCACTCCCAAACTCCTGCCTATAGGGAATCTGATGGAACCAATTGGAAAAATGCAGGAAGTGGTTACGCCAGGTTTTTCCATTCACCTGTCGCCCTTGTCTTTCTAAGCGGTAGAGGTCGCAGGTTTGGAAGGTGCTGTCGAAGGAGCCTTGGTGAGTTGCTACAGTGCATCTTGTAGATGGTCCACATTGCTGTCACTGTGCATTGGTGGTGGAGGGAGTGAATGTTTAAGGTGGTGGATGGTGTGCCAATCAAGCAGGCCGCTTTGTCCTGGATGGTGTTGAGCTTGACTGTTGTTGGAGCTGCATTCATCCAGGAAAGTGAAGAGTATTCCATCACACTCCTGACTTGTGCCTTGTAGGTGGTGGACCCGTTTTGGGGAGTCAGAAGGTGAGTTACTCTCTGCAGAATTCCCAGTCGCTGACTGCTCTTGTAATCACAGTGTTTATACGGCTGGTGCAGTTCAGTTTCTGGTCAATGGTAACCCCCAGGATGTTGATAGTGAGGAATTCAGTGATGGTAATGCCATTTAATGTCAAGGGGGGATGGTTGGATTCTCTCTTGTTGGAGATGGTCATGCCTGACACTTGTGTGACATAAATGTTACTTGCCACTTATCAACTCAAGTCTGTAAGTTGTCCAGGTCTTGCTGCATATGGACATGGACTGCCTCAGTGTCTAAGGAGTTGAGAATGGTGCTGAACATTGTGCAATCATCAGTGACCATCCCCACTTCTGACCTTATGATGGAGGGAAGGTCACTGACGTAGCAGCTGAAGATGGTTGGGCTGAGGTAACTACTCTGAGGAACTCCTGCAGTGATGTCCTGGGACTGAGATGATTGACCTCCAACAACCATAGCCATCTTCCCTTGTGCAAGGTATGATTCCAACCAGTGGAGAGTTTTACCCCTGATTCCCATTAACTCCAGTTTTGCCAGGGCTTCTGTCAAATGCTGCCTTGATGTCAAAGGCAGTCATTCTCATCTCACCTCTTGAGTTCAGCTCTTTTTTCCATGTTTGGACTCCAAATACAATGAGGTCAGGAGCCAAGTGGCCCTGGTGGAACCCAAACTGAGTATCAGTGAGCAGCTGATCTCTTGATTAATTGCCGCTTGATAGCACTGTTGACGACCCCTTCCATCAATTTGCTGAAATATTAACTCTGTTTCTCTTTCCACAGATGCTGCCAGACCTGCTGAGCTTTTCCAGCACTTTTTTTGCTAAGTCCCAGAGACTAGTCAAGCAACAGCCTGACATAGTCACACTCACGAAATCATACCTTACAGATAATGCCCCAGACACCGCCATCACCATCCCTTGGTATGTCCTGTCCCCACCCTTCTGGAGATGGTGGCACAGTGGTATACAGTCTGAAAGGAGTTCCCCTGGGAGTTTTCAACATCGACTCCGGACCCCATGAAGTCTCATGGCATCATGTAAAACATGGGCAAGGAAACCTCCTGCTGATGACCATGTACCATCCCCCCTCAGCTGATGAATCAGTACTCCTCCATGTTGAATACTTGGAGGAAGCACTGAGGGTGGCATGGGCGCAGAATGTACTCTGGGTGGAGGAACTTCACTGTCCATCATCAAAAGTGGCTCGGTAGCACCACCACAGACCGAGCTGGCCAAGCCCCAAAGGACATAGCTGCTACACTGGGTCTGCAGCAGGTGGTGAGGGAACCAACAAGAGGGAAAAACATACTTGACCTCATCCTCACCAACCTGCCTGCCGCAGATGCATCTGTCCATGACAGTATCAGTAGGAGTGACCACTGCATAGTCCTTGCAGAGACTAAGTCCCGTCTTCACATTGAGGATACCCTCCATCGTGTTGTGTGGCACTACCACCACACTAAATGGAATAGATTTCAGATCTAGCAACTCAAGACTGGGTATCTATGAGATGCTGTGGGCCATCAACAGCAGCAGAACTGTACTCAACCACAATCTGCAACCTCATGGCCTGGCATACCCCCCACTCTACCATTCCCAACAAGCGAGAGGATCAACCCTGGTTCAATGAGAAGTGCAGGAGGGCATGTGGTGTCAACCTGGTGAAGCTACAACACAGGACTACTTATGTGCCAAACAGCATAAGCAGCAAGTGATAGGCAGAGCTAAGCAATTCCACAACCAACGGATCAGATCTAAACTCTGCTGTCCCGACACATCCAATCGTGAATGGTGGTGGACAATTAAACAATCACTGGAGGAGGGGGCTCCATCCTCAATGTGAGAAGTGAATGTTTCTTTTCATGCTCCATTCTGAGGCAAGAGTGTGAGAGTCTAGATTAAAGGTGGACAGTGGCCCTGTGCAGCATTGTGGAGCTGAAGCAGCACTCCTGCTCTTCATGGCTGCACAGGAATGTTTTTTAAAAAAACCTCCTATCAAGTACCATCACTCTGGGGGGTCAGACATTTTTAAAGTACTTTGGGGCACAGGGCACAGCCTTCCTAAATTTGTCATTTTTGACCCAATTTTCCATCTGGAAAACAGTGCACTGATGACTAATTTCTATCCCCAGGTTCTTGAAGAGAGATGTTACGACAACATGGTTAATTTTCTAGACTTGCCAGAAACTACAGCGCACACATTCATGAAGATAACAGCTACACAAAAGGATATGGTAATAATTTCTGTCCCACAGGCACAGATTCCACAAACATCAGTTCAGTATAGTACTAGATAGCTTTGAAAATTCAGTACAATTACAAAATTCTACTATAAAAAAAACCAATGAAAGGGAGATGGAGGTAATCATACAACCAGTAAAAACCAAGAAGACAGCACAATATCATTTAATTCAGTGTTGGTGACAAAGCCTGATGTACTTAATAAGCTCCAACATATTAATCCATGAAAGGTCAGACTGAGTTTAGGAATAAGTAGGATCAGGCAGTTACTCTAAGTCTATTGACACTTCTGTAGAGCTAATTCAGACAGCTAGGGAAAGCAATGGTGAGGACAGGGAGTAATTCAATTAGCTGGTTCAAAAAGTTTCATGGACCAACAATGTGACACAGAGTCCCCAGTTTTTACACAAGGGAAATTGGACTGCTGAGAGGTGGTGTGAAAGGAAGTCTCCATGGTGTCATTAGCATGAGGGCTGCCAGTTTCAACTCCTAGTCCTTATTTTAATGTGATTGACGGACTGCTCATCAAATTGTATTGGGAAGTGGGTATCATACAATTTCCTGTAAACCTCCAAAAGCCTAACTAATGCAGAAATGAACACTGCATTTCCCTATGTCAGATTGTACTGTTACATTGCTGGAAGAACCATTGGAATGAATCACAGGGCAACCCCTAGGTTTTTAGACTCCCCTGGCGGACTGCTTGGGGATCAGACAATGGAGAAGGTAATGTTACACAGCACATGCAGGGGCATCCTCAGGGCCCCCACCCAAAAGGCCTGGAAAGGAGGTGGCTGAAAGGGTTAGTGCAAGCAGCAATACCCCCTGATCTTAACTTTAGTGTAGGAAAAAAATTCAATGATCTCGTTAGGGCAGTAAAACAGTACATCTCTTCATCCCTCAATCTCCCTCAACAACATCCTCTCCACATCACTGACAACAATTCCCTTTCCTTCATCACATCCTTCAGCATTCAATCATGAGGGCACAATGTAACACCCCTCTTTTTTATTTTGGCCACAATCATCCTTTGCTCTCTTCAAACTGCACGTTAGCAGCATCCTCTTCTCACATCCTAGCAATTGCACAGCTACCAACTCCTCCCAACATGTCTTCCTCACTTCACATTGCACACGCTTGGCTTTACATTCATCACCTCCCTATCCTTGCTCCACTTTGCTTCTTCTTGAGCTTTTATCACCTGTGCAATAAGCAGAAGACATACATGTCTCCACTTACCTTTCTAAAACCACTTGCTAACTTTCCCTTCATGCTTATGTAACCTGAAGACCTGGGGAAAACCTTCCCTCAAGTAATTTACAACAGCAACTTCAAACTTTCAATTGCGTAACCTTTAGCCTTCCATTCACCACGATATCTCAGAAACTGCTGATTTGCTCAACCAGTCCCTCACCTCTACTTTTGATGCCCTTATTCCTAACAAACCTTTATTCCCTCCCATCCTGGTCATTCCCACTGGTATGCCCCCCACACTTGCTTTCTCAAAACTAAGGAATACAGACTAAAACATATGTGCCATGCAGCTAGTTTAGTCATTACATCATCAAATCTGACTGGACCATACCAAGCACTATTGGGCCTCACTCTTTCTGCCAAAACCACCCACTACTCCAGGAACATCCAGCTCTGGCTTGTATTCACCCCTACCCCCCCACCCCCTGCTAATTATCTCCTTAAACCACTCGCTCCTGCTCCTCCGCCCTAATTTCAACAAGTGTGGAAAGCTTATAGATTGAGACCATCAGTTCCGCAGCTTCCCTGTTTTTCCCCAATAAACCTTCCCACAGGCTCCCCCTCAACCTCCGGCCCTAAACTTATCTTTCCCTAGTTTCTCACCCATCTCCTCTCATGCCCTTTTTAAGCTCATGATGTCCATGAAACCCAGCTCTTGCCCCCCTATCCTAATTTCTATTAATCTCCTGACTGCCCGATTTTCCTTTCTGGCTTCCATGGCTAACTGGCATTGTAAATGGCTCCCTGTCCTTAGAGATGGTTCCCCTTCTTTTCAAAACCACATTAATCATTCACTTTCTCAAAGAATCCTTGTCCATGCAAACTACTGCCACATATCTAAACTTCCTTTCTCTCTAAAGGCATTGAATTTCCGTTTATTTCCTTATGACTCTGTGATGCACCATGTAATAGTTTTTCTATATTAAAGGTGCAATATAATTGCAAATTGTTGTTGGTTCAGCTTTTTGGGATGAATTTACAGCCAGCCATCATGTATCTTGGTCTTTGCTAGGTTCAATAATAGGGATAATTCTCACACAGTTCTTGAATGTTTGAGTTGAGATATTAAACAATGTTTTATTGTTTTAAATTTTCATTTAACCCTGCTGGTAAATTTGCTAATTATGACATTTGATCATCAATAATACATCAGACAGTCCCATTTAATTGACAGTCGCAAATAATTATTTGGCATCAATCTCAGTGTATTTCACCGTAAATTCTCTCATGCAAACACTTCAGTTAAACATGCGCATAATTCCAATCTCAATTTCTTCAGTCTCCAATCAGTTGACAGTGGTTTAATTTGATCTCTAGCAATACAAAGCATCCTGGAGGCTAGGGTTTAAATTCAAATATCATGAAAACCACTACAGTCAATATTGATGTCTAGAGGCATTCTCAAATTACAAGTTAAGCTCTTGGGAGAGCAACAGTTAAATGAAGACCTATGACCTCTGTGTGGTGCTCTGTTTTTCTTAGTTGGTTCTCACATTTCATATCAATCTTCATTGGAAGATTTGTGCATGCCCATAATTTTCATGGCAATGCATGCACAAATGAACAAAGGCTTTGACAGAGAAATTGTCTGACATGAGCTTTTTAATCTAAATGATGAAAATCAATAAACTTTCTGTTTCCAAGGTGAAAATTTGCACATTATACGTCAAAATAATAATTTTAACTGCGTTTGGTTTAACACAGCAAAGATTCAGCACACAAGTATGCTTGAAAATGATGCAAAATATTCTTGTGATTCAGGCCCATGGTGACAGAATCAGTTCAGTGCAGGAAGCAACTAATCAAACTGTAGTTCACAAAACCTACTGTCTGTGATGTCAGAACTCTGGCAATCATACGAACATATGAATTCGGAGGAGTAGGCCATTCCACCCTCTAGCCTGCTCTGCCATTTACTAAGGTCGTGGCTGATCTGATTATGGCCTCAACTCTACTTTCCTGTCTACCCTCTTTACCCTTTGACGCCCTTGTCAGTCAAGAATCTATCGAACTCAGTCTTAAAAATATTCAATAACCCAGTCTCCACTGCTCTCTGAGCAGCAGAATTCCACAGACCAACAACCCTCTGAGAGAAAAAAATTGCTCCTCATCTCAGTCTCAAATGGGAGATCCCTTATTTTTAAATATATCCAAAATATTTAAATATGTAAATATTTGAATATCTCTAAATATATTTAAGCGTCTTGGAAAATTGCACATGACCATTAAGGGAACACCATAGAGATGCAATTGCCGATATTTGTTTTCCCTTTCCTGCTCAAAAGATGCAGTAAATACAATGTTAGAATTTTTTTTAAATGAGAATTACGGCTGGAAAATTCAATTAGCATAAAATTTAGCATAGTTTGAAAATTGGAATATTATTTAAGCTATATAATGACTGAGTATAAATTCTTTCTTGTCATTCCTGGTATTTAGTGCTTGGAACATTGTAATTCCAAAAATGGTACCATTGTAGGCTGCTGCTATAAATTTAGATACTGCTATAAATTTAGATTACATGTTAAAACAATTGAAACGAACAAAATAAATGGGGGCAACACTGACCCTGAAATTTACTGAGATGCAGGAAGAAGGCGTTGGGGTCAGGTTCAGGAAACCCGGAAGAACCGGTTTCTTAGCTCCTGCCAAATTTAACAGCAGGACTTGATTAACATTTTTGTCTCCATTTCCCAGCCACAGCCAACCAGATTGAGAAACTAGCTACTTATCAGGTGGGTAGACCTTGGGCGCCAGGTTGTAGCTGGGGAGTGGAAAGTAGGGAGGGAGGGATTGGAAAGGTTAGTTGCAGGGTGGAGGAGGTGTGGGTGATGGATGTGGAGGGAGATCATTGGTCAGAGAGGTGGGAGACCTGAGGTTAGTGAGGAACGGAGAGAGATCAGAGGGAGGGGGATTGGTGGGTGGTGGGGAAGAGGACTTGGAGTCTATGTGGTGGGTGGTGGTGGGGGGGGGGGGGGGGGGGGGGGGGGGGAAGGTGAGATCAGAAGGCAATAGGGAGGAGAAAGTCAGAATGGTTGGAGGTGGAGGGAACCTGAAGGTGCAGCTTGGGTATAGAGAAGAGGGCGGGAGGTATTGGAAAAACCCAGTAATGGAGTGGGAAGAGGGAAGATCAGAAAGACTGGGTCGGTAAGAGATGGTAGCTCGGTGGGGTGTGGTCAGATCATTCTGGGAGGGAGAGTGTTGGCCAATTATAGAGGTTAACTGGTAAGTTTGGTGGGCCTGGGAAAGCATTCGCTCCTCCTGACTCACAAACTGTAATGGCAATTACCTACTGCATCTAGCAGTCCTCACCTTTCTATACCAGCCAGTTTTCCAGAGGTCTGGGAAACACAACTGGCAATGTAAAACTTAAAATATGGTAAAATCTGAAAAACACAGTTTTAAAAAAAATATTTAAATGAGCAATCCATTTCCTGGGAACGAATTGGATGCCTAGACACCCCACACCCACCACCGCTCCCCCGCTCCCCTTCTCCCAGGCCTGCCTCTATAAAATCTGGAATTGGACAGGTGCAGGTAGGTTGCATTCAGATTTGAGATTTTTAACTTTTAGCATCCCAGGTGACCCATTCCACATGATTAAGTGGGTGAATAAGGCACTCTTACTGGTTATATATCACTCCTAACTTGATCTGAAATTTGGCACTTCTGATTAGGTTGTAGGCTCATGTCTGCAATTTAAGCCTACCAGCCTCTTGAACATGGCTGGCCTCTCTAGGCAATACCAGTCTGGGCACATCTCCCTGAGCAGCTTCCCACATTGGATTGCTGAGTATATCACCCAGAGTTAGAGAAAGTGATCAGTTACAGAATGAAATTGATAGACACCTAGTAGAATGTGGCCTGCCATCTTCAAAGTGCATATAAATGTGTGCGAAATAGCGCATTTTACTTCTGTGCCTCAGGGAGATTACTTTAAGTTCCAAAAATTTTAATAAAGAAAAGAAAAAATTTTACGACATGTTCTCTCATGTGACAGTGTCACATGAGCTGGGACATGTCAATGAACTTCAATGAAAAAATTTATTTAATTCATAAACCCTTCTTGAAACCTCATCCTGCCCATGGATGAGGTTCCATGAAAAATGCAAAGGCCGCCTAGGCTCTTCGCCTGCCCGCCAACCTTAAGGTTGGATGGGCAGCTTTCTCAATAGGATTAATTAGTTCTTTAATGGCCTTAACAGGCCTTTGACAGTTCAGTGGGCATGCAGCTGAGTCTGCTGCGTGCCCGCCAAACTGAAAATCTAAATGACGCGTGGTGACATCGGGACGCACACCCGCATTATATTACGCCTCGGCGAACGGGCCCCGCCCCCACTCGCTGAGCCAAAGATTCAGCCCCCTGAATTTCAGGAATCCCATTGCATCCCTGGTGTCAGTGTTACAAAATGGAGGGCAATTTAAAATTTAAAGCATCACTCTCCCTAGTGCAATAGATTACAGAGTGATTGCACTAGGTGAAATAATAAAACTAAAAGAAATTGAAAAAAAAAGAAGCCCTATGCGCTCCCTGTGCGGGTGGGGAGGATTCCTTAAACCCGAAAGTGTGCTCTTTTGCGCATGCGCACGAAAGAGCGCACTCATCTCCCTGGGGCTAAGTGCTGCCTCAGGGAGATTGGCTCTGCAATAAAAAATATTAAAAATAGAAAAAAAAAATCCCTGACATGTCCCCTCATGTGACACTGTCACATGAGTTGGGACATGTCCATAACTTTTTTTTAAAACTTTAATTAAATTTTTAAAAACCTACATGAAACCTCATCCCACCCATGGATGAGGTCTCATGCTTGTTCTGAAGCCCGCCAGGGCTCCTGGCCTGCCCGCCAACCTTAAGGTTGGACGGGCGGGTCCATTAATTAGTTTAATGACTCTGTCAATGGACTCAATTGGCCATTGACAGGTCGGTGGGCACACAGTTGATTCTGCTGAGCCGCCACCTACCTGAAAATTTAAATGGGGCGCAGTGACATCGGGAGTTCTGCCCGATGTCATCGTGCGTCATTTTACACGTCGGCGAGCAAGGGATGGGGCCCGCTCGCCGACGGGAAAATCCTGCCCAAAGTTTTTTTTTGAACAAGATGGCTGGCCACCCTACACTGCAGCAGCTCTGCAGAGACTTCCCTGCCATTATCTGAGGCAGGTTATGCAGTGGGACTAGAAATAACATCAAGAACTTACTGCACATTTATAGATAACCCCACAATGGAAGATCTTCTGGGTTCAGGCTGAAGGAAAAAAAACAAAAGCAAAGGCTACACCCTCACTGACCAAGTGGGATTTCTGCCAGATCTGAAAATCCTAATGTCTGATATTTAATGGACACTCACAACAACATTATACATAAAAATCGATGTCACCTACATTAAATATCAAAAACGTGTTCTTAAGAATTCATAAATTTTGAAAAAATTCCAGAATTAGCACAAACTGTATTTTCCATATACACAGTTCTGAATTTCGGCATGTTCTAATGGTTTACAGAAATTAGCAAAAATGCTTGGCTCAAAGACCTATTTTTAGTGTATTTGGAAATTGAAATAAATCGAGATTAGTGGAAGGAGAAGGCCAAACCACATTTCTATGGGGTGGGGGGTGGGGAGGTTGGGGGGGGGGGTGGTAAATCTTTTATCTTCTCCAATTGGATAGTAATTGGGCAGAACACATTTCCTTCGACTGAAACTGTGTGAGTTCTACAATGGATAGGTGATCTGCTCTGCCAGATTACTATCCAAACAGTTAAGACCAATATTTACTCATGGATTCCATTAATCCTTTTTACTGTACTACACTATAAAATATAATACATTTACTAAATATAGCATTAGTCCTTTAAAGAGTGAATCTGGGGAATTGGTAATGGAAAACAAGGAAACAGCAGCGGCGTTAAACAGGTATTTTGTGTCTGCAGAAGACTTAGAAAACTTCCAAAGATATTTGAAAGTCTAGAGGTGAAAGGGAGGGAGGAACACAAAATAATCACCATCACCAGTGAAAAGGTGCTAGGAAAACTATTAGAGTTTGACAAGTTACCAGGACCTGCTGGCCTGCATCCTAGGGTGTTAAAAGAAGTGGTTCCAGACTTGGTAAAGACATTGGTTATAATCTTCCAAAATTCCTTAGAGTCCCATCGGATTCAAAAATATCAAATGTAGCACCTTTATTCAAGAAAGGAGGGAGACAGAAAGCAGGAAACTATAGGCCAGTTAGCCTAACATCTGTCAAAGGGAAATTGCTAGAAGCCCTTATAGGCTATAGCAGGATATTTAGATCATAATGGGATCAGGTAGAGTCAACATGGTTTTGTGAAAGAGAAATCGTGTTTAACTAATTTATTAGAGTTCTTTGAGAAAGTAACAAGAGAAGTGGTAAAGAGACAACTGTAGATGTGGTGAACTTGGATTTCCAAAAGGCAACTGATAAGGTGCCACATCAAAGATTACTACACAGGATAAGTGCACATGGCATAGGGGGTAACATATTAGCATGGATAAAGAATTGATTGGCTAACAGGAAACAGAGGAGAGGGATAAATGGGTCATCTTTGGGTTGGCAAGCTGTAACTAGTGGAGTACCACAGGGATCAGTGCTGAGGCCTCAACCGTTTACCATCTACATCAATGACTTTGATGAAGGGACCAAATGTATGGTAGCTAAATTTGTCAATGACTCCAAGATAAGCAGGAAAGTAAGTTGTCAAGTAGAGGTAAAGAGTCTGCAAAGGGATATAGACAGGTTAAATGATTGGGAAAAATTTGGCAGGAAGAATAGAAAAGTGGTATACTATTTAAATGCAGAGAGACTGCAGAACTCTGTGTTATAGAGAGATCTTGGTGTCCTAAAATATGGATCATAAAAACTTAATATGCAGGTACAGCAAGTGATTAAGAAGGCAAATGGAATGTTGGCATTTATCGCAAGGGGAGTGGAATATAAAAGTAGAGAAGTTTTGCTACAGTTGTACAGGGCATTGGTGAGGCCACACCTGGAGTAATGTATACAGTTTTGATTCCAGTTTTGGTCTCCTGCTTTGGAAAAGGGTATAATTGCATTAGAAGAAGTTCAGAGAAGGTTCACTCGACTCATTCCTGAGATGAAGGGTTTACCTTATGAAGAAAGGTTGGACAGGTTTGGCCTGTATCCATTGGAGTTTAGAAGAATGAGAGGTGATCTTATCGAAACACATAAGATCCCAAGGAGGCTTGATAGGGTGGAAAACAGGAGGATGTTTCTTCTTGTGGAAGAGACTAGAACTAGGGGACACAGTTTAAGAATAAGGGGAGAATTCTTTTCTCTCAGAGAGTCGTTAGCCTGTGGAATTCTCTTCCCCAAAAAACAGTGGAGGCTGGGTCATTGAATTTATTCAAGGCTGAGTTAGGTGGATTTTTGATAAACAAAGGAGTCAAGGGTTGTGGGGGACAGATAGAAAAGTGGAGTTGAGGCTACAATCAGATCAGCCACGATCTCATCAAATGACAGAGCACACTCGATGGGCCAAATGGCCTACTCCTGCATCTAAGTCCTATGTACCTATGTTTATAAAATATATCAGAAACATAGATACTTTTATAGTAAGAAATTCAGTTAAAATAATTAATTTTATCAAAATTATCAATTTGATCAAAATTATCAATACTGAACAGAATGTAGCAAAATTCAAAAAAAATTCAAAAGTGTTTTGTTCCTTTATGTGAAGTGCTGATGTTTGAAAATATTTCCTATTCAATTACCCTGATGGAAATAAATATCTAAGGTTGGAAAGGGCAAACAGATTGCCACACATTTTAAGATTTCATTTTATTTTATAATGGTTACACAAACTTTCGCTTCAGGAATGAACTTGTATCAAAGAAAAGATTTACTTGTCTGACAGCATGCCTTATGTTGCAGGAACTTCATTTATTGGGGGCCCAATTCTCATTATCATTTCAATTCTCTAGGCTCTCTTCCATCTCTGAGGTGGTTGGTTAATTAGCATGACCTGGCACAGGCACTGCAGCATTTTTCTTCTGATGAGTCTAATAGGCTATTGATTTTCTACCTTCAAAGAAATCAGGTTCATTTTTACCACTCAATCATGATATTAGCTATCTATTATTTTGAATTCTCTGGACTAACAGAATGTCAGCACCTCTGCCTGTCTGCATGTGTCAGCAAAGCAACACTTGAGTGCAAGTGCGATTATCATTTTTTTTATTTCCAAGACAGGTTACAATTAAATCCTTTTTACTGTTACACTTATAATTCCAATAAATTATTTAACTCAAGTCATGCCAAATTTCTATCAAGTCGTTTAACTGTAAGTCATTGAAAATCTATAATAGTTTTTAAATTTTATTTTAATTATTTGGTGATGATAACATAGGTTGAAAATAATTGTTTAAATAAATGTGTTTATTCCTGTTTTCAGAAAGAAGAACTCAAAAGGTTAACCGCTTTTCCGAAATAGTCTTTGGAAGAATTAAATAAAATATATATCATTATCATTTTTCAATGCAACTTAATTTCACAAGTACTGACAGCATTGATAATGAAACATCAGCTGGCATCATGATGCTATTTCATTTTTAGTAGGCAAGATGTGGGAGCAAGCAAACAACATAAGATGGAAACAGAATGTCTGAAAGGAAACTAAGAAATATGCAGTTGGAACCTAATACATGAGACATGTGAGGTGAATTCTTCAAGCAAAAACAAGCGCAGAATACAATAAGTTGAGAGGGGAATGAATAGGAAAATGAGTCTGACAAAGAGGATATGAGAATAGAATGGTGGTTGACATAAAATGGAACCCAACTGCCTTCTACCTGCACATAAACAGTAAGTGGGTAAGTAGAGGTGGGATGGACAAAGAGGGTGATATGTTTAGGGGTGCAGAGTAAGGCTAGAATACTTAATGACTACTTTGTATCAATGTTTATTAAGGAAGTGTTAACAAGGTATTGATAGAAGCAGAGATGGTAGAGGTAATGGATGGGGTGAAAATTGATAGGCAGGATATACTGGAAAGACTGGCTATGCTTAGAGTGGATCAGTCGCCTGGTCCAAATGGCTTGCATCCCAGGTTGCAAAAGGAAGTGGGGACGAAGACAATGGAAAAGCTTGTCATAATCTTCCAAACTTCCCTAGATAAGGGGGAGATGCCTGATGATTTGAGAGTTGCAAATGTGACACCCTTTTCCAAGAAAGGGTGTAAGGTCATTGCTAACTACAGGCTGGTCAGTTTAACATCAGTGTGTGTAAGGGTTTAGAAGCAATATTCAAGAAAAAAAATAACAGGGACTTGGAGAGGCTTGAATTAATTAAGGAGAGCCAGCACGGATTTACAAGACAGATCGTGATGGATGAATAGAATTGCATTTTTTGATGAGTAGCACATGAAGGGAATGCATTGGATTTGGTCGATGTGGATTTTAAGAAAGTGTTTAACAAAGTACCACAGAAAGGCTGACTAACAAAATTGAGGCTCATGGAAAAAGAGGGTCAGTGTCAGCTCGGATAAAAAATTAGCTTCAGGGCAGAAAGAAATGAGTCTTGGTAGATGGTTGTTTTTCAGACTGGAGGATGGCAGACAGTGGTGTTCCCCAAGGGTCAGTGCTAGGACCACTGTGTGCTCGATATTGGAAGACAAAGTAAAATTTCAAAATTTGCCAATAATACCAAACTTGGAGGAATGGCAATTATGCCAATTGGCTGCGACAGATATAAAGAGTCTAGCAGAATGGGCAGACAAATGGCAGGTGGAATTGAATACACAGAAGTATGAGGTGATGTATTTTTGCAGAAAGTATAGGGAGAGGCAATATGTATTTAATGTGTGCAGCGACAAAGGAGACCTACAGGTTCATGTCCATGGATCTTTGAAGGTGGCAGGACATATTGAGAGAGTAACTAGCAAAGTATTTGGGATGGTGTGCTGTATAAATAGAGATATTGGGCGGAATCATCCCAGACTTCCAATAAGTGCAGTAGTGGGTGGGTAAAATAACGTTTTACCCACCGGTCACGTGGCGGGTTTTCATGCCATATTGTCCCAAACCCGCCGCGTTACTTATACATTCCCGGGAAACACGCCGTTTCCATGGCGGGCGGCCTCTCATTCACCTGCCGCGCCATCACCTCGCCGCATCATCACACCGGGTGCCATATTTAAAGTCCAAGTGCGCACACACATCTCAGTACTTCCAGCCCACGACTACTGCAGGGAAGATGTCCACGAAAGGCAAAAAGACGGCAGCCCCAGGTTTAATGATGCGTCACTGGAATGCCATTTGGATGCCGTGGAGGCCCGCCGGGATGTCCTCTACCTCCACTCTGGCCACAGGATGGGCAGCAGCAGAACCAATTCAGCTTGACAGGTGGTGGCAGCGGTCGTCAGCGTCAATGCCCTGCAAAAGAGGACAGTTACCCAGTGCTGCTACAGGATGAATGGTCTCATCCTTTCTGCCAGGGTAAGTCACTCTTCTCATCACTATCAACTCACACACCCACAAACCCTTCACACACCCACAGGGATCTCACACCTCAAGGGACAACACCATTAACTCTCACACCCTCACATATCCATCAGGCTCATATCCTCTGGTGCTCAAATCCTCATTTCTGTCCATGGTGCCGCTCACCACACAAACATTCCATGCAATGCCATGTGTCCTGCTCACACTCTCTCCATCGGTTCTCATGCAGGAGAAGCTGGCTCACATCAGCAGGGTGAGGTTCCAGACCGGGGGTGGAGTGATCCACATCAGGTCCCTCACTCACTTTGAGGAGCGTGCCATCATGCTGACTTGTGATGCAGCGATGGTGAGGTCGGTGGTGAACACCCACCTGAGGATCCTGCACCACATCAGCCCTCCCTCAACGCAACTGTGAGTGCTCTCTCTCCTGCTTTTGACTCTGCTGCTGTGCACTAATAATCTCTACTGTGGTTCACAGGGAGCTCGGCCAGGGGACTGACATTGTCAGCCAGCCAGTCCCTCAGCTCCATCCACGTCCTCATCTGCAGCCAAGAGGACACCTCCTCCAGAGACGGGATGGAAATAAACAGCCTGGAAGACCCGTCACTGCACTTACCCACACCCTCCACCAGCGTTGACACACACAACTCGGTGGGACCTAGACCCAGAGCAGACTCGGGTTCACAATCTGGTGGTCACTGTAAGGACACATGTTCACAGCAGGGAGAGGCAGGTTCAGCTGAGCTCCCTGGCACTCGGAGGACTGCTGGGGAGGAGGCATCTGGGAGGTCCAAGTCAGATGATTAACCTCTGGATTTGGCCTTCCAACTCATTCTGGAGAAAAAGCACAAGGCGGGGAACATCATGCAGAGCTGTTGAAAGCCATCAACGGAATGGCATACAAGTTGGAGGAGTGCATCTGCCTGCTCTCTGATGTAGTGGCCCACATGTGCGCATGTGGAGGTCTCCATGGGGAGCATGGCGAACTCCATGGAGACCTTGGTCCAGCAGAATGCAGAGAAGCGTACAGATCTGCACTCCATTGTGGTAGCCATGGTTGAGTTCCTACATTGGCAACGCAAGAGGGAAACGGGGCACCTCAACATCCCTCCAGGTGCTCCTTCCCCTCAAGGAGTCAGGCTGGGGCTCTTGGGCACCCACAGGGAGGAGGAGCGACACTGGACATCCCTGGGTCATCCACTGAGGAATCTCAAAGGCTGTCCTCCAACTCCAAGTCCCTTTTGTTTGTGACCCCCTCAACCTCATCCTCGGTCAGCGCAGAGGGAGCACTGCGCTGAGTGATTCTGGAGGGAGAAGTGTGTGTGTATGTGGCAGGGCCTTTCAGAGTCTCATGCAAGCGCTCTCACAGGCACGCGGATCCTTTACGTTTCACACTCATCTCAATATCCTGAGCATTTTTAATGCTGCCAGCTAGGGTTCGCTTTCAGTTGTCCATCTGAGCTGACCTGCATCTCCGCCCACCCACCGATCACACTCCCATGCAGCAACTGATCTCGCCCGCCATGACTCTCGTTTCATTTTTGATTTAGCAAGCATGGCCTGGTTTCACTGCATTGTACGTTTCCCCGACTTTTCCCCTCCCCCACTCACCCATTTCCTCTCCCCCATCACAGTTGACCCCACCCCTGGCATCACCTTCCCTCCGTTACCTACCAGCCACAACCCTTTCCCTTCGGGGATGTCCAGGTGAACATGCACATTCCCTTCCTTCCCGAAAATCCCATCCTCATCTACATTCATCTCCCTGACCTCCTCCTTCCCACCCCCAGGATCCGTTTATGCCTCTGGGTCCCCACCAAACACCTTCGCCTTCCCTTCTATCGCTACCCTCACCCTCCCACCCTACCGCCTCACTTTGCCCTCGGTCATTCTCACCCTTCATCCATACCATGCCCACCCTCAGTTTGTTCCCTAGGAGGCAGACATGGACCCATCTGACCCCTCCCATAAAGATTCGTCTGCCCCCACCTCTGCACCCCTTCCCCCCCAGAGTGCCCACCACTTATTTCCCTCCCCCCTTCCTGATTCCTTCCTCCACCCTTACCTCTTTGGCCACCCTTACTCCCTCCCCTTTCCACACTCCTTCCTCTCCACACCACTTCATCCCCCTAGACAACCTTCCTTCTCCGCACTCCTTCCCCTCTCCGCACTCCTTCCCTTACACCTTCCACCCCAGTTGCCGCCTTCTCCCCATTACTCCCTCCTCCCCCCATTCTCCCTCCCCGGTCCCAACCTTCCCCCCAACCCTTTCATTCTCCCCTCCCAACCTCACACCCCCGACACCTTCATCTTCCCCTCCCAACCTCAGCCCCCCTGACACCAATTCCTCTTCCAGCCAATCCTAAACCTTCCTCTCCTACCCCCTCAACCATCATCTGTTGTGAGCATCAACAGTGACTATCCAACTTCCGTGCGCTGCTTCGCAACAGGGCCAAGTCCATGAGAATCCACACAGCATACCATGAACCTTCTTCCAGTGTGCCATTGCTGTCGGGCTCCAGCATCTTCTGCTCCTTGGATGTCCACAATGTGAGCAAAGCCCTGGCGGATAAGCCCCAACTTTTGCACATCAAACTTGTCAAGACAGGTTCTACATTCGTGTATTTGCCCGTCACCGTGGCTGGATGACTCAATGGGGGTGGGGACAACTCCAGCGGGCAGGCCTAATAATGATTTGCTGAAGTATTACAATGAGGTTCCTGACGTCCAATGGCGGAGAATGTGGCCCACCATCAGAGGGCTGAGCAGATGATCGCGAACTGGTTTCTTACCGTTGTGAAACCAATCGCGCCATGTTGTCCATTCACACCACCAACTTGCCCGACTCCAGCAGGCACAGAAAATCCTGCCCATTGAGTACATACGAACATACGAATTAGGAGCAGGAGTAGGCCATTTGGCCCCTCGAGTCTGCTCCACCATTCATTAAGATCATGACTGATCTGATTTTAACCTCAACTCCACATTCCCGCCTACCCCCGATAACCTTTCATCCCCTTGCTTATCAAGAATCTTTCAACCTCTGCCTTAAAAATATTCAAAACTCTACTTCCTCTGTCTTTTGAGGAAGAGAATTTCAAAGGCCCACGACCCTCTGAGAGAAAAAAATTCTCCTCATCTCTTATCTCCTTATGTCTTAAATGGGCGACTCCTTATTTTTAAACAGTAGCCCCTAGTTCTAGATTCTCCCACAAGAGGAAACATCCTCTCCACATCCACACTGTCAAGACCCCTCAGGGGTCAATCAAGTCACCTGTTACTCTTCTAAACTCCAGCAGATACAAGCTTAGTCTGTCCAATCTTTCCTCATAAGACAACCTACCCATTCCAGGTATTAGTCTTATAAACCTTCTCTGAACTGCTTCCAACGCATTTATATCCTTCCTTAAATACGGAGACCAACACTGTACACAGTACTCCAGATGTGGTTTTACCAACGCCCTCTATAACTGAAGCATAACCTCTCTACTTTTATATTCAATTCCCCTTGCAATAAACGATAACGTTCTAGTAGCTTTCCTCATTACTTGCTGTACTTGCATAGTAACCTTTTGCGATTCATGCACGAGGACGCCTAGATCCCTCTGCATTTTAGAATTCTGCAATCTCTCACCATTTAGATAATATGCTTCTTTTTTAACTTTCTTGGCAAAGTGGACAGTTTTACATTTCCCCACATTATACTCCATATGCCAGATCTTTTCCCACTCACTTAACCTATCTATATCCCTTTGTAGCCTCCTTATGTCATTCTCACAATTTACTTTTCTATCTGTCTTTGTTTCATCTGCAAATATGGCAACCATATTTCAGTCCCTTCATCCAAGTCATTTATATAAATTGTAAAAAGTTGAGGCCCTGTGGCACACCACTCGTTACATCTTGCCAGCCAGAAAATGACCCATTTATGCCTACTGTCTGTTTCCTGTTAACTAGATAATCTTCCACCCCCTACACCATGAGCTTTTTTCAGCAATAACCTTTGATATGGCATTTTATCAAATGCCTTCTGGAAATCTAAGTACAGCACATCCACCAGTTCTCCTTTATCTACAACATATGGTACTTCTTCAAAGAACTTCAATTTAATTAAACATGATTTCCCACTCACAAAACCATGCTGACTGCCTGATTACCTTGATTTTTTCTAAGTGCCCTGCCATAACGTCTTTAATAATAGATTCTAACATTTTCCCTGTGACAGATGTTAAACTAACTGGTCTGTAGTTTCCTGCTTTCTGTCCTTTTTGAATAAAGAAGTTACATTTGCTACTGGCAGCATCGGTGGAGAAGAAATCAGTTAACGTTTTGAGTCCTCACGACCCTTCGGCAGAACTGAGTATAGTTAGGAGAGAGGTGAAATATAAGCTGGTCTAAGGTGGGGGGGCGGGTATTTCACCTCTCTCCTAACTATACTCAGTTCTGCCGAAGGGTCGTGAGGACTCGAAACGTTAACTGATTTCTTCTCCACCGATGCTGCCAGACCTGCTGAGTTTTTCCAGGTAATTCTGTTTTTGTTTTGGATTTCCAGCATCTGCAGTAGCTTTTAGCTTTTTATTTATACATTTGCTACTTTCCAATCTAATGGAACCTTCCCCAAATCTAGGGAGTTTTGGAAATTAAAACCAATGCATCAGCTACCTCACTAGCTACTTCTTTTAAGACCCTAGGATGAAGTCCATCAGAACCCGTGGACATGTCAGCCTGCAGCTGCAATAATTTACTCAGCACCATTCCCCTGGTGATTGCAATTGTCTTAAGTTCCTCCCTCCCTTCCATTTCCTGATTTACAGCTATTTCTGGGATGTTACATGTATCCTCTGTAGTGAACAATGATGCAAAATACCTGTTCAATTCATCTGCCATCTCCTTATTTTCCATTATTAATTCCCCAGGCTCACTTTCCACAGTTAAAAGTTAACTCTTTTCTTTTTTAAATATCTATAGAAACTCTTACCCTCTGTCTTTATATTTCCAGCTAGCTTTCTCTTGTACTTTAATTTTTCCCTCCTTATCAATCTTTTAGTCATTCTTTGCTGCTTTTTATATTCTGTCCAATTTTCTGACCTGCCACCAATCTTTGCACAATTATATACTTTTTTTAAAGTTTGTTACTATCTTTAATTTGTTTAGTTAGCCATGGATAGTGAGTCCTCCCCTTGAAATTTTCCTTTCTCTTTGGCATGTAAGGGGAGGCGATAACATAAGTGGTATTGTCACTGGACCAGTAATCCGGAAAACTAGGGGCAATGCTCTGGGGACCGGGGTTCTAATCCCACCACGGCAGATGGTGGAATTTGAATCCGATAAAAATCTGGAATTAAAAGACTGATGATGACCATGAAACCATTGCTGATCTGGTTCACTAATGTTCATTAGGGAAGGAAATTTGCCATCCTTACCTGGTCTGGCCTACATGTGACTCCAGACCCACAGCAATGTGGCTGACTCTTAAATACCCTTTGAACAAGGACAATTGGGGATGGGCAATAAATGCTGGCTGAGCCATATCCCATGAATGAATAAAAACAAATTTATTCTGCGTATTCTGAACTATACCCTCTAATGTCTGAGCCTATATAAAGATCTAGTTGTGCCACAAAGAATATTGTGCTCAGTTCTGGTCACCAGACTTTAGGAAGGATGTGAAGGACCCTGAGAAGGCGCAAAGGAGATTTCCCAGAATGGTTCCAGGGATGAGGAATTTTATCTACAAGCTTAGGTTGGAGAAGCTGGTGTTACTCTCCTTGGAGCAAAGGAGATTGAGGTGCAATTTGATAGAGGTGGACAAGATTATGACATGGTTAGGTAAGGCAAACAAAGAAAAACTCTTCCCATTTCATTTTCAATTAACATTCGTTAATCAGGCGAGGACTAGGGGACACAGATTAAAGGTTTTGGGCACGAGATGCAGAGGGCCTCTGAGGAAGGACTTTTCTATGCAGTGTGTGGTAATGACCTGGAGGGTGGTGGAAGCAGAGATGATCAATGATATCAAAAGGAAATTGAATGGGCACTTAAGGGAAAAAAATTTGCAGGGCTCCAGGAATAGATCTGGGTAACGGGGCTTGCTGGATTGCTCTACAGAGAGCTGGCATGGCTTTGATGGGCCAAATGGCTTCTTTCTGTGCTTAATAACTATGACACTATGAATATAGGTAGAATTGAGTAATCTTTTCTAACTTGCATACATTTAGAATTAAAATACATGATTCACCCTTAATTGTGTTTTTATTCAGTTAATTCCATAGCTTCACTTGTGTTTACAGCTCTAAGCATTTCAGTTTATCGATCACGTGGTGGCAAATTTTCCTGTCACTGCATTTGCACATCTTGGGTGCAATGGAAATGGCAGTAATGGAGCCCAGCCTATCATAATGAACTTATTTTTTTTTTGACTGTGACTTTAAGATTGGACTGTGGCTTTAGAGGGCTGCAGAGGCTGCAGTTTTAGGGAGGATGTTCTCTGAAGCAGGAAGAGAAGATCTACAATGTTGCTACTCCTTAGAACAAGGTGGGCCAGGTTGGACGATGGTGCTGGAAATGACATGTCTAGGAGAGAACTGCCTAGCGACGGCATTTGATTGGCTGCTGGCCAGGTGACCAGGGTTTTGTGATAGCAGTAGCCAGGAGAAGGATCCCAACCTGCCAAGAGGAAAGACCTAAAAACCACTCTCTCTCTCCTGTGTTTTGGGCAAAATTCTGCCATAGGAATTAGCTGGCTATCCCTCACATCTCCGTATACTGTTCTTTGAGAAATCACTAGTAGAGACGTTAAAAGCAAGTTTTCAACTAGTAAACTACAGACTAGAAGTGCTGAAACATCACCTCTTGTCAGCAGTACAGGTCTGAAAAGGACTTGGTAGACTTCAAGCAAAATCAACTCATGTAACCCTGTACTCCAGATTGGTGCAATCGACCTGTTTTTTTTATCTCACCCTTAAAATCCTTGTTCTGTGTATCTTATGTGTGTGTGTTTGTGTATAGGGGTTAAAAAGGGGTAGAGTAAGTTATAGAGTTAAGAGTTAGCAGTCATATTTCTTTCTTTTGTTATTGGTTAAAAACAATTTGTTTAATAAACAGTTATCTACTTGTTAAGTTTACAAACCTGGTGCTTGTATTCTGTTAATCTAAAATAAAAAAAATTACACAGTTAGGTAAAATTGGGGCAATTTGGTGGTCTGATTAAACTTTTCACATTTGTCATGGCTCGGGGAGCAATGGGGCTTGATATTATAGCGCACTATCCCCAGTGAGTCGTGACACTATTTAATTGTCCGTTCAATTAAATACTTACAGAATCAGGTGGGCCCGATTGCCAGTGTGGAATCCATCCTTTTTGATTATCCTCTATATGCTGCTTCCAGGTATCCCAATATACCCAGGTGCAGTAATGAGAAATTCTGCTCCAATAGAGATAGAAATCTAGGCACAAGATCACCTGCTTTTTAACTGTGGAATTCCTACTGACCAAATAGGGTGGCCATTTACATCAGTCTGGACATTTCAACCAGCATACAGGGTGCCTGTCGAACTCAGGGGCCTCAAAATAGTGGCCTGGTAGCCATCAGAGCCAGAGGTTCCATTCAATGGGCAAGGCCGCAATAATAAATGGCCACAACCCTAGTAGTGCCCGTTACTGTGAGGGGGGTTCCCCTTCTATCCAACAGCCCTAACCCTTTTTGTCCTTCTTATACTCCCCATTTCTTGCAGCGACCGGGAATGGAGGGACCCTCAGGCATCTTATTACAGCAATGCCCACAGTTGACGGTGGAACTACTGATATGTCAATGTTGGAAGGCCTTCTATTGGCCCTCCAGACTCAGGAGCCTGCCCATCATTTGAATTGGACGGGACTTCCAGAGGGGGCTGCTTAATTGACTACCTTCTCTAAAATTACCCTCGACGTCCCACAATCGACATTTCTGAGTTCCGAAGCCCCATTTCATCTTGATGGTGGGATCAGGGCCTAGGAACAAAAAATCTGCCCAAGGTTTCAGCAACAAAGGGATTGAAGTAGGGTCAGAGGCAGGAGACATTACCAAGGTGGAGGTAGGTGATCTTTGTGACAGAGGGAAAATAAGGGTCAACTCTGGGAGAAATAGGACCATGAGGTTGTTAACAGTCTTGTCCAACCTGAGAAGTTGGTTGGTGAGGGGCTGAAATCTGTGGAAAAGGAGTGGGTTTGGAAAGTTATTCAAGCAGAAGACAAAAGCGATGCAGTAATCTTGGTTCTAATACTACTGCTTAGTATAATTCAGTTATAATTATATATTGGTTTAATAGAACAAACAGGATATTAAGGCTGATTTCTTTTCCAAGACACATAATGCAAATTGAGCGTTTTCACACAGTTGATGGCTTATCTGAAAACTGCAGGCAGTGGATCAGCACTTTTCCAATAATGCAACCGTGCATGAGGCACAGGGTCTTGGATAAATTTGTCCTGTAACACAGATTAATGCCCTAAAAGGAGTACCTGCATAAACTAGTCACTAGGCAAAATGACAACATTCCCTTATTCTTGATGTGGCTTCAATATATTATTTCAAGAACACAAAAGGCAGCACTCACATCCTTTAAAGATAATTAGCTTCTTAAATGCATGAAGATATATGATTCACCCTTCACTGTTCAGTTCCAGAATCTAGCAAATTTTGGAAAACCATAGCCAGAGCATCCATTATCTCTGCAGCTACTGCTTTTAGAACCCTAGGATAGGCCAACAGGTCCTGTAGATTTGTCAGATTTTAATCCTTCAAGTTTCTCCTTCACTTTCTTCTCTACTGAAACTAAATTCCATAATTTCCTCATTCTTTTTAGTACCTAAGTTAACTTTTATCTCTGGTATGCAACTTGTGTCTTCTACAGTCTGAAAACAGACACAAAATATTTGTTCGATGTCTCTGCCATTTCCTTATTCTCTATAATACTTTCTCCTGTCTCTGCTTCTAAGGTACCAATGTTTACTTTAGCTACTCTATTCCTTTTTCTCTGCTTGTAAAAGCTCTTACAGTCTGTTTTTATATTACTGGATAGTTTGCTCTCATTCTATTTTTTCGCCTTTTTATCAACTTTTTGGTGACCCTTTGCTGGTTTCTAAAACACTCCCAATCCTAATTCTTGCTGCTATTCTTTGCATCCTATAAGCTTCTTTTAATCCAATACTATTCTTAACTTCCTGAGTAAGCCTCAGATGGATATTTCTTGCTGAGTTTTTGTTGTTCAATGGAATGTATTTTTGTTGGATATTTTGAATTGTTTCTTTAAATGTTTCCCACTGTTTATTTACAGCCATACCTTTAAGTTGATTTACCCAATCAACCTCAGCCAGTTCTCCCCTCATACCTATTTAATTGGCTTTGTTTAAATTTAAGATTCTTGTTTATGATTGGAGTATATCACTTTCAAACTTGACATGGAATTCAATTGTATTATGATCACTAGTTCCCAGTGGATCTTTTAGTGAGATTACTAATTAACCCTGCCTCATTACATAATACTAGATCTAAGATTGGTTTATCCCTTGTTGGTTCCACAACATACTGCTCCAGGAAGCTGTCACAAAAATATTGCACAAACTCACCTTCTAAACCGCCCATGTCAATTTGTTTGGTCCAGTCCATTTGAGGATTAAAGTCATCCGCAATTATTACATTGACTTTATTACACACTCAAATAATTTCTGTTTAATGCTGTGTCCAACAGTATAACTACTGTTAGGAGCCTGTGAACTACTCCCACCAGGGTTTTCTGTCTCTTGCTATTCCTAATCTCCACCCATAATGATTCTGTTTCCTGATATTCTGAGCCAAGATCTTTCCTCTCTAATGTCCTTATGTCGTGCTTTACTATCAAGGCTACTCTTCCTCATTTGTCATTCTGTCAATCTTTTCGAAATATTATGTATCCTGGAATATTTATTTCCCAACTTTGTTCACCATGCCTCTGTAATGGTGATTTAATCTAAACCATTTATATCTATTTGTGCCACTAGTTCATCTATCTTTTCAAAATAATACATGCCCTGGAATTATTTATTTCCTAACTCTGGTCACCATGTAACCATGTCTTTGTAATGATGATTAGATCTAAACCATTTATCTCTATTTGTGCTGCTAGTTCAGTTACCTTAATGCAGATGCTCTGCACATTCAGATCAAAAGCCTTTAATTTCATTTTTTAAACTACTATTCTCTGCATGGACCTTACACACAGGTGCACAATTACTGTTAAACTCTCTGTCCCTTCCTGTCCCACTCTGCTTGTCCATACGCGCATTGCTACACTGTTCTATTGCCTCAAATTTTCCCTTTAGATTTCTAAATTTCCCTTCACCCAAATCCTTTCCCCCATCTCTGTTAGTTTAAAGCCCTATCCACAGCTTTAGTTATACGATTTGTCAGGTTTAAGTGGAGCCCATCCCAACAGAACAGCTCTCTTTTTCCTGAGTACTGGTGCAAGTGCCCAATATATTGAAACCCCTTCTTCTGCACCATTCCTTGAGCTACGTATTTAATTCTCTAAACTGCTTAACCCTATTCCAATTGGTAAGTGGTTCAGGTAACAACCCAGAAATGATTACCTTTGATGTTCTACATTTTAATTTGGACTCTAACTTTTCAAACTCTCTCAGAAGAACAGCATTCCTGTGTCATTGTTTCCTACGTGGACTATAACTAGATCCTCCCCACTCCAGTTTATCTCCAGCGGCGAGGAGATGTCTTTAACCCTGGCACTGGGCAGGCAACACAATCTTCAGAGCTCCCAGTTATGTCTACAGAGAACAGTATCTATCCCCCTGACAATACTGTCCCCTATCACTACCACGTTCCCCTTCACTCCCCCCACTCGAATGGCATCCTGCACCATGGTCAGTTTGCACATCCACCCTGGAGTCCTTCTCCTCATCCACACATGTACCAAGTACTTCGTACCTGTTGGAAGTCGTGGGCTGAAATTCCTCCATCACTACCTGCTGGATCCCCATACCTGTCTGACTCAGTCACACCCTCCTGTCCCTGACCATTAATCAACTCTAATGTTCTGCCTAACCTAAGAGGCTTGACTGCCTTCTGGAACAAAGTGTCCAGGTAATCTCCTCCTCTCTGATGCTCTGCAATGTCTACAACTCAGACTGCAGCTCAACAACTTTGAGCTGAAGTTGCTCAAGCCACAAACACTTACTGTAGATATGGTTGTCCAGGTCTGCAAAGCATTCTACAGATTCCCACATGCTGCAGTGACAGCACACCACCGTCCCTGCCATGCCTGTTTAACCCTGTTTATTTAATTAGTCAATTAGATGTTAACTTACACAGCTAAAGTAATAGCGAGTCTCCTAGCTTGCAGACAAAAGAAGAACAGATCACCAGCTACTGCAGGCTGCAAAGGGGTATAAAAAGAGGCACCTGTGGCAGAGTCTCCCTCTGCACTGAATTCCAACTCATACCAAATTCCTGATTTAGCACTCATTCCTCGTCGCACACAGTCCTGATCCCACACAGACCTGCTCCCACACAGTCCTCCTGCCGCTCTGTGCACCCACTCTTATGTACTAATTTCTATTCACCTGATGAAGCATTCTGTATTTTGTTCACTGGGATTCATGTGTTTGCTTCCTAACTACACGATGCATAGTGCATTTCCATCAATCCGCCAACTTCCTTTGTTCTTTTTATTGGGAAGAAATTCTTGGCTACTTCTTTGAGGGTTGTTTATCTTTTAATTCTATTTCTTATTTTGACATCAGTATTTTTGAGAGGAACTCAAATAGCTTCACAAAGATTTCATGTACATTTTTGATATATGCACCATTATCTACAATGCTGTCAATGCACAAGACATGACAAAAAATATTGCATATCCAAACAAAATAAAATGGTGCAAATACTGTTGATTCATGTATATTACAGTTAGAAACAGAAGTATGTGCACTCAGCTTAAGGCCACTTACTCTTGTTGTGAGGATGCTGGGTTCTGACTACACTACTGAGTGTCTGGTTAAATTCTTATTTTCCATTTCCAGCTAGATGGTAAATAGTGGTACCTGACTTCTCCACACAAAGAACCTCCAACAGCTCAATAATTAACCGAGACACAGAACTGACCCTTCTATCTGTATATATGTGTCCTATTACCTACATATACACAAAGAAATCTGGTCCCTCTTTTACTAAGCCTCTTGTTTCACAGCATAGGAATGTAGGGAAATGCAAGACTCAGTAGTCCATTTGGACTATTCTAAAAGCTGGATCCGCTTAGTTACCTTCTCAAAATGACCCATCACAGTAAGTACAGCCATCTTCAGCTGTCCAGAAATTCAAGCACAGCATTTCTCATTGGAACATGGAAATAGGCCTCGAGCCATTCAGTTAGATCATGGAAGAACTATACCTCAATACTTATTACCAATTTGTTACACATCCCTTAAAAGCTCAGTACTTAATAAAAGTTTTTTCACCACAGTCTTGAAAATTTCAATTGACTCAGCAGCCACGGACCTTTGGAGAAACAACTCCGAGATTTTCACTACCCTTTGTCTCTTAACACTAAGAAAATGTTCTGATTTGTCTTTTTCACATTCAAATTGGATGACCACACACGTCGCTACATTGAACTCAAGCCCTCACAGTTTTGCACACTTACCTAAGCCTGCTAATGTCAGTTTGTAACTTCCAGGTTCTAATCATACAACTTACTATTCCTTCTAACGTAGGCTGGGATTTTCCATACCTGCTGGTGTCAGGGGTGTTCGGTGGCATGAGCAGACAATATGGTGCGATTGGTTTCATGATGGCATGAAACCAGTTTGCGATCATCCACTCAGTGTTTCCTGCCATCGGGCGTTGAGAGCCTCATTGTAATGCATCTGCATTTCATTATTAGGCCACCTGCTGGAATTATCCTTCCCCACTGGATCGTCCACCCACGTTGGCAGGAAAACATGCTGACGTGTTTCACAACAGCATATATAAGGCGTGCACTTGGTGGTCTGCAGTTTGCTCGGGACTTCGAGGTTTGTTTGCCTACCATGTTTCGGTCAACATTCACAGTTATCAGCGCCAGGCTTCACAGACAGCACCACATCACTTTTGGGGGGGCTCACAGGCAGGTCTCTACCTAGCAGATCAGCCATATGTGCGAGGCTTTTCAATGGCTGCAGGGCTAGGGCTTGCTTGGGGAAGGGGAAGGAGTGGTCTCAGGCAAAGGAAGAGGCTGCAGGGCGAGGGCTGCACTGGGGAAGGAGGGTAACCCAGGGTGTGTGTGGGGGGCACATGTTGATCTGTGCAAGTGGCCTCAAGATGGTAAGGGCTGAGGAGGCAGTCTCCAAAGGAGATGAGGCCAGATTGACATGTAAGGGTATGTGTGTGAGAATGGGTGGTGATGTCCCTTGAGCTGGCAGTGAGTGAGATGCCAATGAGTGCGTGATGGGCTTGAATGTGTGAGTTTAGAGTGATGAGATGGTTGCCTTACCCTGGCTGCATGGATGAGATCATTCACCCTCCATCTGCATTGGATGGCCAACCTCTTCTGTGCAGCATTGGCACTGATCATCACTGCCATCGCCTACCAAGCTGGAGTGGTAATGTTGCAGCCCCTCCTGCAGCCAAAGAGGTTGTAAGGGACATCTCAATGGGCCTCCATGGTGTCCAAAAGGCACTTGAGGGCTGCAGTCTTCTTGCCTTCCTGGGCCATGTCTTCTTTCCTGCAGTCCTGAGCTGGAAGCACTGAGCACAGCTGTACTTTAAATGTGGTGCCTGGCTTGAGGAAGTGACGTGTGACGGCGCGGTAGGTGAATTGGAGCTCACCCGCCATCGAAATGGCATGTATCTCGGGAAGGTATAATTAATGCAACAGGTTTGGGAGGATACTGCGTGAAAAGCTGCCATTGCGGCCAGTGGGTAAAATGTCATTTTTCCCATCCACTAGTGCACTCAGTGTAAATCTGGGATGATTCTGCCCATAGTGTCATTCTCAAACCTGGATGTACAATTCTCTATTTCCTCATCCAAATCATTAATACATATAGGACAGAATTTTCCCCCGGTTGGGGGGGGAAGTTTAGGAGCGAGTGCGTGGAGGCGCGCCTCCGATCGGTGCCCCCAATTGGGGGCGCACCACCATTTTATGTGGGCAGGCCAGTTATGGCCCGCTCAGCATGACGTCCGCAACGAAACGCTATGCGCTCCCTGTGCAGGCGGGGGGGGGGGGGGGGGGGGGGTAATCCCTAAACCGAGATTGCGTTCTTTTGCGCATGAGTGCGAAAGAGCGCACTCGTCTCTCTGAGGCTAAGTGCTGCCTCAGGGAGATCGGCGCCAAATATAAAAATGTTAACAATAGAGAAAAAAAATCCCGTGACATGTCCCCTCATGTGACACTGTCACATGAGTTGGGACATGTCCATCACTTTCATTGACACTTTTATTAAAAATGTAAAAACCCTACATGAAACCTCATCTCACCTGTGGATCAGGTTTCATGCTTTTTCTAATGCCCGCCAGGGCTCCTGGCCTGCCTGCCAACCTTAAGGATGGACGGGCAGGTCCATTAAGTACTTTAATTACTTTGTCAATGGCCTCAATTGGCCATTGACAGGTCGGCGGGTGCACAGCTGATTCTGCTGAGCCCCCGCTCACCTGAAAATTGAAATGAGGCGGGGTGACGTGAGGAGTTCCGCCCGACCTCATCCCGTGCCATTTTACGCGTCGGCGAGCGGGCCCTGCCTCCCGACCAGGAAATCCTGGGCATGATGGAAAGCTAAGGCCCAAGAGCAGATCTCTGGAAAACGCTGTTGTAGGGTGTCGGTTACAATTTGGTAGGCCTGAAGAAATTTTCATAATGGGACTGTACTCAGTCGCACATTAACCCTATAGGTTCCAGGCCCATATTCTACAAGCACTGCTTATCATACTCTGTCAACCAGAGAAAGAATGCTTTATTCCTACACTGTGATTCCTATCTCACAATCAATTGCCAACCTATATCTCAAGGTTACTTCAATTTCTGTGCACTTGCATCGTAATAACCTGTTGGGAGGAACAAAGTTAATTTTTCAGGTCTGTGACCTTTCATCAGAAGTGATGGAAGGTTATGGACCTGAACGGTTAACTCTGTTTCTCTCTCCATATATGTTGCCAGTCCTGCTGAGTACTTTGAGCAATTTCTGTTTTTATTTTTTCATTACATTTTTCTTTTTTGAGGTAGTTCCTCTTTGTTAGGTCCATTGTACCACTTCTATTTTCCCCCCTTCATCTACTATGAAAACAGATATGAAATACATTACTCATTTAAAAAGGCTGCAATTTCCTTATTTTCCATTTTAGTTTCACCTACATCCATCTTTAATGGGTTCAAATGCAACTTTACCAGTCTCTTTCTCAACATATATTTATAAAAACTTTTGCTAATTGCTTTGACATCCATCTTTTCTCCATATTCCCGTATTACGCTCTCATTAACTTCTTTGTAAACCTTTGTTGCTTTTTTATAATTTTACCAGTCTGCTGAATTTTGTTTTCCTTGCATTTATAAAAGCCTTTTCTTTTAGTTTGACAATGTCTCTTACCTCATTTGTTGACCATAGTTGTGTAATTACACAATGCCAGGATAAGCGATATGAATCTGTTCCAAATGTAATTTCAGTGCATCTTTTATACTCCTCTAAATATTCTTTGATATCATTCTGCCTTATGAAAAAGAATTTTTGTTCGCATATCGGTGCAACATTCTCTGCAGGCACTTATGTTCTGTTTTTTGTGGACCCCTTCCACCTTAAAATATAAAGCACCGTAAATCGAAATCTCTTCTTCTCTATAGCTCTACCTTTCCTGTGGTGGCACAGGGTATTATCCTAATCTGTACTTTTTCCAGATTATAAAAAGCCTCACTATTTGCTTCCTCCTGTGTGCTTTTGTAATATGCCTTTAAGTGATAGCAGTACGACATCATGAGAAGGGAAATGTGTCCTGTGATCCAGTCTTCATTTCACATTTGCTCTGAGCAGAGCACAGTACACAGCTCTGATATCTTCAAGCTTTATACCTATGCAGAACTGTTCTCACGTGCCTAGTCTTAATAAATGAACCCACAATGTGTTTACCAAATTTCTTATGAGTGAATGGTGCCTTGCGTCTTATACAGCAAATAAGCTCAAGGACTTACATCTTAACATATCAATGGTGGTGAGACAGGTGGCAGCAAAATTAAATACAAATATGACACGGTGAACAGCCTTAGGTCGTGCTACGTGGCATGAGAAGATGTTAAGCTCCAATAGCTGTTTGTCAATAAAAAGCATGACCAAGATAGAGTTTTGTTTCTCTTTTTTTTAGGATACCAGGATGTAGTTTATTCATACATAAATCTGGTGCACAAAACTCCCCACAGAGAGAACTTGCTTCACCTGTTTTCCCTTTTATACATCCAAATGGGGACTTAGGCTGTTAACTGATAATTAGCAATTGAACTCCTTGTGAGTTAACTGTTTCCTTCCCGAACAGATTCCCCTCTTAAGAAGAAAGTGACCCTTAGAAGTATGTATAATCACAAAAAAATGGATCTTCTCTCCCACAACACAAACATCAATATATATATTTCCATTCAATAAATCCACCTTATTCCCCCTCCTTAAAAAAAGGGACACGTTTAGAAATGTCCACACAAAAGAATATTCCTTTTTGTCTTCTCAAAGGAAAGATGGCCCTCTTTGAGGATCTCCAATTAACTTTTTGGAGCTCGCTCCTCTTTTGGTGAAGCAGTCAGACAATTTGTAGCTGCTATCAATCCATTTAATCTTGGTAATCTCCTTACTCTTGAGCATCTGTTTTAAGCTTGCAATGTCAATTCGCAACCATTTCTCGTTAGCGCACTTCATAGAGTGAACATTTTTCCAAAGTAACTTGCTGTCTATAAGAAATTCGATAGTTACCGTTCCTGAATATCCCTTTCCATTTAAAATTTCTGCCAGCATATTTGATATAAAGAATGCCATATCTACCCCTTCAACAAAGGCAAGAGTCTCTGCTGCCAACGTACCTTTTATGACTCTCTGTAACTTTTTAGATTCCCATGCCAAAGGGCAACATTTACCTTTCTCCCCATGAGAAATATTATAAATTGTCCTGCACTCGAAAATCCATCACATAGATTTGCATAAGACGAGTCACTAAACACAATCAGTTTCATTTTTCTAAGATCAAACAAAGATGGGAATTTCAAAATACACTGCTCCGTTTTTAATTTTGTCAATGTGTTGTTTGCTTGAATGATTTCTTCAACCATGGGATCATTCATTTTAGTGCTCAATATCCAAAACGTACAAAACTCATGTCCGGCTTTGTTTGTTTGTCTAGCCAACTGAGTTGCCCAACCAGGCTTCTGAGCTCCTCTTTTTCCATTTCAGAAGCCGCTGTATCTTTCTGAGAGGCCATACCATGACTAAATGCAATGGGATTGACATTTTCCAAGTAGGATTGCTGATGTAAAATGACGTGTCATCCACTCTGCCTGATTTCCAATCCAGTGTACTTAAACGCACCAGAAGTCTGACTTCCAATTTTGAACTCCGTTCTGAGCCCATCAATGACAACTGTTTCAAATTCACTACTAACACCCCATGAAAAATTGTTTACGTGCATCATAAAGATGCCTGCAAGTTTCCTTCCATGGTGCCAATAAAACATTGCCGGATCTGCTTCCAACCTAAAACAGCCTAACTTTAACAAAACTGACCTCACTGAGTAATACCAAACTCTGGAGGCATCATTTAAAATGTATACACATATATTTAGCTTCCAAAGTGTCCCTTCTGCATTTGGCGCCTCTTTCGGTGGACGGAGAAAAACTTCCCTTTGAAGTTGGTGCCCCTGCAAAAGGCAGCTTTAATGGACTTACATTCCCAATCATTTGTAGCTAACAGCCAAAAAGGTCTTCAGAATAACTTTCCCTGCTATAGGTAAGTCTATTCCTATATCCTGGTCACCCAAATTTTCTTCAAACCCTCGTGCTACAAGCCTGGCTTTAGCTTTATAAGTCCCATCTGGAAGCACCTTTTCCATGTATATCCATCTATGAGATAGAGCTAGTTGTCCTCAATCTGGCACCTCAGCGTATATTCCAAATTCTTTCCAACTATGTGGTTCTTGATGTTTGGCATCCTTTACTAATTTATCATCTTATTTGTTTGAAGCTACTAAAACTTCTCGATCACATGGGCTTCTGCTACTTGTAGCATTACCAGTCTGTGCCATATTCCTTGACCTTGTTAAGCTATGTCTTCTATCCTGCCTTCTATCATGCTCTGGACTGTTGCTGTTTGATCTTCCTCTCACATTTATTGATGTTCTTTCAACAGTTCACAATCTCTTCCTAGGGGCATGTTCACTCCCAGGCCAGAATTTTTAGCTCATTGGACAGGTGCATGCCCGACTCGAACGAGTGTAAAATGACTCACAATTACGTGGGGCGAGTGTCCCGATGTCATTGTGCACTCGCGCAATATTTTGGTTGATGGGTGCGTGCGGGAGTTGGCAGTGCGCCCGCCGACAATTAAAAGGCCTATTAAGGCCATTAAAGTAATAATTGAATTATATTTTCACTGCCCGCCCAACCTTACAGTTGGTGGGTAGGCGAAAAGGCCAAGCGGCCTTTGGATTCTTTAGGAAACCTCATCCACGGGCGGGATGAGGTTTCCAGCAGCTATTAAAATTTAAATAAAAATGTTAACATTTCATGAATAACATGTCCTTGCTCATGTGACAGAGTCACATGAGTGGACATGTTTTATAACATTTTAAAGTTCTTTATTTTTAATTTTTTAAAATCTTCATCTCCCTGAGGCAGCTCTGCGACTCAGGGAGCTTTTCCTGCGCACATCCATGCGCATATGAGAAGTTCCCCACTCGTTCTCCTCCCCCACACCCACACAGGCAGCACTGAGCGCTGCGGCATGCGTTTCACAGTGGGCAGGCCTTAATTGGCTTGACAGCGTGAAATTCCGGTCGACTCCCCCATCGCTCCCACCAAGTCCGCCCGACGACTGGTTCCAGACCCACTGTCTGAACTGACACTATGTTTTTGTACTTCATGTTCCCAATCCATAGGCCTTTATCTCATACATTTAACCAGTTTTTATATTTTCCAGTAGCCTTTCCTGCTCTACCTATAATTGTCACATCCTGCCATTGACTGGCCCCTTCGTGTAATTAGGTAACTTTAGTGCCAGCTTTTGGCAGTTGTCCCCTCAGACAAATCACCTCATCTTGTTCGCCTAAATTACCGTCTCCATCTTCAGATACCCTGTCAACCTCAGCAAACTGGTACTCTCAATCATGCAAAATATGGGAATGAGAAGTACATGGTTCCTCGTCCCTTCCTGCAACCTTTTCCAAACTCGTAAATTTGTAAACTGCGCCAACTAACCTCGATGAGTGTACCTGAATAGTCTGCTGTAAAATATCTGTTTTACCATCTTTACCTATAACTTTTCTCGGGCCTTTCCACTCTTTAAGTCCTTCTCATTTATAGTATACCATGTCTCCCTGATTGAAAATCGTTTCCGATGGCTGTGCATTCCCCCTCTCCGGGCTCCTTCCCCTCTTGGAACTCCTCCCCCTTACTCCTTGCCCTCCCTTACTTCTTCCTCCACCCTTACTTCTTCCTCCACCCTTACTCCTTCCCCCTTCCTTCACCCTGACACCCTCCCCCTTCCTTACTCTTCCCCACCCCCTCGGACTCTTTCCTCCTCCGACTCCTCACTCCCCCCAGACTCCTTCCCCCCCTAGACACCTTCCTTCCCCTGGACTCCTTCCTCCCCCTGAACTCCTTCCTCCCCCTGGACTCCTTCCTCCACCTGGACCCCTTTGAACTCCTTCCTCCTGCTGAAGTCCTGCCCCCCCTATGGAACTCCTTCCTCCCCCCGAAGTCCCCCCCCCTCCAAATTCCTTTCCCCCTCTGAACTCCTTCCCTTACACCTACCTCACCAGTTGCCATATTGTCCCCCATTACACCCTCCTCTTTCCGTACTCCCTCCCTCCTCCCAACCTCACCCCTCGACACTTTTGTTCCACTCTCCCAAACTCACTCCTCCAACACCTTTGTTCCCCCTTCCCAATCTCACCCCTATAACACCTTCATTCCCTCCCTCCCAACCTCATCCTCCCCAATACACTTTCCTCTCCCAGTCAAATATAGAGCTTCCTCTCCCACACCCTTGGTACACTTTCCTCTCCCGCTCACAGCTGGACCTTTCTCACCATCTCCTCAATGATCATCCATAGCAGACCATGGCCAAGACACTGAAGCCCCAAAGCAGACCCTCAATGGTGACTTTCCACCTTCCGTGAGCAGCTTTGCGGTAAAGCTATGTACATGAGAATCCACCCAGCATGCAACAGATGTTCCTCCAGGGTCCCATTGCTGTCGGGCTCCAGCACCTTCTGCTCCTTGGATGTCCATGATGTAAGCAAGGCCCTTATGGTAAGTCCTGACTTCTGCACGTCACACTTGTCAAGAAGTGTTCTGCATGTTTTCCTGCCGACTTGGGTGATAAATTTGACATGAGGGTATGATTCCGGCGAGCTGGGCTTATAACGATATGCCGATGTATTACAATGAAGTTCCCAATGTCCGGTGGCAGGAAACACAGCTCACCATTGACAGGTGGAGCAGACAATTACAAATTTGTTTTTTGACAGCATGAAACCGATTTTTGGCCTTTCTGCCATATTGTCTGCTCACACCTGCCATGACGTCCAACACCAGCGGGCACAGAAATTCTGCCCATAGGCCTGGAGTGCAAGTAAAATCAATCTTCCTGGGTGTCACAGATGGAAAATAAAGGCCCAGCGATTGCAGGTTTACCAGTATGTTGTAATCTCTCACTAGAAACAATTCATGGAATCAGTCAGACATCACAAGGCAGATCAACCTCAGGCACTAATCCTATCACCTCAGTTCATGGCTTAACATTGAAATATCCAGAATGTTTCAACAAAATTGGAAGTTTCAAGGAAGCTGCAACATTACACTTGCAGGAGAATGCAAGTCCATCAATTGATGAACCACTTAATTGCAGCATCCACATACAAGGCAAATTGAAGGTTGAACTAGACAAAATGGAGAATGACAGCATCATTAGAAGAGTACAAGTGTCCACAGATTGGTGAAACTTAATTATGTGTGCCATAAAGAAGAATGGATCATTGAGAGTATGCCTCAATCCACAATGTTTAAATACAGCTTTGAAACCTTGCCCTTACAAAATGCCTACATTAGAAGAGTTAAATGCGAGTTTGCAGGTTCAAAATTCTTCTTGAAGCTTGATATCATGGATGGTTACTGGTCAGTACATCTCGCGGAGAAGTCCTAAGAGCTTACTACATGCCATACCCCATTCGAGCAATACTGTTTTCAATGACTTCCTTTTGGGCTATCTGTTAGCCAGGATCTCTTTCAAGCTCACATGGACTGCACTACATGCACTGTACCAGGATGCATCTATATCACAGATGACATAGCTGTTGTGAGAAGAACAAAGCAAGAACATGATCATAACCTGCACTTATTGATGCAAGTGACACACAATGAAGAATTGGTGTTCAACAGCCTGAAATACAGCATCAACGTGCAGCAGATGAATTTCTTTGGTTCTATTTATTCCAGTGCTGGCATCTGTCCCAATGAAAGTAAAATAGAGGATATTAAGGCCATGCCAACTCAAGATAAGGACAATCTTTGAAGATCAAAAGAAAAATTCTAAAGGGAGGACCCACCATCTGTGATTAACTAAAGAAGTTAGGGAAAGCATCAAACTTAAGGAAAAAGCATATAACTGTGTAAAAAATGAGTAGCAGGCTGGATGATTGGTCAGAATATAAAGATTGGCAGAGAATAACTAAAAGGAGAAAGAAATTAGAGTTTGAGAGGAAGCTGGTTAGAAATGTAAAAACAGACAGCAAGAGTTTGTACAGATATTTAAAAAGAAAAAGAGTAAGTAAAGTGAGTGTTGGTCCTCCAGAGAACGAGAATGGGAAGTTAATATTAGATAATAATAAAATGGCGGATGAAATGAACAAATATTTTGCTTCTGTATTCAATGTAGAGGATACAAAAAACATTCCAGTCATAGCTGTAAATCAGGAGATGTAAAGGAGAGAGGAACTTGGTGAAATCACAATCACCAGGGAAGCAGTATTGAGCAAACTGATGGAGCTGCAGGCTGACAAGTCGATGGGTCCAGATGGACTTTATCCTAGGGTCTTAATAGAGGTGGCTAATGAGGTAGTAGTTGCGTTGAAGTTAATTTTCCAAAATTTGCTAGATTCTGGAAAGGTTCCATCAGACTGGAAAGTAGCAAATATAACCACTCTATTCAAGAAGGGAGGGAGGCAGAAAACAGGAAACTATAGGTCAGTTAGCTTGACGTTTGTCGTGGGGAAGGTGTTAGAATCGATCATTAAGGAGGTTATAGCTGGGCACTTAGAGAAACTCAAGGTAATCGGGGAGAGTCAATATAGTTTTGTGAAAGGAAAATCATGTTTAACCAATTTATTGGAGTTCTTTGAAGGAGTAATATGTGCCGTGGATAAAGGGGAGCCTGTAGATGTACTGCCCAGAAGGCATTTGATAAGGTACCACATCAAATGTTACTGCGGAAAATAAAAGCTCATGATGTAGGGGTTAACATATTAACATGGATAGAGGATTGGGTGGCTGGCAGAAAACAGAAAGTATGCATAAATGGATCTTTGTCTCATTGGCAGGATGTAATGAGTAGAGTCCCGCAATGATCTGTGCTGGGCCTCAACTTTTTAAAATTTACATCAATGACTTAGATGAGGGGAGCGAAGCCATGGTAGTTAAATTTGGAGATGTCACAAAGATAGGTAGGAAAGTATGTTGTGAAGAAGACATAAGGAGTTTGCAGACAGATATGGATAGGTTGAGTGAGTGGGCAAAAATCTGGCAGATGGAGTGTAATGTGGGAAAATGCAAAGTTATTCACTTTGACAGGAAGAATGAAAAAGCAGAGTATTACTTAAATGGAGAACTACAGAATTCCAAGGTACATTCCAAGGTGTTCTAGTAAATGAGTCACAAAAAGTTAATATGAAGGCACAGCACATAATCAAGAAGGCTAATGGAATGCTATAATTTATTATGAGAGGAATTACACATAAATGTAAGGATGTTATGCTTCAGTTATACAGGGCATTGCTGAGACCACATCTCGAATGCTGTGTACAGTTTTGGTCTCCTTAATTTATGAAGGATGTAAATGCATTGGTGGCAGTTCAGGGGAGGTTTACTAGTTCGATACCTGGACTGAGTGGGTTGCCTTATGAGGGTAGGTTGGGCAAGCTGGGTTTGTTTCCACTGGAGTTTGGAAGAGTGAGGGGTGACTTGAGTATTTAAGATCCTGAATGGTCTCGACAAGGTGGACATGGAAAGGATGTTTCCTCTTGTGGGTGAGTCCAGAACTAGGGAACATCTTTTAAAATTAGGGGTCGCCATTTTAGGGCAGAAATGAGGATAAATGTTTTCTCTCAGAAGGTTGTGCGACTTTGGAACTCTGCCTCAGAAGGTGGTGGAAGCAGGGTCATTGAATATTTTTAAGGCAGAGGTAGATAGATTCTTGTAAGACAATGGGGTAGATGGGAATGTGGAACTCTAAACACAAACAGATCAGCCATGATCTTATTGAATGTCAAAGCAGGCTCGAGGGGCTGAATGGCCTTCTTCTGCTCCTGTTTCACATGTTTGTATGTTCATAAGGTGTCTAGGTCTCTGTAATTTCTTGTCTCCATACATTTCCAATTTTGCTCAAAAATCTTCATCATTAAGGGAATTGCTGAGAAAGGATACGTCCTTCCTGTGGCACAAAGACCACTAATATCTCTTCAAAGCACTGAAACAGTCATTATCAGGAGCATCAAGATTGCAATTTTATGATCCTAGGGAGTCAGCTATCCTGGAGATAGATGCTTTACAGAAAGATCTGGGTTCATGAATACCACAAAGAGGCAAACTGATTGCATTTGCTGCAAAATCTCTACCCGAAATGTAATCTAACTAGTCTAACATCAAGCCGGAAACATTAGCTTAAATGTTTGGAATCGTGAGTTTTCATACCTATTTATTTGGCAAAAGATTTGTGGTAGAGATCGACCAAAAGCCACTGGAGATGATTTGGCGAAAACCATTGACCAGTGCACCACAACGATTACAATGTCTCTTGATAAAGATTCAAGGTTATGGCTGTGAGATTAGGCCCAAGCCAGGTAATTTGATGGTCCAATTGGATACACTTAGTAGATTGCCTAACCCAATGAAAACAGAAAATATATCCTTGGATCTACAAGTTGTCTTCATTGACATCGAACTTGAAAATGTTCTCCAAATTGATCTGGTGAATTTTGCGCAACACAAATGCCAGCATCTACAAGAAGAAACAACAAAAGATTCAACACCACAGAAACTGTGGAAAACCATCATTAAGGAATGCTTTATTTAATTCAGCATGTCCACAAACATGTGAGACCATTTTGGCCTTATCCAAATGATCTAGGCATCTTCCAGAGAGTTATTTTTAAAGGCGGGCAGGTCGTTATACCAGAATATTTGTGAACTGATATTCTTCAACAACTTCATCACTCACACATGGGCATAGATTGGATGAGAAGCCTCACTAGAGAGACAGCCTATTGGCCGGGTATGAACAGTATCTTTGAAGTCATCGACAAGAAGTGTGAGGCATGTCAAGAGCATATGCCAAATCAGCACAAAGCACCATTTATTCCATATGAAGTTCCTACCCATCCTTGGTCCTAAGTTGCATCCGACCTCTTTCATGTCCATGGCACTGACTTCACTATCACCACCGGCTACTTTATCAAGTACCCCATTATTCGGCAAATGCACAACATGTCAAGCACAACTGTTGCGCACACTCTAAGTGCTATTTTCAGTTTACTTGGTGTGTCTAGAGATCATTAAGGATAACAGTCCACAATTTATTGGCAAGCCATTCCAGGATATGTGTGAGAAGTGGAATATTGATCACACTACTTCTTCTCCTCATTACCTGAGATCTAACAGCCTTGCTGAATGAAGGATTCAGATGGTAACATCCCTAATTCTCAAATGTAGGCAGATCAAGTAAGATGTATACATCGCAATGTTACACCTTAGAGAAACACCTTTACGTGCAATTATTCCAATACCGGCTGAACTCATGTTTGGGAGACCAGTAGTAATTTACATACACTTCCCCATTCTACTCTCTCAGAAATTAGAGAGCAACTTTTAAAACTACAAAACAATCAACGTGCATGATAAAAATGCAGATACAGAATTACCAAGTTTACAGTTAGGACAAGTTTGTATCCAGCATCCTATATGAACTAAGTGGCAACCAGGAAGGTGACAAGGATTTGTTCAGAACCAAGGTCCTATGAAGTAATTATACACAAAAGTGCAATAGTGAGGCATGACCGAGGACAAATCAGATCCATTCCAGCTTCTCTACCACCATACAGTCTTATTGCATCGAGGACAAGCTCTGAAATGCAACCAAAAACAACATCCAAGAATGACAATCCCACAGGTCACTGTGAGCAATTAACAAAACCTCCAGACAAGGTTACCATTACAAGATCTGGGTGTACCAGCAGATTACCTCTACGTTTTAGAGACTCATAGACTCATCAGTTCTATACACTTAGGTGATGGTAAATAAACATGAACATGTATTATAAATAGTTATACAGTCAACTCCCATCATTCACGGGGGTTCCATTCTTGCGAGATCTCACAAAGGATGAAATCGTGAATGGCAAACAGTTTATAACGGGACTGAATTAGAAATGTTCCAGCCATCCCTAAGTTTCGTATTTCTACATTGATGGAGGCAATAAAAACTATATTTTTTAATTAAATTGAAGACAATTTTGCTGAAGAAATTGTTTGTCAACATAAGAAAACAAAAAATTTAAAACTTTTCTATTACAGAATACAGTATGTACTTGTAGTAAAATTTACAATTTATAGTAGTGTACATTACTGTACATGTGCACATGGAGACTGCACATGCGCAACGAAGGGGCATTTGCGGTGCGCGCTTTCTTCCAGGAAGAGGATAAACAGCATTTTTTTATGGTTTCTGAAGAATTTTATAAAGTAAGTTCTTTATTAACCTTTCGGAACCATGTGCAGAAACTTTAAATGTTTGCTTTTGTAAGTGCTGTTTAGTTTGTGCAACAGTATTAAAACGGTTGGAGGGCAGGGGAGCAGCAACACTTTGAGTTTCAATATTTCTAAGTGTGCAGTGACAACAGTGCTTTAAGAGGGTCCAAAAATGTGGAATTTGCCACCCGTTATGCAGGTGTGTGCTGTTTAAATGTCATTGTGAACTTGTGACATCTGGATTTTTACATTAATCGTGGATGAGCGAAGTGTCGGGGGTGCGAACTACGATTGGATACACAAACAGATTCAAACGGGTAAACAAAATCGTGATGGAGGGGAGCGCGAAAGAAGGGAGTTGACTGGACTTCTTCGGAAGGGAGAAGGCATTTTTAAGGGATAGCAGCATGACATCACTTTTGCTTTGAGCAGAGCACACACAGCTCTGATGTCTTCAACCTTTATACGTACGTTGAACTGTTCGCATATGCTTCATCTTAATAAATGAGCCCACAATGTGTTTACTAAATCCCTTACAAGCCACCGGTGCTTTGCGTCTTGTACAGCAAATAAGCTCAAGGACTTATATCATTATAAGGACATGTCCTTAGCCCACTTCAATGGATTCTCTGAATGTAACGTCACACTTAGCAATAGTGGTAGCATTCTGCTCTTTGGTTGGGGCCTTGATAGTATGCAGCTATTCAAAACATGTTACAGAATAAACAAACAATACAAAATTTAAAATGCAAGCATCACTTGTCACATATGAAATAAGTATTTAAAACCTGAGTATTAGTAGTCTGATGATTTTACGTCAATGTACGTGAATAATTTTCAATTGAGCAAAACATCATCGATAATTGTCATTTTCCATGAGTACATGTGGTGCAGTTAATGCTCCATGCACTCTAAAATTCAGATACAATCAATCTTCATAATTCTTACAGTATGTTTTTGAAATATTTCAAAACAGTACTGTGTGAAATTCTCCCAAACAGATGGCAGTTAAAGACAGTCCCTAACCTTAGCATGAAGATATTAAACATTGCTCAAAAGGGTGGATATGCAGAATGAGATTGTAAGATCTGGTATAGTGTACAACACAATTTGCACTTATATAATGCTCTTCATATAGCCAAAAGTCTCAAGGCACTTTACGTGGGAAAGAAATGGATACTGAGCAAGCAATAAAGAGTGAGGGTTAGATCAAAGGCGTGAAGTAGCTTTATAGGAGATTTTTGGAGGCAGAAAGAAAGATAACAAGGCAAATTTGTTGTGAAAATTGTTTAAAAGGGCAGTGGTATCATCGTTGAAAGACCAGCCCCCGATGGAAGGATTAACAAATTGGGATATATAGACCATAAGGCCATGGGGAGAATTTTCTCCCCGTCGGGGGCGGGAGGGGGGGAGAGGAGGTTGGACAGGAGGGGCACGGGTGGGCATGTAGCCGATCGCCGATCGCCGCCCGTGATCCGTGATCGGCTGCACGCCACCATTTTACGTGGGTGGGCCAATTAATGCTCGCCCAACGTGACACGCACCTGGAAGCGCTGTGTGCTCCCTGTGCGGGCAGGGGGAGTAGGCTGAGTCAGGGCCTGCGCTCTTTTGTGCATGCGCGCCAAAGAACACAGAAACTTCCCTGAGGCAAAGAGCTGCCTCAGGGAGATCAGTTTTATTTTTGAAAATTTTAATAAAGAAAAAAAAAACTTTAAGACATGCCCCCTCATGTGACTGTGTCACATGAACTGGGAGATATCAATTAATTTTATTATAAATTTTTATTAAACTTTTAAAACCTTCATGAAACCTTATCCCGCCCATGGTTGAAATTTCATGATAAATGTGAAGGCCACCTGGGCTCTACACATGCCCGCCGACATTAAGGTTGAACGGGCAGCTCAGATAATTAGCTTAATTACTATTTAAATGGCCTTAATAGGCCTTTGGCAGTTCGGCAGGTGCGCAGCCGACTCAGGTGCACATCCGCCGAACTCAAGATCTGAGTTATGCTCGGTAATGTCGGGATGCACGCCCGACGTCATCACACGTCATTTCATGCACCAGCGAGCGGGCCCCGCCCCCGCTTGCCAACCCGAAGATTCTGCCCCATAGGACGTAGGAGCAGGAGTAGGCCATTCGGCCTAGCGAGTCTGCTCCATAATTTAATGAGATCATGGCTGATCTAATAATCCTTAATTCCACTTTCCTGCCTTTTCCCATAACCCTTGATTCCCTTACTGATTAAAATCTGTCTATCTCAGCCTTAATATACTTAATGACCCAGCCACTACAGACCTCTGCGGTAAAGAATTCCACAGATGCACTGTCCTCTGAGAGAAGAAATTCCTCCTCATCTCTGTCTTAAATGGGTGACCCTTACTCTGAAATTATGCACTCTGGTCCTAGACTCTCCCACAAAGGGAAACAACCTCTCAGCATCTACATTGTCAAGCCCCCTAAGAATCTTATATGCGTCAATAAGGTCGCCTCTCATTTTCCTAAACTCCAATGAGTACAGGCCCAGCCGATTCAACTCCTCCTCATAAGGAAATCCCTCCGTACCCGGAATCAACCTAATGAACCTTTTCTGAATGCCTCCAATGCCAGTATATCTTTCCGTAGGTAAGGGGACCAAAACTGTTCACAGTATTCTAGGTGTGGTCTAACTAATGCCTTGTATAGTTTTAGAAAGGCTTCCCTATTTTTATTCTCCATTTCCTTTGAAACAAAGGCCAATATTCCATTTGCCTTCCATATTACTTTCTGAACTTGTATGCTAGCTTTTTGTGATTCATGCACAAGGACCCCCAAATCCCTCTGTGCTATAGCTTTCTGCAGTCTTTCTCCATTTAAATAATATTCAGCTCCTCTATTCTTGCTGCATAACCTCACATTTTCCTACATTGTTTTCCATCTGCCAAGTTTTTTGCCCACTCACTTAACCTGTCTATAGCCCCCTGTAGACTCTTTGTGTCATCCTGACCACTTGGCTTCCCACCTATTTTTGTGTCATCTGCAGACTTGGTGACAGTACATTCATTTCCCTCATCCAAGTCATTTATCTATATTGTAAATAACTGTGGCCCCAGCACTGATCCTGATGGCACTCCACTGGTTACAAGTTGCCATCCTGAAAATGCCCCCTTATCCCAGCTCTCTGCCTTCTATTAATTAGCCAATCCTCTATCCATGCTAATCCCCAACACCATGGGCTCTTATCTTATTAAGTAGCCTTATGTGCAATACCTTATCTAACGCCTTTTGGAAATCCAAATATATTACATTTACTGGCTCCCCTTTATCTATCCTGCTTGTTACCTTCTCAAAGAATTCTAATAAATTTGTCAGGAATGATTTCCCCTTCATGAAGCCATGCTGACTAAATGCTCTGCTATTACATCCTTTATCATAGACTCTAACATTTTCCCAATGACAAATGTTAAGCTAACTGGCTTGAAGGTTACCTGTTTTTTGTTTGCCTTTTGAATAAGGGTGTTATATTGGCAGCTTTCCAATCCTCTGGGACTTTTCCAGAATCTAAGGATTCTTAGAAGATTACTACCAGTGCATCCATTATCTCTGCAGCTACTTCCTTTAATATCCTAGAATGCAATCCATCAGGTCCAGGGGACTTATTGGCCTTAAGCCCCATTAGTTTCCCCAGTACTTTTTCTCTAGTGATAGTTATTTATTTCCTCCCACCATTTTTCCCCTTGATTATTTAATACTTTTGGAATGCTATTAGTGTCTTCCACCATGAAGGCTGATGCAAAGTATTTATTCAACTCCTCTGCCATTTCCTGGTCCCCCATTATTATGTCCCTAGCCTCATTCCCTAAGGGGCCTATGTTCACGTTGGCCTCTCCTTTCCATTTGATAAATGTAAAGAAGCTCTTATTGTTTATTTTCATATTACTTGCTAGTTTACCCTTAAAGTTTATTTTCTCCCTCTTTTTTTGGTCATCTTTTGTTGGTTTTTAAAACTTTCTCAATCCTCTGGTTTACCACTAATCTTTGCATGTTTTTTCTTTCAATTTGACGTCATCCTTAACTTCCTTAGCTAACCACAGTTGGTTTATCCCCTTCCTAGAATCCTTCTTCCTCATTAGGATATATCTTTGTTGTGAGTGATGAACTATTTTCTTAAACGTCTGCCATTGTTCATCAACTGTCTTTTCTGCTAAACCCCTTTCCCAGTCCACTCCAGCCAACTCTGTCCTCATCCCTTTGTAATTACTCTTATTTAAGTTCAGCACAGTTGTTTCCGGCCCAAGCTTCTCACTCTCAAACTGGTGCCAGTGCCCCATGAACTGAAACCCATTCCTCCCACACCAATCTTTGAACCACGCATTAACTCCTTGACTTTATTTACCCTATGCCAGTTTGCCTTTGGCTCAAGTAGTAACCCTGAGATTATTAACTTGGAGGTTCTGCTTTTTAATTTAGCTCCTAACTGTTCAAATTCTTTCAGCAGAACCTCCTTTCTAGTCCTATCAATGTTGTTGATACTAACGTGGACAACGAAGACTGGATCCCTCCCTTCCCTCTCCAAGTTCCTCACCAGCCCTGAAGTGATGTCCTTAACCCTGGCACCGAGCAGGGAACACAGCCTTTGGGACTCACGCTTATGGCTGAAGAGAACAGTACCTATCCCCTAATTCTACTGCCCCCTACAACTGCTATGTTCCTATTTCCTCTCCCAACCTGTGCGATGGTGCCATGGTGAGTTCGCTCATTCATCTGCAGTCCCCGCTCTCATCCACACAGCTTGCAAGAACCTCATAACTGTTGGACAATTGCAGGGGCCAAGGATCCTCGAACGCTACCCCCTGGGTCCCCATACCTGCCTCACCTGTAATCACACCCTCCTGTCCCTGATCACAGACCAAATTTGAACTACCTAATCTGAGGAATGTGACCACCTCCTGGAGCAAATTTCCAGGTAACTTTACCCCCTCCCTGCTGTGGTGCAGTGTCTGCAGCTCGGACTCCAGTTCCTCAACTCTGATCTGAAGTTCCTCGAGCTGCAAACACTTACTACAGATGTGTTCGCTCTGGATCATCGAGCATCAATAAATAAGAGGAACATTGTGCCCAAAAAAGGCCCCACGTAGTCAACTTGGAAGCGGACCCATGGCTTTTCTGGCTATTCCCAAGGATGCAGTGGAGCAGAAGGAGGCAATTCCTGCACCTGTTGGCACTGCATGCAGCTCTTGACCATGTTTTTGATTTCAGCGTCCATCCCTGGCCACCATAAGTAGCTAGGCGCCAACACTTTCATTCTGGAGATGCCAGGGTGAGCGCTATGCAATTCTATCAATAATGGTTGTCTTCCTCTGGGAGGCACAATGACTCTCACTCCCATGGATGGTAAGATGCCATCCTGGCAGGTGAGCTTGTATCTCCTGTTAAAATAGGGCTTCATTTCATCTGACTTTGGCTCGTTAGACCATCCCTGCAAGACTTGTACACTGACGTGAGACAAAACTGGATTGTGGTCTGTCCATTCTTTGATCTGTTTGGCATTCACTGGTGATGAATCCAGAAAGTTTAATAACAAGTTCTTGAGGGATGGGGCTGTTCACATTGCTGTTCTTTAGAGGTGATCAGCTCAGCACGTCGGCATTGGCAATCTGGCTTCCCACGGTGGATAAAAGTATACTAGTAAGCAGCTAGAATTAGTACCCACCTTTGGATGCATGACAAGGCAATTGAGGGTATTGCCTTATCTCCCACAAACAAGCCTAGTAGTGGCTTGTGATTGGATATGATGGTGAAGTGGTGCCCATGGATATATTGTGGAATTTCTTAATGCCAATTTCTCTATTTGTGAGTATCTTCATTCTGGCACACTGAGTGTTCTTGAGACGTAGCCAATGGGCTGTTCAGAGCCATCTGCCATCTGATGGGAGAGTACTGCCTCGACTCCATAAGGGGATGCATCGCATGTTAAAATCAACTATTTATTTGGGTTGAAATGTACCAACAGGCTGGTGAATATAGTAACACCTTTACTGCCGTAAAAGCCTGCTGTTGCCAAGTCCACCTGTGGTTTGTCTTGGGTAAACCGTATAATGGAGCCAGTACTATTGACAAATTTGGGAGAAAATGACAGTAGTAGTTAACCTTTCCCAAGAAGGACATGAATTCTGTGGCATTTCCCGGGGCTGGTGCCTCACGAATAGCTCTGACCTTGTCTTCTCCTGGGTGAAGGCCCTGCTAGTCAACTCTATGTCCAAGGTAAATCACTTCTTTTGTTCGGTAGATACATTTTTCCCTTTTAAATGTACTCTGGCTTGTGATAAACGCTTCAGTACCTTAGCCAGGTGTTCTTGTATTTTTATTCATTCACGGGACGTGGTCTTCGCTGGCTGGGCCAGCATTTATTGCCCATCCTTAGTTGCCCTTGAGAAGGTGGTGGTGAGCTGCCTTCTTGAACTGCTACAGTCCATATGGTGTAGGTACATCCACAGTGCTGTGAGGAAGGGAGTTCCAGGATTTTCACCCAGCGACAGTGAAGGAACGGCGATATATTTCCAAGTCAGGATGATGAGTGACTTGGAGGGGAAATTCCAGTGTTCCCATCTATCTTCTGCCCTTGTCCTTCTAGATGGTAGTGGTCATGGGTTTGGAAGGTGCTGTCAAAGAAGCCTTGGTGAATTCCTGCAGTGCATCTTTTAGATGGTACACACTGCTGCTACTGTGCACCAGTGGTAAAGGGAGTGAATATTTGTGGATGTGGTGCCAATCAAGCAGGCTGCTTTGTCCTGAATGGTGTCAAGCTTCTTGGGTGTTGTGGGAGCTGCACTCATCCAGGCAAGTGGAGAGTATTCCATCACACTCCTGACTTGTGCCTTGAAGATGGTGGACAGGCTTTGGGGAGTCAGGAGGTGAGTTACTCATCACAAAATTCCTAGCCCCTGACCAGCTCTTTTAGCCACAGTATTTATAGCCACAGTATTTCCAGTATTTATATGGCTTTTCCAGTTCAATGGTCAATGGTAATCCCCAAGATGTTGATAGTGGGGGATTCAGTGATGGCAGTGCCATTGAACACCAAGGGGCAATGGTTGGATTCTCTCTTATTGGAGATGGTCATTGCCTGCACTTGTGCGGTGCGAATGTTACTTGTCATGTGGCAGCCCAAGCCTGGATATTGTCCAGGTCTTGCTGCAATTGGACATGGACTGCTTCAGTATCTGAGGAATCACAATTGGTGCTGAACATTGTGCAACCATCAGCGAACATCCCTACTTCTGACCTTATGATGGAAGGAAGGTAATTTTTGAAGTTGCTGAAGATGGTTGGGCCGAGGACACTACCCCGAGGAACTCCTGCAGTGATGTCCTGGAGCTGAGATGACTGACCTCCAACAATGACAGCCATCTTCCTTTGCGCTAGGTATGACTCCAACCAGCAGAGAGTTTTCCCCCTGTATCCACCTCCATTTGAATGGGTTTTCTGTTGACTTCTACTGTCACGTAGATTGGCTCTGTTTTACCCATTTTTAAGCTGTGTAGTGAGTAAATATCTGACTCTGTTTCTTCTGGTTCCTCCATTATATAAATTTCACAACTCCTGCCTTTTTGTTTGAAATTTTGCCTGAATCTTCTTTACAATATTGCATAATGTGCCCATTGTGATGGAAGTAGAAACACACGGTTCTTTTAAATTGCCGTTCGTTTGTAGGCTGCCTGGTTCCAATTCTGCTATTATGAATGTAGTTTTTATCCGTTAAGCCATTGTTTTTTGCTGGTCTGTTAATGGTGGCTGTCTCCCACCTTTGAGCGGAGACCTGCACTTCCGCGCCATTTCTAGCCAGTGCCATCCTCCCGATGTGAAGAACGGCGCTATTTTGTGCTCCCTTGATTTCTTGAGTCCCTGACTGCGCTTTCCATTGCGAGCGCCAACTCCAGCGCCTTGTTGAAGTCTAAATTTGTTTCTGACAACAACCTTTTTTGGATAGAATCTTCATTAATCCAACACGCTAATCGGTCTCTTAACATGTCATTAATTGACGTCCCGAACTCACAGTGCTCTGTCAGTTGTTTTAAGGCTGCTACATAGCAAGCGACTGTCTCTTTAGGGGCGCGCCACCTCGAATTGAATTTAAAATACTGCGTTGTTACTGAGGGTTTCGGCTGAAAGTGGCTTTCACAAGATTCACCAACTCATCAAAGCTCTTGGGATCTGGGGTGTTGGGCGCCATTAGACTATGATTTAGGCTGTTTTACTGCCACATGTCAATAAAAGGATCGCCCGCCTGCTCCTCCCCCAATATGTCGTTGGCCGAAAAGAAGAACGCAAGGCGTTCAATATAATGTAACCAGTTGACATCGGTGATCTGATCAAACGGTTCGGTGCAGCCAAATAATGGCATGCTGGAGGGCGATAACTTCGATGGCTGTGGTGATGGCTTACAATTGTAATGTACTTGCAATCGGCATGCAAGGCACAGCTGATTCACTACAGTTGAATTTTCGTGGCTTTCCTTGGTGTTGTCGACTGGTGCTGTTTTGCCTCGCCGCCAGTTGTTATGTTCTACTACAGGGTCGCTTTACTCGTGAACCGGTTGCATGCTTATCTGTCAGCAGGTGAGTTGATTACAATATACTGCAGATGCAGTGACTAAGATGAAATGAAGCACATGCTATTTATTTACATAGACAACAGAGCACTAACATGATGTGTGCTTCACTCTAGACTAACTACTCTAGACTAACATTAACATGGTAGCCTGTGCTACACAGCTATTGGGTCTTATAGTCACGTGGTCAATCTGCTCACATTCTCTTAATTCTCTCAGACTACCACAATGGGATGGAGTCCTTACAGGAAACAGGGTGTGAGGAACTGTAGTCGAGGTAGCTGTGGGAGTTGGTGGACTTGTAATGAATATTGGTGGACAGTCTGTCACTAGAAATGGAGACAGAGAGGTCAAGGTAGGGAAAGGGAGTGTCGGAGATGGACCATGTGAAGATGATAGAGAGGTAGAAATTGATTTAGAATTTTCCAGGTCCAGACAAGAGCATGAAGTAGAACCGAAACAGTCATCAACGTATCAAGAAAAGAGTTGTGGGGGAGGCCCTGAGTAGGACTGGAACAAGGAATGTTCCCGATAAAGATACAGGCATGACTGGGACCCTTCTGTCTGCCCGCAGGCATGACCCAGACCTTCATGTTGCTTGCCAATTCAACACACCATCCTGCTCTCATGATCACATGTCCGTCCTTGGCCTGCTGCATTGTTCCAGTGAAGCCCAACACAAACTGGAAGAACAGCACCTCATCTTCTGATTCGGCACTTTACAGCCTTCCAGACTTAACATTAAATTCAACAACTTCAGACCATGAACTCTTTCCTCTATCCTCACCCCTTTTTAAATCCCCTTTTTTAAAATTAATTTTTATTTTTCATCCACTTATTTTCATTTTTATTCATTTATTCATTGTTTTATCTCCCTTTTTATCCCCTTTTTTATCCCTTTTTCCCTAACCACCAACCCCTCCCCCTACCCCACCTTCAAAAGGGCCATCGCCTACTTGTTCCACGTTGTTCATTCACAGAGTGCTTACCCTTGTTCTGCTATTAACACATTCTGCTTTCTTACCTTTATGTCACTATCAGCACCTCTTTTACCTCTTACCACTACCATTAACACTCCCTTTGTTTATTCGTCCATGACATTTTTGTCGATCTCTCCTTAGTCCCCACCTATTGCTGGCCTTCTTTCCAGCTTCACCAGCACCGCCCCCTTAAACATTATAAATTTAATCACATTTCCACTTCCCTTTAGCTGTGAAGATGGGTCATACAGACTGGCAAAGTTAAAAGCAAAATACTGCAGATGCTGGAAATCTGAAACAAAAACAAAAATAGCTGGAAATACTCAGCAGGTCTGACAGCATCTGCGGAGAGGAATACAGTTAACATTTCGAGTCCGTATGACTCTTCATCAGAACTAAAGAAATATAGAAATGAGGTGAAATATAAGCTGAGGGGGGTGGGACAGGTAGAGCTGGATAGAGGGCCAGTGATAGGTGGAGGCAAAGAAGAGATTGCCAAAGACGTCATAGACAAAAGGACAAAGGCGTGTTGACGGTGGTGATATTATCTAAAGAACGTGCTAATGGTGACATTAAGGGTAGAAAGCAGGACAAGCACATTAACTCTGTTTCTCTCTCCACAAATCCTGTCAGACCTGCTGAGTTTTTCCAGCATTTTCTGTTTCTATTTCAGATTTCCAGCATTTGCAGTATTTTGCTTTTATCTAGGTTAAGCGGAGTTCGCTAGCTAAATTTATATGCTCCTAACACAAAAGGCCTGGCTGAGTCACTTAATGAGGATCCAGTTTCAGCTGCATCTTAATTAAGCTGCTCTTTCGCTGGAACCCTTGAAAGAATCCTGCTTAAGGCTGGCAACTACAGGATTTAAACTGTAAATTTCAGTTTAATGCCAACTACAATCTAAATTAGGTTCATACAAAATAAAAATTTAGACTTTCTTATCCAAGAACTGCAGGCACTCAGTCATAGCTGGAGAACAGATAGTGTGGTACGAGGTTGTGGAAGGATTTGAAAACAAAGACAAGAACCTCCATTGATTCAACAGGATATTGAGAACCACTGGAGGTGAATGAGAACAAGGATGATTAATGTATGTAAGATGATTTAAATTGTGAATTTTTCATGTTAACCACCTCCACTTATAATTTGTGCCTTCTAACTTCAGCACAATGAAAGACTGTGCAATAAGGCAATTTTTGTGTTCAATGCTTGAAATGGTGCTCGTCAGAAGGTGTAGGAGTTAATTACTTAGCTTTATGCTTGACGGGCCCCACAAGAAAGGTATGCAAAGGGAGAAGAAAATGATCTTCACTTTCCTTCTGAGATTGGCAAACCACTTTATAGTTTGCAGTCAGGACAAGGGATTCAAAACTGAAAGTGCATCTCCTAAGCAAGATGCCCAACTTTGTGGTCAATTTCTCCACTTTTCTGTTCCTGATACAACTGGTGCCTTGCTGGATTTTCTGATACCATCCCGTAGGCAGTCTGAGCATCTTTTATGAGAGTTGTTTCCACATTGCCTTACATCTATTTGTGCAGCAGCAGAATCTGGGGCAGCAAAGCTGAAGCCATCTGGTGACCTAGACCAGATTTATCTTTACTCCTGTATTCTTTCAGTCTCTGAAGGTGGAATAAGATTAGATTAGACAAAGTTCAGTTTTCGGTAGTAAGCTCCTTTATCCCTCTGTAAGGTGAAATGTAAAGTGGGCTAGATACAATTAGTTATGCAGCTCAGTTTGTAATTGCATAATAAATAGTCATTTGGTAGTACAGAACATGAGTTTTGCTGAAAGAAATGACATGTCTAAACTTTTCGTCTTGCACTCGCAAGAATACCAATATAAGAGGAAAACAACAACTTATACTGTATGTGAAGAGAGTGCTGATTGGTTGGCAAGTGGCATTGCCATGGAGAATGCACATTGATGGTGAATGTCAGTTAACTGCCAAGCAGTGTTTGAAATTTAAAACAGGCAGCTTGACCCTTATTGGTGAAGGCATTGCCCTGAGGAATGATTTAGCAAATGGTTGTCACTTATTTTGTTTAGGTGAAACTGGCTCAATGTGTGTACATGTTCTTTTTCTCTGCAAAGAACAAGGTCCCGTGGTTTTAATATTTGTAGCTTCCAGGACACGTAAATGCACCACACTGCAAGCCCGGCTGACATCTTAAATTGGTTGTCAGTGTAAATCTTAGCACATTGAGGATTATTTAGCAAATGTTGTCCAATCACGGAATCACATCTAATGTTGGACACTGTGTTTTGAGTTTTGCAAGCACGGGTTGTTTGGGTACAATCTGTACCCTGCCTGTTAGGAACAGCAGCTGGGATATGCTGTTTGATATGATCCACCAGTCTTTGGGATGTACAGCCTACATACCTAGCATCATACTAGCATTGAAATTCATATACCATTCATTTGTGTGACAGGCAGAATGTATTTTTGACTTGACAGCAGCATCCTCTTAGTATCTAAAAATTTGTGCAACTGGTGAGGCTAGCTGTTTCACACTGCTACCATGTAGTAGCAACACGAGTGAGATTTGCCACTAACATAATGAAGAACATGTACATATATTGCGCCTGCTTCAGCTAAACAAAATAAATGACAACCATTTGCTGACTCATTCCTCAAGGCAATGCCTTGACCAATCAGGGTCAAGCTACCTGGTTTAAATTTCAAGCAACGCTTGGTAGTAAACTGTCAGTCACCATCAGTCGTGCATTCTCCATGGCAATGCCACTTGCCAACCAATCAGCATTTTAAACTACAGAACTGAAAAAAAATCACTATCAGGCATATGTTACCCTGTTGTATAAGTAGACTTTCAATTTGCACATAATCAGGCCAAAACGATTCTTAGTTCCTGAAGGTTTACTTCCAATCTTTTTCTTTCCCAGCCTGGAAACTTTGAACTTCAGAACTGTCTTTCATGGTGCCAGTTTTCCTGGAGGCTTGTCCCTCTAGCTAAAGCTAGACAAATCTTACAGCTTCATTTTAATTCCACATGAATTTGGTCTTTCCATTCCGAGCGTGAGCTTCCATCTGCATTCCAGCGCAGTGAACAAAAAGACTTTCTCTCTCTCCCAGACGCATAGAATCACAGAGTTGTAATGGCACAGATGGAGGCCATTTGGCCCATCATGCCTGCACCGGCTCTCCAAATGAGCAACTCACCTAGTACCTTTCACCCACCTTCCCCCCGTAATTCTGCACATTCTTCCTTTTCATATAACAGCCTAATTCCCTTCTGAATGCTTCAATTGAACCTGCTTCCACCACACACTCAGGCAGTGCATTCCAAACCCTAAACATTTGCTGCATAAAAAAGTTTCTCCTTACATCACTTCTGCTTCTTTTACTAATTATTTTAAATCTGTGCCCTCTTGTTTTCAATCCTTTCATGAGTAGGAACAGATTCTCCCTATCTACTCTGTCCAGACCCCTCATGATTTTGAATACCTCAATCAAATTTCCTCTCAACCTTCGTTTCTCTGAGGAAAACAGTCCTAACTTCTCCAATCTATCTTCATAAGTGCAGATCCCCATCCCTTGAACCATTCTCATGAATCCTTTCTGCACCTTCTCTAATGTCTTCACATCCTTCCTAATGTGTGACGCCTAGAACTGAATACAACCCTCTAGATGAGGCCGAAATAGTGACTTGTACAAATTCAATATAACTTGCTTGCCCTTGTACTCTATGCCCCTATTAATAAAGCCCAAAGTACTGTATGCTTTATTAATTGCTCTCTCAGCCTGTTTTGCCACCTTCAATGATTTATGCATGTATATGCTCAGGTCCCTCTGCTCCAGCATCTGCTTTAAAGTTATACCCTTTATTTGTCCTGTCTCCCCATGTTCTTCCTAACAAAATGAATCACTGCATTGAACTTCATCTGCCACCTGTCCACCCATTCCACCAACTTGTCTATGTCCCTTTGAAGCTCTACGCTATCCTCTTCACAGTTCTCAATGCCTCCAAGTTTCACATCATCCGCAAACTTCGAAATTGTACCTTGCACACCAAGGTCTAAGTCATTAATACATATCAAGAAAAGTAAAGGTCCCAATGCTGACCCCTGGGGAACTGCACTACAAAACCCCCTCCAGCACGAAAAACATCCATTAACCACTACACTCTGTTTCCTGTCGCTCAGCCAATTCTGTATCCATGTTACTACTGTTCCTTTTATCCCATGAGCTATAACTTTGCTCACAAGTCTATTGCATAGCACTGAATCAAACACCTTTGGGAAATTCGTGTTTACCACATCAACACCATCACCCTCATTAACCCTCTCTGTTACAGCTTCAAAAAACTTCAGCAAGTTAGTGAAACATGATGTTCCCTTAATAAATCCATGCTGGCTTTCCTGAATTAACCTACATCTGTCCATGTAACTATTAATTTTATCCCAAATTATTGTTTCTAGAAGTTTCTCCGCCACCGAAGTTAAACTGACTGGGCTGTAGTTGCTGGGCCTATCTTTACACCATTTTTTGAACAGGGATGTAACAAGGATTTGCAATTCTCCAGTCCTCCGGGACCATCCCTGAGTCTAAGGAAGACTGAAAAACTATGGCCAGTGCAATTTCCGCTCTCACTTTCCTCAGTATCCTTAGATGCATCTCATCTGGTCCTGGTGTCTTATTAGCTTTTAAGTACAAGATAGCCTATCCAACGCCTCCTCTTTTTCAAAGACAGATCCAGAAGTATTCGTTTAATGCCTCAGCTATGCCCTCTGTCCCCATGAGTAAATCCCCTTTTTGGTCCCTAATCAGTCCTACTCCTCTTTTTACCACCTTTTTACTATTTATATGCTGATGGAAGACTTTGGGATTCCCTTTTATGCCAGTTTCCAGTCTCTTTTCATACTCCCTCTTTGCTTCTTTTATCTGCTTCTTCAGCTCTTCTCTGAACCTTTTATATTCAGCTTGGTTTTCAATTGTATTTTCTACCTGACACCTGTCATAAGCACACTTTTTCTTCTTTATCTTGACTCCGATCTCCTTTATCTTCCAAGGAATTCTGGATTTGTTTGCCATACTTTTCCCTTTTGAGGGAATATACCTTGACTCTGCCCGAACCATCTCTTCTTTGAAGGTAGCCCATTGATCAGCTACTGTTTGTTCTGTCAACCTTTGATTCCAATTTATTTGGCCCAGATCCATTCTTGCCCCACTGAAGTTGACTTTTCCCCAGTTAATTTTTCTTACTCTGGACTGTTCTTTGTCCTTTGCCATAGTCAGCCCAAAACTTATGATACAATGATCATTGTCCCCTAAATGTTCCTCTACTGACACTTGATCCACTTGGCCCACCTCATTTCCAAGAACAAGGTCCAGCAGTGCCTTCTTTCTTTTGGGATTGGAAACGTACTGTTGAAGAAAATTTTCCTGAACGCACTCGAGGAACTCTTGACCCTCTCTGCCCCTTATATTAATTTCAACCCAGTCTATATTTGGATAATTAAAGCCCCCCATTATAATTCTATAAATTATAATAAATATAAACTATAATTAAACTACAATTTTTGCACCTTTCTATGATTTCTTTGCAAATTTATTCCTCTACATCCTTTGCACTTGTTGGTGGCCTATAGACTACACCGAGCAATGTAATTTCACCTGTTTTGTTCCTGAGTTCTAGCCAAATAGATTCTGTCCTTGATCCCTCTGGGACATCCTCTTTCTCTAGCACTGTAAGGCTTTCCTTTACCAATGTTGCCACCCCTTCCCCTTTTCTTCCTTTCCTATAGAAACATAGAAAAATAGAAGCAGGAGTAGGTCATTCGACCCTTTGAGCCTGCTCCACCATTCAATATGATCATGGCTGATCCTCTATCTCAATGCCATACTCCCACTCTCTCCTCATACACCATGATGCCTTTAGAGTCTAGAAATCTATCTATTTCCTTCTTAAATATAGTCAGTGACTCGGCCTCCACAGCCCTCTGTGGTAGAGAATTCCACAGGTTCATCACCCTCTGAGTGAAGAGGTTTCTCCTCATCTCAGTCCTAAATGGCCTACACTGTATCCTGAGATTGTGACCCCTTGTTCTAGATCCCCCAGCCAGAGGAAACATCATCCCTGCATCCGCCTAAAAGGACAAGGGCAGCAGATAGATGGGAACACCACCACCTGGAGGTTCCGCTCCAAGTTACTCACCATTCTAACTTGGAAATATATCGCTATTCCTTCAGTGTTGCTGGGACAAAATCCTGGAACTCCCTTTCTAACAGCACTGTGGGTGTACCTACACCACATGGACTGCAGCGGTTCAAGAAGGCAGCTCACCATCGCCTTCTCAAGGGAAATTAGGATGGGCAATAAATGCTGGTCCAGCCAGCGAAGCCCACATCCTGTGAATGAATGAAAAACAGTCTGTCCAGCCCAGTCAGAATTTTATACATTTCAATGAGATCCCCTCTCGTTCTTCCAAACTCCAGTGGATATAGGCCTAGTCAGCCCAATTTCTCCTCATACAACAATCCTGCCATCCCAGGAATCAGTCTGGTGAACCTTCACTGCACTCCCTCTATGGCAAGTATATCCTTTCTAAGGCAAGGAGACCAAAACTGTACATAATACTCCAGGTGTGTCCAGTCTATCCTTCCTGAAACCTTTCCTCAAGGGATATTCAACATAGTCCTGCCCCTCTTTGAGCCAGGTCTCTGTTATAGCCACAACATCATATTTCCACATGGCAAACTGCGCCTGTAACTCACCAGGCTTATTTACCATACTCCGTGCATTCACATACATGTAGAGTGACCCTGATTTAGACTCTATTACCTTCTCCTTTATGCTAGTCCCACCTATTAATTTACTATTCCCCACTCTAGTGCTACTTATCTCTCCCAGTACTCTGTGCACCTTGGTATTCCTCTCTAATATTCTCTCCTGGTTCCCACACCCCTGCCGAGTTAGTTTAAATCCTCCCCAACAGCACTAGCAAAATGCCCCTTAAGGAACTCAGGGACTCAGGCCGGTTGTCAGTGAAATTTAGTGATACTTAGGAAAGCCTGTAATCTAATATCACAATGGCTTCCACTTTTCATCTCAAAGCCCATCACCATGGCAAGATGAATCACATGGGCCTCTTATCCAAGTAAACATGCTGATTAGCTATCCTTGAGACCCCAACTTGCTTGTATCTTGGAAGTAAATAGATTGCTTAAAGTATAACTATTTATAACCTGACATTCTCACTACTTTTATGAGACTTTGCAGTCTCATAATCTATCCGCTGTTAGCACACAGGCTCCTGCCATTGTCTCCAAGTGTAAACATCTTACACCTTCTATCCAGTAAAACAATCTTGGCCCCCTTTAATCTCTAATAATCCACCCACCAGTATTGGTCATATGACCCTCTTCATTTCACCCTAAATTTAATGACATAAGCCAAAAATTAACAAGCTTATAAAACTCATAATCGTAACACCACTCTAAGTCCCTTTTAACCCTTTTGATATATTTACATGATCTTCTTAGGCTTCCAAAAGCTGCCCCATTCCAAGGGCTTTCTGACAATAGCTCTAGGAGAAATGGCAACATACCTCGTAGCCCATTAATGCACTTATCCTACCATAAGGGCAGCAGAAGTGATGAGTTACAGAGCATGAAGAGATCAGACTCAGAGCAAGAGTGTATGAATAAAGGGAAATCAGGAAGCCCATTGCCAGAAATTGAGGTAGTCTTTCTCCACAGACGTTGAGGTTAGGGAACCAGATCTCTATAGCTCAACTTTTAAGCAAAGGATGCTTCCTGAGCACTACATGACATTGTGGTCAACGGTGGAACTGTCAAGATTTTTCCAACAAATCTATTGCAGAGGCACAACATTTCACTGAGTAAGGTGCTGAAGGTAAGCTTTCTGGACTTGTAGAAGTCTATGACTACAGTTGCAATTCCAGGGCCATCTATAGCACAAGCCCTGCAAAAGAGGCCACAATACCAGCACAAATTGCTGCAATCCAAAGAGATGGTCACAGGGAGGCTGCAAATAAGTTTGTGATAAATATGTCCATGGAAGGTGATGTTCCTTCAGGTTAACTGCAGTTCACAAATCTCTGTCCACCATGCTTGAGAGCCGAATTGTCAGAAGGCAAGCTGTTATGGTACACCTTTAATTGGGTGTGGTTATGTTTTCTATACATATCACTAGAAGGGAAATGATGCAAGGTATCATGTGGTTCAGTTTTAGTCTCAGGTTTGTTCTGAGGAAGCTACCAACTCAGCATGTGTACAAGATCGCCAACTGTGTAATAAGGCTACCAACTTCACAAACCCTTAATAATTGAAGCTATGTATTTTTGTGTTAACCAATCGCTTATGCATGGTTAGTTCCTTGTTGTTTACCTTCTAAGTAAGCACAAGGAAAAGAAAAGCACAACTTAATGCCAGCAGTGGATAATTTTTTCATTTTCAAGCACATCATACGTAACATGCTGCCAGTGCTGATGGAAGAAGCTGGCATGCAGAAAAAAATCTGAAGTTTAAAACCACTCAGTCAAAGCATGTGATCTCTAACCAAAGATTGCACTGCACAGTCTGTGAGTTCAACAGGCAGTGGCATCGTGTTGAGGGGTTCAGCACAGGCAGTGCTCAGTTGGGGAATGCGAGTGGCTGGGTCATGGGGAGGATCGATGGGCGGGCAAGGGAGAACCAAAACAGTTGCGGAAATCGGGCCGAGAAAGGTTGTGAAAATGACAGGCAAAATCAACAGTTGATGAAAGCTGGAAAAGTCTTTGGCATCATTATTTGTTTTGTGGAGCATCGTGGTGCATTCTGGTCACAATTCAGCTTCGTGCACAGAGCTTCAGGATTGCACGCACAAGCAGCAATAGCACCACTCATCCCAAGTGCTGCAGCAGCATTAGTGAGAAGAAAACTACGAGGAGCTGACAGGCTACAGTGTATTTAAAGTATTCTCAGTGTTTGAATCATGATCAGTAAAACAGTGAGAACATTTATTTTAAAGACAGAGAAGTAGAAAGGTCTGGGGAATATTGCAAAAATGTCCATAAATTTCCCAAGCATAAACTAGAAGGTGGCTGACTTACTCTCTGAGTTTGAACTATTTAAAAACACACAGAATTATGGTTTGTCAATTTGAGCATGTCTGAACCAGACATGCAGGCCATAAAGATTTGTTTAGCCATTGGAAATGAGTGTCCACTTAGGTTCAACACATCCAGGCTCACAGAAGGAGACCAAAAAGATTCCAAAAAGATGACTTTGGAAGACCAGTTCAGGGTCAAATTGAATTTCTATATCCATCATCTATAATATATATCATACCATCAACAACCTAAGGAATCCATTAATTATTTTATCAGAGAGAAGGGTGCCTTCTGCAATTTTGCAGAAGCAGAGCTGGCAGAGGGAATCACCGAATTAGTTATTGTATCTACTCCAATAGGCACCTTTCAAAAAGATCTGCTGGACAAACCCAAAAGCTACAGCATCAATGAATTACTCAAAGATAGATGAAAGTATGAGGTGATTATTGCAGACCAACAAAGCTTACTTATGTGCAACCCCAACCTTCAACATAGGGACTAGAATATCCAAACATGGGAAGACATTTAGGTACAGACTTCTACACTTACCAAAGTGTTGCCCAGCATTTCATGATTTCTACAAGGCATATGGCAAAAAGGGTCATTGGCAGCGGCAATGCAAAAGGGCAAAGGCTGAAGGAGCTATGAGAAGTTGTGCACAAGTCAAGCAGACCGTAAACAGGCAATTCCTTCGAGTAGCAACAACGAGCATACCAGATTCCATAGGAAAATCATACATGAGGTTGTGGATAAAATGGACAATGACAATGACGATCAAGATGTTGTGAGCAGCCATGAGCACACATTCCACACCGTCTACGTTGAGGAACACATAAATGCCATTACACCATCAGAAGTATTTGTCACAATTCAGATCACCTGTCCTCATAAAATTGGTAAACATTCATTACTGATAAAAATATCAGTGGCAACATACCGCCTCTGAGAATTTTGCAAGCAATGTGCCCACAGAAATGGAAGGCCATGTTCCACTACTGTGAAACTTTCTACATATAATGGCTCGGTAATTCCATGTGTAGGGTCCATCGTGCTGGCGTGTAAATACAACCAGTCATCCAGGATGTTACCAATGTTCTATATAGCAGAAACCAAAGACCCAGCATTTGCAGGTCTATCAGCATGTTGAGATCTCACATTAGTAACCATCCATGGAATCAGCCAGATACTGCAAGGCAGATCAGCAACAGAAAATACACCCATCACTTCACTTAGTGACCTGACAATGCAATATCCTGAGTGTTTCAATAGAATTGACAGTTTTCAGGGAGATGCAACATCGCACTTCGTAGAGGATACTATGCCATTGATTAATCCACCATGCAAGTGCACCATCCACATGCAGGCCAAATTGAAGATCGAGCTGGACAAATGGAAATGAATGGGATCATTTGGAAGGTTCAAGAGCATATGGGTTGGTGCAGCTCAATTACATGTGTCAACAAGAAGAATTGGTCACTATAGGTCTGCCTTAATCTAAGACGTTTGAACAAAGCTGTAAAGCATTGTCTATATAAAATCCCTACTTTGGAAGAGCTCTCTCCAAAATTCTCGGGAGCAAAGTTCTTTTCAAAACTTGATGCTAAACACAAGTATCGGTCAGTGACTTCTTTTTGAGCTATCCATTAGCCAGGATCTCGTTCAGGCATACATGGATCACATTACCTGTACAATACTGGGATGCAAATGCACTGCAGATGATATAGCTGTTGTAGGAAGGACAAAAAGGGAGCATGATCGGAATTTACATCTGCTGATGCAAGCAGCACGTAAAGAAGGGCTGGTATTTAACAGTCACAAATGTGACATGAATGTGCAGGAGACCAATTTCTTCACATCCATTTATTTGAGTGCTGGTATCCGTCCTGATCTGAGCAAACTAGAAGATATCCATACAATGCCGACACCCCAAGATAAGGAGGACCTTTGCCTTGGGTCTCTTCAACTTTTAGTTTTCTTACATTCTAAATTCCTTGAAAAATCATCATCTTTATGGGAATTGTTGAAAAAGGAGCTGCTTCTTCTGTGGCACGAAGGCCATCAACATCTCTTTGAGGCACTAAAGGAGTTATTGTCAGAAACATTGCAGAGAAGAAACCACTCGAGAGGTGGATGCATCCCAAAAAGGCTTAGGAGCTTACATATTACAGAAAGATAAACCCATTGCAGTTTTTTCAAAATTTCTATCTCCAGCAAAGTCCAGCTACTCTAACATCGAGCGGCAGACATTAGCCTTGGTGTTTGGAATTATGTGGTTTCATGCCTACTATTTTCAGTTTATTTGGGGCACCCAGGAAAATAATCACAGATAACGGTCCTCAATTTGCTGGTAAGCCATTCAGGGACATGTGTGACATTACTTCTCCACACTAACCCAGATCTAACGGCATGGCCGAAAGAATGATTTGTACGGTGAAATCTTTAATTCTAAAGTGCAGACAGACCAAACAAGACCTACACATTGCTACACCTTAGAGCAACACCTCTAAGTGCAACCATTGCATCGCCATTAGAATTCATGTTTGGCAGAATAGTGCCAAATGAACCTGCCTAGTTTTCATCATTCCACCCTTCTAGGAGCCAGAGAAGAACTTTTGAATAAACAGGGGTGGATGAAAGACATGCATGACAGGAATGCAGGCAAGAAGTTGTCAAGTTTTAAGCATAGGACAACAGGTTCAAATTCCGCATCCCACGGAAGGTATGTGGCAACCAGCCTAAGTAACAAGGGTCTGTCCAGAAGTCGAGGTCATACAAGGTCATCGCATGCAATGCGCAACCGTTAGATGGAACAGAGGACAAATCAGGGAAGTAACAAATTCTCAACCACCATGCAACTCCATTGCATCAGGACAAGATCAAAGGCAAAATCCAAATCCAAATCATCCAAGCATGACACTCTCACAGACCAGAGATAATTCAACAACTTCAAGCTAACACTATAGTTAATAAGTATAAGCAGATCACCATTACACTTCAGGCACCTCCCCCTTCCTGCCCAAGGCCTAAATCCGATCACTTTTGGGCCTCCCCCACACCTGGGAAATTTTCCAGCCAGCCTAAAAATTGAGGCTGGGTGGGAGACGGCCCTTAGGTGGTCAATAATTGGCCACTTAAGGGCCTCAATTCAGGCAAGGGTGGTGGCCCATGTACTCCAGTGTAAAATCGCTGAGAGGTTAGGGCAGGTGAGAACCCAGCGGGAAGCCCATTTGCACTATTTCACGCTCCAACATCACCCCCAGCCTAAAAAGCTGCCAATAGGGGGTCGTGAAATTCAGGCCATGGTTAACTGTAAGCTGGAGCTATTTATTTGAAAAAAAAGGGTTGTTGTGGTACACCTTTATGTGGGTGTGGTTATGTTTTCTGTGTACATCACTAAAAGGGAAATGATGTGATGTATCATGTGATTGAGTCTTAGTCTCAGATTTGCTCTGAGGAAGATATCAACTCAGACATGTGTACAAGATCACCAACTAAGTAATACTGCTACCAACTTCTCAAACCCTTAATAATGAACCTATGTATTTTTGTGTTAACCAATCCCTTATGCATGGTTGTGACTTGATGTGTATCTACCAGGTAAGCAAAGGAGAAGAAAATCACAACAGACCAAGCTGTCCCTGCAGCTGTGAATAATTTAGGGACATTCAGGGGCCCGTACCTCATTTCCAACATCACCAGAGATAAAATTTCAACCTCCCTCCCAGTCAACGGCCAGTGGGAAGTCATGAAGAAAATTAGCACTAGAACACAATCAGAAGACTGCCATGGAGAAAGTGGGTAAGAGAAAAGCACCACACTGGTAAAGAGAAAACTATACTTTTATGAAAAAATTCCTGTTGCGATTCAATGTTTTATTTTTCCACTTTTTAACTGTAGATATATTAGACAGGAAATTTAGTTCTAGTACTATTCAGAAGCAGAATGGGGAGAAAGATAGATACCTATTTCTCTTCTGCTTAGCACCCATTCTTCAGCTTTGGGTGCTAAATGTAGGACAAATGTCCTTATTCGCATACAGCAATTTAAAACCTGTATGACCACAATCGGTAACCTCATGACCCAGCATATCCCTCATTCAACCATTACCACAGAGCCAGATGACCAACACTGGTTCAATGAGGAGTGCAGGAGAGTATATGCAGGAGCAACATCAGGCATACCTAAAAAATGAGGTATCAACCTGGTACATGCATGCCAAACAGCAGAAGTCACATGAAATGGGTAGAGATAAGCGATCCCACAATCAATGGAACAGGTCAAAGCTCTGCAGTCCTGCCACCTCCAGTCATGAATGGTAGTGGACAATTAAACATCTAACTGGAGGAAGAGGTTCCATAAACATTCCCATCCTTAATGATGGAGGAGCCAGTGCAGACGACAAGGCTGAAACATTTGCAACCAGCTTCAGCCAAAAGTGCAGAGTGCATGATCCTTTTTGGCTTCCCCCTGAGGTACCTTGCATCACAAATGTCAGAATTCAGCCAACACTCAACATGATATCAAGGAATGCTTGAAGGCACATGATACAGCAAAAGCTAAGGGCCCTGACAACATCCCAGCTGTAGTACTGATGACTTGTGCTCAAGGCCAAGATGCATCTCTAGCCAAGTTGCTCCAATACAGCTGTAACATCTTTGGAATCTACCCGGCAATGGATGAAAATTGCCCAGCGGTGTTCTATCCAGACAAAGGAAGACAAATCTAATCCGGCCAATTGTTGCCCCATCAATCTATTCATAATCATTAGCAAAGTGATGGAAGTTGTCATTGACAGTGTTATGAACTGGCACTCACTCAGCAATAACCTGGTCATCAATGCTCAGTTTGGGATTCACCTGGGCCACTCAGTTCTAGACCACATTACAGCCTTGGTCCAAACATGAACAAAAGAGCTGAATTCAAGTGACTGCCTTTGACATCTAGGCAGCATGTGTCTGTGTGGTATCAAACAGCCTCAACAAAATTGAAATCAATATGAGTCAAGGGGAAAACTCTTGCTGGTTCGAGTCATGCCTAGCACAAAGGAAGATGGTTATGATTTTTGGAGGCCAATCATCTCATCCCAAGCTGCAGGAGTTCCTCAGGGAGTATCCTGGATCCAACCATCTTTAGCTGCTTCATCATTAACCTTCCCCCGCTTCGCAAGGTCAGAGGTAGGGATGTTCACTGATGAAGACACAGCGTTAGGATTTAGATGAGGAGAAATTACTTGACTCAAAAGATTGTGAATCTTTGGAATTCTCTACCCCACAGGGTTGTGGATGCTCCAACATTGAATATATTTAAGGCTGGGATAGATTGATTGTTGGTCTCTCAGTGAATTAAAGGATATGGGGAGTGGGCAGGAAAGTGGAGTTGATACCCACGATCAGTCACGATGGTATAGAATGGCAGAGCAGGTTCAATAACCAAATGGTCTGCTCCAGCACCTATCTCGTGTTCTTGTGTTCAATACCATTTGCAACTCCTCAGATAGTGGATCAGTCCGTACCCACATGCATCAAGACCTGGACAACATTCAGGCCAGACCTGATAAGTGGTAAGTAACATTCACACCACTCAAGTAACAGGCAATGACCACTTCCAACAAGAAAGAATCTAACCACCTCCCCTTGACGCTCAACAACATTACCATCACTGAATCCCCCACCAGCAACTTCCTGGGTGGCTACCATTGACCAGAAATTTCACTGGACCAAATGTATAAATACTGCGGCTATAAGAGCAGCTCAGAGGCTGAGAATTCTTTCTTTATTCTTTCATGGGATGTGAGATCACTGGCAAGGCCAGCATTTGTTGCTCATCCCGAATTGCCCTTGAGAAAATAAGCTGCTGCATTGAACAACTGCAGTCCATCTGGCGTAAGTACATCTGCAGTGCTGTTGAGGGCGGTGGGGTGAGGTGGGAGTTCTAGGATTTTGCACTGACAGTGAAGGATGAGTGATTTATTTCCAAGTCAGAATGATCTTTCAACACATCAACTTTCCTTGTCCAGGAGGCTCGGTGAGTTGCTACAGTGCATTGAAACCACATTCATTTAGGCAACTGAAGAGTGTCCCATCATACATCTATAGTACTTTTTTGGATGATTGCCAGTCTAACAACAATCAAGCAGCTCAACATCCTCCAGGACAAAGCAGCCCGCTTGATCGGTACCACATTCACCACGTTGAACATTGACTCCCGTCACCACCAGTGCACAGTGGCAGCAGTGTGTACCATCTACAAGATGCATTTCAGCAACTCCTCGAGGTTCCTTCTGTAATATAAGGAGTTCATTCTAACTGTGTGATAATATAGTGAGACAAAGTATACATCATCATAGGAAGTGATGTAATATCTCATGATCTTGCTCTCTCTTGTATAACCTCGTTGTTAACATGTATTCACCATTAGAGATGTTCCAATAAATTTTGTGTGTTCCTTACCTTAGCAGAGTCTGTAAATATTCTGTGTTAGCACAACGAGACCAAGAATATTATAGCTTCCACCGCATCATCCAAACCTGCAACCTCTACCACCTAGAAGGACAAGGACAGAAGACGCATGCCAGCACCACCACTGCATGCTCCCCTCCAAGTCACACACTAATCTGACTTGAAATTATATCGTCGCTCCTTCACTGTTGCTAGATCAAAATGCTGGAGCTTTCTCCCTAACAGCACTGTGGGTGCACCTACACCTCATGGACTGCAGGATTGAAGAGGCAACTCAGATTAATCCTCTCAAGGGAACTTAAGGATGGGCAATAAATGCTGGCCTTGCCAGCAATGCTCATATGCCATGAATAAATGACGTTCCTCTGTCTACCATTCTAATTGGTGTACTCACCTGTTTACTTAAAAGAATGTGCAGAATAATATTGTACAACTTGTTAATCATAGTTAGCCAATATTGGAACCAGTAATTTCTAGGCCCCTTTGTCTGAATGAAAATTTCATGAAAGGATTAAAAAAGGAATTTATCTTCTTTGACATGCAATGTATTTTTAGTAAGGATCTGACAAAAGGGAGCCCTGTAAGATTTCTTGGCCCTTGTATGCACACTGTATGCCAGCAGTCCAGATTCCATTGGCTGGAAAGGCTGCCTTCTATCTTCAGTTCAGGAGGATTATGTTTTTAAAAGCCATAGTTTGTACATTGTGTATTGTATATGATTGAGTATACTTTAGAATTTTTCCATTTCGCAATATAAAAGGAAACACTGCAGCTTGCCTCTGCGGCAGTGTAATCCATTATCTTCACATTGTTATTTTAGTTTTATGTTGTAACTGTGTCAAATACAATTTCATGTGCAATATAACACTGTAATGGCACTTCAAGCCAATATGCTGGCACTTTGAATGAGCTAAGATATACCTAAATTGCACAATCCCAAGTAGATAGGATTACATTTCTGTGGCAATATCTGGTCAATGTTGGCCTCTCAATTTAAAACTGTTAAAAGATTGGCAGGGTAAAAGGAATAGCCACCCAGTGGAGTTGATGCAAGACCCATTCCATTTCCAGATCATCCTCATTTACATGTGTTTAGCTAGTAGCCAATGTGAAATGTGCATACCGTAGGAAATTCACTGATTAGGAGGTGGGAGATCAACTCCTGCTGCAAGTTCAAAGGGCCGGGCCTTTTTATTGTCAAATTAGGGGAGGAACACTGTGGAACTGTAAAAATTTGTCGGGCGTTTTGGCAAGGCCCCCCAAACTTATCAGATATAGCTGCTGCAAGCAAATTTGGGTTAGAAGGAACATCCTTTTACCCTTGGATGGATGGCGTGTTCCAAGGCAAGATGTTGTAAGGCACTGAGATATGCACAATATGTAAATTTGAGCAGTAGTTAAAACTCTATCTGGTGAAATGTGACCCTAGAAATAGAGGAGAGTAATTAAACTCCTGGGCCAGAATATTGCGGTTCACCACCGGCAGATGTGCAGACATTTTACATGGGAAAGGGCAGCCCCACCTTCACCCCAACTGAAGCCTTAAGTAGGCATTTATTGACCACATAAGGGCTGCTTCCCTCCTGGCTTCAATTTTGAAGCTGGCAGGGAGGTTCAGGCACCCTAGCTGGTCACCGTGCACCGGCCTTGAATGGGAAGTGAGGCCGGGGTGTATTAATATCACAACGGGCTCTGGGTGCCTTCGATAGAAGAGAGCTGAAAACCATGCTGTTGCAAACTAGTGAACATTTATTGACTATTTACACTTATACAAAGACAGACTTTAGCAGGACTTCATTGGAATCTTCTTCCTTCAGGTTCCAATAACATGTGATCTGACATCATCTGACATCACTGATGATCCACTCTAGCTATTTGCATTGTAGCTATTAATTCTCCACGCTACACCTGCCCCCAAATCTTTAATTCTACCCATAAGCTATTTACATTTTTATCCTACTCCTATTTCACACCAACCCACCGCCCCCCAACAATGTCACTGTAAGGCCCACTGAGTCACAGGGAAAGATGCTGCAGAGGCTTAACTAGTCTGCCTGACTGCATCCTCATTTCTTTCAGAGGAAGGGTAGGAACACAGACATCCTGCGGAGGCCGCTGTGAACAGTCCACCAAGTGGTCAGGGCATCTTCCCTTTCGTCTTGCCAGCCAATCCAGACCTGCAAAGGCCGCTTGCTGTAGACACTAACACCAATCTGCTTCATCTGTGGATGCCGTGGTCAGGTTTGACTAAGTAAGAACGAGGATGAACCAAGGGACTCAAAACTCAGCCAGGTCGGTCCAGATAGACTTCCCTGGATGAAGTGCTAGCAGTTCCTGCACCTTATAGCGGCAGTTGAAGGTGACAGCCTGGTTTGCATGATAGTGATACTCCTTCTGCCAGACCTTATCCAAGTCAGACTCTGTGATACCTGGTTGAAGGGTAAGCTGGAGCTTTGGGAGCCGAGTATCTAACCTCCGACCCGTTAGGAGATCCAAAGGAGTAAGACCATTGCGTAAAGGCGTAGACTGGTAACTACGCAAGGTCAGGTCGATGCTGTCATCTTCATTAACAGGGCCTTGAATGTACAGCCCTCCTGTTCAGCTTCGCCGTTGGCCTGTGGGTATCTAGGTGAGCTGATGACATGTATAAAACCATACGATTCAGTGAAATTTTTGAGGCAGTCATTAGCGAACTGTGGGCCATTATCCAAAATGATCATATCTGAGATACCATGAGTGGCAAAAATCTCTTTGGCCTGAATTTGCAGGATGCAGGAGCTCAGCCTCCACCATCCAAGGAGTTAGCAGGAAATACATCCTCGCCGACTCCAGCAGCCCCAATGCCATTTTATGCTCTAACGAGTGCTGATTTGCATAAGGTGGGGCTTCCACCCTCACTCGGGAGCAAGTCCCGCCTTGGAGAGCTGCTGGCAAATCTAATTGGCTGCCAACTCTCCAGTCCCTCCAGGCACAGCACTGCAGTGGCCAGAAGAGGCATTGCAGGGAGCTGCTTGGAACTAAGTCCTGGGATCTGGAGGACAGGTAAGTTGCAGGGGCCCCAGGGCGGGGAGGGTGGGCAACATCTGGGAGGTTGCAGTGGGGGTGGGTGGGGTAATCAGGGTCTTTGGGGAGAGGATAGGGGTGGAGGGATGGCTGGAGGTCGCCTAAGGGGAGGGCGCCCTATGTCTGAAGGGGCCTTCTGATGGAGGTACCTCCCCCCCGCAATCTTCCCACCCACGATTGAACTTAGTTTATTTCCCGCCTCCCCCTGCGAGCTGTCATCCACCCACCAGTCTAGAAATTGACGTTGGTTGAGAAAAGGCCCTTAAGTGGCCAACCCCCCCAACTCAGAACCCACCAAGGGGTGGGTGCGAAAAATTATGGCCTTTAAGTATAGTGATATGCGCTGTCGAGGTGGGGCCATGTAGTCGCTTCACCTCAATCCGTTGGGAATAGTAGTCAATTACAATGGGAAAGGTTTTATCCTTGAAGATGACCAGATCCATCCCCAGGTGCTCCCACAGGAGGGAAGGGAAAGAAGAGGCCATCAAGCATTCCTTGTGGTCTTGCCTATGGATAGCATATGATGGACAATTAGAGACCATGTCTTCAATGGTCTTTGATAAACCAGGCCACCAGATGGAGGTTTGGGCTTGTGCGCAGCACTTGGTAATAGCCAGGGCCAGAATTTTTACCTCGTTGGGCGGGCTCAGCAGGGGCGGGCGGGAGCAGTTGGGAAGTCGACTGCCACCCGCTATCAGGGCCGGACCGCGATTTTGCGCTGGTGGGCCAATGAAGTACCGCCCAGGGTGAGGCGTGCGCTGCAGCACTGCCTGTGTGGGTTTTGGGTAGGAAGGCAAGCGGGGAACTTTGCGCATGCGTGCAAGTGCACACAGGAAAGGCTTCCTGAGGCACAGAGCTGCCACAGGGAGATGAAGATAGAAAAAAAAACATTTTAAGATCTCAAAACACATGTCCACAATCGACTCTGTCACATGAGCAGGGACATATTAGAAATTAGTATGAACATTTTAAATTAATTTTTTAATGACGGATCGAAACTTCATCTGCAAAAATGCAAAGGCCGCTTGGTTGGGAGGGCAGCAAAAAATTTAATTCAATTAAATTGTTAATGGCCTTAATAGATCTTTTAATTGTTGGCAGGTGTGCTGCCGACTCCCGTATGTGCCTGCTGACCAAAATATCATGCGAGTGCACGTGGACATCGGGACACTCACTCAACATCATCGCGTGCCATTTTACGCTCGCTCGGGTTGGGCTCTGCTCACCCGACGAGATAAAAATTCTGGCCCAGATATGAACATTGGAGAATGTCGAGCCTGAGGGCCCTGGGATTAACAATGCAGTTGTTATAGATTAGCAGATCATCCATAAGGCTGGGATGGCGGCATTGTTCAAAATATTGCTGTAAAATGTAATTAGTGGGAGTGTATGCAGGTCAGCCAGTGACACAATACTTCCGAATTGCGTGCATTCAGCGTCAGCTTTCTGAGCTGTACAAATCTCTTCTAATTTTTGAGCGGTCACTGGGAGAAACTTGGCTGACAAAGGAAAAATAGAACTCCACATCCACAACAAAGGAGACATTATTTTCTCCAAAGGGATGTGGGATAAAGCATCAGCCGTAGTCTGGAGTTTGTCCTGAATGCATGCTGTGTTAGTGTGGTAGCATGATGCCTATCTCCTTCCTGACTTTTTATAAGAGAGGTTGCGGAACCTTCCATGGTGTAAATAAGCACACCGGCTTAGAAGTTGGTTTCAAGGTGATGTAGTACCTTCCCAAGGTACTACATCAACGCTATTTGTACCTTCCCCAGTTAGTGAACAATTTTGGGAATTCTCTCTTGAACTTGTCAGGTCTATCTTGATTGACCAGCTCATCTATCAAAGCACAAGTCAGTGCAAGTTCTGCAGCTCAGTGGGGAGGACTCCTGATTGCGGATGATGTAAAGGACTTCGGCAATTTCTCTTCCTTTATAATGGAGACTGACAGTCATCTGGCCTGTACCTTCAGTGGAGTGCCCCTTGGGCTATGGAGTCAAATGCTGGACGACTGGAGGAACCCAGGTTTCAGCCAGGGTGTGTTATCAGACAGAATGGACACTCCCACTCCTGTATCCAATTTAAAAGTTGTCTTGTGGCCATTAACCATTATTTCAGCAGTCCAAAAAAGACCTTTGGATTCTGTGACCTCAGCTAAAAAAGATGGGTGATATGCACAAGGGTTTTCTGGTGCTTTAGAAGCTGTTATTGGGAGGAGTGTGCCTTTAAATTTTTGACCTAGAGCAGAAAGATTCCTGTCACATCAGACTGTTTGAAAATGCCCCCTCCTGTGGCAGGAGTGGCACTCTGCGTTAATGGCTGGACAAGTGTGGTGGTGATGTGATCTTTCCCCACCACAATGGAAACATCTAACAATGGCCGCAACCAGGCCCTATCTCTTCCCGCACTGCTCGTTGGCAGGCATTCTGGGTGCCCTGTCATATCCCCTGTGAACTGGCACCAATAACGACCTTTTTGAAAGGAATCAATGCTAGCTGCAGAGTTTTGGGTGGCTCTGATAGCTTTTCCTGGTCTGTACCAGGATTGTGTTTCAAACTAAAGTAGGGGTTGAAGGTACTGAGGATTTCTGCGTATCCAACGGTTTCCTCGGCAACCAGCTGCTGTATTAAAGTGTCTTTTGGCTCTGCACACTGACCTGATCCTTATCTGATATCTCTGAGAGTGTGGAGGCAATACAGTAGCAGTTGAAGTGGCGATACCAGTTTATCCAAATCATGGCCTGTTCAAGGCCCTCCACATAGTCCAGGGGCTTGGGAAGGGGTAAGACTTTCTCCATATTCCTGCGCATCTATTCTCTGTGGTCACAGGACTCCAGTAACAATTCGTCGCTCCATTTGCTGCTACATGCATTTCTGTTGAGCTGACTGCTTTTCTGCATTTCTCATCTACGGGGATCCTTAAAAAAATGGTTCGCAAACTGCTGCCACTGTGTATTAGTATCACAACTGGGCTGGAAACCATGTTGTTGCAAACACGGTAAACATTTATTGACTATTTACACAATTTACTGAGACAGACTTTAGCCAGACTATTAGAACATTCTTCCCTCAGGTTGCAGTTACATGTGATCTGACATCATCTGATATCACTGATGGTGTACACTAGGGGCAGGATTTTACTGGCCCACCATGGTGTGTCTCCCCACCAGCCGATGCAGTATGCCATTTAAATCTCCATTCAGTTCGGCAGAGCCGTAAAATCCTGGCCTAAATATCAGAACTAGTAACCCGTTATACTACAAGAGGCACCTTTCCTCAAGGGCACCCCTTCTACCTTTCCCCCCCACAAAGGTCTGCACCATCAAGACCCCACCCCGCCCGACGTCATCATGTGTCATTTTACGCTCATTCGGGTCGGGTCATGCGCCCGCCTGACAAACGCAATATTCTGTCCCAAGACGTAGGAACCTGGGGACTACTTGTAATTTCAATCCTGGCCACTGGGCTACTGGCCCTGCTGGGAATACAGAGCTGATGACCAATCAGATTGGCTGGCAGGTCTCTGAGGCAGGACTTCATTCCAATCTCTAGTCAATTAATGCTCCTTAGAGCATTAAACATCAGTGGGGTTGCTGTGATCGGTGGGATTGCAGGACAAGAAGCTGCCACCTGAAAAATCTTACTCATGGATTTCTGTTTTTTTTAACCTGAAAAATGGTCATCAATGGAATTGAAAATCAGGGTGAAGGCATCAGGAGTGCCTTATTAATGCCCAAGGTCCACTTAATGCCATTTCCAGATAGGCCAATAAATGGGTGAACAACCTGCCCACATGAAACAGCCTAACGCTGCTTCACCATGTAAATCTGGTGCTACTCAAGTTGCAAAATCAAGGTACAAATAGGTGAAGGTTGTGTGCGGCATTTCTTGGTGCCAGTTGCTTGACAATTCTGTTCCAGTGATGTTGAAGTAAAAACAGAAAATGCTGGCAATACTCAGCAGGTCAGGCAGCATTTGTGGAAAGGGAAACAGCTAACTTTTCAGATCAATAACCTTCAGAATGTGATGCTGAATTTTGTTTGGGCCTCAGGCTGGCATGGGCTAGCACATGGAATGATTGCTCCATTATTTTGCTGCCATTTTTTTTCTGCAAATTAAATTTCACTTCCAGTATCTTTCATGGATGCCCACACTAGAGCTAGTCATCTCCTACACTTCACAGACCCTGAAGAATCAAATGCATAGGAGTTAAAGTAAGCTCCTGGACTCTGCTCACCTGTTGATCAGTGGAATTATTAAACTACCATTCAACAGCAGGTGCTGGTAAGACAGCATGTCTGTAGTTTTGAGGCTCCTTCAACCAATGCCTGCCCTTGTCAGCAGAAAACAACATAGCAGATTGCCCCAGGAGATGCCAAATTGTTGCAGCCCACAGCTGGTACTATCAGAGTTGGTTTTTTAAAAAGTCCTATTGGCACTAAATGCACACAGCAGAGTGACGTAAAAGTTGGCATGCCTTGCTTAATTCCAGTAAAATCATATTTGCAGAGTTTGTGAGCATGTTCTTCTATTTGCTTGTGACTTTGGAATGTGTTGTCACATTATGAACAGCTTTGATAAATGGGCAGATGTTATTGCTTGTCGTGTGAAAGATCTCCAACAGGTATTTGAAATGACAATTAGTGCATGGGAACATCATTTCTTCAGTTATATTCTCTATGATAAACCCAATGAACACCTTTGGTGGCAGATAACTGTCGGACCCCTCAGCTTTCCTGCCATGCTCCTTGTTATCAGCATCCTATCTCTCATAAAACTCAGGGCCATGCTCCAGCAGTAATCCATGTTCAGTCCTATTCCTCAACGCACAGCATTGTTGTGAAGCATGCAGCACATCACAATGAAAAGTGACAACCTCTGAGTGCTGTATTAGAGGAAGCTATCAGATCTGTCCAAGAATCTGAATCCTTGCTTCAGAATGCCAATGAACTGAATGTATCAGAGTGCTGAACATGAATTTTTAAGAGGTTCCATAAACCAGGCATGCAGGAGATAGCTCATCCCCTCCGACCAAATCTCAAATTAGTTGTGGAAGGTCAAATAATGCAGGGATGGATAGATGACTGATGCAATATGTGAATTATAGCATCTTCCACGAAAATGGGCAGAAACGTCCCCGATGTGCTGCATTCATTATACGTAATTTGAACATTTATAAAATGGGAGTCCTTGAAATTCATGGGCCAGGATTTCCCATTCGTCAGGTGGGCTCGGCAGGAGCAGGCGGGGGCGGTCAGGGAGCCAGCCAACGCCCGCAATCGGCCCCGCACCACGATTTCATGTGGGCGGGCCAATTAAGGCCCGCCCAGCGTGAATTGGGAGCGGTAGCACTGAGTGCTACCTGTGCGGGCAGGGGGAGGAGGGAGAGCTGGGCCTAGTGCGCAGTTTGCACATGCGCGCGAAAGAGTGCTTCAATCTCGCAGAGGCACGGAGCGCTTTTTGAAAAAATAAATAAAGACATGAAAAACGTAATGAAACATGTGCCCTCGTGTGAATGTGTCACATGAGATGGGACATGTTTTTACTTTGAAAATAACGGTTTTATTTAAGTAGTATTAGCTTTAGGGAACCTCATCCCACCCGTAGTTGAGGTTTCCTAAAAAACGTAAAGGCTGCTTGGCCTTTTCACCTGCCCACCATCCGTAAGGTTGGATGAGCAGTGTAAAATGCAACTCAATTACCTAGTTAATGGCCTTAATAGGCCTTTCAATTATCGGCCGGCCCGCAGCCAACTCCGGCGAGCACCTGCCGAATGAAATATCGCGCAAGTTTGCAATAACATTGGGACGCATGCCTGACATCATCATGTGTCATTTTTACGTTCCAGCGTGTCGAGCGCGTGCCTGCACGCCAAATGTAAAATTCTGCCCATGAAACTGGTGTGAAAGAACTTGCAAGGTGAGGTAGCTGTAGTCAACAACAGTCAACAGACCCTAGATACTTACCCTGCTACTTCCAGATATCTATGAGGAACGTAATGAATAAATGGGCTCTAGCAAATAACCTGCTTAAACAAAATGGACTACAGATTGTCAGATGTTACTAATATCCTTGAGGATAGCCTGAAAGGAGCTGGAGGAAAAATGGTTCAGTGCTGCAGTGACTTTGATTGCAGCAGGCAAGAGTTGTGCTGGCTCTGGCAGGTGAGAGTAGGTTACTTTGCAAAATGTGATATAATACTGTCACTTCCTCCCTTGAGAAGAAAAAGCTCCCTAATACATAATTCATCATTGTGCTACAGGTATGTTCTCTTCAGCCTATAAACTCAGTTGGGAAAGCAAGGGTTTCTCCGAACATACATCTTCTACTTACTCCCCAGCCGCAGCTTAGTTTCCTCCTCTTCCCCCGATCAAGAGGGATTCCAAGAAATACCCCCATGAAGATTGTGACCTGCTGATGCAAATTTCTGAAGTTTTAACAATTTGAATGCCAAAAGCCCCTTCATAGCCATTTTATCAGGTAATAATCTTGGGTTAACTGTAAGAAAGCTATCCCCAAGCTGTATAAATAAATTCCAATAATCAGCCCTGATCCCTTCAGACGCAATTTTAAATATCCATTTGTGATCTTCTTTCATTCATGGTTAGTAGATGGGCCCAAAATCCAGCACTAATGGCCAGGACCAAATTCTGTGGATTTCCCTGGTGGTATCTCCCAGGTTTTTTGGCACAAAAAAAAAATCAAAATTGACCCTCCCAAGGCATTAATATTCAAGGTTGGGATCCTATGTTTGGGGATTTTCTGAAACTTGCTTGAGTGTATCATTCCAAATGTTTGAATTAATTAGTAATAGTTTTGAATGGCTCAGAAAAGAAGTACCACTGTGAAGAGTGTCATCTTCCAATTCCTTCCTCGACATGACAATTGCACAGCCCTATGGTGTGGGAGCCTCAAAAGGGTAACATTAAATCTGATAATAAAACCACTAACATTATTTTAAATTAATTATTTGTTTCTTATGTCATAATCAGTTTCATAAGTATGGGGGTAAATATTTGTTTTCATCATCAGGGTAGTAATCTGGCAGAGTGGATCACCCACCCAATTCTATCAATGAAAATCAGGCAGCTTCTACAACAAGCAGGCATTTGGCTTTGTTAGAATATCGTACAGGCAGTGAAGACAAAATCTCATGAAGGCTTTTTAAGTGTTTAAAACCAGGAAACATATAATGTTCCTACTTCTCGCATCAAGGATATCTGCATGTTTTATTGAATCATTCTTTGCAAAGTACTCGACTTGAGAAACAAAAGGTTTCTTTGAGAATCTGATTAACAACCTTGTAAAAAAAAAGACTGTAACTCTTACTTATATTTCCTCTATTACCCAGCTACATAAATTTGTCCAACACATACTTCAAGATCAAGGTTTGATTTCTTTAGTTTTCCTTGTGCTTTTTCTTGTACAATGGCTTTTTTGGAGGGATTTTGGGAAACTTGTGCTATACCCTCATATTTTTCTTTCCCATGACTGATAAGAACAGCAACATCATCTCCACATTTAAAAATTCTTAAAAGGTCCTGGCATTTTGACATAGGGCTGGGTGAAATTTCTATTGTTGATAAACTTAACAAACTATCAATTTCTGCTAAGCTATTTTCACTAAAGTTATTGACGGAAGGATTTTCATAATTTGGTGTCCACTTTAGAGTTTAAAAAATGGCAAATAGTAAAACAAAACAAAATAGTCGATGGTTCAAATCCAAAGACAAGTTAGATTTAAGCAGAAATATTTTTACAAGCTTAGAGAAAGTAACTATCATGAGAAGACGGATAAGTATCATCATAGCTGTCAAATCCACTAGTGTCCAAAAGACATTGGAGAACAAGATAATAGTTAGATGAGGTAATAACAGTTTTAATAGAAGGGCCACTAAGGACTGTATTGGTCCATTGAAGTTTCCTTATGGCAGATTTGGCTTGACCCCTAGGCAATAGCAGAGGTTTTAAACAAGGCTTTACATCAGTCATGAAGATGATGCTCAGTTACTAATAATACATTGTGCAGTTGGTGCTCAAATTGAAAGTGTCAAAGGAGATGAAGATATTGTCCTGGACCTATTGGCATTCATCCGAGGATATTAAAGATATGGGAGCTGTTTTCTGAACCCTGAAAGGTCCTTGTTCATATATTTAACAGCTTGCTGGATTCAAGTTTGCTCATGAACAGGAGAGAGGCCCATGTGAAATTAATAATTTTAAAAGTGCCTTGTTGAAAAAAGAGACGTCTAAGCTTTTCATCTTGCACTCATGAGGACACTCGCAAGAATGCCAATATAAGGGGGAAATTTATATTGTATGTGAAGAGTGGCTGACTGGTTGGCAAGTGGCTTTGCTATGGAGAATGTGACTGACGATTGACTGCCAAGCATTATTTGAAATTTAAACCAGGCAGCTTGACCCTGATTGGTCAAGACATTGCCTTGAGGAATGAGTCAACAAATGGCTGTCACTTATTTTGTTTAACTGAAACAGGCGCAGTGTATGCGCATGTTCTTTCTGTCTGCAAAGAACAGGGCTCTGTGTATTAAAAAAGACAGTGGCTGAATTTTAAAATAAAAAAGGGCTGCTTTGGGTTGGGTGTGGAGTTGGGTTAAAGTCTCAGAAATATGTCTCCTGACCTTCGTTCAAACAGCCGAGTTTCGGCTTTAACTGAGGCCAGAAGATTAGTGGGTGGCCAACCTGATCCAAGGAGGTGGATTGCACCTTAAGTATGATAATGAGACTGTGAATATTCAGCTTTTAAACTTTAAATGCTGTCGGCCAGGATTGCTGAAACCCAGCAGAAGAGTTGATGGATTCAGGAATCACTGTTTTCACAACTACCTCCTGGATTCATGCCTGTGAAGCTTCTGTAATCGGACACCCTGACCCACCCACAACCTTCCCCCTGAAAATTCAGATTCCACAATGAGGCTTCCAACCTCCCTCCCGCACCAAACCCTGATCCCTTTCCCTCTTCTTTACCAGGCCCAGATCCACTCCCTGTGGGTCAAGTGAGTAAAAATTCTGCTCAATAACTCAAAACCAGGAAATTACAGGCCCATTAATTTGACTTCAGTAAAAGGCAAGTTGTTAGAAGGAATCACTAGAGCATCTAGTGCAATGTGAATCTCAATATGGCTTATGGAAAAGTAGGTATTCCCTCATCAACCTGGTTGAATTTTTTGAGGAAGTTACTCAGACATCGGTTGCCAAGTTAATGTTGTGTATTTTGAATTTTCAAAAGCTTTTGAAAAAGTGGCACACAAAGAATACTAAATAAGGCTGAGGCCTGTGAAATTGAAAGTCAAATGTTGGATTAGATAGAGAAAGGTTCTCTTAGGTGGTATGTGATTCTTAATGGTACCATTTCTGCATTGGGTCTAGTTAGTACAGGAACTCAGTTGTATCAAAACTGTTACAGGAAAGTTAAAAAAGAATAAAGCCAGACAGACTGCCTGACATTGAGCTCAGCATCAAAAACATCAAAGGCACAAACTGCCCAGTCGACCCTGCAAAGTCCTCCTCACTAACATCTGGGGACTTGTGGCAAAATTGGGAGAGCTGACCCACAGACTAGTCCAGCAACCGCCTGACATAGTCATACTCACTGATTCATACCTTGCAGACAATGTCCCAGACTCCTCCTTCACCATCCCTGGGTATGTCATGGTCCACTGGCAGGATAGACCCACCGAACGTAGCAGCAGCACAGTGTATACAGTCATGAAGGAGTTGCCTCAAAATTGTCTTTGGGTCCCATGAAGTCTCATGGCATTAGGTCAAACATGGGCAAGGTAACCTGCTAATTACCTCTCAACTGACGAATCAGTAGTCCTTCACCTTGAACGCTACTTGGAAAAGGGTAGTAAGGGCATAGAATGGACTGTTGGTGGGAGGCTTGAATGTCCATCACCAAGAGTGGCTCAGTAGCACCATTGCTGACCAAGCTGGCCAAGTCCTGAAGGACATATCTGCCAGACTGGATCTACAACAGATGGTGAGTGAAGAAACAAGAGAGAAAAACCTACTTGACGTTCTCCTCATCAATTAACCTGTCGTAGCTGCATCTATCCATGACAGTATTGGTGGAAGTGAGCATAGCACAATCCTCGTGGAGACAAAGACTCATCTTCACACTAAGGATACAGTTCATTGTGTTGTGTGGCACTACCACCGTGATAAACAGGATAGATTCATAACAGAGCTAGCAGCTCAAAACTGGGAATCCACAAGGCACTCTGATCCATCATCAGCAGCAGAACTGTATTCAACTACAATCTGTAACCATATAGGCTGGCATATACCTCACCACCATTACTGTCAGGCCAAGGGATAAATCCTCGTTCAATAAGGATTGCAGGCAGGCATGCCAGGAGCAACACCAGCTTTACCTAAAACTGAGATACCAACCTGATGCAGCTGTAAGACAGGACTACATACTTGCTAAACAGAGGAAGGAGCATGTAATGTATATAGCAAAATAAACCTTCAGTGATCAAAACAATCAGATCAAAGCTCTGCAGTCTTACCACATCAAGTCATGAATGGTGGTGGGCAATTAAACAACTAGCCAGAGGAGGAGACTCTCCCTATGCTCAATGATGGTGGAGCCCAGCACATCAGTGCAAAACACAATGCTGAAACATTCATAACCATCTTCAACCAAAAGTGCTGAACGGATAATATCTAAGTCTTCTCCTAAAGTTCCCAGCATCAGAGATATCAGCCTTCAGCCAATTCAATTCACTCCACATGATGTGAAGAAATGGCGGAAGGCACTGAATATAGCCAAGGCTTTGACAACAACCAGCTGTCATACTCAAGACTTGTACTTCAGAACTAGCCATGCCCCTAGCCAAGATGTTCCAGTACAGTCAGTACAGTTTTGAAACTGACGTTTACATGACAATGTGAAAAATTGCCTAAGTATTCCCTGTCCACAAAAAGCAGGACAAATCCAAAATGGACAGTCTACTCTCAATCATCAACAAAGTGATGGATGGTAACATTGACAATGCTATCATGTGGCTCTGTTGTCAGTTTGGGTTCCCCAAATCCAATCCAGGCTTCATTATAGCCTTGCTCCAAACAAGGACAAAAGAGTTGAATTTCAGAGGGGAGGTGAGAGTGACTCCCCATGACATCACTGCAGCATTGGACCAAGTGTGACATCAAGGAGCCATAGCAAAATTGAAATTAACGGTAATTGGGGGAAACCTCTCCACTGGTTGGAGTCATACCTAGCACAAAGGAAGGTGGTTGTAATTGTTGGAAGTCAATCAACTCAGCCCCAAGACCTCACTGCAGGAGGTCTTCAGGAGAGTGTCCTGGGCCCAACAATCTTCAGCTGCTTTATCAATTACTTTCCCTCCATCATAGGTCAGAGGTGGGAATGTTCACTGATGATTGCATAGTATTCAGCACCACTTGCGATTCCTCAGCCACTGAAGCAGTCTGCGTCTGCATGCAAAAAGACCTGGACAGCATTCAGGCTTGGGTTAATAAATTACATGTAAATTCACACCACATGACTGTCAGGCAATGACCATCTCCAACAAGAGAAAATCTAACTATCGCCCCTTGATATTCAATGGCATTAACATCACTGAGCCCTCCATCATCAACATTATGGGAATTACCATTGACCAGAAACTGAACTGGACCAACCATATAAATGCTGTGGCTACAAGAGCAGGTCAGAGGCTGGGAATTCTGTTTTTCATTCTTTCATGAGATGCGAGCATTGCTTGCAAAGCTACTCATCTCAGGTTGTCCTTGAGAAAGTGGTGGTCAGCTGCAGCAAGTAACTCACCTCTTAACTCCCTAAAATCTGCCCACCATCTAGAAGGCACAAGCTAGGAATGTGGTGGAATACTCTCCATTTGCCTGGATGAGTGCAGTTCCAAAAACACTCAAGAAGCTTGATACCATTCAAGACAAAGCAACCAGCTTGATCGATGACCTACCCATCATCTTAAACATATAATCCTCCACCACTGATGCACAGTGGCAGCAGTGTGTACCATTTACGAGATGTGTTGCAGCAACTCTCCAAGCCTCCTTCAACAGGGCCTTCCAAACCTGCAACCTACACCACTGAGAAGGACAAGGGCAGAGGATGCATGGGAGCACCATCACCTGCAAGTTCCACTCCAAGTCAAACCATTCTGACTTGGAAGTATATTGTTATACATTCAATGTCACTGGTCAAAAACTTGGAACTCCCTTCCTAACAGCACTGTGTGTGTACCTACACCACATGAACTGTAACAAGTCAAGAAGCTCACCACTGTCTTCTCAACAGAAATTTGGGATAGCAACAAATGCTGACCTTACCAGCAACACTCATACCAGGAACACAATTATGTGCTCAAGGCTGCTGAGCAGGGGAAGAACCTGGGTGCTATAATGCATGAATCGTTAAAGGACCACAACCAATGATATGAGGCCATAGCCAGATCAAATAGAATGTTGGAGTGTATTAATGTATTGCCAAGATTATTGAATATAAAACAATAAATACTATTCCTCTTTGTATAAATCCTTGTTTAGGCCTCATCTAGAGTACTGTGTCCAGTTTTGGTCCCCATACCTAGTGGGTGATATATGGTCCTCAAGAAGGTACAAAAATGGGCCTCTAGATTTATACCTAGGTTAAAAGCCCTTAGCTACCACAATAAGCTTAGAAAGCTAGGGATTTTTATTCTAGAAAAGTACAAACTTCAAGAGGATTTAACTAAGGTGTTTAAGATAATGAAAATGTGAGAGTTGGTACTTGCAGGTAGGCTTGAAGACCAGGGGATTTGTGTGAATTACCTAAGCATTGAACTAGATTAGATTTTAAGGAGAAATTTCTTTATTATGAGAAGCTACCAGCACTTGTAGTGAGTGTAGATTCACTGCAAACGTTCAAACAGGAGTTGAATGAGTACTTGAGTGTGGTCAGCATAATAGCATACGGAAGATAAGTTAGTAATAGATGAGTCTCACATTCATGTCGGTCTTCTGGAACTTCAGGGTCGGTGAGGAATTTTCTAGAGTTTTTATTTCTATATTGGCTTCAAGGGGAGAATTTTCTGCATGTTGGGTGGGCTGGTTGGGAATGGGTGCGGAGCCGATCGCCGCCCACGATCGGCTCCACACCGGTATTTTACATGGGTGGGCGATTAAGGCCCTCCCAGCAAGATGCACGGCCGATAGCACTCAGCGCTACCTGTGCAGGCAAGGGGAGGGGGGAGAGTCAGAGCCTGCGCTCTTTTGCGCGCATGTGCGTGAAAGAGCGCAAAAATCTCCCTTGAGGCACGGAGCTGCCTCAGGGAGATTAAGTAAATATTGAAATTTTTTAACAAAGATAAAAATTATTTACACAGGTCCCCTCATGTGACGGTGTCACATGAGCTGAGGCATGTTTGTCAAGTTATCAGAATTTATTTATTGATTTTATTAAACCTTCAGGAAATCTCATCCCACCCGTGGATGAGGTTTCCTGAAAAACGCGAAGGCCGCTTGGGCTCTTCGCCTGCCCGCCAACCTTAAAGTTGGACGGGCAGCGCTGTTAATTATCTTAATTATTTCCCTAATGGTCTTAACAGGCCTTTGACAGTTCAGCGGGCACGTGCCCGCCAAACAAAAGGTCTAAATGATCGCGATGATGTCGGGATGCACACCCGACGTCATCGCATCATTTTATGCGTCAGCAGGTCGGGCCCGCCCCCACACGCCAACGTCAAAATTCTGGCCCAAGTTTTTTTCCTCGTTTTCCAGAGTATTAGGTTGGTGGCCACTTTGAAATTTTTCGTTCAATCCTCATGTGGAGCAGACCACTGGCATCCTAAAGCAATGATTCCACTGCCTGGATTGGTTGAGGATAGTTTTTCAGTACTCACCGAAGTATGTCTTCAGACTTGTGGTGATCAGCTGCATCCTCCACAACCTCACCATCATGAGGGGCACAATCCTTGTCACCAGGGCTTTGCCAACCACCTGAGGAGGAGGAGGACGAAGGGAGGAGGAGGACAAAAGGAGGAGACAGCCAGCATTTTATCAATCTGGTTGGACTGTCTGGAAGCATTTTGTCAGATTCCAGTTCCCCTAAAAAAAGTCCCTAGATCACCATTGCCCCACACTCCCTCACCTTACCATCCCTCTGTTACAGACCATCATAGAGTTCTCTTGGTCACAAGCATGAAATAAAAGACACCACTAAAACACCCATTCCATACCAACTCTATCCAGAAACTTCCAATAATAAATACAATAATTAATTATTCACCCTTGTGTTTCCCTTGGTGCATGTCATGTGGGTGCCAGAGAGTAAAGTATCTAAGTTTGCTGATGATACCAAACTAGGTGGAAAGGTAAGCTCTGAGGAAGACACAGAGAGCTGCAAAGAAATACAGGCAGGCTAGGTGAGTGGGCAACAAGATGGCAGAGGGAGTATAATATAGGGAAATGTGAAGTTATTCACTTTGGTCATAAGAATAAAAAAGCAGAATGTATTTTAAAAGTTGAGAAACTTGTAAGTGTTGATGTTCAAAGAGACTTGGATGTCTTGGTACAAGGAATGCAGAAAGTTAGCATGCAGATGCAGCAAGCAATTAGGAAGGCAAGTGGCATGTTGTCCTTTAGTGCAAGGGGATTGGAGTACAATAATAAAAAGTGCTTTGCTATACATGTACAGCATTTTGGTGAGATCATATCTGGAGTAGTGTGTGCAGTGTACAGTTTTGGTTTCCAAATTTTCGAAAGGATATACTTGCACTGCAGGCGGTACAGTGAAGGTTCACTAAACTGGTCCTTGGGATGAGGGGTTGTCCTCTGATGAGAGGCCGAATAAATTGGGCTTTTTTTCTCTGGAGTTAGAGAATGAGAGGCAGCCTCAATGAAACCTACAAAATGCTGAAGGGGCTTGATAGGGTAGACGCTGAGAGATTGTTTCCATAGGTCGGGGAATCTAAAACACGGGGACACAATCTCAGGGTAAGAGGCCAATTATTTAGGACTGAGTTGAGGAGAAATTTCTTAACTCAAAGGGTGTGTCTTTGGAATTCTCTACCCCTGAAAGTTGTGGATGATCCCTCATTGAGTACATTTAAGACTGGGATAGACAGATTTTTGGTCTCTCAGGGAAATGGAGTTGAAGGCCAAGATCAGCCATGATTGTACTGAATGGTGGAGCAGGCTCAACAGGCTGTGTGATCTACTTCTGCTCTTACTTCTTATGTTCTTATGTACCACATTGGCATTGGCAGCAGCAGTCTGGGCTGACTGGCTGGTAGGCAACAGCAGGGGCACTGGAGGAGTGGCATTGGTGGAAGTATAAATGCTGTCATCCTGAGACAGAACGGTACCACTGAGACTCTGGCACTTTCCCAGGACAGCTCCTCAGCAACGTAGCAATCTGCTGGACTGCTGTGAGGCCTTGCAAGCCCCTTTGAGCACTGGTGGCAGCAGTCTGAGCTTGCATCCCTGACACGCATGGCAATAAGCAGAGAACTCACAACCTCAGTGCAGCAATCTGACATTGCTTGGCTTCTGCCTGGAAACTGAGATACTGGCCATCACATTACAGCTTGGTCTGCAATTGTCTTCTTGAAGTTAGCCACCACTTCCACACTGGATGAGATGGGTTCCAAGTTCTGTGCAAAGCCTGGTGCAACATTGGGCCTGGACTCCTCTGTGCTCTTTGACAGTGACAACAGGCTCTCTGGAAGGTCTGAAAAATACGGCATGCATTTCTGTGTGCATGCCTGAGGTGGTTTTGGGGTGGTTAGAATCAGTTTTACTTTATTTTTAATCCGATACTAACACATTAGCCAAAGGGGTCAGTTTGATTTTATATTAATGTCTTAAAAGAGATCAATCACATTTATCTATTAACTGATTGAATTATGCATGTTTTGAAAGGTAGCTTTAATGGTATAAAAGTTTAAAGAATCAGCTTTTTAAAAATTCATTGTAATAACTTTAGTTGCAAGTTTCACACTGCATGTTTCAGAACAAAGGAGCTGTGAACTCTGGTAACCTCACACAGCATGGAACCGAGAACTGGTTGAAACTAACTGTAACCAGTTCTCCACAGATGTTGCCAGACCTGCTGAGTTTTACCAGCATTTTCTGTTTTTATTTCAGATTTCCAGCATCCGCAGTATTTTGCTTTTATCTAACCAGTTCTCACCAGTTGAATGAATAGGAGTCTTTACAGTTCTCCGCGGGTGTCTCATCAGCTCAAGATACCAATTAGAACGGACCACATACTGATCACACAGTGTCTAAGCCAACCAGTGGGCTAGAGTAGCTCTGAACACGAGGTGGTCTAACTGTCAGAAAGGGTTAAATAGCCAGAGTTCACCACATGATTGCACAGAAACAAAGAGAAGCTCCAGAGGTGGAAATTGCAGACTTGATAAACAGGGAAGCTCCACCTGATGTAGCAAAACCAGGAAGCCATTAGAGCAGAAGAATCCTGAAAGGAGTCAGGCATGTGAACTGCACCCAGGGCTCAGATAGAAAGTAAAAACCAAATTACTGCCTTGAAATGTTAAGTATAACTCTAATTTCCTAATAAATTGTCCTGATTTACTACATCAAAATATCTACTGTTACTTTAATGGTTTAGTCTTGTTGAACTTAATCTTGAGCGGGCCAAAAACCCACATCAACCTTCTCCTGTAAGCTGCCCCATAGAAGTTCTCATCTGAATCCTCTGCAGCAGAGCTCATTTGTGACCTCACCGTCCAGTGAGCTGACACACACAGTGTCATTCCCCCAGGCTGGCTGCAGCCCACTCGTACTTGGAACGTAACTCAACACATGCAGATACCACCTTTACACTGCCTTTTAAAGTAAATGCAGTGCTAACATCTGAATGTCAGATGAAGTGACAGTGCTTATTCTTCAGAGGGCTGTTCTTCCTCTGGACCTTTATTCTCAAGTACTATTGGCCAGCCAGGCAGCAATTCTTGGTCATTTCAAAGCATAAATGCATAAGGGGATAGGGTAAGAGTGGGATCCAGGGTGGGGGTGGGAGTGGGGGGGAAAGCAAGAGGTGCATGGTTATACCATCTGCAGCTTGTACATAATACCAAATTTGGAGATGGGAGTTAAGTGGGATTTCAGAAGATAAGGCAAGAACATATCTTCATCCTAGGTGGCTTCAGCAACATTGTTTGCAATGGCTTCTGTGATGGCTGCGTCAATAATGCCGGGTAACATTTCCTCAAGAGGGTGAGGTCATGTAGCCGTGCCTGTCCCCTGCTGGTTCATTGCTGCTCCCTCCTGTTATGGGTCACCCTAACAGAGAGAGAGAAGAATGTCAGTGAATATGTTGCAATTTGTTCTGGGTAATGTGTCCATCATTGCTGAATGGCTGACAGTACATGGAAACTGAGAGATCTGGGTGTAAGGCTTACAGTAGTGGCAGGTGTGTACAGGTGAGTTGGGACATATGAATATTTGGCATGAGTTCTGACTGCTAGAGATTGTTGATGGGTGAGGGATGGCAATGTGCTGCATTGAGCAATGTGAGAGGTTGGTTGTGCAGTCACTGGGATATAGAATTTGCAGTTGCATTCACTGATCTTCATCACATGTGTGAGGTCATTGAACATCTTCCAGCATTCCACCTCAGGGTTAGACTCCTGCTCTATTGCCTTTGCAGTGTCTGTCTGAAGGGCCTCCTGGCCCCCTGTGAAAGAGCACCTCTCTCTTCCTTTCAACTTCCTGGAATTAGACCTCCAGCACTGCATTGGAGAAGCTAGAAACCCTCTCTCAGGGCTGCTCCGTCTTTGCTCAGATCTGTTCCTGTTCCAAATGTGTTTCCCAGCCAGTTGAATGAGCTGCTCAGAATGCAACATCTTTTTGAGAGGCACAGGCTGGCTTTAAGTGCAGGCTAGCTTTAATTGATGCCAATTTTGCACAAACCTGGGAACCCTGCTGAACATGCAGTGCAGTTAGCACTGTGCTGCGTGCCACTATCATGGAAGTGAGCAGGCAGCATGTAGTTTGTATGCTGCTTGCATTAATTTCAAGGGCACAGGCTAATCAAGCATCATGATTCCTGCACCCGGCAATGTGCCTTATCAAATTTCAACCCTGATGCTGTTCGGGCAGCAGGGATGTTACAATGGTTGTGTGAGAATCTTGACGATGGTTTGGTAATTTTTAATGCCACTATATAGAGCCTCAACAACTCTTGGACATATTCTCTACATAAACCAGCTTTTATTTCTATTTTAAAAGCAAAATACTGAGGATGTTGGAAATCTGAAACAGAAACAAAAACCGCTGGAAAAACTCAGCAGGTCTGACAGCATCTGTGGGGAGAAAGACAGAGTTAACGTTTCGAGTCCGTATGACTCTTCTTCAGAACTAAAGAAGAAGTAAAAATGTGGTGACATATATACTGTTTAAGGGGGTGGGACAGGTGAAGCTGGATAGAAGGCCAGTGATAGGTGGAGGCAAAGGAGAGATTGCAAATGATGTCATAAACAAAAGATCGAAGGGGTGTTGATGTTGCAACCTCCGTCCCATCTGTTCTGATGATACCACTTTCCAAAACAATGCTTCTGACATGTCTTCCTTCTTCCTTAACCGAGGTTCCCCACCCACTGTAGTTGACAGGGCCCTCAGCCGTGTCCAACCCATCTCCTGCGCTTCTGCCCTCACACCTTCCTCTCCCTCCCAGGACCATGATAGGATCCCCCTTGTCCTCACTTATCACCCCACCAGCCTCCGCATTCAAAGGATCATCCTCCACCATTTCCACCAACTCCAGCATGATGCCACCACCTAACACATCTTCCCTTCACCCCCCCGTCGGTATTCCGTAGGGACCCTTCCCTCTGGGACACCCTGGTCCACTCCTCCATCACCCCCAACACCTCAACCCCCTCCCACGTCACCTTCCCATGCAATCGCAGAAGGTGCAACACCTGCCCCTTTACTTCCCCTCTCCTCACCGTCCAAGGGCCCAAACACTCCTTTCAGGTGAAGCAGCGTTTCACTTGCACTTCATTTAATTTGGTCTACTGCATTTACTGCTCCCAATGCAGTCTCCTCTACGTTGGCGAGACCAAACGCAGACTGGGTGACCGCTTTGCAGAACACCTTCAGTCTGTCCACAAGCATGACCCAGACCTTCCTGTCGCTTGCCATTTCAACACACCACCCTGCTCTCATGCCCACGTGTCCGTCCTTGGCCTGCTGCAATGTTCTAGTGAAGCTCAACGCAAACTGGAGGAACAGCACCTCATCTTCCGATTAGGCACTTTACAGCCTTCTGGACTTAACATTGAGTTCAACAGCTTCAGCATGAACTCTCTCCTCCATCCTCATCCCTTTTTGATCCCCTTTTTTCTAATATTCATTTTTAAATTTTTATATATATATTTTTCCCACCTATTTCTATTATTATTATTTTTTAAATTTATTTTCATTCGTTGTTTTATCCCCACCTTTTAGCCTATTTTGATCTTTTCTCCCACATTGTCCCCTCCCCCACCCCACCCCCACTAGAGCCATCTGTCACTTGCTTGTTCTGCTTTCTACTCTTAATGTCACCATTAGCACCTCCTTTAACCAGTATCATCAACATCAACACCCCTTCGATCTTTTGTTTATGACATCATTTGCAATCTCTCCTTTGCCTCCACCTATCACTGGTCTTCTATCCAGCTTCATCTGTCCCACCCCCTTAAACAGTATATATTTCAACACATTTTTACTTCTCTTTAGTTCTGAAGAAGAGTCATACAGATTCAAAACGTTAAATCTGTCTTTCTCTCCACAGATGCTGTCAGACCTGCTGAATTTTTCCAGCAGTTTTTGTTTTTATTTCTATTTGTTCATGGGATGTTGGCATTTATTTCTTGCCTATCCCAATTACTCTTGGTAAAGTGTGGTGAGCTGCCTTCTTGCACTGCCATAGTCTACATGGTGTAGGTACACCTACAGTACTGTTAGGGAGGGAGTTCTAGGATTTTGATGCGGCGACGACAAAGGAATGGCAATATATTTCCAACTCAAGGTGGTGCGTTATTTGGAGAGGAACTTGGAAACCTACAATATACCTGTATATCTATACATTCAGCACATTTCAATTATGTATCCCAATCTGAACATTTGTTCAGCACATTCATGATCTCTTCTAAAACCATCCCAATATTACTGTTGCATTTTATTTGGGTGCTCCTGCATCTTGTTCATGAGTATCCTGCTAATCGCCTTCCCTGTCACATTAAGCAAACTGCCTGTGGAATTCTTACAATATTGATGCCCATCCTCTTGTACATTACAGTAATTTTTGCCACTTTCTATACCTTAAATACATTTTACATAATTAAACTGCAATAATTATAAAAGAGACTTGTCTCTTTATAGAACAGGGCTGAAACTTGCACATTTGCCACTTTTTGGAACAAACTTACATCAAAAATATGAACTGCACTTTTAATGTAAATTTACAGAATGTCTTTAAAATTAGTCCATTACTATTGCTTGGTCATAAATATTCACTTAGGAGTAAAACTGGTAGAGTGGATACCATGCCCATAATGGTAAGTCAATAGTCAGACTTAACAATAGAAAGCAAAATGCCTAATTCTAAATAAATGTATGAATTCTTCTGTTAAATAAAGCATTCCTTATAAGAAATATGAGGCTCAGTGTCAAACTTGGTCTGATAACACTGCTGTGAAAAGCGCTTTGGGATATTGTACTACATTGAAGGTGCTATTCAAATACAAGTTGACATTGTTGTTGTTGAATAGCCATGTGATCAAGGCCGCAGGCTGAGAGATAGCTTGTTATTAGAATACAAATGTCACTTCTTATCGTTTTGTTAAAAAGATTTAGAAGATGGGGAAATTGCCACTTGGCATTCCTGGGTACGTATGTGTCACTAAATTGAGATCATCAGGAATACTAACATGGCTGTTTCATGTGACTGACACCAAAAATGGGTGAAGGCTGCTCAAATAATTAGTCAATTGAACTGAGGAGATTCCTCTGAAAATAAAAGATATGGCTACTTTTCAGTTTTTTGTTTTCTCTAGTTCCTCTTAAGTTCTAATTCTTTTACAATCTTTGTCAGTTTGGTTGTCTGAGTTTTAAGCCTAGTAGATGGAAAAGGGGGCTCTGTAAAAAGCAGAAAGTGCTTCTCCAACAGAGAAGGAGAGAAAGAAGCATGTAAGATAAAGAATTTACTTGGGATAATCTGGATTCAAGAACAATGGGTAGCACTTCTACAGATGGATGTTCATCACTCTTGACATCTTCAAAGGTTAAATCCATCAACCAAGAGGAAGACAAGACAAGCAGATCATCTATGTCAGTTTATAAGGGCAAGGTTATAAGTGTTCAGAAGTATTGCTGATTATGAGCACATGACCCCTCATTTTAAGTGAGGTGCAAGCATAGAGCTGGATGGTTGATTTTGAGGCCCAGGTCATTTTAATTTCCAAGCCTAAGTTAAGAGCAGCACACCTGCCTCTTGCCCAAACCTATCACCAATGATGTCAGTCCAGTGGGTGGGAGTTGAGCAAGCATATATAGCAGGCTGAGGACCCAGGGGAATGGTGCCGGCTGTCAGAGTAACTACTGGTGGGATGGGTGGACAATTGCAGCAAGACAGGGAAGCCTGGGACCCTAGATTTCCTCATGGGTCCTTGAAAATCTCCTCAGTCCACAAGGAAACCTTATAAAAGTAAATGGAAATAAAAGAATGTTTAACAGGCAGCTGATCTGCTACCTGAAATCACAAGACACATGCATGAAACCTGTTTCAGTCACTAGCCTTGTAGTACATTCCATAACCTCACAACCCTCTCTGTGAAAAAAGGTCCTCCCGCTCTCTGTCCTCAATCTACACTGGATTTTATATCTATGCCCCATCCTTCTAGACCTTCAACTACTGGAAACAGTCTTTTTCTATCTATTAATTCTGTCACAATTTTAAATAGTGTTATCAAATCACCAAGAAATTATATTGCATTTATATAGCATCTTTCACAACTTCTGGATACCTCAAAGTACTTTTGAAACACAGTTACTGTTGTAACGTAGGAAGCACAGCACATAGGTTCCATCAATAACAATGTGATAATGACCAGATAATCTATTCTTTAGTAATATTGATTGTGTTTTAAATATTGGCCAAGTCCCCACTGATAATTCCCTTTCTCTTCTAAATAGTGCCACTGGATCTTTTACATCTACCTGAGACGATGGACAGGGCCTTGATTTAACATTTCATCAAAAAGGCAACATTTCCAACAATGCAGCTGTCCCTCAGTACAGCACTAGAGGGTCAGCCTAAGTTTTTGTGCTTAAGGCTTTGGAGTAGGGACTTGAACCTACAAACCTCTGACTCAGAGACAAGAGTGCTATCAACTGGTGTCACCTACTACTTCACCAGCTAACCACAGGCATATTGAACTGTTTAAAGAAGACCTATTTTTAAAAAAATACAAGAAAAGGCACTGATCAAAAATGGCTGCCACGTGTCACCTGATGTTTGATATTGCAACTTGACCACTTTTCTGGAAATTTTCTAGACGAATTGCACTGCAGACCTGTTGCATGGAATTTCACACCTGTGGGGTAAGGGGTGGGGGTTGGTGTCAAGGTCTGCTTCAAATAGGGACTCTTTTGAAAGGAAGGCACTAAAAATGCAAAGTTCTGGACTTTGATCAGATGAAGTTTGATCAAGACAATGGGAACTGCTAACCAGCCAGATACTCAACAGACATTCAAAAACCCCTGTGGAGGATGAAATAACCCCATCTCCTGTTGATTTCTATCTTGCAATGTTTCAAAAGTTTCAGAGAATGAAAATATCAAGAAATGGGATTATTTGGTCTGCATCAATAACTGCAAGACATACTAATTGAATTCCTTTCTCGGAATATACACACAGGAGTTTTAAAAACTGGGTCTGCCAAGCAGAATGAGGGGGAGGATAAAGAAACATCACAGTCATCTAAAAACACTGCTGGACGTGAGTAGTAAAGATCTCTCTCTTTCTCTTTCTCTCTCAAGCTAAAAGAATATCAACTCCAGAATTTTACAGGAAACCAACTAACTCCAAACGGCCGCAACGTTCAATAATCTACGCCTCGAAGACAAGCAAAGGACTTAATCATATATTCATTAAACTTTCATTGCAATCTAATTTTCTTACTTCTTATGTGTGTGTTTGTGGTCGCATCTTAATTATTTTTATCTCAGGTTTAGTAACTAATAAACTTACTTTTTCTTTCACTCAAGAAAACTTGGTTTGATTAGCTCCTTATTAAAAATAAATACATTTGGATTGGAAAATGCATTTAAGGGGAAAAGCAATTTTAAAACCTTTGTTGTGACAACTGAGGGGGCTGAATAGAAGGGAAGCCAGTTCAATCCTCCTCACCCAGTCACAACGCTGGTTACTATGGAAAATAACTCTGTGACCTCCATTGTTCTAATGAAAACAGCCTCAATTGTTCATATCTTTCTTTGTATTTGTATTTCCTCATATCAGGCAACATCCTAGTGAACCTGTGCTGTACCAATTCTATTGAATCAACATTCTCTCTATGGTGCAGCCAGGAACTTAATGTAATATTTTTGTCTATTCTACCATTTTATCAATATCTCCTTACAGTTCCCTGTCGTCCTCAAAATTATTTACTATCCCCCCCCTATTTACAGATCATCTGTAGAATTGAACTTCATTCGCTCTAGTCTATATTCAAATTATTGACCACAGTGAACAGAAGTGGTCAGAGAACAGAACCCTGTGGGACATTACAAACCACTTTCAGTCACTATGAGAAACTGTCCTTAACTCCTATTCTCTGTTTCTTCTTTCCTAGCCAAGTGTCAGCATTTGCTCAGTAGTCAGAACACCATGAGTTCAAGCACCCTTCAGAGACTAGTGCACATAATCCAGGTTGACACTTCAGTCCAGGGCTGAGGAAGACCTGCACAGTTGGATGCGCTGTATTTTAGATGAGGCATTAAATCAGTATTTCTTCTCAGTTGGATGTAAAAAATCCCATTTGAAGGGCAGGGGAGTTCTCCCAGTGTTCTTTATAATATTTATCCCTCAATCAGCATCACTAAAACAGATCATTTGGACATGTAACTCAATGCTGCTTGTGGGATCATGCTGTGTGCAAAGTGGTTGCCACATTTCCATGGATGATAGCAGTGACTACATTTCAAAATGTACATCATTGGCTGTAAAGCACTTCAATGGTCTTGAAAAATGCTGTATAATTGCATCCTTTACTTCCTTTAATTCAAATTATTTCCTTTCCCAGTTCAAATTTCTTTAATCTTCTCCAAAGACTTTCTGAAAGTGAACACCGCATCCACTACATTTCTGTCTTCCTACATATTTAACATTTGTGTTAACTGCTTCCAGCCATTTTAACCTTATTTAGATAATTAGTAATTTCACTTTTAATTGAAGATTCCAAAATTATTCCTACCACACGTTAAACTAACTGCCCTCTAATTACCCAGGGTTAGCTCTGTCTCCCTTTTTGAAAATGGGTATCACATTGGCTGTTCTTAAGTCCTCCAGTACACATCCATTCTCATAAGAACCTCAAAATATAATTATTAGGGTTTCTATGATTTCAGCCCTTTCCCTCAGGTTCCTTGGATGCATCTGGCCAGATCCCAGTACTTTGTACACCTTTAGCATAACTAACTTCTCTGATGTTTTCCTTTTAATGAAAGAAAGGCTTGCGACCGCTGGACGTCTCAAAGCACTTCACAGCCAATGAAGTACTTTTTGAAGTGCAGTCACTGATGTAATGCTGGATACGGGTAAACCGATTTTGCGCACAGCAAATTCTCACAAACAGCAATGTGATAATGACAAGATAATGTGTTTTTGTACTGCTGATTGAGAGATAAATGTTGACCAGGACACTGCTGATAACTCCCCTGCTCTTCATCAAAATAGTGCCACTGGATCTTTTACATCCACCAGAACAGACAAATGGGGCTTCGGTTTAACATCTCATCCAAATGACGGCAACTCTGACAGCACCGCACACCTATAGTACCACAAGGGAGTATCAGTATCGATTTTTGTGCTCAAGTCCTGGAATGGGATTTGACCCTGGAATCCTTTGATTCAGGGGTGAAAAGCTGTTGCAATATCTCTCAGTTCCCTTTTAACCACCATCAATGGTACATAATACCTAAGTAGGTTTTACACCATTTTGAACCATTATTTTGTCAGTTGCACAGTGGCAAAAAAAGAACTGTTTAACATCTAATTCCAGGTGTACTCACTTTTGATACTGTTAGTGCTACAAAATCATGCCAAATGGAGATTTAAATAGAAAGCAAATATTCACCTCTACTATTCATTCAGCCAAATAAACTGAACTTCTGGCACTCTCGTGCTATGATTTACTTTCAGCTCATTATTGTTAACAATGGGAATCTAACATTAATATATAAGCTTCTTATACATATTCAGCTTTTTAAAAAAGCTTTTTAAAAGATTTTTAAAAATAACAATGTGAACCAAATGTCCATTTGCGAACTTTCACTCCATGTGTGCTCATAATACAATTTCTTTGATTTTTTAATCGCTGTGAAATACAATAAACCTTTAAATTAAATGCTATAAGTGTAAGTGCTGAGGAGATTTATATTCTTCCACTAATCAGGTTATTATCTGCCAAATCCCCTATAGCACTAAGAATGAATCCTTCAACCTGTTGCACAATTTTTCTTCTGAAACTCATTGGGTCACAACTTTCTGCTTGACCTTTGAAGATCTGTGGGGGGACTTCATTTCAACCTTTTAATGATGCATGAATGGCACAAGATATTAAGGTCACTGCATCACCAAGTGGAAGCTCTCAAAACAATGGCTCATATATGGCCAGATATGAAATTAAGATGAAGCAGTTAAAGTTCCTCAGATGTTCTCCCAGGCCTAAATTTTTCAGTCGGTGTGTGGGGGCAGGCCCGACACGACGGCGGGTAAAATGACGCGCGATAACGTCTGGTATGCGTCCTGATGTCATCGCGCTGTCTCACGATGTTTCGTTCGGTGGGCACATGCCGGAGTCGGCTGTGTGCCCGCCGATAACTGATAGGCCTATCAAGGCCATTAACAAATTAATTCATGTCATTGTTTACACTGCCCTTCCAACCTTAAGGTTGGCGGACAGGCAAAAAGGCCAAGCGGCTTACGTTTTTTAGGAAACTTCATCCACGAGCGGGATGAGGTTTCCTAAAGCTTTTATGAATCAAATAAAAAAGTCTTCTGAAATATAAAAACAGGTCCCATCTTATGTGACACAGTCATATGAGATGGGACATGTTTAATTAATTCCTTTTTCCATTTATTTATTTCAATAGCGATTCAATCTCCCTGAGGTAGATCTGTGCCTCAGGGAGATTGAAGTGCTCTTTCACGCGTATACGCGAAAGAGCGCTGCCCCCAACTGTCTCTCCTCTCCCCACCTGCACAGGTAAGCGTTACCGCTCACATCTTATGCTGTGCAGGCCTTAATTGGCCCCTCTGCGCAAAATGGTGGCGCGGAGCCAATCGCGGGCAGCGGTCAGCTCCGCGGCCACCCCGGCCCGCTCCCGCTGAGCTCACCCGCCGACTGAAAAATTCAGGCCCCAATCTCCGACCATAAGTCTGGTGGGAGACCAACAGAGCTAGTCAGCAAACGGAGGTTATGCCTTTGATTCCCCTTACTTGTTAAGTGAGGATAATAGAGAGAATCCAGGATCGGGGACTCTCTGGGAGTTCCTTGTCTTTTGGCTTAGCTGGGCCTCAGTCATACCGATTGGAGCCCTGCATGTCCAGTGGGGTGTGGTGTACTGGCAGATGTAGACCTCTGAAGAACCTGAGAGTTTGTTTATTAATTTACAATTTTTCAGGATCAACTTCATTGTTCGGGGGCTGATAGGAATTTGTCCATCTATGGTGCTTCTGCCATGTTGTTATAATGATATTAAGGCACCAATCACTCATAGCCAGCAGGAAAGATCAGTTGAGACCGGTTCACAGTTCTAACTGGAATAAACGGCATGCACCTAGGATCAACAGGAACCAGCCAGAAACCAAGACAATGGTTTTATTTTTTATTCTGTATAACACACTTTGCTCTTTATTAACCTTTTCAGTTCCACAATTAGCTTTGCACAAATAGACTTGCATTTCCTATATTAAGATGGTGATTAGACTTTAAAAAGTACTTCATTGGCTGCAAAGTGCTCTGGAATATCCTGAGGTTGTGAAAGGCACTATATAAATACAAGTCTTTTTTCATATAATTTTGTTCAACATATAAGAAGAGTTATAGGCTTTGACTTTCTGTATAATTATTATAATTCTTTACATGTACTTCTGAAATTAAAGCAAATGGGGAAGCAAGATAAATATGTCAGGTGTACCTTTCACCTATAATAATACAAAAGCTGTTATTGTGGCATAACGCCATGAGATATATGGTATTAAATATACTGGCAGATGTAAACACTGGCCAAAATTCTGGATGTTAAATCAATATTATACTTAGAAAATTATAATATATTCAATCAATTTTTGCTTCCTTTACTTTTGTGAAACAACTAATCTAATAATGGTTAATGTTTAGTTGAGCAAAAGAATTACCTTGTTTTATGGTTTCCTTTTCCAGTAAAACATTAAATGAAATGTTTTGGCACTTCATTGATCAAATATGCACAAAGGTAGAAATAATCTGATATCATTCGCAATCTGATTTACACAAACAGCTGATTGTCACAGGATAAGTACGTATTTCGACTTCCATTCCACATCCTCTTTTTCCAGTAAGTGGACACCATAGCATTACATTACTGAGAGCAGATGTTCTTCTAGAGGCTGTGAAATTATGTCAGTACATTTCCTACACATGACTGAAATTGTGCTATGTTGCATAGCTAAATGAGATAGAAACTGCCTAACACTGGAAATGGCAGGAAAGGTGGAAAACTAAAACACAGTGTGAATTAAAAGAATTAATTTCTGAACTTGTTGCACTCCATTCTCTCAGGTCCAACCCTGACTTTGTTATCAAACCTGCCAACAAGGGTGGTGCTGTTATTGTCTGGTGTACTGACTTCTATGCTGCAGAGGCTGAGCGCCAACTCAGAACACTTCTTCCTACCTCCTCCTGGACCATGACCCCACCACTGAACATTGTTTCCAGGACTGTCACTGACCTCATCTCCTCTGGAAACTTCCCTCCACAGAGTCCAACCTCATAGTCTCCCAACCCCACATAGCCCGCCCTACCTCCTTCCCAAAATCCACAAATGGAACTATCCTGGTAGACCCATCATGTCAGCCTGTTCCTGTCCCACAGAACTCATTTCTTCCTGTCTTGACTTCATTCTCTCTCCCCTCGTCCTGTCTCTTCTGAGCTACATTTGCGATTCCTCTGATGCCCTACGTCATATCAACAATTTCCAGTTTTCTGGCCCTAACCGCCTCCTTTTCACTATGGATGCCCAGTGCCGCTACACCTTCATCCCTCACCAGGATGCTCTGAGGGCTCTCGTATTTTTCCTTGAACAGAGATCCGAACAATTCCCATCCACCACCACTCTCCTCCGCCTGGCTGAACTTGTTCTGTCACTGAACAATTTCTCCTTTAACTTGTCTCACTTCCTCCAAATAAAAAGTATGGCAATAGGTACCCGCCTGGGCCCCAGTTATGCCTGTCTCTTTATGGGGTATATGGAACATCCTTTCTTCCAGTCTTACTAAGGCATCCTCCCACAACTCTTTTTTCAGTACATCGATGACTGTATCAGCGCTGCTTCATGCTCTCGTCTGGACCTGGAAAAATTATATCAATCCTTTTTCCCCAACCTCCTTCCCCTCCCCCAGAGTTAAAATAGTTGTGATGAACTTATGGCCGAGTTCCCACTTCAATGTCATAGCTACAAAGGCCCTGATTACTGGGTGTTCCTGGCAGTTGCCTGAATCAGGTGACAACCTCGGTACTGTCTACAGATTAGGGTCCCTAGGATCTGCATGCTTCACCCAGTTGTACCAAGTGATAAAATGGAAAATGTTCCAAAAAGGGGATAATTATTCCTGCAGTAGAATTGTTTTGGTCTTCACAAAAATAATGTAGGCCACTATTACCCAAGCATCCCTTAATTCTCTGGAATCAGTTCTCACTTCCCCAAAACCTAGTGCCCTGCTGGTTAGGTCGACCTCTGGACAAATCAATATTGCACTGGCTTGGAGTCGGTGAGTTGGAACGAGATGCCTATCCTCGTCATCAGCTCTCTCACAGCACAGCAATCAGACCCAATCCTGAAAATGGACTGGATCTCCCACCAGGTGGCAGGACCATGCATTCTGCCTGAGAGTTATAATCTACCCCGTTTGGCCGAGATTTTAACGCAGTAACAACAGAAAAACTGTCAGTGTTCACTGTCATTGCACCTTTGAAACTGACAGGAATGCCTGGAGTCTACGCATGCACAGTCTAACATGAAAATCCAGAAACTGCTGTCTTTAATTCCACGCTTCTCCATTGGGTGCACTTTTGAAGTCCCCACAGAATGCATTCAGTTAGAAAGCAATGAACTGATGAGAACTTGCCCTTTTACACTATTAATCATACTGTAAAAAATACCCTTGAAAAAGTTATATCTTGCTGGATGAGGTGTAACTAGGCTTTGAACTTTTTATGTAATAAGTTCATGATTTCTACTGAAAAACCTTTCTAACCTTTTTACATAGGAAAATCTAATCCTATATTTGTGGAATTTCTCCATTATGATAAAAAAATACACATATTGTTAAAATAATACTTTTTAAAAAGTTTGCTGAAAATTCTGCTTCTAGCTTAATCCCATGTGTATGGACAAATCATTTATTATCTTCTCTTAAAACTTAATTAAAAGTGGAGGATAATCAATGTGTTTTATTTTCTGGTTTGCGATCTGTGAGAATACTTCAATGTAATCGGCTACTTACCCTACTTGATGACAGCAACAGATCCTCATGACTTGGTGCCAGATTTAAACTGACCTTGGGAAAGGGGAAATCCACACCACAGAGATCGCTAGATCTTCAGAGGCAGCCTTTTTCAAGGTCAGCAGCGAGCGTCATCTCTTTGCCGCTGGCCACAAAATCTGGGCTGTTCACTTTATGACATTTCAGTTGGGTTTCTTTTTAGTGCAACAGCTGTACAATACCTAGAAATGATAAGGCCCTCTACACATTTACCTATATGAGAAAAGGCTGACATCCAGACTAAGAACCATGGTTTCCAAAGGGCTAGATTAGAAAATAATGGAGAAATTGCACAAATATAAGATTAGATTTTTTGGTTAGAAAGGTTTTTCAGCAGTAATTATGATATTATTACATAAACTGTTAAAAGCCTAGTTACACCTCATCCAGCAAAGTGTAACTTTTACCCTACTTTATTACATTAGAATTAAGTTTTTGAAGTATGTCCAAACGCCAATAAATCTTTTGGCATGTCAAAACGTTCTATCAATTTGCAATTTTGTTGAAAATAACAGTGGAGCATGTTTGTTGTGAAACTCCATAGAAGGTGCCAAAATTCCAACATGCTAATTACCATGTATCACAGCATATAAACTGACCCGGCTATATGAGATGGCGACAATCTGATGCTACCTACCATGTGGAGTGTAAGTGACAAAGGCAGATCTCCTCAGACATGTCCACATAATTCTGGCAAATAAAGGCCCACTTACTTGGGTAAGAGCAGGCCATGTCAGACTCTCTCTAATGCTGGCACTGCTACTTCTGTACATTCTGGCAGACTCCTGCTCCCTGGGGATAAGAGGGCAGAGAAATGTTACCCTACCAATCAGTGAAGGGTATTCAAATTGAGAGCATGACTCCGTATATGTTAGGTAATTAAAAAAGGAAGCAGGTAAAAAAAATGCAGAAGTTAATTACGAATTAGAAAAATAAAACGGCACTAAACAAAATGCAACAAGAGCAGGCTCGAGGAGCCATATGGTCTACTCCTGTTCCTATTTCTTAAAAGCCAATTTGCATTGCACATCTGAATCTGTTATTTGCGCAAATTAAAAGCAGTAGGTGATCCTGCCACAGAACACTGGGGGCTCAGTACTTTTTCACTGTGACATAACTACTCCAATGAATATTCATTGCACTTGCCTTTTGTAAGTTTAGGTACATCAAGTCTCAGGCCTTTTCACAGTCCACTTGGCTTGTCACTCTCTCAATGTCAAGAAATTGGTCAGGCATGATTTATTCTTTCTGGTTCCATGCTGACTGATGTTTAATAGGTTATCTTGTGCAGATAATTCTCAATTTTATTGATAAGTGATTTCATTATTTTACATGGAATGGAAGTAAAACTAATAGTTCTGTAGCTGTTTGCGCCAGATGTTTTGCCTTGTTTTGAACATTGACAACTTAGCTGTGTATTTCCTATCCGCAGTATTTCTTCAATGTCCAGGGATTCCCTCAATGATAATTAGTGCCTCACCAATCTCTGTCCTGGCCGATCTGAGCACCATGGGATAAACACCCGAAGATTTGTCTGTTTTCAGCCTAGTTAGCTGGTCTAGCATTTCCATCTCAATTATATCAATGGTATTAGTTTTACTTAGGTTATCTCTGTTTGGGTGGGCACATTGTTCATGTCTTCCGTTGTGACTACTTAGAGGATATGAACATTCAGAATAACGTTACCATCTTACATTCAGCCCAAGTCTGAAACCTATTTTCATCTTTCAGGGTTTTTACTTTTTCTATTACAGCCTTCTTAATGTTGTGATACAGTGCTTAGTACGGTTATTCCAGTGCTAGTCTCTCTTTATATGCTTTATCCTAGCTTCTTCTTTGTCTGACTGATCTCACTTTTTACTGTTAAATTATTTCCACTTTCTTCTCCAAATGAGAAAACCAATTAAGGATGATTCTTGGCATTTTAAAAATGAATCGTCATAGCACTGCTTTGTCAGCTGTGATTCAGTTGGTAGCACTCTCGTCTCCAACTCAGAAGGTTGTGGGTTCAAGTCCCACTCCAAGACTTAAGCACATCAAGATTGAGGGCGGAATCATCCCAGATTTGCACTAAGTGCAGCAGCGGGCGGGAAAAAGGACATTTTACCCATCGATTGCAATGCGGCTTTTCACACCGTATCATCGCAATCCCGTCTCATTAATTATGCATTCCCAGGAAACACGCCATTTCTATAACAGTGGGATCTCATTTACCCACCATGCCATCATCTCGCCGTTTCATTACACCAGGCATCATATTTAAAGTTTAGCCACACGGACACCTCTCAGTGCTTCCAGTCCAGGATTGCTGCAAAAAAGACACGGCCCGAAAGGCAAGAAGACTGCAGTCCCCTCCCACCCCCACCCACCACCCCAGTTTAATGACGTATCCCTTGAGTGGCTTTTGGATGCAGCGGAAGCCTGCCGTAATGTCCTCTATCCCCGCTATGACCGCAGGATTGGCAGCAACATTACTAATCCAGCATGGGAGGCAGTGGCAGCGGTGGTCAGCAACAATGATCTGCAAAAGAGGACAGCCATCCAGTGTCACAACAGGATGAATGGTCTCATCCATTCTACCAGGGTAAGTCACTCTTCTCATCACTCTCAACTCACACACTCACAAACCCATCACACATCCACAGGGATCTCACACCTCAAGGGATAACACCACTAACTCTCACACACACCCTCACATCTCCATCAGGCTCATATGCTCTGGAGCTCACACCCTCATCCAATCCACGGATCCACTCACCACACAAACATTCCACGCAGTGCCATGTGTCCTGCCCACACTCTCTCCATTTGTTTTCATACAGGAGAAGCTGGCTCACAACAGCAGGGAGAGGTCCAAAATTGAGGGTGGAGTGGCTCACATTAGGCTCTTCACTCACTTTGAGGAGTGTGCCATTGCGCTGACTGGTGAGGATGTGGCTGCAGTGACAGTGAGATTGGCGGCAAACACCCTCATGAGGATCCTGCACCATATCATCCCTCTCTCTATGCAAATATGAGTGCTCTCTCACTGCTTTTGACTGTGCTGACATGCACTAATTATCTCTACTTATGTTCACAGGGAGCTCTGCCAAGCAACTGACATCCTCAGCCAGCCTGAAGTATTTATGGCATTCAACACTGGAGGTGACTTTCCACAGGGGTCTCCTGCTTGTCCCCAATAATTTCAGGGAAGCACCACGAAAATCATCAAAGGAATGACGGACAAGTATTAGAACCCCAATGGAAATACAACACCTCTGATTTTTTAACCCAAAATGATATGCATAGGTCAAAGGTCATAGTCAGTAGAATGCATCCAAACCACCCCAAACCTTACACCTCTTAATATTCACTAGCAGTTGTCATCCTACTGAAATAATTAGAAGGGAAGGGAAATGTAACTTGCTGAGGGAAGAAAAAAGTGAAATTATAAGTTGAATTTCTCCAAAAGCCAAAGGTTTTGCAGAAGACAATGAGTTAAGTGGTGGTCTGTTTGGTCTGTGAAAATCCAAATGTCATCATGTTTTTCCTAATTTAATCAATTATGATGTATAAGAGTAGTTCAAACTAATCAGAATACAACATCTTATTGTAAAAATTCAAAATTATGCTTTGGAACAGCTGGCCCCCTTAAAATACACCACCAATTTTATGCTTCAAACTTTTGGTCCTCTAGTATAAATGAAGGGATACTGTGTAAACCAGCACTCAATTTACAAAGCCTGTGTAACTATTTATTTTATTCTTTAATCAGCTGCTCATGAAATCTGTGGATGGTATACTATCCACAATTTACAATATTCAGAGTTTACGTCACAGCTTTTGCTCCCAACAGATTTGAGGGTCTGACTTTTGCAGGTTTGCACTGGAGAAAACTGGCTGTCATCTTGAATATAAAAGAGCAAAGATGATAACTAGAAAAAAATTGTGATGTCAATGCCAATGCACTTTCAGAATGTCGGATTTACACACAAATTCAGCTCTTATCTGGACATCCGTTTTCTAATTTTGTATTTGAGTGGCTAATGGTTTTCCTTTTGAGTAAGTAAATTCATGGGTGGAGGAATAGGAGGGAAAGTGTTGTAAGAGAGGCTTAGAGTACACAGAGGTATATCATTGATTGTGATTATGGAGATGTCACTGACACTATCTGCTGCATTAGATTCTGCTTTAGCAAGAAGCTTGAAGAAGCAGTGTGAAAAACATTCTGGAAAATAAAAACATGAATCACCAGTTTAGGATAAAATAGATGTGGGTGGATTCTGCTTTGCCAAACTGAGAATAAATTGAAAACTAGAGAACAGAACCAAAATTGACTGTGCTTACATTTATACTTGTTGCTATTCATCTGAAACAGCTTTTCAGTGAAGTTAATGTCGCACAATGACTGTAATCTATTAATAATCCAGACGACTTTAAATAAGTCTTGGTGATGCAGATTTACCCGCTGCAATCCAGTTCTATCTTAATGAGTTTTACACTTCAGTCATCTTTTAAAAAAAGTGATCTATTTATAACAAGGTGGAGGGGGTGGCGTAGTGGTAATGTCACTGGATGAGTAATCCAGAGGGCCCAGGTTAACCCTCTGGGGACACAGGTTCAAATCCCACCAAGGCAGCTGGTGGAATTTTGATTCAATTAATAAATATGGAATTAAAAAGCTCATTTAATTGTGACCATGTAACCATCAATGATTGTCATTAAAAACTCATCTGGTTCACTAATGTCCTGCATGTGACTCCAGACCCACAACAATGTGAAATCTGAAATGGCCTTGAAATGGCCTAGCAAGCTACTCAGTTGTGTCAAACTGCTCTACGAAGTCTAAAAGGAATGAAACCAGAAGGGCCACCTGGCACTGACTTAGTCACCAGAAACAACATAGGCAAACCCAGCCCTGTCAATCCTGCAAAGCCCTCCTTACTAACAGCTGGGAGCTTGTGCCAAAATTGGGAGAGCTGTCCCACAGACTAGTCAAGCAACAGCCTGACATAATCATACTCAAGGAATCATGCCTTACAGACAATGTCCCAGAGACCACAATCATCATCCCTGGGTATGTCCTGTCCCACCAACAGGACAGACACACCAAAGGTGACAGCAGAGTGGCTATGCAGTCAGGAAGAGGTTGCCCTGGAACTCCTCAACATCACCTCTGGACTCCATGAAGTCTCATGGCATCAGGTCAAACATGGGCAAGAAAACCTGCAGCTAGTTACCACCTACTATTCCCCCTCAGCTGATGAATCAGTACTCCTCCATGTTGAACACCACTTGGAGGAAGTTGAGGGTGGCAAAGACAGCAATTGTACTCTGGGTAGGGTACTTCAATGTCCATCACTAAGAGTAGCTCCACTGCTGGCCAAGACCTAAAGGATATAGTTGCTAAACTGGGTCTGCAGTAGGTGGTGAGGGAACCAACAAGAGGAAAAAAACATACTCAACCTCATCCTCACCAATCTATCTGTTGCAGATGCATCTGTTCATGACAGTATGGGTAGGAGTGACCACTGCACAGTCCCTTGGGGAGATGAAGTCCTGTCTTCATATTGAGGATACTCTCCATCCTCATGGCCCGGCACATCCCCATTATCGTCAAGCCAGGGGGTCAACCCTGGTTGAAAGAAGAGTACAGGGGGGCATGCAAGGAACTGACCAGGCATACCTTAAAAATAAGGTGTCAACCTGCTGAAGTTACAACACAGGGCTACTTGCATGCCAAGCAGTGGAAACAGCATTTGACAGGCAGAGCTAAGCGATCCAACAGATCAGATCTAAACTCTGCAGTCCAGGCAAATCCAGTTAATGGTGCTGGACAATTAGACAACTCACTGGAGGAGGCTCCACAAATATCCCCATCCTCAATGATGGAGGAGCCCACCACTTCAGTGCAAAAGACAAGGCTGAAGCATTTGCAGCCATCTTCAGCCAGAAGTGCCAAATGGATGATCCATCCCGGCCTCCTCCGGAGGTCCCCAGCATCACAGATGCCAGTCTTCAAGCAATTCAATTCACTCCACGTAATATCAAGCAACGGCTGAAGGCACTGGATACTGCAAAGGTATGGGCCCTGACAATATTCCGATAATAGAACTGAAGACTTGTGTTCCACCCCTAGTCAAGCTGTTCCAGTACAGGTACAACACTGGCATGTACCCAGAAAGTGGCATATATCTGGAACGTTAGTATGCAGGTACAGCAAGTAATTAAGAAGGCTAATGGAATGCCATCCTTTATTACACGAGGGATTGAACATAAAAGTAAGGGTGTTATGCTTCAGTTATATAGGGCATTGGTGAGATTGCATCTTGAATACTGTGTGCAGTTTTGGTCTCCTTATTTAAGGAAGGATGTAAACGCATTAGACGCGGTTCAAAGGAGGTTTACTAGATTGATACATGGAATGAGTGGGTTGTCTTATGAGGAAAGGTTGGACAGACTGGGCTTGTTTCCACTAACGTTTAAAAGAGTGAGGAGTGATTTACTTGGAGTATACAAGATCTTGAATGGCCTTGACAAGGTGAACGTTGGAAGGATGTTTCCTCTTGTGTGTGAGTCCAGAACTAGGGGGCACTGTTTTAAAATTAGGGGTCACCCTTTTAGGACAGAGATGAGGAGAAACTTTTTCTCTCAGAGGGTTGTGTGACTTTGGAATTCTCTGCCTCAGAAGGTAGTGGAGGCAGGGTCACTGAATATTTTTAAGGCAGAGGTAGATAGATTCTTGGCAGGCAAGGGAATCAAAGGTTATCGGGGTTAAGTGGGAATGTGGAAATTGAAACACAACAAGATCAGCCATGGTCTTATTGAATGCCGGAGCAGGCTCGAGGGGCCGAATGGTCTACTCCTGTTCCTATTTCTTATGTTCTTAAGTGGCAAATTGCTCAGGTGTGTCCTGTACACAAAAAGCAGGAAAAATCCAACCCGGCCACTTACCACACCATCAGTCTACTCTCAATCATCAGCAAAGTGATGGAAAGTGTCATCAAAAGTGCCATCAAGCGGTACTTACTCATCAATAACCTGCTCACTGTCCATGTTCAAATGCAACAACATCTGGACAATATTCAAACTTGGGCTGATAGGTGGCAAGTAACATTCGAGCCACACAAGTGCCAGGCAATGACCATCTCCAACAAGGGAGAATCTAACCATCTCCCCTTGACATTCAATAGCATTACCATCGCTGAATCCCCCTCTATCAACATCCTGGAGGTTACCATTGACCAGAAACTGAACTGGACCAGTCATATAAATACCTTGGCTAGAAGAACAGGTCAGAAGCTGGGAATTCAGCAGGAATTCACCTCCTGACTTCCCAAAGCCTGATCTCCATCTACAAGGCACAAGTCAGAAGTGTGATGGGATATTCTCCACTTGCCTGGATGAGTGCAGCTCCAACAACACTCAAGAAGCTCAACACCGTCAAGGACAAAGCAGCCCACTTAATTGGCACCCCATCCACCACCATAAACATTCACTCCCTTCACCACCAAAACACAGTGGCAGCAGTGTGTACCATTTACAAGATGCACTGCAGGAACTCACCAAGGCTCCTTTGACAGCACCTTCCAAACACACAACCTCCACCATCTAGAAGGACAAGGGCAGCAGACACATGGGAACGCCGCCACCTGAAAGTTCCCCTCCAAGTCACACACCATCCTGTCTTGGGACTATATCACCATTCCTTCACTGTCCTGGGTCAAGAGTCTGAAACTCCCTTCCTATCAGATCTGTGGGTGTTCCTACAACACATGGACTGCAGCAGGTCAAGAAGGAAGCATGCCATCACCTTCCCAAGGGCAATTAGGGATGGGCAATAAATGCTGGCTTAGCCAGCAATGCCAACATCCCATAAACGAATAATAAAAAAAACATTAACAGGAGTTTCTTTGAGGTTGAAGAAGGAACAATGTCAATGGAACATGGATATAAACAGGACTGGAAAAGGCCATCTGGCTGGTTCTAGTCACAGAAATAAGGACAAAGATTTTGCAGTCACTAGCGAACAAGGGCGCTCGCTGTTAATTACACTTAAAGCCAGTCAACTTATGGTAATTGGAGATCATTTCAGCACAGTGCCCTCTGCAGGTGATCTGGGACCTACGAAAACAGACAAAGCAACAGCGTGGGCAGAATTTTCCATTCAGGGCGCGGGCGCGCACCCAACACGCCGGAATGTTAAATGACACGCGATGACATCGAGCGTGCGTCCCAACATCATCGCGAAGCCACGCGATATTTCGTTCGGTGGGCACACGCCGGAGTCAGCTGCGCACCCGCCGATAATTAAAAGGCCTATTAAGGCCATTAACTAGGTAATTAATCAAAATTTTACACTGCTCATCCAACCTTACAGTTGGCGGGCAGGCGAAAAGGCCAAGCGGCCTTTAAGTTTTTGAGGAAACTTCATCCACGAGCGGGATGAGGTTTCCTAAAGCTTTTACAAATTAAATAAAAAGTTTCTTTGAAAAATAAAAACATGTCCCATCTCACAGTCACATGAGTGGTCTTGTTTCATTAAATTTTTAATGTTTTTATTTATTTTTTTGAAAAGTGCTTCAATCTCCCTGAGGCAACTCTGCGGAGTCGATCGTGGGCGGTGGTTGGCTCCACGGCTGCCTCCGAGCCCTCCCGACCAATGTAAAATCCTGGCCCATGTCTCTTCAACCAACTAGACTGAGGAATCCTTTCTGAGACACCTAAACATGAAATTAGTCCCACTGGTGCCCATTTTTTGGGTGCTACGAGCATTCTTAGTACTACAAGATGACAGCTGCAGGGCGCACGCATATTTGCAGGGTGAACCATGCCACACACCTTATTAGTGCAGGCAGTAGTGCCGTGCAGTGATTTTCCACTGGAAGTATGCAGGGGAGGCACATCTTAACATTAATCAGCATGCAAAGTTGATCTGATGCCAGCATTGCTAACTTGGAGTTCAACACTCCAGCCAATACCCTTTCTCAACCTCGCACAGCTGAACAGAAGTTCAGCAGCAAGTACACACCCCGCCACCAGCACTTTTCAAAAAAAAATTCTTTCGAGTTATCAACAGTCACAGATTGCAACTCTTTCGAGTACAATCACAGTTCTTGGTTTCTGGGAGTGGGACATGAACCCACAACCCTCTGATTCAAAGGCGAGGGTGCTATGAACTGAGCCACAGCTGACACCTCAAACCAGCACTATTCAAAGGGATCATCAATTACTTACAGGTTAATTGCTGCTTGATATCTTCGCTGTGGCTCAGTTCATAGCACCCTCGCCTTTGAATCAGAGGGTTTTGGGTTCATGTCCCACTCCCAGAAACCAAGAACTGTAATTGTATTCGAAAAAAAGAGTTGCAATCTGTGACTGTTAATAACTCGAAAGAGTATCTTCTGGCTGTTGCCAGAATGATTCTGCACATGTTTGGGGTTTTCTATCGCTGTTTCAAGTTGCAAAAATCTACAGAGAGCAGCGTGGGAGGTGCTGAAGGATGCTTTGCTGACTTCAAGGCTTTTGTACAAACTAATTGATCCCAGACATGTGTGTACCAGTTGAACTTTCCCTTGGCATACAGCATGACTTAGAGAATGGACAGAGACCATGCAAGCAGGTCAATTGTTAGAAGGAGGTGGAGCAACAGAAGAATGATTCCCAGCAGGAGGGCATAACCATCTATGGAGTTCAGGGGGTAATTCTTCTGCCTGAACTTCAGCAAGGAACAATGTGTGAGATGTTTGTGTTTAAGTATGAATGTACTCACTAAAATCTGCCACCTGCTGCAGCCCCAACTGTAGCCTCAAAGGAGGGCCAGGACTGCACTGCCATTAGATGTGAAGGTGACCATGGCAACAAATGGCTGGCTGTATACAGGCTGGAAGATATTTGCAGCATCTTGCAGTTTGATGTCGACTGTTGCGCCAGGGAGATCACTGAATCTCTGTATTCCAAGAGAGCTAACTATATTTCTTTATCTCTTGCCAAAGACAAGCAGGTGAAGCAAGCATGCAGTTTGGCAAGGATTGTAGGCTTTCCCGGCTGCAGGGTGCCACGGAATTCACGCATATCGCTTTGTTGGTGCTACATGTCAACTTTACACTATATTAGAACGATGTATTAAAAGGGATTTCACTTCCTCCAGATCCAGCTGGTATATGACAATAAACAGAAAATCATGCAGGTCAATGTCTGGTATCATGTCAGCTGTCATGATTCTGTGACAGCCTGCTGTGCTAGCTGTATTTGAGGCACAAGTGATCCAAAGGATGGCTACTGGGTAACAAAGATGATCTGCTGATAACATGGCTGTTAGCTCTGGTGCACAACCCATACAGAGGTGTACAGCAGGCATACAATGAAAGCTGCATGAAATTTGATAAAGCAGACCACTGGGGTGCTAAAACAATGGTCTGGAATTTAGCTACCAAGGCAGGTAGCTTGAGTATACAGGTCCACCTCAATATAAAGTGCCCTTTTATATGCTATTTTTGCTTAGGGGAGGCGGGAGTGGGATAGAGTTGGGTCTGCCTTCCATGGAAATGGATTGGAGGCAGCCATAGGGCGGCTGGTTAAACACCCCGTCTTGGTTTTCTGAGACTTTGATCCAATTGTTTGGTTACATTTTAAGCCCTCCAGTCCTCACCCTCATACTTCATCACTCCTCCACCCACTGCAACCTCCATTCCCTCATACCCACTCTGCCAATTCATGCCCCCCAGCCACCCCCAACGGCCCCTCATTCCCTCCATGCCAACTAATGGCACTTCCATGCCCTTTCACCCAGTATACAACATGTACAGAGTCAATGGACCCTATAGTAACAATGGCATGTGTGAAAGAACTTAGAAAAAAACACCCATTTATGACTTTTTGAAAAAAAACTGATGTTCTTACAACCCTATAAAAGAGCTCAGACTCTTTCAAAAGGATTATGTGAGTGATTTTGCTTACACATGTGCGGAGAAGTGTTGACTTTACTTGATTGACATCTTTATGAGGTTATAATAAGTTATTTTTCTGGTGATCTCTTTTGTCAACGTCTCAATGTTTATTTGCACAAAGTTAAGAGATGTCAAGTGCTTAAAGTTTCTATTATTTATATACTTTAATGGTCTGTTTGATTGACATTTTATAATGTTGTAGGAACACCATTTTTTCAAAACAAATTATGAATCAGTGTTTTTTTCTAAGCAGTTTCATGTATGTCATTGTTACTATAGGGTTCATTGGTTCAGTACATAGTGTATACTCAGTGAATGAACATGGAAGGGCCATGAGTTGATATGGAGGCTATGAGGGATCATTGAAGGTGGATGGGGGACATGAATTGGCATTGAGGGAGAATGGGCGGCATAGGTAAGACCTTTTGAATTTACTTTTCAGAAGGTTCCTGAATCCAGACTATAGTTTCTGACTTCTGTGAGGGGCCGTGAGCCAGGAGAAGTCATGGAGAAGCTGGCCCAACCCCACAAAAATTGTAGGGGGTTAGGAGATGCCTACCCCTGCAAGCTGGCCAGGTCAGGAGTGCAGGGTGCTGGCTCACAACCCGCAATCTTAATCCATGCCAGCTAAAATTGGTGGCGCTGAAATTGGGGGCAGGAATCCCAGAATTGCATTCCACCCACCATTTTTAAATGGCTCCTGAGTCCATTTGTCTCTGCAAAAATCCGGCCCAATGTTTCCACTACCTGGACTGCTCAGTAGAAGGCCTTGCAATACTTGATAGAGCATGTGTCAAGAGTTGTGGTTGTCTGCTGCATGCTGGATAACCTCGACATAATGAGGGTACAGCCCTTGTCACAAGCACCTAAGGTGCAGGTGCATAACAGGGAGGAGGAGGTGATGGAACAGTAGAGTGGAAGAAATGCTGACAGTGTTTTTCTGCTCAGGTTATCCCTGAAAAACTCAGCTGAGTGCAATATCAGCCACTGCAACCCCAATTCTTCATTATCTAACAGTCCCACATCCCATCTTCTTCCTGCCATTGATTATTACAGCTTTCACTTAGTTATTCAAAAATAAAATCCACCACTAAATAAATATTTTAAACTGAATTTATAAATGAAATTGTGTCTTATTGCATTCAGAAAACAAATAACCATTTTTGTGCATTTCTTAATGCCTGTCTTCCATCTAGTTTTGTTTTGTGCTTCTAGGCAGTGCTTCCCTGGTTACTGTTGCACTGTTTTAAAATTAGGGATCGCCCTTTTAGGACAGCGATGAGGAGAATTTTTTTCTCTCAGCGGGTTGTGCGACTTTGGAACTCTCTGCCTCAAAAGGAATGGAGGCGGGGTCATTGAATATTTTTAAGGCAGAGGTAGATAGATTCTTGTTAGGCAAGGGAACGAAAGGTTATCAGGGGAAGATGAGATTGTGGAACTTGAAACACAAGATGATCTTATTGAATGGCGGAGCAGGCTCGAGAGGCCAAATGATCTATTCCTGTTCCTATTTCTTATGTTCGGTAGCAAGCTGCTCACTTTTAATGGGGGAAACTGCAGATGATCTCAATGGATGATGGAGGATTACCTCAAACTACTCTGGGACTAGGAGGCTGGGCTTTGGACTGCACCATGTCAGCATGAGCAGCAGCAGTCTGGGCTGGCTATCAGGCAACAGCAAGAGCATTGATGGAGTGGCAATGTTGGGAGGATGAATGTTGTCTTCCTGAGAGAACAGCAAGTTTGTACTCCATGGAACCACTGCAGCCCCCACAGATCAGCACCCCAGCAATCCTAGGAATCTGTTGGAGAACAGACTGTTGGACTGCTATGACACCCAGTGAGCCCCTCTGCACAACTGTAATTCACAGTCATAATGGCAATAGTCTAAGCTTGCATGATTGTAGTCTGAGCTTCCAGTGCTGCAGTCAGATATTGGGTGGCTGCTGCTTGTGCTGCAATGGAAGCTGCGACATCAGCCTTCAGACACTGTATCTTGGTTGAGAGCACAGTGGACATAGCGGAGCTGTCCAAGAGTGTGATGGAATACCCTCCACTTGCCTGGATGAGTGCAGCTCCAACAACACTCAAGAAGCTTTACACCATCCAGGACAAAGCAGCCCACTTGACTGACACCCAACCCACAAACATTCACTCCCTCCATCACTGATGCACAGTGGCAGCAATGCACACCAACTACAAGATGCACTGCAGGAACTCACCATGGCTCCTTAGACAGCACCTTCCAAATCCATGAGCACTACTATCTAGAAGGACAAGGGCAGCAGACACAACTTCCACAACCTGGAAGTTCCCCTTTGAGCCACTCACCATCCTGACTTGGAAATATATCACCTTCATTGTCACTCGGTCAAAATCCTGGAACTCCCTCCCTAACAGCACTGTGGGTGCACCTGCACCACACAGACTGCAGCAGTTCAAGAAGGCAGTTCACCACCACCTTCTCAAGGGCAATTAGGGATAGGCAATAAATGCTGGCCTAGTCAGCAATGCCCACGTCCCATGAATGAATAAAAAAAAATTCCACCCTGGAAGGAATGGGTTCCCAACTCTGTGCAAAGCTGCTGATGGGCTCCTCCATGTTCCTTGACTGATCACAGGATTTCTGGCAGGTTTTCCAATGCACCAAGTATTGCCCATAACCATCAATCTTCTTCTATAAGATGCCCCATTTAAGTCACCATCTGAGCCCTCTGCCTCCAAACCTATGTCCGACCTCACCCTCCAGCAAACTAGTACCCATGCTAGCTTTGTCTCCTCCCTGGCTGCAATCCACTCATGCCCAGTGTCTCACCATATGCGAATTGCAACCTCTATTCTATCCACTCAGATATGCGCAGTGTCAGTTTCTGAACTGGTGGCTGCAAGTGTGAAACCAAATAGAAGTATGTCTTTATCATCTTCTTAGTTTTCCAAAACTAGACCAGGTTGCAGCTCTTGGATATGTGAAAGGAAAATGTCCACTTCGCTGAACTTCTGAGCTCCACCAGCTTTTAGTTAATTTTTTTCTAGCTTATTGCATTTTTTTTAGTTATATCCACAGTGTTTTTAGACTAGGAGCTTGACCTGAAAAAGATGAAGGATCAGCAATATATTTCTAAGTCATGGTGGTGTTTGACTTGTAAAGGAACTTGCTGGCGGTGGCGTTCCTATGCACCTGCTGCCTTTGTTCTATTAGGTGCCAGAAATCACGAGTTTGGAAAATGCTGTCAAAGAATTCCAACTCATCCAGAATGATCTTACCTAAATACTGTTCAAAACATAATGCTGGCTACCTCAATCCCATCTTCCATTTTCTAACCATCTCCTCATGTATTAACTTCAAAATTTTGATTCAAATCTCTCAACTGTCATTCCTTTCTCTATTTTTGCAACTTCCTCCATCCTGTTGACCCTAGCCACAGCTTCTTTCAATGATAGTGTACAGAGTGTTCTCCACTCCCTCTACATTGGTGGCACAGCTGTCTTGCCCGCAAACTCTGGAAGTCTTTATTTTGTTACATTTCCCCCTTGCTTTAAATTCCTCATTAAAATATAGTGGCCAAAATTCTCAGGGGCCAGAGAAAATAGGCCAGAATTTTCGGGTTGGCAAGTGGGCCCCACCCCCGCTCGCCAACGCGTAAAATGACACACAGTGACATCGGGCGTGCGTCCCGACGTCACCGCATGTCATTCAGATTTTCAGTTCGGTGGGCAAGCACCTGAGTCGGCTGCGCACCTGCTGAACTGTCAAAGGCCCATTAAGGCCATTTAAATATCAATTAAAGCACTTAACGGAGCTGCCCGTCCAACCTTAAGGCTGGCGGACAGGCGAAGAGCCCAGGCGGCCTTTGCATTTATCATGGAAATTAATCCACGGGCGGGATGAGGTTCCATGAAGGTATTTAAAGTTTTATGAAAATTTTTAATAACATTCATAGATATGTGCCAGCTCATGTGACACTTTCACATGAGGGGATATGTCTTAATCCTTTTTTCCTTTGTTAAAATTTTCAGAACTTCAACTAATCTTCCTGAGGCAGCTCTTTGCCTCAGGGAGTTTTCTACGCTCATTCGTGCACCTGACTCAGGCAACCCACCCCCGCCCGCACAGGGAGCACTCAGCACTTCTGGGTGCGTATCAAGTTGGGAGGGCCTTAATTGGCCCACTCACGTAAAATGGAATTATCCAGTCGATCGGGGGCGCTGATCAGCTGCACGCCCTCCCGCGCCCGCCCCCGCACAATCACCCTGATGGGGAGAAAATTCTCCCCATAGAAAACTGATGCATCAACATATAAGGGACCAGACATTGAGGTGGAGCCAGTTTCTGCAGGGCTTTCATCACATGTAACTAGCCAATAAATTTCAGTGTTGAGGAGAGGCCATATCTTTCACCAACTCCCCATGCATCAGGGGGATGTGTCTGGAGGTGTCCCCAAGCTTACGTCACTTAAATTCCACTCATAGTATATTTTGTCTTAAAGATCCTTGTTGAACTGCTCTCTATTTTGTGTGTATCTGCAGTTAAGTTACAACTCACTGATTTTCTCAATTTGAATCAATTTGCCTTTCTTTACCCAGCAGTAAAGGTTTTTCTATTCCTTACAGGTTGGAAAACAATTTCAAAATGCAGAAGAAGCCCATCTTACCAATGTCAGATTCCACATTCATCTTACCATGGGCAGAATTGTCCCAGATTTGCACTAAGTGTGGTAGCAGGCAGGTAAAATGACGATTCACCCACTGGCCTCAAAGGCGGCTTCTCATTCCTTATCGTCCCAAACTCGCCGCATTAATTATGCATTCCCAGGAAACACACCATTTCCCTGGCAGGCGGGCTCTCATTCACCCACTATGCCATCACCTCGTTGCTTCATCACAACGGGCACCACATTTAAAGTGCAACCGCGTGCACACCTCTCCGTGCTTCCAGCCCAGGACTACCGCATGGGTGACAGGATGGCCCTGAAAGGCAAAAGGAGTGCAGCACCCCGCTTTAGTAACGGGTCCCTCGAGAGCTTTTTGAACACCATGGAGGCCCACTGTGATGTCCTCAAACCCCCTCTGGCCACAGGATGGGCAGCAACATCACTAATCCAGCATGGGCAGCGGTGACAGCGGTGGTCAGCGCCAATGCTCTGCAAAGGAGGACAGGCACCCAGTGTCGGTACAGGATGAATGGTCTTATCTACTCCACCAGGGTAACTCACTCTTCTCATCACTCTCAACTCACACACAAACAAACCCATCACACATCCACAGGGATCTCACATCTCAAAGGACAACACCACTAACTCTCACACACGCCCTCACATCTACATTAGGCTCATACCCTAGAACCATAGAACACTACAGCACAGAAAAACAGGCCATTCAGCCCTTCTAGTCTGTGCCAAAATATTATTCCGCTAGTCCCATTGACCTGCACCCAGTCCATAACCCTCCAGACCTCTCCCATCCATGTATCTATCCAATTTATTCATGTCAGATGGCAGCTCGTTCCACACTCTCACCACTCCCTGAGTGAAGAAGTTCCCCTAATGTTCCCCCTAAACCTTTCCCCTTTCACCCTAAAGCCATGTCCTCTCGTGTTTATCTCTCCTAATCTAAGTGGAAAGAGCCTACTCGCATTTACTCTGTCTATACCCCTCATAATTTTGTAAACTTCTATCAAATCTCCCCTCATTCTTCTACGCTCCAAGGAATAAAGTCCTAACCTGTTTAATCTTTCCCTGTAACTCAACTCCTGAAGACCCGGCAACATCCTAGTAAATCTTCTCTGCAATCTCTCAATCTTACTGATATCCTTCCTGTAGTTAGGTGACCAGAGCTGCACACAATACTCCAAAGTTGGCCTCACCAATGTCTTATACAACCTCACCATAACATCCCAACTCCTATACTCAATACTTTGATTTATGAAGGCCAGTATGCCAAAAGCTTTCTTTACAACCCTGTCTACCTGTGACGCCACTTTCAGGGAATTATGTATCTGAACTCCCAGATCCCTTTGTTCCTCCGCACTCCTCAGTGCCCTACCATTTACTGTGTATATCCTACTTTGGTTTGTCCTTCCAAAATGCAACACCTCACACTTTTCTGCATTCAATCCCATCTGCCATTTTCTGGCCCATTTTTCCAGTTGGTCCAGATCCCTCTGCAAGCTTTGAAAGCCTTCCTCGCTGTCCACAACACCTCCAATCTTAGTGTCATCAGCAAACTTGCTGATCCAGTTCACCACATTATCATCCAGATCATTGATATAGACAACAAACAACAATGGTCCCAGCACAGATCCCTGAGGCACACCACTAGTCACAGGCCTCCAGTCTGAGAAGCAATCATCCACTACCACTCTCTATCTTCTCCCACATAGCCAATTTCGAATCCAGCTTACAACCTTTCCATGGAAAACAAGTGTCTGAACCTTCTGAACTAACCTCCCATGTGGGACCTTGTCAAAGGCCTTACTAAAGTTATGTAGACAACATCCACAGCCTTTCCTTCATCCACTTTCTTGGTAACCTCCTTGAAAAACTCTACAAGGTTCGTTAAACACGACCTACCACGCACAAAGCCATGCTGACTATCCTTAATCAGCCCTCGGCTGTCCAAATAATTGTATATCTGATCTCTCAGAACACCTTCCAATAATTTACCTACTACTGACTGGCCTGTAATTACCTGGTTTACTTTTGGAGCCTTTTTTAAAGAACGGAACAACATGAACTACCCTCCAATCCTCCGGCACCTCACCCATGGCTAAAGACATTTTAAATATTTCTGCCAGGGCCCCTGCAATTTCTACACTAGTCTCCCTCAAGGTCCGAGGGAATATCATGTCAGGCCCGGGGGATTTATCTACCTTTATTCGCTGTAAGGCAGCAAGCACCTCCTCCTCTTTAATCTCTATATGTTCCATGACACTACTGCTTGTTTCCCTTCCTTCCTTATACACTATGCCAGTTTCCTGAGTAAATACTGATGAAAAAAAACTGTTTAAGATCCCCCCCATCTCATGAGGCTCCACACATAGATGACCACTCTGATCTTCAAGGGGACCAATTGTGTCCCTTACTATCCTTTTACTCTTAATATACTTGTAGAAACCCTTCGGGTTTACCTTCACATTATCTGCCAAAGCAACCTCATGTCTTCTTTTTGCCTTCCTGATTTCCTTCTTTAGTATTTTCTTACATTTTCTATACTCTACAAGTACCTCATTTGCTCCTTGTTGCCTATACCTGCTATACACCTCTCTCTTCTTCTTAACCAGATCGCCAATATCCCTTGAAAACCAAGGTTCCCTATGCCTGTTAACTTTGCCTTTAATCCTGACAGGAACATGCAAACTCTGCACTCTCAAAATTTTGCCTTTGAATGCCTTCCACTTACTGAACACATCCTTGCCAGAAAACAACTTATCCCAATCCACTCTTCCTAGATCCTTTCTCATTTCCACAAAATTGGCCTTTCTCCAATTTAGAATCTCAACTCAAGGACCAGACCTATCCTTATCCATAATTAACTTAAAACTAATGACATTGTGGTCACTGGACCCAAAATGTTCGCCTGCACATCCTTTTGTCACCTGACCTGTCTGGTTCCTTAATAGGAGATCAAGTATTGCATCCTCTCTCGTTGGTACCTCTATATATTGATTTAGAAAACTTTCCTGAACACATTTGACAAACTCCAAGCCATCCAGCCCTTTTACAGTATGGGAGTCCCAGTCAATATGTGGAAAGCTAAAATCTCCTACTATCACAACTTGCTGTTTCTTACATCGGTCTGCTATCTCTCTACAGATTTGCTCCTCCAATTCTCTTTAACTATTGGACGGTCTATAATACAACCCTATTAGTGTGGTCACACCTTTCCCGTTCCTCAGCTCCACCCATATGGCCTCTGTAGACGAGCCCTCCGGGCTGTCCTGTCTACGCACAGCTATGATATCTAGTAATGCCACTCCTCCCCCTTTCATCCCTCCCCCTCTATCACGTCTGAAACAACGGAACCCCGGAACATTGAGCTGCCAGTGCTGCCCCTCCTGCAACCAAGTCTCACTAATAGCAATAATGTCGTAATCCCACGTGCCAATCCACGCCCTAAGCTCATCTGCCTTTCCGACAATACTCCTTGCATTGAAATAGATGCACCTGAGAACATTTCTATCACATACAAACCTTTGCTTTCTGTCTATACATGCATTCCTCGCTTGACCTTTATCCTCCGCCACCTCACTATCTGCTCTAACACTCTGGTTCCCCTCCCCCTGCAAATCTAGTTTAAACGCCCCGGAGCAGCACTAGCAAACCTACCCGCAAGGATGCTAGTGCCCCTCCAGTTCAGGTGCAAACTGTCCCGTCGGAACAGGTCCCACCTTCCCTGGAACAGAGCCCAATTGTCCAGAAACATGAAGCCCTCCCTCCTGCACCATCTCCTTAGCCACGTATTTAGCTGCATTATCTTCCTATTTCTAGCCTCACTAGCACATGGCATGGGTAGCACTCCTGAGATCGCAACCCTGGAGGTCCTGTCCTTCAACTTTGCACCTAACTCCCTAAACTCTCTTTGCAGGACCTCCACCTCCTTCCTATCCACGTCATTGGTCCCTACATGGACCGCGACATTTGGCTGCTCACACTCCCTCCTGAGAATACTGAGAACTCGATCTGAGATATCACGGACCCTGGCACCAGGGAGGCAACAGGCCATCCGGGATTCTCGATCTCTCCCACAGAACCTCTTATCTTTCCCCCTAACTATCGAATCCCCTATCACTACTGCTCTCCTCTTTTCCCTCCTTCCTTTCTGAGCTGAGGGTCCAGTCTCGGTGCCAGAGACGCGACCACTACAACTTGTCCCTGGTAGGTCGTCTCCACCAACAGTATCCAAAACGGTATACCTATTGTTGATGGGAACGGCCACAGGGGTGCTCTGCTCTTTCTATCTATTCCCCTTCCCTCTCCTGACAGTCACCCAGCTACCTGCCTCCTGACTTTTAGGGGTGACTGTCTCCCTGAAACTCCTGTCTATTACTGCCTCTGCCTCCCGTATGATCCGAAGTTTATCCAGCTCCAGCTCTGGTTCCCTAACTTGGTTTGTCAGGAGCTGTAGCTGGATGCATCTTTTGCAGGTGTAGTCATCAGGGACAATTGTGCTGTCCCAGACTTCCCACATGCTGCATTCAGAGCACTCGACTGCCCCAACTGCTGCCTCCATTACCTACTCCTAATTTAATTAAAGGAACTTACCCGGCCTTACCTCACTGGGAGCAAGCTCGTCCTCAGCCTCTGCTCACTGAAGCCTCCCAAGCCAAAGCCTCAAAGCTCCACTCCTTCACTGGGCCACTCACACACTGGCCGCTCCTCTTCAGCTTCCCCTCCTTTTATTTTCAATCTCCCGACTGACTCTCCTCTTGCGCTGTTTTCAATCTCCCAATCACCTCTCCTCTCGCGCTGTTTTCAATCTCCCGATCACCTCTCCTCTCACGCTGTTTTCAATCTCCCGATCACCTCTCCTCTCACGCTGTTTTCAATCTCCCGACTGACTCTCCTCTCGCGCTGTTTTCAATCTCCCAATCACCTCTCCTCTCGCGCTGTTTTCAATCTCCCGACTGACTCTCCTCTCGTGCTGTTTTCAATCTCCTGACTGCCTCTCCTCTCGCGTTGTTTTCAATCTCCCGACTGACTCTCCTCTCGCGCTGTTTTCAATCTCCCAATCACCTCTCCTCTCGCGCTGTTTTCAATCTCCCAATCACCTCTCCTCTCGCGCTGTTTTCAATCTCCCAATCACCTCTCCTCTCGCGCTGTTTTCAATCTCCCAATCACCTCTCCTCTCACGCTGTTTTCAATCTCCCAATCACCTCTCCTCTCGCGCTGTTTTCAATCTCCCAATCACCTCTCCTCTCGCACTGTTTTCAATCTCCCAATCACCTCTCCTCTCGCGCTGTTTTCAATCTCCCAATCACCTCTCCTCTCGCGCTGTTTTCAATCTCCCGACTGACTCTCCTCTCACGCTGTTTTCAATCTCCCAATCACCTCTCCTCTCGCGCTGTTTTCAATCTCCCGACTGACTCTCCTCTCGCGTTGTTTTCAATCTCCCGGCTGACTCTCCTCTCGATCTTGTGTCCTCATCCTGTCCATGGCTCCACTCACCACACAAACATTCCATGTAGTGCCATGTGTCCTGCTCACACTGTCTCCATCTGTTTCCACACAGGAGAAGCCTGCTCACATCAGCAGGGAGAGGTCCCAAACCGGGCGTGAAGTGGCCCACACTAGGTCCCACACTCACTTTGAGGAGTGTGCCATTGTGCTGACAGGTGAGGACGTGGACTGCGCCTGCAGTGATGGTGGGTTTGGCGGTGAACACCCTCGTGAGGACCCTGCAACACATCATCCCTCTCTCAACACTAATGTGAGGGCTCAGTGGGACCTAGATGAGCAGGCTTGGGTTCACAATCTGGTGGTTACCGCACGGACACATGTCCGTAGCAGGAGGAGGCTGGTTCCTTGGAACCCCTTCCCCACTCTAGACTCCTTCCCAGTTTGGAACCCCTTGCCCCCTTGGAACGCCTACCCACCCCTTGGAACCCCTCCCCCCCTTGATTCTCTCCACTGCACCTCCACTTAGTCCTTCCCCCTTCCTGACATCTTCATCCCCCCCTCCCAACATAACCCGTCCTGACACCTCTTTCTCTCCTAGTCGATCCTAGACCTTCCTCTCCCACCCCCAGGCACATCTTCCTCTCCCAGACACAGCTGGACCTTCCTCTCCACCCCCTTGACCATCATCTGTTGTGAGCAGACCCTCAACGGTGAGTTTCCAACTTCAGTGGGCTAGTTCGCAGCAGAGCCATATCTGTGAGAATCCACCCAGCATGCCATGGACGTTCCTCCAGTGTACCATTGCTGTTGGGCTCCAGCATCTTCTGTTTCTCGGATGGTCGCGATGTGAGCAAGATCCTGGCATTGAGTCCTGACTTCTGCATGTCACAATTGTCAAGATGTATTCTGCACCAGCGTGCAATCACGCCGATGTGGACAAACAATCCAGCAGTGGGGGGTGATTCCGGCGGGCTGGCCTCATAATGATATGCAGATATTTTATAATGAGGTTCCCGATGTCTGATGGCAGGGAACGCAGCCCACCATCGACGGGCTGGGTGGACGATCGCAAACTGGTTTCAAGGCATCGTGAAACCAATTTCTGGCCTTCTCACCATATTATCTGCTCATGCCGGTGTACGCGTCCAACACCAGTGGGCACGGAATGTTCCGCCCCACGAGTGGATGCACATCATCCACAAATGTTAGATAAAAGAGACAGTTAAAGTTTACCCACGTGGGATTATCTACCATCACCAAAGGTAAAGGTAATAAAGTTTCAAAGTATTGTTTATTTAACCACAACATATATCTAAAGTGCTGATATTGGGGCTTTTGAAAGTAGCAGCACCAATCACAACCTCACCAGCTAGCTGTGAATATTAATTTCAGAGGGTTAAATGCTAGAAATGAACTGAGCATATTGAAACGAATAGTTGAACAGGAATGAAACTTTCATAATGTTCCTGCTTTGTAATCACTTACATTCTTTAGTTGGCAGCTCCCTGGTGTCTACTAACATATCTGATACATTGCTAAACCCTATATGATCAAGTAGTTTAAATTTGTTTTGATATAAAAATACTAAAGACCTGAATTGCACTACTTCCATCCTATAATTATAATTTGATTCCAATTTCAAGCCAATTAAATTTAGCATTTTTCTTCACTGCTGTTAATAGGATCCAAATTGCAAATGCCTGAGAATGGTTGGTGCATCAATACATAGTCACAGTAGCTTCAACACTATAACAAATTATAGAAGGAAACTAAATGAATGGCTATAATTAGGAGAAAAATGGATCGGCCTTTAGATGTCAATCAGTAACGGTTTAATCTCAAGGTGGATTAATGGATGAAAATCAGCCAGTTCTGAATTATGTTCCACAGGAAACTCAACCATTAACAATATTTATAAATGAATTTGATGAATTGAATATTAACTTTACATAATAAAACAGTAATATATATTTTGGATCTGTTTTCAGTTAGAAATTGGAAGCATGTTATTCACTCTGTTGAACTGTTACAGTAATTGCATGCATCTCCCTTTTTATTGTCCCCAAATAACTTCTGAACCCAACCTGTAATAATTTTGCATTGTAATTCCTGATTGCTCATTAACAACAATCACTGTGGAGGCAGTATGACCTTGTCTGAAAACATTTGTATAAATTTTTGGTACATAGAGAGAGTTGTTCTCCTCTTGTTACATGGTTTAATTAACAGTCATGAATAACATTGTCAATAGGAAAAGTGCTGTTCCAAGACATTGCAAACACATTTCAGATTTTGGAAGTGACAATTTCTACAAGGCTTTTTCAGGATCTAAGCCTATGTTGATGGTACTGGTCTTCTTGTTAGCATCCACTGCATGTAACACTGTCACAAAAATTATAGCTGATGAATTGTGGCTATACATCACAATTAATTTTAGCAAGAGATAATCCTAATCATTTTAGCATCCATTCAAAACTGTCAGTTGCAGTTGATACAGCAACATTACAAAGCTGCTTCAGCTAATCTCTTTTCTTAGCAAGAGTCAAGCTTGACCTTGGTGGTATATACTACACCTATAAACCAGTTTCAATACATTTGTTCCCTCAAAATTGATTTCTAATGTGATTAACTCATATAAAGGGCATGTTGTTGACCAAAGATATCATGTGAAAAATGTAATCCTTATACCACTCAATATTGCTGTCTGTTTTGGAGTAGCTGAGTATACAGCATCAAGTTATACCTTTTGCTCAAATTGCCTTTCAGTCAGGGAAAGCAGAGTTCTCAGCAAGTCTACTTAACCTAATGTGGAGTGCTTAACTCGTTGGCCTCCAACTGCAGGTGCCACACCTAATTTTGGGGAAAGAAATAGGAAAAATTATAGCCAATCTGATATGAAGTCCAACTTTGCTACAAGTATTTTGGGACAAGATGTTGAAGTTCAGCCCTTAGTTGAGCTATTGATCCTTACTGTACCTGCTGACCAAGAGTTTATCAGAACAGAGTCATGTTAACAGTAGGTTGGGTAATTGCCAATTTTCAATGCTGAATTATGCAGATATGGGTGTTGGTATAGTTTTAGTATAAGTGCCAAACTTGGTGCAGAGCGATTCGATGGATCTGATATCCAATAGTCATATTTTAAACTAAATGACTGGCTGAAGAAGATATTGAAATTAGAGAAACGTGTAGAAGGCAAAGGATACTGTGTAGAGAATTTCAAGAAAAGGAACATGGTGACTGAATGAGTGGCTGTTAATGTTGGTGTAGAGGGAACGAGAGCAAGCCTAGTGTTAGAAGAGCACAGACGTGTGGAAAGACATTAGGCAGGAGATCATTGAGGTAGGGTGGAGCGAGGCCATACAAAGTGTTGTAAACAATGAGGAAAACTTTGAAATGAACATGATGTGACACAGTTGCTAGAGTTTAAATACCATGGAGGTAATATTGAACTTTGTGTGGACAAGGACATGAACCATGGTGTCTTAGCTGCATTGAAGCTTGCATAGAGTTGATGCCAAAAGTTCACCTAAAAGAGCATTATCAAAGTCAAATGTCGATGTGATGAAGATCTACAATAGGGTTTTGCCAGCAGAAGGAATGAGATTGGAACAATATTGCAGAACTAGAACTATGAATTTGGTATTGGTGTGTGTAATGGGGAGGAAGACAAGCTTGTAGCCAAACTGGATGCCAAGTTTGCACACTTCCTCACTCAGCCTGTGATCACAGCCAGGGAAGTTGATAGACTCGAGGCCTGCAGCTCAAAGGTGCTGAAGTTAGAGAAGATGGACTCAGTTTTGGTGAAATTTAGTTGTAGAGAATTTTTACAATTTATGACTGCAGTAAGTGAATAAGAAACTGGTGCATTTTAAAAGATTATTGGTGAGCTATATTTATTTGAGTTTGCATTGGGCAAAACACAATTCCAAGCTGCGTTTAAAACATTGCTGAGGATGGATTCTTGAGCCCTGTATAAAGATAAGCCTCAAAATTTTATATTGGTTCTAGCACATTCTCACAAGAAGCAAGGAATAACATTTACAAGCCAAACGTTCCAAATCTTATCTGCATTGTAACATAAACGGAAACACATTCTGCTCTACATCTCTAAAGCAATTATTTATCAGGGGTACATTTCATATTGGAATTTTTGTCACCAATATTTTTGCAGAAGATACAACATGAAAGCCCTCTTATATGAAACTAACTACACATCAATTCAATGTGGGTGAAATGGTCTTTTTTAAAAATTCTATCATGGGATGTAAGCATCGCCAAAAAGGCCAGCATTTGTTGCCCATTCCTAACTGCCCTTGAGAAGGTGGTGGTGAGCTGCCTTCTTGAACCACTGCAACCCATTTGGTGCAGGTACATTCACAGTGCTGTTAGGAAGGGATAACAAAACAGTAGCCACACAATTTTAGTTTCCACTAAAGTCAAGGCTTTCACTATAGCCCATTTTACAATTTCGTCAAGACCAATTTTACACCCAATATCTCAGGATTTATTAGCATAACATTTCAAAAGGCCTAAAAGTGTAAATTTGCTTGGAAAATGTATCAAAATATTCAAGAGAAAAATATTTTACCTTTATAAATTTTATTTGCATGTGAATTGCTTTTTGAATCTCACTGTATTACAAAAGGAAAATCAAAGCAAAATTACACAGGAGAGCAGAAATGGAGAAAAATGACAAGATAATTGAATTCTGCAAACATGATTCTGATGGGTTTGGTTTGAAGTCCTATTGTGATGGTGCCAAAGTTGAAATAAGTCAATAAGGTAATAGCAAGTATATTAACTTGTTGCTTAATGTGTGTGTGGGTAACATATATTTATACCCATATATATAAACCACTAGAATTCCATTGCTGCAGTTTTGACTTCAGTGAAACTTGGAATTACAGCTGACTATGCATTATTCTCCATTTGATTTGGTATAGAATATCAAATTTGACCAATTGTGCAACTATTTCAACAGTTACAATACTAATTACTCAGTAATAATCCACAATCCCTGAGGCACCTCCATGCCTCAGGGAGATTTCTGCGCTCTTTCGTGCGCATGCACGCGAAGGAGCACAGGTCCTGACTCAGGGAATTCCCCCCCAGCCCTCAGTGCTTCTGGGCGAGTGTCATGCTGGGCGGGCCTTAATTGGCCCGCCCACGTAAAATGGCAGCACACACCCGATTGGGGGTGCCGATCGGGTTCGGGATCACTCCCGCCCACCCCTGCGCAATCCCCCCAGCGGGGGGAAAGTTCAGCCCTTAAATGCATTTATGTTAAATGAGATACTACTGAGATGGTTCAAACATAATGCTAAGTAAATCTTAATGTTAAAAAATACCAAAGAAAAGTAATCAAATACAATAAACTGCACCTGCTGTTTACATTGGTTTCAAAAATCATACATTATAAACAATACATTTTCTTTGAAGTAAATTCATTTTAATATCCTGCACAATCATTATACTGATAGAATTTGACCTTCATAAATTCTATGTACTCAGCTATAATGAAATACAATGGCTTTAAAATTTGGCATCTTAGCGCCCAATCTTTTATTGCAACAAGTGCAGTTTTGCCTCCAAAATGGCATCCATGGTGCACACACTTCTGGTGCTAGCCATAGCAGCTGCCATTTTGGTGAGGACTTTAGTGTCAGTACAGGGAATGCCCATCGGAAATATCTAAAGTAGGCAGACCGTGGTGTCAATCAGCATATAATGCTGATTTGATGCCACACTGCTATTTTGGAGTTCAACACGCCAGGTATCTCCCTCTGTTAACCTCACACAGCTGAATACAACAAGAATGACCCACCATATCAACGATGTTTAGAGGGATCAACTGCTTTCAGGTTAGTTGCTGACTGATTTCTATTGGTGTCTGCTATGATTGTAGAAGTGTTTGGTGGTTTCCACAATTGTTTGAAGTCGTGTTTGACATGCTGTAGGGCTTGGTTTTGACTTCAAGGATTCCACATAAACAACCTGCTCGAGTACACTAGTATGCATCCCCATGGCCTACAGCATAATAGGGAGAATAAGCAGAGGCAACACAGGAAAAGACAAGATGATCAAAGAGAGTGGAGGAGGGGACGGGGAGAGAAGGGCTCTCAAGAAGCCATAAGCATCCAGGTTTTCAGGGAGCAATATTCCTACCTGAACCTCAGTGAGGAACTGTGTGTCAGATGTCCTCACTTCACTAAGGGCATGCCCATTAGTGCTGGGTGCCATTGACTGCAGGTATGTCACTTTGTGGGTACTGTATGCCAGCTTTGATATGTCCTGCAACCAAAAGGAATTCCATTCTCTCAACTTCCAGCTGGTGTGCGACTGTACACTGTGTACCATGCAGGTTCAATGTCCGGTATCCTGGCAGCAGTCATGGTGCCTTCATTTTGTGACAGTCCACTGTGCCATCTGCATTTCAGCCATCGTAATAAACCAAAGTGTGGTTATTGGGAGGTAAGGGTCGTCCTTTGATGACATGGCTCATCTCCTGCTGAGCAACAAATGCACACGTGGGCAGCATGTTGTTCGAAATTAGAAATCTGCTTAGAAACATATTGAGGGGAATTTTCCCGTTGGCGTGTGGGGGCGGGCCCCGCTCGCTGACGTGTAAAATGATGCGTGGTGACGTCGTGCATGTGTCCCAATGTCACCACGCGTCATTCTGATCTTCCGTTCAGCAGGCACGCGCCAGAGGCAGTTGCACACCCGCCGAACTGTCAAAGGCCTGTTAAGGCCATTTAAAAACCAATTTAAATAATTAACAGGGCAGCCCATTCAACCTTAAGGTTGGCGGGCAGGCAAAGAGCCCAGGCGCCTTTGTATTTATCATGAAACCTCAGCCACAGGCGGGATGAGGTTTCATGAAAGTTTTCTTAAATTAATAATTATTTTTTAAACAGTTCATAAACATGTCCCAGCTCCTGTGACACTGTCACACGAGGGGACATGTGTAAATGATTTTTAAATTTCTTTACTTTAAACTTTAAATCTGAGCTTAATCACCCTGAGGCAGCTTTGTGGCCTCAGGGAGATTTCTGCACTCTTTTGTGCACATGCGTGAAAGAGCGCGGGCCCCGACTCTCCCTCCTCCCCCGCCCGCACAGGTAGCGCTGAGCGCTACCGGGCGCACATCATGCTGGGCGGGCCTTAATTGGCCCGCCGACATAAAATGGTAGCATGCAGCCGATCGCAGGCGGCAATCAGCCCCGCGTTCGCCCGTGCCCGCTCCCGACTGGCCCGCCCAACAGGCAGAAGATTCTGCCCATTGTATCAAGCAGTCAGCATGAAGTAGATAGAGGAATAGGTTAGTACTGTAAGTTCTGTTTTACTGGAAACTGTTTAAGGTTTCATTTCTCTGGAATCAATAACTAGCGGAACAATTATTCTTAGGTGATGACAGCTGTAGCTAGCCTGAAGAGCGATCGTGGTCAGACAAGATTTCTGTAACAGTGAGAGAGTTACTGGATAGATACTTAAAATAAATAACCATACTTTAAAGCTGTATTAGGATTTTATGTTAATTTTCCTTAATTATGATGCATGCCAAAATGTGAAAGTTAGTAAGGGTGTGGAAGTAGAATAGAAGTTACTTTTGTAAATGACTCCATTGTTCAATTGTCTGATAAGGAGTTTGAATAGCTAGTTTATGAACAGTTTATTGGCAGGGATTATGGAGAGCTCTAGGAATAAATAACTGATAACAGGCAAATACAACCCTGAATGTTAGGCCAGAGACCGAATGTTTCGAGGGAATTGTGGAACTGACCATGGGGAACAGATAAGGGAAGATGTAAAGGACTGGTTAATAAAGGGCCGAAGGTACACACAAAGACTATAGAAGGTTGATAACCAAGGGCGGATTTTAACCCTCTGGTCTAGAGAAAGAATGACATATTATTAGGCATTTTGCATGAAGAACTTATACAGGACAATTAAGTCCTGTCAATAAAACATCCAGGTCCACCCCTAAAAATGGGTATAATGGTTAAGCTTTTGAAGGAAGCCATTGCAGGAGACGACGGAGAAAAACTCCGAAGGGTAAATCCATGCTACTTACTCTCTTGCGTATTTTGAGAATTTGTGAAGGGATGAGGCACCAAGAACAGTAGAGAAAAACAAATAAAGAAAGAGTTTGGACTTGTACTCACTTGTAACAGTCATATGCTTTTGCTGAATAACTAATGTGCTATATTCTGTCTTAAACTCTGATTAGACTCAACATCATATTGGTTGCAGTTGATGCTGACCGATTAGATAATTAATATCAACTAATTGTGCTTAAATTAAAATATCAACAAATTGGCAAGTTTAAAATCACTACAATACATATAACAAAAGCCATGCTGCCACACAGAATTTTAAACAGCAGACCATTGGGGTGCTTAAACAATGCCTCTGCTGCCTGCACTGTTCTGGAGCAGTCCTGCAGTACTTGGCAGAGCATGCATCAAGATTTGTGGTAGTTTCCTACATGCTGCACAGTCTTGTCACCACATGGGCTCAGCCCTGTCCACCAGTTACAAAGCAATCAGCTGACGAGAAAGAGGAGGAGTAAGAGCAGTAAAGTGTTCAAATAATACATCCAAAAAAATCTTGAAATACTCCTTCCCACCTCATGTAATTTTGCATCATGAAGGGGTTTCCATATTTAATCCTTTCAATGCTCATGATCAGCAAAGCATGAAAATGCAAGAAACAAGAAACTCACAGGGCAGAATTTTGCCGTCGGCGAGCAGGGGGTGGGGCCCGCTTGACGACACGTAAAATGACGTGGGATGATGTTGGACAGAACCCCCGACGTCATCCCGCCCCATTTAAATTTTCAGGAAGGCGGGGGCGCAGCAAAATCAGCTGTGGGCCCGCCGACCTGTCAATGGTCAATTGAGGCCATTGACAGGATCATTTAAACAATTAAATGACCTGTCCGTCCAACCTTAAGGTTGGCGGGCAGGCCAGGAGCCCCGACGGCAAATAGAAAAAACATGAAACCTCATCCACCGGCGGGATGAAGTTTCAGGCAGGGTTTTAAAAAGTTAATAAAGTTATAGTGTAAATTACGAACATGTCCCATCTCATGTGACATTGTCACATGAGTGGGACATGTTAGGGAATTTTTTTTTCCTCTATTTTTAATCTTTTTCAAAGTGGAAGTGATCTCCCTGAGGCTGCACTTAGCCTCAGGGAGATGTGCGCTCTTACATGCGCACGCGTGAAAGAGCGCACTCTCGCCTTTGGGGAATCCCCCCCGCCCGCACAGGAAGCGCATAGCACTTCCCGCCGGATGTCACGCTGGGTGGGCCTTAATTGGCCCACCCACATAAAATGGCGGCGCGGCCCGCTTCTCTGGCGGGGATCAGATCCCCACCCGCCAGAGATTGGGTCGGGCCCGCCCGCCCGGCAGGCAGAAAATTCTGCCCACAGTGTTGAATTCACTTCACATATGATCCACATTTTTCACTGTTTATTACAGCAACAGAATGCCCTAATTGAGTTGCCAGCTTGTACATGTCCTCAGATTATACTATAGGGGTAATGTGGGTGGCCAACAGCCAACATCCCACCCTGTTCCTGCAGTCTGGAACTTTATCTACTCTTCTGAGCTGGCGTCGAGGACACCCACCTGAAACCAGTATGGGCCTTCTTCAAATTTGCTGATCGAGTACCCATAACATTTCAGGCTTGAGTAGAGAAGCCCCAGTGGCCTTCCTGCTGGGCGAACCATCAGTAAGTGGAATGGGTGGGGGCAGTGGGGTGACAGAAAGGGCCTAAACAGACCCTGCCAAAACCCTTTTCCCATGCTTTACCTGATTGCTCCTTCAGTACGAGCCTCAATTTTGTGATCAGACAGACATAAGCCTGACCAGAATTCGGGCAGTGCACCAAGTGGATATCTTCAATACCTTGTTTCTTGGGGCGGATGGACAGAAATAATACAAAAAAGTCTGTGAGATATCATCATGTCATCACCAAATCAACATGCACAAACAGGTAGGGTGCTTCCTGCACTGCTTTAAGAAACATTAGCAAATCCAATGAGGTCAAAATGAACATAGATCTGGTGTTATGGATCCCCAATCACGAACTCCTACTTTGTGCCCAAAAACAGATCTCTCTGACTGATAAATGAAGTGGCTTAATTGGTTACATGAGTACCTTTTGGTTTTACTGAATTATAGTGCATGTGTTTCAGTGTTTTTTTTTAAATTTCCCTGGAAAAACATTTGTTTATTTGGAACAGAAAGTTGCTATGACATTATATATTGAATACATGATACAATCAGAGACTCACATTCCTGTATTAAATGTTCGACACATTAATATTTTTGGGGGCATATGATTTACACAATGTGAATCAATTATAGAATAGATTTTGTACTCAGCTGTATGGTTGTGCAGGCACAGCAGGAAAATTGGAAAAATGGGTAAGTAAGCATTTGGCATGATTTCCACCCAATTCTAACTGCCCACAATTTTTTGATCAGTCTCATTTTATAGAGTCATAGAATTACACAGCACAGAAACAGGCCCCTCGGCCCATCGTGGCCATGCCAGCCAACAAGCACCTGTCAATTCTAATCCCATTTTCCAGCACTTGGCCTGTAGTCCTGTATGCTATGATGTTCCACGTGCTCATCTAAATACTTCTTAAATGTTGTGAGGGTTCCTACCTCTACCACCCCCTTAGGCAGTGTGTTCCAGATTCTAATCACCCTCTGGGTGAAAAAGATTTTCCTCAAATCCCCTTTAAACCTCCTGCCCCTTACCTTAAATCTATGCCCCCTAATATCACCTTAATCAAATGCCAATATATTTGTTAGAAATACACACATGACAAACAGGTGGAAAAACTGTTTAAGGGTCTTAAAATTTGAGTGAATGGAGTATATTTAGAGTAATTGTTAAAAGTACTAAGCCAAGTTTCTAATAGGTTTCTAATGTACAGCCATGTAGATTAGGTGAGCTGTGAAAATAATCAAGATGCTAATAATCTTCAATAACAGTTTGGTGTCTTGACATTTTGTTTCATTTCTCAGAATTATGAATAATTCATCAGTAATATCCCTGATATCACCATTGTAAATTTCTCACATTACTTCTCATATGTATTCAGTGGATTTTAGGATTATCCTGAGCACTGGTCTTTATCATGTGCTAAACAGCATCAATGTTATTGAATCAGAGCATTGAAGGACAGGCCTTATTCAGTTGTATTGCTTAATAAATATTGTTTTGAGGATATCATACTGCCTTGCTAATGACATTCACACTCAAAAACAAAAAAAAATCAGTCTTAAATAGGTCAGAAACACAGAAGCTCTAAGCTTCCTTTAACAATCTCCTATATTGATCTTTGTGTAAGTTTATTTTACATTTATGAATTTAGAAGAAAAACACTGTACAGCATCAATTGCAGAAAAAAAACATGTGGGGCAGAATTTTTCCATCTGCGAGCTAGGGGCGGGGCCCGCTCGCCGACGCGAAAATGACGCAGGATGACGTCGGGGGGAACCATTTAAATATTCAGGAAGGCGGGCGGACAGCGAAATCAGCTGTCCGCCCGCCGACCTGTCAATGGCCAATTGAGGCCATTGACAGGGTAGTTAACCCAATTAAAGGCACTGCCCGTCCAACCTTAAGGCTGGCGGGCAGGCCAGGTGCCCCGGCGGGCTTCTGAAAAAACACGAAACCCTCATCCACCGGTGGGATGAGGTTTCATGTCTGTTTTAAAAAAGTTTAATAAAGCTTTTGTGATATTTATTAACATGTCCCATCTCATGTGACATTGTCACATGAGGGGGACACGTTAATGATTTTTTTATTTTTCTATTTTTCAAGTTTCAAACACTGTCAACGCTCTCCCTGAGACAGCACTTAGTCTCAGGGAGATGTGCGCTCTTTCACGCGCATGTGCGAAAGAGCGCACTCTGACAGTTGGGGAATCCCTCCCTCCCGCACAGGAAGTGCATAGCGCTTCCCGTCGGGCTTGGCCCGCCCACTTAAAATGGCAGCGGCGATCGGCTGTCCGCCTGCCGCCGAGCCGGTGGGGCCCGCCCGCCCATCAAGGGCAAAATTCTGCCTGTGGTTTCCATTTATAAAAGCCTCCATGCTCAAGATCAGGGTATTTTTCGTGGCATCCCAAAAATAGAAAAGGCTCAAGAACTGCACTTTAATAAGAACATAAGAACTAGGAGCAGGGACAGGTGATTCATCCCCATGAGTCTGCTCCACCACTCAATAAGATCATGGCTGATCTTGTGGCATTCACCCCACTTTCCTGCATGCTCCCCATAACCTTTGACTCCCTTGCAGATTAAAACTGTGCCTAACTAAGCCTTGAATATATTCAATGATCCACCCTCCATTGTTCTCAGGGCTAAGGAATTCCAAAAATTAACAACTCTCTGAGAGAAGGAATGGGAGACCCCTTATTTTGAAATCGTGCCCCTTGTTCAAGGCTCCCCCATAAGGAGAAACATTCTCTCAGCATTTATCCTGTCAAGCCTCCTCAGAATCATATATGTTTCAAAAAGATCACTTCTCATTCTTCTGAACTCCAGTTAGTTCAGGCCCAATCAGCTCAATCTTTCCTTATAAGACAACCCCTTCATCCCAGAAATCAACCAAGTGAACCTTCTCCAGATTGCCTTTGAACAAAGGACCTCTCTGCCCCGGCCCCACCCCCAGGGCCCTCCACTGGTTGAATATAAGAGGCAGTGGGATGAGACCCTTAAGTCGGCATTAATTGCCCATTTGAGGGCCTCAGTTAGCATCATGGCGGGAAGGCCACCCACAAGCCTTCCCACCCTGGACTTAAATCGGGCAGAAGCAGGAAGATGGCAGAGTCCCCACCCAGCACTCTCCCACCTGATTAAATTCCACCCCACTACTTGCAAAGTTACCACCAGGGGAAGGGGGGCATTAAATTCTGCCCAACGTTTCCAAGTAACGTTCTCCCTCCCTGATGCATCACAGTGTCCAAAGCTCAGACTGCAGGTCATCAACTCTGAGCCCAAGGCTGCAGATACTTAGTGCAGAAGTTGCTACGGATCGCACTGTTGTCCATCAGCTCCCATATATTATAGCTGCAACACATCCCTTGCCCTGCCATCTCTATTGTATTTGTTTAACCAATTAGGGTTTCAGGTTGTGAAATATCACTCAACATTTATGTATAGTTTTATCGTATTTTAACTAGTTAAGCTATAAGTTTAATACAGTACTAATATCACCCCAGTAATACTTTAAACTACTTTCATGGTTTAGAGAAAAAAAGAAACCCTAAAAATCACCAACTAATCATCTACCTGCTTACCTAGTTAATACTTCTGGTCTTCAGCTCCAGCTCGCAGGTCTCGCTCTACTTTTTATGTAAAAGATCAGAAGAGCACCTCTTCCCTCACTGCACTGAATTCCCTCTCTCACCAAGTTCCCTGAGTTAAGTAAGTACTCTGTCTAGCAGTACTCCATTGAGTTGGACTTCATGTTACTTACTAACAAAAGGCAGTTTATCAGTATAACTGTTAGGGAAATTACTGGGAACTTCAACAATTTTGCTAGTTTGAAGGAGAAACATGCATGTCAAAAAGGCACTTTCAGCTAACTTTCAATTTAGTGGTTCTCCAATATGAGAAAAATCCCAATTTCACTCATTTTAACTGCATCCACAACAAGCAACACACACCTAAATACTTCTTTCAACTGTGTACAAATATATGGACTTGGATTTTGTGGTCAGTGACGAAGCAACAGTGCTCACTATCAGCCTTGAAGAAAAGTCCCCATGAAATACCTAACGACGTCTGGGGCCTAGATTTCCCTTTTCCCAATGTCAGTTTGAAGCTTGCACCAACTCAGGGAATCTCCAGGTGTCCAGCAATAGTGATGTAATGAAGCAGGGTAAGCAGCCAATCACACTGAATTATTGAAATAGTTTCAGAGGAGTAATTGCGGCAAAAATTCACAGTTTTGCAGTCATTACTACTGCAAAATCCAAGCCATTCTAACTATGAGCTATAAAATGCAATAATATGATTCTTTTTAAAAAAAAGTCCTTTCTTTCCTTCATCAGACAGAAGAGGCAATTTTAAATGTAGACTTCTTCCTGGCTGTTAGCACAGCTGCTGTATAAATGGTCAGGAGAATCTAAGGTCAAAGCCTGTAGCGACACATATTCCCAGCCCACAGGGCACAGTGTCCTAATGCTCCATTAAACACAGCAACAAAGACCAAGAGAAAATTGTCCAATGGAGCAGGCAAATTTGAATATTAGTTAAGACTGGGTTTTTACCTCAATTTTCTTTTCACATTGCTTTGACATTGGAACTGCTTACCCAACAGCGATGGAGTACATCATTTTTTAAAAAAATATTTATTCATGGGGTGTGGGTGTTGCTAGCTAGGCCAGCATTTGTTGCCCATTCCTTGAGAGTAGCTAACAGTCAACTACATTGCTGTGGGTCTGGAGTCACATGTAGGCCAGACCAGGTAAGGAAGGCAGATTTCCTTCCCTAAAGGACATTAGTGAACCAGATGGGTTTTATGACAATCGATGATAGTTTCATGGTCACCATTATTGAGAGTAGTTTTCAATTCCAGACTTTATTAATTGAATTTAAATTCCACCAGCTGCTGTGGTGGGATTTGAACCCATGCTCCTGCAGCATCAGCCTGGGCCTCTGGATTACTAGCCTAGTGATATTACCACGAGGCCACCATCTCCCCATAATTAAATTGAACACAAAGTAAAATTCTTGTACCAATGTTACACTATAAAATTCACCCCAGATCCATTCCTATTGCATCATAAACTAATACAAAATTAAGCATGATTTTAAGCCAGTTCCTCCTGTCTCTACAATGCAAATAAAAACAATAACTGTTTGGGACTCTTTTGGCCCAGTTCCTCTTCTATTTTCAACTGGCAGGAAAGCCACTACAGCTTCTCTGTTCAGACTATCAGTTAAAATTTCAGTCAGCACCCAATGGTGTCATCAAACCACCATATCATATTGAAATAATAACGCTGACAGCCAGTTTCAAAGCAGTGTCCTTACTCAGGAAGGCAGGTTAAAATTTAAGATAGCAGGACTGATATAAGACATTCTTAGGTTGTTAGCTAATTTTAGCTGCTGGCCACCCCCACTGGTTTCAGCCTTAGATTCTGTGACATTGGATATGATACCTTGTACGTTTTGAAATCAACAGCCTAAGGTTTTTAATACTTTCCCTACCCCTCCCACTCCCATTCTTCTCCAATGTAATAATAGCCTAGATCATAGTGGCTATAATTATCTATTTACTTTATGAGCCCAAGTGTTCATCATTTTTAAAAATGAGCTCTCTATTCTTCTGTGAGTATACCAGGTTTGAGCAAATTAACCACAAATACATACAATTATTTGTTCCAATACATTGTTAGTTTTTTTATTCAGTAGCTGTTCTGCAGCTATATAGTGGGGGTGTTACACTTTAATGCTCAATTAAATGTAATTATGTTGAACATTCAAATAAGAATGCACAATATCTACAAATTAGAAGCCAAAGGGTATTTGATAAGTACCACAGGCAGGCAATCTAATCTGCAGTTCAAAAAAAAACGATTACACCAGCAGGTAGTAAAATGTATTGCCTTGAATGTGGTAAGGTCAGTAAACCTATCCACACAATATTTAACATGTTGCTTGTGAAATACTCTTTAGTATTAAAATATTCTGTTTTTTGCAATGAAAGGTTAACAAATGCAGTTGAACCATGGATTTAGAAAAAATAGTTTTAAAGACTTAAATATCATTAACAATGACAAACACCATTCTACTTATGTAGCAGATTTTGTGCTTAAAGGGTTATTGCAGAAATGAACTAACTAAAAAGTTGACCTCGCTTTATGTGTAAATGGAGATCACAGTGCAGATCACAATGGATTTCTATGTTTCTGCAGCTTCGAACAAAAATGACATGATCAAAAATTACCTTACAATAATGTTTGGTTTTTTTTCACTTTGAGTTGTTATGTAACATAACAACTGTTAAGCTAAACTAAAGCCAGATCAAAGACAGGTCTGTTTGTTAGTCCCATTTATTCTCTTGAGTTTTATATTTGATAACTGAAAACCTTTATCATAAAGTAGCTGTCTTCCTCTTCCATTTCCCTTAGTTTTTATTTCCCATTTGAAGGAAAAAGCTCATAAAAACTGATTTAAATTAAATTATATTTAAATCTAACACAGATTTCAAAATCTCTAATGGCTTTATTATACTTCCTGCACTTAGGTTTTAGGAAATTAGTCATTGATCCTTGTGCTTCAATACAATTAAAATGTTCAGGATCATTTAGTGTTTCAGCCCAAGCCATTCTTCAAAAGGTCAGGATCTATATTAGGAATCAAGAAGGAAATTTTTCAACATCCTAACAGCTGAAGATAGGCCGACTGCATAAAACATTATACTGCAATAAAGCATCATGACAGTATGGGACTGGCCTAATGGACCATCTGGTCTTTTTCTGTCTGATATTTTCATAACTTTGTATGTAACAGCTACTGTGCTTGTCACCCAAAAGGATAATTTGGATGAACTGAAATAATAGGTCTTCAGCCCACTGCTTTCTCTTAGAGGAAATTGGGAATTTATCTCCTTAAATGCAGTGCTTCATTAGGTTGTATTCTAAATTTAAAATACTTCTCAGGGCATTGTTTTTCTTTAGGTCATAGGTACAGTAATTAAAGAGTTTAGAAATTATTTGGAGCCTCAATAAAATGAAAATTTCAAATTGATTTTCAACAATTTAAATAAAATTTTCATTCAAGTGCCTGTGAAGTCAGAATGCAACCTAATTAAAGCAAATAATTAAAACAAATTTGTGAAATGATTTTGTCTAATAACTAACATCTTGGATGTTTTGCATGATACTTATATTCATTGATCAACATATTGTGTAGTCCACAAATCTAATCACAAATGATTTGAGATGCACAAGGGTAAGCCTTCCATTCCAAATTCATTTTAAAACAGCCTACCATATGTTAACATTATGAATAAAGATGAACACCTCTCATTTTCAGAATACTTTACAGCAAAAAGCAGACATTTTTAAAAAAATCAATGTAGAATTGACATTTCTGTTTCAAAGGGTTTGGAACTTGTCATAATGACCGATGGAAAATTGGCCTCGAGCACCTTCCCAGGCTCGCTAATGCCCATAGCAACATTTCCTCATGACAACTATAAAAACATTCCCACATATTATCAACATGGCACCTTCTGAGCCCAGTGGTGCATTCAGTTAGAGTACCTTATACTGTTAATACCACTGTGATGACAATCCTTATGCAAACAGTATTTTATTCTATCAGAATACAAGGCCTTCTCTAACCTCTTGTGGGACCTTATTTAATATCTGCAACAAGTTACAAATTGAATTTGGAAAGGTGCAATGTTTAACATTTTATACAATATTTAATTAGGATTATGGAGTTTGCATTATTCATGTATATTTGGTAATAATTTACTCAAATTACATGCATCTGTTTGCACACAATCTGGAGCATCCTCATTAATTGATAAGAAGAATGCTCTTGCTGAAGGAATGGAAACAAGTCACCTTTCAAGTCTTTCCATGGACAATTTAAGATGATTTGATAATACAATTTAATATGAAGAAGACTCCATCGAAAGAGAAGAAAAATATGAATAGCTGAAAAAATGTTCAACATCAATAAAGAGTTAACAAATAGCAAGCTACCATCTCGATAAACTGAATTGGAACTTGTCAACATCTAACCTTATCTTTGGGATTCACTTATAGATAAGTTTCTTTTCTATTGTTGTTCTATCAGTGAGGGAGTACATAATAATGCACGTTATATCCGAGATTGTGGTACCTCATCGAATCTTACATGGAGAAGTCACTGCATCTTTTCAGTAATAGTATTTAGTTCTGTAGTAGGTCATGATTAAAAGGACTCTTACAAAATTCAATATAAAGAGGTCAACTAGAAACTTGTAAAATCCCCCATCACTTTGTTCTGTGACAGAATCAAACCTGGGCTCACTGCCAGATTTCCATTTTGCAAGTTTTTTTTTAAATAATAAATCCTGAAACCATCAAAGTTTTTTTTTATTCTTCTTCATGCTTCAACATGCTAATATTCTGGCGCTGAAGCCATGTCCTTCCTTACCTGGTTGGTTCAATATTGACCTATCTGCACATTATACAATATTCACCTGACCTGTTGTGTAAACCATATGGAACCAAAGCATATTAAATGGGATTAGGCCCAATTTTCCATTTTTAGAATTCGTATGGTAAATGGCATTTATTTCTTATATATGTACATTAGATAGCAGCTGTAAATCATTAGTAATCTGAGAAAAATCTATATTCACAGAATGCTGTTTTAATTAACAGAAGAGCAAAGGCTACTATGGGAAAGCTGCATTGTTCCAATATAGGGTTAGCATTGTTCTTGATTGTGTGAGAGTCTCTTAGAATGGAGGGTTGTTCTCCCAAACACTGCTGCTAGCAACCTGGGATAAAAGTATTTTGGACCTTCATGCTTCACCTTCCTCTTTTTCAAACATATCTCCGTCGTTACTGCAGGCCTTACTGCGGCTACTGTTCAGGGTTCCTCATTCTATTTCTAGACTTTTCAGATAAAGAATGAATGGGGAGCATTTATATGTTGAAGTTCCTCATTCCCTATTGATAGGCACCAAGTCTAATTTCTCTGATTGTCAATGTTAGGTACATGGCGCAGAATCTTCTGTTCGGTGAGAGGGGGGCGGGGCCCACTCACTGACAGGTAAAATGGCGTGGGGTGACGTTGGGCGTGCATCCCGACGTCACCCCGCGTCATTTAGATTTTCAGTTCGGTGGGCGCACAGCCAAATCGGCTGCACACCCGCTGAACTGTCAAAGGCCTATTGAGGCCATTAATAATGTAATTAACATGATTAATGGACCTGCCTGTCCAACCTTAAGTTTGGTGGGCTGGCCGGGAGCCCAGGTGGGCTTCTGAAAAAGCATAAAACCTCATCCATGGGCGGGATGAGGTTTCATGAGGGTATTAAAATTTTTATAAAATGTTTAAATAAAAGAAATTGACATGTCCCAGCTCATGTGACATGTCAGTAATTTTTTTCCCCTTCTTTATTGACCAAACCAGAGTCAATCTCCCTGAAGCAGCACTCCTGGCTCAGGGAATCCCCCCCCACCCGCCTGCACAGGGAGCACATAGCGCTTCCTGGCGGACATCATGCTGGGTGGGCCTTAATTGGCCCACCCACGTAAAATGGTGATGCACCCCCAACTGGGGGCGCTGATCGGGAACCCGCCTGCTGCACCCACTCCCGCACATCCTCCCCGACGGGGGCAAAATGTTGCCCGTGGAGACACAAGCAGACCACTGCAAGATACCGGATCTGCAAAGGCTGACTCTTTAATTATGTATTTCACTGCTAAAATTAAAAACAGCTTCATATATTTAAGTGACTTTACAACTAGTCATTGCTCGTAAGTATCATTTCCATCACATTTTTTCAAACTATGCCATTGGATGTAAAACAAAGATCACCAAGTACAGATGAGCCCATTTACCTTGGTTAGCTTGCCACGTCTATAAAAACCTGCATTTCATCCGTCACAATCTCTAACCATCTACTTAATGATTTCAGTGATTTTGTTACTTGCACCCTACATAAAAGACCATTTCATGTATCAGCATGACTGGGATCGATATCTGAATCTGTAAGAATGGGGGTGAGGGAGCTTGTTAAACTTAACATTGGTCTAAATTTAGCTCCTCTTTTGATCATCTGCAAAACTGACAAAACCAAAAATCTTTTAGATTCTTTGACCTGCACATTGGGGTTATGATAGCATTCTCAAGGGCCTGTTGAAAAGATGTGTTTCTGATAACGTGATCTACTGAGGCAGCAGATAGACATCAGCACTGCAAAATATCAGATTTACTCACCGGAGCATATTCACATTCACCGACCCCCATTAAAAGTCAACTGATCAAACCTCCAGGAAATTGTCCATCAGAGTTGGCAACCCTATATACGCTTGAATATGAACATTAGATGGTATATCTTTTCAATTAGACAGTTGACCAATTCCCTTGCTATTCTGACTCAATCCCAATAGGCTATCATGCATGTTGTATGCTCTCTTTGTCGCAAGTGAATGACAGGGCAAAAGGCAGTCAGATAGTGTACTACAATTGGTCCCTAAATGAGCCTGCACAAGGACCTGTGAAGCTGTAGGACAATACAAAATAAAAAGAGAAAGTACAAAGCAACAGCGTATAAAAGAGGATTCTGGCAACAGAGACTCCAGTAGCAGCATACTGACAGGAAAATAGATTTTTCCAATGCTACAATCTGAATAGTTGTATGTTTGCTTTTCTGAAGTTGAAACAAAACTAAGGTAAAACATTCCGTAACCTATCTGCTTCTGTTTTTTTTCATATCAGTATGCAAATAAAAACAATAACATACTGACCATCTATAATTATCAAAATTGTGTTCTATTCTTAGGTAACAGTTTAAAATACTTGAAAGAAGAGGAAATAAAAATAAAATAACAATTAAAAAATCTATATGGTTGTCATATTAAACCCAATTGGCTCACTATTGTCCTTTGGGGATGAAAACTTGCTGCCCTTATCTCTTCTGGCCTGACTAGTTCTACAACAAAATAGTTATCTCTTAAATGCTATCTGAAATGGCCTAGCAAACCACTCAGTTCTGGGAAAGTAGCGATGGGTATAAATGCCAGCCTTGTCAGCAATGGCAACATCACGGGAATGAATTTTAAAAATTACAGGCATTGCAAAACAAAAGTATAACAAATCCAAAAATGAAACAAAATCAAATCCTCATACTGATTTTCACATAATTATCCCTTATTACATCAACCTATCAAGAGGCCAACTTGTGTGTGCGACAATAGTGGATAAGCTGATGGGGCATTTATAATTGCAGTTTTTTTTTCTCTTTACATGCATCTGATTAAGACTGCAATTGTCAGCAATTGGAAGTATTTCAGCCAGTATGGAAATAATATGCATTTATATATTGCTTTTCACATCCTTAGGTTATTCCAAACTGCTCACAACCAATTAATTACTTTTGAAATGTAATCACTATTGTTATGTAGACAAATCTTCTTTTACTTTCAGCTTCTCCCATTTTACTTGGGATCACCACAATGCTGGTTGATCATCCTCCTTCTGTCAGCCACCTATTCCTCTTCCAATCCCACTGTGTTTAAATCTCTCGTCACAATGCAAGGGCAAAATTTCAGACTTATTTGCCCTTATAATAACGCTGAAGCATGTTCTGAGCAGGGAAATGTGATATTCGGTGCAAAAACCGTAAGACGTCTCAGCATGCTGGTTTATGCAATTTTTATGCAGCCACCTCATTATACCATACATACCATCCTTATTGCTTCTGTGTTTGATGACCAATGCACAACAACAGGCATGGTGTAGAGTTGCGTGACACAATGTTTGAAAGGTTGACTTTAATGGAATGAGACAAAGATGGTCCATAATGAACTGGGAAATCTCTTAAATCGGTAAAATGACAAAAGATCAGTAGGAGGTGTTGTTATGACCAGGTGAGCAGGGGTGAACTTGCTCCTTCCATTTAACCTCCTTGGTTGGTCACAACAAAGATTTAAGTTTTCCAAATCAGAATGTGTTTAACTATTTAAGCGGTGAGCAATAAGGAGCCAATAAAACATGAGCCAGGATTTTGCAATCGACGTGCAGGGTCAGGCCCGTCATGCCGGCACATAAAATCACGCACGATGGTGTTGGGCATGCGCCCCGACACCATTGTGCTGTCTCACGACATTTCGTTCGGCGGCGGCTGCGCACCCGCTGATAATTGGTAGGCCTATTAAGGCCATTAACTAGGTAATTAACATGAATTTCATGCTGCCCATCCAAGCTTACGGTTGGCGAGCAGGCGAAAAGGCCAAGCGGCCTTTACGTTTTTTAGGAAACCTCATCCGTGAGTGGGATAAGGTTTCTTAAAGCTTTTACTAGTTAAATAAAAACTTTTTCTGAAAAATGAAAACATGTCCCATCTAACGTGACACAGTCACATGAGGGGACATGTTTCATAAATTTTTATTGCATTCATTTATTTTTTTAAAAAGTGCTTCAATCTCCCTGAGGCAGCTCCATGCCTCGGAGATTGAAACGCTTCGACCCAACTCTCCCTCCTCTCCCCACCCGCACAGGTAGTGCTCAGCGCTATCGCTCGTGTATTATGCTGGGTGGGCCTTAATTGGTGGTGTGGAGCCAATTGCGGATGGCAGTTGGCTCCGCGACTGGCCCTGCCTGCTCCCGCTGAGCCCGCCCAACGCGGGAAAAATTCAGGCCAAGGTTTTCTTGGGTCAAAGAGCAAATTTATTAACCCCGAAACCCGAGAAAAATAATAAGAATGCCATGTCAAGCATTCAGTCCTCATGCAATCATTAGGGCACACACACATACACACACACACACACACATGCACACGCGCACGCATCAGGAGAAAAGGGGGGTTAGAGTCCAATAAAAAGGTAAAAGAATATACGGTTATGTGACCTTGAGGTGTAGATTTTAAAAATTGCAGCTGGTTTAGGTTAGCTGGTTTCTTGGATGCAATCATATGTGGAAGATTTTGCAATTATTATGAGATCTCAGTTCGCTGGTAGGTTTCTGGTAGAGTTGACTTCTTGAACCTGGTGACACACTTAGTCCAAAAGAGGGAAAGAGGGATAGCCCAACCCTCAGTTTGTTTCCTCTGTTGAAGACTTTCTGGTCAGCAGTGACCTGCTGTGTCACTTGCAATCTCTCTCTAGTGGTTGGCAGCCTTGCATTGAAATACTTCACTCACTTGGTATTTGCGTGTGTCTGTCTGTGGCAGCCATTGTTTCGAAATCCAGTACATTCAATTGTTAATGTCTCTTCCTTAGAATCCTACGAGTTTCTGGATTATAGGTAATGTCTCTCTTCACACTCCCCTAAGAGTAATTTGTTGGTTTCTCAACTTCACCTTGGAATGTGGCTTTGCATTTTAAGCAGTTTGCTCTGTCTCAGCTCAAATTGCAACATTTTCAGTCTGTTGAAAGTTGAAAAATCATTTTTTCAAAAATAAAGGGCCATAGCTTTGTAACAGTGTTCTGAAAAGAATTTAACGTGATACAGGCCTAGTTTATACCCATGAAGAGCAAGAGTTCACCATAGGCAGGGTCTTTAAATTGGCAAGGGGGGGGCGGGGCCCGCTCACCGACACGCAAAATGACACGGGATGATGTCGGGCAGAACTCCCGAAGTCGCCCTGTGTCATCTCAATTTTCAGGTCAGCAGGGGCGCAGCCGAATCAGCTGTGTGACCGCCGACCTGTCAACGGCCTATTGAGTCCATTTAAGAAGTCATTAAGCAAATTAATGGACCTACCCGTCCAACCATAGGGTTGACGGGCAGGCTGGGAGCCCTGGCGGGCTTCAGAAAAAGCATGAAACCTCATCCACGGGCGGGATGAGGTTTCATGAGGGCTTTTAAACATTTAATAAATGTTTGAGTTAAAGTGATGGACATGTCCCAACTCATGTGACAGCATCACATGAGGGGACATGTCAGGGAAATTTTTTCAACATTCACCTTCAAAGTTTTAATTTTGAGCCAATCTCCCTGAGGCAGCACTGAGCCTCAGGGAGATTTGTGCGCTCTTTTGCGCACATGCATGATAGAGCACACTCCTGGCTGAGAGAATCCACCCCTGCCCACACAGGAAGCGCATAGCGCTTAATTGGCCCGCCCACTTAAAATGGCGGCGTGCCCCCAATTGAGGGCGCCGATTGGAGGCATGCCTGTCCGCGCCCACTCTTGCACTTCCCCCCCACAACGGGGGGGTGGGTGGGAATTCTTCCCCTTGTAAAAAAAAACCATTTCTGGACAACTAAAAAGACACAAGACAACATAAAACAAACGAAAAAGCATTCAAATTTGCAAAAAAAAAAGCACAGATCCTGGTGAATGGGAAAGGTGCAAAGAACAGCAAAGGGTGGCAAACCAGAATAGTAAGAACTACAAAAAAAGGGTATGAAAAGAAACTTGCAAGAGATATTAATATCAACAGAAACATTAGGGAAAAGAGGGTGCTTAGACGCAATGCGGGCCCCTGAAAAACTGATGACATTTATGTTGTTAATAATTGTAATAAGGAAATGGCAGACATGATGAATAATTACTATACATCACCAGAAGGAAAAAAAACAGTAAAACTTGGAAATGACCAGCAGTGGTCCAAACTAGAGCTCCATTTTAAGGTATACAAGACCAGTTCTAACTAGTACGAGTCAAGCCATTTCCAAGTTTGACTGGTTTTTCCTTCTCGGTTAGTATTTAGGGCAGAAGAAGAGGCCAGCATGCCAGAAACTGGTATTGAATTCATGACAGGCACTCAACATAATTAACATAGGCAAGATAACTATAATGGAGAAATTAATGACATGTGATGAATATCTAGCTCATAGTTCATATTAATAATGGGTAGAATTTTCCCCCCGTCGGGGGGGTTTTGCAGGGGCGAGCGCGGACCCAATCGGCATCACCGATCGAGTCTGTGCTGCCATTTTACGTGGGTGGGCCAATTAAGGCCCTGTGCGCTTCCTGTGCAGGCGATGGGGGAGGTTCCCTGAGTCAGGAGTGCATTCTTTCGCGCGTGCATGTGAAAGAGCGCAGAAATCCCCCTAAGGCACAGAGGTGCCTCAGGGAGATTAGTTTTAAGTTTTAACAGTTCAATAAAGTGTTGAAAAAATTTTTATGACATGTCCCCTCATGTGAAATTGTCACATGAGCTGGGACACGCGCATTAATTTCAATAAAAATTTTTGAGAAAATTTAAAATCATTCATGAAACCTCATCTCATCCGTGGATGAGGTTGCATAAAAAATGCAAAGGCTGCCTGGGCTCTTCGCCTGCCCACCAACCTTAAGGTTGGATGGGCAGCTCCATTAATTATTTTAATTGTTAGTTAAATGGCCTTAATAGGCCTTTGACAGTTCGGCGGGCGAGCAGCTGGCCAAACTGAAAATCTAAATGACGCGCGGTGATGTTGGGACACATGCCCGACGTCACCCCGTGTCATTTTATGCCTCGGCGAGTGGGCCATGCCCCCGCTCGCCAAGCCGAAGATTCTCCCCAATGTTTAGTTCTGGGATGATTGTTGTTGTGAAGGTCATGTAACTAAAATGCTGTGATTTAGAGATTGCCAGGGCACCTAATAGAAAATGGCAGTTCAGAAGGTTACCCATGTTTGTTTAACAGAGTCAGAGTAGAAGAGATGGAACCATAAAACTGCAGGTGGGCTTACTTAGCTGGAGAACTGGAAATGTTACATCTACACTCCTTGCAAAGAAGTGCAGTCTAGAGTGATATTTTGTTCAGGGAATTAAAGCTAAATTAGTTTAAAAGCATTCAGTGAACACTGAAAGCTACATCATCATGGAGATGGATGGAGCTCAACAAGGTTTGCTGGTTTCAATTTATCTGTGTGCTTGCTAGGAGAGGCGATTGGTTGCAGTTTGGGCTTTGTGTGTTTTGCAGCTCACAGAGAAGCCCTGGGAGCTGTTAGCAGGCTCCAGGCAATTAGGGCTCAGGAGAAGTCCTGGGGAGCTGGGAAGGTGGCAGAAGGCCACTGGTTCCATGCTGCAGACAGTTAGGGCTCAGAGAAGCCCTGGGAGCCATTTATAGCTCACTGTAGCCGAGACATTGAAGTTCAGATTAACCCAGGTTAATGAAGATAGCAGTCTTCAAAAGAGTTGGAAGTGTGCCGGTAATTAGGGTGGGGAGTTCAGCTTTGTGAATCCCATGGAATGCAGTCTCAGGAAAAGAGACTGAATCATCGGGAGGTGAGCTGTCATTGAGGCCATCCGAGTTGGAGTGGCTTTTGAGGAAACTCAGAGGCTAGATCTTTGAAAGTGAAGAATTAAAATACCTCATGAGGGAGACAGAGTTTTAATTAGATATTGTGACTCACAGTGGTCACTGACACCTGGGTGGGTTGCTGAGGAATCCGTGGGAACTGTCTTGGTCACTTCTGCCATTTAATGTGCAGTGTGGTGTGTTCAACCACAATTTGCTTGTTAATTCAAATTTACCTCATGTTAATTCTGGATGTTAGTGTATAAGATCGATATTGTAGATTGTTTTACTTTGCTGACTTTGTAAAGCAAAGTATATTTTGTTTGTTTAAAACCATGGAACCTTGTGGCTTTATTCGCTTAATAATTACCTGGGATTTCAAACTTGGCCCACTTTAAACAAAAGGTTACTGGTCCCTAACCAGATCATAACAGGCACTAAAGAGTGATAAATCCCCAGAACCAGATGATTCCCATCCCAGGGTTTTAGAAATAGATGAGTGTAGAAGCTCTAACTACTTTCAGTGTTCTCTCAATTCTGGTCATTCGTATTGAAGAAATGTGCATGTCACATTGCCATTTAAGAAAAGTTAGGGAGAGAAAGCAGGGAATTTTAGACCAATTAGTTAGCCTAACATCTGTTGTTGGGAAATTACTGGAGTCTATAATTAAGGACAGGATGACAACATCTGGAAAATTTTCAGCTGATCAGAAAGAAGCAACATGGATTTGTAAAGTGTAGGCCATACCTGATGAACCTGATTGAGTTTTTTGAAGAGGTGCTTAAAGTAGTGTATAGGGGAATGTAAATGGATGTTATTTATATGGGCTTGCAGAAGGAATTGATGAAGACCTTGTTAGCCAAAGTTGAAACTTATGGGTTGAAGGCAATTTAATGAGCTGGTTAGGAAGTTGGCTGAGTGGCTGGAGGCAGAGCATGGGGATAATGGGCAAGTACTCTAATTGGGAAGATGTGACTAGTGTTGTCCCACAAAATCTGAGTTAAGACGTCAACTATTCACTGAATTCATGAATGACTTAGATGATGGGCTAGAAAGGCATAAATCCAAATTTGCCAATGACACAAAGATCGGCAGTATTGTAAGCAGTGTAGATGGAATAAAATTACAAAGAGCTATTGATAAATTAAGAGAATGAGCAAAACTGTACTGTGGCAATTGGATTTCAATGTAGACAAATGTGACAAACTTTGGACCTAAAAAAGATAGTTCAGGGAATTTTCTAAATGGTGGAAAGCTAGAAACAGAGGAGGTACCAAGAGACTTGGGGCAGGGCCAGGAACACAGACCACTAAAATGTCATGAACAGGTACTGAAAAAGGTACTGGCCTTTATATTTAGAGAAGTAGATTACTAGGTGTGCTTCAGCTATATAAAGCACTGGTTAGACAATACCTGGAGTGCTGTGAGCAGTTTTGGTTACCACACCTGAGAAAGAATATATTGGTCTTGGATGAGTGCAACGTAGGTTTATTGGAGTTATACCTGGACTCCAAGGGTTAAGCTACAATGAGAGAGTAAACAAATCAGTGTTGCTTTCCCTGGAATTTAGAAGGTTAAGGAGTGATTTGATCAATGTTTCCAAGATGCTAAGGGAAACTGATAGGGCAGATAGAGACATGGCCTGGGAGAGGTAGCTGCAGACAGTGCCAAACACCGGGGCCCAGGGCTAGAATGGGCTCAGGCTCTGTGCTTTTATCAGCTTCTCATCATCCAGACTGAGCAGCCAGAGCCGCAGATCAGCTTTAAAAAATCGGAACCGGGGAGTTCTGATCTTTTTCAATCTGGTCTGTCAGCATCAGGTTAATTTCACTGAGTTGCTGTGCTGCTACTTCTGGCCTTTATGCAGCTTCTGATTTTTTTTTGAGAAGTTTGCCAGAAAACTGAAGCTGCCCAAATGTCAGCAATAGTGCAGCAACTTTCAAGAGAAAACTATTGCTTGAAAAATGTTAAGTCAAATCGCCGTAACTTTAGTGCGTGCGTGCGTATGTGTGTGTGTGTGTGTGGGGGGTGGGTTGGAGGATTTGGAGAGGGTGTTGGGGCAGTTGGGAGTGAAGGTTGGGAGTGGTTTTGGGGAGGTTGGAGGGAGGTTGCAGGGAGGTGGGGGGAGGTTGGAGGGGGGTTGTGGGGGAAGTTGGGGTTAGGTTAGGGGGAGCTGGGTTGGGGGTTGTTGGATGGGGTTTGGGCAACATTGGGGGTAGGTTTGAAAGGGGGTTGGAGAAAATTGGAAGGGGACGTTGGGGGAAAGATTGGAGGGGAGGTTGGCGTGGGGGTTGGAGGAGGTTTAAGTGTGGGTTGGGGGAGGTTAGCTACAAATTTGAATTGTTTTTGTAAATGTAGGGATTGCTTTATAGCCACTTTCCTAACATTAGTTGATTGCTCTGTGATTAATTATCCTAAGAGAATCAGCATTTGGCCTCCAATTTCACCATTGTTACAGTCACTCTGCCTACTGTATGAAGGTGTAATGAAAGAAGGACCAAAACCAACATTTATACAGCACCTTTCAATGTCCCAAATTGCTTTACAGCCAATTAAGTACATTTGAGTTACAGTTACTGGTATAATGTAGGCAATGTTATCAAATGGCAGCGCAGGCTTGATGGGCCGAATGGCCTACTCCTGCTCATAATACGGGTGTTCCTATGTCATTCTGAGATGGATGAGATGAACCAGGCTAGATGGCCTTTGTCATCCTTAATTATCTTGCGAATAGAGGGTGGAATCATGGCTGGAGTTCTGTTTACTTCAATGCGAATGATAGCTTACTGTGAGCGGGATTTGTGGGCGAGATTGCCAGGACAGAAGTAGGTAATGGGCTTATAGTGAACCAGCAACCTGTTTTACACTGCACGTGATTCTCAACAGTTGTGTCCACTGACTTCAATCTTGTCCTTTTGTTTACTTCCTTAATATTCCACTCTATCCTTTTATGGGAATATTGTGATAAATTTGTATCACATTGTAGTGTAGTGCAGATTCTTCAGACTTGCTGATCAAGAAAACATAGAAACAACTGTGAACCATTCAGCCTTTGCCCTCTGGCCTCTTAAAAGCTGTGTTGCACAGATACCTGAGGGCTCCAACGCTTCTCACTGACAGTGAAGACCTATGTTGTTCAATAATTTAACTTTTTTGCTCAGGAGTCATTTGATCTTTCTACCCTGAGATTACTGATAAAATAGAATCCAGTTATGCCCCTTGTATGAAATAATTATATTGAATTATATCATGCACCCAGGCAGAAGAAAGTCTTCTACTTCTACAGAATGGAAATAATCTTGTACAGTTTAACTGGGTTGCAAATATTGAATCTTTCCCCCAGATATGAATTTACTGTCATTGTGTCTATATGGTGCAATGTGCAGAATGTCTTCATAAGAGCTGAGCCAGTCATCAAAATCAGTGCTATTGTCTGCAAGGTGTTATAAATAACTAGTGGGACATTTTCCTGTCAAATTAACAATATTTCCCAATGCTGTTAAAGTAAAATTTGTACTTTCTGGTTTGTTTAATAATCATGATGGGATCACCTTTAGGGTGCACACAAACTAACACTGCATTATATCATTGCTGTTCTTAATATTAATGACCCATGCTGCATATATATTGGATGATATTTGTAACCAGATGCTAACAATGGTAATCATCATTTTACTAGGACCTTTCTGTGATTGTTGAATTGATTGACAAACATTGAAAGGGAAAAAATTTCATGCATGATTGAGGGGGTGGGTTAAAGTGGGGGGTTGGGAGGAGGAATAAGAGGCCCAGAAAAAAGAGAAGCACTGAGGTCCATGATTTTTCTCCCTGGTCCTGAATACAGACAAACTTTCTCCGTTGGTTGGGGAATCTATGACTAGGGGCAGAATTTTCCCCCCGTTGGGGGAGACGTTTAGAAGCAGACAGGTGGAGGCGCATCTCCGATCAGTGCCCCCAATTGGGGGCGCACTGCCATTTTACGTGGGTGGGCCAATTAAGGCCCACCCAGCATGACATCTGCAAGGAAACGCTATGCACTCCGTGTGCGGGCAGTGGGGGGGATTCCCTGAGCCGAGAGTGCACTCTTTTGCGCATGCGCACGAAAGAGCGCACTCATCTCCCTGAAGCTAAGTGCTGCCTCAGGGAGATCGGCTTCTGCCTGAAAAAATTTTAAAACCAGAAGAAATAAATTTCCCTGAAATGTCCCTTCATGTGACACCGTCACATGAGTTGGGACATGTCCATCACATTCATTGACAATTTTATTAAAAATGTTAAAACTTACATGAAACTTCATCCCACCTGGATGAGGTTTCATGCTTTTTCTTAAGCCCGCCAGCGTTCCTAGCCTGCCCGCCAACCTTAAGGTTGGACGAGCAGGTCCATTAATTACTTTAACTACTTTGTCAATGGCCTCATGACAGGTGAGCGGGTGCACAGCTGATTCTGCTAAGCCCCCGCCAACCTGAAAATTTAAATGAGGTGGCGTGACGTCAGGAGTTCCGCCCGACATCATCCCGCGTCATTTTGCGCATCGGTGAGTGGGCACTGCCCCCCACTCGCCGACCGGGAAATCCTGGCCTAGGGGTTATAATGTAAAAGTAGAGCCAGACCTTCCAGGAATGAAATTAGGAACCACTTCTTCACGCAAAGGGGTATGGGGTAGAAGTTTGGAACTCTCTTCTGCAAATTAACCTAGCAATTGATGCTAGATTAATTGTTAATTTTGAAACTGAGATTGATAGGTTTTTGTTAGTCAAAGGCATTAAGAAATATGGGGCAAAGGCAGGCATATGGAATTAGGTTGTAAAACAACCACAATCACATTTAGTGACATAATAGGCTTGAGGGGCTGAATGGCCTATTCCTGTTCCTATGTAACCTCAACAGCAGGATTCAAAGGGACAATCCAAGTTTGGTATTTAGAGGACATGGGAGCTGCAGCAAAGTGAAGAAGTGCTATGATGGATTCTGGATGTTCATGGGCTGCACCAAGATTTAGTGACAAATCTTATGATGCACTGCTGAGTGCAGTGAGGAGCTGCAGAAAGGTATTCTTCACCAGGAATGGAAGGAAGAAGCCTATTGCTACAACAAAGATGGTGTGGCTGTATGTGCCTGAGGAGGTCAGCAGCAGGAGCATTGTGGCACACTCCTGGGGTAGTATTTTACAGGGACGTGGATGGCTTGCCTGCCAGGAAGCAAAGTCAGCATGGGCCGACTCATTCCACACCAGCAGCATGATATGGGCAGACTAACTTGGTGTAAAGTGGGACTTCTGCCCCTCACTGAGGAGGAAGTCCTGCTTTCTGGAGTCTCGAGAGCACCAAAAGCACATTAGTGTGCACTGCCAGGACTGCAGCGAGCCGAAGGAGAAGGCCCATGGATCCCAGAGCAAGGTAAGCCCAGGGACTTGGGCAACGAGGATTTGGGCAGTTTAGGGAGGGGGTGGGGTGGTGGGGTAATGTGTTTTACAGAGCAGGCAAAGGAAGAAACAGGAAGGGAAGAAAGAAAACGGCCGGCCCACTCCCACCCGACTGCCCACGTCCAACCATGTTATGGCATGGGCAGCATATTATCAGGGTCAACTGGCTTGTTAAAAAGCTCAATTGACCCTTGATTATTTATTTAAATATGGCGGGCGGGTCGCCCCTCTGCCAAAAACATGCCCAGCAGGAGCTCATAAAATCCAGCCTCTGGATTCAATCAGGAAGCATTTTAATTACATAATCAGGTCAGAGAAAGTGAACACAGTTGCTCATTCACCTTTTGTGTACCTCACTGTCCCGACCCCCAGCATCCCTGACTCTACCATGTCAGGCCTACTTCATTGCATAACTCCTCACTTGCCTACTTAAATACCCACTGCTCTCTTTCTATGCACTTCCACACATTCCCATTAATCCCATCAACCATTGTCACTCTGATCCTTATGCAATTTGATACGTCTCCCTGATACCTACCATTAGCAAATGCATTGCATCCATCAGGGTGAACACATAATACAAGCATTCGTAGAACTGTTCTTTCCTTTGTTGCAGGAGAAGACAGCAGAGAACACTAGAGAGAGAGTGGTCCTCCATAAATTTCTCAACTGACAGCTACAGAAGAGGAAGCGATGGTGATCAGTGGCATTTTGGTGTCCTTGACCATTGGAGATGGAGAGTTTAGGACCTTAAAGCTACCCAGTGACAAAATAATTCGGTGAGAGGAGAATAAACAGCCACAGGCAGAAAGAAAAAGCTGGAAGCACATTGGGCCCTCCTCAAGCCAATGAGTAAGGCACTGAGAACAGGACTGATGACCAAAAGCTTGTGTGTTTCATTGCAACAGGACAAGTCACTTCTGGGCTGACTGCTGGAAATTATGGGAAAAATCCATAGGATTTTGTTGGGTACACCAGACCAATGCAGGCAAAGTGCAGCACACAAAGCTGTGTCTCTAACCGTGGCAGTAAATCCCTGTAAATGTATTGCTGTGAGTGCGGTAGAATTTGATTAAATCCCTGATAGTTACCAGGATTTTGTGTCTAAAGGAGTAGTAATCCGATACACTTCAAGTGAGGCAAATAAGGCCTTAGTCATACTTTGAATACAGGGGCCACCCATTCCCTTCTGCTGGGAAAAGCCATGGCCTTTCCACCACAGAGCACGTTGAATGGCAAAGTATTAGTAAACATCAGGGGGAAGTGTATGCCCATACCTTTATATTGAGTGCACCTGGACTATGGCCTTATTTCAGGCCTGGCAACCATGGGTGTTGTTTCTAGTCTACCTGTGGATAGGGTTGACCTGCTCCTCGATTTTGACCTAGTGCGGGCAAAGGTGGTAGCTTCCCCAGTGGTCCTAGAGAGGCTGAATTAGGTCAGGGAGATAGAGCAATTACAGGAGAAGTTCCCTGGCATTTTCCCTGATAGTGTGGTGACCCGGTCCATGGCCAAACAAGTTCTGTCAGAGGTGGTTGAAATGGCACTACAGATGGAATACCCTGCCATCCGCCTATCCGAAACCTTCTTCGGAAATCTAGATGAGCCAAAGAAGTATTAAGCATGGCTTCCTTGCTCAAGGCTCAGCAAGCTGACTCAATGTTAAAAATGTCAGCACAGACTGCCCAGACTGAAGCTAAAGCTGAGGAGTTCCGGAGTGCTACTATATAAAAAAATGAGAGCTTGATGAGGATGTGGAGACCTCTTCAGAGGCCGGCAGTGGAAGAGTGGACAGTGGTCCACCAGATAGTGGTGCTGCCGAAGTACTGTGTGGAAATATTGAGGATAGCCCATGAAATTCCAAAGATTGGACATGTCAGTATCCAAAAAACCCAAGCCCACATAAGCCAACATTTTTATTGGCAACACCTCCGCAAGGATGTGGTGGAGTTCAGTAAAACTTGCCACACGTGCCAGATTGTGAAGAAAGCCCAACCTACAATAAAACCTGCTCCACTAATTCCCATTCAAGCTTTTAGGGAACCATTAAGTAGAGTGTTGATAGATTTTGTGGGGCCCATGACAAATAGGCAGGGATTACCAGTATCTTTTCACTATCATGAATGTGGCTACCCAATTTCCAGAAGCCATTTTCCTAAGAGCTACCTCAGCCAACGTAGTGGCTGAGGGGCTGACTCAATTCTTTACCCGATACGAGCTGCATACCAAAGTCAAGTCGGATCAGGGCATGAATTTTGTGTCCAGTATTTTTCAAAACGTCATGCGTAATCTGGACATTACACATCTAAGTCCTCAGCCTACCATCCACAGTCAAAAGAGGCTTTGGAATGGTACCACCAGACCCTAAAGACAATGATCAGGACATACTGCTATGAGTATCCCCCTGATTGCCACTGGTTGATGCGATTTGTCAAGTATGTTAGTGTAATGGGTGGTGAGTAGTGGCCAGTCTGCTCGTCACTCTTGCTTTAAGCTCTCACCGCTGACTAGCAGTATAGTTATTGCAAAAAGAGAGCCAATGCATAAGCCTATCCTACCAGTACATAGCCTCTTCATCAGCAATCCCTATGTAGTGCCTCCCCATGGTGACATATGTAAACTGGGTACCTCACAGACCCAGGCTAAAGTACTGGGAACTCTGAGGAGGCCTGGTCCCCAGACATGTGGCATAAAGGCCCACCAGCATGTAGTTACACCCTGATGCCAATGAACCAGGCCCCCAGCTATGCGTAATAGCACCACTGGCCTGTTTGTGTCTCAGGAGAGGAGAGGGCTAAGGGAGAAATCCCTGACAGGAAATGCAGAGTGGAGTCCGGTAGGTGGTAATCTGTCAACTATAAGGCAGCTTTCCATTAACTACTGCAGTAGGGCTGTTACCAAACAGCACTAGTTTCATCCTTTCCTTTGAACAATACTAGTAATGCCAAGAGCAGGGCCCTGAAGCTTGGGCCCTGGAGAGGACACTCCATCTTCATGGCTTACCTTGGCACAACACAGGAAGAAACAGCTCTTGCTCGATTGTAGAGCATGAGCACCAGGGGTTACTACTGATGGTAGGAGACATCATTGCATCTCATTGGATAGCTACCGCCCACCTCAAGCTGGGCAGCACCCAGTCAGTTACATGCAGCCCTACCATGGCCTGCTTGCTTCAATGGGTGCTTGGAGATTAGAGAGTCATCTCTCGACAGGTGGGTTGCTAATTTATTCACCAGGCAAGACAAACTCAACAAAGGAGACACCAGTCTGTCGAATTGCAAGCTGGAACATAAGGACCATTCATCCTGGCCTTACCGATGATTTTCTACAGACTGATGACGCACACATGACAGCTGCAATTGACAAAGAGCCTCAATGCAGAAATTGCTGCGCTGCAAGAAACTAGGCTCGCTCAAAGTGGACCCTTAAAGAGCAACCACTATACATTCTTCTGGCAGGGGAAAACTCATGTGAGCATGGAGTAGGATTCACAGTACAAAAAACACTCTTCTCATGATGATTGAACCCCCCACAGAGGCCTAAGGCTCAGAGAGACTTCTTATTCTCTTCTTATCAACAACTGCAGGCCCAGTTAACCTATGCTTCAATGCCCCAACACTCACCTCCATGCCAGATGTCAAGGATCAATTTTAATGAGGTGCTAACGCTGTCATAAGAAGTCCCAGCATTAATGGTTTGTACCTTCTAGGGGGCTAGGGGGCATCAACACCAGGGTAGGTACCAACTACACAGCTTGGATAACGTGCTAGGGCACCAGGGAATCGGCAAGGTGAACAAAAGCGGAAAGAGGTTGCTGGAGCTATGCTATTACCATGGACTTTGTGTGATGGACAGCTACTTTCAAACTAAACTGTGTTACAAGGCTAGGCCCCTTTATTTTTGAAATTATGATTTTTGAACTTTCAACTGAATGGACTTATTGCAATTTGAACTGAGACAGAGCAAACTGTTTAAAAATGCAAGGCCACATTCTAAGGTTAAGGTGAGAAACCAACAAATAACTCTCAGGAGAGTGTGAAGAAAGTGGCATTTCCTGTAATCCAGATTCCCATCAAAACTGTAACTAAGGAAGAGGCATTAAAAATGCAAAGTACTGGATATCGAAAAAAATGGCTGCCACAGACAGACACACCCAGAACCTCTTGGAAATACACAAAGGTTGGAGTATTCGAAGGCAAGGCTGCCAGCCACTAGAGAGAGGCTGCAAGTAACACAGTGTCAAGAAGGGCTTCAGCAGAGGAAACAAGCTGAAGGCTTTCTCTCTCTCCCAGTCTCTCTTTTGGAATAAGAGTGTTGCCCGGTTCGAGAAGTCAACTCTGTAACAACTGCCTGGGGATAGTGCACTGCAATATCAAGCCCCACTGTTCCCCCAGCTGTGACAAATGTGAAAAGTTTGACTAAGCCACTGTATTGCCCCAATTCTACCTAAATGTTTAATTTAGGTTAACAGAATACGAGCACCAGGTTTGGAAACTTAAGTAAATAACTGTTTATTGAACAAACTGTCATTAACCAGTGGCAAAAGAAAGAAATATGAACTGCTAATTTCTAAATCTTAAACTCTACCCCCTTCTTAAATCCTTATATATATATATATATATATATACACACACACGACACATAAGACACGCAAAACATGGATTTTAAGGGTGGAATAAAACAGTTCAATAGCACCAATCCGGAGTACAGGATTCGATCGGTTGATTTTGATAGATGTCTTCCAAATTCCTTTCAGCTCTTGTTGATAACACGAGGTGGTCTTCCAGCACTTTCTGTATTTAGTTCACTGGTTAAGAACTTGCTTTTCAGTGTCTCTTACAGTGGTTTTCCCCTTTTCTTTACCGGGGTTTCCTCAGAGAGAGAGCAGGTTTTAGAGATGTGAAGAAGAGATTTTAGATGTTTTCTCTTTGCAGGCCAAGAGCTTGCTGCTGCAATGCTGCACTGCTAATACACACAACCCTAGTCACCTGGTCAGGAGCCAATTAAAATACTGTTGTCAGGCAGCTCCCTTGGTCTAGGACTCCTTTCTGGCACCATCCTGTCTTTCATGGCACACTCTGTTCCAGGCCTGCAACATTGTATATATCTCTCATCCTGTCACAGTGGACATGTCTCTCAAACTGCAGCCATTGCAATCCCAATCCACAGTTCAACAAAAATAAAAAGATATGTCCTTTACAACAGTCGAAAAGAAATAAAAAGATATGTTCTTTACGTGCCTGCACCTTTAAAAGAGATGAAATACCATTTCAAAATGTGTTGCATCACAAGGTATGTGACACATGGACAACAAAGCACGAGACGTACTTTAATTCATCCTTCCTCCCCCTTATACAATCTCATATAAACTTCAGCATTCCTTACCCCTTTTAACTTATTTTAGTATTTTACACGTTAGGCAATGCATCTGCGTTCACATTATTTTAACAGCAATGTGAACAATCTTTACATCGAATGGTTGAAACAATAGGCTCCATCTAAACAGTCTCGCATTTCAAGTTTTAAACTTTTCAATGAACGCCAACTGATTATGGTCAGTGTAGATTAATGTTTCTTTATTATCGTGTCAGACCTAAACGTCAAAGTGTTGAAGAGACAACAACTAGAGTTTATTTTTCTACTGTAGAGTACTTCTTCTGATATTGATTTAGTTTCTTGGAAAAGTACCCCACCGGCTTCTCTATTCCTAACTGGTCATCTTGTAATAGGACTGCACCTACCCCCAACTTGTTAGTATCAATTACCATTTTAAAGGTTTGATAAAGTCAGCGGCAGCCAACACTGGTTCATTTATTAAGTCTGCCTTCAGCTTTTCAAAGGCTGCTTGGCATTCTGCTGACCATACCACTTTTGCCTGTTTTCTTAACAAATTGGTGAGAGGTACAGCTATTGTGCTGAAGTTAGGCACAAACTTCCTATAGAACTCATACATTCCCAAAAATCTCAGGATTTCTCGTTTAGTTTTAGGAATGGGAATTCTATTAGAGCATTCACTTTTGCTGTTCTAGGCAACACTTGCCCTTGTCCTATGAGGTGATCTAGGTAAGTTACCCTTGCTTTTCCAAATTCGCTTTTGGCCAGATTTATGACAAAGCCAGCCAACTGCAATTGCTTAAACAGGTCCCCTAATTGCTTTATATGTTCTTCCCATGTGTTACTATATATTATGACATTGTCTACATAAACTACACAGTTAGATACTTCAGCTATTACTTGACTCATAAGTCTCTGAAATGTAGCTGGGGCGTTTTTAAACCCAAACGGCATGATTAGACATTGATACAACGCACTTGGTATAATAAAGGCGGATATTTCTTTAGCCCTTGATGTTAATGGCACTTGCCAGTATCCTTTCAATAGATCAATTTTAGAAAGAAATGAGGCACTGCCAACCCTATCGATGCAATCTTCTAACCGAGGAATTGGATACGAATCTGTCCTTCTTACTACATTCACTTTCCTGTATTCTATACAAAATCTAGTGGATCCATTCAGCTTAGGAACCAATATTACTGGTGAACTCCAGCCTCTTTGGCTAGACTCAATCAATTGATTGTCCAGCATATATTGGATCTCTGTTTCTAAATGAACTTTTTTTTCTGGGGTCAACTGATAATGACGTTGTTTTATCTGCATTGAGTCCCCTACGTCCACATGATGTTTAGCTAATGTGGTCTGTCCGGGTGTATCCCTACAAATTCCCTTATACTTCCTAAGTAACTGTTTTAGATCTTTCCTTGGCCCTTCCTCTAAATATGAGAACACAGCTAACTGTCCCAGTATTGTCATATTGGCTAGCCGAGTTGTAGGAGGTTTGCTTTGGGCATTGTCTACTTCTCCTTCTACCTTGCCCTTACTGTCTCTGTCATCCTCCACCAGTCCTACCACATGGCACAGTTTCTCCATCTTATCATCTTCTCTGTGATGATATTGCTTCAACATGTTTATGTGACATAACCGTTGTTCCTTCCTATGCTCAGGAGTATATCAGATAAGTCACTTTACTAACTCTCCTAGCTATCTTGGAGGGGCCACTGAATTTCGCTTTCAGGGGTTCACCCTGCAAAGGTAATAATACCATTACTTCATCTCCTGCTTGGAATGTTCTAGTTGTAGCATGTTTGTCTGCCCATTCTTTCATTTTGGCTTGGGAAATTTTTAAGTGCTCTTGTACTACTTTACATGCTCCTGTGAGTCTTTCTAGAAACATGGATACATAATCCAACATGAAGGATTTGTCTTTCTGCTTTAGGAACTTTTTCTTTGATCGCTTTTAATGGACCTCTTATTTCATAGCCATAGATGAATTTGAATGGACTAAATCCTGTAGCATTCCGGAACTCCTTCCACCTCAGCTTCAGTGTGAGCTGACTGTGCTAACTTGTTTAACTCTGGATCTGCTTTCTGAGTCTCAATTAGTGAAGACATGCCAAACACTTCCTTTGAATTATCCTCATCCTTAAAGTTTCGGCTACACTAACACCTGCTCGTGGTACTTTGACTTCTGGTGATGGACTTTGTTTAGCCGTTGCTCTGGTCACCACACATGATAGAAAAATACCAGGAACTTGTTCTTGTAACTGTTCTGTCTCTTTAGCCTCTCTTGGACTTTCCATAATTATGGGCGAAGCTATAACCTTTACCCCTGCCAAATCATTCCCCAGGAGTAAATCAACTCCATCCACGGGTAATTTCTTAACCACTTCTATAACCACCGATCCAGACAACAAATCTCACTCCAATTGCACTTTGCACAATGGAACCAGGATATACTCTCCACTTATCCCGTTTACCAATATTTCAGCTTTCATTGAACCCCCTGGAGGGAAAATTAGGTCCTTCTCCAGCAAAAGAGTTTGCGTAGCTCCTGTGTCCCTTAATATAGTTATGGGTTTAGCTGTATCATTTGAAGAAAAAGGGGTTATCTTTCCTTTAGACAAAAGCCTTTGCTACCTCTGATCTGCTTTATTCACTTCACCTGCATTCACAGCAGTGTTTACCTCCAGACCCTTATTTATAGTTAAAGCTACAATTTGATCCATGACATTTTCTTTTTGAGTCCCCTTTTTGGACTCACTCTATGAACTCCAATAAATCCATGGGCTTCCCTCGTAACTTCCAGTAGTCTGAACCCTTGTGTCCCACTTTATTACAATGGAAACACTTAGGCCTTCAAGTTTCACCTCCACCCTCAGTACCTTCCTTCCTGATCTGGGAAGGAGATCTCAAGGTATTCCAAGCTATCCATTCTTTACCCTGACTACTTGTCTTCCTTCCACTCTCCCACTTTCTATCCTTTCCAAATTTATGGGGGTGTGGGAAAAAAGGATTAGTTTTATGGATCAGCTCATAATCATTAGCCATTTCTGCTGCCTGTCCAGCAGTTGCAACCCTTTGGTCTTCAACATGGGTTCTTATTACAGAAGGTAGGGGGTTTTTAAATTCTTCCAAGAGAATGGTCTCTCTGAGAATTTCATAGGTTGTTTCAACTCCTAATGCTCATATCCACCTGTCAAAACTACTTTGCTTAATCCTTTCAAATTCAATGTAAGTTTGCCCAGGCTGTTTCCTTAAATGTTGAAACCTTTGTCTAAATGCTTCAGGGACCAACTCATATGCACTCACAAATGGCCTTTTTCACCACATCATAATCCCTAGAAACCTCCCCTGACAGTGAAGCATACATTTCCTGTGCTCTACCTGTCAATTTGCTCGGCTTGGGCAATGTCCAGTTTCCCTTTGGCCAGTTCATCTACTTAGCTATCTTCTCAGATGAAATAAAGAATGTTTCCACATCCCTTTCCCCAAAATTTGCAACAGCTTGTACAAATTTAAACATCTCCCCTCTGGGTTCTGATTTGGAAATAAGTCCTGCCTCACCTACCTTCTAACTTCCTTTGAAATGTCCTTTCTCTTTCCTTTTCTGCCAGTTCCCTTTGGAATGCTCCCTCTCTTTCCTTTTCTTTTTCTTTTTCTACGTTTTCTTTTTCTGCTGCCTCTATTTCCAATTTTTTTATTTGCAACTGATTTTGAGCCCATTCCAATGAACTACCCCTTGGAGAGCTCGGTCTCTCGGGTATTCCTGCCAATTTCAAATGTTGTGCCATCTCTTTGGTTATCTCTGCCTTGCTAGCTTTGCCAATTGCCAATTCAATTAACCTGGCTTTTGGGATCCCTTGTAAGATCGTCAGGGACATCTCTTCCACTTGCAGGAAAGCTTTAGCAGTTTCCATTGCCATCGTATTTTTGATAGTACAAACCTGGTGTTTCCTTTTAGCTTTTATTACTTACTAAATCTACACCCAAATCATCGTTATCTTTTGTTCTAAAATATCCTGGACCTGAGCCTCCAAACTTTGTCATGACTCACTGGGGATAGTGCACTGTAATATCAAGCCCCACTGCTCTTCAAGCTGCGACAAATGTGAAAAGTTTAACAAAACCATCATATTGCCCCAATTATACCTAACTGTTTAATTTAGGTTTACAGAATACGAGCACCAGGTTTGTAAACTTAATAAGTAAATAACTGTTTATTGATCACTGATTAACTGTCGTTAATCGTTAATTAAGAACTGCTAATTTCTCTACCCCCTTCTTAAATACACACACACACATACATACACACACACACACATAACACACACACACAAAACATGGATTTTAAGGGTGGGATAAAACAATTCAATAGCAGCGATCTGGAGCACAGGGTTCCATCGGTTGATTTTGATTGATGTCTTCCAAATACCTTTCAGTTCTTGTTGATGACACGAGGTGGTCTTCCTCTTTCTGTACTTTCTGTATTTAGTTCACTGGTTAAGAACTTGCTTTTCAACGTCTCTTACAGTGGTTTCCCCTTTTCCTTATTACAGGGGTTTCCTCAGAGAGAAAGCAGTCTTTCAGAGATATGAGAAAAATAAATTTTAGATGTTCTCTTTGCAGGCCAAGAGTTTTGTGCTACACTGCTACTACACACAACCCTGGTCACTTGGTCAGGAGCCAATTAAAATGTTGCTGTCAGGCAGCTCCCTTTGTCTAGGACTCCTTTCTGGCACCATTCTGACTTTCATGACACACTCTGTTCCAGGACTGCAACATTGTATATATCTCTCATCCTATCACAGTGGACATATCTCTCAAACTGCAGCCATTGCAATTCCAATCCACAATCCAACGGAAAATAAAAAGATATGTTCCTTACAACTCTATCAGAAACCTAGCAGCAAACCGAGATCTTGTAATAATTGCAACATCTATATCTGACCGCATCCAAGAAACCAGCTAGCCTAAATCGGCTGCAACGTTCACAATCTACTCCTCAAAGACAGAAAAAATGGGCACTAAACCGTATATTCATTTACCTTTTCTTTATTGGACTCTAATTTCCCTTATTTCTGATACCTGTATGTGTTTGTGTGTGTCAGTGTGGATCTGGTGTGGGTATGGGCTCAAATGATTGCATGAGGGCTGAATGCTTGACATTGCATTTTTATTATTTTTCTCAGGTTTAGTGGTTAATAAATTTGCTCTTTCTTTGACTCAAGAAAACTTTGTTTGATTTACTCCTTGTTGCTCACAGCTTAAATAGTTAAATACATTCTGATTTAGAAAAGGGACATCCTCATAAAAAAGAAACTTAAACGTTTGTTGTGACCAACTGAGCAAGTTGAATAGAGGGGAGCCAGTTCAGCCCTTCTCACCTGGTGATAACAGTTATGCCACAAGGTATCCTGGAGACATCCGATGTTATGCCACTGACACCAGCTGGATCTCATCATCACCCAACGTAACACCTCAACAGTGTTCTCATTGCTCGTAGCTATCATAGCGCTGATCGTGGCTCTGACCACTTCCCTCGCGTGTGGCAAGATCAGCCTTCAGCCAAGGAAACTATACTACTCCAAGAAGAAAGGTTGTTCTCAGGTTAACAGCTGCTGTACCACTGACCCAGAAAGGACCCAGGAGTTCCTCAAATCCTTGATTGGGTTCTTTCGGACAACACCCAAAGTCAGAGTGAAGTGTCAAAGTGGGATAATCTGTGCAGGCCATCTATAACTCTGTACTCACTGCGTGTGGGTAAAGAGTTCAGAGGAATGCTAACAGGTTTGAGGCTTATTGGACTAAAATGGAGTGAGCTACTGCAACCAAGAGGACAGCCCTCATTAACTACCAACAAATCCACAGCAAACAAAATCTAGATGCACTCAGAGCTGCCAGAATCAAGTCTCAGGAGACTGCTCGGCACTGCACCAATCAATACTGGTTGAAACTTTGCAACAGCATACAATCTGCTGCTGAATCCAGGGAAGCTAGAGCGATGTATGAAGGAATCAAAAAAACATGCCCCAGCAGTAGCTAAATTAGCAACCTTGAAAATAAAGACAGGGATGATCATCACTGAACCTAGCAAGCAGATGGAAAGGTGATTGGAGCACTATCTCAAACAATACGCAATGGAGAATGTTGCCACGGGATCATATCATGGAGGCGCTGGGCTGCGAGCCCAGCATAGTAGACCTCAACAAGGCCATTGACCGTCTTGACAATGATAAAGCTCCAGGAAATGATTGCATTCCATCTGAAAACATCAAAAGTAGAAAACCAGCACTGCTTGAATTTTTGTGTCTGCTGGAAGGAAATATTTGTGCCTTAAGACATATGTGATGCAAAAATAGTGACCGTGTACAAAAACAAAGGGGATCGCAGTGACTGAAACAATTACCAAGGCATCTCTTTGTTAAGTATTGTAGGGAAGGCCTTTGCTCGTGTTGCTCTGACCAGACTGCAGACCCTGGCATCATACATCTACCCCTGAGTCTCAGTACGGCTTCAGAGCTGACGGATCGATAGTTGACGTGATTTTCTCACTTCAGCAGTTACAGGAGAAGTGCTGTGAATGCACAGATCACTCTATATTGCTTTCGTAGACCTCACCAAGGCCCTTGACCTTGTTAGCAGAGGCAGGCTCTTTAAACTGCTGTAGAATATAGGCTACCTGCCTGAACTCCTGGGCCTGAATTTTTCCCGCGTCGGACGGGCTTGGGGGAGTGGTTGCAGACCAACTGCCGCCCTTGATCGGCTCCGTGCTGCCATTTTACGCAGCGGGCCAATTAAGGCCCACCCAGTGTAATACCTGAGCAGTAGCCCTCAGCACTACCTGTGTAGGAGGGGCGAGGAGGTAGAGTCGGGGCCAGCTTTCCTTTGCACAAGCCAAGTGTCCAGACAATCGCCTAGGTACTCAACTGGGTGGAGACAAACTATTAGACATAATCTCTTTGACAATGGGTCCCTGACTGAGAGAGGAATTCCCAGCCATGATCTAGTCAAGGTAACTGGAATATACTAGCCACAACCATATTTGGGCAACTGGGTAGTTGGAGAGAGAAGGCCAACCTTTTGTGTGTTTAAGCACCTGTTTTCTCTGCAGAATGGGACAAGCAACTGAGACACTGAAGGAACAAGACCCTGAGTGCATTCCTTCCCTCTCTCTCCACCCAACTTGCAAGTTTTGAACCCTGGCTGCTGATTTTGACTATTCAGGTGCTGAGACAGAGATTTTAAAAAGAACTCAACCCAGTGTTCCTGTCTCCAGAAGAACAGATAAATCATTCACCTACAGCTTTAAACTACCTCAATGCTGAAATCAGCAGGACCATCAAGTGAAAACAGCAGGACCTCAAGAGTTCAGCCTAAAGTCAGCAAAATTACCAACCTTCAAGAGCCGTAAACCCCTATGATTTTACTGGACTCTAAATTACTTAATCTATCCTCCCCACTCTGTAATCTGTGTGTGTGTGAACTTCGAGTGTGCGTGTGTGAATGAAAGTTGAAGTGTTATTATTATTTTTACTTGGATCGGGTTAAGTATAATAAAAACTATCCTCTTTATCTTTTCTAAAAACCCAAGAAAACCTGTCGGATCATGTATTTTATGGTCATAGCATGTAAACAGTTAAACACTCATGGAATTAACAGGTTTATCCGCTTTAAAAAAACATGTAGCAGTCATACGTGGAGAGGCAAAAGAGGGGAGCTGTTTGACCTCTCCTCACCTGATTGTAACTAAAGGTATTAAGGATCATTGGGCAAAGGCAGGTATATGGAGTCAGGTTGCAGATCAGCACTGTTCTCACTGAATGGCAGAACAAACTCAAGGGAATAAATGGCCTACTCTTGATCAAATGGAATCCCTTGCAGTTGAAAAATATTTCTCATTGATCTGGTGGTGTGTGGATTGTCATGTGATACGGATGACTCCTGAACCGGTGGGAAGCCAGCTCGAGTGCCCTAGTGTCTTCACAGGTGAAACTGGGATATTGGGGTAGACAGTGGTGTTGTGGTGATGTCACTAAACTAGTAATCCAGAGGCCAGTTAAATGTTCTGGGGATATGGGATCAAATCCCATGACTGGTGGCGTTTGAATTCACTTAATAAAATCTGGAACTTAAAGCTTGTCTTTTTCTTTTTTAAAAACCCAACCGGTTCACTAATGTCCTTTAGAGAAGGAAATCTGCCATATTTACCTGATCTGGCCTACATGTGACTCCAGACCCACAGCAATGTGGTTGACTCGTAACAGCCCTCTGAAATGGCCTAGCAAGCTACTAAATTCAAGGGCAATTAGGGATGTGTAAGAAATGCTGACCTTGCCAGCAATGCCCACATCCTAAGAAAGAATAATTTTTTAAAAATTGCCAGTTTTGGCAAACAGTCGCCTGCCTTATGAATTTTATGTGCAGCTCACTAGGAGAACCTGGATATATATTTCTGGTAAGGGACCTGGAAAGACTGGAGAAAAAAGGCTGTGGGCGGTGGTCAATTTCATAGCATCTCAGTCTCAATCCTAAATGACCAACCTCTTATTCTGATACTGTGACCCTGTGTTCTAGATCCCCCCATCAAGGGACTTTCTCAGCATCTCCCCTGTCAAGCGCCTTAAGAATTTTTTAGTGTTCATTCATTCTTCTAAGCTCCATGGAATATAGGCCGGGCCTACTCAATCTCTCCCCACAGGACAATTCCCTCATGCCAGGAATCAGTGTAATGAATTTTCATTGCAGTTTCTCTAGGGCCGTAATGTCCTTCCTTAGCTAATAAGACCAAAGCTACACACAGTGCTCCAGGAGTGCTCTTCCAGGCCCACTCATTTGTGAAGCAGCCAGAACCTCCCTCTCCCTGTTCCCAGATTTATTTGATGTACCTCTCGGGGCAGCAAACATAGCAAAAGATGTACCAAAGCTAAATGAAGTATACGATTAGTTCTGCAAAAAAAAAGAGTAATCAAATTTGGCATGAAATTAAAGCCAATTTACTGGAATGTAATCTGTTCTACCAAATTTTGGTTTCACTTTGGATTACATCCCATTTAAACCACTTTCCTCCATTGGCTACTGCATTACTAGAATTATGCAGCAGCCAAAGCAAAATAGTACAATCAAGATGTTTCAAAAGTTGCAGTCCATCATCCATAAAAGCAAAGCGCTGTTCAAATACTACTGAAAATATTGTTTAACTGTGGTGCTTCATATACTTTCACCATCTGATTTTTGTTAAATCAACACCATGGGCAAATGATTTCAATAATTCCAATCATATAATTTCAGAGTTCTTTATTAAGAGAAGCAGACATCATAAATAACAACTGATGTATCAAATATCAGTAGTGTATATTTGGATTTCTGGCAAATGAATTACATTCTACCTCACCTAACTATTGGCTGCCATTTGGGATTTTTCAACAGTGATCATAAATAATGCATGGAAGTGTCAATTTTTCTCAGTCTCCATTAATTCAGTTATTGTCTAATTTTTTTTTCCTGCTAATTCCCAATATGAACAAACTGAGGCAAATTAAAATGCTAATAAGTACTCATGCTAGTGAACATTGGAAAGGAGCAATGAAATTCCCTAATTGGCAAAAAGAAGGGGGAGACACACAGAGAGCAGCTGAAAATAAATTCAATTGGAACTGTGAGCACTGCTCACACAAATTCTCACAATAGGTGTCAGTGGAGGAGGATGTGTGAATTATATAAAAACAGTCAAAATGTCAGAGGAAAGAACTGCACACACACATGCAATCAGTCCTGCGGTGCAAATAGGCCAAATTTAAAACTGTAATACTATTTTTGCAGTGCTAGGGACATTTCCATATGTTTTTAAAAATGCAACCTGTGCAAGCACCAACTGTTTAAAAAAAAGTGAATGAAAGAACATAACTCTGAACAGGAAAAGTTAACAAATTAGGTAGGATTTTTCGGACTGGCCCGCGACAGGAATCGTCGCGGGCAGGGTGAAAAATTTGATTGGCCAGCAAAAAGTCTGTTGACTTTGTGTGGGAATTCCCAGGGCCTGCCCATTAACCCATGAAATTTCTAAATGTACCCTAATTTTTGGAAAGGTTTCAAAGTGTCAGAGGACACATCAAAATATGATGCATTTTAAAATTTCTTTTTGAACATAGAAATAACAACGATCAGAAATTTGCGGTGGTAATAATGACAATATTATAAGCGCTCAGGATTATTATTGTGTAAAACTGATAGCAAAAGCTGGCATCTGGACATGTAGAAACATACAGAAATCCAGAACTTTAAAAACATCAACTTCAAAGAAATGAGGGAAGAATTATACAAATGGATGGGAAGAGGATATTCACCAACATTTTGGTGGAAGACAAATGTAACGCCTGTAAAATAACAATGTTGGGCATGCAAGACAGGCACATGGCACATATTAGCAAACTGTGATTAAACAAGCATAACAAGCATTGAATCTATTACAAATTATAACTGAAATAAAGAGGGAAATGACCTTTACAAATTTTCAGGGAAAAGGGGGAAGAAGTTTGTTAGGCTGAAATAGTATACACAAAAACGTGGCAAACAGGCGATTGGAGGGGCAAAAGAAAATTAGAAAAAAGCATAGCCATACAGGCAAAATGTAATTGTGAAAAAAGATCAGTATTACATTAACAATTTTTAAATGGCAAGTAAAGAAGAGGTTTTTTTAATATTCATTCATGGAATGTGGACATCACTGGCTAGGCCAGCACTTACTGCCCATCCCTAATTGCCCTTGAGAAGGTGGTGGTAAACTGCCTTCTTGAACCGCTGCAGTCCATGCGGTGTAGGTACACCGACACTGCTGTTAGTGAGGGAGTTCCAGAATTTTGACTCAGCGACAGTGAAGGAACAGCGATATATTTCCAAATCAGGATGGTGAGTGGCTTGGAGGAGAAATTCCAGGTGGCGGTAATTCCATATGTCTGCTGCCCTTGACATGGTAGCGGTCATGGGTTTGGACCACTGAGAAAACTAAAAGACGTTTATGTGCTTGACCCCAAGGATGAGCAAAGATAATAAATATTCTGAAAGAGTGCTTCCTCAAAGTATGAGAAAGCATATTATAATGAGGTGACATCACTGAATGTTACCTACTGCATGCACTTTACAAATATGCAGTATTACTAAGAGAGATGGAATGGCTAAAAAATTTAGAGTCAAGACTAGATGAGAAATGGGTTGCCAATTCTCCTTCAATAGTTTATTCAAATTACTAGAATCTGGAAGGAAATAGCTGACCAACTAAGCTGCCTGCTTCTTTAAGCTGCTATAGGTATCCATCTCTTGCATCAGTGGCGATTTCCTACTTAGCCCCACCTGACAAATGAGTTTGCAGGTGGCAAACACATGGCGAGCTTACCAAAAGAATTGACATTGGGCTGATCCTAGAAACTTAATCAGAGTCAGTAATGAGTCACAAAAACAGAACCACCTGGAAAAACTCAGCAGGTCCGGCAGCATCAGCGGAGAAGACCTGCTGAGTTTTTCCAGGTGGTTCTGTTTTTGTTTTGGATTTCCAGCATCCGCAGTAGTTTTTTGTTTTTATCAGTAATGAGTCAGTTGGACAAAAACAGAGCCTGCCTTAGGAACATAGGAACAGGAGTAGGCCATTTACCCTGAGGCTGCTCAGCCATTCAATTAGATCAAGGCTGATCTACCTCAATGTCACTTTCCCCATACCTACCTCAACGCCACTTTCCCCGCACTATCTCCATATCCCTTGATGTCATTAGTCTCCAAAAATCTATCAATTTCTGTCTTGAACATGCTCAATGATTCAACTTCCACAGTCCTCTGGGGTAAAGAACTTCAAAGATTCACTACCCTCTGAGTGAAGAAATTCCTCCTCATCTCAATCTTAAATGGCCTCACCCCTCATCTTGAGATTATGTCCCCTGGTTTTAGACTCCCCAGCCAGGGAAAACATCTTATCTACATCCACCCTGTTGCGCCATGTATGAATTTTATATGTTTCAATTAGGTCACCTATCATTCCTTGAAAATCTAGGGAATACAGACCCAGTCTCTTCAATCTCTCCTCATAAAACAATCCCACCATCCCAGGGATTAACCTGGTGAACCTCTGTTGCACACCCTCTATGGCATGTATATCCCTCCTTAGATAAGGGGACCAAAACTGTATGTGATGCTCCAGATGAGATCTCACTAAGGCGTCTTTACTCCTGTATTCAAATCTCCTTGCAATGAAGGTCAACATACCATTTACCTTCCTAATTGCTTGCTGCACCTGTATGCTAACTTTTAATGACTCATGAACAAGGACACCCAGGTCTCTTTGGACACCCACACGTCCCAACCTTTCACCATTTAAGAAATATTCTGCCTTTTGTTTTTCTACCAAAGTGAATAACTTCACACTTATTTACATTATATTCCATCTGCCATATCCTAGCCCATTCACATATCCTGTCCAAATCCTTTTGAAGCCTCCTTGCATCCTCCTCACAACTTACATTCCCACCCAGTTTGATGTCATCAGCAAATTTGGAAATATTACAATTGGTCCCCACATTCAAATCATTTATATAGATTGTGAACAGCTGTGCACCTAGCACTGATCCTTGCGGTACTCGTAATGGCCTGCCACCCTGAGAATGATCCCTTTATTCCAACTCCCTACTTTCTGTCTATTAATCAATTCTCAATCCATCTAGTATATTTAGTTGTTTGGTAGGACAGAACTTGAGTATTTCTGAAAAAAGAGTTTTTTTGTTGAAGCTTTTTGTCTTGCACTCATCAGGACAATTTGCAAGAAAATGTCAATATCAGGGAAAACAACAAATTTTTACTGTATGGGCAGCATTTTCTGGTCAGCGAGCGGGGGCAGGGCCCACTTGCCGACAGATAAAATGATGCGGGGTGACGTCGGGTGTGATCCTGACGTCACTCCATGTCATTTAGATTTTCAATTCGGCGGGGGCGTAGCCGCTGACCTGTCAACAGCCAATTAAGGCCATTAAGAAAGTAATTAAGATGATTAATGGACCTGCCCGTCCAACCTTAAGGTTTGCGGGCAGGCAAAGAGCCCAGACAGTCTTCCAGAAAAACATGAAACCTCATCTATGGGCAGGATGAGGTTTCATGAGGGATTTAAAATGTTCAGAAAATTTTTAAATAAAAGGAATGGACAGTGTCACATGAGGGGATGTCAGGAAAAATTTTTCTTACCTTTAATAAATTTTTCAAAGTTCAACCGATCTCCCTGAGGCAGCACTTTGCCTCAGGGAGATCTGTGTGCTCTTCCGCGTGCATGCGCAAAAGAACGCACAGACCCGCTCAGAGAATCCACCCCACCCACACAGGGAGCACACAGCGCTTCCGGGCGGATGTCACGCTGGGTGGGCCTTAATTGGCCCACCCACGTAAAATGGCAGTGCGCCCCCAATCGGGGGCGCCGATCGGGAACCCGCCCACTCGCACCCGCTCCCACACAACCCCCCCGACAGGGGGAAAATTCTGCCCTTTGAGAAGAGAGTGCTGATTGGTTGGCAAGTGGACTCTGATTTTTAGAAGTGTTACCATGCTGAATGCAACAGCTGATGGTGACTGACAGTTAAATGCCAAGCATTGTTTGAAATTTAAACCAGGCAGCTTAACTGTCATTGGTCAAGGGACATTCCTTTCCACTGTTCACAACAGGCAAGGTACAGACCGTACCCAATCAGCCCGTGCTTGCAAAATCAAAACACAGTGTCCAACATTAGATGTGATTCCACGATTGGACAACATTTGCTAAATAATCCTCAGTGTGCTAAGAATTTGGCTAAAAACCAATTTAAGGTTGTTAGTCAGACTCGTAGTGTGGTGCCTTTGTTACATATATTAATACACAGGGCCCTGTTCTTTACAGACAGAAAGGGCATGTACACACATTGTGCCTATTACAGCTAAACAAAGTAAGTGACAGCCATTAACTGGTTCATTCTACAGGGCATTGTCTTGATCAACCAGAGTCAAGCTGCCTGGTTTAAATGTCAAACAAATCTGGGCAGTTAATTGTCAGTCACAATCAACTGGTGCATTCTCAATGCAACGCCTCTACCAATCAGTGTCCACTTGCCAACCAATCAGCACCCTCTTCTCAAACAGTATAAATTTGCTGTTTCCCCTGACATTGGCATTTTCTTACGAACTGTCCTGATGAGTGCAAGACAAAAAGCTTCGATAAAAATATGTCTTCTTTCAGCAATACTAGTATATTTCCCCCAATTCTACACGCTGTAATTTTATTTACTAACCTCCTGTGTGGGAACTTATCAAAAGCCTTCTGAAAATCCAAATACACCACATCCACTGGTTCTCCTTTATCTATGCTACAAGTAATATACTCAAAAAACTCCCAACAAGTTTGTCAAACATGATTTTCCTTTCATAAATCTATTTTGACTCTATCCAATTTTACCGTTCTTTTCTAAATGTCCAGTGATCACATCATTTATAATAGATTCTAACATTTTCCCTTCTACTGACATCAAACAGGTCTGACGTTCCCCATTCTCCCTCTTCCGCCCTTCTTAAATCGTAGGGTTACATTTGCTACTTTCCCGTCTGCAGAAACCTTTCCAGAATCTATAGAATTTTGAAAGATAACAACCAATGCATCCACTATCATTCCAGCCACCTGCTACAGCACTCTGGGATGAAGCTCATCTAGTCTAGGGGATTTATCAACCTTCAATCCAGTTAACGTTTCAAGCACTACCTCTTTATGAATACTAATTTCTTTTAGTTCCTCAGTTTCACAAGTCCCTTGGTCGACTAGTATTTCTGGGAGATTTTCTGTGAAGACAGACGCAAAGTAATTGTTTAATTTCTCTGCCATTTCCCTGTTTCCCACTATAAATTCTCCTGTCTCCACCTTTAATTAGGCCCGCATTTGTCCTAATCTTTTTGTTTTCACAGTCCGCCTTTATGTTCCTCACTAGTTTGCATTCATATTCCCGTTTCCCTTTCTTAATCAGTTTCCTTGGTCCTCCTTTGCTCGGTTCTAAATTGTTCCCAATCCTCAGGCTTACCACTTTTTCTGGCATCCTAATAAGTTACTTCCTTTGATCTAATGCATTCTTTAACTTCTTTTGTTAACCACAGATGATTTACTTTTCCCTTTGGTTGTTTGTGCCTTAGCAGAATGTATATCTGTTGTAGACCATTTAGTATTTCTTTAAATAGTAGCCATTATCTGTCTACCATCAAATATTTTCATGTATTTTCCTAATTCACCATAGACAACTTTCCCCTCATACATTCATAATTTCCTTTCTTCAGAGTTAGGACCCTAGTTCAGAATGAACTATATCGCATTCAAACTTAATGCAAAAAATTCTATCATATTTTGGCCACTATTTCCCAAGGGCTCCTTTACAGCAAGGTTATTATTTGGTCCTTTTCATTATACAACACTAAATCCAGAATAGCCCAATCCCCAGTTGGCTCCTCAATGTACTGCACCAGAAACCCATCTCCTACGCACTCCAGGGGCAGAATTTTATGTCCCACGGGCAGGTGCGCATCTGACCCATTCTGGCATAAAATAGCACGTGATGACATCAGGTGAGCGTCCCGATGTCATCACACACTCACGCAATATTTCGGATGGCGGGCGCGCATGCGAGTTGGCAGCGCGCCCGCCGACAATTAAAAGGCCTATTTAGGCCATTAATGTAGTAATTGATCTGGATTTTTGGCTGCCCTTCCAACGTTACGGTTGGCGGGCGGGCGAATCGGCCAGGTGGCCTTTGGATTTTTGAGGAAACCTCATCCAAGGGCGGGATGAAGTTTCTGGTATTAATTTTTAAAAATAAAAATGTTTGGGCAGAATTTTTATCATCAATATGTACAGGTGAGTGATTTTTATGGGTGGAAATTATTTTCAGAATTTCATAATGTTTATTTTTGGCTTTAAAATTCTTCAGCTCCCTGAGGCAGCTCTCTGTCTTCAAGGAGCTTTCATTGCGCACTCCCCCATGCCCGCTCTGACTTCAGCACTCACCCTCCTCCCGCCCCCACCCCATCAGTGCTGGGCCTTTCAGCGCAGCCAGCCAGCATGAAATCGTGGTTGGGGGCCGATTGCGGGCGGCGGTCTGTTTCCCAGCCGCTCCCAGGCCCGCCCAACACGCTTGCCTAACGAGCCAAAAATCCTGCCCCAGGAATTCTTCCTCCACAGCATTAGTGCTGATTTAGATAACCTAGTCTATGTGTAAATTGAAGTCACCCATTATTACTGTATTACCACATTACATATATCTTTAATTTCCTAATTTATACCGTGCTCAACATTAGCACTACAGTTTGATGACTTATGAACAACTTCCACCAATGTTTGCTGCCCCTTGCGGCTTCTTAGCTCCACCAAGCTGATTCTACACCTTGATCCTTCAATCTAAGGATCTCTCTTACTTATGTACTAATCTCACCTCTTATTAAGAGCTTCCTTTTCCTTATAGCCTATCCCTCCTAAATGTTGAATATCCTTGGATATTCAGCTCCCAAACTTGGTCACCCTACAGCCTTGTCTCTGTAATGGCAATTAAATCATACCCATTTACCTTAATCTGTGCATTCAAATCATCAATCTTTTCATGAATGCTACGTGCAATCAGATAGAGTGCCTTTAATTCTGTTTTTGTTAACATTATTCTCTATTCCGATCTTATTTGATGTTTGCCTATGCTTCATCAGTCTTATATTTTTGCTTTCGCCTTTTCTACTTCCTTTTACCAGTTTTGCTTTCCTCAATCTGAGCTCCCTCTCAGGTTCCCATCCCCCTACCAATCTAGTTTAAACCTCCCTAACAGCACTAGCGAATCTCCCTGCGAGGGCGTTAGTCCTGATCGTGCTAAAATGCAGCCCATCCATCTTGCACAGATCCACCTGTACCAGTCCTAATGTTTCAGAAATCTGATGCTCTCCCTCCTACACCAGTTCTCCAGCATCATGTTCAATCGCTGAATTCTCCTATTTCTATGCTCAGCAGCACATGGGAGTTGAAGTAATCCTGAGATTATTGCTTTATTGGTCCTGCTTTTCAATCTCCTTCCTAGCTCCCTGAATCCTTCTTTCAGGCCCTCACCCCCCTTCCTACCTAAGTCATTCGTAACAACATGGACCACCATCTCTGGCTGTTCACCCTCCTCCAAAAGAATATCCCGCAGCCACTCTGTGACATCCTTGACTCTGGTACCAGGGAGACAACATGCCATCCTGAAGTCACATCTACAATCACAGCAACACCTATCTGTTCCTCTAGGGGAGGCAATGGTGTAGCGGTATTGTCACTGGACTAGTAATCCAAAGACCAGGGTAATGCTCCGGGGACCCGGGTTCAAATCGCACCATGGAAGATGGAACTAAAAGTCTAATGATGACCATAAAACAATTGTTGACTGTTGTAAAAATCCATCTGGTTCACTAACAACTCCAGGCCCACAGCAATGTGGATGACTCTTAATTGGCACAGCAAGCCACTTAGTTGTAACAAACTGCTACAAAAAAAGGAACGAAACTGGACAGACCACCTGGCACTGTCGGCCCTGCAAAGTCCTCCTTACTAGTGCCAAAATTGGGACTGGTCAACAGCCTAACAGCGTCATCCTCACAAGATCATACCTGATAATGTCCCAGACTCCACCATCACCACTGGTTGCTGCCACAGCAGTAGGTGGTGGCACAGTGGTATACAGTTAGGAGGGAGTTGCCCTGGGAGTCCTCAACATCCAATCTGGCCCCCATCAGGCCAAAATTGGGAAAGGAAACCTCCTAATTACCATGTACTGCCCTTGCTCAGCTGATGAATCAGTGCTCCTCCATATTGAACGTCACTTGGAGGAAGCACTGAGGATGGCAAGGGTGCAGAATGTACTCTGGGTGGGGGACTTCAATGCTCATTACCAAGAGTGGCTTGGTAGCACCACTATTGACTGAGCTGGCTGAGTTCTAAATGACATAGCTGGTAGACTGGGTCTGCGGCAGGTGATGAACAAGAGGGAAAAACATACTTGACCTCATCCTCACCAACCTGCCTGCCGTAGGTGCATCTGTCCATTGCAGTATTGGTAGGAGTGACCACCACATGGTCCTTGTGGAAACGAAGTTCTGCCTATGCATTGAGCATATGCTCCATTGTGTTGTGTGGCAGTACCACTGTGCTAAATTGGATAGATTTCAAACAGATCTAGCAACTCAAGACTGGGCATCCATGAGGCGCTGTGGGCCGAATTGTACTTGAACATAATCTGCAACCTTATGGCCTGGCATATCCCCCACTCTACCATTACCATCAAGCCAGGGGATCAACCCTGGCTCAATGAAGAGTGCAGGAGGGCATGCCAAGACCAGTACCAGGCATATCTAAAAATGAGGTATCAACCTGGTGAAGCTATAACACAGGACTATTTGTATGCCAAGCAGCAAGTGATAGACAGAGCTAAGCGATCCCTCAAGCAATGGATCAAATCTATACTCTACAGTCCTGACACATCCAGTCGTGAACAGTGGTGGACAATTAAGCAACTCACTGGAGGAGGAGGCTCCACAAATATCCCCAGCCTCAATGATGGAGAAGCCCAGCATAGCAGTGCAAAAGATAAGGCTGGAGCATTCACAACAATCCTCAGCCAGAAGTGCTGAGTGGATAGATCCATCTCGGCCTCCTCTGGAGGTCCCCAGCATCACAGATGCTAGTCTTCAGCCAATTCGATTCACTCCATGTGATATCAAGAAATGACTGAAGGCACTGGATACTGCAAAGGTATGACAATATTCCGGCAATAGTACTGAAGACTTGTGCTCCAGAACTTGCTGCACCCCTAGCCAAGCTGTTCCAGTACAGCTACAACACTGGCATCTACCCAGCTATGTGGAAAATTGCCCAGGTATGTCCTGTACACAAAAAGGACAAATCCAACCCGGCCAATTACTGCCCCATCAGTCTACTCTCGGTCATCAGTAAAGTAATGGAAGGGGTCACCAACAGTGCTATCAAGCGGCACTTGCTTAGCAATAACCTGCTCACTGATGCCCAGTTCGGGTTCTGCCAGGGCCACTCAGCTCCTGACCTCATTACAGCCTTGGTTCAAACATGGACAAAAGAGCTGAACTCCCGAGGTGAGGTGAGAGTGACTGCCCTTAACATCAAGGCAGCATTTCACCGAGTGTGACATCAAGGAGCCCTAGCAAAACTTGAGTCAATGAGAATCAAGGGGAAAACTCTCTACTGGCTGGAGTCATATCTAGCACAAAGGAAGATGGTTGCGGTTGTTGGAGGTCAGTCATCTCAGCTCCAAGACATCACTGCAGGAGTCCCTCAGGGTAGTGTCCTCGGCCCAACCATCTTCAGCTGCTCCTTCCATCATAAGGTCAGAAGTGGGGATGTTCGCTGATGATTGCACAATGTTCAGCACCATTTGCGATTCCTCAGATGCTGAAGCGAAGCAGTCTATGTCCAAATGCAGCAAGACCTGGACAATATCCAGGCTTGGGCTGACAAGTGTCAGGTAACATTTGCGCCACACAAGTGTCAGGCAATGACCATCTCCAACAAGAGAGAATCCAACCATTGCCCCTTGATATTCAATGGCATTATCATCACTGAATCTCCCACTATCCACATTCTGGGGGGTTACCATTGACCAGAATCTGAACTGGACGAGCCATATAAATACTGTGGCTACAGGAGCAGGTCAGACGCTAGGAATCATGTGATGAGTAACTCACCTGCTGACTCCCCAAAGCCTATCCACCATCTACAAGGCACAAGTCAGGGGTGTGATGGAATACTCCCCACTTGCCTGGATGAGTGCAGCTCCCACAACACTCAAGAAGCTTGACATTGTCCAGGACAAAGCAGCCCGCTTGATTGGCGCCACATCCACAAATGTTCACTCTCTCCCCACCAACGCACAGCAGCAGCAGTGTGTACCATCTACAAGATGCGCTGCAGGAATTCACCAAGGCTCCTTTGACAGCACCTTCCAAATCCACAACCACTACCACTTAGAAGGACAAGGGCAGCAGATAGATGGGAACTCCACCACCTGGAAGTTCCCCTCCAAGTAACTCACCATCCTGACTTGGAAATATATTGCCGTTCCTTCACTGTCGCTGGGTCAAAATCCTGGAACTCCCTTCCAAACAGCAGTGTGGGTGTACCTGCACCACATGGACTGCAGTGGTTCAAGGAGGCAGCTCACCACCACCTTTTCAAGGGCAACTAGGGATGGGCAATAAATGCTGGCCCAGCTAGCAAAGCCCACATCCCGTGAATAAATTAAAAAAAACTAACGAATCCCCTATCATTACTGCACTTCCTCTGTTCTTCCTCCTGCCCTGTACAGCTGAGCTGCCCTTGGTGCCACAAATCTGGCTCTGACCACACTCCTCTAGGAACCAATGCCCCCACTGGTGTCCAAATGGGAAACTGATTAGCAAACGGGACCTCAGGGTACTCCTGCACTACCTGTCTGGTTCTCTTGGACTGCCTGGCAGTCACCCATTCCCTTTCTGCCTCCATATTTCTAGCCTGAAGGGTGACCACTCTTTGAAAGTGCTATCCATGTGGCTCTCAGCCTTGCGGATATGCCAAAGTGACTCCAGCCGCTGCTTGAGCTCTGAAACCTGGAGCTCAAGTTTCTGCAGCTGGTGACACTTCCTGCACATGTGGTTGTCTAGGTCACCAGTAGCATCCACGACTTCCCTCATACTACACGACATGCATTCCATGTGACCATGCTATCCTGCCATGCCTTAACTTTACTTCAGTTATGTTAACTTCATTTTACTTTGGTTTACTTATATTAACTTAATTTTACTTGGCCTTAACTTAATAAACCTTACAACTATTGATAAACCTTACTAGTAAAGATAAATCCAATTAATACTTAACACACTTTACTAGTTGGCAATAAACCTTACTTAAAGCACCACTTTCCCCCTTGCACCGAATTCCCACGTGAACATAATTCGCTACTCACTCTGTCTACGTCTCACTCAGGCGTCGTCTCCTGACCGTGCACCCCTTGTTGACCTGTTTTGTGCCATATATTGAACAAGGGAGGAAAATTTGGCCACCTTCAATGGAGTTTCATGGCAATTCACTGAAGCCAAGGGAGAGAGGCAATTTAATGAAGCTACAGTTGGCATTTGTTACTTTAGTGTCTTGCTATAGATGTCCAAGAATGGTACTTGAAATCAGAGTGTCAGATTTAGAGCCCAAAAGGTTTGCTAATATACCCAAGAAACAATAACAGCTCACATGTTAAGCACAATCTAAAAGTCCCTCTGCAATGATCACATCTATCATATATCCACTGCAACTCAAATTGGAGTTTACCATTCATTCTTCCTATTTAAATATCATACCAAATGTTCCAAAATTATTGTTGTTTGTTACCATGGGGAAGGCTTCTTCTGTGTACATGTAATAAATTTGTAAATGGGTTGATGATATTCTCAATCATATCATAGAGGTAATATCTTCCTCAGGTGTGTTTTTTAATCAATATCATTATTTTAATCATTTTATCCTTATGTGAATAATAATATTAAAATGTAGTGATTGATTTCAGGAAGGCTGGAGATGATCTGATTCAATTATAAGCTGCAAATTTTGAAAAGCTTTTACATACCATCCATTATTATCTAGAAAATTACTTCCTTCGTTATTTCTGTTTTAGGAATATGTACAAGAACACAAGAATTAAGAACAGGAGTAGGCCATTTGGCCCCTCAAACCTGTTCTGCCATTCGATAAGATCATGGCTGATCTGATTATGGCCTCAATTCCACTTTCCTGCCTGCCCCCCAATACGCCTCGACTCCCTTGTCGATCATAAATCTACCTCACTCAGCCTTGAATATATGCAAAGGCCCAGCCTCCACAGCTCTCTGGGAAAGAAAATTCCACCCAATCTGAGGGAAAAATTCTCCTCATCTCAGTCTTAAATGGGAGACCCTTTTTTTTAAAACTGTGTCACCGAGTTCTAGTCTTTCTCAGAAGGGGAAACATCCTCTCAGCATCCATCCTGTCAGACCACATCAGGATCTTATTTGATTCAATAAGATCACTTCTCATTCTTCTAAACTTCAATGGATACAGGCCCAACCTGCTCAACCTTTCCTCATAAGATAACCCTCTCATCCCAGGAATCAATGGAGTGAGCCTTCTCTGAACTGCTTCTAATGCGAGAGACCAAGACTGTACACAGTACTCCAGATGAGGTCTCACTAAGCCCCTGTATAGTTTATTTTTCATTCATTCATGGATGTGGGCATCACTGGACAGGCCAGCACTTATTGCCCATCCTTAATTTCCCATGAGAGGGTGATGGTGAGCCACCTTCTTGAACTGCTGCAGTCCATGTGGTATAGGTACACCACAGTGCTGTTAGGGAGGGAGTTCCAGGATTTTGACCCAACGACACTAAAGGAACGGTGATAAGAGTTTCAAGTCAGGATGGTGTGTGGCTTGGAGGGGAACTCGCAGGTGGTCGTGTTCCAAAGCATCGGCTACCCTTGTCCTCCTAGGTGGTTGAGGTCATGGGATTGGAGGGTGCTGTTCAAGGAGCCTTGGTGAGTTGCTGCAGTACATCTTGTAGATGGTACACACTGCTGCCACTGTGCGCTGGTGGTGGAGGAAGTGAATGTTCAAAGCGGTAGATAGTTTGCCAAATAAGCAGGCTGATTTGTCCTGAATGGTGTCATGCTTCTTCAGTATTGGTAGAGCTGCACTCATCCAGGCAAGTGGAGAGTATTCAATCACATTCCTGACTTGTGCCTTGTAGATGGTGGACAGGCTTTGGAGAGTCAGCGGGTGAGTTACTCTCTGCAGCATTCCCAGCCTATGACCTGCTCTTATACCCATAGTGTTTATATAGTTATCTAGTTCAGTTTCTGGTCAATGGTAAACCCCAGTGTGTTGATAATGGAAGATTCAGCAATGGTAATGCCACTGAATGTCAAGGAGAGATGGTTAGGTTCTCTCTTATTGGAGATTGTCATTGCCTGGCACTTTTGTGGCACCAAAGTTACTTGCCACTTGTCAGCCCTAGTCTGAACATTGTCCAGGTGTTGCTGCATATGGACACAGATTGCTTCAGTGGGGAGTTTTCCCACTGATTCCCATTGACTCCAGTTTTGCAAGGGCTCCTTGATGCCACACTCATTCAAATGCTGCCTTAAGGGCTGTCACTCTCCCCTCACCTCTTGAGTTCATCTCTTTTGTCCATGTTTGGATTAAGGCTGTAATGAGGTCAGGAGCTGAGTGGCCCTGGTGGAACCCAAACTGAGATTCAGTGAGCAAGTTATTGCTGAGTAAGTGCTACTCGATGACACCTTCCTTTGCTCATGGTGGAGGGGCATGAGGGGCCATTAGGGGGCATACCTTGGCATGGGAGGGCATAAGTGGTCATAGGAGTGAGTGCAGGGGCATGGAGAGAGTGTGGGGGGGTGAGGGGATGGGAAGGATGAGGGCTAGAAGGCCTTTTTTGTTTTTATTATAACTTGGACAAAGTCCCAAAACACCAAGGTGGGCCTTTTTTTCTTTATTCTTTCAGGGGATTAATGCGTCACTGGCAAGGCCAGCATTCATTGCCCATCCCTAATTATTATTGAACTGAAAGGCTTGTTAGGTCATTTCAGAGGGCATTTAAGAGTCAACCACATTGTTGTGGTTCTGTAGTCATATATAGGCCAGATCAGGTAAGGATGGCAGATTTCCTTCCCTAAAGGGACATTATTGAACCAGATGGGTCTTTATAACAAATGACAATGGTCTCACGTCACGGTCACCATTACTGAGATTAGCTTTTAATTCCAGATTTATTGATTGAAGTCAAATTCCACTAGCTGCTGTGGTGGAATCGAACATGCATCCCAAGAGCATTAGCCTGGGTGTCCAATGACATTACCACTACCTCTCAGACACACACACATGCGTGCACACACAATCCCATCCTTGCAGGCACATTCTCCTGAGACGTGCAGACCAAGCCAGGAATTTTCCTAACTCTTACTACCTGCCTCGAGGATGAATATCGAGCCCTATATGTCCTTTTGGCAACATACTTTCCTATCTTTGTATCATTAGCAAATTTAGCCACCATACTTTTGGGTCCCTTCATTCAAGTCATTAATATAGATTGTAAATTGTTGAGGCCCCAGCAATGATCCCTGTGGCACTCCAATAGTTACAGCTTGCCACCCAAAAATGACCTATCTATCCCTACTCTGTGTTTCTTGTTAGCTAACCAATCCTCTATCCATGCTAATGACCCTACACCAAGAGTTCTTTGTGTAGTAATCTTTGATGTAGCACCTAATTGAATGCCTTTTGAAAGTCCAAGTGCACCACATTTACAGGTTCCCCTTTATCCACCTTGCCTGTTACTTCCTCAAAGAAGTCTAATAAGTTAGTCAAACACGATATCCCTTTCACAAAACCATGTTGACCCCGCCCGATAGTATTCTGATTTTCTAAATGTCCCACTATTATCTCCTTAATAATGGATTCTAGCATTTTCCGTATGACAGATGTCAGGCTCACTGGCCTGTAGTTTCCTACTGTCTTCCTCCTTTTTTGAATAGTGGTGTTACATTTGCGAGTTTCCAAACTGTTGAGACCTTTCCAGAATCTAGGGAACTTTGGAAGATCACAACCAATGCGTTTACTATCTCTGCAGCCACTTCTTCAAAGACCATATGATATATGCCATCAGGTCCAAGGCACTTGTCAGACTTTAGTTCTAATAGTTTTACCAGTACCTTTTCCCTAGTGATTGTGATTACTTCAAGTTCTTGCTCTCCCTTTATCTCTTGATTTTCAAGTATTCTTGGGATGTTCTTTGTGTCTTCTACATTGAAGACAGACACAACATACCTGTTCAATGCTTCCACCATTTTCTTGTTTTGCATTATTAATTCCCCAGTCTCATCGTCTAAGGGACCAACGCTCACTTTAGTTACTCTTTTCCTTTTTAAATACTTGCACAAACTTTTACTATCTGCTTTTATATTTCTAGCTAGTTTTATCTCATACACTAATTTCTCCCTTGTTATTTTTGTGTCTTTCTTTGCTGGTTTCTAAGATCTATCCAAACTTCTGACCTAGTATTAATCTTCACTGTATTATATAGATTTTCTTTCAATTTCATACTATCCTTAACATTTTTAGTTAGCCACGGATGATGCATCCTTCTCATGGAGTCTTTCTTTGACAATGGAGTATATCTTTGCTTTGTACAAAGGATGTTGGGATTTCTAGCAGGTGTCTTCCACCACTTCTTTTTCCTACCCCTATGAAATTCAGGAGGGGTGGCAAAACACCTATTTTATTAAACCAACATTCAGGAGACATATTTGAGAACAGTTCCTAACTCATGTTGCAACTAAACTGACCTCAACACAACAGCAGTGACACTTAGAGAAGTGTTGCTGTTGGAAACAGTGTTTTGTTGGCTGTTTATCCTTTTCCATTTTTTTTGTTGGGAATAAAACTAAAAATATATTGTGAAATAATTAAAGATGTTATTTTGCATATGAAGCTGGATTACAAATGAGACAGATGATTTATAACATTAGTATTGTCAAAGAACTAGAACATTTAAATGTAATGAACAGCAACACAGCACAATGAAGGCCTACATAAAATATGACTCATCCTGACCATTTACTGTGGTACCTCTTGATTCAATATTAAATGCAAAACATCGTTTGGCAGTACAGAGCTTGAGTATTGCTGAAAAAAAGAGACATGGGGCAGGATTTTCCCATCAGTGAGCAGGGGGCGGGGCCCGCTTGCCGACGTGTAAAATGATGTGCGGTGACATCGGGCAGAACTCCCGACGTCATCCCACCCCATTTAAATTTTCAGATAGGTGGGGTGTAGCAAAATCAGCTGTGCGCCTGCCAACCTGTCTATGGCTAATTGAGGCCATTGACAGGGTCATTGAAGTAATTAATGGAACTGCCCGTCCAACCTTAAGGTTGGCGGGCAGGCCAGGAGCCCAGGCGGGCTTCAGAAAAAGCATGAAACCTCATCCATGGGCGGGATAAGGTTTCATGTAGGTTTTAAAATTATTTTTTACAAGGTTGTGGACATGTCCCAACTCATGTGACAGTGTCACATGAGGGGACATGTCAGGGAATTTTTTTTTTCTCTAATTTTGAATATTTTTTACTGTAGCGATGATCTCCCTGAGGCAGGACTTAGCCTCAGGGAGATGAGTGCCACCTTTCGTGCGCATGCACGAAAGAGCGCACTCTCAGGTTTAGGGAATCCCCCCTGCCTGCACAGGGAGCGCATAGCGCTTCCATGTGGATGTCACGCTGGGCGGGCCTTAATTGGCCCACCCACGTAAAATAGTGGCGCACCCCCGATCCGGGGCGATGATCGGAGGCCCTTCTCCGTGCGCCTGCACTTCAAATTCGCCCCCAACGGAGGGAACATCCTGCCAATGCTATTGAAGCTTTTCATCTTGCACTCATCAGGACAGATTCGCAAGAATATCAGTTGTAAAGGGAACAACAATTTTTATACTGCAGGAGAAGAGAGTGCTCATTGGTTGGCAAGTGGACTCTGATTGATAGAGGCATTGTCACGGAGAATACACCAGGGAACAGTTAACTGCCAAGCTTTAACTGTAACTTTGATTGGTCAAGGCATTGCCCTGGGGAATGAACCAGTGAATGGCTGTACCACAAGCTTTTGTTTAGTTGAAAAGTGCATGGACATGCTCCTCCTGTCTGCAAAGGACAGGGCCCTGTGTGAATATATGTAGCTTCTAGCATGCGTAAGTGAGCCAAGCTGTAAGCTACACTGACAATCTTAAATTGGTTGTCAGCATAATTCCATGTGTTATAAGATTGGCCTTATCAGCAACCTCGTAATTAGGGCCCAAGCCATTTGCTCACCATGCAAGCTTGATGCTGAAATAGCGTACATCAAGGCTATTGGGCAGGATAATGGCTACCCTGATCAGATCATTGCTCACTTTATCTCACGCAAACTCATGAATGGGCCATAAATGCACCGCTTTCGGTTCTGAAAACTGCCCAGTCTACCTCAGATTACCCTGTAAGGGTAAGATGTCTCAAAAGTTTGAGCAAAAGCTAGCCAATTTCATGCTGCTACCATGCAATAGCAACATGAATTGTATTCTCCACTAACAAGATGCTGCTGTCAATCCAAAAGGATGTTCTGCCTATTACACAAATGAGTAATGTGGTATATAAATCCCATGGGCGGGATGAGGTTTACAACAGATATTAAAAATTAAATAAAAATTTCAACATTTCATTAATAATATGTCCCAACTCATGCGACAGAGTCACGAGGGGACATGTTTTTCAACATTTTATCATTCTTTATTTTTAATTTTTTAAATCATCATCTCCCTGAGGCAGCTCTGTGAGCATTTCCTGCGCACACTTGCGTGAAGTCGCCCGCTCGCCCTCCTCCACCCCCACACAGGCAGTGCTGAGTGCTGCAGCACACGTTTCACACTGGGCGGGCCTTAATTGGCCGACCAGCATGAAAACGCAGTCGGGCCCTGATCGCGGGCGGTGGTCAGCTTCCCACATGCTCCCGCCGAGCCCGCCCGATGAAGGCAAAATCCTGGCCCATGTCTCTTTCTTCAGCAATAAATGCAAAACCTTATATGATTTGTTTATTCTCAAAATGATAACAATGGAAGACTCTTTATTTTTGCTGACAATCAAATACCTTGAATTAACTGAAACACGAAAATTGTTTTCTTTAATGCTTTGATCAGGATGATGTACATATTCTTTTACACAGTCCTTCATGATGCAATGTTAATAAGAATTCAAATTTTTGTAGTCCTTAAGACAATACTAACGCCAAGCAAATGTAGTTGTAATGTGGGTTTTATAAAGCTATTTTGTAACAAACATTGTTTCACATTACATTTATTTCCAAAGAAAAATACAAATCAACAAACAATGAGGTAATGGTTTAAAGGTGTTTCCAATGGCAACCAGATGTCCTTCAGTTTCCTCCTGCTTTTTTGATTATGCCGAAGCAGCTGGTGGCATTCACAAATTTCCTTTGTTTATCTTTAATCAAAGATTTTCATTATTTCATATTAAAGATAAATTGGGAAGAAAATGAAAGCCAGAGGAAAACTTGATGGAGCAGATGTGACAAGCCGCAGATTTGTTCCTGTGACTCAAAACATAACCATATGCTATTCCTTATATCGAATCCCCACTCTGTTCCATTATGTTTTTTTATATTCATTCATGGGGTGTGGGTTTTTCTGGGAAGACCACCATTTATTTCCCTTGAGAAGGCAACAGTGTAGGTGCTCGCACAGTGTTGATAGGTTGCGAGTCCCATGATTTTGACCCAATGACGATGAAGGAACAGCAACATATTTCTAAGTCAGGATGGTGGATGACTTGGAGGTGGTGATGTTCTCACGTGTCCTTCTGATTGGTAGAGATCACAGGCTTGCAAGATGCTGTCTCTCCCTCCCATTTTACTGCATATTGTGTCTCATACTCAAGTCCTATAATTTCAGCCACAGCAGCAAGAAGGTGCCAGGCCCAAGCTTAGAGACCTGGTGTTTCACCCATCCTAATTCTTCCAGGTTCTAAAATGTTAGGATGTTCAGGGTGGTCTAGCAACCACTTGATATGTGGGCTTTGTACAATTCAAATTTGCTCACTTAATTTTAGGTCATCTTGTGACATAAGCAGTAGTCCTGGGATGCTGCATTATGAAGGACCACTGTAGCAAACATATGTTCAACCTGATGGCCAACTTTTGTGTAATCCGGCTTTGGGGAGTCAGTGGGCAGAATCTTCGACTCAGCAAGCAGGGACAGGGCTGCTCACCAAGGTGAAAAATGATATGCGGTGTGCATCCCACCATCACCGCGCGTCATTTACATTTTCAGTTCGGCAGCCGTGCAGCCGAGTCGGCTGTGCACCCGCCGAACTGTCAAAGGACTATTAAGGCCATTTAAAAAACCAATAAAGCAATTAGCTGAGCTGCCCATCCAACCCGGCAGGCGAAGAGCCCAGGCAGCCTTTGCATTTTTCATGGAACCTCATCCACAGATGGGATGAGGTTTCATGAATGTTTTTGAAATGTTTGAAAAAATTTTCATAAAATTAATGGGCATGTCCCAGCTCATGTGACAGTTTTGCATGAGGGGACATGTCCTTAAAATTTTTCTTTACCTTTAATCAATGGTTTATAAGTGAAAGTAATCTCCCTGAAGCACAGAGGTGCCTCAGGGAGATTTCAGCGCTCTTTTGCGCGTATGTGCACTCCCCGACTCAGGCAACACACCCCCCGCCCCGCCCGCCTGCACAGGGAGCGCTCAGCGCTTCCAGGTGTGCATCATGCTGGGCGGGCCTTAATTGGCCCGCCCACATAAAATGGCGGCGCCCAGCCAATCAGGGGTGCCGATTGGCTACGCGCCCGTCCCCGCACAACCCCCCCGATGGGAAGAAAATTCTCCCCAGTGAATAGTTATGATCTGCAATATGGCACCTGAAAGGGTAGCAAAAGCAAATTCAATTGCAACATTCAAGAGAATTGGACAAATAATTGAAGGAAATAAAATTACAGAGCTATGTGGAAGGAGCAGAGGAGTAGGATTACTTGGTTAGTGCTATTAAGGAACTGGTGCAGGCTCATTGGCTGAATGGCCTCTTTATGAGCTGTATCATTTCATAAAATATTGTAAATGACCTGCATTCTAATGAATTTCCCTATTTTGTCATGCTTCTACAGGTTTTTGAAAAAGTGCCAACTCCAAAAATACTTTTTAACATTGTCTTTGTCTCATGTGTCTTTATCAATGCAGCTCTGTTAAATTATGTGCCCAAATTAACAAATATCCTTTTCATAATTCTTATCTTTAATTAATATATCATATAACCCACTGTATGTATCTCGTGCAGAACAATATCCAAAGTTTAAAAATGGCAATGCAATGATCTGCTTTTTTATTCAAATGATAAAGTGCCTTTGCAGTTGTGAGATCATTTTAAAATTAATGGAGAAATGACGGATTTATCAGAGGGCCGACAGTAACATTTTTCTTTCAGGGTCTGGTTACTTCCCTGGTATCAGGGCCTTCCCTCCCCCCTCCAATGTAGCCCATTTATACTCTTCTGTATATGGTACACCTCATCCCATTCCAACTGGCCTCCAAATATACACTGAGCTTCAACAAGGCCAGGTACACTCAGTGTAGGGAGTCCCTAGCCTCAATCCTGCTACCTCTGCATCAGTGGTCATGTATGGGATGTGGAGATACTATGGCCCCAAACAAGGCCACTGGAAACTTCTCACACAATGTACCTGGGTCTCAGGGGTTTCCAGGCACTTCACCAGACTCCTGCTGGAGTTCACAAGATCGATTAACATACATTTTTGGCTTCTTACTCTTTCATGGCTCTGAAAAATGGTTACTGATGATACAACGGAGAAGCATACAAATTGATTTCCACTCCATGTAGCAAATGAGTATGATGTAGTTGATGAAATATTGCCAGTTTTTCATTTTGGTGGATTTTAACCTGTTTTCTATTTTCAACTGAAAGTGCCTTCACTTTTCAAAAGGATGTTTGATGCCCATGGCAACAGAGCATTTTAAAGCCATTGAAAAGGTTCCCTGTTTTTTATATTTTCCATCACAAACAAAAATAAAATCCTTTGGGAAACACATCAGAAAAAAAAAGTTGAAATGCTTCAATGAATTTTTCATGTAAAAAAAGCCCTTGAAGGCTAAGAACGAAACCTGCTCATTATATTCTTGCACTCCTTTATACAACAGCACAGCCCCTGCTGAAATAAATTTCAAATGAGATGATTGAACAATGCCAGATCCTTCCAGCAACCTCTTTATTTCCAACCTAAAGCAAATTTACAATCCAAAGTTTAGTTTTAAAAAATGCATAGCTTAGCAGAAGCATCACATCACATGACACATCACAATTTTCCAGATAAAAAGGACAATAAATGAATAGCCAATGTTCATCAACAACAGGAGCTGCAATTTATTGAAACCTTCCTTCAATAGGCACATTGACACAATAATTGATGCAACAGTCCAAGACATTACCAATGCCATTACCTTGGCTAATTCTAGATTTATTAAGCAGTCAGAATGGAAAAAAAAATAGCCCTTTGTTTTAAATTTTAAATGTCATGGCACTGAACAGATTACAGCACATGAAGTGAATATTGATAAATTCTCACCATGGTGCAATTTACTGTCAGGTACTAGTCCTAATTTCCAGAGGATATTATATATCAAAACGTCAATCATGATGATATATTAGCATTTATGGTTCAAATCTGAACATATAAGCTATGACATCTTGTTTGAATGTGAAAGATAGAAGTTAAATTTCCTTCCAGTCATTGTAAAGACACAGTTTTAATCATGCTCTAGCTTGATTTCTAATTTTTTTCAGAATTTGTCACTTCTGTTCTGATAAAATGGCGTTTACTATTTGATAGGCAATGCCCACAACTAAGAACCTTAAGTTAATTTTAAAAATGCACAGGTAATTATACAGAGGGGCCAGATAGGTGCATGAATGGAGCAGCAGTCAAGTGCTGGCGCCATCTGAGATGCAGAGAAATTTTAGTTCCTGGCCTCATTTCCAAAGTATAGATCAGACTCCAGATGAACCTGGCAGGTATCACTGCCTTAGTAGGAATTTAGGTGGCAGAAGGTCATTGCTCTCCCGTCTCACGAGGAAACATTTAAAAACTTAACAATTTAAATTTAGCTGGGCCTCATCTGCCCCTGATCCAATCCCCAACAGGTATAGCATGGTTGGCATGACATTACTGCTGTCCTGTTCGGGCCTCAGATTTATATTGTAATCGAGCCACAGTGACAACATCAGAGTCAAATCTGCATATTTTAAGAAGAATCGGCTAGCTTTGTTAGTTCTCCTTGCTACCTGCAATTTAAAATTGCAGTTTGGCCGGGTTTTGATGGGAGGTCCTCACTTTTTTAACTGCAACCTAACACTCTTTCCCCCAGGCTTGGGAGGGGTTAAAAATTTTCCCTGACATGTCTAAGTAAGCCAGATAAAAGAATATAAGCTTCTAAAAAGTATAGTTGCATAATCAGTTCCCATATCTGTAAAAGTTAATAATTGCATTCAAGGACAAAACATATAAAATAACTAATAGCATGGATAATTACAAGAAGGTATCTGTGAGTTCAAATACAAAATTATATTTTCAGAATGTTTAATCATTTTTAGAATTTAGAGATTAAATCTAAATCTGCTTACATATTGGTTAAATTTAATGTGGAAATTGTTCTGATCTATAGGTCCATTTTTGAGCTGTCAGTTGATGTGAAGTACTGACATCAGCAGTCAACATGTTCCATCTTACTGAAGTGTGATGACATTACAGGGTTAATGATTCTAGCATCATTGTTATAAATATTTATAAAGAAATATTCTACAGTTCATTACTAGGTTATTCTATGCTCAATATTTGTCCCCGTTATTTATTATGTACTTCAAGGGTAGAGTAATTACTGCAAATCAAAATAAATGCTAAAGATGTCAGGCGTGGAAATTTATAAACCAGAATGTTTTTTTAAATGAATTTGTCAAAAACATAAGATGCCCCAGTGTTAATTCATAATAAAGCAAGTGATAAGGTATGAATAACCTATTGCTGCTATTTGATGAGATTGAACTTTTGTACTCCAGAAGATATCAAGTATATTTTATGAGTTAGCCTTCCCAGTGCAGAGCCATGCCCAAGTGGAAGGCAGATCAGATAACTGGGTGTAGAGGTCAGTATAACCAATTCATAGCCCTACTATTATCTTATCAAGAGGGTAGTGAATTAGGTGGACTATCATCTATACCTGATCATCCTCTAGTTGAATGAGGTTTTGCACTGGCATCACTAACTCAGAAAATTTATCGCATGATCTCACCATTGGCTTTTCTGGATAACCAAACAAATAGTGACAAAAGACCTTCGGTTTTCAATTTGTGTTCATTGTTATATGGGCATCATAAAGAAGTAAAACGTAAAGTATCTGTACAGCATATATTTTGAAGATTAACATATGCAAATTATGAAATCAGCATGATGTGAAATTTTATGGGCAGAATTTACCGGTCATCGTGCGGGGACAGGACCAACACGCCGACGCTTAAAACGACACGCGATGATGTCAGGCATGCATCCCAACATCATTGCACATCATCGCGATATTTCATTCGGCGGGCGCATGCCGGAGTCGGCTGCATGCCTGCCGAAATGTAAATGGTCTATTAAGGCCATCAAGAAAGTAATTGAACCACGTGTGAACGTTGCCTGTCCAACCGAACAGTTAGCAGGCAGGCGAGCGAAAAGCCCAAGCGGCCTTCGGGTTTTTCAGGAAACCTCATCCACAAGCGGGATGAGGTTTCCTGAAGCTTTCATTAAATACATAAATAAATTTTCATTTATTTAAAATATGTCCCCACTCATGTGACACAGTCATATGAGGGGACATGTTTAAATAAATTTTTAACTCATTTCTTTAATTATTTTAAGATCCAATCTCCCTGAGGCAGCTCTGTGCCTCAGAAAGATTGCTGCGCTCTTTCGCGCGCATGCACGAAACAGCACTGGCCCCAACTCGTCCTCCTCCCACCCGCCTGCACAGGTAGCGCTGAGCGCAGGCAGCAATTGGCTCTGCACCCAACCCCTGCCTGCTCCCTCCCAGCCCACCTGCCATAGGAAAAATCCTGCCCTATGTGTTAATGGATCACCACTTTGGGGTTGAATTAATTTGTTTCCAGTGTACTGAATTGTGAGGATAACAAGATGTGCTAGCTTGTCAGGAATCAAGTATTCTGATTCCTGTCAGAGCCTCCAGAAATAAGCATGACAATGGGGATAGGTACAGAGATGAGTGGATGCAAGAATTAGCCATTGTGCTGGTTTAGTGTCGCTGTTCTGACCACTGATAACTTTGCTTGGTGGATGGGGGAAAAGACGACCTTGCAACCCACCAGATTCAGGTAATAGGTCAGTACTGTCAGCTCATTAAAGGCCAATTTGGAAGCTTTGTGGGAATACATGGGTTACATGGTAAATCAGGAGAAGAGCGAGGGGCAGGAAGGCAATGGAGGCCATTCCATCAACATTGAGTGTACTGCCAAAGAAGAAGCTACCCGGATATGATAAAGAATCAGCGCCCAGAAGACTGTGCCTATCAAGGCAGCTGCACATTGAGATTTGTGCCCTTGGTGAGGAAGACCTTAGACCTCACAGTACTGTTCACCACACCCTGCCAGTGTCCATTAAAGTCACTGTGTCTTTGAACTGCTTCCCTCTGGCTTCTAAGAATCAGAACTTGGTGGCATTTCTCAAGTGGCAGCATTCTATCTTGCAAGTCACTGATGCCCTATGAGTGAGAGTTAGGCAGTGCTTACAATTTCAAACATGGAGGGCCTTGTGGGCACAAAAGGCAGTGCTGGATTCTTGCAGGTGCAGGGCATCATCGATTACACCCTTGTGGCTACCAAGCCATCAAGGTAGTGGCCTGTGAGATTCGTCAAGGTATGTAAACACAACAAGAGCTCCATGGATGTTGTGCATTCACTCTCCTGGCAGTTGCCATGACGCTTTCATCCTCCCGAGTTTTTGGTGCCGCAGCTCTTCATGCCACCACACAAATTCCATGGATAGTTTCTAGGAACAAGGAAAATCCTTGAAGAGATCTTTCAACCTCTTAATGCGACCCTAAAGAAGAAGCACAGAGGTGTTATAACCAAAGCCATCTACTCATAGGGACCACCAATGAGCAGGTCATTGGGCTTCTGAAGATGCAGTTTCATTGCCTGGACTGGTTGGGTGGTACCCTGCAGTACATCCCTGCAAGGGTCTTGTGCACTGTAGTGGTCTGCTGCACTCTCCATAACATGTCCCTCCAGGAGCTGTGGACCTTAAAGAGTTGAGGTGCTAGATCAACACAGCTCATTGGAGGAGAAGGAAATGGGAGAGAAGGAGGAGAAAGATGCAAAGCAGAGAGGTGCCTATGCTGAGCAGGAAGTGGCTGGGCCAGCTCAAGAGTCAAAGCTCTCACTGGGATGGTGTGAATACCAGGGTACATCTGATCCATTTTCACCTGATCACTTCTTCTCCAGCAGGTTTGCATGCTCTGGAATTCACTTTGATCTGTCTGTGAGAACATTTTCATTGCAGAACAACCTTGTATAGATCCACTCTTATCGCCAATGCATGATACACATCTGTCTTGAGGTTTCACTGACCCTGTTCAAAGACCACAACTTCCCTTCATCGCTTCAGCCCTCTTCTCCAGTCTCGGAAGACTCTTACATCTGGAATCATGTCTCAACATTTAGTGTTAACAATAAATTACAAAGTGCATATTTACAAGTTAAATAAACCCCAGTGAATCGCTCCGTGCTCTGATTGATGTGGTGGCCACTGCTCTCAGCCACTTCTACATGTACTCCATTTGTGGCTTTGCGTGAGGTAGAGGCAGCCTGCTCGCCTTTGTCTGTTTGCCCATGGTGGTCATTCTTGTCATAGGGATTTCAGGAGACACCTCCTCAGGCTGCTGTACTGGAGTTAATTCATGAGTGGGTTCCATCATAGTGGCCTGCTGCATAGATGGTTCCTCTGTCATAGTGGTCAAGGAGGCATTGGTGATGATGGCACCCCATGAGGAGTAGCACCCTCATCCTCACTGGTGACTGTCGCAGCCTTAGGCTGGCATTCATGATTGCAATATTAACTGTGAGTCCTTTAAAGTTTTCTTAAAAATGTAATAGTATCATCAATTTTAATAGTATTATCTCCAAAAATGAATAAATTACACATACACAAGTGGTTAAAAAGTTATAGTGCTTGGACACTTAAAAAAAAATCCCACACGTTGATACCAACCTTGGTTCCATGAAACTCACCTCTGAGTCAAAAGGGTTGTACCCACTCAAGACTCAAGCATATCATCTAGGCTGATACTCCAAAGCAGTGTTGAGGGAGCACTGTACTGTTAATGGTGTTTTTTTTTTTGCCAGACTGCACTTTCAAGATTCCATTGTAATGGAATTATAATGTGGTTGACTCTTAAATGCCCTCTGAACTAGGGCAACTAGGGATGGATAATAAATGCTGGCCTGGCCAGAGATGCCCATATCCCATGAATGAATAATAAAAAAAAATTACATTTTTTGAAGAGCAGAGGAGTTCATCTAATCTTCTGGGCAACATTTATCCGTCAAACTACACTGTTGAAAGAGGTTATTTAGTCATTTTTCTCATTCCCTATTTGTGGGACAATGTTGTGCACAAACTGGCTGCCACTTTTTTTCTGTGTTACAACCATAATTACAGTACAAAAGTGATTTATTCACTATTAAGCACTTATGTGCATCCTGAGGACATGACAGTGACTATATGAATAAGATTTCTTTCCTCTTTCACATTGACCACTAATTTATTTATGAAGCTCATCTAGAACTAGGGGTCACTGTTTAAAAATAAGGGGTCGCCCTTATGAGGCAAAACTTTTTCACACAGAGGGTCATGAGTCTTTGGAACTCTCTTCCTGAAAATGCGGTGGAAGCAGTCTTTGAATATTTTTAAGGCAGAGGTGGACAGATTCTTGGTAAGCAAGGAGGTGGTAGGTTATCGGGGACAAATGGGATGCAGATTTCAGGTTACTATCAGATCAGCCATGATCTTATTAAATGTCAGAGAAGGATTGAGGGGCTGAATGGCCTATTCCTGCTTCTTTCAGCAAGACTGCTAAAAGGTATAAAAAAAACTTTTTTAAAATTAAAATATTAAATGCCTGGAATTACATTTTGGTGCAAAAGATTTAATTTTTTCATAAACATTTGCAAATCTGGAAATGATTTAATCAGTTGAATTTTATTTCCCATAAACAAACAGCACCAATAAGTTTAAAAAAATCCTGAAATTTAATACTTCTATAGGAAACAGAAGTAGTTGTATGGGTTGAAAAACTGTATAACATGACAGCAATGATAACCCTTCTAATGAAACAGCATTAACAGCACTGTGGGAGTACCTACGCCACATAGACTGCAATGGTTCAAGAAGGCAGCTCACCACCACCTTCTCAAGGGCAACTAGGGATGGGCAATAAATGCTGGCCCAGCCAGTGGCACCCACATCCCATGAATGAATTTTAAAAAAACAAGGAGGTAGTTGGAACTTTGTATACATTTTGCTTCATATCACTCGCTGTACTACTGCAATTTGTGTGATATTATCATCTCCTACAGGTGGTCTCATACCAAGACCCTAAATTCAATGAGGACAATTTTAGCAACCACATTACCCTGCACACCTGGACAGAATCTTAACATCTTTGAAATATAATCGCAGGTTGGGGCCATTTCTGGATCTCATACCCACACATGCTGGCAACATGCTGGTGTAATTTTTCGAGAGGTGGCCTCTTAATTGGCCCTCCATGTCCACCATCCAGTTAAGGTCTGCATGTGGGTTCCTGAGGCTGCAGGCACAATTAGAGGGCCTACAGCCTTGAAAGGACGGGAACCCCACAAGCAGAGGTGGAAGCTGCTACTGAAGGAGGCGATCACAAGGGTGTCTCTATTTTGAGGTGCCCTCTGAAAATGTCTCCATTTGGAAACCCCTCTGCAGTACGGCCTGTGGCCGCAGCTGTGACCAACTGACCCATGTGGTTCTAGTGGGGGACAAGTGTAGGAGGGCTCATGGGATCCGCCAGTCATTGGGATGTACAGATAACGTACCTGGCATCACATCAACACTGAAATTCATATATCACATTATTCATTTGTGGTTGGCATAATGACCTTTTGGCTTGACAGCAGCATTCTATCTGTTGAAAATATAACATGTTGCTATGGCACAGTAATAGTGTGAAATAGCTAACTTCACTTATTGGTCGAATCTTTGAGATATTTCATCCTTACAGGGTACTTTGAGCTAGTCTGGACACTTTTTATGTCCAAAGGTGGTGGCCTTAGGCCCATTCATGAGTATATGTGATACACAGTGAGCAATGATCTGTCTGGGGTAGCCATTATCCTGCTGGATAGCTTTGATGGGCCCTATTTTGGTGGTAAGTTTGCACAATGAGCAAATGGCACAGGCCCTAACAATTGGCGGATCGTATCAAACAGCACTTTCCTTTGGCTATTCGCAATAGGTAGAGTACACACCATACTCAACTAGCCTGTGCTTGCAAAAGTCAGAACATAAGGTCTAATGTTAGATGTGATTCTGCAATTCAACAGCACTTGCTGAACAATCCTGAATGTACTAAGAATTACGCTAACAACCAATTTAAGAATGTCAATTAGCTTTGCAATGTGGCTCACTTACGCTTGCTAGAATTGTATATATATTCATACATAGGGATCTGTCCTTTGCAGGCAAAAGGAATGTGTCCAGGCATTGTGCCTTTTTTTGAATTAAAAAGCGTGGAGAACAATAGTTCACAAGTGCATTCTCCATGGCAACACCTCAACCGGAGTCAACCTACCAACCAATCAGCAGCCTTTTCTCATGCAATATAAATTGTTCCTCCCTTTGAAATTTGGCATTCTTGCATCTGTCCTGATGAGTGCAAGATGAAAAGGTTCGACAGCAATACTGAAGTTCTGTACTACCAAGTGAATTATTAGATTATTTACAATAAATACAATTCAGTGGCAGGCAACTAAGATGTTGGTGGATAACAAGAAAAAGCGGGGTTGAAAACATTGTCCATGTTCTACTGAACAATTTTTTTTTTCCTTTATTCTTTCATGGGATGTGGGCATTGCTGGCAAGGCCAGCATTTGTTACCCATCCCTAATTGCCCTTGAATTGAATGGCTTGCAGAGCCTTTTCAGAGGGCAGTTAAGTGTCAATCTCATTGCTGTGGGTCTGGAGTCACATGTAGACCAGACCAGGTAAGGACGACAGACTTCCTTCCCTAAAGGACATTAGTGAACCAGATGGGATTTTTACAACAATCAATGGTCATTTCATGGTCACCATTACTTAGGCTAGCTTTATTGGCAGGATTTTCCCGTCGGCGAGCGGGGCCCACTCACCAACATGTAAAATAACGCGCGGTGACGTTGGGCGGAACTCCCAACGCCACCGCACTCTATTTAAATTTTCCGGTAGGCGGGGGCGCAGCAAAATCAGCTGTGCGCCCGCTGACCTGTCAATGGCCAATTGAGGCCATTGACAGAGACATTTAGCTAATTAATGGACCTGCCCATCCAACCTTAAGGTTGGCGTGCAGGCCAGGAGCCCTGCTGGGCATTAGAAAAAGCGTGAAACCTCCTCCACGGGCGGATTGAGGTTTCATGTAGGTTTTTTAAAATTTTATTAAAGTTTTTGTAAAAATTATGGACATGTCCCAACTCATGTGACAGTGTCACATGAGGGGGCATGTCAGGGATTTTTTTTTCTCTATTTTTAACTTTTGTCACAGAACAGCCGACCTCCGTGAGGCAGCACTTAATCTCAGGGAGATGAGTGCGCTCTTTCGTGCACATGCTTCCCCTCCCACCTGCACTGGGAGCGCATCGTGCTTCAGTGCGGACGTTGCGCTGGACGGGCCTTAATTGGCTCGCCCACGTAAAATGGCACCGCGCCCCCAATTGGGGGCGCCGACCTGAGGCACGCCTGTGCACGCCCGCCATTCAACTTTGCCCCCAACGGGGGGAAAATCCTGCCCTATATTCCAGATTTATTAACTGAATTCAAATTCCACCAGCTGCCATGGTAGCATTTGAATCCATGTCCCCAGAGTATTAGACTGGGTCTCTGGATTACCAGCCCAGCGACTAGTAAATGCTATAAGACCTGCCTTAGTGTCATCATAAAAAAGGATAAACAAATGTAACAACTCTCAATCAGGTCCCACAAATTATGGATTTGTGAGATATATGCAAACGCAATTCTTCTTCAATATTTAGATTCATGGTTGCGCAAAAAAATAAGATAATATATTGCAATGGTAAGCACTTAAAACATGGATGCACATCAAGCAATGGCTTCCCATACTACTGGATGTTTACCCAATGAGCGTAACGTGACAAAATACATTTTGAATACTTGGAATCACTGCAAAGACATGCAAACAACTCATTTTTCATATTGAATCTTCAGAAGGCTATTAGGCCAGGTCTCCAGACCCTTTGGGCAGAATTTTCTGGTCATCGGATGGGCGCGGCAGGCGGACCCAGGTGCAGCCGTGAAACAGTCCACTGCCGTCGATCGGACCCCAACTGCGACTTCACACTGGCTGGCCAATCAACGGCCAGCCAGCCTGAAACACGCGCTGAGGAGCTCAGTGCTGCTGGGGTGCAGGTGGGAGGAGTGTATACACGGGAGAGAGCGTGCTGAAAGCTCCCTGAGGGAACAGAGTTGCCTCAGGGAGCTGACGACTTGTGGACACAAAAATAAACATTTTAAAAATAAGAGAAACATGTCCCCACATGCGACTCAGTCACATGAAGAGGGACATGTTTAAAATGATGTTCAAACATTTTTACTTTTTAAAAATTACTTCTGGTAACCTCATCCCGCCCATGGATGAGGTTTCACAAAAAATCCTAAGGCCGCCCGGCCATTTCACCCGCCCTCCAACTGAAAGGTTGGACAGGCAGCGAAAAATACAAATTAATTACCTGCTTAAGGGCCTTACTAGGCCTCATAATTGTCAGCGCGTGAGAGACGGCAGCGTGCTCGCCAACCAAAATATCGTGCGAGTGCGTGATGACATTGGGACGTTCGCCCGACGTCATCGCGTGTGATTTTACGCCTGTTCGGGTCGGGCACGCGCCCGCCCGCAGGAAGTAAAATCCTGGTCTTTACATTTCCCTGGGATTTCTAAGGCTTCCCTAGGGCAAACAAGCTGAGTCTGTGTTTGCAACAGTCCCGCTCAAACCCATTGTTCACATGTAAATGAGGCAGTAGGCAGTGCTCCCAGCTTCTCACCTCTATTTGCAGCCTTGGGATGTCCAATGCTACAGTAACAAGAAGCTGGCACCAATCATGTCCCCAGATTTCTCTGACACCAAAGGGTTCTTTGTAGCCCAATAAGAAGCCAAAGGGGACTCCCATGGTTAAGCTGTTCCACTGTATCTTCAGCGTTGGAGCTTTTTGGCTGTTGCTTTCCATCTTTCTCCCATGTGTTTAGCACTAATTCCTGCCAGTGATGGTCCAGCACCAAAGATATCCCTGGGCCACATTTATGCTGGAAAACACCAAATTCAGCTGCAGCTTGTGCTGAATAGAAGCAGTGCCATAATAGGAGGAGGCCAGCAAAACTGGCTACTATTATACTTAAATGAGGGATCCTCCCTTTAACCTGCCACATGAGCAGTCCTCGACAGACTGAGCATAAAAGTGGTGCTACTATGAAGGCCTGTTGCCTTGTGGACATTTTGTTGTTATAGTAATAATATCAATGTACCTTTTTCCTTTAGAAACCAATTGTTTCTGCATTATTTCAGATAAGAAGGCAATTGAGATTTGTTGGCGGGTTCCCGAAAGCTACTTTAAAACTGTATCATGTTTTTTGTCCGTCACTATATAACCATGCAGGGGTGTTCCACACATTAAAACCACAGGTTACTACCAGCCACCACTCAGCCCCTGCCCCCACCCACTCCTGATCACCGCCTCTCCTGATCGTGCAGGCACTTGTAGCTCGCTGGTCCAATGTCAACAAAACCCAAGGCTCAATATCGGCCATCTGACATGAGCCAACTTTCAGCTAGGCCATTATTTACCAGAGGCAACTATTTCAACACTTCACCTGTGCAAGGTATTAAGAAAGAACAGTCTATTTCTACTGTGTTACTGATATCCAACAAGTGTCTGCAGCCTTTAACACAGTTGACCACACCATCCTCCTCCAACACCACCATACCACACCATCATCCAGCTATATAAATACAAGTTATTGCTGTTGTTGAAGTGTAAAAGCCTAACTGACTGAAATTATATGGGAAGTCTTAACCCAATCTCCACATCATACATAAATGAAAATTCATCAATACACAGCAATCACAATAGAATTGTCTGCATGAATGTACATTTCCATGGCAGCCTCCATCATTTGTTAATCATGAGGCAATAAATGATGCCAACCTTATTTGAAAATCCAAGAAAATTCCAGGGATGGCTTTCATGACATCAGTGCAGTTGCTGAGACCAGAGCTCAGCAAAAGTACAATGTGACTCATAAATCCACAGTTGGATATACCTTTAGGATCTTCAAACTGTGATTCTGTTTTCTGACCAAGCTTGCTGAGGTCTACAGTATAACCTAATTGTTGTCTATCATATTACTGTGTTCTTCAGAAGTTTGCCTGCAAAGGAATCTAATGTAGAAGAAACATGAAGAGAGGAAACATGAAAGTGATGACAGCAAGGCTGTTCACAGAGAATTATCTTTTGAAAGAACTGTTCCGATCACAGTCAAAAAGGATTTTCTTTTTATTCATTCAAGGGATGTGGGCTTCGCTGGCTGGGCCAGCATTTATTGCCCATCCCTAGTTGCCCTTGAGAAGGTGGTGGTGAGCTGCAGCAGTCCATGTGGTGTAGGTACACCCACAGTGTTGTTAGGGAGTTCCAGGATTTTGACTCAGCGACAGTGAAGGAACGGCGATATATTTCCAAATCAGGATGGTGAGTGACTTGGAGAGGAGATCCCAGGTGGTGGAAGGTCCAAGAATGCCACCTTAATTCTCCCCAAAGATCTGAATCAGGTTCATACGTAAATAACTAACAGTATCCCTCTGTCAATCAATGTTTTCTATAATACATACATTATATGGTGTTGTGTTCAGTTGTTCTCCCCATGGCTTCTACTTTCTACTTCATTATCACGAGTCCCTTCTAAGAATTCCCACGGTGGGAAGACAAAGTCAGGTATATGGCTATTGAATTTAATTAATTGCCTCTCACAATAGAGATAATTCAATGCTTTTATCTGTTGGGTCAAGAGATAACCATTTTTCAAATGAGACATTATAAGGCCTCACCTGCCATCTCAAGTGGATGTAAAAGATCCCACAGCACTACCGTGAAGAAGAGCACAGAAGTTATCTCTGGAGTGCTGGCCAATATTTATTCCTCAATTAAGATTGGACTTATTAATTTGGGTTTAAATGTGGGAGGCATGATTGGGAAATTTGCAGATGACACAAAAATTGGCCATGTAGTTGATAGTGAAGAGGAAAGCTGTTGTCTCCAGAAAGATATCAATGGTTTGGTTGAGTGGGTGGAAAAGCGGCAAATGGAATTCAGTCTGGAAAAGTGTGAGGTAATGCATTTGGGGAAGGCAAACAAAACAAGGGAATACTCAATAAACAGGAGGGTATTGAGAGGGCTTGAGGAAGTGAGGGACCTTGGAGTGCCAGTCCACAGTTCCCTGAAGGTGGCAGAACAGGTGGAAGACCTTGGAGTACCAGTCCAAAGTTCCCTGAAGGTGGCAGGACAGGTGGATAAGGTGGTAAAGAAAGCATATGGAATGCTTTCCTTTACTGCATGAGGTATTGAATACAAAAGCAGGGATGTAATGATGGGACTGTATAAAACGCTGGTTAGGCCACAGGTGGAATTTTGTGTACAGTTCAGATCATCACGTTACAGGAAGGACATAATTGCTCTGGGGAGAGTAGAGAGGAGGTTTACAAGAGTGTTGCCAGAGCTGGAAAATTGCAGCTATGAGGAAAGGTTAGGTAGGCTAGAACAGAGGAGGCTGAAGGGTGACCTAACTGAGGTGTACGGAGTTATGAGGGGCCAAGATAGGATAGACAGAAAAGACCTGTTTCTCCTAGTTGAGGGGTCAATTACCAGGGGGCATGGATTTAAGATGATTGATAGAAGGATTAGGGGGGATGTTAGGGGGAAATTAAAAATGCTAAAAGAGAACATTAAGAATTTACTGAAAAACACATAAACTCTCCAAACCTGGCTGTTAAACATATTAAGAGTTGACGATTACCAGGTGAACATTGCACAGCCTTGAGAGTCAGACTGGAAGACACAAGCAGGACATAAATTAGATTAAGTGTACTCCCCTCTCACATAGGAAAGGGGGCAGATGGTTTTAGCTTAGATATGGGAGGACATACAATAGACAAAGAAGGGGCTTTGATGAAACACAAACAGTCTTGAGCTCTGAGAACCAAGGTCCTTGCGTACGTGTTTTAATTTTTATTGGATAATATAATTATGTATACCTCCTTTAGAATAATTGGTTAGCAAAATCACAAGTTTATGTACTCAATAGGATAGAGTTAGCATGAGACCGGTGTGTCGGTTACCGATTGGATGTATTCAAATTTAGTCAAATGTATTATGATAAGAAAAAGTACAAAAGTAATGAAATGTAATCAATCTGGGAGCTGGGTCTTCATACTTAGGAATGATTGAGGCTCCCTTGCATATGCTTGAATAAAACCGGTTAAAGGAAGCCTGAGTTTCTGTGGTTGCTGTGTGATTGGGGATTGTAACTTCTCCTCTTCAACTGGCCTATGTGGTAGTTGCTGGATTGGAGGGAGTGCCTTCTTCAGGGGACATGAAGAAAAGATTTTTCACCCAGAGGGAGGTGGGTACCTGGAACTCAGTGCCTAAATTGGTGGTTGAGGCTGAAATGCTCAATTCATTTTAAAGGTACCTGGATCTGCGCCTAAGTGCTGTGACCTTCAAGGCTGTGGACCAGGTGCTGGAAAATGGGATTAAAAATGAGCGGCTAGTTTCTTTCTTTCTCTTTCTTTTTTGAATGGCCTCTTTCTGCGCCGTAACTTTTCTATAGTTCTAAGATCACCAAAACAGTGTCACAAATGTATAATTATGGCCATAATTTTCACATCGGCGTGCGGGGTTGGGCCCAGCATGCCGACACGTAGAATGACGTGCGGAGACGTCGGGCGTGCGTCCCGACGTCACCGCACGTCATTCAGATCTTTCGTTCGGCAGGCAGATGCCAGAGGCGGCTGTGCGCCCGCCAAACTGTCAAATGTCTGCTAAGGCCATTAAAAAACCAATTGAAGTAATTATCAACGCTGCCCGTCCAACCTTAAGGGCAGGCAAAGACCCCAAGCAGCCTTCTCATTTTTCAGGAAACCTCATCCATGGGCGGGATGAGGTTTCCTGAAGGTTTTATTAAATAAATAAATATTTTTCTCACAATTCATAAACATGTCCCAGCTCATGTGACACTGTCACATGAGGGGACATGTCTAAATAATTTTAATCTTTCTTTATTTAAGACTTTCAATCTGAACTTAATCTCCCTGAGGCACGGAGCTGCCTCAGGGAGATTTCTGCGCTCTTTCGCACACATGCACGAAAGAGTGCAGGCCCTGACCTCCATCCTCACCCCCCCGCCCACACAGGTAGCACTGAGTGCTACTGGCCATGCATCCCGCTGGGCGGGCCTTAATTGGCCTACCCACGTAAAATGGTGGTGCACAGCTGATCGCGGGCGTCAGTCGGCTCTGCGCCCGCTCCCAACCAGCCCACCCGACAGACAGTAAATTCTGCCCTATGATATTAAAGATTTTAAGGCTAACTGATTTAAAGGCACATCTCTGTTTTAAAAACTTTACATGGGGCAGAATTTTACATTCGGCGTGCGGGGGCAGGCCCGCCTCGCCAAAACGTAAAATGATGCGAGATGACGTCGGGTGTGTGTCCCAACCTAATGGTTGGCGGGCAGGCGAAAAGGACAAGTGGCCTTTATGTTTTTTAGAAAACCTCATCCACGAGTAGGATGGGGTTTCCTAAAACTTTTTAAAATTGAATAAAAACTTTTCTTGACACAGTCACATGAGGGGATATGTTTCATTAAATTTTTAATGTCTTTAATAACTTCTTTAAAAAGCATTTCAATCTCCCTGAGGCAGCTCCGTACATCTCCCTCCTCCCCCTGCCCAGGTGGCGCTCAGAACTTCAAAGGAACTCAACATAATGAACTTCTTTGCCTGGTGGAACAATGCCTCATTGAAATTAACATAGTAAACATTTTAAGTTTTTGAACTGTCCAAAGTCTGTTTGAGAACAGCCATTTGTATGCAGAACTCCAGGGAGAACTCTTGAGAAACAACTTCAGAGAGGGTTCTTGGCCAAGGGAGGACAAAGTGAAAGGTATTAAGGAATCAACTGCTGTTCTGCTGAAAGAGTCCAGTCAATCTGCAAGTGCTGTAATCATAGAATTAGTGAGGAATAGGGAATCTTCTCTCAATCCCAAAAACCTGCTGACCTGCCGAGTCCACCTGAAAAAGCAAACCTCCGAATAGTCATCATCAAGAGCCACCATAGCTGCTAAATCGAACCGTAGGTTTCAACGCCTTCACTTTGGAAAAAAGGAATTCACCAACAGGCCTGCAATGATATCTCACAGGGACTGATTTAAAATATAATCTTTAAGTATCTTTTTTATCTTTATCTGCATTTTAATCTTTGTAACTGTATTTTAGTTAATAACTTAATTTACTTTTACCTAAATAACTTTCAGCAGTAGTTTTGAAATAAACTAACCTTTATCTTGTTTAAGACTGAAGCTTGCCTGCTGTAAACTGAACCACTCATAAATTAAAAGGGGGGGGAACTACATACACACATACACATTCTTAGCTCATGGACCACTTCAAGGAAATACCTTTTTTGTGGTCGTTACACAGTTTACCCACTCATTATCACATTTCTGCTTGTGGGAGCTTACTGTGCTCAAGTTGCTTGCCGCATTTTCTGCATTACAACAATGGCTACACTTCAAGAGTACTTCATTGGCTATAAAGCACTTTGAGATGTCCTTTGGTCATGAAAAGTGCTATATAAATGCATGTCTTTCTTTTCTCATTGAATGATGAAGTAGCAGTCTGGACCTGAATATTCAGGAGCATACCAACAATAATTTTAATGAATTATCAGGGAGGTTGGAAGTGGCAATGCCTTGCAAAACCTTTCCATCATCCTCTCCAAATCTTGTCAATTCACTGCAGGTCCAGAGATTAGTGTGGGAGCAGACATTAGCAAGAAATGGGTAACTGAAACCTTGCGTTATGGTTGCTTCAATGTGATTTCCCAATATAGTGAATCCAGTAAAGAGGAAATGCAGTTGAAGATATAGGTGTTCCTAGCTGCAATAAAAACATTTGTGAGAGATATTCAACCTGAGCTTAAAATTTTAACCAAGGGGATCATGGAATGGCCAAATTCCCATTGTGCTTTGCAGCTTGATCGACTGGTTATGTAGTACTGTCCACTTCTCTGAGGATGCTCTCCAAACATACAAACTGTGTTAAAAGTAAAATACTGCAGATGCTGGAAATCTGAAACAAAAACAAAAAATGCTGGAAAAACTCAGCAGGTCTAGCAGCATCTGTGGAGAGAAAAACAGAGCTAACGTTTCGCGTCCGTATGACCCTTCTTCAGTGCCTTCTTCCAGAAACTGTGTTACACAATTTCAAATGACTCCTTGAAATGTTGTTGAGATACCCAAGAATGTGTAGTTAGAGCTCGTGAGGTCTGAGTCATTTGGTATAACAGCTGAAGGTTCCATTGTAACCAGCGGCTCTCTTTAAAAGGTCTACCATACTTTAGGGTGCTGTCACAGGAAATTGCATTCCAGAACATGTTCCATAATGTGTTATACATTGTGGCTGCTGAGAAAATATTATGAGCTCATCTTGCATTAATTAGGTGAGGTAAGCCTCTGAGCATGCAAGCATCTAGCATGCTATGCTCCTGGAATCTATTATCATCCTCATAATGTAAATTTCCAAAATAAACTGCATTATGTTTAGATGGTACTATATCCCCATATCATCCAAATGGATTATGTCGGTGCAGTGCAGGTGAAATATAAGCTGTGCATAATGTTGGAGCTAGTTATTATTGCTGTGAGATTTTTGAAAAAAAGAGAGATATTTTAGCCTTCTCCTCCTCACATCTTGACTGCAGCCTAGCTACCGACCTTGGTGCAAATCATGTGATGAAGTGGCCTTAAAATGGCAAAGTGAAGGATGGTCCCTTGCATGCTGCAGACGTCCTTCATCTTAGGTGTAAGTCATGTTAATGGCTGCAGCTTATTTCAATACTAAACATACTGGGATGGGTTTTAGCTCAGAGCGGATTTCTGGCAAGAAACCAATCAGGCAGGCGAGTAGGAAGCCGCAGCTATTTTAACCAGCATAATTCAAATATCCAGTTCCCACCCAGAACAGGCATGACGGAAAATGGATCTCTGCAGGTGAAACTCGGCTGGCCTTTGGACACCCCTTCCACTTAAGTGGTGGTAAGGGTGATTTTGGAGAGTCTCGCAAAACAGGAAGGCACTTTCATTAAGGAGCTCTGAGAAGCACTCCTGCTCTTCCTTGTTTCACAAAGGAAATATTAGCAGATTGGCTTCTGTTTTCATGTCAGCTGTAGACCTGCTTCTGCTCAATAGGAAGGGCTTCTCTGCTCAGGTCCAAGTTAAAAACAGCATCGGGTCCCAATGACAAATTAGTGCCCCTATTTCTATAAAATTAGGAGTGTTCAGTCTGCTTTAGGCAAACTCCTCATCCACCTGCACCATTCTGCAAGTTAACATCACGAGCTGTCAGAAATAGTCAAGATCTGAGCAGATAAGTAACCTGCTTCTTTTTAGCTGCCCACCTATCCAGTTTCTGCCAGGTGTTTAAGGTTATAACTGACCCAACTGAAAATGTGTACGCTTTAGTGAAAGGAGTGGATTCGAAAGACCAATTGCAAACATTTTAATATTTCTCAAGGGGGAAGTTAGATTTTCTGGTAGAAACAGAGCAGAGAATTAATCCCCAAAAAGGTGCCTTTGGTCATAGGAAAGGAGACAATTAAAGCTTGAAGTATTTTGAAGCACTTTAATAACACAATACTAAGATAAGTGCAGATGCAGAAATGTGGTCTGGAAAACAGCAATTCAGACAAATTGAAGTCAAATTGCCTGGTCTTTTGTAGCTTGGTTACTAGGTAACCAAAGCACTGTAATAATCACAAAACAGTTGCAAGAATGATGCATTGTGTAATAAATTCGAAAGACAAAGGCTAAGGATATTAGTGCATCATCAAGATCCTTCCATAATTTTGAGGAAAACATTGGCACAATTTACAGAGAACTCCATCAAAGCAAAACACATTGGTCCAGATCTTCCGGTCTCCAAGTGGTCGTACCCCAGAAGATGCACTGAGGGACCCCTCAGAAGCCCCAATGCATGCATTCCATGGAAATTGCCTGGCAGTTACAACTTCCAATGTGCAATTACCTGAATCTGGAACTCTCTGAAACTCTGATTTAAAGTCGGGGACTTCGAATGGTTCTGACCTACTTAACAGAAAAGTTACCCAGGAAAAGTTAGAAGGATTGAAACCAATTCGAACTCCTTGGTAACTACTCCTCCCACCCCCCCCTTTGACTACCTCCCCGACTACCTCCTCCATCCCCCAATTAGCTTCCACCACCCGATTACCACCCCTCCACTTGACTACCAACCCCCCCCAGCCACCCGACCACCCTCCCGACAGCCCCTCAACCCATGCCAGCCTCTCACCCACCCATCTGCCATCTTATCCCCTCACCCACCTACCTTACACACTTACCTTTTCTCCATAGTTTGTCAAAGCTATTCTGGGACATTTAAACTTAGTGGAATACGGCAGCTAGTGCCATAAAAACGGGCCACAGCTTGGCTTCTCCCACGCTCCTGCAGAACGAGGGAAGAACTCCAGGAGCAGGTATGCTCCACATTTCTGAGGAGACCAGGTTCAGAAGGCTGGGCAAGAAATGTGGAGCTCTGGTGCAATGTAAGTAAATGGGAATGGAGTGGCAATCCGATGGCGATTGTCACTCCTCGAAAAATTCAGCCCATTGTGTTACACCTTTCGGATTTTACATTAGATATTCCCTTGAGTTGGTATCACCAGTCACTCCTGTAAGATACCATGTGTTCCCTAAAACCAAGGGTATACATTTTACAGCCCAATATCTAGATAGATGATAGCATGATCCAGATACCATAACACAGAACCTTTTGTTGCATATACAGGCTATTATAATACCATATGCATCACTGGGTATATTGTGTTTTTGGGGAGAATTTTCTCCCCATCGGGGGGTGCTGAGCAGGAGTGGGGGGGCTGAGCAGGTGTGGGCATGGGTGAGCGCACAGCCGATCACCACCCGTGATTGGCTGCACGCCACCATTTTACGTGGGTGGGCCAATTAAGGCCCGCCCAGTGTGACGCGCACCCGGAAGCGCTGAGCGCTACCTGTGTGGGCGGGGGGAGGAGGCTGAGTTGGAGTCTGTGCTCTTTCACGCGCATGCGAAAGAGCGCAGAAATCTCCCTGAGGCATGGAGCTGCCTCATGGAGATTAAGTTGATAATGAGAAATTGAAATAAAGAAAAAAAAATATTCAGACATGTCCTCTCATGTGACAGTGTCACATAAGCTGGCACATGTCAATGAATTTTAATAAAAATTATTACATTTAAAAACCCTTCATGAAACCTCAACCCGCCTGTGGATGAGGTTCCATGAAAAATGTGAAGACCGCCTGGGCTCTTCGCCTGCCCGCCAACCTTAAGGTTGGATGGGCAGCCCTGTTAATTATTTCAATTGGTATTTAAATGGCCTTAATAGGCCTTTGACAGTTCTGCAGGTGCGCAGACAACTCCGGTGCACGCCCGCCAAACTGAAGATCTGAATGACGCGCGGTAACATTGGGGCGCATGCCCGTCATCACCGCGCGTCATTTTACACGTCGGCAAGTAGGGCCTGCCCCCGCACGCCGACCAGGAGATTCAGGCCTTTATGAAGGTGAGCTGAAAAATAATCTATCAATTGAAGAGACAATTGCGAACCAACAAATATATATTTCAGAAAATATATTTCCTGTGCTCCTATTTTCATGAAAAAATAACAACCTTACTGATTTCCTTAGGCTTGGAATTGACCATTATACATCACAAAATCAATGGAAAGGAAAATCAGAAAGAAAGTATAAGAGGCAGTAGGTTTTCTATAAAACATGCATACAGACAACAGAATTTTCAAAGCGCATTAAGGACAGAAACAGAGGTGGATGGTCCTGCAATTTCATGTTGCTGAACAGCGTGATGGTTTCCCATTGTCTTTTTGACAGAAGTCTCCTAACTTTATACACATTGGGGTACTAATGAATCACAGTGATTTTGGAAACAAAGTTGGGGAGTGGGACCCAGCAGCCCACTTGAATATTGCAGATGACAAACTGATCATGGAACGGAGTTAATCATCAGTTTACTGGGGGACAGTTTGCATAGAAATATAGAAACATGGAAAATAGGAGCAGGAGTAGGCCATTCGACCCTTTGAGCCTGCTCCGCCATTCATTATGATCATGGCTGATCATCCAACTTAATAGCCTGCTCCCGCTTTCTCCCCATAGCCTTTGATCCCTTTCACCCCAAGAGCTATATCTAACTCCTTCTTGAAAACATACAATGTTTTGGCCTCAACTACTTTCTGTGGTAGCGAATTCCACAGGGTCACCACTCTCTAGGTGAAGAAATTTCTCATCATCTGAATCCTAAATGGTCTACCCCATATCCTCAGACTGTGACCCCTGGTTCTGGGCTCCCCCACCATCGGGAACATCCTACATCTACCCTGTCTAGTCCTGTTAGAATTTTATAGGCTTCTATGAGACCCCCTCTCATTCTTCTGAACTCCAGCGAATTTAGTCCTAACCGACTCAATCTCTCCTCATATGTCAGTCCCACCATTCCAGGAATCAGCCTGGTATATCTTCGCTGCACTCCCTCTATTGCAATAACATCCTTCCTCAGATAAGGAGGCCAAAACTGCACACCATATTCCAACTGTGGTCTCACCAAGGCCCTGTATAATTGTAGCATGACATCCCTGCTCCTGTACTCGAATCCTCTCACTATGAAGGCCAATATACCATTTGCCTTCTTTACCGCCCGCTGCACCTGCATGCTTACCTTCAGTGACTGGTGTACGAGGACACCCAGGTCTCGTTGCACATTCCCCTCTCTCAATTTATAGCCATTCAGATAATAATCTGCCTTCCTGTTTTTGCTACAAAAGTGGATAACCTCACATTTATCCATATACTGCATCTGCCATGCATTTGCCCACTCAGCTTGTACAAATCACACTGAAGCATCTCTGCATCCTCCTCACAGCTCACCCTCCCACCCAGCATCTGCAAATTTGGAGATATTACATTTAGTTCCCTCATTTAAATCATTAATATATATTGTGAATAGCTGGGGTCCCAGCACCGATCCCTGCGGTAACACACTAGTCACTGCCTGCCCTTCGGAAAAAGACCCGTTTATTCCTACTCTTTGTTTCCTGTCTGCCAACCAGATTTCTATCCATCTCAATACACTTTATTGCGCTTTAATTTTACATGCTTATCTTTTATGTGGGACTTTGATGAAAGCCTTCTGAAAGTCCAAATAAACCACATCCACTGGCTCCCCCTCATCAATTCTACTAGTTACATCCTCAAAAAATTCCAGTAGATTTGTCAAGCATGATTTCCCTTTTGTAAATCCATGCTGACTCTGTCCGATTCTGCCACTGTTTTCCAAGTGCTCAACTATTAAATCTTTTAAAATGGACTCTAGAATTTTCCCCACTACTGACATCAGGCTGACTGGTCTATAATTCCCTGTTTTCTCTATATCTCCCTTTTTAAATAGTGGGGTTACATTAGCTACCCTCCAATCTGTAGGAACTGTTCCAGAGTCTATAGAATTTCGGAAGATGGCCACCAATGCATCCACTATTTCTAGGGCCACTTCCTTAAGTACTCTGGGATGTAGATTATCAGGCCCTGAGGATTTATCAGCATTCAATTCCATCAATTTCCCCAACATTTCCCTATTAATACTGATTTCTCTCAATTCCTCCCTCTCACTAAACCCTGTGTTCCCCACCATTTCCAGTATGTTATTTGTGCCCTCCTTTGCGAAGACAGAACCAAAGTATGTATTTAGTTGGTCAGCTATTTCTTTGTTCCCCATTATAAATTCCCCTGTTTCTGACTGTAAGGGATCTACATTTGTCTTCACCAATCTTTTTCTCTTCACACACCTATAGAAACATTTACCGTCAGTTTTTATGTTCCCTGCAAGCTTACTCTCGTACTCTATTTTCCCCTTCTTAATCAGTCCCTTGGTCCTTCTTTGCTGAATTCTAAAGTGCTCCCAATCCTCAGGTCTGTTGTTTTTTCTGGCCAATTTGTATGCCTCTTCCTTGGACCTAATATTATCTCTAATTTCCCTTGTAAGCCATGGTTTGGTCACCTTTCCTGTTCTACTTTTGCACCAGACAGGAATAAACAATTGTTGCATTAGGCCGGTCACAGATGTCCTATCCAAAGGGGCAGGTGAATGGATAAAGTTCCAAACAAATGTGGCAACATAGGCACAGAGGACAGTGCGAGCTGCCTCCATTATTGATTCCCTCAGGTGCAGGGCACCATTGATTGAACTCATGTGGCCATCAAGGCACCAAGTGTGCAGTCAGGTAGACTTCACAATTGAAAGGACTTCCACTCCCTAAACATTCAACAACAACAACAAGTACTTTATTCAGGCATGTGCCCGCTACCATGGCAGCTGCCATGACACCTTCATTCTCTGACAATCACATGCACCACAGCTCATCATGGTACCAGTGGGAATCCATGGATGGCTGCGAGGGCATAAGGGATATTCATGGAAGAGATGGCTTTTGACACCTTTGCATGGCCCTGCAACGGAGGCAGAGAGATGCCCTCTAACCACAAGGACCACAGTCAAGCAGGCCATCACACCTTTGAAGTTGTCTTGACCAGTATGATGGCACGATACAGTAAGTATACCCCCCTCAAGGATGTCACATATTGTGGCGGTCTGCTGAGCTCTCCATAATATGGCAATCCAGAGAGATGTGGAGCTCAAAGAGAAGCAGTGCATCAGCACAGGTCCTCGAGAGAAAGAGGAGGAGGAGAAGGAGGAGGAAAATGCAGTGGAGAATGGTGTCATGTTTTGCTGGAAGTTCACTAGTGATACCTCAAGTATCGAGGGACTCATCAAAATGTCAGGGATGTGAGGGCCACTCCATTCCAGACATATTTATCTGTACTTAGCTCATCCTTTAGAATAGTTGGCTCTGTGAGTCAAAAGGTTTCATGGTACAAAAGCCAAAGGGAGGGGTAATCCGTGAAGAAACAAAAGATGTGTTCAGATGAGGCACATCAACCCTTTGTCATTTAATTTCTCCTGCCCTCACCCTATCACAGATTTTCTCTTTGTTCCTTGTGGTCCCCACCCTTCCCTTGCTCAAAATCTATTATATTTCTATCTTCCCTCCGTTCTGCACTAGCTTGCAGCTCGTAGAAGGAATCTACAGTGGCCCTCAGACAGCTTTGTGGCAAAATACAGTCAGCAGAGTTAGCTTGGAAAGCTGTGGGAAGGCAGTGGGATATCTGCTGGCAACCTGAACAAGGAGCTGAGGCATCCACAGTAGTGAGGTCAATAAAGGAAAAGGTGGAGGGTTGCAAAGCCAAAAGCTAATGGAAAGACCCCCATGGAATCTTACCTCACAGGAACAGTTCAAATGCCAAGGAGAATTCAATTCTGAAGGGCTCTAGCATACCAGGAAAAGTGAAGGAACCTTCAAGATCTCATAAAATAAGAGAACTCTTAGGGGGTTGTAAAAATTAGAACTGAGTTTGTAGCATAAGTCTTTATAAGCTATAGTGTTAAATTAGTGGTGCTTGCTTATTTTATTGTGTATATAAAGAGAAAGTAAACAGTTTGTTTTTGTTTAAAAATGTGAAATCTTGTGGTGTAGTTCTGTCAATTAATTACTGGACATTTGGACTTTTTTCTTTAAATGTTAACAGTCTTTAACAGGATTGTAACAACTGTGACTGCCTAAAATTATTTTTACTTCATGCTGACCAACTATCATAAAGAGATGTTAAATCCATTGATATGGGCTGCATTTAACTCTTGGTTGAACATTAATTTTGTACTGATGTAACAAAATAAAATGCATTTCATATTTAACTAACAAATATATTAACCTTAGTGGAGAAATCATTTTTTCTTGTTCACTTCTCTTTCCATTTAATTCCAGTATGTTTCTCTGCTGCTTTTGGTCAGAAAATGCTGATGTTTTATTTAGGTAGGGGAGGCAGTGACATAGTGGTAATGTTACTGGACTAGTAATCCAGAGACCCAGGCTAATGCTCCAGGTTCAAATCCCGTCAGGCAACTGATGGAATTTAAATTCAATTAATAAATCTGGAATTAAAAGCTAGTCTCAGTAATCATGACCATGAAACCATTCCTGTAAGAACTCATCTGGCTTCAGAGAAGAGATCTTACTTGATCTGGCCTACCTGTGGCTCCAGACCTGCAGCAATGTGGTTTACTCTTAAGTGACCTCTGAAATGGCCTAATAAGCTACTCAGTTGTATCAAACCACTACAAGATCTAAAAAAAGGAATGAAACCAGAAGGACTACCCTGTATTGACCTAGGCACCAGAAACAACAACAGCAAAAACAGCCTTGTCAACCCCGCAAAGTCCTCCTTGCCTCTTGTTCTCAATCCTTCCACCAAGTGCCATCACAACCAAGCCAGGATCAGACTTGCATTGATGATGCCTCCTTTAATCAAATGTCTCCAAAATGTTGAGATTCACACATAAATAATGGTCAAATTGTGTGGTATTCTAACATCCTTTGGCTGTTATGGCTGAATAAACAAGTTTGTGATTACTTGCTGGTTTTATTTCCAGACCATTTAGAATATTCCATCAAAGAATACTGAAGCATTACAAGAGGAGCACAATTGTTACCCATGTCATTGGCAGCCATGGAACTGGATCCAAGAATGGAATAACTGACTTCAGAGGAAGCAGAAAGAGAGAAAGTAAATTGGAGGAGAAACAAACAGATAACTTTGGTTAGGATTTTAAAAAATCAAAAACTACTTCATCCATCCCCATCAGTCTGTAAAGCAGTGTATTTGCTGTTCCACTGATGTGGAACTGGTGCAGAAATTATACAAAAGGCAAGGGCCTAGACTTACTCTCATAATTCCCGCATGATAAATGGCCACTTTTAGCTCTGGCTATCAAAGGTCCAATGGAAGAGAAGAATCAATATAAGCTGTGTTAACAAAAACTATTTTAAATGACTGGTTTTGAGGCCTGCAATAAGTTATCCTGACAATTTTCAGTCAAGCCAATTGTGCATATTGCAGGTTCCTAAGGGGAGAGAATGATTAAAACATTCTGAAATTCCATTTTTATCAAAAATAAAAAACATTTATTATCTGGCTAAATCAGCCTGAATTCTATATTCAGATGTACAACAAAAACAAAACATTCAGCCATGATATCACTGTAGATTATTTTCTAAAATTACTTTCAAACAAAAACAAATGTCCCCAAAGGCAATATTTTCTGAAAACAGCCGTACTTGGTTCAAAACACTTGACAAGGAATTTTATGTTTCAAATTTAGTGGGGTGCTGAAAATGGAGCCTTGTATTCTGAAAACCTTGGTTATCTAAGTACACTACCTAACATTCTGAGTATGAGATATAAATTAAATTCCATTGTATACATCAAGACTTTCCTTGTGAAGCTCTCTGGGGCTTCTCATTTTTCATTTTTTATTTCAACCAAAGGGATAGGTTCATGCCTTTTTCTATTGATCATATTGGAAATTCAACATGTAACATGTTCTACTGCTCTGTTGATGGCTCCATATGGCCTCATTGTAAACTTACACTGGTTAATTATCAGTGTGTGAATTACCCAAAATATATGATCATACAGAAGGAACTCAAATTCTTGGAGATTTAATCAAATCCCTTTAATGTGAACTTTACTTGGATTTGACATCTACTTGAGTAAGCTTAGTTCCTTCCTACAGCAGTTTGATATTTTATGCAGTAAGACACAATCTCCTTGCTGCCTACATTAAATTGATGCTTGATTTCTGAAATGACATTGTATTTTTGTAAATGAGCTTATCCACCCCATCCCATTTTAAGAGCTTATTTGATCCTCTTCTTTAGGTCATTTCTCAACTAAGAGAATGAGCATGTAGTCACTTTTGAGGCAGCTTCCAAGAGATGCATGGGAACATTTATTATGATTGCCAACTGATCTTCTGTCCTTCACCTAAAAGAAATGCTATGCCTGTAATTCTTCCATCTATAGTACAAGAATGGGAGTGTGTTATTGCACAAATGCTGAAAGGACCCATGCTCTAACATGCTGTGGCACAATACTTTGTTGTACAGATATATTATCAACATGCCCAGGACATACATTGCCTTAATAGATTAAATTCACCACTTTCTACATCAGTCATCCTGGATGTTTTCCAATTATTATAACTAATTTAGTTCCAATGCATAGTCAAGTTTTGTATTCTGAACTGGCATTTGGGTTTCCAAATCATAGCCCAAAAAACCAGCAAGGCTTGAAAATGAAGGATACCAGTAAAATTTGTCTGAACTCCAGTATTACTGGTACCAGTATTATTGATTTTTTACTGAGATTTGAAAATTTTGAGCTGTTTTTCCTTCTGGGAGGACACATACAGGTCTGGCTCAGATAAATCCAGGCCCTAGAACTGAAGTGACAGTGTCGCAAACAAGTGTACAACCCAGTTCCTGCAGTATTGACATTGCCAAAGTTGATGGACATTTATAAGAGGTTTGTGTTTTAATGCAGGCCACCAATGGAAGTTGCAGAACTGGGGAGGCAGTACTTTGAAGGGAAGAGAAAAATGAATGAAAAAAATGAGGGAAAATCATTTTACCTGAAAATGGTACTTGGTGCAGTGGATTTAAAAGAGAAACAAAGATATAACTGAAGCGGGGGGAGGGAAAATATTTTTTAAGAAATAAGAAGACTTTAATTTTCTTTGTCAATCTGCTTTTCTTTTCTACATTCATCTTCTCCTGAAATTTCCAGTCACTAGTAGTCCACCAGTACCTGACCTACATAGTCATTATTTTCCCCAGAGCCTCTAGACTGAAGAGTCAATATATTTCATGGTAAAGCTATCTCCCAGAAATCATTTTTGGCCATTGGAACGGAATTTCCTAGAGTTATATTTCCCCTGAATTGGCTTACGATTTTCTTATTAATCTGCTTTTCACCAATCTTGGGAAATTACTGCAGGAATGTGCTGAGCATTGAGGGTTATGTTGCCTAGTTGCAACATGACTGAATAGAAGAGACTCATTATGCCAGCTGGCCTTTTTCTTGTCCATCTTTATGTGTTGATGTGTTTACATTTAGCTGCAGGGGTGCTGATTATTCAGTCTGATTCCTATCTGCATCCAATGTTCATACGCCTGCATCTTCCAATGAGGATCATAGAATAGTTTTCAGGAGCTGGAACCCTGGTCTAGAATGACTGAGGTCAATAGCTATGCACCTACTACCTAGCTGAGTTCAATTAGTTCAGTACAGATCAGAAATTGAAATCAAGGCAGCTCAAGATTTTATTTTTCAGAAGCAGTAAAGCACAGCTCTTTCCTGTTTCTATAAAAAAAAGCTGTACAAAAATAAGGAAAATACATTACTACTAATTTAATGCAGGTCTATTAAAAATTGCTGTCAGTGTAACATTGACTTATTCATTAATTCACACTTTTCCCAGTAAACATATGAACCTAGAGCTAATAAATGGGTAAATTACAGGAATACATTATGTTGAAAATTAGGGGTTTTCCATTTCTAAGCGAAAACAAATGTCATTCAATGAAAGGTGCTTTCATAACTGCGGAGGCGCTCTATTGTGCCTTTCAACAGACACCAACACATACTCCTTCAGTAGCAAAACACTAGGCCTTTGCTGAAGAGAAATCAGTCAGAACCAGTCAACAGAAACATCCTCAGGTCACATGATCTCCAAGAACTCCTGTTGCCTTGGCAACTGGACTATGATGAATTACCCAGTTTCTGCTAAATATTCTGTTCACGTAGATGGCCTGCAAGGTGCTTGCTTGAAGCACTTTCATTTGTAGCCAATTCCTAATGGAACTTATTTGTTTGCTGCTATGACACTTGAGTCTTGCCATGATACTAGGAGCGTTTTATTTTCCTGCATAGGCATGTTTAAATACTTCAGGCAAATTAATTAAGGAACATTTATGTGTCTCAAAGCCTTGCAATTGCTTTTCAACAGCTATCCTATATTATGATAAGACCCAACCTACACATGTGAGCTAGCAGCCCAGAAAAATAAAGGATGGCCTTTCTTTGACAGGCTACTGCTTCCTGTAATTAATGATCAGACCATGACCAATGTTGGCATTGCTGAGAGAGACTCATTCTAATAGTAACATTTGTCAAATGCGGTGGTCCTAAAAGAGGAAAATTGGGGGTTAGCATTATGATGCTTCAGGTTCTGTAAAGATTTTGAGTTATCTTGTGACAAAAAATACCACAGGTTTCTTTGTAAACAACAGGCATAGAATTTTTACAAACTTTAAAAAATACACCGCATGATTAGATGATATTTAGGAAACCATTGAGAGTTGAAAATTAAATTTTAATTTTACAATTCAAATGTAATAATCTCAGTTAAACCTCTAGAAAGGCTGTATTTTGATGTCATTGTCTTGTAACTGAAAGAAATTTGGACAAAACAACGCTACTGGGTTGGCTTGAGTCTACCGTGATGCATGCAACAAGGTCAAAGGAGGAAATTGACAGCTAGGGTAGGTGAAGCACCTGACAGCAGGACACAATCCATTTCCCCAACAATCCCTTGTCATTCTGTCAGTGGGTAGAAGTCCTTACTAATGTTGTACGATATAAATTATTGCTAATGTTGTCAAAACAGTTTTAGATCATTCTTCTCTCCCAACAGGAAATTTATTTAAAGGAATTTGAAACGCCACAAAAAGACTTTTAAATATAAGATAATAATTTGATTTGTGTATAGAAACATAAAATTTAAGTACTTTATTAAAATTCAGTTGATTGTTTAGTTAATAACATAGGGAGAATTTTAATCTCGCTATACCCTGTATTTCAGTCCGAATGGGGCGATAACAAGATGAAAATCATAGAACAATACAGCAAAGGTGATCACTTGGCCCAGCGTGTCTGTGCCAAAGCAACTCGGGTAGTCTCATTCCCCCACCTTTTCCCTGCAGCCCTGCAATTTTTTTTCTCTTCAGATACCATTGATAATCTTAGAAAGCCATGATTCCAGTGCATTCCAGATCCTAAACACTTGCTGTGTAACAAAGTTTTTCCACACGTCACCTTTGGTTCTTTTGCCATTCACCTTAAATTGATGAACTCTGGTTCTCCATCCTTTCTACTCTGTCCAGACTCGTTATGATTTTGAACGCTTCTATCAAATTTCCTCGCAATCTTCTCTTCACTAAGGAGAAGAGCCCCACCTTCTTCAATAAATCCTCGTAAATGAGTCCCTCATCCCTGGAATTATTCTTGTAAGTTTTTCTGTACACTCTCTAATGCCTTCCATCCTAAATTGTGGTGCCCAGAGTTGCACACAATGTTCCAGTTGAGGTTGATCCAGTGCTTTATAACGGTTCTTTATAACCTCCTTGCTTGTGTACCCTATGGCACTATTCATAAGAACATGAAAACTCAAGAAATAGGAGGAGTAGACCATTTGGCCCATCGAAGCCACTCTGCCATTCAATATGATCAAGGCTGATCTTCGGCTTCAACTCCATTTTCCTGCCCATTCTCCCTATCCTTTAATTCCCTGAGAGACCTATCCCAGCCTTAAATATATTCAACAATGGAGGATTCATAACCTCTATGGTAGAGAATTCCTAAGATTCACAACACTTTGAAGTAATTTTTCCTCATCTCAGTCCTAAATGATAGGCCTCTTACCCTGAGACTGTGCCCCCCATGTTTAAGACTCTCCGACCAGCAGAAAATTTCTTAGCATCTACCCTTTCGAGCCTCTTCAAAATTTTGAAGGTTTCAATGAAATCGCCTCTCATTCTTCTAAACTCTACAGAATATAGTCCAGATTAGGACCTCTCATCATAGGACAACCCCCTCATCCCAGGGACCAATTTAGTGAACCTTCATTGTACCGCCTCCAATACAAGCACATCCTTTCTTAAATGTGGAGGCCAAAACTGCAGAGAGTATTCCAGATGTTGTCTCACCCAAACTCTGTACAATTATAGCAAGTCTACTTTATTCTTGCATTCGAATCCCTTTGAAATGAAGGCCAGCTGCCTTCCTAATTACTTGCTGCACTTGCATACTAACTTTCTACATTCCTTTTCTGAGCACGCACAAGTCTCTTTGAACATCAATACTTACAAGTTTCACACCATTTAAAAAATATACTGTTTCTCTATTCTTACGACCAAAGTGAATAACTTCGTTGCACTCCATCTGCCATCTTGTTCCCCACTCGCGTAACCTGGCCTGAGTTTTCTCCCCGTCGGGGGGGCTGAGCGGGAGAGGGCGGGCACGCAACCGATCGTTGCCCGTGATCGGCTGCGCAGCCCCAGTTTACGTGGACGGGCCAATTAAGGCCTGCCCAACGTGACATGCACTCGGAAACGCTAAGCGCTCCTTGTGCGGGCAGGGGAAGAAGGCAGAGTCAGGGCCTGCGCTCTTTCGCACTTGTGCGTGAAAAAGCACAGAAATCTCCCTGAGGCACAGAGCTGCTTCAGGGAGTTTAATTTCATTGTGAAAAAGTGAAAAAAAGACTTTTAAAAATTATTCGGACATGACCCCTCATGTGACAGTGTCACATCTGCTGGAACATGCCTTTGAATTTTATTAAAAATTTTTATTAAAGTTTAAAAACCTTCATGAAACCTCATCCCGCCCGTGGATAATGTTCCATGAAAAATGCGAAGGCCGCCTGGGCTCTTCGTCTGCCCTCCAACATTAAGGTTGGACGGGCAGCCCTGTTAATTATTTTAATTGGTATTTAAAAGGCCTTAATAGGCCTTTGACAGTTCGGCATGCGCGCAGCCAACTCTGGTGCGTGGCTGCCGAACTGAAGATCTGAATGACGTGCGGTGACGTTGGGATGCGTTATTTTATTTCATCGGTGAGTGGGGCCCGCCCCCGCACGCCGACCAGAAGATTCAGGCCTGTATCTCTTTGCAGCCCCGCTGTTCCCTCCCCACAGCTTACTTCCCACCTAGTTTGATATTCATTAGCAAACTTTGATACATTACTCTGTGTCTTCATCTAAGTCATTAATATAGGTTGTGAATAGCTGAGGCCCCAGCACTGATCCTTGTGGCACTCCGCTATTCACTGCCTACCAACTTGAAAAACCCACATTTATGCCCACTTTTTACTTTCTATCCGGTAACTAATCCTCGATCCATGCTAAAATATTACCCCAATCTCCATGAGCCGCTATCTTGCCTGTTAACCTTTTGTGTGGCACCTTGTCGAGTGCCTTTTGGAAATCCAGGTTTACTATATCTCCTGGTTCCCCTTTATCTACCCTACTAGTTACATCCTCAAAAAACCCTAATAAATTTGTCAAATCAATAAAACCATGCTAACTTGTAGGGGGAGGTGGTGGCATAGTGGTATTGTCACTAGACTAGCATTCCAAAGACCCAGGGTAAGGCCTGGGTTCAAATCCCACAATGGCATGGTGAAATTTGAATTAAAAGTCTGATGATAACCACAAAACCATTGCCGATTGTCGTAAAAACCCATCTAGCTCACTAAAGTCCTTTAGGACTTTACCTTACCTGATCTGGCCTACATGTGACTCCAGTCCCACAGCAATCTGAAGATGGGCAATAAATCCTGGCATAGCCAGTAACACCCACACCCCCTTAATTGGCCAGCCAGTGTGAAATAGCAGTCTGTTTCCCAACTGGGCATGCTGATTGCACCTGCCTGCAGAGCTAAAAATTCAGGCCCAGCATTTTCTTAAAAACTGATGTTCTCTCTCTCGTCTTGAAAAGCAGTGTGCCATTTGCCAACTGCCAATCCAATGGGACTGTTCCCGGATCAAAGGAATTTTGGAAAATCATAGCCAGCATATCCACTATCTCTGTAGCTATGTTGCATTCATTAACCACTCTCAATCTGCCCTGCCACCTTTAACAATTTGTGCACATATAGGCCTAATCCCTCTGCTCCTGCATGCACTTTAGAATTGTATCCTTTATCTTACATTGCTTCTCCTTGTTCTTCCTAACAAGATGCATCACACCACAACTCTCTGCATTAAATTTCATCTGTCATGTGTCGCCCATTCCACCAGCCAATCTATGTCCTCTTGAAGTCTATCTCTATCCTCTTCACAGTTCACAATACTTCCAAGTTTTGTCATCTTCAAATTTTTTAACTTTTCCCTGTACACCCAAGTCTAGGTCATTAATACAGATCAAGAAAAGCAGCGATCCTAATATCAGTCCCTAGGGAACCTCATTATACATCTTCTTCAAGTCCGAAAAACAACTACGCCCCACGACTTTCTGCTTTCTGTCACTCAGCCAACTTTGTATCCAAGCTGTGACTGTCCTTTTTATCTTTAACTTTGCTGATAAGCCTGTTAAGTGGCACTTTATCAAATGCTTTTTGGAAGTCGATGTACACTATATCAAGAGGTGTCAGCTGTGGCTCAGTTCATAGCACCCTCACCTTTGAGTCAGAAGGTTATGGGTTCATGTCCCACTCCAGGACTTGAACAAAAAAAAATACTCGAAAGAGTTACACTATATCAACTGCATTATGCTCATCAACATCTCTGTTACTTTATCAAAAACCTCAATCAAGTTAGCTAAATATGATTTGCTCTTAACAAATCAGTGCTGGCTTTTCTTAATTAATCCACATTTACCCAAGTGACTGTTATCATTAACCTGGATTATTGTAACTAAAAGCTTTCTGACCCCTAAGGTTAACTGACTAGTCTGTAGTTGCTGAGCTTATCCTTGTGGTGATAGTACATTTGTTAGTATGCTAAATATAATAATTTAAATATAGGTTTATACTAATACATATGTCAGCACATAAAGTGATGCAATATCATGTGACTCAGTTCTCTTGCACAGTTAGCACGTATAAACTGAAGCAACAAAAAGCCTCCATTAAATCTCTGTGTTCAACCGCTATACCAGCCTTTCAGCTTTGTTTGCATTAATCTAGAACAAGACAATATGACATTGAGTCAGCAGCATTGATCAGCAGCTGAAAATGACAATTCAAGTCAGAAGCCCTACCTGAAGCGTTGTGACCGGATCATAGTTCTCATATGGTGGAGAGCAATGGTGTGAGTAGAGGTTGAACATGATTTGAGTGCACTCCTGGTTTTACCCCTAGCTAGCAAAACAAACAAAAACACGATGGCAGTTTCAGCCGCGGAGATCAGTGCAGCATTGCGTTTTGACGCAAATTCCTTTCCACCGTCGCTGCGCTTGCATGCCATTCACTGACCACAATGCTAAAGCCCCTTCTGCTTGCATGCTCAAAGCCCACGCTGCAGCAATACAGCTCAGGGCATGTCTCCTGCCTAGCTCTGCAGAAATCTCAGCTTGCTGCAACTTTTAAAGCAAGGTTTGCTCTAGAGGAGAAGAAAAGAGTAGAAGGTTTAGACAATGGCAGCCAGGTTTCCAGAGATGAACTGGAAATCATCTAATGTCCCAGACAAATTCAAATTCTTTAGGCAGAGGATTAAACTCTTAGCTCTAACCTGATAGATTCTGCTCCCCCCACCTAGGGTATCGCCTCTCTCCAGCAAGGTAATGTTTTCCTTAATCAATATTGCTACCGCCCCATCTTTCTTTCCTCTCCTATCTTTCGTGAAAACCTTGGGCCAAATTTTCAACTGGGCTCAGGAAAAAAAAACCTGTACAATTCTGGCCCCACAAAAAACACATGTGACCCATGCCTGATTTCAAGAGGGTTTTTCATCTTTCATACAGGGGTCTGGTTCAAAGTGCATTTTGCGAGGTCCGATAGAGTGCTTGAGGATTGTGGGTGCAGAGGCGTGCCGGATAAAAATCTGGCCTCAGTTTTCCAACACAGCAGCCCAGCTCCCAACATTACCCCAGGGGAAGGCGTCCGGAGGGAGGACGGAGTCCGGAGGGGAGAGGAAGGAGTCTAGGTGTTGGGAGAAGAAGTAGTCTAGGTGGTGGGGGAGGAAGGAGTCTGGGGGGCGCGAGGAAGGAGTCTGGCCAGGAGGTGTCTCAAGGGAGGGAAACGGACCAAGGGGGGGAGGAAAGGGTCCAGCGGGAGGAAGGAGTCCGGTGGGGGAGGACGGAGTCCAGGGAAAGAAAGGAGTCCAGGGGGAGGGGTGGTGGAGGAAAGAATAAAAGGGGTCATGTCCAGGTGCAAGGTCTGTGGAGTCAATGCTTGCCTCTTGGGGAGTGAAATGAGGGTGGGCATGGTAGGCGGGAGTGGTGAGAATGAGAGAGCGCAGAGTGAGCCGGTAGGGTGGGAGGGCGAGGATGCAGCAGTATCAGTAGAAGAGACGGCAAGAGTGGTTGGTGGATACTCGGAAGCAGATATGGACCCTGGCGGTGTGAACGAGGAGGTCGGAAAGGTCAATATGGATGGGGGTGGGATTTTCAGGAATGTAGGGAACGTGTACGTTCACCTAGGTATCCCGGAAAGAAAAGGATTCTGGTTGGTAGGTGATGGTGGGGAGGTGGAAGGTGATGCCGGGGGGTTGACAGTGATGGGGGAAAAGGACATGGGTGACTGGGGGAGAGGAAAGGATGGGGGAGCTAAAGACAAATATTACACACCATGCATCTAAAACCAAAAGTGAAAAGAGACTAGTGTTCAGCGGAAACAAATGCTGCATGGAAGTGTGATCAGTGGGTGGGCGAAGATGCAGGTCAGCTCAGGTGGACAACTGAAAGAGAACTCCTGCAGGTAGCTCAGGACATTGAGATGAGTGTGATGGAAGAAGGATTTGCATGCGTAGGAGAGTGCTTGCACAAGGCTCTGAAAGGCCCTACCATACAAGCACTTCGCCCTCATACTCACTCATGGGCTGGCTGCGTGCAGCTGAACTGCTAGTGGGGGGTGGGGGGGGATGCAGTGGGTGGACTCGTGAAGCCTGCCAATGAAGCTGAAATTCACCATTATACATTATTCAGGGAAAGTGAATATATTTTCAGATTATAAAGTGACAACATTTGTTCAACCATGCAACCAATTGTGATCATAATTTCTTAACTTTTCTAGGCACTGTCCTGACATCCGCAGCAGGGGTGGAGACAGCCTGTACAATGGCTGGCCCCATTGCCTCTAATGACTTCGGTGTGGGTCCTCTAGAGAGCCAAGGCCTAGGGGCCCCAGCTTGCTTTGGCTGTCTTCCTGGGACTCGGAGGGAGAGGACAGACTCTGAGATCCTTGAGTGGATGACCCGGGGTGTTCAGCTGCCGCTCCTCCTTCCTTCAGGTGCCTGAGGGCCCTGGCCTGAGTCCTTGAGGGGAAGGAGCACCTGGAGGGACATTGAGGTGCCGCATTTCCCTCTTGTATTGCCACTGCAGGAAGTCACCCATTTCTACTGCGATGGAGTGCAGGTCTATCCGCAGGGTCACCATGACGTCCGTCATCCTTCCCATGCAGACCTCCGCACATGTGGGCACCACTTCATCAGAGAGCAGGCGGACACACTTCGCCGACTCATATGCCACTTTTTGAGGGCTTCCAATAGCTCTGCGTGATGTTCTCCCACCTTCTGCTGACCCTCCATGTTGAATTGGAAGGCCAAATCAGCGCTGACTCAGACCTCACAGGTGCCTTTTCGCCAGCAGTCCTCCGAGCGCCAGGGAGTTCGGCGGGTCCTGCTTCCTCCTGCTGCGGACACATGTCTGTGCAGTGACCACCAGATTGTGAACCTGAGCCTGCTCTCGATCTAGGTCCCACTGAGGTGTGTGTCTCTGCGCTGGTGGAGGGTATGTGTAAGCACTGTCTTCCGGGCTATTTATTTCCGGTTCTTCAATGGAGAAGGTGTCTTCTTGGCTGGAGGTAAGTCCTGGATGGAGCTGAGATACTGGCTGACTGAGGGTGCCAGTCACTTAGCAGTGCTCCCTGTGAACCAAAGTAGAGATATTTAGTTCATGGCAGCAGAATCAAAAGCAGGAGGGAGAGCACTCATGTTTGCGTTGAGTGGGGGATGATGTGGTGCAGGATTTTCACGTGGGTGTTCGATGGCGACCTAACTGTCGCCGCAGGAATGGTCCATGTCCTAACCAGTCAGCATGATGACATGCTCCTCAAAGTGAGCGAGGGACCTAATGTCCCTGAGTCTGGGACCTCTCCCTGCTGTTGTGAGCCAGCTTCTCCTGCATGAGAATGAATGGAGAGAGTGTGAGAAGGACACATGGCACTACATGGAATGTTTGTGTGGTGAGCAGAGCCACGGACAGGATGAGGACGCGAGCTAAGGGAGTTATGAGCCTGATGGAGCTGTGAGGGTGTGTATGAGAGTTAGTGATGTTGTCCCCTGAGGTGCAAGATCCCTGTGGATGTGTGACGGATTTGTGAGTGTGCGCGTTGAGAGTGATGAGAAGAGTGACTTACCTTGGCAGAACGGATGAGATCATTCATCTTCTTTCGGCACTGGGTGGCTGTCCTCTTTTGCAGGGCATTGGCGCTGACCACTGCTGCCACCGCCTCCTATGCTGGATTTGTCAACTTGTTTGCTGGCCTTCACCTTGAACGGGGGTAGGGGACATCACGGCGGGCCTCCACGGCATCCAAAAGGCGTTCCAGGGACATGTCACTGAATCGGGGGGCTGCAATCTTCTTGCCTTTTGGGGCCATGTCTTCTGTGCAGCAGTCCTGGGCCGGAAGCACTGAGAGGTGTGCGTGCAGCTGCACTTTAAATATGATGCGCGGTGTGAGGAAGTGGTGAGGTGACATTGTGATGGGTGAACCAGAAGCCGCCCGCCAGCAAAACGGTGTGTTTCCCGGGAATGAGGTGGGATTGGGATGATGAGGCGGGATTGGGACGATACAGTGTGAAAAGTTGCCACTGCAGCAGGCGGGTAAAACGTTCTTTTTCCTGCCCGCTACTGCACTTAGTGCAAATCTGGGACAATTCCACCCATAATCTTTTATTATACGCTCGTAAAAGTTTCAATAGTTCTTTGATCAATAAGATCATCTGCTGAGCTGAAGTTTTAGAAACCCAGCCAAGCATCCAGAATGGAATAGCTGTCATAATAAAGGCTTCCAGCTCAACTGACAGAACAGAATACTATTTTCATTTCAAAGCAGAATGCCTGTCAATCAATGGAGGGGGAGGAGTGCAGACCATTTTTTCTACATTTAGAAGGAGGTTTATTTTTAAAAACAGCCAGTCTAATTAAATCAGAGCACAAAACATTAGAGCAGGGGACATTTTTAATACATTATGGTACTTTCGCGATTGGAAAAGTATTGCAATGCACATGAACAACTACACAATGCTAGTCAATGTAACGGTCAATTTACCTTTGCAGGACAGATCCCTTGAATCACTGTACTAAAAACACGTCTACATTACAATACAGCACCTAATAGTGACATTTGAGGGCATCAAAATACTTTGCACTTACCTTTTGAATGTACCCAACTCCTCAGCAGGTTTTTGATTTTCTCCAAGAACTCTCAAACCTGATGTGCTTTTAATGGGCTTCCAAAACCCCACACCACCAGAAAATGGTGTGTGGGAAGAAATCCAATTTGCGTCCCCCATTTAAAATGGAGAACCCCACCTCAACAGGGGTGCTGTGTATTTTGTACACTGCATTCCCAACCCACAAGAAAGCTGGAAGAAATAGAATATAGTTGGGAATACAGAGAAAAACCGGATTTCTTACAAAAAAATGTACTGAAACGCACCTCCACACCCTGACAAAAATTCAGCACCTGCATCCAAGAACATTCAGTACCTTGTCCATTATCACCAGATCATCATATTCCCAATTGGTTATCTGCTTCTGCAGCTAACTAACATTATTTACCACCCTGTGCATTCACAATAAATCTAATTTAGTTCTTATTGCATTTCCTCCAATGCTGACCCCTCTTAATGCCTTCCTACTTCTTACTCTGATGCTACTTGCCTCTCCTAAATCTTTGTGCACCTTGTTTTCCTCTATAATGTTACCTGGTGCCCACACCCCTGCCAAGTTAGTTTAAACCTTGCCCAACAATACTAGCAAGCTGCCCTGCAAGGACATTGGTCCCAACTCTGTTCAGTTGCCACCCTTCTGGCCTGGACAGATCCCATCTCCCCTAGAACCGGTCCCAATGTCCCAGGAATCTAAAACTCTCTCTACTGCACCATCTCTTCAGCCATGCATTCATCTGCTCTATGCTCTAGTCTCTATACTCGCTTGCGCGTGACACCTGGAGTAATACAGAGATTATAACTTTTGAGGTCTTACTTGCTAGATTCCATCCTAGCTTCCTAAAATATGGTTGCAGAAGCTCATCTCTCTACCAATATGGACCGTGACCTCTAGCTGTTCGTCCTCAGAATGATCTGCAAGCGCTCAGTGACATTCTTGACCCTGGCATCAGGGTGGCAACATACCAGCCTGGATGCACATCTGCAGTTGCAGAAATGCCTGTCTATTGTTGTGAATATCTGAAATACATGAATTTTGAATTTAGCAGTATAACATTTAATTTTACAAATTGAACTTTAAAGGTAAGATAAATGGAAACATCTGATTGAGAAACCAGCAAACAACCCTGAAGTAAGTGCAATTTAAGCATACCTGGGGTAATTATAGTACAAAAGGAAAGCTTTAATGTGTTGCTGGGATGGTGGTAAAAAGGTATTCACACCTAAGATTATAATGGTTACTTTGGATCTATTGGGAGGAGCCAATTTGTCTCAAGACATCTTGGAAAATGCTTTGAAGTAGCAGTGTAAACTGGGGAGGTTTCAATTATTCAATAGGTTCCCCAGGTCAAAGAATATAAAAGGAACTTGTAAACAATGGGTCCGTTGATGGAACCAATAAGTCTAGTGAGAGGGCTGTTATCTCCATTAGAGATATAAATTATTCACATGGGCTCCAGACTAAAAGGGTTGTTCTGAAAGCAAATGATAATTGGTTTAACTTTCTGTCTGGAACATCCCAGTATGCCACGTTGCTATGGAGGTAGGTTATGCAGGGAGACATTCTTTTGTGTGGGGGTCTTTTTTGTATTTTTCTCACAAAAACAGGCAACTTGGAAGACTGAGAGACTGCAGTTGTACATCTGCCGGCAGCCAGAGCAAGAAGCATTGAGGCCATTAGGAATCATAGGTGTTTATAATCCAGAGCCACTAAGCAGAAATTGAGAGTAGGGCCCATGATGGGAATGAAAAATCCAAGTGCATGAAGAATTTTTAAAAGTCAATAGACTCCCTTGGGATCATAACACTATTCCCATAACAATAAAATCCTCTGTCACTATTGCTCTTGCAATCTTCCTTCTGCACTCCATAGTGCCATGATTTTCATTCTGGTTACACTCCCCAAAGGAACCATTACTCTCACCAGTATTCAGAACTAATCCGGTTGCAGAGCAAGATGCAGTGAGGGAACTCCTGCACTACCTGCCTAGTTCTCCTGGACTCCCTGGAGGTCACCCATTCTTGTCATGCCTCATAGCCCTATGGTGCGGGGTGACAACAATAATATGCTAACCCCAAAATCTTCAGCCTTGCGAATACACCATAGTATTGCCAACTTGGGAGAAAAAAACTTACTGCCCACAAGCTGCCTGAGCTCGACTCAATGCAATTTTCAAGTGAGCCACGGTTTAAATGGCCAGTGCTTCCATCGATATCAGGAAGCATTATTTAAACATTGAGGCTCTAATGCCATTTTGAACATAAAACAGCCTAAGTAATGATCTTTGAATAGATCATTGGAGACCTCTTTGCAAAATCCATGAATAAGTTTTTTTTTTCAAACCAATTCTTGTGGGCCCACAAGAATCACCATGCCCATTGCTAGCCCCTCTGTGAGTCCCACCCTTTCACGGGATTTTGTCAACTTGGCTCAACGGAGGAGTCACTAGGTGATCCAATTACCCCAACCTCCCTCTCACCCCACCTCTCCTGATTGGCCAAGTGCTTCTCAGTATTCATTTAGCTCTGGTAGCTCACCAATGGTACTATTTAGTGAAGGCACATAACCCAAAATCGATCTGGCCTCCCATTGGTAGCATCAATAATTTGGCACATTTGCCCTACTCACTGTTCAAATGCTGTGCACTCAAGTCAAAAAATGCCCCATAGTTTATTAGAGTCAGGGACAACAAAAATGAATTATGAGGTTCAGATGAGGAAACATTGCCGTGAAAGTGTATATGATACCTGATTTGAACCTATTTACTTCCCTGCAGCCTTTTTTCTTAACTACAGTTGTAATTTTCCATATTCGCAATGATGGCAAGGAATCTTGCTCATCAGCTGAGCCCATGATTTTCTGAAACAAAAACAAAAATACCTGGAAAAACTCAGCAGGTCTAGCAGCATCGGTGGAGAGGAGCACAGTTGACGTTTCGAGTCCTCATGACCCTTCAATAGAACTAAGTAAAAATAGTAAAGGGGTGAAATATAAGCTGGTTTAATGCAGGCGGGGGGGGGGGGGGGGGGAGGGGTTGGGACAAGAAGAGCTAGGTAGAGGGCCAGTGATAGGTGGACATAACCAAAAGATGTCACAGACAAAAGGACAAAAAGGTGTTGAAGGTAGTGATATTATCTAAAGGAATGTGCTAATTAAGGGTAGAAAGCAGGCCGAGCAAGGTACAGATAGCCCTAGTGGGGGTGGGGTGGGGTGAAGGAATCTAAAAAGGCTAAAAGGTAGAGGTAAAACAATGGATGGAAATACATTTAAAAATAATGGAAATAGGTGGGAAAAGAAAAATATATATAAATTATTGGAAAAAACAAAAAGGAAGGGGAAAAAACGGAAAGGGGGTGAGGATAGAGGAGAGAGTTCATGATCTAAAATTGTTGAACTCAATATTCAGCCCGGAAGGCTGTAAAGTGCCTAGTCGGAAGATGAGGTGCTGTTCCTCCAGTTTGCGTTGGGCTTCATTGGAACAATGCAGCAAGCCAAGGACGGACATGTGGGCATGAGAGCAGGGTGGAGTGTTGAAATGGCAAGCGACAGGGAGGTCTGGGTAATGCTTGCGGACAGACCAAAGGTGTTCTGCAAAGCGGTCACCCAGTCTGCGTTTGGTCTCTCCAATGTAGAGGAAACCGCATTGGGAGAAACGAATGCAGTAGACTAAGTTGAGGGAAGTGCAAGTGAAATGCTGCTTCACTTGAAAGGAGTGTTTGGACCCTTGGACGGTGAAGAGAGGGGAAGTGAAGGGGCAGGTGTTGCATCTTCTGCGGTTGCATGGGATGGTGCCGTGGGAGGGGGTTGAGGAGTAGGGGGTGATGGAGGAGTGGACCAGGGTGTCACAGAGGGAACGATTCCTACGGAATGCCGCCAAGGGGGGGTGAAGGGAAGATGTGTTTGGTGGTGGCATCATGCTGGAGTTGGCGGAAATGGCGGAGGATGATCCTTTGATTGCGGAGGCTGGTTGGGGTGATAAGTGAGGACAAGGGGGACCCTATCATGTTTCTTGGAGGGGGGAGAAGGTGTGAGGGCGGACCCACCAGCCTTGTCACTGACTAGTATTCCAGAGACCCAGGGTAATGCTCTGAAGGACTCGGGTTCGAATCCCACCACGGCAGATGGTGAAATTTGAATTCAATAAAAATCTGGAATTAAAAGTCTGATAATGACCATAAAACCATTGCCGATTGGTTCACTGATGTCCTTTAGGGAAGGAAATATGGCTCACAGCAATGTGGTTGACTCTTAAATGTCCTCTGAACAAGGGCAGTTAAGGATCGGCAATAAATGCTGGCCTGGCCAGCGACACCCACTTCCCATGAAAGAATAAAAAAGTAACTAGTAAAGAAAACAAAATTTATATGCAACCACAATTCTATCTTTCTGAGAACATGATCAGAACAGGTTGTGAGAACATTTGCAATCCTAAGTATGCTCAAAATAAAAGGGACCACATTTGGTACTGATACTTGTACTTCTAGCAGAATAGTGTTTTTATTTAAAAGTACGCTTTATTAAGTACAAAGCAGAATGAAATGCCACTGAATGAATAGCTGCAAATGATCTAACTCTCTGCTTTCAATCTGCTTGTTTATTGGGACTGTCAGGGAAATACTGCACCACACAACTGATGGAAATTAACAGGGCAATTGGCTGAGGCAAAGGTAAAGTAAAGGGCGGAAATATATAACAGTCTTTTTCCAACTAAAGGTACAATTTCTACGGAGTCAAACAAATTTCAGCGTTAGATAACAGCGATACTCCCAGTCCATGGTGCTAAATTACTGTAATTTCCTTTTATTAGAATCACAGACAGAAAGTTTAAGATTCTATACATTGCTTATAAATGCTTCCCCCTCCCCCGTCCCGCCCCTTCCCTGGCACTGGTGCAGGCACATAATTCAGGAAGGTTCCAAAGACATGTTCCTATAGTAAGCGTTGAATTCTTGCATAAAAATGATTTGTTCTGGTTAATTTTAAACATTTTAATTTCACAATTCATATTCAATTTAATTTTTAAAAATCTATTAGACAAATAATAGTCACATCTAAATTTATCCATATTCAACTGACCAACCAAAAACTTCCAGAACAGTTACTCTGCCTTGACAAAGTATCCTCCCCCATATTTCAGAAAAATTCTTCCTCCTCTAAACTGATTTATTGAGATTCTAAGATTTCCTGCTTGCAACCTTTATCATAGAATCTGCTCCAGTAGTAAAGCAGCAATATTAGTTATAAGCTGCAGTGAGCACCAGCAGTACACAGATCAGCAGAGAGCAGAATGTTAATTATTTTCCACCCAATGTGGCCTGGTCTTGAGACTATTGATTCACTGCCTCAGGGATTAAACCAGCATTAGTTTATACACAGTACTTATTGTTGGTAATGGTCCTGCCCCACTTGCGGATCTCACCTGGGAAATAGATGGTAGAAAATGGAGGATGGATCATCTAGTAATGCTTTTGTGTGCATGCCAACCAAGGGCATATTGGCATGAATTTAGGAGTGGATTGAGAGTGACATCAGCTAGGGAAATACATCTGTTCTGATGGGAGAAAAGATGTAAAGGCTCTAAGTGAAAGAGAAAATAAAATTTAAATGCAGAAAAATAGCCATCACCTTTGGAATTAAAAACAGCAATTTTTAGATTCAAACACCCTTGCAAGTCCATCCACTGTTCACTATTAAACTCTTCCAGTCTTCTAATCGCTGGCTAAATTTACCTGTTCTGCACTCAAGGATATTGTCAGTCAGAACATCATCATATGCAGTACATGCCATTTATCTATAAAAAGAAGTGATTTAAAAATTCACAGTTCAAATTATGTGATCTGATTGAAGAACCTGGACATCTATGATACTCAGAAAAGCAAGATGTCCAAGAAATGGGATCATTAATTCCAAATACATTTAGGGCAAAATTTTTAGCTCGGTGGGCGGGCGCATGCCTGGCCTACTCGAGCATGAAATTACACAAGTTGATGTCAGGCAAGCGTCCCAACGTCAACGCACAGTTGTGCGATAGCTCAGTTGGAGGGCGTGTGTCAGAATCGGCAGCGTGCCTGCTGACTTTTAAAAGGCCTGTTAAGGCTATTAGAGAATCAAATTAAGTTAAATTTTTTGCTGCCTGGCCAACCTAGCATTTGGCGGGCAGGTGAAAAGGCCAAGCAGACTTTGGATTTTTTTGGAAACCTCATCCGCAGGCAGGATGAGGTTCCCAAAAGCAAATAAAAATTAAATAAAAGTTTTAAAAATTTATTATTAACATGTCCCCCCTGCTCGTGTGACAGAGTCATGTGAGGGGACATGTTTCATTACATTTTTCAAATTTTTTTTTAAAAAAATGCTTCATCTCCCTGAGGCAGCTCTGTGCCTCGGGGAGATTTTCAAGTGCTCACTCGCGCGCATGCGTGAAGCTCGCACTCGCCCTGCTCACTCTCTTCCCTCAGCCCACATAGGCAGTGCTTAGTGCTGCCACTCACATTTCATGCTGGGCGGGTATTAATTGGCTCGCTAGCATGAAATTGCCTTCCAGCCTTGATCGTGGGCGGTGGTCAGCTTCCTGACCACCCCCGCCCATCCCCGCCATAGCGGCCCAACCTGGGCTAAATTCTGCCCTTACTGTACAGAATAAGAGAAATTTTATAGTGCCTTCTAATCAGTAACACTTAAGAGCTGAGTCGATATTGAGAGACCACCAAGTTTTATGCTCAATGTTCCACAGTTACGCTGGTCGCACTCAGTTCTATCTCACCACCATCTCTCGATTCCTCCACGGTCTCTGATTTGTCAGATTGCTTGTCCAACATCCAGGGACAGGGCGAGGAATCATGGACCCTGGTGCTTCCTCTGCTTCTGGGCCCTGTATTTCCCATTCCCTGCCCCATTTAACCCCCCCTCCTCACGATATTTTTTCCCCTTTCAAGATTCACCAATCAATTCACTAAACAATCACAGAGGTCCCACTAAAATGATAACGCCCATTATTGGCATCTGGTTAAAAGTATCTTCCAATATATATGCAGCATGGGTCATTAATATTCAGATTGCAGTGTTAGTTTGTGTACACCCCTAAAGGTGATCCTACCATGACTATTAAACAAACCAGAGAGTACAAATTTTACTTTAATGGAATCATGCAATATTGTTAATTTGACAGGGAATTATCCTATTAGTTATTTATAACACTTTGCAGACAATAACACTGATTTCGATGTCTGCTCTGCCCACATCAACATGTTTTGCACAATGCACCAAATGGACACGATGACGATCAATTCTTATTTGGAGGAAAGATTCAAGACTTGCAGCCCGGATAACGGCGCAAGACTTCTTCCATTCCGTAGAAGAAGTAGACACCTTTCTCCTGCCTGGGTACTCAATATCATTCAATATAATTATATTTCATTCAAGAGGTATAATTGGATTCTATTTTATCAGTAATCTCACAGGATAGAAAGATCAAGTGACTCCTGAGCAACAAAGTGGCATGATTGAACAATAGGCCTTCACTGTCATTGACAAGCATTGGAACTCTCAGGTGTCTCTGTGCAACACAGCTTTTAAGAGGCCAGAGGACAAAGACTGAATGGTTCACAATTGTACTGTGTTCTCTTGATCAGCAAGTCTGAAGACTCTGCTGATTGCTGCTTCTCACTACAATATATTTTCAATATCTACTATACAACACAAAATTATCACAATATTTCAAGAGCTCAATAAAACTTAAAAGCACCAAGATAGAGTGGGGTAGTAGGTAAGTAAGATAAAAGATTATTGAGAATCATGTGCAATGCAAACAGGTTACTGATTCACTATGAGCCCACTACACACTCTTGCCCTTTGCAATTTCATCCCTCAAAGCCTGTTCACTATAAACTTCCATTAGCAACAAAACAGAAATTTAGCCATGATTCCACTCTCTGTTCGCAAGATAATTATCCATAATCATCCATCCAGAATGACAAACATATGTATTAGAAGCAGGAATAGGCCATTCGGCCCCTCAAGCTTGCTCTGCCAATTGATAACATTGCCTACATTATACTAGTGACTGCAACTCAAAAGTACTTAATTGGTTGTCAAGCAATTTGGGACATCCTGAAAGGTGCTGTATAAATGTAGGTTTTGTCTTCCCTTTATTAGGCTTGCATGCAGTAAGCTGAGTGACTGTAGCAACAGTGAAGCTGAAGGCCCAATGCTGATTCTGTAAGGGTAATTAATCACAGAGCAATCAATTGATGTTAGGAAAGTGGCTACAAAGAAATCACTACATTTACAAAGCAATTCAGCTCTGGCTAATACAACTTTACCATTCTGACTTCTTTGGCGCCAACCCATAATATGCCACAAATGGCATCTGCCCCTTTTACTTGTCAATCAGACATCCTGCAGCAGCTCAGGAAAAATGTAGATTGAATTGTTGATCTAAATTTTTCAGAAAAGAATGATACATGGTACAAAAATTCAGTATGTCCTTAGCTCAAGAACTAAATTGTTTCCCCTTCTCCCAGAAGCTGTCATACAAATTGTGTTGTATATTGTGAATTTACAGCCTATCCCTACAGGTTCCATATGATGTTGCATTACATTTGTAGCAATAAATGTGCAAGTTCTATTTTTTTTTAATTCTAATTGCTGTTTGAGGTGTGAGAGAAACAGGCAAATTAAGAAAAATGTATTTAATAAATTAAAAAACTCCATCAGCTAAAAAAGAAGCATTTGACGGCAATAACCTGAGAGAACTCAATTCTAGAAGCACTTAACGTCAATGGATTGGGTATCTATAAAGGGCCTTTATGGTGAAAGCCCCTTATGCTGTTTCTCTGGAATTTCAATGAATTTTTTTGCCAAAGTTACAATGGATGATCGGAAATCCGCCCCCAGAGAAATTTTAGTCCCACAGTGTAACCCACCTTCTGCTAGGTTTTAAACGAGATGGTGTAGGATGGGGTGAACATAGGATAGAGTAGAGATTTCTAAAACCTTTAAATAAGCAACATCTTAGTGACAAATAGTGATTTAATTCCCAGGCTTTGCAAGAGTAATGAAATGGGCAAAAGTGAGTCAACACCTGGTTTTTAGTTTCTTACATTTATTTTGCTGAGGCCCAAGATTCTCTAGCTTCTGGTATATCCACAGCATGTCATCAGAATTATGCCTACTTTAGACATAATGAAAATTGAGGCTGCTATTTATTGATTATTTATTTTTTAATTCATTTCATGGGATGTGGGCTTCACTGACTAGGCCAGCATTTTTATTGCCCACCTCTAATTGCCCTCGAGAAGGTGGTGGTGAGCTGCCTTCTTGAACCGCTGTTGTCCCTGTGGTGTAGGTACACCCATAGTACTTTGAGAGAGTTCCAGGATTTTGACCTAGCAGCAGTGAACGAATGGCAATATATTTCCAAGTCAGTTTGGTGAGTGGCTTGGAGGGGAATTTCCAGCTGTGGTGTTCCCGTGTTTCTGCTGCCCTTGTCCTTCTAAATGGTCGTGGGTTTGGAAGCTGCTGCCTAAGGAGCCCTGGTGAGTTTCTGCAGTACACCTTGTAGATGGTACGCACTACTGCCACTGTTCATTGGTGGTGGAGAGAGAGAGAATGTTTGTGGAAGGGGTGCCAATCAAGCAGGCTGCTTTACCCTGGATGGTGTGAAGCTTCTTGAGTGTTGCTGGAGCTACACTCATCCAGGCAAGTGGAGAGTATTCCAACACACTCCTGACTTGTGCCTTGTAGATGGTGGACAGGCTCTGGAGAGTCAGGGGCTGAGTTACTTGTCACAGGATTCCTAGCCTCTGACCTGCACTTGTAGCCACAGTATTTATATGGCTAGTCCAGTTCAGTTTCTGGTCAATAGTAACCCCCAGGATGTTGATAGTGGGGAATTCATTGATGGTAATGCCATTGAATGCCAAGGAGCGATGGTTAGATTCTTTCTTGTCGGAGATGGTCATTGCCTGGCACTTGTGAGGTGCGAATGTTAATTGTCACTTGTTAGCCCAAGCCTGGATATTGTCCAGGTGTTGTTGCATATGGATAAGGGCTGCTTCAGTATCTGCAGAGTCGCGAATGGTGCTGAACATCATGCAATCATCAGCGAACAGCCCCATTTCTGACCTTATGATGAAAGGAAAGCCATTGATGAAGCAGCTAAAAATTGTTGGGCCTAGGACACCACCCTGATGAACTCTTGCAGTGATGTCTTAGAACTGAGATCATTAACTTTAAGCAACCACAACCATCTTCCTTTATGCTAGGTATGACTCCAACCAGCAGAGAGTTTTCCCCCTGATTCCCATTGATTCTAGTTTTGCTAGGGCTCCTTGAGCTCCTATGCCACACCTGGTCAAATGCAGCTTTGATGTAAAGAGCAGTCATTCTCGTCTCACCTCCAGAGTTCAACTCTTTTGTCCATGTTTAGCAAAGGCTGTAATGAGGTCAAGAGCTGAGTGGCCCTGGCGGAACCCAAACTTAGCGTCAGCAAGCAGGCTATTGCTAAGCAAGTGTCACTTGATAGGCCTGTTTATGACCCCTTCCATCACTTTACTGATGATGGACAGTAGAGTGATGGGATGGTAATTGGTCGGGTTGGATTTGTCCTGCTTTTTTGTGTACAAAACATGCTTGGGCAATTTTCCACATTGCCAACTAAATGCCAGTGTTGTAGCTGTGTTGGAACAGCTTGGCTAGGGGCATGGCAAATTCTGGAGCACAAGTCTTCAGTACTGTTGCCAGAATATTGTCTGGGCCGATAGTCTTTGCAGTATCTAGTACTTTCAGCCATTTTTTGATATCATGTGGAGTGAATCTAATTGGCTGAATGGTTAATTGGCTAACTGGTATCTGTGATGCTGGGGACCTCCAGATAAGGCTGAGATGGATCATCCACTTGGCACTTCTGGCTGAAGACTGTTGTGAATGCTTCAGCCTTATGTTTAGCACTAATGTGCTGGGCTCCTCCATCATTGAGGATGGGGATATTTGTAGAGCCTCCTCCTCCAGTGAGTTTTTTTAAATTGTCCACCATCATTCATCACTGGATGTGGCAGGACAGCAGAGTTTAGATCTGGTCCGTTGGTTGTGGAATCGCTTAGCTCTGTCTATCACTGGCTGCTTACGCTGTTTGGCATGCAAGTAGTCCTGTATTGTAGCTTCACCAGGTTGACACCTCATTTTTAGGTATGCCTGGTGCTGCTCCTGGCATACCCTCCTGCACTCTTCATTGAACCAGGGCTAATCCCCTGGCTTGATGATATTAGTGGAGTGGGGGATATCCTGGGCCATGAGTTTACAGATTGTACTTGAGTACAATTCTGCTGTTGCTGATGGCCCACAGCGCCTCATGGATGCCCAGTCTTGAGTTGCTGGATCTGTTCGAAATCTATCCCATTTAGCACGGTGGTAGTGCCACGCAACACGATGGAGGATATCCTCAATGTGAAGGCGGGACTTCATCTCCACAAGGACTGTGCAGTGGTCACTCCCACCAGATACAATCATGGACAGATGCATCTGCAGCAGGCAGGTTGGTGAGTATGAAATCAAGTATGTTTTTCTCTCTTGTTGGTTCCCTCATCACTTGCTGCAGACCCCGTCTTGCAGCTTTGTCCTTTAGGGCTTGGCCAGTGGTGGTGCTACCGAGCCACTCTGGTGATGGACACTGAAGTCCCCCCCGACAGAGTACGTTCTGCACCCTTGCCACCCTCAATGCTTCCTCAAAGTGGTGTTCCTCAAAGTGGCGTTCAACATGAAGGAGTACTGATTCATCAGTTGATGGGGTGGTGGTACATGGTAATCAGCAGGAGGTTTCCTTGCCCATGTTTGACCTGATGCCATGAGACTTCATGGGGTCCCCAGTCAATGTTCAGGAGTCCCAGGGCAACTCCCTCCTGACTGTATACCACTGTGCTGCCACCTCTGCGGGGTCTCTCCTGCCGGGGATGATGATGGTGGTGTCCGGGACATGATCTGTAAGGTATGATTCCATGAACATGACTATGTCAGGCAATGTCAGGCTGTTGCTTAGTCTGTGAGACAGCTCTCCCAATTTTGGCACATGCCCCCAAACGTTAGTAAGGAGGACCTTTCAGAGTTGACAGGGCTGGGTTTGCCGTTGTCATTTCCGGTGCCTAGGTTGATGCCAGGTGGTCCTTCCAGCTTAATACCCTTTTTTTATTTGACTTTTTAGCAGTTTGGTACAACTCAAAATGCATTTAAGAGCCAGCATGACAGTTCCGATATTTTAAAATCTGGTCTTTCAGGCCCAAAGCTCCGGGTTCTCAGTCTCCATTTACAACACCAAGCCCAGTTCCCACTAACTCCTGGGCTCTGCTATTTTACACCATGTGCACCTCCCTCTCCCGGGCCATGCCAACATCCAATTTTGGATAAACAGAAATTTCCTCCAACTAAAAATATTGAGAAGACCGAAATGATTATCTTTCGTCTACCATGAAATCCTTTCGCTGACCACCACTTCCATCCCTGGTAACTATCTGAAGGTGAACTTGACCATTCATAACCTTGGTGTCCTTCCTATTCCTTATATGAGCTTGCGCTCATCCAAAACTCTGCCGCCCACATCATAACTTGCATGATGTCTTGTTCATCCATCACCTTGTGTGTGCTGACCTATATTACTGGCTTTTGGTCAATTTTAAAAGCCTCATCCTTGTTTTCAAATCATTCCATGTCCTCACCTCTCTCCTATCTTTGTAACTTACTCCAGTTCTACAAGTTTAAGATCTTTTGTGTTCCTCCAATTATGGCCTTTCACCCATCCCCGATTCGAATTGATCCACAGTTGGTTGCCGTGCTTTCAGCTCCTTGGCCTTGCGCTATGGAATTCCCTCCTTACATCTCTCTGCCTCTTGAGCTCTCTCTCTCCTCCTTTGAACCTACAGCTTTGGCCAAATTTTTGGTCATCTATCCTGATACTGCCTTCAGTGGCCTTGTGTCACAAATGATTTTTATTGACAACAATCTTGTTTAAGCGCCTTTGGATGGGGGAATGGGGGGCTTTGCTACATTAAAACGTGCTACAAAATGTAAGTTGTTGTTGAATATTTAAAATTATAAAATCACACTCTTCGAAAGGAGTCTGTCTTGTAAACGACATGAGTTTGTGTACTACCCTATACTTAGTAGCTACATCCTCATTTACATTTATTTTTGTGATTCCCGCTATTACACGCAACTGGAAATAGAAGTCACTCTATGAGCATTTGAAAGCATCAGTTTGAAGAGTGTTCTGGTAACATCATGGGAACATCAGGCAATTGTGTGTATTTCAAAATTTTAAGCTAGATGGCAAATGCTGACACATTGTAATAAGGAAAATTTAAGAAACCTTTTAGAGGCCTATTTTTACACTGTTGAACATCAATGCATGTCAATTAAGTGAAAGTTAAAAGAAAGCATACGGGTGAATAGTTTTTGTGCCTCCAATTATACACAATTGTATAAAAAAGTATATAATATACGCACCAAAATTTTGATTTACTTAACTTCTTTTCTTACCCACAGGTGAAGACTATTCAATTCTCCCTTCCCCTGTTTGGTCACTTGATGTTCTTGCTGATAAGGGGCATCTTAACAAGGATCCACAGAAAACAACAGGACAGTGACTTTAAACTCCAAAAGTTTTTCTAGAGCTGTTGCACTCCAAATTCTGCAATTCCAACCTATGGTCTGATTTCTCAGGTTCCCACATCTCTGATGTGTGTTCATAACAAAGGGGACCTCATTTGAGGATATCTGCATGGAAAAACACCAATCAAAATTCTGATGTGTACTTTATAAAGTCCACATCAGCGTTGGGGTACCTTGCTCCCTACCGATACATATTATCAGGTGTACTGCCTGTAAATTTTTTTAATACAGAGTGATGGTGTGCGAGATAAGTTAACTTGAATAATTTGTCAAACCAGGAAATGGTTGAGTTCATAAGCTGAAAATGTCCATAAGCTTTGTCTGAAATAGCATCTTTAACTGAAGCTATTAGATAAATCTTTTTTCCAGCTGAATCATATTTCCACAAATGAATCATGAGTTTTTTTATTTGTTCATGGGGTGTGGGCATCGCCGGCTCTGCTAGCATTTATTTCCCATCCCCAATTGCCCTTGTTCAGAGGGCATTTACGAGTCAACCATATTGCTGTGGGTCTGGAGTCTCATGTAGGCCAGACCAGGTAAGGACAGCAGATTTCCTTTCCTAATGGACATTGGTGAACCAGATGGGATCTTATGACAATCGGCAATGGTTTCACAGCCATCATTATACTTTTAAATCCAGATTTTTATTGAATTCAAATTCCACCATCTGCCATGTCAGGATTCAAACCGGGGTCCCTAGAGCATTACTCTGAGTCTCTGGATTACTAGTCCAGCAATAATACCACTACGCCATCACCTCCCCTAGTGTTGCATCCCCTGGTGTTCTACAGTCCAGTTTATTTGCATTTCCACTGGAGGAATTTCAGCACAACATCAGGAATAATGTGCTGGTTGGGGAGATGGGTCTTGGAAATGTAAATTACAGCAGGAAATTAGCGAAGTAGCAGCAGAGTCGGAAAATGTTTGGCTTACGAGTTCATAGTTTGATAGTTGCACTGGATGGCTAACGTGTCATTTTAGTTAACTATTCAACAATGCCTCCTACTGGAAGATATGGTATAGACAGTCATAAAAAGAACAAGGGCATTGCAAGGAAGAAAAAGAAGAACAGCGTATAATTTCAATGAGACCAACTTTCAAACCTTCCTCAAGGACAAGGAGCATGGGAAAGAGAGACTGCTGGGCTTCCACAGGAAAAAAAAATGTCTCTTGATTCTATGTGGAGGGAGGAAGCACTGTTACCGAGTACCAACTCTTAGAATTGCAGACTAGTGCTGGCAAATTAACAGATCAACCACTCTTGCTGTTCCCTGTGTATCCTGCTGCAAATTCTAAAAATAAATGCTGACCAGCTAACTTTTCACAGTACATTTCAGTTCAAGAGGGCCCTAATTAGAGACCCTTTCTATTGTCGTCATTTTGCTTCCATTTACTTCAATGCAAAATCTTAAAATTCTTTCCTTCACTTTAACAGAAGTTAAATGCTGCTGCAAACCTTCTCCACCCTAGGTTTCTTACACAAATCAATTATTGAATTTTTGAAAGAAAACAAAATTAATTGACTCTTAAGCAGGTTTTGTAATGTGGCATATATATAATATTAATCTTTCAGTATCAGTAACGTATGCAATGTTCGATACAATAAATTGCTGCAAGTAATTATAGTGATAGGTGAACCACTGTTAACGATTAGTCTATAGTGGTTTGTTCAAAACAAAAAAACTGCACTACAGATCCTGAATACCTGTGAGCAATTTCAAGGGGAATCAATGAATATTAATACAAGTCTTTCACTGATGATAAAGCTTATGCCAGGTATGACTGAAGCATTGGTGAAGTGCATACATCAAAATTCAAGATGAAACAAGTTTAAAAAAAATCCAGCCAACCCCTCAACTGCTGATAATTAACTCAATTGTGTTTTTTTATTAATGCAATAAAAGCTTTGCTATAATGTTAAATATGAGAATCCACATTTTTACAACATTTGAGCAGAACTAGGTCATTCATACATGAGCCTGTACGGCCGTTTAATTAGAACATGCATGATCAGCACCTTAATTCCATCTACCTGCCTTGGTTCCGTAACCCTAGATGAACAAAAAAAACTATTAATCTCAGTTTTCAAATATTCAATTGAGCTGGCAGCTCAGTTGCTTTTTGGAGTGTGAGAGTTCTGGATTTTTAATACCATATGTCCAAAGCAGCTTTGTATATCAGATCTGCTACATACAAAGAGATAGGTGTTGCAAAAATTACTAATGGACTTAAAGTAACCCGTTAATTCAATCACATCCCCTTGCTACAAATCATTCAAGCAAATTAATGGATTATTGCATTGAAAGTTTATTGTTGGGATTATTTCACTCAGCAGAAAGATTTACCATAAGTAACTCATGTCTCCAGAACTTGTCAATGGGCAACATGGACTTATGAACTAAAAGATCCCTTTGGGTACAATATCTTAATGTGTAAGTAAGTTAATCCAAAAAAAAAGTAGAATCTGCCTCAAAATGAATGTTTAAGTGGGCATCATTTTTGTAAACATGTCAAATGTTTAACAGTTAATAGCAATGGTGCATCTGTATCACAAGATTGAAGAGTTTTCTTTGCAATGCACCACCATTTCTTACCAGCCTGAAAATTATTCAATGGGACAAACATTTTTGTTGATGAAAAAGGAAAAGAGCATTTTTACTATTCTTCAGGTCAGCTCATGAAAGAAAAACTCTGAACGTAAAGGCGTAAAGTAAAAACAGCTGATACCAAAATACAACTTGAAAGCTGTTACAAAGGCCAGGATTTTCCAGTCATCAGGCGGGCTTGGCCAGAGCGGGCGGGGGCGGTTGGGGTGCCGACCGCCACCCGCGATCAGCTCCGCACTGCGATTTCACGCGGGCGGGCCAATTAAGGCCCGCCTTGCGTGGATCACGAGCGGTAGCACTACCTGTGCGGGCGGGGGGAGGAGGGAGAGTGGGCCTGGCGTGCAGTTCTTAATTTTTAATTTCAAAAGGAAGTTTTTATTGAATTTGTAGTAGCTTTAGGAAACCTCATCCTGCTCGTGGATGAGGTTTCCTAAAAAATATAAAGACCGCTTGGCCTTTTCGTCTGCCCACCAACCGTAAGGTTGGATGAGCAGCGTAAAATTCTTGGATGAGCAGTGTAAAATTCAGGTTAATTACCTTGTTAATGGCCTTAATGGGCCTTTCAACGAAATATCGCGTGAGTTCGCGATGACATTTGGATGCAGACCGGATGTCATCGTGTGTCATTTTACGTTCCGGCATGTCGGGCGCACACCACCGAATGTAAAGTTCTGCCCAAAGTTTTGTTTTGTTTCAATAGAACATTTCAGTTAAAAATAACCTGAAGCAATATATGAAAAGCTATGGAATATTTTTCCTTACACATAAACAAGAAGAGCAATGAAATTCTGTCGGCTAAGCCAGGATCACACCCATCAATTCCTTCCTGCACTTTCCCACCACCACCCTCAACCCCACTTAATCAAAAGTGCATGGGGACTGTGGGCACACTTCTAGGCTCCAGCATCCAATACTCCTATGCAGCTGAAAAGTTTGCTGCCAAAAAGTTGGGGGTTTAGGGATTGAGGCAGGGTGGTTGGGGTGAACTTGCCCAGGACCTTCAACACCCCTGACCCTGAAATTTCAGCCATATCCTCTTCAGCTTTCTGTGCAAGAGGGGTTAATATAAAAATTAAACCTTTCTCTGAGATTGCAAGCTTCTCCCTTGCCTGGATCTCACCCAATGGTTCCCATTGATACCAATCTGGAGACTTGTATGTCTCAACATACTGATTTCAAGTCCAACATTTGGTCCTAACCGAGCAAAAGAGGCAGGAACTAACAATGTAGAAAGTCTCCATCTCTGGCTCTGCCCTGTGGTCACCTCCTTGGCATTATTTGTCATTTAGAGGGCAGACAGAGCTACAGCACGAGTCTGGCATTAGGCATTAGGATTTTTAATGCAATAGTATATTTGCAATGGGTATTACATTGTTTCCACTCTCCCACAGGCTTTGCAATTCTGCCATGCTAAATCTGAATATGCCCCTTTATTTCACTACAAAATAAATTAAAATCCTCCCCACAGTGAATAGAAGTTACATCATCAGACAAAACAATTGTATCTATCATGGTCTAACTGTTACCACAAACATTGTTTCAAATGTTATCATGTCAAGTTGAATCCTTTTAAAAGGACATGTAAAAAAGTGAAACGAAAGAGTAATTGACAAGGATGTGTGACTGGAGTGAAAAGATAGTTAAGGATACGTCATTGAATCCGAACCCCGTTGGAGTATTAATGAGTTTATATCATCCAAGTTTGGCAGATAATATTTTAAAAAAGACTTTGATGCAGATTCTAATTATGCATAGAATATACAACAGGGAGTGATCCAGTCACCAACTCTAATTAGTGAAATTATTGTTATACAGAATAGATACAGTTGGGACAAGGAGAGATGGTCCCATAAGTGATGTTCTAAAACTAATCTTCATCAGTATTTAATTTTTTGGAAAATAATTCATTACTTAATCTACAAAATTTCCCATTTGAGAAAATGCACTCAATTTTAAATCTCAGAAAACAATCTCCAAAAAATGTCTAAAAATTCATGCAAGTATGTGTGCAACACAAGCATTTCCTCTAAATGACAATTAACAACTTGGAGGGAGTACTTGCATTTTCCAATGCTGTCCATTGGAAAGAAACAGATGCAAACAGCACCTTAAAGATAAAGATCCTGTTCATCTTGAAAGTGCATACTTGCAGTATTTTTCAGGCTGATTCTTCTCAGCAGCCTAGCCATCTATGTACTTTCACTTCACTTGTCACGTTAAGGTCCCTCTGCCTCATGTTTGATGTAGGTCAAGCACTCATGCTATTAACAATTTGGAAATGAGAACACAATTGAAAAAGACTGAAATCTGGTTGAAACTCTCAAGCACTAGATACAAAAGCAAAGAATTTATTCTTGATGATTCCTTTTAATGGATTTTTTAATGACAGTAAACTAGTAGTCAGTCAAAATGAGATTGTCCACCATCGTAATTGTTACCATTTATGAAGTTACTACACGACTCACATTCCAAGGAAAAGTGTGCCAATGAAAAACAAGCACACATAACAAAATCTTACAAATATAATAGATGTTACACCAGTGAATCATCAGCTCAGATCTTCCGGTCTCCGAATCGTTGGAAGCTGGACATATGACTCAAGGTGCGCTTTGGGACCCCGTGGAAGTCCCAATGCGGTTACCTCTAGATTAGAATCGGAGACTTCGGAGACTTCTGCGGTACTTACCTGAATAGTTATCCAGGAAATGTTAAACCTAGTCTAACTCCTGGGTAACTACAAAACTGACACCCCCAACCACAAACACCTCCCTGCCAACACCCCCATCAACCCCCCATGACCTCACAACCTGACTTGACTATCCCTCCCAAACCAACTTGACTACCCCTCCATGACCCAACTACCCCCTGATCTGATCTCAACAGCCCCCAGTCTGACTACCCCTCCCTAACCGACTACTGTCCCGATGAGACCTGACTACCCACCTCCACCCAACTACTCCTCCTGACCCAACTACCCCCAACCCACCTCATCCATCTGCCATCCTACCCAGCTGCCACCTCACCCACCCAACTCACCTATCCACTTACCCACTTACTTCATCCACCTACCCATCCCACCCATTCATTCATTCATCCTCTCACCCATTCACTAACATTCACACTAGGCATTTAAACTTTTCTCTTAGCAGCTAGTGCTGTAAAAAGGGGGTGTGTTCTTTCTTCCCCTGATACTACAACGCTGCCATGGAGATCTAAAAGGGACTGTACATTCCTCATTTCTGGAGAACCCAGGCTCGGAAGACCCGGCAAGAATTGTGAAGCAGTGATGTATGGAAATGTTTGAGTGGAGTGGGAATCCAACGATGATTGCGGTTCTGCAAAAGATCCAGACCAATATCTTGGGAACATATCTTGGGAACTTTTCCCATAACCTATTGTAATCTCTTCATTACTGCCTGATGGTGCATTGCCGTATGTCAAGAATTTCTACATGACATCTCTAAACCACCCATTTTAGTTTTCTTTTTAAAAGCTATAAAGGCCACAGATACCTTTTTACCATCCAATTACCTTAGTATCTGAAAGCAAGAACCAACACAAAACATGTAAGGGAATTTTAAAATTCAGAGCACAACTATGCCATTTAACTTCCAGATATTTTTCAAAAAGCACAGTAACACCCTGATGCAATCTGCTAAATCCTGATCAATTTACATTTTGAATTGATAAAGGAAGAAACAAGTTGCATTTCTTCAGGACCATCATGTCCTCAGCATGTCTCAAAGAACTTCACAGCTAATCAAGTATTTCTGATGTGTAGTCACTGTTGTAATTCAGGAAAAAGCAGTAGCTAATTAATGCAGAGTGAAGTCCCACAGACAGCAATGTGATAATTAAATAATCTGTTTAGGTGATATTGGTCAAGGGAGAAAGGATGCTCAGGATAGTAGACAAAGTCTCCTGACCTTCAGTGTCATGACTTATAAAAAGGATGATTATTAAAAGGGATGGTTTAACATCTTATTCAAATAATAGCACCACTGATAGCACTCCTTCAGTACTTCTCTGGAGGAGATACTGAGCCGCAGCTTTTTGGCTCAGGTGAGGATGCAACCTTTGAGCCAAGGTTGACAATTGTTGACCCCCAAATGTTTCTGAGCTTAGGTTCAATAAATGTTTTGTTCTCCACGCAAGCACATATAGAATATTAAATAATTGGAGTAGCATTTTTCATGGCAATTAGGAAAGGGCATAAATATGGATTTGCAAGTATTACCCACATTCCTTGAACAAATAAGAAAAGTGCAATATCAGATATGTAACCATGGACAGGAATCGCCCAGCGCAGAAAACAATGCCTATAATACAGACTAAAATATTGATAAATAAGTTTTGTTTATATAATGTTAATTAATTTAATAAATAATGAAATAACATTAGATTGCTATTCTCCTTCAGGCACAATTGTGATCAGGAGGGAGGTGGAAGGCAGCACAGAGGATTGCGATCAGGAGATTGCAACAGAGGAGAGGGGAGGAAAGTGGGGGCAGTAGGAAAAGGAACAATTCAAGCATGATTGGAAGGAAGTTAGCTCCGGCCATGATCACGATTAGGAAAAGTGGGATGAAGGAAGGGTCTGGGCATGATTGCTATCTGGAGCAATAGAGTGGAGAAAGGCTAGAGGAGGAGGCTAGAGGAAGTCTCCAGGCACAATTATGGTCAAGAGGGGTTGGGGGCTGTAGTTGAAGGAGGATAGCTCCAGGCATAACTGAGGCAATGGATGTCAGGGCATGGTTGGCTAAAAGCTGGGGCTAGAGAGGCTGTAAGCTTCCTTGTGAGGCCTCAGGGAATAGGGTTGACAACCATCCAAGTTTGGCCTGGAATCTCCAGGAATTGAAGATCAATCTCCAGAACATGCTGCATACAGCCCTGGAGAAAAATCATTGTGACTTAAAAAAAAAGATCGTGTTTTTTGTCATGTTCTTTGACCATTTCTCTTTGCCAGATATAAATATATTGACAATGAGAAAAAGATGGTTGTTTTTCAGTCAAGCATCATCCAATTGGGTAATGAGTCTTTTTGCTTTCCAATTGGCATAAGAAGGCAGTGTGTCACAAGGATGAATGTGTGGGCCAACTAATGGCAGGAACATGGGACACGTCATATGAGGAGTCTTCCAGGAATATATTTAATCACAGTTGGCAACCCTATTGGGGAGGCATCTGCTCCTGTTGGCTACAAGAAGCTTAAAACAAAGGTGTCAAACTTATCTGGGCCTCTACTAGGCAGCAGAATGTACAGAACTCCCCATGGTGCGGTCAAAAATATGTTGCAGTGCCAAAGATATCATCAGCCCATGGGCAGAATTTTCCCATTGGCGTGCAGGGGCGGTCCCCGGACGCACGTGCGTAAAATGACGCACGGTGACATTGGGCGAGCATCCCAATGTCACCGTGCACCATTGCGATATTTCATTGGGCAGGTGAGCGTTGATCTCCGACGCGCACCCGCCATTAATTAACTGCTCTTAAGGCCCTTGAGGCGCCAATTGATGGCGATTTTTCGGCGCCTGTGCAATCTTCGGGCTGGCGCATGGGCAAAACGGGCAGGCGGGTAGGACACATTTGTATAAACCTCATCCATAGGCGGGATATGAGGGCTCAGTAGGGTCACGAGTGTGTGCTCTGTCAAATATTGATATTTCAAAGTTACTGATACTTGCCCGCGTGATCTGCAATACTTCAAAACGCATACCAGCTGCTTGGTCTGGACTCTCAACCTTCCGGTCAGCACTCTGCAGTGAGGAATCTTTTTTGGGCCTGCATGCTTCAGGAAGCCTTCCCTTAGCCTGAGAATGGGAGCTGAACTCTCTGGAGGCACCTTCTCTGAGGAGGAAGGGAGGGCGAGAAGGGAGAGGAGACCAGGAGTGCACATTCAGCCTCCAGGGGGGCCACCTTTGGGAGAAAAGGCACAGGCACAAGGGTTGCAGGGCCAACAGGTAGTCCAAAGCTGAAGGGGCTACAGAAGACGCCACTATCCTGCTGCCAGGGTATTCAGGCGGTAAAGTAGCTACCTCAATATGGCTGAGGTGCAGCGCTGAAGGAGGCTCCATCTCTCAAGGGAGACAGTCAACTATATCTGTCAGATGATTGGGCCTAAGATCTCCACGAGCTGTGTGGGTGGACACCCCATGCCAGTGGCTCTAACAGGTCACAACTGCCCTCAACTTCCATGCCTCTGGCTCCTTCCAGGGTCGGTGGGTGATCTTTGCGATGTCTCCCAATCAGCTGTCCAAACTTGTGTCAAGCAGGTTACAGGCATTCTGTTCAGGCGTGCATTGACTTCATCCACTTTCATTGGGGCCAGGCAAGCCAGATACAGTGAGCCAGAGGCTTCGCAGCCATTGCTGGCTTCCCCTGCGTCCAGGGTGCAATAGACTGCACATATGTGGCCAGCAGGTGAGTCCGGTGCCTTCGTCAACAGGAAGGGCTTCCACTCCATGAACGTGCAGATAGTGTGTGATCACAGGATGCTGGTTAACATAAGTTCAAGGTGAGGGGCAGGAAGTTTAGGGGGGATGTGAGAAAAAACTTTTTTACCCAGAGGGTGGTGACAGTCTGGAATGCGCTGCTTAGGAGGGTGGTGGAGGCGGGTTGCTTCACATCCTTTAAAAAGTACCTGGATGAGCACTTGGCACGTCATAACATCCAATATGGGCCAAGTGCTGGTAAATGGGATTAGGTAGATAGGTCAGGTGTTTCTTATGTGTCGATGCAGACTCGATGGGCCGAAGGGCCTCTTCTGCACTGTGAGATTCTGTGATTCCACAAGACTTTGCAAGGTACCCAGGCAGCTCTCATGACACCTACATCCTCAGGCGCTCCCAGGTGCCGGGGCTGTTCAGTGCTCCAGCATGGCTGGATGGATGGCTGCTGGGTGACAAGGGCTATCCCCTCAGATGGTGGTTCATGATGCCTCTCCGCCACCCAAGAACAGGAGCTGAGCAGCGCTACACTAGGAGCCACGCCTCCACAAGGGCTGTGGTGAAGACAGCCTTCTCAAGATGCACTTCCAATGCCTGGATTGCTCAGGGGGCGCACTCCAGTACCCCCCAGATTGTATGTCATTGATAGTGGTTGCATGCTGCACTCTCCACAATCTTGCGCTGGAAAGGGGGGGACGCTGTTGACAATGAAGACGTAGACGCATTGGCTGCGGCTGCACACGATGACTCCAGCAGTGAGTCCGAAGATGAGGATGCACAGGGGAATGCTGAAGGGGTAGACGCTGACCCGGGCATACTCCAGGGAGGCAGGGACACCCGGGAGGCTTTAATCCAACGAACCTTCAGCTGGCACAGCACATATGCACTTCCAGGACAAGCCTGGGCTGTAGGTTCCATATTTAAGACCAAGTGCAAAATCTGCCTGGTTAGGAACATTAACTAAGGTCCTTGTTAATAAAGCTGAATGTCCCACAAAACACTCATTACATTATTGGAAACCATCCACCTGCAGGAGAAAAAAGGCACCCTCAGCCATGGTGACATGTCTGAATTTATTATTGCAACCAAAGAAACTTAATGAAACAAAATAACAAAGGTGTTAAATATCACACCAACTCAAAGACCTCATTGCGGGCCAACACAAAAGCATCAGTGATAAACCTGTGGTGTGCCTAAGGTACCTTATGTTTAAGTTTTCAGGTGCTACGTCTTGGTGCTGACACCTCGCTGGGAGTGGCATCTGAGACAGCCTGCTGGCTCTGTTGTCCAGTTGACCTCGATGACCTTGGTGGTCGTCCTCTGGCCCGTGGAGTCTATGCTGGCCCCGCCTGGGACGGAGCTGCCAGTTCCACAGCTGGTATCTCCCCAGTCATTGCAGCCTCACGGGACGCAACGGTCACTGGCAGGGGGGTGGAGGAGCTGCCGCCCTCATCTGGAGCGCCCTGAGAGGAGCCCGCAGAGAGAACAGGCAGCTGCTGCACCAACTGAGGTCACTTTGGACCTTCCTGCTCACTGTGGACGGATGGGCACCGAGCTGGGAAACATGGTGCCCAAACCATCTCTCACATTGGCAATGACCAGCTGAGGTCAATGCCGATGTGAGGGCTTGCTGGTCAGAGCGCAGCCCCAGGAAGCCCTGATGGATCTCCCGGAGGAGCCTCTCCATGAGAGTCGCCGCTCTCTCCATGGAGCAAGCATGGTGCTCATACATGAGGCTCATTGTTATGGCGATAGTCCGCGTAGACTCCTCCACCGCAGACACCAAGCCAAGCATAGCCTCATGTATCTTCCCCAGGTGCTCCCGCACACCCGACCACATTTCCTGCACTTACTGCGTCGCGGACGACTCCAGAAGCACATCATCAGGCGCCGACTGAGCATGTGCCTGGTCCCCTGCAGTCCACCAACTGCTGGCGCCATGGGCACTCTCTGTCTCTGCCAGCTCCTCCAGCAACTGTGAAGTGCTGTGCCCCATGCTGGAGTCTATTATAAAGGATGTAATAGCAGAGTATTTAGATATGCATAGTCTAATCAAGCAGAGTCAGCATGACTTCACGAAGGGGAAAATCATGCCTGACAAATTTATTAGAATTCTTTGAGGACGTAACGAGCAGGATAGATAAAGGGAAACCAGTAGATGTAATATATTTGGATTTCCAAAAGGTGTTCAATAAGGTACCACACATAGGGCTACTTAATAAGATAAGAGCCCATGGGTCAGAATTTTCTGCCTGTCAGGTGGGTGGAGCGGGAGCAGACCCAATCAGTGCTCCCGATTGGGTCCACGCCGCCAATTAAAGCCTGCCCAGCATGAGGCTCACTGTGCGGGCGGCGTGGGGGTTTCCTGAGTGCACTCAGGGAGATTAGTCTTAAGTCCAAAAAGTTTAATAATGCAGCGAGAACATTTTTATGACATGTCCCCTCATGTGAAACTATCACATGAGCTGGGACATGCGCATTAATTTCAATAAAATTTTTTGTCAAAATTTATCATTCATGAAACCTCATCATGCCCGTGGATGAGGTTCCATGAAAAATGTGAAGGCCACCTGGGCTCTTCGCCTGCCTGCCAATCTTAAGGTTGGATGGACAGCTCCGTTAATTATTTTAATTGAGAGTTAAATGGCCTTAATAGGCCTTTGACAGTTCGGTGGGCATGCAACCGAGTTGGCTGTGCGCCCGCCAAACTGAAAGTTTGAATGACACGCCGTGACATCAGAACGCATGTCCGACATCACCAAGCGTAATTTTATGCCTCGGTGACCGGGCCCCGCCCCCACTCACCAAGCCGAAAATTCAGCCCATGGTGTTGGGGATCGTATATTAGCATGGATAGAGGACTGGCTAACTAGTAGACAACAGAGAGTTGGGATACGGGGAGCATTTTCAGGATGGCAACCTGTAACTAGTGGAGTCCCATAGGGGTTAGTGTTGGGGCCACAATTATTTACAATACATATTAATGACTTGGGTGAGGTAAATGAATGTACTATCACCAAGTTTGCGGATGACACAAAAATAGGTGAGCAGGCAAGTGGTGAGGATGACACAAAGAGCCTACAGAGGGATATAGGCTGGTTAAGTGAGTGGGCAAAAGTGTGGCAGATAGAATATAATGTGGGAAAGTCTAAGGTTATGCACTTTGGCAGGGAGAATAGAGGAACTGAATGTTATTTAAATGGAGAAAAACTGCAGAAAGCTGCAGCACAAAGGGGTTTGGGGGTTCTCGTGCATGAATCACAAAAAGCTAACATACAAATTCAGCAGGTAATAGGGAAGGCAAATGGAACGTTGGCCTTAATTTCAAAGGGAATGGAGCATAAAAATAGGGGAGTCTTGCTAAAACTATACAAGGCACTAGTTAGACCACACCTAGAATACTGTAAACAGTTTTGGTCCTCTTATCTGAGGAAAGATATACTGGCATTGGAGGCAGTCAGAGAAGGTTCACTAGGCTGATCCCGGGGATGGAGGGATTTTCTTATGAGGAGAGGTTGAGTCAGTTGGGCCTGCACTCACTGGAGTTTAGAAGAATGAGCGGCGACCTTATTAAAACATATAAGATTCTTAGGGGGCTTGACAGGATAGATGCTGAGAGGTTGTTTCCCCTTGTGGGAGAATCTAGGACCAGAGGCCATAATCTCAGAGTAAGGGGGCACCCATTCAAAACAGAGATGAAGAGGAATTTCTTCTCTCAGAGGGTAGTCAATCTGTGGAATTATTTATCACAGAGTGCTTAGAGGCTGGGTCGATAAGTATATTCAAGGCTGAGATAGACAGATTTTTAATCATTAAGGGAATCAAGGGTTATGGGGAAAAGGCAGGAAAGTGGAGTTGAGGATTATCAGATCAGCCATGATCTCATTGAATGGCAATGGGCCGAATGGCCTACTTCTACATCTTATGGTCTTAAATATAATGCCGTTCCTTCACTGTCGCTGGGTCAAAACCCTGGAACTCCCTTCCTAATACTAGTACACTGTGGGTGTACCCACGCCACATGGACTGCAGCGGTTCAAGAAGGCAACTCACTACCACCTTCTCAAGGGATGGGCAATAAATACTGGTCCAGCCAGTGAAGCCCACGTCCCACGAATGAGTAAAAAAAAACTGCTGAAATTCCCATGCGATTGTGTGGGCATCTCGGATCAGGGGACAGAACTTCATTTTCAGCCCTGTCACTCTTCTTTGCTGGCCTGTAAAATGTAAAACTTACCTTAATGAAGGTTATCGAAGGTTTCTGGAAGCCTCTATTGCAATCTGAAAACACTGTATGCAACGTTGAAGGCCCACGTTCAATGGGCAAATTATTGTCTAGATATTCAAAAGATCAAAACATAACATCACTCCCGCATCATTTTCACTGAATTTAAACACTGTTGCCTGTTTCAGGAGAGAGACTTTCCCCTCAAGGATACCTCTGGTATCATATCTGAAGTGCAAACGTGGGGAGAGACCCAGCGGAAAGGGTCTCTACCTACTTTGGCTTTGCTTTGAGCTCTAGAAAAATTGGTGCATACAGAGTGCAAAACAAAGAAAAATCATCCTGTTTTGCCTTTTCCTTCCAGAATTTGGGTTTGGTATTTAAGTTCCCCATTCCTCAGCTGGTGCTAAGTGTCCCATATGAAATGTGCTTGCATAGTTTCAAATAACCTTTTTATTGAACAAATGTTTACAACACAAAACTGTTTATGATTTATACAGTGTGGCACTATGATAGTTGTCTAATTCAGTGAGGACATGAGGAAATGGAAAATTGCAAAGCAGCATGTGGGAAATGTAAAATAGCAAAGCAGCATGAACTGATTAGTGGAATCAGTGTGTAGTCAGGTCGTAACAATCTAGATCTTCCACGCTGGTCATGGTAGGTTGTTTGGTTATCACTGGTGTTAAAATAACAGCAATTGGGAAGTTTCAGCCAATAACTTTTCAACACCAGGCTCTACGTGTGCGTCAATTAAGCCTCAACTTAAGCCTTAGTCCTAAGCTGGGGTTTGTGTAGCTCATTCATTTATTTCTACATTTCATTTTTACCAATGGTAGTACTTGCTGGTAGTAGTGCATGTGTGCCAAGTGTAAACATATTAAACTGATCGTCAACATTTCAATCCATAGGGCCGATTCCACAATCTCAGTAGATCTTGGTCTGGGCTAACTGCATGTCTATCACTCAAGAGGAGAGGGGTATACATTTAAATATACATAATGCTTGAAAAATGGTAGATAATTGGATTTTTCAGAATCCCGACTGGAAGTGTACAGACAAAAAATTAGCTCACTTATTTCATGAACTAATGAAAAAGTTTGCTTTCTTTGCTGAGATCCATTACAAAATTTTCAGTGAGGTTTGCAACTTTATGTTGAGCTTGATCTAAGCCAGATTGGAACATTTTCAAAGTCAAGGAAATAGCCAATATCTGCAATTAGATTGCTTTTTCCAACCAAGAACCTCAATAATAGTGTCAAGGCTGAGACACTGTGACTGATATCAAGGGAGAGCTGTCAAAACGTATGTGTGAACATTTGAAACTGCTCACGACATTGCCAATGGTAAATCATATAATACCTTGTTTTATTGGGATAAGACCATTATGCCATACAATATACAATATATTCTACTGCTAGGGTGAATTGGTCTCCCTTTAAGGTTACAACATCTAATAGCTATTAAGCATGATGAGTTTATAAAGATGTTAATTAGAGACAGCAGACTTTCTGACTCCTATATTTTCTTTCCCTGGAGATGTTTTTGTGCGCTTCAAATGACTGAAGTTCTTTCTTACATTTTGATTCAACACCATCTTGCAGACAGTGCGTAATGCGTAATGTTTGAAGTTTGTCCTAATTGTACCATTTTATATCATTTTAATGCATACATAAGCATCTACCTAAGTATATCACCGCTTTCAGCATTATAATTACATTTGAACTATTGAAAATAAATTTCCTTGGCTTTAGAGATGACTGACAATATAACAGTGACATTTTTAAAAGTTTCTCCTTCTCTTGCAGCAAACATTTGACAAAAAAAACTTTTTGGAAAGACAATATTCAGTGATGCAGCTGACCACAAAGCATGCCTAGCTTCAATCATTTTCTCATGGAGGCCACACCTTTGATTTAAAAATGTGTTCTGATCATTACATAAATTTTAAACTTGACTTTCCATAATGAGATCCTATTTCCATCTTGTAAATTAACCATACAAGCCTACCTCCGTAAGCTACAAACTAGAGTTATGTTGAAAGAGTATATGGTCTTCAGTGATATAATGATTATGATATTATCAACATACAAGAAAAAGTATCAGAGTACTTCTAGGGTCGTCTGCTGAACTGTCTGATCTACTTATGGTTTGTGGGCATTGTCTGCTGATTACACAAACCCTCAGTATTTCCCTCTAAATCATTTCTGTAACCACTGAGGCAGTGGCTTACAGTTACAGCCTTAAATGCAATCAACACTTTTTACAGTGAAATACATTGCATACACACACATATACACAATTGGATGCAATGAAAATGGTAAATGGAATTCTTACATGTTTTCTTTTTCATTTAGACAGTGATGCTAGTATGAAGGGTTATTATTATTTCAGTTAAGCAAGTACGTATAATTTCCCAACCTGTTTAATCCAACAATCTACTTAGTAATGAATAGGTGGCTAGACGAAAGCACAATCTTTCAAAGTTAATGCAAAAATCCATATCAAGTGTGTGACCTATCCAGTACAATTTACTCTTAATGATGAATAAGGAACCTCATATAAAATTCCATTCTGACTCTGTGTTTATGATTTTAAAAGTGACACTCTCAGTATCATGAAGCCCAGTATTGCTTAGAATTAAAAATTGGAAAGAAATCTCAGGACTATTCATTAGTAGCAAAAAACATGAGAACCAGACATCTCAATTACACTGCAAAAAAATAATGAAATAGTCCCTTGGGAGTACAAGACTTGAATATTTTTGAAAAGAGAGATGCATGTTGACAGGTCAACCATACTGGTTGGCTGAGGCATTGCCATGGAGAAAGCTATGGGGAACTATAGGCTTCCCAAGCTCCTGGGAAATTCAAAAAAGAAGCAAGGATTGAACACATTCCTTTTGTATGCAGAGTACAAGTCCCTGCGTATGTCACTTCTAAAAAGTGATAATAAATGAACCACATTACAAGATCAACTGATTATCTTAAAAATTGATTGTTAGTTTGGCTATTACCACACAGGACTGTTCAGCAAGTGTTGTTCAATTGCTGAATCACATCCAACAATAGACATTTTGTTTTGGGTTTAGCAAGCTTGGGCTGGTTAAGTATGATCTGTACTTTTGTCTATAAGGAACATGCTGTTTGATTCAATCAGCCAATCACTGGGATGTACAACAGTGGAGTCCGGGAAGAGTGTCCTGCAGTCAGTATCGCGGTGAAGCAGTCTGAGAAGAGCGTCCGGCAGTCAGCATCGCGGTGAAGCAGTCTGGGAAGAGGGTCCTGTAGTCAGCAACGTGGTGAAGCAGTCTGGGAAGAGCGTCGTGCAGTCAGCATCGTGGTGAAGCAGTCTGGGAAGACCGTCCTACAGTCAGCATCACAGTGAAGCAGTCTGGGAAGAGCGTGCTGCAGTCAGCATCACTTCAAAAAGTGATGTCAGCACAAAAGTGAGAGCTGATTGGTGAGTAGTGGGTAAGTGTTTTTCTCCAGTTTTTTTCACCAGTTTAAAATAGATTAAGCTAAGGAAAGAGAAGGGTTAAAATTTTTACTTGGTACATAAATAATTTACCTATTTTTTAAACTGTATTTAACTTAAAGTAAGGTTTTTTTTCAACCAGAGGCATGGCAGGGCAGCTCAGTCCCGTGTTATGTACCGCCTGCAACATGTGGGAAGTCCTAGACGTTCCTTGCGCTCTGACCGACCATGTGTGCAGGAAGTCCCACCAGCTGCAGCTACTTGAGCTCCAAGTTTCAGAGCTTGAGCTGCAGCTGGAGGCACTGAAGTGCATCTGTGAGGCTGAGGGTTTTGTGCATAGCAGGTTTTTAGACGTGGTCACCCCACAGCTTACGGAAGTGCAGACAGAGAGGGAATGGGTGACCATCATTCAGAAGAAAGGTGTCAGGCAGGTAGTCAGGAAATCCCCAGGGTGCATCTTGCTCAAGAACCGTTTTTGTGTGTTGGAAAACGGTGAGAGTGACGGTTCCTCTGGGGAGTGCAGCCACGCTCATGGCAATGAGAGTGGCTCAGCTGCACGAGGGGGGGGAAGAAAAAGAGGGGAAGAGCAATAGTGGTAGGACACTCGATAGTAAGGGGAACAGACAGGCATTTCTACGGCCATAGACGTGACTCCAGGATGGTATGTTGCCTCCCTGGTGCCAGGGTCAAGAATATCATTGAACGGCTGCAGGGCATTCTAAAGGGGGAGGGCAAACAGACAGAGATTGTGGTACATATTGGTACCAATGACATAGGTAGAAAGAGGGATGAGGTCCTGCAAGCAGAATTTAGGGAGCTAGGAAACAGATTTAAAAAACAGGACCTCAAAGGTAGTAATCTCTGGATTACTTCCGGTGCCATGCACTAGTGAGTATAGAAATAGGAGGTTAGTCCAGATCAATGCGTGGCTGGAGAGATGGCGCAGGAGGGAGGGCTTTAGATTTCTGGGACATTGGGACCGTTTCTGGGGGGTGGTGGGGCCTGCACAAGGTGGACGGGTTGCACCTGAACTGGAATGGGACCAACATCCTTGCAGGGAGGTTTGCTAGTGCTGTTGGGGAGGGTTTAAACTAACTTAGCAATGGGATGGGACCCTGAGAGGAGGTTCAGCAGGGGAGATGCACAGCCAAAATTAGAAGAGAGAGCAAGTGAGTCTGGAAGGCAAAGAAATTATAGGTCAGTTAAGGCACAAGGGAGCTTGGCAAGGTTGGATGGTATTTATTGTAATGCAACGAGTCTGACGGATAAGGCAGATGAATTGAGAGCACAAATTAACACATGGAAGTATGATGTCATTACTGTCACAGAAACATGTGGTTGAGAGAGGAGCAGGATTGGCAGCTCAATATTCTAGAGTATAGGGTCTTCAAGTGAGACATAGAAGGAGGTGAAAGGAGGGGGTATCCCAATATTGATCAAGGAATCAATTGCAGCAGTAAGGAGGGATGACATCTTAGAAGGCTTCTCAAATGAAGCCATATGGGTAGAACTGGAAAACAAAAAAGGAGCAATCACATTGCTGGGAGTGTACTATAGACCCTCCAACAATCAGAGAGAAATAGAAGAGCAGATATGTCGGCAAATTTCAGAGAAGTGTAAAAATAATGGGGTAGTAATTTTAGGGAATGAAGCCAGGCAAGTGGTAGAGGTATCAGTGGGGGAGCATTTTACAGATTGTGATCATAACTCAATTAGATTCAAGGTTGTTATGGAAAAGGACAAGGATGGGCCAGAAATCAGAGTTCTAAATTGGGGGAAGGCCGATTTTAATAAGATCAGATATGATTTGGCCAGAGTGGACTGGGAGCAGCTACTTTTAGGTAAATCTGCATCAGAGCAGTGGGACTCATTCAAGAAGGAAATAGGGAGAGTACAGAGCCAACATATTCCAGTAAAAAAAAAGGGTGGGACCAACAAATCCAGGGAACCCTGGATGTCGAGGGATATACAGGATTGGATAAAGAGAAAAAGGGTGGCTTATGGCAGATACCGAGGGCTCAAAACAGCAGAAGACCTAGAGAAGTATAGAATGTGTAGGGGGGAACTTAAAAAGGAAATTAGGAGAGCAAAAAGGGGGCATGAAAAAACATTGGCCGGTAAAATAAAAGAAAATCCAAAGTTATTTTACAAGTACATTAAGAGTAAGAGGATAACTAGGGAAAGAGTAGGGTCCATTAAGGACTATAGTGGTAATTTGTGTGTGGAGCCAGAAGATGTAGGTAGGGTTCTAAATGAATATTTTGTGTCGGTATTCACAAGTGAGAGGGACGACGTGGGTATGGAAATAAGGCAACAGGACTGTGATATAATTAAAGAAATTAGCATTGAAAGGGAGGAGGTTTTAAGTGGTTCGGCAGGCTTAAAAGTAGACTAATCTCCAGGCCTGGATGAAATGTATCTCAGGCTGTTGGGTGAGGCAAGGGAGGAGATAGCAGGAGTGCTGGCAATGATTTTCAATACCTCTCTTGCCACAGGAGAGGTGCTAGAGGACTGGAAGACAGCCAATGTGGGACCGTTATTCAAGAAGGGAGGAAGGGATAAACCAGGGAACGACAGGCCAGTCAGTCTAACCTCAGTGGTGGGGAAACTATTGGAAGCAATTTTGAGAGACAGAATTAATCTACACTTGGAGAGGCAGGGATTAATCAAGGACAGTCAGCATGGTTTTGTAAGGGGACATCATGTCTGACCAATTTGATTGAATTTTTTGAAGAGGTGACCAGGTGTGTAGATGAGGGCAATGCATTTGACGTAGTCTACTTGGACTTGAGCAAGGCTTTTGATAAGGACCCGCATGGGAGACTGATAACGAAGGTAAGAGCCCATGGGATCCAAGGCAATTTGGCAAATTGGATCCAGAATTGGCTGAGTGGCAGGAAGCAGCGGGTGATGGTCAAGGGGTGTTTTTGTGACTGGATGCCTGTGTCCAGTGGGGTTCCACAGGGGTCAATGTTGGGTCCCTTGCTGTTTGTGGTATATATAAACGATTTAGACTTGAATGTAGGAGGGCTGATCAGTAAGTTCGCGGATGACACGAAAATTGATGAGGTGGTAAATAGTGAGGAGGATAGCCTTAGATTAAAGGAGGATATAGACGGACTGGTCAGATGGGCTGATCAGTGGCAAATTGAATTTAATCCGGATAAGTGTGAGGTGATGCACTTGGGCAGGACAAACAAGGCATGAGAATACATGACAAATGGTAGGAGTCTGGGAAGTACCAAGGATCAGAGGGACCTTGGTGTACATGTCCACTGGTCCCTTAAGGTAGCGGGACAGGTAGGTAAGGTGGTTAAGAAGGCATATGGGATTCTTGCCTTTATTAGCTGAGGCATAGAATATAAGAGCAGGGAGGTTATGCTGGAACTGTATAAAACTCTGGTTAGGCCACAGCTAGAGTATTGCGTGCAGTTCTGGAATCCACATTATAGGAAGGATGTGATTGCACTAGAGAGAGTGCAGAGGAGATTTACCAGGATGTTGCCTGGGCTGGAGAGTTTTAGTTATGAGGAGGGATTGGATAGACTGGGGTTATTTTCCCTGGAGCAGAGGAGATTGAGGGGTATAAAATTATGAGGGGCATAGGTCGGGTAGACAGGAAGGAACTTTTCTCCTTGGTGGAGGGATCAATAACCAGGGGGCATAGATTTAAGGTAAGGGGCAGGAGGTTTAGAGGGGATGTGAGGAAGAATTTTTTCACCCAGAGGGTGGTGGGAATCAGGAACTCAGCCTGAAAGGGTGGTACAGGCAGAAACCCTCATAACATTTAAGAAGTGTTTGGATGTGCACTTGCGATGTCATGGCGTACAAGGCTATGGGCCTAGTGCTGGAAAATGGAATTAGAATAGTTAGATACTTGTTTGACCGGCACAGAAGGGCCTTTTTCAGTGCTGTACACCTCTATGACTCTACAACCTACGTACCTGGCATTGCAATGGACTGAAATTCAGACACGATTTTGTTCAATTGTGTGCTAGACAGAGTGTCTTTTAGACTGATAGCAGCATCCTGCCAGTGGAAAATGCCACTTGCGAACAATAGTAGCAACAAAATTGTCTACAGTTGGGTGCAATTCCACGATCAGGCAGCACTAGCTAAACAATCCTGAGTTTGCCAATCGCTATACTAATAAACAATTTAAGATAATGATTGAGCTCATAACATGGTTCATTTATACTTGCTAGAAGCAACATACATTCATACCCAGGGACCTGTTCTCTGCAAACAAAAGAAACGTGTTCAAGCCTCGTGTCTTTTTTGAATTACCCGGGAGATTGGGGAGCTTTCTCCATGGCAATGCCTCAGCCAGAATCAACTTGCCAACCAATCAGCACCCTTTTCTCCTGTAGTATAAATGTAAATTATAACTCTAATCTCATGTAAATCTACTTCAAAAAATCTTTTTTGCCTCTCAGATCCTTTATAAAATTGCTGTGAAGTTTTGTTAACGCTTTGAAAGTGGAGAGTGCCTATCATATTCTCCCAATTTTATAAAATTGTGGGACCTGGTCATTTTCTGCACAAAGCTCTTTCCTGCAAGATGCCATTAGAACCATGCAATTGCATGGGGTCAAGTCGAGCCCATCAAAGGATCTTGAGCCAATCTAGTGATAAGTGTTACGGATAGGAGAGGGTTTAATTTAAACATTCCTGATTTCTCCTCTCACCACCCATCCGAAAGAAAGGTGTTTTAATTCTGATCCCCCACTAACCCCTCAGTTTTGGCCTGATCCAATTTCTATTAATAACCCCACAGCAAACTCGAGATAGGTAAAAGTCAGAGGGTTAGTTTATTTGCACACACTCAAACATGGAAGGAGGATGTCGATACGTAGCCCCAGGTACATTCATGCAATAAAAGAGGGGTAAAGGAAGAGATACAGGGCAAAGACCACAGAGGATAAGAATTATTGTTCCACATGAGTCCAGAGTCCAGAATCAAAGGGCAGAATTTTCCATGCCCGCTGGCAGCGGGTGTGATAGGTGATGGGCGCGGACAATATGGCGCGATTGGTTTCACGATGGCGGGAAGGCACGTGGCAATCGGTGGCGATGGCGAGCTGTGTTTCCCGTCAATGGCCATCGGGGAGATCATTTTAATACATCAGCATATCATTTAAGGCCCTTGGACCCCTGCCGGATCGTCCACCCACGTCGGCGGGAAAGCACGTCAACGTGTTTCACAACAGCACACAGACAACATGCACTTGGCAGCCTGCACTTTTGGGGAACTGCAGGTGAGTGAACATCATCGTTCTGCAGAGCTTGCCAGGGTCGCCTGTTGCTTTGTAGGCTTCAGCGGCACTGGGGGCGCTGGGTGAAGTGTCACCCAGCCACGGAGGTGAATGTTGTCAGGAGGGGTGTCTGGGGGCAACTGCTGCACAACCTTTAAGGCGATTGTTGTTGGTGGAGGTGGGGTGTCCAGGGGCAACTGCTGTCCAGCCTCGAAGGTGACTGTTTTTGCGGGGGTGTCCAGGGAACTGCCCAGCTGTGGAGGTGACTGTTGTTGAGGTGGGGGGCAACTGCTGCCCTGGCGTTGGATCCTGCGCAAAAGAAATGGAGGTTGCGGGCAGGGTAGGCAAGGGAAGTGGCCACGCAGTAGGGACACCTGTATAAACTAACCATTCCTCTGCAACTAAGACAGTCAGGCACAGCCACGGTGATATGATTGGGGTTGGGTTCCTTGTTTGCTCGCCCATTCAAGCAATGCGGAGGCACCAAAGGCAGCAAGCACTCTAGACCATACTCCCCCACCCCCTGGCACAGACTGTGAGCCCGTGACCACTTTACTGGACCGTGGAGCAGTTGGACTGCACACATTGTACACAATCTCCTCGCCAACCCTGGCCATGTAGCAGTCACTGCTGGAGGCGCTCACAGCCCCTTGCAACCTCAGCATCCCGGTTAGCAGCAGTCTCCCCCATGTCACAGGCTGACAGGGCAGCCATGCAGCGTACTCACCTGGGGCCATGCGAGAAGTGGTCGGCACTCCCCAGGAAGCGTTAAGGGTCCGTCACACAGAGCCGGGAAAGGTGCTAAGTACATCCATGCTAACAATGTTTTTCTCTCTTTCGTGCTGTAGGCAGACGGCATCACAAGCATGGAGCCTGGTGACCTAGTTGTATGCCTGATGGCCTACAGAGAGCAGAGAATATGGAGGAGAGAGCGACTGAGGCTCCTGGCCACGCAAAGGCAGGAGCAGCAACCCCAGGAAGAAGGGGCTGCTGGGGCTCCTGCACACGCTGCCCAGGAGCGACAGCGAGCCATAGCTAGTCAGTGCTTAGTGACACCCAGGGTCTATAGAGGCCACCTGTCATTCCTGCAGATGACCGAGAACCAGTATCGCCAATGACTGCAATGTCTAGCGACCTGATGGCTCACATCTGCCACTTACTGCAGGACTTGATGCCAAGAAGACATTGCGGGCATCCACTGCCAGTGAAAGTGACCGCTGTGGTAAATTTTTATGCCAGTGGCTCCTTTCTGGGCTCCACAGGTGACCTCTGCTGGATATCACAAGCCACCATCCACAAATGCATCCATGAGGTCACAGATGCCATCTTCTCGAGGGCACAGAACTTTATGCATTTCGCCCGGGACTGTGACAGCCAGGATGCAAGGGCCATTGGATTCTCCTGGATGTCAGAATTCCCACAGATGCAGGGTGCGACTGACTGCACCCATGTGATGCTCAGGTCTCCGTCACTACACACAGTGAACTACATCAACCACAAGGGACTCCATTCGCTGAATGTGCAGCTGGTATGTGACCACCAGAAATGCATCCTGGTGTGCACACGGTTTACAGGGAGTGTGCACGACGCCTACATGCTCAGTCGGTCACAGATCCTTGGAGTCTTCCAGGGTCCACAGAATCCACATGGATGGCTCCTCGGGGACAAGGGCTACCCACAGAAACCGTGGCTGATGACACCCTGTGGCAGCCTCAGACGGCAGCAGAGCGATGGTATAATGAGGCTCATGCTGCAGCTTGCAACTTGGTGGAGCAGACCATTGGGATGCTGAAGATGAGGTTCTGGTGCCTGGACCGGTCTGGTGGAGCCCTGCAATATGGTCCGCAGAGGGTGTCATGCATCATTGTCATCTGCTACGCCCTTTACAACATGGCACTGCAACGGTGAGACGAGCTGGCTGAGAAGGAGATGGAGGAGCTGCACGGCTCCTCCGATGAGGAGAACGCCGCTGGGGATGAGGAGGTCCTCAGAGGTGACAATGATGGGGATAAGGCCCTCGCACTGGCTAGATGAGGCAGGTGTGCTCGGGAAGCCCTCATAGCTGTTGGGTTTGTGGAGGATGATGACAACATGCAGCAGTGGTGAGCTAGAAGCAATGAGCGCTGTGCTTGCAACTGGACTTTAAACATGGCGCCCAGCATGATGCAGCAGCGGTGTGGTGGCCGGCATGTGAATGAGAGCCCGCTCACCATGGAAACAGTGTGTTTCCCGGGAATGCATAAATAATGAGGCGGGTTTGGGACGATACAGCATAAAAACCCGCCATCGCGGCCGACAGGTCATATGTCGTTTTATCCGCCCGCTACCGCATTTAAAGAAAATCTGGGAAAATTCTGCACGAAGTCCAGTGGTGTATTCTTTCAGAGTCAGCAGGTTGAAGAGTGATGCTGGGTAATTCACTTTTCTAGTAGAGATGACTTCCAGTCTTGAAAGCGCTGGTATAGAAGTTCAGAAGCTCCAGCAGAAACAGTTTAGATGGGAGTCAGGCAATTGAAACTTGGACAGAGCTTTGGTCATCTCCGTTGGCCAGGCCTGGCCTTAGAAATGTAAATGGCCTTTGTCCAATTCCTTGGAATTTGATCTCAGTCACAGGGGGCATAAGCGCCTCTTTACAGATAACGAGGTAGCAGCTGTTCTGAATGTCAGGAAGTTCTTTTAGTTTGAGTCGTAGCTAAAGCCTTCATCCAGTTTGAAAATTTTTTAAATTATAAATTTTATTAAAATATAGAGAGTGAGGTCTTAGCCCTGGGACATAAGTTTAATGATTGAGGCAAATTCATCTCAACTTTATTGGTTATTAACAACTTCATGTCTTTCGATGTGATTTATTTGGCTGTGACAACTGTAACAATTAAAAAGAATAAATGTTTATTCAGTCAGCCTCCTCGATGAACACTCTCTCGTTTGATTCTGCTCATTACTGTCAGACTGGAACGTGTACAGCATCAAAATAACAAGAATCAGTTACTCTTTAAACCCATGTAACGGTAATAATAAGTCTACACTGCACTCGTTTTCTTCTGTTGAAGGGTTAAGCATAAACTGCATAATAAGTTGATCATACCCTTGTTGCACCCAAGCAAAAAGATGCTTAAAAGATAACACTTGATATCATACTGCAGGCTCAGGTCATTTATCGCAGCACAGTCTGGTTGTAATGAAGGCCCCTCTGTGTCTGCAGATATAGAAACTGTATCCAAAGCAAACAAAATATTAAACTGTAATCCATCATATAAAATGTTGAAATGCAAGATAATGATACAAGCAATAACTTCATATGTTGATGTACAGTTTGATGGTCCAGCATTATATGCAAAAAAGATAACCAACATTCAGCAATGCAAGATTGTAACAAGAGAGGCTGAAACAGATTACAGATGCAGTCTTTGCACAAAATAATTAAAAAACCGCTGTGCTACTTCACAAAGGAAAATTATTATATCCAGATGAAGAATAGCAAAATGATCCTTTGCATGGTTTGTTAAGTCTATTTCCTAAGGAAAGATATATTGTTTTTGTTGCACTCGTTTGTAGAACATGATCGTGTAATCTCAAAACCATGGTTTCAATGTTGAATGCCAAATTTTGCAAACATTGCAAGACATGAACATTCAGTACTGTAGGAAGTGGTGGCATAGTGGTATTGTCACTGGGCTAGTATTCCAGCGACCCAGGATAATGCTTTGGGGACCTGGGTTCAAATCCCACCATGGCAGGTGGTGGATTATTGAATTCCATAAAAATCTGGAATTAAAAGTCTGATGTTGTAAAAACCCATCTGGTTCACTAATCTGCCTACATGTTACTCTAGACCCACAGCAATGTGGTTGACTCTTAAATGTCCTCTCAACAAGGGCAATTAGGGATGGGCAATAAATGCTGGCCTAGCCAGCGACACCCACATCCCATGAATGAATAAAAACAAATATGGAAAGACTGGGGAACCTGAACTTAGTAATAAGCAACCAAGCCAATGTGGAGCTGATTTTGCTAGAAGAGTAGTATTAGAGTCTATTTTGATAACGTTTCATGCTATTTATTGACACATTGCTGAACAAAGCTTGTTTTCTGTAGGGAAACAGTTTTATCCTCATAACAGAAACATATTGCCCTTATTGAATTGCTAGCAAGATTTCATCCAATAATGGCATAAAAAAGGATAGAGATTTCTGGAAATTATTTGAGCAAGGATATCAGAAAAAATTGAACGAGCTGATTTGATTATAGCCTGAAGGGTGTGATTTCCAAACAAGTTCATACTGCAAGATATTTTACTGTGATTACAGACTGCACCCAGATGTTACTCACACTGAACAGCTGCCTGACTTTGTAAACAGCTACCTATGAGTTATCCATTAGTTCTCACTGCTCATGACACCATTGGCCGCACTACATTAGTTCAATAAGCTGAATATTATCAGAGATATCAACATTCACATTGCAAATTAATATTCAAATTGAAAATTATTATTCACATTGCACATTCTGTTTTCACATTGAGCATACCCTTCATCATGTTGTGTGGCACTACCACCGTGCCAAATGGGATAGATTTCGAACAGATCCAGCAACTCAAGACTAGGCATCCATGAGGCACTGTGGGTCATCAGCAGCAGCAGAATTGTACTTGAACACAATCTGTAACTTCATGGCCCAGCATATCCCCCACTACCATTACCACCAAGCCAGGGGATCAACCCTGGTTCAAAGACGACTGCAGCAGGGCATACTGAAAAATAAGCTGTCAACCTGTTAGAGCTACAACACAGGACTACTTACATGCTAAACAGCATAAGCAGCAAGTGATAGAGAGAACTAAGTGATTCCACAACCAACAGATCAGGTCTAAACTCTGCAGTCCGGCCACATCTAGTGGTGAATGGTGGTGGACAATTAAAACAACTTACTGGGGGAGAAGGCTCTACAAATATCCTCATCCGCAATGATGGAGGAGCCCAGCACATCAGTGCAAAAGATAAGGCTGAAGCAGTCACAACAATCTTCAGCCAAAAGTGCCGAGTGGATGATCCATCTCAGCCTCCACCGGAGGTCCCGAGTATCACAGGTGCCAGTCTTCAGCAAATTTGACTCACTCCACGTGATAACAAGAAACGGCTGAAGGAACCGGATACTGCAAAGCCTATGGTCCCTGACAATATTCTGACAACAATACTGAAGACTTGCCACACCCATAGCCACACTGTTCCAGTACAGCTACAACACCAACATCTACCCAGCAATGTGGAAAATTGCCCAGGTATGTCCTCTACACAAAAAGCAGGACAACTCCAACCCAGCCAATTACTGCCCCATCAGTCTACTCTCCATCATCAGTAAAGTGATGGAAGGGTCATAAACAGTGCTATCAAGCAGCACTTGCTTAGCAATAACCTGCTCAGTTTGGGTTCCGCCAAGGCCGCTCAGCTCCTGACCTCATTACAGCCTTGGTTCAAACATGGACAAAAGAGCTGAACTCCAGGAGGTGAGGTAAGAGTGACTGCTCTTGACATCAAGACAACATTTGACTAAGTGTGGCATCAGCGATCCCTAGCAACATTGGAGTCAATGGGAATCGGGGAAAAACTCTCCAGTCATAGCTAGCACAAAGGAAAATGGTTGTAGTTATTGGAGGTCAATCATCTCAGTTCCAGGAGTTCATCAAGGTAGTGTCCTTGGCCCAACCATCTTCAGCTGCTTTATCAATGACCTTCCTTCCAAAGGTCAGAAATGGGGATGCTCGCTGATGATTGCGCAATGTTCAGCACCATTCGTGACTCCTCAGATACGGAAGCAGTCCATGTCCAAATGCAGCAAGACCTGGACAATATCCAGGCTTGGGCTGACAAGTGGCAAGTAACATTTGCATCACACAAGTGCCAGGCAATGGCCATCTCCAACAAGAGAGAATCTAACCATCGCCCCTTGACATTCAATGGCATTACCATTGCTGAATCTCCCACTATCAACATCCTGGGGGTTACCATTGACCAGAAACTGAACTGGATTTGCCATATAAATACTGTGGCTATAACAGCAGGTCAGAGGCTACGAATCCTGTGGCGAGTAACTCACCTCCTAACTCCCCAAAGCATGTCCACCATCTACAAGGCACAAGTCAGGAGTGTGATGGAATACTCTCCACTTGCCTGGAAGAGTGCAGCTCCAACAATGGTCAAGAAGCTTGTTTTCATCCAAAACAAAGCAGCCTGCTTGATTGGCACTTCATCCACAAACAACCACTCCCTCCACCACCAATGCACAGTGGCAGCAATGTGTACCATCTACAAGATGCACTGCAGGAACTCACAAAACTCCCTTAGGCAGCATCTTCCAAAATCATGGCTGCTACCATCTAGAAGGACAAGGGCAGCAGACACATGCGAACATCACTACCTGGAAATTCCTCTCCAAACCACTCGCCATCCTGAGTTGGAAATATATCGCCATTCCTTCACTGTTGCTGGGTCAAAATCTTGGAACTCCCTCTCTAACAGCACTGTAGGTGTACCTACACCACATGGACTGCAGCAGTTCAAGAAGACAGCTCATTACCACCTTCTCAAGGACAATTAAGGGTGGGCAATAAATGCTGGCATAACCAGTGATACCCATATCCCATGAATGAATAAGAAAAAAAAATCACAATGAAAAGATCTCATAATAATTGCAACATCTTCTACATTTGATCACATCCAAGAAACCAGCTCAGCCAAATTGGCCTCAGCGTTTAAAATCTATGCCTCGAGGGCAATCAAAGGACACTTAACCATATATTCTTTTACCTTTTTTTATTGTCTCCCCTTATTTCTTATATCTGTGCCTGTGTGTGAGTGTGCCTGAATGATTGCATGAGAGCTTGGTGTTGCGTTTTTACTACTTTTCTCCGGTTTAGTGGTTAATAAATTTGCTCTTTCTTTGACTCAAGAAAGCCTTGTTTGATTGGCTCCTTACTTCTCACAGCTTAAGTAGTTAATACATTCTTATTTGGAAAAGGCATATCCTCATGAAAAAGAAATTTCAACCATTGTTGTCTCCAACTGAAGAGGATGAATAGAGGGGAGCCAGTTCACCCCTTCTCAACTGGTCATAACAATTATATGGTATGACATATTTTCCAAATTAATCATACAAGTTAAAGCATTATCAGGAATGAGGTAGAAGTGATATTAAATTATCTGCTAGCATTTAGCAAAAAAAGGATTCACATCCATAAAGATCAACGTGCAAGAAATAAAAGAACAGATAAGGGCAGTAATGAAACTACCACAAAAAAGATAAAAGGGCGCAGTTTCAACAACAAGGCACAAGACTCCACAAAGACACCCAAAATGCTTTGATAAACTTCTTTCTTCTTGTATATGACATAGCGTTAACTTGTCTCACTGAATGGTACAAGTCCAATTGGATGTTTTAATGTTCTATTTGGTATTAAGTATATGAAAAAATATATATTTTCTTTAAAAGGTCATCTAAGAACGTACCCAAGAAGAATGAAACAATAATATGGTGTTTGCAATAAATGATATTTATCCATCCAATGAGGTACTTAAATTTGTCCAGCCATCGACATTTTTCCAGTAAAGCATTTTTCAACACCACTTGATATGCTTCTTCAGGCTTATAACAAAAGAATCCTAGGCCATGCTGAACTCTGCATTGTGGTCAGACAAAAAAAGGCTGGATTTTACAGGCCATCCGGGATGGGATAGCAGGCAGGTGGACGCATAAAATAGGGCACTGTTCCATCAGTGGTGTGTCCGGCGTCAGACTGCCTACTCCCACTCCACCACAATTTTACAAGGGAAAGGGGAGGGGTCAGATGGACCGCCTGCCCATAGCCCAATTGAGGCCCTTAAGTGGGCAATTAATGCCCGATTAAGGGCCTCATCCCATCACTGTTCAGGTTTAATGGGTGGCAGGAGAGGGCGACACTCCACATGCAGCTAGGCAGGTGTAACACTGCAGATTGCTGGTCACTGAAGGGGGGGGGTTTGGCAGAGGGTACTTCTTTTTCACATCACTGCTGCCAATCAGAGACCCCCCCCCACCCCACTACAGTCTTCACTTCCCATATCCACCCTCTTCCGCTACCCTGTCCAACATGCCTCACCACCCTCCTTGTTGGGGCCTTCCAGCATGGTCAAGTGCAATCCTGGAGGTCCAAGTCCACTGTTGAATGCCTCCTCCTTGGCCTAGCTGCAGTACCAACAGTAGCCACCACTTCCAGTGGCGCTGCTGATGCTGCAGAGCTACCAGCCTTCAATTTGCTGGCAGCTCTATGAGGCAGAACTCGAGAGCCCATCCTCAGCATACAATCTCTACTTGTGACTGTTGTATTAGGTGAAAGAGCCCAAAATTGATAATGTACTATTTAAGGCTAATTACATCACAAGAGTATTTAAATGGCCGGGCAGAGCTCTCAATTGAACTTGAGGTTTTTTGGAGGCTCAACTATTTGATACTCAAGATTTTGTTGCAGGTTAAAAGCAAAAAGTGTTAGATTCGGAGTTGTTCTAGAGCTGAGATATTGTGTTTCAAAATCTTTATGATTGATGCAGTCTACTCGTGTTATCTTCTAATTTTGTCAAATATTTTTTACATTCTTCTTGCAAACATGCCCTTTCACAATCATATGTGTACAAATTTGAAAACAAGTCAGTGAAATCTTAATTAATAAAACATAGGGGCTCCAAATTGAACTTCTGCATGGGTTTGCAAATTAAAGAGATTTTTTAAAACATTAGGGGCCAAATCATTGTTGGATTGCCACTCTGCTCCTATATACTTACCCTATACTAGAGCTCTACATTTCTCACCCGGACTTTGAATCTGGCCTCCTGAGAAATGCGGAGCTTACCTGCTCCTGGAGTCCTTTCCTCATAATGCAGGAGCATCAGGGAATGCCAAGCTATGCCCCCTTTTTACAGCACACATTGCTGTAAACTGGTAAGTTTAAATGCTCCAAAGCCACTTTAGCAAGCTAAAGAGAGAAGGTAGGTGTGTAAAGAGAGCGGATAAAGGATTATGGTGACAGATGAGTAAGTGAGGGAGTAGGGTGGCAGGCGAGGGAGTAGGGTGGCAAGTGGGCAGGTGAGCAGATAGAGTGGGTCAGGTGGTCAGGAGGCTAATCGGATAGTTTTGGGGGTGGATGGGGATGACTGGGGTACAGGTCATCGGGGGTCCAGTAGGGACTCAGGGAGTCATAGTATAGTTCTCCAGGAGTTAGAACTGGTTTTAATCCTTCTAAGCTTTCCCGGGTAACTATTCTGCTAAATGAGTTGGAACCATCGAAAGTCTCTGACTCTATCTCAGAGTTTCAGAAGGTTCCAGACACAGGGTCACGAAAACAAAAAATGCTAGAAAAACTCAGCAGGTCTGACAGCATCTGTGGAAAGAAAGACAGAGTTAACATTTCGAGTCCGTATGACTCTTCTCCAGAGCTAGGTTCTCTTTTTTCAAGTCCAGTCATAAGGACTCAAAACATTAACTCTGTCTTTCTTTCCACAGATGCTTTCAGACCTGCTGAGTTTTTCCAGCATTTCTTGTTTTTGTTTCAGATTTCCAGCATCCGCAGTATTTTGCCTTTATCCAGACACAGGGTAATTGCCCAATGGAAGTCCAAACTTCCTGAGTAATTCCCACGGAGTTCTTGCATTGGGACTTCTGAGGGGTCCCCCAGCGCATCTTCCGGGGTACCTCCCTGTCTAGAAAGTAGAAGATCTGGGCTAATGTGTTATGAAGACCCTGTGTACTACATTTTCAGATTGGCATTAATAGCCATATAATGAATGATGTTCAGTGATTAATTAACTTTTAGTACTAAATTGACCTTCTATGAATTTGATAAATACAAATTGTATTCGGTTCTAAAACCTGGGTTCGGTGCACTCTTTAAAATGATATCAAATCCAGGCACTGCAGAGCAGCAAACAACAATGCACAGTCTATTTGCTTAACCACAACAGCTGAGGTCTGAGGTCATCATGCTGAAACTGTATTGCATTTTGCTCAACCCTCACCTTGAATACTATGTTCAAGTTTTATTCACCAAGGAGCAAGAGAAACATCCAAGCCTTGGGAATGGTGAGAATTAGGGGTCTACTCTCTAGTGTTGGAAAACTGAGTATTGAGGGATGAGTGAGAAAGGTTTTGGCCTCTTTAGCATTGAAAGGAAACATACTGAGTAAACCTTACAGAATTGCTTTTTTTGGGGTTTTTTTCCCACAGGATGTGGGCGTCTCTGGCTATGATCCCTAATTGCCCTTGAGGAGGTGGTGATGAGCATGGAAAGTAAAATAGAAAAGATTAGTCTTAAGAATTATTTCAAGTTAAGCCACAAGTGCAGACAACTAGACATAAGTAAAGGCAATTTCAGAATTGATGCCAAAAAATACTTCATAGAGACAATTGGATACTGTGATGGGGGAATTGTAGTTTTCTATGGAAGGACCTGTTAAATGGACTAAAATACCTCTCTCATCTGTACTTGCATTAAACCTTATTCTTTTGTCACATTGAAGTGTGATGTCTAAAAGGTGTTGAACTCAACATTTTAATTTTTTTGATATTAGAAGCCTCAAATCATTATCTTCCAGGTATAACGGAACCTCAGTTATCTGCTTTAATGGATGACATGCACATGGAAGAAAATGGAAATGGTGAGAAAATCAAAGCTCTGCTAGAATGAGAAGTGCATTAATTAGCTGCTGTACAAATACATTTTGACTTTTTTTTTGTTTTCATTGGGGTGAGCGATAGAGTTGCCAACTGCAATTTAATGTATTCCCGGAGGTTTCATCACATGACTTGTCCCAAACTCCAGCTATTAGTTGGCCAATACATCCATCCTTGTAAAGCACTGCCTTCCTACGCCAATTGGAAACCATATTACCCAACTGGATGATGCTTGACTGTCAGCCAAACAGACCATTTCTCACCACCACTCCCCCCTCCCTCCATTTTCAATGTTTTTATATCTGGTAAAGAGAAATGTTCAAATAAATGCATTTTTTTTTTAACGTTCCTGTGATATTTCTCCAGGGTTACACACAGCAGTGTCTTAGATATTGAGTTCCAATTGCTGGAGACTCCAGGACAATGCGCTTGACTCTTAAATGCCCTCTGAAAAAGGAAAATTAGGGATGGGCAATAAATGCTGGCCTAGACAGTGATGCCCATATCCTATGAACTAATTAAAAAGTCCTGGAAGGTTAGTGACCCTAGGGCGATCTTAGTACCAGCAACTCTTCCTGACATGGGAGCAGGAACAGAGGCAGGCAGGCAAATAATTTCATGCCATGTCCAAACCATTTTCCTGATCAGGGGCCAACTGGGATTTTCCAGTTGGCCTTTGGGCCCCCCACTAGGTGATAATGGGAGGATGGCAGCTGCAGAACAGGGTGGCTAGTGCTCCAGGAATGCTTTGAGGCCACCCCCACCTACCTGGACATAGTTTATGATTTTCACCCTCATAATGGTCGTCTGGCAGTTGTGACCATTTTTTCATGACAAAAGTTTTAAAATTCTGAGAGGATGCCTCAAGAGTCAAGGGGAGCCCCCCTATCTGCAAAGGCAGGCTACAGCTCCTTGCATTTTGGAAGGCCTTATATTGGCTCTCCAGCTTTGAGAGTCTGCCCACCTTCCTTATTTGGGCAGTGAGTGTGTCCTCTGGCCACTAATTGGCCAATCCAGACAAAAACAATGTCAGGTGACTGCTCCCAATACAGTGTGGGGTTAGGACCCACATTTAACATCAACATCAGGGTTTTGACCCAAAACAGTAAATCCTGCCCCCAGTGTCAACATCAAACATGGTTGTCAGATATAGCATTGCCAAATGCTAAATCCAGCTCTCTCAACTCTGCCCCAACAACATGGCTCATAACATGCTTCCTACATAACAGTATGATAATTTTTCCATTTCTCATAACAACCAGCCTCTTCACCTGATTGATAGGCTTTTATCCAAGCCATCTAGGCTCAACACAAATCCTGAGCCTATAGTTGAAATGTCAATGTCTAAACTAGAGCACTATCCAGTTATCCCTTTTCAAATCTTTTACTGAGTTATTCCTAAGCTGACAAACTATTTTAAAAATCAACAGAATGCAACATTTAAAGGTATTCTTGGGGGAGGGGGAGGGCAGTAAAAAGTAGAACTGAGTTCACAGCATAAATTATTATAGACAATAGTGTTCAGTTAATAGTGTTTGCTTTGTTTAATTCTTCTTATATACAATAAAGTCTGTTTTTGTTTGGAAACGTGAAATCTTGTGGCATGGTTCTGTCAGTTAATTAAGTGACATTCAGATTTCTCTTTAAACTTGAATGGTCCCTAATAGAATTGTAACAAAATAATAGTGTACAACTTCAAAAGGACACAGACAGGTTAGTGGAATGGACGGACGAGTGGCAGATGAAGTTTAATGCAGAGATGTGTGAAGCAATTCATTTTGGTAGGAAGAACGAGGATAGGCAATATAAAATAAAGGGTACAATTCTAAAGGGGGTGCAGGAGCAAAGGGACATGAGTGCATAAATCATTAAAGGTGACAGGGCATGTTCAGAGAGTGGTTAATAAAGCCTACAGCATCTTAGGCTCTATTAATAGGGGCATAGAGTACAAAAGCAAGGAAGTTATGTTGAACTTGTATAGAACACTGGTTCAGCCTCAACTGGAGTTTTGCATCCAGTTCTGTACATCACGCTTTAGGAAAGGTGTGAAGGCATTGGAGAGAGTGCAGAAAAGATACACAAGAATGGTTCCAGGAATGAGAAACTTCAGTTATGTAGATAGATTGGAGAAGTTGAGACTGTTTTCCTTGGAGAAGAGAAGGTTGAGAGGAGATTTGATAGAGGTATTCAAAACCGTAAGAGGGGTTCCATCCATGGGGATTATCAGGAACTAGGAACTAAATTAAAGAACTGGTCCTCAAGGGTTATAATCTCCGGATTACTACCCGAGCCACGTGCAAATTGGCATAGGGACACGAGAATAAGGGAAGTAAACACGTGGCTAAAGGAGTGGTGCGGGAAAGAGGGGTTCCATTTCGTGGGGCACTGGCATCGGTATTGGAACAGGAGGGATCTATACCGTTGGGGCAGTCTCCACCTGAACTGATCTGGAACCAATGTTCTAGCGAAAAGGGTGGTCAACAGGACTTTGAACTGGAAAGTGGGGGGGAAGGGAAGGGTAAAACTCCAAGAAGTATGACTAATGGGAAACAAAGCAGCATGTGAGGGGGTGGATTCAACTTCATGGAAAATTATGAAAAAACTGAAAAGAAAGGAGAGCCCAGGAGAGGCTATTAAAGTCTCCAGAACACAAAATAGGACAGAGTGTTTGGAAAGGGCTAGGAATCTAACTTCAAGCACATCACATAAAGGGGCGACAATAAGAAGAGGGACGGGAAATACAGGACTGAAGGTGTTGTATCTGAATGCACGCAGTATTCGAAAAAAGGTAAATGAGCTTGTGGCGCAGATTGAAATTGGCAGGTATGATGTGGTGGGCATCACGGAGACATGGCTGCAAGGGGATCAGGACTGGGAGCTAAATATCCAAGGATATACATCCTATTGAAAAGATAGGCAGGTTGGCAGAGGGGGTGGGGTTGCTTTGTTAGTAAGAAATGAAATGAAATCGATAGCAAGAAACAACGTAGGGTCAGATGATGTAGAATCTGTGTGGGTAGAGTTGAGGAACCGCAAAGGTAAAAAAACCATAATGGGAGTTATGTACAGACCTTCGAACAGTAGTCAGGATGTGGGGCACAAGATACACCAGGAGATAGAAAAGACGTGTAAGAAAGGCAAGGTTACAGTGATCATGGGGGATTTTAATATGCAGGTAGACTGGGAAAATCAGGTTGGTAGTGGATCCCAAGAAAAGGAATTTGTGGAATGTCTACGAGATGGCTTTTTGGAGCAGCTTGTGGTGGAGCCCACTAGGAAACAGGCAATTCTAGATTTAGTGATGTGTAATGAGGCAGATTTGATAAGGGAGCTTAAGGTGAAGGAACCCTTAGGAGGAACTGACCATAACATGATATAATTTACCCTGCAATTTGAGAGGAAAAAGCTGGAATCAGATGTAACGGTGTTACAGTTGAATAAAGGCAACTACAGAGGCATGAGGGAGGAGCTGGCCAGAATTGACTGGGAGATAAGCCTAGCAGGAAAGACAGTGGAACAGCAATGGCAGAAGTTTCTGGGAGTAATTTGGGAGACACGGCAAAAATTCATGCCTAGGAAGAAGAAGCATACTAAAGGGAGGATGAGCAGTGGGAAACCAGGGGATTGGGAAGCCTACAAAGACCAACAGAGGACAACTAAAAAAGAAATAAGGAGGGAGAAGATTAAATATGAGGGTAAACTAGCCAGTAATATAAAAGAAGATTGCAAGAGTTTTTTTAGATATAGAAAGGGTGAGAGAGAGGCAAAAGTTGGGCCGCTGGAAAATGATGCTGGAGAAGTTGTAGTGGGGAACAAAGAAATGGCGGAGGAACTGAATAGGTACTTTGCGTCAGTCTTCACAGTGGAAGACACAAGTAACATCCCCAAAGTGCAAGAGAGTCGGGGGGCAGAGGTGAGTATGGTGGCCATTACCAAAGAGAAGGTGCTAGGAAAACTGAAAGGTCTGAAGGTGGATAAATCACCTGGACCAGATGGATTACACCCCAGAGTTCTGAAGGAGATAGCTGAAGAGTTAGTGGAGGCGTTAGTGATGATCTTTCAGGAATCACTGGAGTCAGGGAGGGTCCCAGAGGACTGGAAAATTGCTAATGTAACCCCCCTGTTTAAGAAGGGAGTGAGGCAAAAGACGGGAAATTACAGGCCGATTAGCCTGACCTCGGTCGTTGGTAAGATTTTAGAGTCCATTATTAAGGATGAGATTTCAGAATATTTGGAAGTGCATGGTAAAATAGGGCAAAGTCAGCATGGTTTCATCAAGGGGAGGTCATGCCTGACAAATCTGTTAGAATTCTTTGAGAAGGTAACGAGTAGGTTAGACAAAGGAGAGCCAATGGATGTTATCTACTTGGACTTCCAGAAGGCCTTTGACAAGGTGCCGCAGAGGGGGCTGCTCAGTAAGATAAGAGCTTATGGTGTTAGAGGCGAGGTACTAGCATGGATAGAAGATTGGCTGTCTGGCAGGAGGCAGAGAGTGGGGGATAAGGGGGTTCTTCTCAGGATGGCGGCCGGTGACTAGTGGAGTTTCGTAGGGGTCAGTGTTGGGACCATAACTTTTCACTTTATACCTTAATGATCTAGATGAAGGAACTGAGGGAATTCTGGCTAAGTTTGCAGATGATACAAAGATAGGTGGAGGGACAGGTAGTATTGAGGAGGCGGGGAGTTTGCAGAAGGATTTAGACAGGTTAGGAGAATGGGCAAAGAAGTGGCAGATGGAATACAACGTGGGGAAGCGTGAGGTTATGCACTTTGGTAGGAAGAAGAGGTATAGGCTATTTTCTAAATAGGGAGAAAATTCAGAAATCTGGAGTGCAAAGGGACTTGGGAGTCCTAGTCCAGGATTCTCTTAAGGTTAACTTGCAGGTTGAGTCGGTAGTTAGGAAGGCAAATAACTAGCTCATCTGCTGTAACAGAGGGCAGAATGATAACTTGAACATCAGAACTCCCCTGCTCAGCTTTGAATAGTGCTGTGGTTTTTAAAAGTTCACTTGAACCGAAGCTCAGTTTATCTCAGCCTTTAAACTCATCTTTTATTCCTTTACTTGTCCCATTACCACCACATTTTGCCCTTCACAATCATTCATTTTGTCATTTAATCACTCCTGCCTTCCATCCTATCACAGACTTTCCCTTTTATACTTTCCTCCTTTCCTCATCTCTATACTTGCTCAAAAACTGGCACATTTCTAACATTTTCAGGTTCTGATGAAAGGTCATCCAGGCTACATCTTGCAATGGAAGTTTTCTTTTAGGCAGCTCAAAGCAAGTTCCAGGCTATCCTGTCCTCCTGGGTTAGAAAGGCTCAGCTGAGTCATGTCTGGCTCAGATGATCATTGACGTTGATGAAATCCTGACGAGACCCTCAAGTCCTGGTTGGCACTACCACCTCCTTGTGCAGCCCAGGCACCTCTGCATCTTCTGTATCATCTCTGCATGTTTTGCATCTTCACTCTCCTCTTCCATGTCCAGTTCCTCTTTCTCTGATGAGCTGTGACATTCCAAAGCCTTAACCTTTTCAAGCCCCACATCTCTCTGTGAGGGCCATAGTATAGAGAGTGCAGCAGCCTACCACAATGAGCAAGACCGTTCCACGAATGTACTGCAGGGTACCATCTGTCTGGTCCAGGCACCAAAAAATATTATCTTCAGAAGCCCAATGGCCTGTTCAGTGGTGGTCCTGGTGAGCAGATGACTGTGATTGTGGTGCCTCTAGGCACATCTCAGGATCTGATAAAGGAGTGAGTAGCAATCTCTTCAAGGGACAACCTTTCTCCCCAGGAAATCATCCATATAGCTTGGGGGGTGGAATGAATAGCTGTGGCAGCCTGGATTGCCAGAGGATGGATTCATGACAACTGCCAAGACAACGAGCACACAGAGGGCAGCTAAACTTTAAGGGAGTAGGGCCCTTCCTATTGGTGAATCTCACTAACTAGTAACTGCATGCCTTGATGACTACATTGGGTAAAATTTTTAGCTCAGCGGGTCGACCGACCGAGCGTAAAATGTGCGATGAAGTCGGGCGTATCCCGGCATCATCACGCACTCGTACGATATTTTGGCAGCACGCCCACTGACAATTAAAAGGCCTATTAAGGCCATTATAAAGTTAATTAAAAGAAATTTTACAGGGCAAGCAGCTTTTGCACTTTTTTGGAAACTTCATCCAAAAGCAAGTAAAAGTCAAATAAAAAATAAAAACAGAGTCACATGAGGGGACATGTTTCATAACATTTATAAAATCTTTAATATTTCCTTTGAACTCAGTTCATCTCGCTGAGGTAGCTCTCTGCCTCAGGGAGGGTATGTTGCGTGCACTCGCCCAGCTCGCACTCCCCCTCCTCCTCCCCCCGTCCACACAGGCAATGCTGAGCGCTGCCACTCACATTTCATACTGGACGGGCCTCAGTTGGCCCGCCAGCATGAAATTACCTTCCGGGCCCAATCGCAGGTGGCAGTCAGCTTCCTGACTGCCCCGCCCGCCCCCACCGAGTCCACATGCCAAAGGGAAAATTCTGCCCATGGATGCAGTTAATAATGCCCTGCACCTCACAGAACATAATGGGAACTTATGCACAAGAAATCAATGAGTGATCCGAGGACAGGGTACTTTGTGAACTGAGTGTTAAGTCAGGAGTTTGGTACAGGTGGGAATTCAATGCAGAGGGGAAAGGAGATGCTTCTTTTAATACCTATCTTTCAACCTGCAGTAGGTGGTGAGTATTGTTCTTTTGTCTGCAAGCTAGAGGACTGTAATTTACTATTACTTCAGATAAATTAATTAATAACTGATTGACTAATTAAATAAAGGTTAGACAGATATGGCAGGGATGGTAGTGCACTGTGACTGCAACATGTGGGAACCAGTGGAAAGCATTGCAGTCTCGGACAATCATATCTGCAACAATGTCTGCAGCTTGAGCAACTTTGGCTCAGAGTGGCTGAGCTGATGATTGAGCTGTAGATAATGCAGGGCATTGGGGAGGGGGAAGAGTTACCTGGACACTTAGTTCCAAGAGGCAGTCACACCCCTTAGGTTAGGTAGAACTTCAGAGTTGATTACTGATCAGGGACAGAAGGCTGTGACTGCAAGTCTGGCAGCTATGGGAATCCAGCATTTAGCGATTGAGGAGCCTCAGCCCTTGATTGTGACCAACAAGTACTTGGTGCTTACTACTTCTGTGGATGAGAACAAGGACAGCAGCGTGGATGAGCAACCTGATCATGGCACCATGGTGCAGGAAGCCATTCAATTTGGTGGGGTTTGGGGGTAGGGGAAGCGAAAATGAATGTGGTAGTGATAGGGGACAGTACAGTCAGGGAGATAGATACTGTTCTCTACAGCCATGACTGGGAGCTCCAAAGATGGTGTGGCCTGCCAGTTGCCAAAGTTAAAGACACCTCCTCAAGGCTGGAGAAAAACATTGAATGGGAGCGGGAGAATCCAATTGTCATGGTCCATGTAGGAGTCAACGACAGATGTATAACTAGGAATGATGCTCTGCTGAGAGAGTTTGATCAGTTAGGGTCCAAGTTAAAATGCAGAACCTCAAAGGCTATAATCCATGGATAGTTACCTAAGCCATGTGCTAACTGGCATAGGGTCAAGCAGACTAAAGAATTAAACCACATGGTTCAAAAACTAGTGTGGGAAGAAAGGGTTTCAATTCATTGCACCAGTACTCATGGAAGAAGGGGCTATTTCATTGGGATGGGTTCCACTTAACTGGGCTGGGACCAGTGTCCTGGCCAATCATATCACTAGGGCTAGGAAAGGTTTTAAACTAACAGGGATGGTGGGGTATGGAGGGGAGAATTGAGAAATTCAAAGAGAAGCTGAGACAATAGAACAGTGTAGCAATGTGGATAAAGACAAGCAAAGTGGGACAGGAAAAGACAGGGAGTCTAACACCTTCCTCTATGTCCCATGATGCCAGGAGGGTGATGACCTTGTGCACTGCTTGAGCACGATTTGACTACTCTCCCCACAACCTGTGCACAACTGATGGCATCTGTGTGCCAATGGCCAAGTGCCCTTTTGGCCCTGCTCCCTTTTATGAACCCACCTAATTTCAGGGGGCAACAATGACTAGTTGCTTGTTGTGATGCCATTTCCATGCACCTGGTCTGCCCTTGGCCCACTGTGCAACATGTGCACCCCCACCAAAATCTTAAACTGGCCCTCTACAAACTCTTAAGTTAAGTTAAGCTTAACTAGCTTAAATTAGCCTGATTGAGAATTTGGCAAGTTTCCGGAGATGGTCTTCCCTTGACCTAAGAATTTGGCAGGTTTCCGGAGATGGTCTTCCCTTGACCTGAAAAAAACTTACCAGCGATGGGAATGGCAATGGGAAACCAGCAGGCCATTGTAATGCAAAGGCACTCGGTAGAGCAAGGGTTAACATGTAACTGGAGAATAGCACAGTCCATGGTATGATGTATAGAGTCACATGGCAATAGGTTGAAAGAACAGTCTGGAAGCAGCCTACCTGTATGGCGGCAGCGCTATGCATGACATTAACTGGGATCTGTACACAGTTAGAGATTAACAATAAATGGTTCATGTTTAAACATACAAGTCTCAAGATCTCATCATTGAGACATTACATAAACCCATAACACAACACGATGATCAGCAGTGGTACACAACATGATGGTCAGTGGTGGTACACAACATGATGATCAGCAGTGGTACACAACATGATGATCAACAGTGATACATAACATGGTAATTAGTGGTGGTATAAAAGGTGGCATTTTAAATGAACAACCCAGAACAGTATCCCAAGGTGTAAAAATAGTATAAAAGCGGCTGAAGCTGGACCAGAGAGATGTGCGCCTAAGAAGAAATAATTGAAGAAGCTTCGCTACAGACTTAGAAATTGAGAAATCTACTAGAGTGAGTGGAGGTCCATTGCAAGGCCCCTGAGTGACAGAGTTAAAAAAAAACCTGGTCAGATCACAAAGACGGGTGAGAAAAAAAACACAAAAACCTGCAAGACCCTGGGTAACGCAGTGTGAAGAATACCGGTCAGTTCAGAAGAAGGCGAGCAAAATTACAAGATTGCAAAACCCTAGTGACATCAGGTCACAAGGAGGTGAGCAAAATTACAAAAAAGCTTTACTTACATTATACAATGGCAGTCCCAGAGGCTCAGTAGTTGCAGCAGTGGTGGCCATGCTGCACTGAAATTAAGAAAAAGAAATTAAATAAAAATTGGCTGCCAGAGTCAAGAGAGAAGCCTGCAGAGCACAGTATAAAAAAAATGGGGAAAAGCTTGCAAAGTTTAAGTGGAAGGGAATCCTTTTCAGTTAGGCCCCTGGCTTCTTGCACAGAGGAATGATTGTTGCTGTTTTAAAAGTTCCTGTAGAGTTTTAAAAAAAGAAAAAAAAAGGAAGAAAATTTTTCTTTAAAAAAGTTTTAAAAGAAAAACTACAGAGTAAAGAGGAATCTGCAGAGTTTAAAAGGCAGGAATTGCTGAACTGTCTTTCTTTTGAAAAAAAAATGTGCACCTGCTGAAACTCCAAAAGTGTGGAACATTCAAGGAAAAATAAGACCTGCAGAGGTAAAAGAAAAAAGAAACGCCCAGAAAAAAAAATGTTGCTTTTTTGAAGTTTTAAAAAGTAGGCTCATGATCACCGGGGAGCCTGCCAAAATCGTTAAAGTATGAGAAACTCCACAACAAAGAAAACTGACAAAACAGCAGGTAGTAAACACGCACAAAGTAGTTGCAACCCTGAAAGATTCCTTGAAGAATCAGTATGTAGCCATGGAAAAACATGATAAGCTACAAAGAACGTTGAATATTACTTCAGAAAAAGCAACGTTGGAACTCAGTAGCAACGAAACGATACACTGAAGCCCAGAGTGAGTTGGCAAAAGGGCAACAAGAAAATAAACGGTTGAAAGAACAGCCAATTGTCCTTCAATATCAAATGCAAAAGGAATGCCTAACCATTCAGCAACATGAAGAAATGAAGACCGTCTTAAACAGTAGAATGGAAGAACAGCAGAAGAAAATCGAGGAGACTACTGAATTACAGGAAAACTCAAGATGAAGCAAGTGAGCTTCGCAAAGAAAAGGAAAACCTGTTGAAAGACATTCACACACGACAAGAATCCCTTAGGTCAACATTTATTCTTCTGGAAAATTATGAAGAGAAGCAAAATGAATTTAACACCACTCTGAGCAAACTGAAGAACCAGCTGTCAGAGAAGACTTAGCAATGTTCAATATCCCAGGAAGAAGCCAAATGCTACAAGAAACAGACTAAAGAGCTGAAGAAGCAGTTGAATGAAAAAAGGAGGCATTGAAAGGAAAAGTCATGGAACTTTCCAAGTGGTGAGCAGATAATGAAGCCATGGGAAGAATTTTCCATCAGCGAGTGGGGGCATCACCGCGCATCATTTAGGTTGTCAGTTCGGCGGGCGAGCAACCACGTCGGCTGTGTGACCACTGAACTGTCAAAGGCCTCTTAAGGCCATTGACAAAGTAATTAAAGCTGTTAAGAACGCTGCCCGTCCAACCTTAATCAATTAAATAATTTTTTTTGAAAAGATTAATGGGCATGTGACAGATTCACATGAGGGGGCATGTCCTTAAAATTTTCTTTGACCTTTATTACATTTTTCAAGACTTAAACTAATCTTCCTGAGGCACCTCCGCTTCTGGGTGTGCGTCATGCTGGGTGGGCCTTAATTGGCTTACCCACGTAAGTTGGCGGCATGCACTCGATCAGAGGCACCGATCGGGTTCGTGCTCGCTCCTGCCCAGCCCCGCACAACCCCCCCAACGAGGGGGAAAGTTCAGCTCCATGAGTAACTCAATTACAGAACTGAAAAAAGTTAACACTTCACCAGAGACAGACCTGGACCAAACCGAAGGACAAGAACAAAGTTCTGTTGCAGACAGAGAAAAAGACAGAATTAAGATCAGAAAATGTAACTATGACACTGAAGCGCACAGAACTAGATGAAAAAAAAGCACTGAATGCCTCAGATGTACCGAAAACCATTGAGCTGAATGAAAAGATGCATAAGCTTGCAAAATGACTTGAAAATAAAACAGCAAACAAATGTTTGGCTGAGATTGTGAAACAAGTGGAAATGAAGGTTCAATTTCTGGAATCTATACGTCCAGTAAGAACATGGCGAACACCACGGAAAAAGAAAATTCAAGTCCACTCTAGGAATGAACGGAATGCCTTTGGAAGGGATGGGACAAACTCACAGTATCCAAAAAAGCAGACAAGTCATTAATAAAGAGAAATGCAACTCAAAGTACGCAAAAAGTGAATCAAATGGAGATAACCAAGTACCTGAAACAAAGGGTGGGATTTACTGGCCCAGCCCACTGCCAGGATCATCCAGTCCCGCCGAAATTCAATGGGCTTTTGGCTGGGCCACCGCAGCCCCTGCGGCTGGAAAATCCCAGCCACAGAGAACTACTACCATTCCTCCAAATGTGACAGGCTGAGATGTGGAAGAACTTTCAAGCCTCACGACCATCTGAGTTTATAAAATCAGAGAGTTGAGGTGGGGAGAAAGGGTAGCAAGAAAAGATTGTATTATTATACTCTGTTGGAAGGGAGGAAAGTTTTCTTTGGAGAAGAAAGGGGATGTTGTACGATGTTGTGTGTGCCTGCATGCCATTGTAATGTAAAGGTGTTTGGCAGAGCAAGGGTTAACATGTGACTGGAGAATAGCACAGCCCATGGTATGATGTATAGAGTCACATGGTAGTAGACTGAACACAGTCTAGGAGCAGCCTACCTGCATGGCAGCAGCATCATGCATGAAATTAACTGGGATCTATACATAGTTAAAGATTAATAATAAACGGTTCATGTTTAAACATACAAGTCTCAAGATCTCATCATTGAGACTTCAAACAAACCCATAATACAACACCCGCCACCTGCGTGACCTAAAAATCCTGCCAATTAACTCTGTTTCTCTTTCCACAGATACTACCTGACCTGAGTATTCCTAGCATTTTCTCTTTTTATTTCAGATTTCTAGCATTCACAGATTTTTGTTTTTGTCTCAGTTTATCATCTCACCTGAAGGAATTTCTAACAATGTAGCACTCCCTCAATAATGTACTGGGCATCAGCCCAAGTGATGTGCTCAATTCCTTTAGGCAGTGCTGGGGTTGAATGCATTTATTGAATTAATTTGACCCAGAGGCAAAAAATGAAACGCTGACACTAAATAGTTTTAATTAGAAGACTGCTAATGATCTGTGCTGTAAAGGTCAATGGTTTTAAGAACTGCTGAAAGATCTGTACTATATGCCCTGCAAGATTAAAAGATCAAGTGTACGAATTTTTTCATTTACTAGACTTATTAGCAGCCCTTTAGCCATTGATGATGAGCAATGCTTTAAATAAAGCCTCCATAATCCTTTTTTCATTTAAATTCTCCTGCCTTCGACCTTTCCTTTTATTCTTCCCCATCCAATCCTCACCCTTACCCTGCCCCTGTACATGCCTGAAACCTGTTAAGTCTCTAACTTTTTCCAGTTCTGATGAAAGCTCATTCACCTGAAATATTAACTCTATTTCTCCATAGATGTTGCCTGACCTGAGTATTCCCAGCATTCTCTTTTTATTTCAGACTTCCAGCATTTGCAGTATTTTGCTTTTGCTTTAACTAAAGCCATTGTTGCAACTGTACTAAAAGTTAATCTGTATATGCAAATAAGCAATACTTCAGATTAAATAATTATCTCTGAACTGCATAATTATCAAATCTAACTCACTAATGGTAAAAATCACTTCTTAACAGTGTCTACTGACTATTCTGAAGATTTTCACTGATGCTCACTGATTTAACAGATGATCAAGGTTCTACTTCACTTTCATTTGCCTACATCTATAAGCTAAAATTTTGTCAGCAAAGAAGTCCTTCCACCGGGGCCAAAAGTGGGAGCTGACCCTGCGCCAGCGGGCCTTGTGGTGGCATTTTGTCGGCAGCAAACTAATGGGCCGCCACTGGGACCGATGTCCAATTAAGGATGATGGCCCTCCTCCCAGTGCTGCTGGTCCAATCAGAGGGATGGCAGCTTGGCAGCCAAGGCACCCTTGGAGACAAGGTAAGTTCTGTTGAGGAGGCTGAGGCTTGCTGGGGTGGGGTCATATTGCAGAGGTGGTGCTTTAGCCATGGGGCAGCCATTGTCATTGGAGGGCCCATCCGCGGACCATGGAGCAAACATAAAGGAGGGCCCCTCAAACCTGCAACCCACTGAGAGGCTGCCAGAGTTTGCTAGGCAGTCTCCTCACGTGGCGGTAGACCCTCTTGATGCAGGGAAAAATACCGGCAGAGGTGGAAACTAGCCTTTAATTGGACACTTAAGCCAAGCCGTTGAGTTTACTGCTGCTAGTAATATGTCATGGCAGGGGGAAAATGGTGGGCTCCCCTGCCATATTACAGCCCTCCTGCCTCCCAGACCGTTGCCATAGGACTAGCAAAATTCAGCCCGACATGTCCATAGATTTCAAATTAAGGAATTTCTAAATAGTTCTTTTGTTCTCTCCTGTAACCTTTCTGCTGTCAAAACAATAACTTGTATTTATATAGTACCTTTAACTTAGTAAAATGTCCCAAGGAGCTTCACAGGACAATATCAAAAACAAAATATGATCCTTAGCCACATAAAAGATATTAGGGCTGACCTTCCAGGTTGCCTGGCAGCATCTTCATTAGTGGACTACAGCTGGATCCCAGTATCCTTATAAGAAACAAAAATTTTTAAAAGTTGTACATTTAAGCAGGTTTATGAGCATCTGTAAAGAGAAATCAGGTTGATATTTTGGTGATAGTCTTTCATCCAAATTGATGAAAGCTTCTACCCAAAATGATAATCTAACTTTACTCATTACAGACGTTCATGCACTGATTTCCCCAATTACGTTTTAACAATCTTTTCTGTTTTGTTTCAGATTACCTGAACTTACAACGTTTTTTTTCTCCTCTGCTAGAAAGCACTACGGGGGACAGTAGTATAGTGGTAATGTCACTGGACCAGTGATCCAGAGGCCTGGACTAATTTCCAGACACATGAGTTCAAATCCCATCATGGCAGCTGAGGGAATTCAAATTCAACAAATTAATCAGTCTGAATTAAAATGCTAGTCTCATTAATGACCACTGGGTTGTTATGAAAAGCCTTCTGGTTTACTCATATCCTTCAGGGAAGGAAATAAGCCATTCTTACTCGATTTGGCCCACATGTGACAGCAATGTGGTTGACAATCTTAACTGTCCTCTAAAATGGCATTGCAGTGGTTCAAGAATGTGGCTCGCCACCACCTTCTCAAGGGCAATTAGGAATGAGCTATAATGCTGGCTTTGCCTGTGACACTCATCACGAGAACAAATTTTTTAAAAAGCTGCATATGGGTATTTAAAGAAACTGAAACTGTAGATGAACACTTATGTATTAACAACCATTTAGAATGCCACATAAACAAGTTCAAAGTGTGTTGCCTTAATAGGATGCACATGTGGCAAGATCTTAATTATAAATCTGGCCAAATTTATGCCCTAATTACACTATTGTTGAAGTGCCTGTGTTTAACTATGTTGAAGGTGCTATCTGTTGCAAGTTGTTGCTGTCATAAGCATGTTTACAGTGGTACAACTGGAAGATCGCATTAGAGCTATGCAGCTTTTTTTATTTGTTCTCGTGATGAGTGTCACATTAGAGCTAACTTAAAGTGCTACGAATAAACAGAGCTGCTGACGTACAGTGGGGCCTACAGGATCACTGAGTTTATTGTAAAGTGATGTTACCACCCTCATCTGACTTCAATATTAATGCTGAATCATTAACAAACATTGACTTCAACATTTATTTCTTACATCTGATCAGCTCTGTTCACAGATATGGGGCAGGATTTTACACGTCAGCGAGCGGGGACAGGGGCAGGGCCCGCTCGCTGACGCATAAAATGACACACGGTGACATCGGGGGGGACTCCCGATACCACTGCGCCCCATTTAAATTTTCAGGAAGGTGGGGACGCAGCGAAATCAGCTGTGCGCCCGCCGACCTGTCAATGGCCAATTGAAGCCATTGATAGAGTCAATTAAATAATTAAAGGACCTGCCCATCCAACCTTAAGGTTGGCGGGCAGGCCAGGAGCCCCAGCGCAAATTAGAAAAAGCATGAAACCTCATCCACAGGCGGGATGAGGTTTCATGTAGGTTTTAAAAGGTTTTAATAAAGTTTTTGTGAAAATTATGGACATGTCACATGAGGGGACATGTTAGGGAAATTTTATTTTTCTATTTTTAGGTTTTTTACATTTAGAGCTGATAGCCCTGAGGCTGCACTTAGCCTCGAGGGATGAGTGCGCTCTTTCTTGCACATGCATGAAAGAACGCACCCTCGATTTTGGGATTCCCACCCCGCCTGCAAAAAGAGCGCATAGCGCTTCTGTGCGGACGTCACGCTGGGCTGGCCTTAATTGGCCTGCCTACATAAAATGGTGCCCCGATCGGAAGCACGCCTGTGCGCGCCTGCCCTTCAACTTCGCCCCCAACGGGGGGAAAATTCAGGCCCATGAATCTTTGAGAGGGGAATAGGTGGGAATTGGCTATGAGGCCAGTATATGGATTTCCTATATTTACTAGAAATTCAGACTTAATGTAGAGAATTTTATACTTTCATTACATTGGATTTGGAAAACAATTAGATAGTATTTACAGGATAGAAACAGGCCATTCAACCCAATGCGTCCATTCCAACGTTCATGAGCTTCATTCCACTTTACTTTAACTCACCCAATCAAAATTTTGTAGACATCACCAGCTTCAATATTCTGTCATTTTCCAGAAATTATACAAACTTATGAATTGTTTTCTTTGTCTGAAAATTTAACCCTAATAATTTTCATTCTTACTTACATGTTAGCTCTCCATTAACTCCTGTACTACAATTCATAGATATGAAAAGGCTTTCCCTGTCCCAGCCTTATAGCTGAGGTGCTCCCTCACAGATCATAGGTGCCGAAGAAGCTACCCCAACAACCTGACATCACAATCCCATAGAGGATGAAAGAGGCTTCAGCACCGCCATACAAAGCTGACTCTCAGTAAAGGCATTGATACACTGCCTGGTTAGGGATTACACCCTGCCTTGCACTTTTGGAATGACTGGATGCATTGTGGCCCAAGACCCATGTAAATTGGACAATGCACTTTACAGGGTTTCATAGATCACCTTGCAGATATCCACCTGCTGTGCTCCCTTAATGGCTGGCTGGCTGCCTCTTCCCTTCTCACATTCCTCTGAGGTTTCAATGCTCAATGAGAACTCTTCTAACGTGACCACAATGACTATTGCAGCCTTGTGCAAAAGTATACCATTAGGTGGTGGTTCCAGCTTTAACATCTCAATAAAGTGTTCATCAGTTCAATCAGCTGAGCCTTTAATCTCCATGTTAAGAATCTAATAAGTACAAGGGTGGCCTGTGAAAGGGCTCCAGAGTCTAGCTGTAGACTCCTCCCACATTGCCTCAGGACCCTCCCATGGAGATTTTGTTCTCGTTTCATTTTTAAACTGCGTCTTTGATTCAGGGTCGAAGATGGTGTTGGTGCACTTCTACTTCCAGACAAGTTTTGTCCCTCCAATCATCCTGCAACCCCATGATTTGTAGGTAGACCTCCCTCCGGTAATTCTCCAGCCTGCCTCAGTAACCCTAGACACCATAGTAATTGTTGTTGATATTTCTGCCCTCCCCCCTGAACACATCACTTGGATGTCCCCATGCAGACCTCACCCCTCCCTATCTTGAGGTTGTGTGCACAGTGACACAGAGGCGCCCCTCCCCCGAGAGCTTCAAATACCCTCCACTTTACTATGTTTTCTCTATTTACAGGCTGCAGATGTCTCCCCTCACCATGACTATTCCATCTGCAGACCAGTACTAGTCAGCCACCCCCAGGGCCACTATGTGTGAGGCACTGACCACGCCCTGCACACCAAACTGTGCACGAACACCAATTAGTGCACTAAGTTAGTCCCTCCCTGGACCGGAACCACAATGTGCATGCCATTCATAGCCCTGTAGCATAGTGCACAAAGGCCCGGGACTGCCTTTCATCCCTCAACCTGACCATGTGGTCCACAGAGCCCCAACAATGCTTTTAATCTCTCAACCCGACTATGTGGTCCACTGAGCCCCAGGACTGCCTTTAATCTCTCAAACCCTCAGTCCCAGGAACATAACTGACTGTCACTCAGCCCCGTTTCCTACATAACTGAACATACCCCTTCCATGACAGGCTCCAGCTCCCTGACTACAGTCATCCTTCTGCCTTCCATCTTCCCCACCCCACCCCTGCTCCCAGCTCCCACTCCCCCTTTGCTGGTCTCTGTCGGTAGAATGCAGCCCTGCCTGCAAAGCACAGCACAAACTGTGAGCAACCCTGCCTGAGACCCACAGCACCCACTGTGAGCAGCCTTGCCTGTTATGACGCGGCAGATGATGTGTGCCAGGCAGATCAAATCCACAAGGGAAACTTGACCATATGATCACAACAATTTTGCAATTTGTATTTTATTTCGAGATGCGTGGCCTGAATTCAGTCCACCAAGACTCTAGAGATTTTTCACAAAACTAATTAAAAAATTTATTAACAAAAGAAAACATTTCAAGCACATACATAGGTCTACAAATTACTACTATAACTCCTAAAACTCCTAATTAATCTGGCTTCCAGTTAAGGCAACAGTAAACAAAAAGAAAATAGATTTTAAATAGATTCCAGCCAGTTAACACAATACCCTGGACAGTAGAATTCAAAATGGCTTTTCCCAGCTTCGGTTTCTTTAGACAATACTTAATGCATAAATACTGGAGGCTTTTCACACTTCTGGTAAATCTTACGATGCCTTCTCTAGCACATAACCTCAATCTCCTTTATACATGTTTCTCCCTTTTAATGTAAATTCCATTGTTCCCATATGTGTTTGGAACTTTACTTTTCTCATAATATAAATCTTTTCATGGTGCTAATATTGTCAGTAACCTTTGGGAAAAATAAACACACAGCTTGGCCTAGCTTCTCTGGCTAGGTGTAATATTCTACTATCTCTTTGAAATTCAAACTACCCTGGTTTATCAAAAAATGCAAATTCTCCTCAGCGCACATTCTAAAACTTCAGCCATGTTTAAGTATTTAGCATTTTAAACCTAACTTCTTTTGATTAGCCAAGGCCTCAAGACCAGCTCTCTCCAATTCAATTAAATCCCAACCACCCAGCCCCACCAACAAACTATCCAAACCCCACTATTAACCTACTTTTACAATAAATCACAATAATATTATGAGAATTATTATACTTTCATGACACTGCCTAAGACCCACAGCACCCACTGCAAACTGCCCTGCTTGAGGTCTGCAGCACCAACCATGAGCAACCCTGCTCAAGATCCCCACCATTCTTGCCTTACACAACTGCTTTGGCATCGCTGACAACTCAGAGCAGCACTGCTGCAGGTAGGCTTTGAATGTTACACTCACTTTGAAGTCACGAGCAAAATGAGGGTGGGCAGCTGCATGCCTCTTATATCCAGTCATGATTTAGGCTGGTCTAATTTTCCACTGGTGTGACACATTATTAGGATGGAGAATGTGATTCTGGTAACTTGTGTTTTTAATGAGTATTTGTGACATGTTAATGCATGCAAATTGGGTTCCTGACTTGAACAGCATGAAAGTCAACCCACCATTAGGCTGCCATGAAAATGCTGTGGTGAAAATTCTGACTTGATTTCCCGTCAGCGGAAATCTGACCTTTGGCTTCAGGATTTTCCGCTCAAACCTGCCATGACTCCCACCACGGGACCGGAAAACTCCGCCCATTGTAACTATAATGCTCTGATGAAAGGTCATTGACCTGAAACATTGGACAGAATTTAATTCCCACCCCCAACCCGGTGATCGGCTTGGGAGGCACGGGGGCTGTAGAATTGAGATGGAAGGCAGGAAGAGGAGTGCCTGTCACCTTCCCAATACCCACTGATTCAATCAAAGGGTGAGGAAGGTTGAAGGTGATTTGCCCAGCCGGAGCCCAATTGAGACCCTTAGATGGCCAATTAATAGCCACTTAAAAGCTTTATCCCACCAGTGCTAGTATTTGGAATTGGTATTCCGGTGACCAAGCACCCTGTGGTTCACAGAGCCCCCCATTCCCCTCCAGCAGCAAGGCCAGCCCTCGCTGAAAGAGCCCCTTCTGTCCTCTACAACAACACCCCTGATGCTCCCTGACTGGTCCCGGTGAGCCCGACCCACTCAACTGTGCTTCGGGGCCTGTTCCATCTTCATTGGTCCAGGGCCTGCTGAAGTACCAGCAGTGGCTATCGCTCTCAGTGGTGCTGCCGGGACTGAGGAGCTGTTGCCCCTGTGATTGAACGGTAGCCCTTGCAGGCAGGCTCTTTGCCTTTAAAGGCATGGAGAACCTAAAGACAGGCAGTTAACTGCCTGATTAATTCCATTAGGGCTCCAGAAAATGGCTGCGGTGGGACTGCCATGGGACAGGGCTACTACCGCAACCATTAAACTCAGCTCATTGATTGTTTCTCTCTCCACAGATGCTGCAGACCTAAGTAGTTCCAGCATTTTCTGATTTTATTTCATATTTCCAACATCTACATTAGTTGCTTCTGTGTAACTATGATGGAATTTTGAGCAATTTGTATGATTGCAGAATTATCCAGCTAATCAGATTTCCTTTTTTTTTTAGGTTTGTTGGTGTACAGTATGTAAACATGACAAGATGCCAGCTCTTCATTTCAGCCAGAAGTAGAATTCTTTAAATGAAACATCTGGTTGCTTTTAGTATTAGGTAAATATCTGAAAGTATATATAACACAACTCCAGATGAACCTATGGATACTCAATATTTAATGGCACTAACCCTCCATTTCAAAAGAATGGAAAAAAATAAGTATTGCAGGCAATAGGTCTTAACGGCTATGTTATGAAAATAAACTTGCTTACTCAGAGCATTGTAGAATTAATATAATAGCGCTTTACAGTAATAGAACCCTGAGATGAATTTGAATCAGGTGACTGGAAGAACATTGGCCTTGAGGCTCAAAAATAAATTGATTTGATGGATCATTTTCAAATCATGCAAAACTTTAACAAGGTGTTAAAGCTTCTATTTATAGCCAACTTTGTCCTGTGTGCACAGACCACTATAAGATTTAATGTAATTTTATGAAGGAAGATGGCATTTGGAACCTGCCAACGGTGTACTAAAACAATCCAAGCAGTCATAATATTTATAATTAGAATACTATTCAGGGGGTTCAACTAATAGCTCAGCTGAGCTTTGGTATAGGGCACTTTAAAAAATACAACTTTAGAATTAATTCTACATACAAGAGCAATAATTTAAAATTATTTCTATTTTGTACATCTGACAGTGCATTATGAAGCTACAATGCACTAAAGGGATTAAGATGACATTTATAATTGAGAGGAGTGAAGTTTAAGCTGCTTTCCTTTAATGTTTGCCTAAACATAACAGCATGTTTTACTCTTGAATATACCCTCCCACTATCTTTAAAGTGCAAATATATGTTACATATTCACCGCTTGAGATCTTGTTACTCTACTTACTATTTTTTTCCTTTTATCTGCCATTATTATCAAAAGGTTCTCGAGTATTGTTTTATGCCCTTGGCATTATTACCAGGAGTTTCCTCAGGTGTTCTACCAATCAGCCACCACAACCTCAGTGGATGAGATGAGCTTCCAGCCACAATATCCATGACATCACAAAGGACATTGCACAGTTCCACCCCTACCTCAGCTTATCTGCTGATGAAACCTTTATCCATGCCTTTGTTACCTCTAAACTTGGCTATTCCAATGCACTCCTGGCTGGTCTCCCATATTCTACCCTCTGTAAACTTGGTCACCTAAAATTCTGCTGCCCATGCCCAAACTCGCACAAAGCTCCCTTCATCAATCACTCATGTGCTCGATGATCCACAGTGGCTTCAAGTTAAACAATGCCTTCATTTTAAAATTCTCATCCTTGTTATACAGAAACTGAACTGGACTAGCCATATAAATACTGTGGTTACAAAAGCAGGTCAGAGGCTATAAATCCTGCGGCAAGTAACTCACCTCCTGACTCCCCAAACCCTGTCCACCATCTACAAGGCACAAGTCAGAAGTGTGATGGAATACTCTCCACTCGCCTGGATGAGTGCAGCTCCAACAACACTCAAGAAGCTTGGCATCATCCAAGACAAAGCAGCCCGTTTGATCGGCACCCCATCCACAAATATTCACTCCCTCCACCACCAACGCACAGTAGCAACAGTGTGTACCATCTACAAGGTGCACTTCAGGAACTCACCAAGGCTCTTTAGACAGCACCTTCCTAACCCACGACCACTAACGGCTAGAAGGGCAAGGGCAGAAGACACATGGGAACACCACCACCCAGACGTTCCCCTCCAAGCCACTCACCATCCTGACTTGGAAATATATCGCTGGTCCTTCACTGTCACTGGGTCAAAATCCTGGAACTCCCTCCCTAACAGCACTGTGGATGTACCTACATCACATGGATTGTAGCGGTTCAAGAAGGCAGCTCAAAATCACCTTTTCAAGAGCAATTAGGGATGCACAGTAAATGTTAGCCTAGCCAGCAATGCCCACATTCCATGAATGAATAAAAAAAATACTTCTATGACCTCACTCCTCCTGATCTCTATAATCTTCTCCAGTTCTACAACCCTTCGAGATACATGTGCTCCTCTAATTCTGGCCTCTCAAAAATCCCTGACGTTAATTGCTTCGCCAATGGGAACTGTGTCTTCAGCAGCCTTAAGGTCCTAAGCTCTGGAACTGCACCGTTAAATACCTCTGCTTTCCTTTCCTCCTTTGAGACACTCCTTAAAACTTATCTTTTCACATCCTAATATCTCCTTGGGTGGCTTGATGTCAAATTCTGCTTTATAAACGCTCCTGTGAAGCATTTAGGGACGTTTTATTACATAAAAAGTGCCGTATAAATATAATTTTTTGTTGTTGGACGATCAGCGTAATCCTCTTTTACACGATTTACCCAGATTTCCAACCAAGTTACATCAGTCAGTAGGGAGGATATGCAATACATTTGCTGGCATTTAAGACTAAGGATGACCCACTTCAAATATCTTCACAAAAAATAAAATGTGCAGCTTGCCCATGTGACCAGAAAGGTGTGTTTTACTGAAAATTTTGTCACTTTTTTGGTTAAAAAATATGTATTTTTATGTATCCTGCAGTTACTGAATCCACCAAATAGAAAATTTGCTTGTGTTGCTTCTTTCCTTTAAAATCCTGTTTAGGAAAAAATCTATGTAGTTCCTATGGCCAGAATTTTTCTGTCGGCAAACTGGGGGCGGGGCCCGCTCGCCGACGTGAAAATGCCCCCGATGTCATCCCACCCCATTTAAATATTCAGGAAGGCGGGCGGACAGCGAAATCAATGGAAGATGTGACTGGCCCGGAATGAAGGTATCATGGCTATCCTGCAAGATATCCTGGAAGCTGCCATGAAAAGCTTTTGGTGGTCACATTTCAGCTAAATATTGATGGAGTGGAATCCTTCCCAAATGACAAAGGCTGCTGATTGAATGTACGGGGCCTGTTGATCGCCACATGTGTACAATCTATGACATTCTGTACCTGTGGGAATCCAGCCACTCCCAACCTAGACAGCTCCATTACGGGGCTAGATATCTCACGCCACCGCCTGCAATTTTCATGGAATCAGGCCAGCTTCTGGATGACTCATGGTTCATGGCCCCTCAGAAGAGTCTGGATTCAGGAACCTTTTACAAAATAAGTTTAAAAGGTCTTACCCATACCCCACCAAGCACTTTCCATGTCCCTTCCATGCCCACTCACTCACTACACACAGAACCAAAGAGCAATATAATAACAATGGCAAGTCCTGAAATGCTGAGTGGAAAAAAAAACCCATTCAGAAATCTGATTTGAAAATAACTGACATTTTTATAGGGGTGTAAGAACAGCAATTAGACAGAGCATTCGTGGTATCAATAACAGAAGCTTTCTCTCACTTCACACCTCAATCTTGTCCAAATAAACACACAGGCATCGATAAAACTGAACAAAGGATAACTTCTTATAACCTCAAAGATGTCAATCAATCAAAGCAAACACTCCTCTTCCACTTGTCACCCAAGCATTCATAATGAGACCATTTAGAGAAACAGATGTCTGGCCAGCTATCTCTGATGATACAGCTCCCAGGTGGGCCTCGTTATGAATGCTTGACTGAGCTCCAAGACTCATAAATGGGTTAGCTCAGCAGGGGTTCTGTTTTGACATCCTGGGAATGAAACTGAATCCCTGAGAAATTGGTGGGATTCTCTTCCAAGCAGCACATTCAGCAATTCCACCTATTCCTCCAACATGGTTGGAACCAAAACCCGTTTCCTTGAATAGACGGGTTGGGAAAAGAGCCACCGCTCACGATTTTCCCCCGACCGCGATTTCACGCTGGATGGCCAATTAAGGCCCGCCCAGCATGAAACGCATCTCCCCAATGGTCAGTTCAATGGTAACTCAACGGGAGGTTTAAAAATGGCACAGGCAGTTCTTTGAAGGCTGCCAGGAAAGAACGTATGTTCTGTGTTCTGAAGGCCAAAGCCATGGCCTCAAATGCGGCTGGAGATGCCAGGCGGGAAGGCAGGTCATGTGCGCACTCGGCCCCCCCTATTTTTGGACTAATGCCTCATGGTCCTCCTGGAGGAGGTGGCCATCAGGAGGGATATCCTCGTCCCTAGAGATGAAAAGAGGAGGGCCACTGTGACCTTCAGAGCCACTGGCATGGGGTTTCCACCCACATAGTTGGAGGTGATCTCAGGCCCAATCATCTCATAAATGGAGATCACAGTCTCCCTGGAGAAGCGGGGCCTCCTTCGGCATTGCATCTCGGACATATTGAGGTAGCTGTATCGCTGCCTGTAAACCCTGGCAGCAGGATAGTGGCGTTTTCTGCAGCCCCTTCTGCCTTGGATCTCCTGCTGGCCCTGCACCCCTTGTGCCTTAGCCTCTCCTCCCACAAGTTACTCTCCTGGAAGCTGCATTGGAACACCTGGCCTCCTCGTCCTTCTGCCTTCTCTTCCTCCTCAGAGGAGGTCCCCCCAACGGAGAGCACAATCCCTATTTCCAGGTTAACCGAAGGCTGTCTGATACGTGAATGGGTCCACACGGTCAAAATCCTCCAGGGGCCTTGGAGACACCAATGAGTCCTGGAATGAAGCCTAGAAATACTAAGAATGAAGCTCAGAACAGAGATTAAGCTGTCAAGTTCAAATAAGCAACCAGCAGCAAACTATTTCCTAAACTCACACTGCCAATGCTGCTGATCCTTTTTTATCTCGCCCTTGGATGAGGTTTTGCAAAATGTGGGCTTCCCACCTGCTCGTTTGCCCATACAACGAGCACGAAATCAAGTTCAATTGAGTTTTTAATGGCCTTTAGTGGCCTTTTAATTGATGGCGGGCACGGCTCCGACACCCACGCATGCCCACCAACCTGAAGATTGCACGTATGCGGGATGATGTCCGGATGCTCGCTTGATGTCTTCTCGTGCTATTTTACGCCTGATTGGGTTGGGCACATGCCCATCCGCGAGGCATACAATTCTGCCTAATGTCTGTGCTTAACCATTTATGTGCTGATTGCAAAGAAATTAGTCTGACAGGTTTTCTTGGCCAAATTAAAACCATCTTTGAGTTAAAGATCCACCCAATTAATGATATAAAAATATTTTGAAAGGTAAATCCACGCCTGACCTTCGCAACACACACAAACATGAAAAATTACAAGTTGAACAGTAGGAAGTTGCTTAGCTGATGTTTGAACAGCCTATGGCTATTGTTCCATAGCCTATAATGTCCCAGCTAATTGATTCATTATCCATCTTGATGAGGTAGGAAAAGTACCTTTCCATATTACTATTGTTCTAGCAGACTTTCTGTCTCTGTATGAGAGGTAGCCATATGGAAATGTGAATGTGAGATCCAGTACAGTTTTAGTAAATTTTTTGAAGTAGTTCTTGACATCAGCAGGTGTAAAATTCCATGAGGGTGTCTCGGCATGTCTTACTTGTATTCCACCTTGAAACCTTCCAGAAAACTGGTCAACTGGTAATACCAGACATCCGGCAGCCATTTTAAGTCAGTGTCTTTGCTTGATTTTTTAGAAGTCAGTTTTAAACAGTTCAATATATGTTTGATCAGCAGACGAAATTAGAGATTAATACCACTCATGCACAAGTCACATTATCGTGACAACTATGATGATGGTGATGCCAAGGAGGAACAGGAGAATGAGGAGAAGGTATGAAGATGAAGCCCATCCAAGAGTCCTTGGACCCAGGTGGTATTCTGATTTCTACTGTCATAAGCTTCTAAATCCACACGCTATCCTGTCTTGGAACTATATTGCCGGTCCTTCACTGTCACTGGGTCAAAATCCTGGAAATTCCTCCCTAACAGCACCGTGGGTGAACCTACACCACATGGACTGCAGAGATTCAGGAAGGTGCTGACCATCACCTTCTCAAGGGCAATTAGGAATAGGCAATAAAAATCCTGGCCTAGCCAGCGATGCCCATGTCCCGTGAAAAGAATTTTTGAAAACTCCAGCATCACTTTATTTTTCACAATCATGCACCATTTCTGATATTTTCCCCGAGAGGAAATTAGATTGTGTTTGTAAGGATGTGGACTGGGTGATTTGCAGAGCAGAAGGGTTTCAGAAAAGTGGGGTGAACATGGATCATTTTTCCAACATATGCTGGGGAGAAGGCTACCTGTGGCTTTGAATTTGAGAGACCCATAAGTGCATGTCTGAAAAGGATGTTCAAGGGCCATAACATCTATTTGCAAATTCTGAATTAAGTCACTGGGGATGTATGACAACTGGCAATTATGACTTTGGAATAATCAGCTGTCATTTGTAGCAACTTCAGGAAGGAATTTTTTTTCATTTTAGGTATCATTGAAGCTTACAGCAGTTAGCAGAAATCTGCAGCAGCAATACAATCTCCCAATCTAGACCCTGCCTCTACAGAAGCACAGATTGTAGCTCTGAAGGCAGTAGGGGAGAGATTAAACAGCACCCTGCACAATACCTTTCCGATGCTGGGACTGGGATGTAGGGTGCTATTTCATAGACCAAAGGCCCAGTGGATTAGTTACAGCTGGAATAGATCTGCCTAAGGCCGTTGCATCTCAGGAGAGCAGCACATATCAAGGGTACTGCTTTCCTCTTAAGAGCACTATGCCATTGGGATTATGGGATGCAAGACCAAGCTGCCAATAAATAAACTCCAGAGATGAGGTGGTTCCCTCCCAGGAGCAAGCTCAGACAGCATCTCAAAACACTAGAATAGGAGAAAGAAAGGCATGTTCAGAAACCCAGGAGAAAAGTACTAACAGAGAGTAAGTTGACTTCTGTTCACATTGACATAGATTTAAAAAAAAGGAATTTGTATCTATAGAGCATCTTTCATAACCCAAGTGTGTCTCAAAATGCTTTACAGCCAATGTAGTTTTGAAGAATAGTCCAAGAAAAGCATACACATTGGTTGTGCTTTGTTATTCGTGCAGCTTATAGTTATACAGCAAAAGGTACTTATTTTGTGCTGACTTATTCAAGTCTTATCACAAGTCTGAATGAGGCACAGCATTTAACCTGTCTTAATTCATCCATTCAGAAGAATCTTACATTAACTCTGTTGCTACATGTAATTGTTTCTTAAATTATTCCAGAATGTCCAGAAGTTAATTTCACATCTTTCTTCTTCTGCGCCTGGAAATAGACCATGGTGTGGTCTGAGCTGAGCACTGTACAGTTGGATTACAACTTCCTCTGACTTGTGTTTTATTGTTCTAGCTTTCTAACTCAACATTCTATTGACTTTATTGACTGCTGCTCTGTGGTGGCAGGGTATGTTGAACACTGAGTTTACCAAGACTTTTTCAACTTCATCCTTGACTATTTCAATCCCCTCTCTATCTCACCCCTTTCTTTTCTGTGCGCACTACTTTATACGCTTTGCCTGCCATTTTGACCTACTCACATTTTCTTCAGTTAACCCTGTAGTTTTTGGGGTGCCTGCTTTGATTCAATAGCATCTCCTAGTTTGATAATAATCTGCAAATACCTTCTAAAGTGCACAATGTTGTAGGGTTTCCACAGTAGACTTTAGTTGTCACTTCCTTATAGAAATCAATGGCATAATTAGGTAGCTCACCACTGTCTAAAGCCACCTTAATTACTATATAGAATTACTTCAGAAATATGCCACAGATGCAGGCTATTCAGCCCAATCAGTCCATGCTCCACTCGAGCCTCCTCCTATTTATCCTCATCTAAATCTATCAGCATAACCCTCTATTCCCTTAATTCTCTCTTATATGTTTGTCTAGCTTCCCTTAAATGCACCCATAATATTTGCATCAACTACTCCCTGTGGTAGCGAGTAAAGAAGTTTCTTCCAAATTCCCAATTGGATTTCTTGTTGACTATCTTATATTGATGGCCTCAAGTTATTGAAAACAGCAAATCCTTTACTTCCTCTCCTACAATGTCTATGCCATCCAGTAATTCATACTCTTCTTCCTTAACTATGATATCACCATTGGCCCTCTCTTTTGTGAAGACAGCCAGAAAGTATTAATTAAGAACCTTACCCACATCCTCTGCCTCCACATATAGGTTACCTTTCTCATCCCTAATGGATCTTAGTTATCCTATTGCACTTTAAGTACTTATAAAACATATCCAGACCTTTTTGGCAGCAAAATTGCACAAAGGTTATAATTATGCAGATACACAAGCTGGAACACATTGCAAAGCTCCATTGACCTGTTGAGGAAACTAAACTACTCCTCTCAATGATCCTTTCAATGACTCATCTGCTGCTGTTCACCAAATTTGCAGTAGATTCATCAATAGCAGCAGGAGTATACTTGTCACTAGAAGCCATCTGTTGGCATGATTTTCTTCCTTGAAAGGTTAATTTAAAAGAATTAATGAATTGTAGCAAATATGAAATGTAAATTAGGAGCAGAAGTAGGCCATTCGGCCCCTCGAGCCTGCTCCACCATTCAATAAGATCATGGCTGATCTGATTGTGGCCTCAACTCCACTTTCTTTCCTACCCCCTATATCCTTTTACTCCCTTGTCAATCAAGAATCTATTTAATTCAGCATTAAAAATATTCAATGACCCTGCCTCCACCGCTCTCTGGGAAAGAATTCCACAGACTCATGACCCTCCAAGGGAAAACATTTCTCCTTATTTCCATCTTAAATGGGAAACCCCTCATTTTTAAACTGTGCCCCCTAGTTCTAGTCTCTCCCACAAGGGAAAACACCCTTTCAGCATCTACTCTGTCAAGACCCCTCAGGGTCCTGTATGTTTCAATAATGTCACCTCTCATTCTTCTAAACTCCAATGGATACAGGCCCAACCTGTCTAACCTTTCCTCATAGGATAACCCCTCATCCCAGGAATCATTCAAGTGAACCTTCTCTTAACTGCTAAATAAGGAGTCCAAAACTGTACAGGGGACTCTAGACGTGACCCTATACAACTGTAGCAAAACATCCCTACTTTTATATTCCATTCCCCTTGCAATAAGCAACAACATTCCATTTGCCTTCCTAATAACTCACTGTACCCGTGTACTAACTTTCTGTGTTTCATGTAGATCCCTGATCCCTCTGCACCTCAAGAGTTCTACAATCTCTCTCCATGTAAACAATACGCTACTTTTTTATTCTTTCTGCCAAAGTGGACAAGTTTACATTTTCCCACATTATGTTCCATCTGCCAAATTTTTGCCCAATTAATCTATCTATGTCCCTTTGCAGACTCATGTCCTCTTCACAACTTACTTTCCTAATTATCTTTGTCGTCAGCAAATTTAGCAACCATATATTCGATCCCATCATCCAAGTCATTACTACAGATTGTAAATTGTTGAGGTCCCAACACTGATCCCTGTGGCACTCCATTCATTACATCTTACCAACCCAAAAATGACCCATTTACGCCTATTCTCTGCTTCCTGTTAACTAATCCTCTATCCGTGCTAATATGTTACCCTCTACACCATATGTACAGGAACCTTTAATGTGGCACCCTGTCAAATGTCTTCTGGAAACCTAAGTATGCCACATCCACAGGTTCCCCTTTATCCATGTTGCTTGTTACTTCCTCAAGAAACTCTAATATATTAGTCAAACATTATTTCCCTTTCACAAAATAATGTTGACTCTACCTGATTGCAATGAGATTTCCTAATGCCCTGCTATGATCTCCTTAATAATAAATTGCAGCATTTTCCCGATAACAGATGTTAAGCTAACTGGCCTGTAGTTTCCTACTTTATGTCTCCCTCCTATCTTCAAAAGAGAAGTTACATTCACTATTTTCCAACCTTTCCAGAATCTAGGGAATTTTTGAAAATTAAAACCAAGGCATCTACTATCTCAGCAGCCATTTCTTTTAAGACCTTTGGTTGAAGTCCATCAGGACCTGCATGAGGACCTGTCAACTTTCAGTTCTAATAATTTTCTCAATACTCTTTCCTTGGTGATTGTAACCGTTTTAAGTTCTTGCATTAATGTGCAGGATCCTTTACATGTTGTCATTCCCAATCTGGACTTTATGTGGGCAACAGCCCTTTCTGCTGAGGAAATTCAGGAGGTCAATGATGGGAACTTGCAAAGGAATGTGGATGTTGTGTGTTTCATCTTACAATTTGGAGAAGCCAACAACCCCTGTACAACTGACCATATTTCACTGCTGCCATGCTATGATACCAAACAGAAAAACTTCCCAGCTGTACTGATGACGAAAGTATATCCAGGTGGCACACTGGCTGATATTATACAAATCTGCCATTGCCATAAAAAGTGAGTGTGGTTCTGACCTTCATAGCCACAGAGTAGTAGAAGCAGATGATCAGTGTTGCAGATACAGTGACTACAATAACTCCCTTGAAGCCTCTCAGACTTTTCTAATACATGTGCGCTCAATAAGCTGTTCACAGGACGGTTAATTGTTCAGGTATATTCTTCTGATAGGCCATATCTCATGTGGCAATATCTCATGCTGTAAATCCCACTTAAATGCTGTCGCATTCCCCTTTTCTCCACCCCCTCCTACCCATCATCGTTGTCATACAAAGGTAAGCCAATAGGGAATGAAACTTCTGTTCTTGAGAAGCTCTCACTGAGGGAAGTGGATCTAAATATTCTAATGATCTCACATTTGCACAGAAGCAAAGCCAAGACTATATGACAAAAAAATACCCAAAAAGTAATTTCCAGCTACATTAATTGCTACCCAAACATCGGCAATGTTCAGGCTCAAAAACCCCTTCCTTCCAGTACTCTCAACAGATTCCCACAAGGGTTTTGACTCAATCTAATTCATGCAGTGCACTGTGGAACAAATACAGCAGATTTGCAGCTACACTGATCCTCATTTTAATATATTGAAATCAGTTGCACGCGGACTCAGTGGATAGATCACAGGAAGCAGTGAATTCTTTTAGAAATCTGGGAAACAAAAACAGAAAATGCTGGAAAAACTCAGCAGGTCTGACAGCATCTGTGGAAAGAGAAACAGAGTTGACGTTTCAAGTCCGTATGACCCTTCCGAATTTTCTTTCACTTAATTTTGTTTAACTTAAGAACGAACCTGTCTTTGTTGTAGCTGCAAGGCATAAGTTTTGTACCATAAGATTCTTGCTATGACCTGAAAAAGATCCCTTAGGATGTTTGTCTCAAATTCATTACTATTTCGTTTCCCTTACCAACAGAAAAAATGTATACAATATTGTAGTGAGATATACAGAATTGCAGTAGTATAACATGGATAGTGTGGTTTTTTTCAAAACATTAAGCATCTAATCAGTGAATAGCTACAGGTTTCACATACCAGGAAATTCCCTACTACGTTTTTGGTGCAGCATGTTCGGTGGCCTGCTGCTGACATTGCCTTTGGCCAAGATTTTTCATGCCCACCGGCGTCGGGTGTGTTCGGTGGCATGGGCGGACAATGGGCAAGAAGGCCAAAAATTGGTTTCACGACGTCATGAAACCAGTTTGCGATCAGCGCCATCATTGTACTCATTGTAATACATCAGCATATCATTATAAGGCCAGCCCGCCGGACTCATTCCCTCCACTGGATCGTCCGCCCACATCAGCAGGAAAACATGTTTCACAACAACATGCCTAAGGTCTGCACTTGGTGGGCTGCACTTCAGTCGGGACTTCAAGGTTTGTTTGCCTACCTTGCTTCGGTTAGCACTTGCAGTCATCAGCACCAGGCTTTGCAGACAGCACCACGGCATTTAGGGGGGCTCACAGGCAGGTCTCTACCTACAAGACCAGCCATATATGGATGGCTTTTCAATGGCTGCAGCGAAAGGTTTTTGCTTGGGGAAGGGGGAGAAGTGGCCTCAGGCAAGGGAAGAAGCTGCAAGACGAGAGCTGAGGAAGGAGGGTATCCCAGGGTGTGTGTGGGGGCACATGTCGATTTGTGCAAGTGACCTCAAGATAGTGAAGCCTGAGGAGGCAGTCTCTAGAGGAGATGAGGCCAAATGGACATGTGAGGGTGTGCGTGAGAATGGGTGGTGATGTCCCTTGAGCTGGCAGTAAGTGAGATGCCAGTGAATGTGTGATGGGCTTGAGTGTGAGAGTTTAGAGAGATGAGAGGTTGCCATATCCTGGCTGCACGGATGAGATCATTCATCCTCTATCTGCTTTGGATGACCAACCTCTTCTGTGCAACATTGGCAATGATCATCACTGCCACCGCCTACCAAGCTGGAGTGGTAATGTAGCTGTCCCTCCTGTGCTCACAACGGGGAGTAGAGGACATCATAATGGGCCTCCATGGCGTCCAAAAGGTGCTCGAGGGCTGCAATCTTCTTGCCTTTTGGGGCTATGTCTTCTTTGCTGCAGTCCTGGGCTGGAAGCACTGAGCGCAGCTGTACTTTAAATGTGGTGCCTGGTGTAGTGAAGCGGTGAGGTGAGCCCGCCCGCCATCGAAACAGCATGTTTCCCAGGAATGCATAATTAATGCAGTGGGTTTGGGACAAAACGGCATGAAAAGCCGCCATTGCGGCCGGCGGGTAAAACCTGTCCGCTACCGCACTTAGTGCAAACTTGGGACGATTCCGTCCTTTGTGTTGCTGTAGGCTGATAAATATACTGCAATTTCTATAATATTTTGGTGAGTGTGTCAAACTTCATTTCAGATTCTTGAGACTGTATTTGTGGATTTCTCATAAAAGCGGATTTTGTAATATAAGAGCTGATTTTCAACTTGCCCACCCAGCTGAGGATGGTTAGGTGGCAGGTAAAATGACCGTCACTAGTTACCCCACCAATCATGCTGCCTTCCTGCAGGTTGCACTTTTAATCTGCTCTTTTGAGCAGGGAAGAGAGACATCTGCTGATTAGCAGCAAGGTGCTTCTTGAAATATGTAGATTGGGCTCCAATGAAATGTTAAAACAAATTCAATAATTATTCTCAGTTAAAACCATGGGGAAGATTTTTAGACTGCCCAATAGGCAAAAATGAGCTGGGCACGCCCCAAAAATAATGAGGTATGCCTATTCAGCCCATTCTCACTGATAGAATGGCAGATACTGTCTTCCCAAAGGCCTTTCTTGCTGGAGCATCTGCACAAGTAAGGTGGTGGACCCTTTAATGTGTAAATCAGGTTCTTGTGACAAACACAACTGCCACTATTGGACTTAAATGGGTGAAGCATATGCCATGATTCAGCTGGAGCTAGAAGCCTAGAAGATAAGTTTTAATTTATCTGTGAGCGGCCAAGAGGATTCGGAGTGCTCCTCTGAGCTTCACAGACATAATTTGGGCCACTGCCACAGCAGTCTTCATCCCTAGACACCCCTTGCCTATTCCTTTCTGGGCCCAGAGGTCAGCCAAGCAACCTGAAATTGTAGCTGTCGAGATTTTGAGCGCAGCTTCAGGACACTCTCCATCAGATGAACTTGTGTTAATAAAGCCCAACCCTCAAAATGGTTGTTCCTTCTTTATAGCTGAAGAAGTGGAAATGCTGCTGCAAGTAGTGGTGGCTAGAGGGTTGCCACGTTTGTCGGTTCAGAGCTCTCTTCCCTAGTAGGCAGCAGTGCCGGTTAGGAGGTGGCATCAAAAAAGTTGAAGGGATGAGCATGACTGTCATGAATACAAGTTGGCTACAGCTACAGGGGATTGCAAAGATTTGCAACTGCCAACAATGATGCATGTGGGCAATGATGGATTCTGGTGCTTCCTGATGTCCATGATTTTTTTAAAAATTGTTGAAGAGTCTTCTTCAAATTCACTCTCGTTTCAGCTTTTGTCAGGCTGAAGCTTTGTAATTCCTTTCATTGCAGTCATCTTTCTAAGAATTATCAGATGATATTGGGAAAATTTAGTTTCCATGCCAACACAGTGTTTAGAAAAAAAGGGGAGCAATTCTCTAAATTGGAATTTTTTAAAAATGCCAGTTTTTTTGTAACAAGGTCAAAAAAAGTAACTGGACATTGTACTTAAAACGTACTGTAAAACAGAATGTTAAAAAGCATCAGACCCTTTTAAGATCTTCATCATTCACAAAGCTTCCCTTAGGCCCACTGCAATTACGTAACGCCAACACTAGCTCCATTGGGGCCCAGCAATGGGAAAATTGTGCTCAGCTTTATTTAAGTGTATTATAATAATTAAATAAAACAATGGCTATTTTTCAGGGAAATCTAATATGCTTGACAGAAAATTGAATTTGGCATAGTAATTAGTGCAGTTTCAACTATATTTGACACTTGGCCAGATTTTTCAGTCCTCAAGCATCCATTTTACTTACATGTCACTTGTCTCTGGGACTGGAAAATGCACACAATAATGACCAATATAGTCACAAATATTCATTACACAATAACATGCTCTAAAGTTTTAGTAAGGAGATAACTATTAATATTAATATACAAAAGACAGGTCCTGCTGAGCTCTTAATGATTAAACAGCAAGAAAAAAATCAGTATTGATAAAAATATTTCAATGCCAAAAGCTCTAAGTATCATGTTACTTCCATTGTGCCTCTTCACTTGTTTTATTTGCTACAAGAAAATAGATTACTTAGCGGTAAAGCTGACACTCCAACCCTTCATTACCGCTATGAAGTAAAAAGTCTTCATTATCTTTACATACTATATAAGGCATTGTTACCTGAATACCTCAATTTTAAATGCAAAAGATTACAAAGAAAAATGGTGCAAACAGGCCATTCAGCCCATCCAATCCATGCTAGTGTTTATGCTCCACTCCAGCCTCCTCCCATCTTCCCTCATTGTACCATCTACCATCATAACCCTCTATTCCCTTCTCCTTCAAATGCTTATCTAGATTTTTTTAAATGCATCTACAGCATTCGCTTCAATCACTTACTGTGGTGGCAAATTTCACATTTTTACCACTCTTTGGGTAGTTTCTGAATTCCCTATTGAATTTTTTGGTGGCTATCTTATTTTGATGGTCTCTAGTTATGTTCTTCCCCAAAGAGGAAACATTTGCTCTGTATCCACTCCATCAAAACCTTTCATAATTTTAAAGGCCTCTATTAGGTCACCCTCAACCTTCTTTTTCAACAGAAAAAGGCACATGCTTTAGTGATATGCCCACGCATTTCTGGTATCATCCTTGTAAATCTTCTCTGAACTCTCTAAATTCTTTTTATAATACGGCTACCAGAACGGCAAGTAATGCTTAAGTGTGGTCTAACCAAAGTTCGATACAGGTTTAACATAACTTCCCTACTTTTCAATTATATCCCTCTAGAAATAAAGCCTAGTACTCGGCTTGCTTTTTTTATGGCCTTGCTAACCTGTGGCGCAAGTTTTAGTGATTAATGTATTTCTCCACCAAGACACTTTTCTTCTAATACCCCACCTAGACTTCCAAGTTATAACTGATCTCCCCATTTTTCCTACCAAAATGAACCTGTCATATTTATTTACATTGAACTTCATTTGCCAATTATTTGCCCATTCTGCAAGTTTATTAATGTCCTCTTCAGTGCTCCTCAGTATTGACTATTCCGCTCCCCCATCGCCCAAATTTGGTGTCATCTGCAAATTTAGATATTGTGTTTTTTGACTCCAAAGTCTAAATAGTCAATGTACATTGTGAACAGCAGTGTCCTAGCACTGATCCTTGTGGGACTCCACTTTTGACCTTCTGCAACTCAATCACTAATCTCTACTTCCTGTCTTGAAGCTAGCTAGCAATCTGTTCTGCCATTCATTCCCTGACTCCACATTCTCTGACTTTATTCATTAGTCTATTATGGGGCACTTTATCAAACTCCTTTTGAAAATCCAGATAAACCACACCTTCTGTATTTGCAAGTCTCCAAATAGCTACTCATGAAACACAATCCTGGATTTTTAAAACTATTCTACACCAATAGTTATTTAGTAGATGAAGATTTGATTTTTTTTTTCATTTGACCCCTAAGAATTATGAATTGAGATTGAATTCCTCTGTTTAAAAAAGTAAGAACAAAAACGCTGGAAATACTCAGTAAATCAGGCAGCATCTGTGGAGACAGAAACAGAGTTAACATCTCAGGTCTGAGATCTTTCGTGGAATAATCGCTCACATACATTCAAGCTGTTTTTTTTAAAGCATCTCTAAATGCATACTGAGTCAACCTGAACAGCAATTTAGGTACCATTTATTCATTTCCCTCTGAGAGCCATTCATTCTTGTTACCCAGATATCCAAATAACCTGATTCATTGAAGGAGAATTTCAATCTCAAATTCTATTGTCTAGAAGTCTAAAACAAAAACTATACTCAATCTTCAGCTATTCATTAAAGAACTAAATGACTGTGTATGTTTTGAAACTTTTCCCAAGTTTTCTCTCTTTGAATAGTTAAGAAAGGAGCTGAGGACAAATTGGGTGGCCAGTTAAACATTACACACAAGAAATCTTTTTCTTTTTCTAGAATTGCCTGGTGTGGATAGGGAAAGAATAAGAGCAAAATGTACATTCATTTAAGCTCCATGAATCAACTTATGGCAAGAGTCAAAGGTTAATCTGAAGCATTTGCCCTAACAGAAAGCTCACATTCCACCTCTTGGTCCCTGTACTTTCAGGCCGAATCTTTTTCCAGCCATTGGATTCTGCTATCCCTAACTAATATTGTGGGAATCAATAAACCAAACTGACCATAAGACATAGGAGCAGAAGTTGGCCATTCAGTTGAACAAGTCTGCGCCATTCAATGAAATCATGATCTGATAATCCTCAATTCCACTATCCTGCCTTTTCCCCATAACCCTTGATTCCCTTACTGATTAAAAATAATCTCAGCCTTGAATATACTTAGCGACCCAGCTTCTACAGCCTTCTGTGGTAAAGAATTCCACAGATTAACTACCCTCAGAGAAGAAATTCCTCATCTCAGTCTTAAATGGGCAACCCCTTACTCTGAGATTATGGCCCCTGGTCCTAGACTCTCCCACAAGGGAAAACAACCTCTCAGCATCTACCCTGTCAAAGCCCCCTAAGAATCTTATATGTTTCAATAAGGTCGCTTCTCATTCTTCTAAACTCCAATGAGTGCAGGCCCAACCTACTCAACCTCTCCTCATAAGAAAATCCCTCCATATCCGGAATCAACCTAGTGAACCTTCTCTGGACTGCCTCCAATGCCGGTATATCTTTCCTTAGATGGGGGGACCAAAACTTTTCACAGTATTCTAGGTGTGGTCAAACTAGTGCCTTGTATAGTTTTAGCAAGACTTCCCTATTTTCACACTTCATTCCCTTTGGAATAAAGGCCAACATTCCATTTGCCTTCCCTATTTGTTGAACTTGTACATTAGTTTTTCGGGATTCATGCACAAGGGCTCCTAAATCTCTCTGTGCTGCAGTTTTCTTCAGTCTTTCTCCATTTAAATAATATTCAGCTCCTCTATCCTTCCTGCCAAAGTGCATAACCTCACATTTTCCCACATCATATTCCGTCTGCCACTTTTTTGCCCACTCACTTATCTTGTCTATATCCCTCTGTAGACTCGTGTTATCCTCACTGCTTGCCTTCCCACCTATTGTTGTATCATCCACAAACTTGGCGTTATTCACTTCCCTCATCTAAGTCATTAATATATATTGTAAATAATTGAGGCCCCAGCACTGATCCCTGTGGCACTCCACTAGTTACAGGTTGCAATCCTGAAAATGCCCCCCTTAGCCCAACTCTCTGTCTTCTATTAGCCAATCCTCTATCCATGCTAATATACTACCCCCAACGGCATGGGCTCTTATTTTATTAAGTAGCCTTACATGCGGTACCTTATCAAACACCTTTTGGCAATCCAAATATATTACATCTACTGGTTCCCCTTTATCTATCCTGCTAGTTACCTCCTTAAAGAATCCTAATAAATTTGTCAGGCATGATTTCCCCTTCATAAAGCCATGCTGACTCTGCTTGATTAGATTATGTAATTCTAAATGCATCCTTTATAATAGAATCTAACATTTTCCCAATGACAGATGTTAAGCTAACTGGCCTATAGTTACCTGTTTTTTGTCTTCCTCCCTTTTTGAATAAGGGTATTACATTGGCAATTTTCCAATCCTCTGGGATTTTTCCACAACCTAAAGATTCTTGGAAGATTACTACCAGTGCATCCTCTATTTGTGTAGCTACTTCCTTTAATATCCTAGGATGCAACCCATCAGGTCCAGAGGGCTTATCAGCCTTTAACCCCATTAGTTTCCCTAGTACTTTTTCTCTAGTGATAGTTATTGTATTTATTTCCTCCTCCTCTTTTGCCCCTTGATTATTTAGTATTGGAATGCTATTAGTATCTTCTACCGTGAAGATTGATGCAAAGTATTTATTCAACTCCTCTGCCATTTCCTGGTTCACCATTATTATTTCCCCAGCCTCATTCTGTAAGGGGTCTATGTTTACTTTGGTCTCTCTCTTCCTTTTTATATATTTAAAAAAGCTCTTGCTGTCGGTTTTTATATTACTTGCTAGTTTACCATCAAAGTTTATTTTCTCCTTCTTTATTTTTTTTGGTCATCTTTTGTTGGTTTTTAAAACTTTCCCAATCCTCTGGCTTACCACTAATCTTTACCACATTGTGTGCCTTTTTTTTTTTAATTTGATACTATCCTTAGCTTCCTTGGTTAACCATAGTTGGTTTATCCCCTTCCTTGAATCCTTCTTCCTCACTAGGATATATCTTTGTTGTGAGTCATGAACTATTTTCTTAAATGTCTGCCATTGTTCATTAACTGTTTTTTCTGCTAAAATCCTATCCCAGTCAACTCTGCCCTCATTCCTTTTTAATTACCCTTATCTAAGTTTAGCACAGTTGTTTCCAACCCAAGTTTCTCACTCTCAAACTGAATTGCTAAATTCTACCATATTATGGTCACTGTTTCCTAGGGTATATTTTACTCTGAGATCATTTATTAAACCTGCCTCATTACACATTACCAGATCCAAAATAGCCTGATCCCTATTGGATCCACAATATATTGTTCTAGGAAACTGTCCCGAATATACTCCATGAATTCTTGCTCATCTCTGCCAATTTGATTTTACCAATCTACGTGAAGATTAAAGTCACCCATGATTAATGTACAGCCTTTTTTACATGCCCTCATTATCTCCTGATTTATTATCTGTCATACAGTATAGCTACCGATTGGGGGCTTATAGACTACTCCCACCAGTATCTTCTTCCCCTTGTATCTTCTTACCTCCACCCATATGGATTCTACATCTTCCGATCCAAGATCCTTTCTTGCTATTGTACTCATTCCATCTCATACTAACACAGCTACCCCACCAACCTTTCTTTCCTGCCTGTCCTTTTGAAAAGTCACAGACCCCTGAATATTTAGTTCCCCGCTTTGTAACCTTGTCTCCAAAAGAGATGATTCAGGTGACATACAGTGTGAAAGTCTACAAGATTTCTGCAGCTCAGTGTGAGTCTCCCAGAATGGTCAAAAATTACAAGGTCACAGAAACACAAATCCCAGCTTTAAGACAGTTTCTGGGATGGTCTTTCACAGGTGGAGCTTCTGCCCAGCCCCCATCACCAGACACGAAATTGTTAATCTCAAAGAAGATACATGACATGAGAATCCTGGAAACCACACCAAATCATCATTATCCTTTAAGTGCCAAGCTGAGCAGCGTAGGTGACCATGGTCTTCCAAACTTTCTGATCATAGCAACAGTGGATGACCTTCATTGTTGGAGTTATGGTTAAGCCAGTCTTTAATGTTGTCTAACTGCTTCCTTCACTGTCGGCTTCTTGCTCTTCTTCCATTAATCCTTCCAGTGGGCACTCCAAACCTTCTGCACGGATAACATGTCTGAAGAACTCAATTTGTCTTTTTTTGATATTATTTAAGAGTTCTCTTGTTCTTCCAACCTCATTCAGTACTTCCTTGTTATTTTTCTCCATCCAGCTTACCCTTAGGATCCTTCTTAAGCACTACATTTTGAAGCTGTCGATTTTCTTTACTTCCTCTTTCCCAATGCTTCAAGCTTCACATCCATAATTCATTACTGACCAGACATAACATTTTAGTACACAGATTTTAGTTTCAAGCCTCAAGCTAATGTTTCTTAGAATGCTGTTTAATCTAATAAAAACACTTTTGGCTTGTCCAATCCTTTTTCAGATTTGAGTACTGCTTTTGACAACAGATGTTAAAATAGTGCAATTCAAATTCAGCTGGGTGAAAAAAAAAGGGTGATTCTATTTATTTCTGACACTTTAGGGGTGAAATAATTTACTGAGAGGTAGAGGGGTTAGAAGACTTGTCCCCGAACGCTGCAAGAAAATGATTTTCGTGCTTTCAGCAATTGCATCCCTTTTCAATAATTTCTAAATTTTCACAGCTGTTAACTTTTATGAACTTTACAGTTTTACCAGGCACAAAACATATTAGAACCTGTAGCTTCAGTTATAATAAGCCCATCTCCAGATTTATTTCCAGTGAAATTTCTTAACTTCCCTTGTCATTAGATCAATATTTGGTCTGTTTTTCAACTTTTTCTTGAGATTGTGACAATGATTTTGAAACTGTCCATTTTTTTGCTAGTTTCCTAGTGGCATGCTTGTACACAGATTTTTGCTAAGATTGCAGGCACTGCCACTCCCCTACATGGACTTCAGTGTGTACCCAGTATGGCACAGGATCTAGTTAGCAATAGTAGAAACTGCTAATCTGTATGTTGGGTACTAAATACATCATATGCTGCCACCTGTTTCTCTTCTCATCAAAACTGGATTGTATATGCAATCTTACTAGACGTATATGCAGATTTTATTCAGTATATGATTTTATTTACATTAGGCAGATGAATAACTATGAAATGTGGTTCTTTTCTCCCTTTTCAAAAAAAAAAATTGGTATATGGTCTTATAGGTGATGTTTGTGGGCACTGTACTGTTTGCGTTTATGAACAGGACAGTAGAACTAAAATTGCACAACTTATGAACTTCCAGAATGCATATGATAACTTTCTAATTAAAGACTGTTGGCTAAACTTAAAGCTCATGAAATTGAAAGCAAATTATTGACCTGTTGAGGAGGTTGGCTAAGTGGTAGAAGGCAGAGAGTAGGAAATAATGGGTATTGTTCCCAAATTGGAAGGATGTAACTAGTGCTGTCCTACAAGGATCGACTGTTCACTATTTATTAACAAATTATAGAACACAACAGAGAGCTACATATCTAACTTTGTCAATGACACACAGATTGGTAGCATTGTAAGCAGTGCGGGCAGGAGCATAAAATTACAGAGACATTGACAGATCAAATGAGTAAACAAAATTGTGGCAGAGGGATTTTAATGCAGGTAAGTGTGAGCTCATTCATTTTGGACCAAAATGGGCTATATCTGAGTGATTTTGTTTTAAATGATGGAAAGCTAGAAACAGTGATGATCCAAAGAGATTTAGGGTTCCACGTACACAGATCACTAAATGTAGTGGTCAGGTACAAAAGAAAATTGTAAAGGCTCATGGAATGTTACCCTTTATATCTAAAGGGCTAGAATATAAAGGGAAGTAAATTTTGCAATAGATATACAAAGTCCTGGTTAGATCACATCTGGAGTACTGTCTGCAATTCAGAGTACTGTAGCTTGGAAAAATATATTGATCTTGGGAAGAGTGCAGCACAGATTTACTAGAATGTTACCAGGGCTCCAAGGGCTGGATTATGAGGAGAGATTATATAAACCAGGCTGTATTCCTGTAATACAGAAGGTTAAAGAATGATTTGATTTAGGTTTTAGGATTTTGAAGGGAATTACTAGCATTGATAGAGAGAAACTTTCTTCCATTGGTGGGAGAACCTAGAACAAGGGAGCATAAACTTAAAAATCAGAGCTGGCCTTCAGGAGACACTTATTCACACAAAGGGGTAGAGAACTCTCTCCCACAGAGTAGTATATCCTAGTTCAATTAATAATTTAAAATTCAAGATCTATAGACTTTTGCTAGCCAAGTATAATCCCATGGCCTTAACTAATCAAAATGGCGACATAACAATGAGTTCCCATCAATTCCAATTTCAGGCATATCTTAATCCTAGTGCCCAGTGTTCCCAGCTGAAACAAGCCAGAGACACATACATATATGCTAATCAAGGTGAGGTTAAGAGATCAGATGTCATTTTGTCTCTGGCCATCTTAATATCATGATTTTTTGCACCCACCCATCAACTCTTGGCAGTACAAATCAAGAGGTTGCCACTTCCAGCAAAATTTAAAAGAATCCTCAGCTGCAGTGGAGGTAAACTGGATGGTGGTATACGAGACAGTTTTATGGCAGTCACATGTGGGTACTAAGCTTTAATAGCTTCCGAATTGAACATATTTGCTGCTGTAAGTTCTGTACACAAGATGTCTTCTGCTCTGAAGTGCTGCTTGTTTTTATTCCTGATGTTCACCTGTTAGATTTTCTTCAGCACTGTGCTGCCTTTTTAAATTAAGTTTGATTTTTTCAACATTTAATGTGCACTTTTAGCGCAACCACCGCCCTTTTTGTAGCATTTATAAAGTGTGAGCTACAGGGTAAATGATGTTGCAGCAATAATTAGTAACCACTTGGTCCCTATATGATTCTTTTATGCACTAGCTGAGTTAAATAATAATTTGTGCCTGAGGTTATTCATTTAATTAGTGGTTTTTGGCCCAGCAGTAATTGCTAATGGCATGATGTGTTTGAGCGGAAATGATTCCGATTATTGGGGTGTGTCAGCACAGAATGCACACCAGTAATTAAACTGTTGGTAAATGATAAGAAATAGCACACAATTTTAATCTGTGCATACAGAAGAACATTTCAATCTCAGGATATACAATATAATTTTATAATTTTCTTTAGAACCACAATTAAAGGGCTACTACCTCTAAAAGGTGAATGTTGTAACAATACATTCTTCACAGTTATTATAGAATCATTTTGCAATATGAACAAATTAGGTTCGTAAGAAGTGATCCCTCTATTCATCAACACTCACTGGAAAATTCCATAAATGATATAGAGCAACATAAGTTGCTGTACCACACAATTTGCAGGGGACTTTGTGACAAAATTAAGAAAAAGGCCTTTAAAGCATAAACATATGTTCTCTACATGAGCAGAGGTCATAGCAGCACAGCAACAGAAAATAGAGGCCAGCAGTTGTGCATCTATCAGTAATCTCTGGAAGTAAGCCCATGGATATAGTACTGAGAATAAACTTGCATTTATTTAAAGATTCACAATGTAAAAAACTGATTTTATACAGCTAAATGGGGCTAAGAAAAGATGCTGATAAGAGTTAAGATGAATGAAATGGAATAGAGGAGCAAATGAGGAAAGTGTTCGTATACCACCTGGGCAGAAAGGTGGATGGATTGTCCATCTGCAATACAAGTCCCCACCCCAAATTTTCATTACATTAAAATTATGATGAAACCTTAACCCAATAAGATCGAAAATCCAAGAAACCAGAAAATAATGAGGTAAAGAAAAGCTACTGGAATTGGACATACATGGAATGAAATTACTTGCAGGAAAAAATGTAGTGAAAGAGACTAAAACACTGATTTTAACTCGAGGCATTAGTTGCATGGGTGGTGACCCAGGAAGTTGACAGATCATCCTGAATTCACCAGTGTAATGCCAGGAGACTTGACATCGGACGCATAAATTTAGTCTCTTCATTTATTTACAGTTTTCTGGTGTTTCTGGCAAGGCCAGCATTTATTGCCCATCCCTAATAGCCCTTTGAGAAAGTGGTGGCGAGCTGCTTTTTTGAACCACTGCAGTCCATGTAGTCAAGGTGCCCTCACAATGCTGTTGGGCACGGGGTTCCAGGATTTCTACCTAGCATCCAAGTCAGGATGACATATGACTTGGAGGGGAACTTGGTGGTTGTGATGGCGTTGTCGTGGCTGCTACCTTTGCAGCTTTAAGCAGTAGAATTTGCAGGGTTGGGAGGTGCTGTCAACAGAACTTTGGTAAATTGCTGCTGTACATCTCGTAGGTGATACACACTGCAGCCATGATGTGCTGGTGGTGTGAGCTGTGAATGTTTAAGGTGGATGAGGTGCTGCTTTGTCCTGAAAGGTATTGACCTTTGAGTTTTGTTGGAGCTGCAGTCATTCAGGCAAGTGGTGACTCTTCCATCACACTCCTGATTTGTACTTTGCAGCTGGTGGCAGGCTTTGGAGAGCAGATGATGAGTCACTTGCTGCAGAATACTGAGGGTAGAATTTTCCTCAAGTTTATGATCCACAACATCAGGTTCAAATGGAAGTCTGAAGCGGGCCCTATCTGGGAAGAACTCAACGTACTCAAAGTGATTCTTCCTGAAGCGCCAATTAATGGTTAGAAGGTGGGCTTGCCATCCAATGGCAGATAGGCTCTTGAAGTTAGATGGTCAATTAGTGGTCTTCCAGCTTGAAAGAAACGGCAGGATGTCATGGTAGGTAAGTGATGGAGAGGAGGCGTCAAAGGGTAGGTGCTTTCTCTCCAACTTTTTAAAATTTAAATTAAAAAAATAGTCTTTGCAACCAGGCCATCACTGAGGTGGAAAGGAGGGACAATCCTCCTCAGAACAGCCTGCGGTGGCTGCTCCTGCACCCAGGCAGGCCGTAAGGGCCCCTAAGCTTGCCTGGAACACTGACCCATTGATCACCAGTCACCACCAGGCAGTTAAACTGCTCCTGCCACTGCCAGGAACTTGAGGCCGACTACAAAATCCCAGTTGGCCCCCGTTAACACATTTTAATAGGCCTTTATTTGAGATAGTTGGCTAACCACTGCTTGGGGACAAGTAGTCCTCTGCCCGTCCATCCCATCTCTTACATTATCTGCCTGCTTATCCTTGACTCCCTGGCAGTCACCCATTCCTTCTCTGCCTGCAAACCTTTTCACTGCAGGGTGACCATATCGCAGAAATCCTCTGAAATCCAGAGCTTGAGCTGCTGCAGCTGAAGCCACTTCCTGCATGTATGGTTATCTAGGACGAGAAATGTCCTGGAGTTCCCACAAGGAGTAAGATGTGCACTCCATGGGTCCAAGCTGCCCTGTCATGCCTCCATTTATGAGACTATTAAACTACTGCTTAAGTAGATAGAGACTCACCAGCTACTCACCAAAGAACTGTTTCTCCTGTGTTGATGTCACTTTATTATATAGGGAGGTTAACTGAGATGTTTTTACTTCACTCGTATTATTCAACCCTTGGATTATAATTCATAGTTGATTATTTTAGATTAACTTAAAGCTTTCCAGTGTATTCACCCCGGCCTGCTTTCTGTTTCTCTGCACTCTGTTGATTGTGATGTCACTCGGATGCCATTTATTGATTTCTCCTGTATTTGATTTGGCTCTCGCATGTGCTCCCACTCCCTTATATCCGACTTCTGGCAATCAGTGATCCTGACTTGCTTCACACTGTCAATTTGCACTGCTTTGGTCCTCAAAGCTTCTCCAAGTGGTGTCAACATGGAGGAGTGCTGATTCATCAGCTGTGGGAGATGATAGGTGCTAATCAGCAGGAGGTTTTCTTGTCTATTTTTAGCTTGACATCATAAGACTTCAGGGGTCTGAATGCAATCTTGAGTACTCCAAGGGTGACTGCCTTCTTACTGTATACCACTGTGCCACCTCCTCTGATAGATCTATATTGGTGGCAGAATTGAGATGGTGATGGAGGTGCTGTGATGTTGGCTGAAAGGTATGATTCTGAGCATGATGTGTCAGGGTGTTGCTTGACTAGTCAATGGGCAGGATTTTCCCCCCATTGCGGGGGGAAGTTGAAGTGTGGGCACGCGGAGGCACACCTTCGATTGGCACCTCTGATCGGGAGTGCGCCGCCATTTTATGTGGGCGGGCCAATTAAGGCCTGTCCAGCATGACGTCCACACGGAAACGCTATGCGCTCCCTATGCGGGCGGGGGCGCATGCGCACGAAAAAGCGCACTCATCTCCCTGACGCAAAGTGTTGCCTCAGGGAGATCGGCTCTACAGTAAAAAATCTAAAAATAGAAAAAAAACATTTCCCTGACATGTCCCCTCATGTGACACTGTCACAAGAGTTGGGACATGTCCATAGCTTTTAAAAAAATTTTAATTAAATTTTAAAAAAACTTACATGAAACCTCATCCCACCCATGGATGAGGTTTCATGCTTTTTCTAAAGCCCGCCAGAGTTCCTGGCCTGCCTGCCAGCCTTAAGGTTGGACGGGCAGGTCCATTAATTACTTCAATAACTTTGTCAATGGCCTCAATTGCGTCGGCAAGCGGGCCCTGCCCCCCGCTGGGAAAATCCTGCCCTATGAGATAGCTTTCCCAATTTTGGCATATGTCCCAAATGTTAGTGAAGAGGACTTTGCAGGGATGGCTGGGCCATACCTCTGTCATTTCAGGATCCGATTCCAAGTCTGGTTTTATTATTAGTTGGTTTGATACAACATTGCTGAGCATGTGGAGTCACATAAAGGCCAGGCTGGGTAAGGACAGCAGGTTTTCTTCCCCAAAGGACATCCATCAGTTAGTTCGATTTTTACAACTATCCAGTAGGTTCATGGCCACTGTTGCTGATATTACTTGTTTTAATCCCAGATTTATTGAATTAATTTAATTTAAATTCCACACTCCCATGTTTGATTTGACCACATGCCTCTGGGTCATTAGTGCAAGTTTCTGGATTAATAGTCTAGCAACACAACCATTAGGCTACAATCTCCTGTTTGAAACCAGTGGGAAGTGTCCGATGGCCAGTGGACTGAATCAGAATTTCAGTTGATAGGAGACAGGTACCGAAGTGAAGCCAATGGAGTGTTAAACCGGGCGCTATGTAAAGCAGATTCTAACCTGAATCTACCACAAGCCAACCAGACGGGTTAGGTTAAAATTACCCCCATAAATTTTATTCAGTGCCTAAGTGTAACATTTTAATTAGCTATATTATAACTGCAAATTCTGTACCTCTGAAGCACAAAAAATGGTTGGATAGCTAATCTTGTGTTCTTTGTTATAAACAATGACACAGGGCCAAATTTTCTGATCTCTGGATCAGAGACGAAATGTAAGACCCAAGATGCGCGTCAGGACCCTGTAGAAGTCCCAACGTGTGGACCTCCATGGGAACTTCCAACTTGCCCAGGAAGTTTCAACTTCCAATAAACAATTCTCCTTTTCCCTGCGGCCCTCTGTGGATGTTTCCAACTCTGAGTTAGAGACTTGGGACAGATACAATGTACTTACATGGACAATTGCGCAGGAGATGTTTGACAGAAAAATCCTAGTCTAACTCCTGGGTAATTCCAGAACTGACCCTCCAATCACTCAGACTGACCCCCTGACTACCGCTCCCAGCCCTCCAAACCACCCGACCACACCCCGTATCACCCTCCCGACAAGCCGAATAACCTTCTGACCTGGACTGACTACCCGTCTGACCCAATTACCGCTGACGTGACTACCCACCTACTCCCTTCCCACTTACCACCTCACCCACCTTTCCCTATCCATATACACCTTACCCACTTTTCCCTACCCACATACATACATCTACGTCACTCACCTCCCCCTAACCACTCACCCCCCCTACCCACTCACTCACATTAGGACTGGACATTTAAACTTACCATAGGGCAGTTAATGTTTGTGGCATGTCTCGTCTTCTCCCGACTCTACTACGATCTGATAGAGCTCTCAGAGGGGTGCTATGCTCTGCAATTTTGGGACAGCAAAGTTCAGAAGACCCTAGTAGAAATGGAGAGCACCGTCGGGTTGGGCAAATTTCCGGATGCATAGGCAATCTCACGACGATTGCTGCTCCTGGGAAGATCTGGGCTGTCTCCCGAGCAAGATATTTTTATTAATCTGCATGAGGCTATGGAAGAGATTCTTAAATTTGGTTCAGAATAACCACATTAGGCTCTCATCCAAGGTCACAGTCAGGATATGAGGCTCAAACAATTGTCAGATCCAGACCCAATTTAAATTTTACCAGCAAGCTGAAGCGGATCCTCATTTAGTGCAGCAGAAAATCGTCTGATTTCAGCATGTAGTTGACTGGTAAGTGGGGTTTATTTCTTGGGGGGGAGGGGGCGGGGTGCTGTTGGGGAGAGGAGTGCGGAGAGTATGGGGGGGGATAAAAAAAGCGCAGATTCAGGGGGTGGTAGAAGTGAACTGGACAGATGCAGCATGAAAAAATATTGTGGGGTCAAGAGAAGTCACAAAAAAATCTTTGTAAAGTAATCAAAAAACTTAATTTTTCTACACGACTTCTACCGGTCCCTTTAAGGACCACTGGTTAAGCCACTCAATATCTAGAAAAATTGGAACAAGTATTTACTTTGCATATTTTGCTCACTTGAAAATTTTCACCATGAAAATTGCAACTGGGATCCCACGATCAGCATAGGAACTCAATGAGGCAGGTGTACTGCAATGCTTATTTAAAGGCCTGCATAATAATTGAATCAAGTGGGCAAATGAGTGTGCAAGTTCCTCACCAGATTTTCCTCTCCCGGTCACCTGTTTTTACGTGAGAAACAGCATCTGACAGTTGAAAATCCTCCCCAAATTTTCCGACAGGAATCAAACACAGTAACTTGTGAAAACTTAATGCATTCTTACTGATTAGCTTAAGATTTCAATACTTCAAGTAAGATAGCGATTGAAAACTCTTAAACTATTTGAATCATTTTGATTACAAATCAGAGGTTAAGCCATAGTCTTAACTGAAAGAGGTTAAGTCATCAACTTTAATTAAGCCATAGGCTGTGGCATAGTGCCCAAATACTCAAACCTCTCTACTTAAAGGCATATGCTCATGCAAGATATTTGAATTTAGAGTCATTGGGCAGCATTTTCCCATCGGTGACGTTGGGTGTGCGTCCCGACGTCACCACGCGTCATTTAGATTTTCAGTTCGGTGAGCGTGCAGCCGAGTCGGCTGTGTGCCCACCGAGCTGTCAACGGCCACTTAAGGCCTTTAAAAAGTAATTAACCCAATCAATGGACCTGCCCATCCAACCTTAAGGTTGGCGGGCAGGCGAAGAGCCTAGGCAGCCTTCAGAAAAAACATGAAACCTCATCCATGGGTGGGATGAGGTTTCATGAGGGATTTAAAATGTATATAAAATTTTTATATAAAAGTAATTGACATGTCCCTGTTCATGTGACAACGTCACATAAGGGGACATGTCAGGAATATTTTTTTCTCCTTTTAATAAAGTTTTCAAACTTGAGCCAAGCTCCCTGAGGCAGCACTTTGCCTCAGGGAGATCTATGCGCTCTTTCGCACGCTTGCGCAAAGGAGCGCATTCCCGGCTCAGGGAATCCCACCCCCACCCACACAGGGAGCGCACAGTGCTTCCGGGCAGATGTCATGCTGGGTGGGCCAATTAAGGCCCACCCACGTAAAATGGCAGCGTGCCCGATCGGAAATCCGCCTGACCGCACACGCACAACCCCCTTGACGGGGGAAAATGCTGCCCATTATCATTGTGCCCGAACAATTTAATTTTTATCCTGCTACATGCTTTATTATTAACTCGAAAACTCTGGTGTACTACTTGGTATGTGGGTACTCTGTTGCTGATAATTGCTAGCATACTTGAAACAACGAATGTTGACAAAACTGGAAGACAGGCAGCATTACTGACTTACGTGCAGCTGGAAAGGACTAAAAAGTGTAGTTTTAGCAAATCCTTTATACTCAAACCAACCATGAAGGACTATTACATAGAAATCACTGTTTATAAAGTACAACAGAGCAATTTGATTGTACAGGTTGATCTCTTTTCATTCTACATTTAGTCTATTCACAAAATCTCATTTGTATGAATTTCAGAATTACAATTTCAGACTCATTCTTCTGGCACACATCAACATTTTTAATCAAAATATTTAAACTTTGCTACATTTTGTTAAACATGAAAACTCCATTTGTGTTGAAAGAAACTTCATGTATAGAGAAAAGCTTTTACTTATAGTTAATTTTTAAGTGCTTATGCCTTCAACTTCTGGGAAGAAATTTGATTTTAAAATTCATTTCGGCAGGCATATGGATACCTGCCATTTAGATTCTCAAGCTAAGCACAGGGCAACTCCACTAACATCAGCTTCAGATCTAGTGAAATGATCCACAAGGACTAGCAGTGATCAATGTGATCTTCAGTGTTGTTGACTTTGACTAGTCCAAAATGGCAACACTTTAAGGACACTTTGGTAGACAACAGTACCATGCTATAGAACTTAATTGCAAAACAAAATTGGATTTTGCAAAACTAAATAATTTTTTAAAATCTAAAAATTTTAACAGATTATAAAACTGAAAAGAGAAAAAAAAACACTTGTAATTACGAAGGACTTCATGGCTATAACAGAAATGAGAAAAGTCACGAAGCTCGACAGGCCAGTTCCATCAGATGGACTTATGATGAAAGTGCCCTCGTAACTAGTGAATAGTTCAGCTCTAATTTTAAAAGGTTGCCCTAGCCCAACTGTATTCGGTAAGAAAAGCTTTCTACATGATCTGGTACTGAAATACACGCATATTTTCTTTGCGGACACATGCTCGTCGTTGAAAGGTAACACTCCTGTGATCACTGATGGACAGGAGAACAGTAACTTGCTCTTTAAAAGATAAGTTTTGCATAACTTCTCCAACACCAACTCCTTTCAATAACTATTAAGAGATTTCTTAAGAGATTAACTGTTAAGAGATTTCACTGTTGCTTCTTTATCCAACAGGAAAAATAGTGTATTTCTTTATATCTGTATGCTAACTTCATAAAAAAGGAGCATTGTACTTCAAATAAAATATAGACAACAAAATATTACTGCAAATAATAGTATGCTGCCACTTCAGACAGATTATGGAAAGGACTTAAGCAAATACTACATGCTGCACACACTCACTCAGCACAGAATTTATTGTTTATCCAAAAATTTGCCTTCTTGCCAAATGGTATCATTCCTCAAATCTACAAAATTATTAACTGAAAGGACCAAATTTTACTCATGGTTATGTCCATCTTTTGATTATGTCATTACTGCTACATCTACAAAACAGCCTGGCCCCAAAATTCCTGGTGAAGAAGAGTTTGGAAAGTCCAATTTCTACATGGGAATGCCAGAAAGTTGGGGCAGTACCCAGTTATACTGGAGTTCTGTCTTATTTACTATGGTCCTTTAAATCCCAATGAAAGGGGTTCTACGATGGGTGGTTTCTGCCTGCATCCAACAACCTTCTTCACATCGAGCAAGTATATCTGCTGAAGAACAAAATAGCTGGATTAGGCCATTCAGCTCTTCCACCCTGCTCTGCCATTTAACGAGATCATGGCTAATCATTTACCTCAATGCCACTTTCCCATGTTATCCCTATATCCCTTGATATCATTAGAATCCAGAAATCTATTAATCTCTGTCTTGAATATACTCAATGGCTGAGCTTCCACACCCCTATGGGGTAGAGAATTCCAAAGATTCATTGCCTTCCGAGTGAAGAAATTCCTCCTCATCTTAGTCCTAAATGGCTTGCCCCTTATTTTGAGACTGTTCCCTAGTTCTAAAGGAAACATCCTTTCTGCATCCACCCTATCTAGCCCTTTAAGAATTTTGTAAGTTTCAATGAGATCACCTTTCATTCTTCTAAATTCGAGAGAATATAGGCCCAGCCTCCTCAATGTCTCCTCACAGGACAGTCCCGCCATCCCAGGAACTAGTCTTGTGAGCCTCTGCTGCACTCCCACTATGGCAAATATCCGTCCTTAGGTAAGGGGACCAAAAATGTACACAATACTCCAGATGCAGTCTAACCAAGGTTCTGTATAATTGGAGCAAGACATCTTTACTCCTGTATTCAAATCCCCTTGCGACAAAGGGCAACATACCATTTGCCTTCCTAATTGCTCTCTGCACCTGCATGTTGGCTTTCAGTGGCTTATGAACAAGGACACTCAGATCCCTTTGGACATCAATACTTCCCAATTTCTCACCATTTAAGAAATACTCTGCACCTCCTTTCCTCCTACCAAAACGGATAACCTCATACTTACCCACATTATATTCCATCTGCCACATTCTTGCCCATTCACTAAGCCTGTCCAAATCCCTTTGAAGCCTCTTTGCATTCTCCTCACAACTCACCTTCCCACCTTAGTTTTGTATCATCCACAAACCTAGTCCCCACATCCAAATCATTGATATAGATTGTAAACAGCTGGGGCCCAAGTACTGATTCTTGCAGCAATCCACTGGTCACAACCTGCGAACCTAAGAATGACCCATTTATTCCTACTGTCTGTCCTCAATCCATGTCAGAATATTACCCCCTGTGCAACGTGCTCTGATTTTGTTTACTAGCCTCCTGTGCGGGACCTTATTGAAAGCCTTCTGAAAATCCAAATATACCACATCTTCCTCCTTACCTATACTGTTAGTAACATCCTCAAAAACCTCCAAAAGGTTTGCCAAACATGATTTCCTTCTCATAAATCCATGTTGACTCTGTCCAATCAGATCATTATTTTCTAAATGACCAATTATCACATCCTTTATAACAGATTCTAGCATTTTTCCCTACTACAGGTCTGTAGTTCCCAGTTTTCTTTCTCTCTCCTTTCTTCAACAGTGGGGTTACATTTTCAACCTTCCAAACTGCAAGCACCGTTCCAGATTTTGAAAGATGACCACCAATACATCCACTATCTCTATAGTCACCTCTTTCAACACTCTGGGATGTAGATCATCGGGTCCCAAGGATTTATCAACTTTCAGTCCCATTAATTTCTCCAGTTTTTTTTTTTACTAATATTAATTTCCTTGAGCTCCTCATTCTGAGTAGTCCCTTAGTCCGCTATTATTTCTGGGAGATTTCTTATATCTTCCTCCATGGAGACAGATATAGTAATTATTTAACTTCTCTGCCATTTCACTATGTTCCATTATAAATTCTCCTGTCTCTGCCTGTAATGGACCCACATGTGTCCTTGCTCTTCTTTTCCTTTTTACATACCTATAAAAGTTTTTACAGTCCATTTTTATGTTTCTTGCTAGTTTACATTCATGTTCTATTCTCCCTTTCTTTATCAGTTTCTTGGTCCTCCTTTGCTGAATTCTAAAATTCTCCCAATCCTCAGGCTTACTACTTTTTTTGGCAACTTTATAAGCCTCTTCCTTTGATTTCATACATTCTTTAACTTACTTTGGTAGCCACAGTTGATTCACTTTTCCTGTTGGGTTTTTGTGCCTTAAAGGAATGTATATTTTTTGTAAACCATGTATTAGTTCTTTAAATACTAGCCATTGCCTGTCTATCATCACACCTTTTAATGTGTTTTCCCAATCTACCACAGCCAACTTGCCCCTCATACCTTCATAGTTCCCTTTGTTTAGATTTATGACCCTACTTAGGAAAAAGATAGAAACAGGTTATGGTCACTCTTCCCTAAGGGCCCTTTTACAAGATTAATTAGCCCTCTCTTGTTGCATAATACTAGATCTAAAATAGCCTGTTCCCTCATTGGTTCCTCAACATACTGCTTTACTAAACCATCTCATATATATTCAAGGAATTCTTCCTCCATAGCATTAATGCTCGTTAGATTTACCCAGCCTATATGTAAATTGAAGTCTCCCATGATTACCGTATTACCCTAGCTGCATGCACCTCTAATTTCCTGATTCATACAGTGCCCTAAATTACCACTACAGTTTGGTAACCCATAAATAACTGCTACTAATATTTGCTGCCGCTTGCTGTTTTTTAGCTCCATGCAAACAGATCTTGTTCTTCCAATCTAAGATCGTCTCTCACTAATGTGCTGATCACATCCCTTATTATCAGTGTTACCCCAACTCCTTTTCCTTTTTGCTTGTCCTTCCTAAATATTGAATACAGGTCGCGTATCTGTTATCCATAAATCCAAAAACCAAACACATCCAAAAACAGCACATTTTTTAACCTCATTGACTTTAGCGCAGGAAGTCCCTGACCTGAGCCAACACAAACCTCGCCAACCGCACCTGACCTTCAGCCTGGGAAGTCCCTGACCTTCGCCAACTGCACCTGACCTTCAGCGTGAGATGTCCCTGACCCGAGTCGACACAAACCTCGCTGACCGCACCTGACCGTTAGCATGGGCAGTCTAGTTGTTTTTCTGCGCTCAACAGGAACCTCACCAACCAATTAAAGTTACAGCACAAGAGCTTGAACAGGTTGTTGTATGGGGACTGAATGACATTTGTTATAAAAGTTCAAAGGTTCCCTAATCTGTCAGTAAGCATTCATCTGATAATGAAAATAAAACAGAAACCGTGCTGCGTACAATGCAAAGTGATTTCTCTGAAACAGTTCTTATACTTTGCAATAGACAGGCTTTCAGACAAGACCTCCACCAGTTCCAACGTGAGCAGCTGGAACATGTGAACTTGGCGTTGCCAGCTTTACTTTATCTTTTGTTATTTTCTGTTTGCTGCTTATCTTCTCTACTTTAGACTATAGCTAGCCTAGGCTTAGGCTACTGTAATGTAAATAGGCCTAGTCCTATATGCAATATCCAAAAACCAAAATTATCTAAAATCCGAAACGTGATTGGCCCCGAGGATTTCGGATAAAGGATACTTGATCTGGATTCATGGATATTTAATTCTCAGCCTTGGTCACCCTGCAGCCACGCCTCCAAAATGGTAACTATATCACACTAATTTACCTTTATTCGTGCGAACAATTCATCTATCTTGTTGTGACTGCTGCGCGAATTCTGACGGAGTGCCTTTAATTTTGCCTTTTTAACATTATTCCATATTTTGACTTTTAGTGATACTGGCTTTTGTTTCTGCTGCCTTCCATTTTTGTTTACTACATTTGTACTTCCCATTACCAGCTTTGTCTTTCTCCTATCTGAATTCCCCCTCAGGTTTCCATACCCCTGACAAGCTTGTCTAGAACCACCCCAACAACACTAGCAAATCTCCCTGCAAGGATATTAGTCCCAGTCCTGCTAACTGCCTTGTACAGGTTCCACCTGTCCCAGAATTGGTCCTAATGCCCCAGAAATCTAGCGTCCTCCCTCCTATGCCATTTCTCCAGCCAAGCGTTCATTTGCTCAATCCTTCTGTTTCTACACTCTCTAGCACATGGTACTGGGAGCAATCCTGAGATTACTACCTTAGAGGTCCTGCTTTTCAATCTCTTTCTGAGCTCCCTGAATTCTGCTTTCAGGGCCTCATACCTCTTACCTATGTTGTTGGTACAAATGTGGGCCATGATTTCCGGCTGTTCATCCTCGCCCAAAAGAATGTCCTGCAGCCGTTCCATGACAGCCCTGACCCTGCCACCAGGGAGGCAATATACCATCCTGGAGTCATATCTATGACCGCAGAAATGCCTGTCTATTCCCCTAACTAACAAATCATCTACTACTTTTGCTCTTCCACTCTTCCTTCCCCCCACAAAATGTGCAGCTGAACCACCTGTGGTGCGATGGGCTTGGCTCTTGCTACGCTCCTCTGAGGAACCTTTACCCTCACCAGTAACCAAAATGGAAATCCAGTTAGTGAATGATTTTGTTTTTCTTTGTTATTTCATGGGTATGTGGGTGTCACTGGCAAGGCCAGCATTTGTTGCCCATCCCAAATTGCCCTTGAACTGAGTGGCTTGCTAGACCATTTCAGAGGGCAGTTAAGAGTCGGCCACATTACTGTGGGTCTGGGGTCACATGTAGCCAGACCAGGTAAAGATGTCAGATTCCCTTCCCTAAAGGGAAAGATTCTTAGGGAATCTGAAGGACATTAGTGAACCAGATGGGTTCTTACAACAATTGATGATAGTTTCATAGCCACCATCACTAAGCCTAGCTTTATATTCCAGATTTATTAACTGAATTCAAATTCCACTAACTGCCATGGTGGGATTTGAACTCATGGCCCCGGAGAATTAGCCTGGGCCTCTAGATTACTAGTCCAACGACATTATCACTACTCCCCACTGTGGACTCAGGGGACTCCTGCACTGCCTGCCTGGTCTTCACAGACTGTCTAACAGTCACCAATTTTCCCTCTGCCTGCTCTCTATTAACCTGCCATATGACCACCGTCCGAAACGTGCTATCTGTTGTGGGTCAATGGTTACATCTCGGTAGGTTAAGTCTTCATAGTCTTTAGCAGGTTAACTCTAAGGGCAGAATTTTTCCGTCGGCAAGCTGGGGGCGGGGCCTGCTCGCCAACGCGAAAATGACACGGGATAATGTCAGGGGGAACCCCCAATGTCATCGCACCCCAGTTAAATATTCAGGAAGGCGGGCGGACAGCGCAATTAGCTGTCCGCCCGCCGACCTGTCAATGGCCAATTGAGGCCATTAACAGGATAATTAAGTCAATTAAAGGCCCTGCCCATCCAACCTTAAGGTTGGCGGGCAGGCTAGGAGCCCCAGCGGGCTTCTGAAAAAACATGAAACCTCATCCACCGACAATGTCTGTTTTAAAAAACTTTAATAAAGTTTATGTGATATTTATTAATATGTCTCATCTCGTGTGACATTGTCACATGAGGGGGCCATGTTAATAATTTTTTTATTTTTCAACTTTCAAAAACTGTCAGCACTCTCCCTGAGGCAGCACTTAGTCTCAGGGAGATGTGCGCTCTTTCACGCACATGCACGAAAGAGCGCACTCTGACAGTTGGGGAATCCCTCTCCCCCCTCACAGGAAGCGCATAATGCTTCCCGTGGCCGGCCTGCCCGACGCTGAGGCAGGGCCTGTTTTGGCGGCAGCGATCGTCTGCCCGCCCGCCACTGAGCCGCCCGCCCACCCATCAAAGGCAAAATTCTGCCCTAAGTCTTTATTAACTAGTAAAACTATTTACAAATATACAGTAAAGGGTACAAGCTAGGAGCTGTTTCCATGCTTCGGTCTACACGCAGCTCTGTCCAACACCACTTTGACCCTGTGTTCTCTTACATCACTGTGTGAGCAGTACTATACTCAGTCCCACATTAACCCTAAATCTGCCAGACCCTTATGCTACACTATCCACTTAGTTGTCAGCCTCGTGGATGCACCACCGTCACTCCAGGCTTTGCTCGAGTTCCGAAACCTAGAGCTCAAGTTTCTGCAGCTGGTGAAACATCCTGCATTTTTTGGTCATCTAGGCCACGGCTTTCCACATGTTACAGGATGAGCATTCCACGTGGCCAAGCTGCCCCGCCATGTCTTTACTTCCCTTCTGCTTATGTCACTTAATTAATTAATTAGCTGCCTTGACTAATTATTTTTTAACATTTTTTTTAATTTTCAGCTATTTACAAGCAGTTCATAACCACAGTTACTCACCAACCAATTGGATGACAATTTTCCTGTGATGTCACTGTTAGATTTTCTTTTCAAACTCATTCAGCTCCTGAATGCTCCCGATTCAAGGTGTTCCCAAGCAGGTCTTTTCCTCTCAGCTTCCGAAGGTAAGTGTCCCAGGTTCAGGGGAATCCCACCCTTAGCATAACTCTCAATGGCTGAGAGCAGGTTTAAATTCCATTGTAAGGTAATTGATCAATTACCTTCCACAAAAAGCCAATTTAATCCATTAATAGTATTTCTTCAAGCCTCGTTAAGCCTTCTCTGCCATCAGATTGACATGGTACTGCTTCAACATAGTGGTCAGCAGTTCAGGATAAATTCCACTTTAATCATGCAGGTGTGATATGCCTGCACAGTCATGCAAGCGACCCTGTGCCCGGGAACTGGAATGGGCGCTCTTTTCTTCTAAGGCAGTCTCTCAGGATCAAGGGTGACATGCTTCCACTCCAGTCCAAGGGGCTCTGAGATGGCTGCTAAATCCATTGCACAAGCTATGGACTCTGCTACATGTGGGGCAGGTGGTGCTTCAAAGGTCAGGTAGATGAGTTGTTTGGAGGCGCTTTCTCCAGTGCCTCAACTTCGGCTCTGCACTTTCCAGACGAAGTTTCTCCATGTGTTTGGTGCCTTCCCGAATGAATCTTCTCCATTTTGGTCAGTCACAAGCCAAGGGCTCCCAGGAGTCGGCATGAATGTTGGATCTCTTCAGGGATACTTTGAGGACATCCCGAAAGCATTTCTACTGTCCACCTGCGAGTCTCCTGCCATGACCAAGTTCCAAGTATAGCAGCTGCTTTAGGAGTCTGATGTCAGACATACAAACAACATTTCCTGCCCAGTGGAGCTGGTTTTGATTGACTAGCACCTTGATGCTGGACATGCTGCCTTGGGAGGGGATGCTAGCATTATGGGGGTAATGTTAAAACTTGATGTCAATGACTGTCTTCGTCAAGAGGAGGCTCCCTAGATATGGAAAATCACAGAGAATCACAGAATCACACAGTGCAGAAGAGGCCCTTCGGCCCATCAAGTCTGCACCGACATGTGAAAAACACCTGACCTAACTACCTAATCCCATTTACCGGCACTTGGCCCATAGCCTTGAATGTTATAATGTGCCAAGAACTCATCCAGGTACTTTTTAAAGGATGTGAGGTAACCCGCCTCCACCACCCTCCCAGGCAGTGCATTCCAGACCGTCACCACCCTCTGGGTAAAAAAGTTTTTCCTCACGACCCCCTTAAACCTCCTGCCCTTCACCTTGAACTTATGTCCCCTCGTGACTCACCCTTCAACTAAGGGGAACAGCTGCTCCCTATCCACCCTGTCCATGCCCCTCATAATCTTGTACACCTCAATTAGGTCGCCCCTCAGTCTTCTCTGCTCCAACGAAACAACCCAAGTCTATCCGACCTCTCTTCATAACTTAAATGTTTCATCCCAGGCAACATTCACATTTTCCAGGATCTTGCCATTGATCTTAATTGATGGGGTGAGCTGTTGTGCCGTGGAAACTGGTTAGAAGAGGACCCTAGTTTTCTAGTGTTTAGTGAAAGGCCAATTTTCTCATATACTTCAGAGAAATTGACAATGACAAATTCAGTTTCTCAGTGAGTGCGCACATACAAGCAACATCTGCAAATTGGAGCTCAACGACTGAACTTGGGAGTGATTTTGGTTTTAGCTTGAAGGCAGCACGGATCAAAGTTTCCCAACTGTTCTGTAACTTGGTAGTTTGCTGGAGGTGAGGTGAGGTATTGCAGTGAGGAAGATGAAGAAGAGGGTTGGTGTGATGACACAGCCTTGTTTAGCCCCAGTCTTCACTGAGATAAGGTCTGTAGTGGTTCTACTGGTGAGGACCATAGCTTGCATGTCATTGTGGAACAGGCAGAGGATGGTGACAAATTTCTGTGGACAGCCAAATTTGAGAGGGATACTCCTTCATGGTTCAGAGGCAAAGGCTTTCGTGAGGTCAAAAAAGGCCATGCACAGTGTTCCTTGCATTTTTTTTTGGATTTGCCGTGGAGTGAAGATCTTGTCTGATGTGCCTCTTGATGGGTGAAAATCATACTGCGACTCTGGAAAGAGCTCTTTGGCCACTGGGTGGATGCAATTGAGGAGTAATATCATTGCAAGGAATGACATCAGCAGAAAATGGAATGAGCAGACAGGAGTTTCACTCCACTGCATTTGTGCTAGTAAAGCAGACCCCTAGGAATCTCAGGGCCTTTGTGTCTACATCTGTGTGCATTAACTGGCATATTCGTGCCATGCAGGATCATATCGATGAAAACTTGCTTGCCAAACTTTGCTATCAGAAAGTTTTCAAAATCAAATGAAAAAGGTAGAAATAGATTTTTTTTTAAATTGCTAAATAATTCACTGCTAATGGACAACTTTCAAGGCTGTCATGCTTTCAAATAGTTGCCAGGCATGTTGTGTTCCCGGAACAGCCTAATCATTAAGTGCCTCCACAGACATCACATTGCCTGCCAGGAAAGCAGCAGATGTGATACTGAATTATTCTAGAAATTTTATACTTTTTAAGATACTTTAAGTATAATTAGCTTTTTAAAAAGGCACTCAAGAATGATGATGTAACATCAATAAAACAGAGATTGTGTTAGAAAAACGAATTCTTGCAGTAAGACACAGAGGGTGAAATTTTTCACCTCAGGCTCCTGGCAAACAGGGGAAGTGCATGTCATAAAATTCTGCAAACACTACCCATAACTCTCTGACCATTAATTTAAATGACCAAAAAGTCCTGGCATTGTTCAGCACTGTTGAATTGGAAAATACTGGCTTAGAAATCCTAAATTTAAATCCCAACCTTGATTGTTAATTCAGATCTAGCACTGGCAGGCCAGTATACCCACATTTTGATTGGGCTAACAAATACAGTGGGAGTGGGTGATCAAGGAAGAAATAAAAATATGCAGAAGGAAATTATGTACCTCTGTTATGAAGCAACAGTACGAACTATGTGTAGGTGTTTAGAACTCAGGCTGCCTTCTCAACTGTCTAATTACAACAGTGAAAATGGATAAGTAAATTGAGAATCCTATTAACTGCAGTGGAATTTTAAGTCCATGCAAGGTAAGCTGAAGTGTTAAGCCTAGAAAATAGTATTTTGTTGATCAAAATACTGTGACCTAAAGAGCCTGCATTTCTCATAAGCAACTAAGGGCTGCATTTTCGCTACTGAGGCAGGTAACTCGAGTTGGAAAATTTCTTGACTCAGCATACCTGCCTTAGTTTAAAGGTCCTCATTACACCCAATTTCTGCTCTGGGGAGGCAGGGGCTGAATTGAGTCGGGTCCGCCAACCCCGGAAGCAGATAGTCGGTGGCCACGGGGGCGAGCAAGTGCCGAGGCGGGCTGGTTAGAAGGCCCGCCTCGGTCCTCTGGGACTTTGTCCCAGTTGTTTTAGAATCTGTTAGTCTCTATCCCTCGCCCATTCACATCATGATCCACTCCCCATGCCCCCTCCATGCCAAATCATGCCCTGTTACCACCTCCTAATGCCCCTCTTACACCCATACAGCCTCCATAGTCACTCACCCAGTACCCACTATGGAAAGACCTCAGGGACTATATGGAGATGAATAATAAATAAACTTCTAACAATCTAAGAAAACTCTCACTCATGCACACTTGATGCTGAAAAAAACTCCCCTACATGAAAGCCATTCAAAGGTTTTAAATCCAAGTGTTTAATCTGTTATAAAAACAAACAAACTTCTATTCAGTAACCACATCAAAAACAGCTAATCCTTTCATAGCCTCTTTAAACTGTCAATCAAAATGTGAACTCAGCACCACCACCCCACCCCCAGCTAAGTGCTTTGTTAGCTTTTGAAACTCATGATTTCATCTGTAATAACAGCTCTTCGTAAATGTCAACAAAGAACTCTATTGAAACTACAGGAATAAATGGTAATGGTTTTTCCTGAACTGCACCGGGTGGCCTATCAATCAAAGCAGTCCAACACATGATGTTCTTTTACTCTCACTGACAGCTTCAGTCTGTTTTTTGTTGTGTTTAAAGGACTGGGAACTTTTTAAAAATCAGATCATGACCCAGACATTACCCACGCTTCAAGAGTATTTATGTCTACTCCATAAATTTGTGACTTGTACACTGTGGGTTAAGGCCCTTGGGAGAGCAAAAATGGGGTCTGTTTGAACTCAGCACTAATTTCAAATGGCCCTGCTGAGTTTGGATTCCACATCTGTGAGATTCACAGCCTGCCTCCTTTCCCCCCACCAGCAAAAATGGGACCTATTGGAAATGGGAGTGAGACCTCTGCATTCCCATAATTTTTAGTGGTCACCAGAGTTGGCCTGACTCCGCAAAATTCCAGCCCTCAGTATTTTTGGTTCTATACCAATGAAGCCCACTAAATATATAATATATATATATATATATGTATTTATATATTTTATATATATATTTGCTGCAGAAGGAATAACATGGAGAAAGTTACACAAAGTACTCTTTTCATATAGTGTATTTCTGATGAAAATACCTATTTGCTTCCATAAAATTATCTCTAGTTATGTTACATTAACACTGCTGCAAGATAAATTACAGTTTAAAGTTAAGGATGTAAAACTGTTTCTTTGACTTGGGGAAACAACAAAGTCAAAGACTTGAGAATGTTCATTTTGCTGTGGGAAACCAAAAAATCATCCCTATGGTCACACTTTTCCTGCTACTATTCTGACTCATTTTTTAAATGTTATTTTTTTGATACTCCACTAGTTTTGTTCTAAATGGTACAAAGATGTTAGAATTGCTAGATAACAAAATCAGACACTTAACTATACACCACAGACATAACATTATGCTGCATATTATACAGCTGCTGGTTGATTTCAAGGGTTATTGCACAGAAGTAAGAAAAGGTTTACAATGTGTACCAAATATTTGTTCTTAAGTCAGAGCACTTAATCTTTACCCACATGATTTACTTATTCAAATTATCATCAGGTTTGTACAACCAATATTTGTTTGTAGCACCAGTAAAAATACAGATTATTATGGCTACTTGCGTAATATACCACAGGACCACAGCTTAATTGTTGGCTATTTTAAGCTAGAAATATCAAGAGTACAGATAATGCAAGTTTCACGCATATAATATATTCAAACCCAAGCTCAGAACAACAGTCCCTTTGCGCTACTGAGCTGCCTATGTATTGCCTCTCAGAGTTTGATGGCTGAGCCAGGGACAATTATGGCAATTATAAACGTAGAAGTTCAGTCAACTTGCATCCATTAGGAACCCGCAATTTCACTTGGGAGAACTGTTATAACCTTCAAAAAAGATATATCAACCCACCTAACTGGCGGGTATTGAAACCCAGACTTTTAGAGAAAAGAACAAAGTGTTTGAATGCATTACACTGTTCAGCACCTATGGCTGTCACTTCATCCATCTGAATTATTAACTTCACTATTGTGACATTGCAGTTGATCTTAGTGAAAATCCAGGCATCTTACCACATGTCTCACATTTCATCATGTCAATAGCATATTTTGGATATATTTTAAGCACAGAAATCATATGCTCCACAGAAAATAGAAATGCTATTTACTCAAGGATTTGAACAAATAATAAACCTGAATTACAAAAGAAGCATGGTCTTACCTAAAACACCAAGCCGGTAGTTGACAGTGATGACTATGACATTGCCATAACTTGCCAGTACACTTCCATCAAGTATATTTCCTGTGCCCTCCATGTATGATCCACCATGGATGAAAACCATAACAGGTTTGGGTCCACTATCTCGAATATCTGAAAAATGACACACAGTTCAAAAAGGTTTGAACCAGCAATGGCAGCAGTGTAAGAATATTTCTCAGTTTGTAATAATAATGAGTTTGAGTTATCTAATTTAAATGAAATGATGTATTAAGTTTCTCAAGCAAACGTTTGTAGTTAATTGCTTCATTGGCAATAATCTGTTTAAATTATTTTTTTTTACAATGGATTACAGTAGATTTTAGGGGCTGGTGAAACTCAATTCAAAATACCCCGAGTGAGCAGGCAGTGCAATCAGGCTACTATTCACTAAAAAATAACGCGAGTAAAAAAAGTTACATTATTTGGAATTGGGCTGGATTTGACCACAGGACAGGATTAAGTGTAAACACTTTTGTGATCATGTTCATTTGTGATCAGGTAAGATTCTTATTGCACACAGAATATATGGTGATGATAATGAAAGCATTAAGTTGTCTGATAGCAGAACAAACTTTTCCAATCTACCCATCTACTGTTGAAAGCTTTAATAATACTAATTTTTCAGTAAGTACTTCGAATTAATATCAATTGCTTCATAAGCCAACTCATAAAATACAGAACACTAAAATAATTTCTCCACAAAATGCTTCAAATTAACATTCAGGTGACTTTACAGGGAGATTAAAATGTAAACCAAACAATTGTGTTTATTTTATTTTCAGCAATACTTCTCCAACCAAATTAGAACAGATTAAAATCTACTAAAATAATGCTGATGATAATTCACAAGCAGAATGCACTTATACATTACTTACAAAAGGGATTTCAATGATGCAATATGATAGCTATTTACTTTCAGTTAACTTTTCAAAAGGTTTCTTGTTCAAGGTTAGTTATGTCTATATGATGAAGACACCAGCTGAGTATCTGTTCATTTGATGACGGCTAACAAAAGTACACTGTACGACAAATATATGCAATTAAGCATTTAGTGTTATCCATTATTTAGATACAGATTAAAATAGAAGAAAGTTTATGTAATCAATTATTCCAAGGAGTGGAATTAAGACTGGATGTATAGGATTCATTTTATGCGCCTTACATCTACTAAATTGCTTTAAAGGCAAAAAAAAAATCAGAAATTGGTTCTGTTTTTGGATTTTTGTGCTCTGCTTTATGGGTGGAGTTTAATGCCATGAATAAGGAAAGCATTACTATATAATTTTGTGGCTGTAATGGCCCAGTTTTCATTACAGTGTGCAGCAAGACTATAGTGGCATTATAGTGATGGCTTTACAATTACTATTTTTTTTTAAAATAGCTATGGGAAAATATAAACAACAGCTTGCTTTTCTACAGTAAGCTTTGCATCAAAGAATAATTGCTTAACATGAAAAGATAAGAAAACAAACAAAGTGAACATTGGAGCAGAGAAGTGTATGAAAAATGAAGAAAGTTGAAGGATATCAAATGCACACTTAAGTAAAAGGTTTTGAGGAGTGTTTTAAACATAAAGGTGACAAGGCAGAAGAAACTGGTCTGGGAGTTCCTGGACAGAAATGTAATGGCTAAAGAAGTGGCCACCAATAGTGTAGTGGAACTCAAACAGAAACACAACATTAGAGAAGGGGCCATACAGGGATTTAAGGCAGGAGGATAAATTGTCATAATAATAAAAGCAAAAAATTCCGAATAAGAGTCGTATTGGGCTTGAAACGTTAACTCTGTTTCTCTTTCCACAGATGCTGCCAGGCCTGCTGAGTTTTTCCAGCACTTCCTGTTTTTATTTAGGATAAATCGCCAAATTAGCTGGGAGCATACAATGCAGGGATATGAATCCATAGGTAAGAATTCTGAAATGAGCTCACTGGTGCACAAATTGCTGCTGAGACGTAGAGAGAATGGGAGTGATGGTAGTATGAAAATTTACTGAGGATAGAGGCTGAAGAGTTTTGAATTGATTAAAGTTTGTAATAGGTTGAGGCATGAAAACCAACTGACGGGAGCATTAGATAAGTCAATCTTTACTGTGATGAAGTGATAATTTAGAGTTTTGCTGGTGGCAATGAAGAGGGCAGGAGGGACTGATGGAAAGAGTTAAGGGTAAAGGCAGACATGCACAGAGGTGGAAATAAGCAGTCTTGGTAATGGGTGTTGTGAGACAGGAAACTCTCAATTGGATGAAACAGTACACAAAGATTCCATTCTCCTCACTCAGTCTGAAGTGGCAGCTGGGAGGTTGATATAGCCAAGACCAGAGGCATACAGTTACTGGCGGAAATGTAAAAGAATTATTTTGTTTTTGCCTAATGTTGAAGAGAAGAAATTTTGGCTTATTGAGTTTTGATATCAGACAGGTATCTAGAGGATTTGGCAAGATACTTTGGAGAAAAATAACATTTAATTAAACTCGTTTATTTTGTTTATTTACATGGTCTGATTTATTATGGATTGTGGCCAGTTGATTGGTCTTCTGTGTGAGGGGTTTTGATCTGTAGATGCAGCCGTTTCTCTACCTTGATATTACTGCAGAGTTTTTGTGTTGGCATCAGGAACCACTGCACATGCGGCCAATGTGGGTCAAGTGCACATGCGCAACTGTTCCTAACGCACTTCCAGTTGGCGGAAGTAGTTACAATGATTGTGAAAAGGGAAAATCAAGAACAGACTTCCGAGGTACAACAGAGGTGATTATGCAGGTAAGGAAGAAACCATTAGAGGGAATGTATCATCCACATTGTGACAGTTATGAGGGAACCAGGAGAGAGCAGTGCCTTAAAGCTGGATGACAAAGGAAGGTTTTTATTACTTCAAGGTATCTCGCTTGAATGGCCATTCACACGGGAGTCCTGACAGTGGCAATGCTTTTTTAATCATGTGGACCATCGCAACTGAAACATAACATCAGGTTTAACTGTAGCAAAACCTGTACAATAAACTTGTGCGATACGTGATCTACATAGTGATGCTGACTTTAATGTATATGTGCTATGTAGGAGCATGATGCTAGAAGCCAGAACTACAATTAAATTGGAAATTACATATCTGAAAGCTATTGCAAAGAAAGAACTTATTATATTAACGCCATGGCACAAAATATATACTTCTTAGTGTTACACAAGAAATACATATAACATTGGTCCTTTTCCAAATACACACTCCAAACTCTCCAAAAATACTGTATAAATGCAAAAACCTTTGCTTGAGAAGCATTTAAATTTGAAACTATTAGGCCTTTGTGAAGAACAATGCTGCACAGATATATTAATTAATAACATTTATAAGTGGCTGTGACATAACTTAAGGAAAGACCAAATGCACCTGGTTTGCTTTTTGGTACCTGCAAAACGCAAATAATTTGAAGGCATGCATTAATGCTAATAGAAGGATAATATTTCTTTAATACATTAAGTCATATGATTTTTGAGCTGATACCATGTTGAAAACACCTACATTTATGTCAACATAAATGTGAGCTTAAAAAAGATTGTTTTAATAATGCTTTGTGGAGGCATTTTCTCTCTAACTTGCTACATTCAAGTATTGTGGAAGAATGATCTTAAAAGCATTCAAGTTAAAAAATGATAAAATGTCAATAATAAACAATAAGACAAAAAGACGGAAAACTAAGTGCTAAAAATCTGCACTTCAAAAATGCATTAAAAATGTATTTTAGGAGGGACGAAAAATTTAGACGGTCATTGTCATGCATATTGGTTTGGCGGCAAAAAATACCTTCATCTTCTGCGCCATCATTATCACCTAAATCATCAGCCTGTTTCTTTGCAAGGGGACCTAGGATTAAAAATGAAGAAAATGGAGGAAAAAAGAGAATTCAAGAACATACATGACTTCAGAAAATCTAGAAAATATCGTTTTAAAACATTTCTTGAAAAATTGAAATGTAAAATGCATTTGTTTAAAAAAAGAAACAGCACAAAGTATCTAAAAATGCATAAAAAGATAAAAATGCTAAAACACATTTCATATTTAAGAAGCTTTGAGTTACAGCCTAAGCTTTTCAATCATGTATAGAAAGAATTATGTACCAATTACAAAAAGTAACACTGTAGCAGTATACCCACCATTTCAAGAGAAGACCAAAAACTTAAAACTCCTTTGTTAATAATTAAACTGATCAACCCATTACACAGGTTGCAATATCAAAAGTGCCAAATCTCTTTTACATTGGAAAATATTTTCCAGAGATCTCATTCAGAAAATAATGTATTTTGCTCTTGAATAACTTTTGAATGCAGATCTTAAAATACAAAAATGCTGCAAAAATTTCTGTTTCTAGAGATAAAAAAATGTGGGACACAATGCAAAGAAGGGCTTTTAAAGTCATCAACTTGAATGAATCCTGATTTTGGTTGGCAAACATCATAAGTGAACTTGGGCAGGAATCTTTTTCAATGTCATTATCCACATTTGACATACCCTAAAATATTGTTTCCTTTACATTTTACTGCACCATAAACTTACACTGCAACAATTCTGATTTAACTTAGGAGTGGAATAACTGGAAAATTTTACATACTGTAAAAATACAAGGAGGTAATATATTAGTATAGACCTAGTATTTATAACTGTCAACCAAAATTCTTAAAACAAAATAATTTATACACCTTCTAGAGGTATACAAGGTATCAGCATTTAAATGAGATAACAATTCCTAATTATATAGCATATGAGTCGAGTATCACGAACAGTAGCTGTCCATCTGAATTTTTAAATCATGATGGCTCATTTAACAAGTAGTATATATTTTTAGATCATAGATATGTACCATAATGTACACCATAATGTTTTTAATTTTATCCTTTTACTTCAGTATTTCTAAGATGAAGTCTACTTAACAGATTGAGTAGCACGAAGTTAAAACTTACGACGGAAACTCATTTCTTACTGCAGAAGTGCACACATTTTGTGATATTTGGAGATACAAGAAAAACGTTTATAAACTTTTAACAGCCAGAACAGGACATTACTAACAAGCATTTCAGTGTCATGCAAGATCTAATGGGAACAATCACAGGTGTACAGAATTGCAATACAGTAACACCAGTCTTACGCAAAATTCTTCTAACCACAAAGAACTTAACTGCTCATGCTGGGCAAGTGTCAATGGTTTCTGCATGCATTGAAAAGTAGCACAAATAGGAACAATGAACATGGATGGTAAGATCATACGACGAGCACAAATCTTAAAGACTCAGGCCATGAATTTTGTATTTTCTTCTTGACAAAGCTTTTTACAGATTTTTAATTTGTTGTGATTCTTACATGGTACCCGTAAGCAAAGTACAACATTGTTATCCTTTGCCTCCCTTTTTGTCAAAATAATTTTACAAACAATTAATTTGAGTGCGTGGAAACGTTTAAAAGAATGATTACATGCAACAAGTTCAACATCCTGAAGAAATATGATCACTTTTTTAAGTGCCATGTGCAGTGGCTCAAATGATCGTATTACCTAACAGCAATATTTTCTGTCAAATAAACAATTTTGATATTTTTCACAATACAAAAGTTAAAGCAATCAATATTCTTCATACAACAAATAAAAAATAACATATCTTGCTGATGATTTTAAATAAGGTAAATGATGAAAACTGCTTAAAACTAGGGGCAGGACATAGTCAGAAAATGCTTTGGACATTACAACACAAGTGTACAACACAAGTGACCAGCCTATCATTTTTTTCCAAAGGCTTCTTAGGAGTACAGTTGAAAGTTCAGGCTGTTCTATCTTATTTCCAAGTATTCAAGATTCTGTACTTCAAAATAAAAATCTGATCTCAACTCTGCAGTGGGCTGGCTGAGAGTTGAGGATATATTTCCAAAGGTTCAGCAGTGGAGGTGGGGGGCTGGGGGGTGGGAATGCATCACCTGCAAACTTCTAAGGCCTTCCTAGCACTTTCTTGAATTTAAAATCACAGTTGACTTCCTGAAGGAATACATTAGTGCTGTTAATACCTGTACAATTGAAAGTTCAATCCTGATAATGCAAACAACTTCATATTTTTGCATAAGTATTTAAGATATCAAAATTTTGAGTACTGTACGTAAAATAATTTTCAGCTTGACTTACTCTGCAGCCAGATTAAAATGCATCTATGATTTTTACACAATCCTGCCAGTCCACATGATACCTGGCATTACATTTATTAGGTTCCAATCCTGCCTCATTTAACAAGTTATTTTTTCCCCTTTCAGTCTTTAGTTATGTTACTGCTATTAATTATCAACAGCTCAGCAATATATCTGACATTCAATGGCCCAGATATTCCGGTCAGCTTCGGAGAGGGAGCATCCAACACTGACTGCGATTTATCTGCCCATGCACTCACTATTTTACACTGCACCTTCCCATGCAGGCTCCAGCACAGAAGAACACAGTCGGGCAGCCAAGCAGTGAGTGTAATTCCAGCGCAGCGCATCTCATGATAAACTGAAGTCATGTCCCTTAAGATCCATCTTTAGTTGAATGACTTACATTGTTTTGTTTAAATGGAGATGTCAACACTAACACTGCACAGCCTCCCCTCACTGACAGTGTTAATATCCTTCAACCCTGCAACGATGCTCAAACTCCACTACACCACCACCCCCCACCGATAATGCTCAAATCCCTCTCTCACCCCCCCCAACTCTGTTCACCCCCTCCCTCACTTCCTAACAACATTCACATCCTCCCTCATCCATGACAATGTTCACCTCCCAACAGTGTTCACCCCCCTCGCTCACCTCCTAACAGTGTTCATCCCTCCCTCTCCCTCACCCCATGAAAATGCCCCCATTCCCCGAACCCCCACCTTACCTCTGCACTCCCTGACAATACTGACTCTACCAACATTGGCCAGACAGGAGCCAGGGATTCTGGAAGGTGAGTGGGGAGAAGGGGATGTGAGAGAGGATTAGCACGGTCTGGGTTGGGGGGGGGGGGGGGGGGGGGGTTGGGGTGAGCCGGGAGGGAGATGAACATTATAAACACAGAAAATGCTGGAAAAACTCCGCAGTCTGGCAGCATCTGTGAAGAGAGAAACAGAGTTAACGTTTCAAGTCCATATGAAGAAGTCATATGGATTCGAAATGTTAACTCTGTTTCTCTCCCCACAGATACTGTCAGACCTGCTGAGTTTTTCCAGCATTTTCTGTTTTTATTTCAGCTTTCCAGCATCCGCAGTGTTTTGTTTTTATATGGGAGGTGAACATTGCCTGGGGTGCTGTGAGTGCTTTGACAACTCCAGCTAATTTACTTATAGTTACACCGCTCAGCAGGCATTACACCTGCTAGGAAAAGCTCCAAGTAAATCCATGTAAAAACTAGGGTGAGTATGGGGCAAACAGCCCAAGTCTCTGTGATTCTGGCCATCTGATCCCACTGTCGTAGGAATTTTGGAGCAGTCTGGGGAAAGTAAAACTGGCAATTGGAAGTGTAAACTTCCGACGTAAGTACCACGGATGTGCACGCCAGGGTTTCCTCTGGGTCCCGAGGTGCATCAGCGAGGCAAGTTGAATCAGAGGCCTCTCCCTGCATTGGAAGATTTGGGCCAATTTTCCTGTTGCACAGAATGCCGCACAGACATCATAATATCTGCCCTTTCTCTTTCAGGGGTGCTTTAGACTAGAATTACTGGGATTGCTCCTGAATCCACCCCAAAGTTCAACAACATTTAAGGTGGTGGGCAAAAAAAACCCACCATCCACATTAGACTGCCCACTGTGGTGGATCAATGTTCATGGGATGCAGCTATTGCTGGCAAAGCTAGCATTTATTCCCATCTCTAGCTCTCCTTGAGAAGTTGGTGGTGAGCCACCTTCTTGAACTGCTGCAGTTCACATGGACTTTTTCAATAACCACATCACAATTAATTATGATGCTGTGTTTTTCACCAAACCACCTGGTTAATATATTCTCAACATCATCGTATTTTGCAGTTTTGTTTCCCTTATCTGCCAGTATGCGTGATCCAGCTTTGTTCCCGGCCTTTGTGTATTTGGCAGATTTCCACCAGCAATGAAGGCTGTTATGCTTCACAGACTTCTGTGGCAAATTTCTAGGCAGATTTCTCTTCTGGAGTTTACATTCTGAATAGCTTTGATTGCTGGAGTGTTATCCTGAAGCATTCTCAACTGTTTATCCGTGGTGCTGTTAAGGAGGGAGTTGTAGAATTTTGACCCAGTGGTAATATATTTCCAAGTAAAGATGGTATGTGACTTTGCAGGTGGTGGTGTTCCCAAACGCCTTCTGCCCTTCTTCTTCTAGGTGGTAGAGGGTATGAGTTTGGCAGGTGCTGTTGAAGGAGGTTTGGTGAATTACTGCAGTAAATCTTGCAGATGGTACTCACTACTGCCTCTGTGTGCCTCAGGTGAAGGATTCGATTGAATCTGCCTCCACCACACTCTCAGGCAATGCAATCCACTTCTAAAAACTCACTGCATAAAAAGGTTTTTCATGTCGCTGTTGCTTCTTTTATTAGTCATCTTAAATCAATGTCCTCTGGTTCTCTACCCTTCCACCAAAAGGAACTGTTTCTGCCTATCTACTCTGTCCAAACCCCTCATGATTTTGAACACCTCTATCAAACCTCCTCTTAATCTTCTTTTCTCTAAGGCAACAGCCCCAGCTTCTCCAATCTATCCACATAGCCGAAATTCCTCATCCTTAGAATTATTCTTGTAAATCTTTTCTGCACCCTCTCTAATGCCTTCATATCCTTCCTAAAGTCTAGTGCCCAGAACTGGACACAATACTTCAGTTGAGGCCAAACCAATGCGCAGGGTCATCATAATTTCCTTCCTGTTGTCCTGTCTGCCCAATTTTTAAAGCCCAGGGCTCCGTATGCTTTATTAACTGATTTCTCAATTGACCCTACCACCTTCAATGATTTGTATCCCTTATTTTATATTGCCTCTTCTTGTTCTTCCACCAAAATTAATCATTTTACAATTCTCTGCATTAAATTTCTTTTGCTGTCCACCCATTCTACCAGCCTATGTCCTTTTCACAGAATCACAGAATCACACAGTGCAGAAGAGGCCCTTCGGCCCATCGAGTCTGCACCAACACGTGAGAAACACCTGACCTACCTACCTAATCCCATCTACCAGCACTTGGCCCAAAGCCTTGAATGTTATGACGTGCCAAGTGCTCATCCAGGTACTTTTTAAAGGATGTGAGGCAACCCGCCTCCACCACCCTCCCAGGCAGCACATTCCAGACCGTCACCACTCTCTGGGTAAAAAAGTTTTTCCTCACATCCCCCCTAAACCTCCTGCCCCTCACCTTGAACTTGTGTCCTCTCGTGACTGACCCTTCAACTAAGGGGAACAGCTGCTCCCTATCCACCCTGTCCATGCCCCTCATAATCTTGTACACCTCGATCAGGTCGCCCCTCAGTCTTCTCTACTCCAGCGAAACAACCCAAGTCTATCCAAACTCTCTTCATGACTTAAATGCTTCATCTCAGGCAACATCCTGGCGAATCTCCTCTGCAACCCTTCCAGTGCAATTACATCCTTCCTATAACATGGCAACCAGAACTGCACACAGTACTCCAGCTGTGGCCTCACCAAGGTTCTATCCAACTCCAACATGACCTCCCTACTTTTGTAATCTATGCCTCGATTGATAAAGGCAAGTGTCCCATATGCCTTTTTCATTACCCCACTAACATGCCCCTCCGCCTTCAGAGATCTATGGACACACACGACAAAGTCCCTTTGTTCCTCAGAACCTCCTAGTGTCATGCCATTCATTGAATTCTTCCTTGTCAAATTACTCCTTCCAAAGTGTATCACCTCACACTTTTCAGGGTTAAATTCCATCTGCCACTTATCTGCCCATTTGACCATCCCGTCTATATCTTCCTTGGCACCAGATACTCAACCTCACTGTTAACCACCCGGCCAATCTTTGTGTCATCTCCAAGCTTTCTAATCCTACCCCCCACATAGTCATCTATGTATTTTATATAAATGACAAATAATAGGGGACCCAGCACAGATCCCTGTGGTACGCCACTGGACACTGGCTTACAGTCACTAAAGCAGCCTTCTGTCATCACCCTCTGTCTCCTATAACTAAGCCAATTTTGAATCCACCTTATCAAATTACCCTGTATCCCATGTGCATTTGCCTTCTTTATAAGTCTCCCATGTGGGACCTTGTCAAAGGCTTTGCTGAAATCCATATAAACTACATCAAATGCACTACCCTCATCTACACACCTGGTCACCTCCTCAAAAAATTCAATCAAATTTATTAGGCATGGCCTCCCTCTGACAAAGCAATACTGACTATCCCTGATCAAACCTTGCCTCTCCAAGTGGAGATAGATTCTCTCCTTCAGAACTTTCTCCAATAGTTTCCCTACCACTGACGTGAGACTCACTGGTCTGTAGTTCCCTGGCTTATCTCCACAACCCTTCTTAAATAGCGAAACCACATTAGCTGTTCGCCAGTCCTCTGGCACCTCCCCCGTGGCCAGAGAGGAATTCAAAATTTGGGTCAGAGCCCCTGCGATCTCCTCCCTTGCCTTCCTCAGCAATCTGCGACACAAATCATCCGGACCTGGAGATTTGTCCACTTTTAAGCCTGCCAACACCTCCAATACCTTGTCACTCCCTCTATCAATTTGCTCAAGAACCTCGCAGTCTCTCTCCCTGAGTTCCATACCTTCATCCTCATTCTCTTGGGTGAAGACGGATGTGAAGTATTCGTTCAACACTCTACCAATGTCCTCTGGCTCCACCCATAGATTGCCCCCTTGGTCCCCAATGGGCCCGACTCTTTTTTTGAAGTTTAACACTACCCTACTCACAGTTCACAATACTTCCAAGTTTTGTATCATCTGCAAATTTTTAAATTGTGCCCTGTACCCAAGTCGAGTTTATTAAGATATATCAAGAAAAGCTGAGGTCCTAGCACCAATCCCTAGGGAACCCTACTATACTTTCCTCCAGCCAGAAAAACAGCCATTCATCACTTCACCACTACTCTGTTTCCTGTCTCACAAACAATTTTGCATCTATAATGCTACAGTCCTGTTTTTGCCATGGGTTCTAACTTTGCTGACAAACCCGTTATGCGGCACTTCATCAAATGCCATTTGGAACTCGATGGACATATTCATTCACAGGATGTCGGCTTCGCTGGCTGGGCCATCATTTATTGACCATCCCTTGTTGCCCTTGTGAAGGTGGTGGTGAGCTGCCTTCTTGAACTGCTGCAGTCCATGTGGTGTAGGTACACCCACTGTGCTGTTAGGAAGGGAGTTCCAGGATTTTGACCCAGTAATATATGTCCAAGTCAGGTTGGTGAGTGACTTGGAGAGGAAATTCCAGGTGGTGGCATTCCCATCTATCTGCTGCCCTTGTCCTTCTAAAGGGTAGTGGTTGTGGGTTTGGAAGGTGCTGTCGAAGGAACCTTCGTGAATTCCTGCAGTGCATCTTGTAGATGGTACACACTGCTACTACTGTGCGTCGGTGGTGGAGGGAGTGAATGTTTGTGGATGTGGTGGCAAAGAAGCAGGCTGCTTTGACCTGGATGATATCGAGCTTCTTGAGTGTTGTGGGAGCTGCACTTATCCAGGCAACCACATTACTGTCATCATGCCTCTGTTACCACATTAAAAAAAATTCAAGCAAGTTAAACACAATTTTCCCTTAAATTTATGATGCTTTTTCTTAATTATTCCACATTTGCCCAAGTGACTGTTACTTTCGTCCTGAATTATCACTCAGAATTTTCCATTTACTAGACCAAGTGCGGTGGCGGGCAGTTTCGGTGGCACCCATCCCGCTGGCCAGAATGGCGGAAACTTGCACCCAATTCCACGCTTGGAGGCTCATTAAATATGCACAGGTGAGTATCTGTCTGAATCACCTGGTGTGTCGGGAGCGGATTCATCCACCCGCAGCAAGTTGTCGGGGTTGAAGGTCCGGTCACCACATTCAAATGCCTGTCAAACATATAATCTCGCTCTCTCCAGCCCACCTGTCTTCAGGACACATGCAGAGATGGCTTCTAGCCACAAGAAGGAGGCTGAAAGCCTCAAGAAGGCAACGTCCCGCTTCACCCACCAGGCTCTCCCGGCCTTGATCAGAGGAGTGCGGGCACGGGGGCATGTCCTGTATTCCAGGGATGGCTTCAGGAAGCACACCAGCCTTACCTTTCCAGCCTGGGAGGCTGTCGCAGAGTAGGTCAGCACGGCTGTCAACAGTGCCCGAAATGCCATCCCTTGCAGGAAGAGGATGAATGATCTCATCCGCTTCACCAGGGCAAGCCATCCTTCAATTCCATCCAGTATCAAACTCTCACCATGGCATCATGCAATCAAATGGCTATTCTCTTCAGGGATCTCACACAATTAGCGGGGGACACATATCAACGCTTATTCTCTCACTGAAACTTTTATATCACCACCATCCTATCTACCATGTTGCTCACGCTCCATTCTCTGGCCCTTCTGGGGAGGGCTCACCACACACAGGGGACATGCATCTCACCCAAACTCTGCTCTATCCCTTCTCAACACATGTCTTTGTTTCTTCTTCATACAGGCCAAGCTGGCACACAACAGGCGTGGAAGATCGCAGACTGGGGGAAGGACAGCCGACATCATTGCCCTCACTGAGTTTGAGGAGGCTGCAGCTGGGCTGGCTGGGGAGGACAGGAATCACTCCTGTGGGGAAGGGGAGATTGGCCTATCCCAGCAACCTAATATGTATCACAGCTCCACCACTTCATCAAATCCTGACAATCACAGTGACTCACATGCAGTCTTATAGAGCTCATGCTCATTAACTGGGTCTCTATTTTCTAGACACCAGCAGATCAATGCTCACAAGCCAGTCGAGCACCAGTTAGAGCCCCCAGACCACATCTGAAGAGGAAGCTCTGGAAGAACCGTCATGGCACTCACATTCACCCTCCACCAGTTCAGAGAGACACATGTCAGTGGGGCACAGCTCTAGATTAGGCACAGACTCACTTTCTGGATAACACCTTACTGACACGTCCCTGCAGCAGTAGGAGGCAGGGACAACCCAGGTCTCTGGCGCTCGGAGGGCTGCTGGAGACCAGCCACCCGCTCAGTCTGAGTCAGATGATGGGCCTCTGGAAGTGGCTGCCAACTCAATGCTGCAGATGGAACGACAGGCAGCGGAACATCAGACTACAGTGGGTTTGGACAACAGTCACTCAGCAGACTACAGCGAATGATAGAGGAGACAGTCCACATTCTGCCTGATGTTGTGGCTCCGACATGCAAATGCCTCAAGGTCACCATGGGAAGATTGGTGACCACCATGAAGACCTTGGTCCAGCAGGTCATTCCGGATTTGTACAAGGCCCTGCACTCCACGGCCACACACAAGATGTAGGCGACATGGGGACAAGGCACCTTGACCTCGCTCCAGGTGCACCATGTCTTGCAGGAGTCAGGGTGGGGCCCTCGGGCACCCACAGGGAGGAGCAGTGTCATCCAGACACCTTGGGGGCCTCCTCTCAAGACACTCCATGGGTGTTAATCTGCTCATAGCCTCCTCTGTCTGTGACCCCATCCACTCCAGCCGCTCAGGCCATCGAGGGCACTTCTGCCCGAGCTGGTGACCCTTATCAAGCCGGGGCCCTCCAGGTCTCGGGCCACTTGAGGATATCCGCCAAGGTCATCGCAGACATCAGGATATAGCAGTCAGCAAGCTACATCCGCTTCTGCTGCAGATGTCAGGGCTGCATCCAGGTGTAGGGGTAGGGTTAGGAAATTTAAGAAAAACTGATGTCACTTTTGGATCACGGGTGTGCTATACATGTAAAGAAATTGCACTTTTGTGAATACATTTGATGGTTATGTGAATGTTTTGGGTAACTGAATGCATTGTGATTTTCTACATTGGAATCCTCTTATGTCAAGGTTTAGCCATCCTCCCATTCAGTGATAGTGTCCCACTGTGAGATTAACATTCCTGTGATGTCAACCTCAGCGGAACCAGTATCCGCACCCTTGTGTGATGTCAGGGAGATGTGTTTAAATCTTTTTCTGAAGTGTGTGATCTAAGAGTTTCTAAGCCTTCTACCTCAAGGAACACCATTGAGTGAGGGCAACTCATCAGCATTGATATTCTAGTGACATTTGTGTCTCCTCAGTGGCAGTGGCAGATGACAAGACATGCATGGGAAGAGGAGATCCCTAGGCATGTCCACATCTCAGTCACAGCAGTGTTTGCACCATTAGATGGCAACGAAGGCTTTAAGTCTTCTCACGCATCACTCTTGTTCCTCAGTGGACTCTCAGTTCCCAGAGTGAACTCACTCATAGGGCACTATGGGCTAAAGCAGAGATCATGGCCTGGTAATTCATGAGGCCAGAACGTGCATGTGTGAATGCAGAACTCATTCTCGCTGCAAGTGGTTGGATATCCCCTGAGATGAAAGGGAGTGGCTTTGAGGGATAGGAGAGATGTGGCCATATGTCCCCACTTAACTTTAATCTTCCTGGAACCTGTCAGCAATTAACATATCATGGGCATGTCTCCCACATCTTCCTTCCTCCATGGCGTGATCATGCTCATACTGATCCTCAGCAGCCTCCTAAGGTCCCTGGGCTTCCAGATCTTCATCCTCCAATGAGTTCTCATTCTCCTCCTGTTCATCCTCTGGCAGGGGTTCACCTTCTTGCATAGCCAGATTGTGAAGGGCGCAACACACTGCAATGATGCGGGAAATCCTATTGGGAGTGTATTGTAGTGAGCCACCTGAATGGTCCAAGCATCTGAAGCACATCTTCAGAAGCCCTATGGTCCACCCTATAAGAGAGCATGTGGAGCTGGGAGCAGCACTGTACCTCTCCTCAGAAGGACTCGGAGGGTGACACACCGGTGTCGTTAGCCAGCGTTTCAGTGGGTACTCCTTATCCCCAAGCAACCATTCCTGCAGACGTAATGGCCTCTCGAAAATCTCAGGCACCTGTAATTCAGGATGTAGAAATTGTGGCAACTCTCAGGGTACTATCAAAAAAATGCAGCATATGCGTCCAACAATCACACACCAGTTGTACATTGATGGAATGATAATCCTTGCAGTTTATAAAGATTAGGAGTTGTTGCCATGGACCCCATATAGCTACATGGGTGCAGTCTATTGCACCCTGCGCTCTTGGGAAGCCTGAGATGGCGGCGAAGCAGGAGAATCTCACAGCTTGGCTATCTTCGTCCAGAGCAAATCTAACATAACGATTGGCCTTACTGTAAAGGGCATCTGTGACCTTCTTTATGCATCGACGTGTTGCGGACTGAGAGATACTGCACGGGTACCCTATTGAATCTTGGAAAGAACCAGAAGCAAAGAAATTTAGCACTGCGGTCACCTTCAAAGGCACTGGCAGGGGATACTCTCCAACTCCACGTGGTGTCAGGTCTTCACAAAGAACGTGGCATATGTGATGTACCAGAGTTTGGGACAAGTACGGACGGGCACAGCATTGCCTCTCACTCATTTGTAAATAGGAAACTCTTTTACAATAAACCCTATATCTGGCGATTCACCCCCGTTACCTGGATCTCTCCTCCAGACCCTCCTGTTCATGCTCTGGCTCCACTTAACCATGTCTCTCAGGTGTGCCCTCCTGCTGGAGCTGAGCACGGTGTCGCCTCTCCTCCTTCATCTCCTCTATTGCATTAGGACTCTGACAAAGGCATCATTAAGCCCTGGATCCATATGTGATTTTGCTTTCATAGTTTTTCCTGCCCTACCTGCATGGTGGCTGATCCTGTCTTGCCCTTGAGACAATAGCACACACATCGAGGTGACCAGGATGGTATCAGAGATATGTAACATAGAACATAGAAACTAGGAGCAGGAGTAGGCCATTTAGCCCTTCGAGCCTGTTCCACCATTCAATATGATCACAGCTGATCCTCTATCTTAATGCCATATTCCTGCTCTCTCTCCATGCCCCTTGATGCCCCTAATATCCAAAAAATTATCAATTTCTTTCTTGAATATACTCAGTGACCCAGCCTCCACAGTCTTCTGCGGTACAGAATTCCACAGGTTGACCATCCTCTGAGCGAAGAAACTTTTCCTCATCTCAGTCCTATGTGGCCTGCCCCGTGTCTTGAGACTGTGGCCCCTGGTTCTAGACTCCCCATCCTGGGGAAACATCCTCCCTGCATCTAGTCTGTCTAGCCCTGTTAGAATTTTATATGTTTCAATCAGATCCCCTCTCATTCTTCTAAACTCTAGTGAATACAGGCCCAGTCGAACCAATGTCTCCTCATATGACAGTCCTGCCATTCCTGGTATCGCCTAGTGAACCTTCGCTGTACTCCCTCCATAGCAAGTATATCCTTTCTTAGGTAGAGAGACCAAAACTGCATGCAGTACTCCAGGGGTGTCTCACCTTTGCCTTGTATAATCGCAGTAAGACATCCCTACTTCTGAACTCAAATCCTCATGCAATGAAGGCCAACATACCATTTGCCTTCCTAATTGCTTGTTGTACCTGCCTGTTTACTTTCATTGACTGGTGTACCAGGACACCCATATCTCTTTGTACATCCACATTTCCCAATATATCACCATTTAAATAATACTCTGCCTTTCTGTTCTTCACACCGAAATGTATAACTTCACATTTATCCACATTATACTGCATCTGCCATGTTTGCCCACACACACAACTTGTCTCAATCGCCCCGAAGCCTCCTTGCATCCTCCTCACAACTCACAGCCCTGCCTAATTTTGTATCATCCGCAAACTTGGAAATATTGCATTTGGTTTCCTCATCCAAGTTATTTATATATATCGTTAATAGTTGGGGCCCAAGCACTGATCCCTGTGGTACACCACTAGTCAGCGCCTGCCATTTGGAAAAAGACCCATTTATTCCCGCTGTTTCCGGTCTGTCAACTAATTCTCAATCCGTGCCAGTATGTTACTCCGATCTCATGTGCTTTAATTTTGCCCACTAGCCTCTTATGTGGGACCTTATCAAAAGCATTCTTGAAATCCAAATACACCACGTCCACTGATTCTCCCTTATCTATTCTACTAGTTATTTCCTCAAAAAACTCCAGTGGTAGTAGAACTCCCGTAACATCTTGCGTAGGATGCTAGGGTTTAATTGAGATGAGTGACCCAACCTAGCTCTGTGCTCCAATCTCTGATATTAATGACCAATCAGTTGCTCATGGTCAATGAGTGGATGCCCCTGCCCGTTAGGAATGTCAAATCTGGTGAACAGGTGACAGGCCTTCATTGATGGAATGTCATATATGATGCAGCTGTGCCTCCTTCACTATTGCCTGCATTCCCAAATTCTAAATTCCTATTTGTTACTCTTGAGATGCAGCAACTGTGATGTGAAGCCACTGAGTTCTGAGTAGCCCTTCAAACAGTGCTAATGACTTTCAGTGGCTTTCATTGCAAGGAGGTCTTCCTCCTTTCTTTCTAAGCAGACTCCTGTTCACTTTTACAGCAACAAGTTAGAGGGCAACTCCAGAAAGGCCCACTCATGTTCACCCTTCCCCCTCACTGCCATTCCACAGCCTTTCCTCCCCTTTGCCCCCCACCCCCCACCTCCCCACCATGTACGCCCTCCCCCGTCACTGCCATTCCACAGCCTTCCCTCCCCTTTGCCCCCTTGTGCTTGCCCTTCCCCCTCACTGCCATTCCACAGCCTTCCTACCCCATCGCCCACCTTCTGTTCATCGTCCCCACCCTTGCCTCACAGCCCACCCTCGGTTGAAGTGTTAGTTTTGAAAGTGGAGTTCTGCCTACCACTGCACAGTGATGTCCTTGTGAGCAACGGTCTCAGCCACCGGGAGCAGAAGATCCTGGCACTCCTCAACACCGGCCACAGTACTGTTCACTGTCTGAAAGTGGAGGCATGCATGAGTATCATAGCACAGTGGTGTTTTTCGGAACTATGCAGGCAAAGAGCAAGAACAGACCAACCCTACAGCTCTAGCAGTGTGGTGTTCATTGCAACAAGAACAGCGCAGTGCTGAGGCGTAGGCTCAGTATGAGGTAGGCTATGTATGTTGTACTCACCTCGAAGTTAAGTGCAAACTGAGGCCCAACTTGTGCATGCCACCCCTTTTCAAACTGGTTTGAGGCTGACGTAATTTCCCGCTGGCATGACGCACGATTTGACAAGATTCCGGCGAGCAGCTGTTTTAATGAGCATTCATGAGATGTTAATGAATGCAAATTGTGTTCACACCACTAGTTGGCAGGATAACCAACCCTCCAACCTGGCTTTCTGTAATATAGCAGTACCATGTAGATGGTGGAAAGGCTTTAGAACATCAGAAGATGAGATATTCACCACAGAATCTGGTCTGTTCTTCTAAACAAGTAGTTACTTGTCACCAAGTATTATGCACACTTTCGCTCAGTCCACAAGCATGACCCCGGATCTTCCTGTCGCCTGCCATTTCAATTCACCATCTTGTTTTCATGCCCACATTTCTGTCCTTGACCTGCTACAATGTTCCAGCGAAGCCCAAAACAAACTGAAGGAACACACCTCATCTTCCGATTAGGCACTTCACAGCCTTCTGGGCTTAACACTGAGTTTAACAACTTCAGAACATGAACTCAGTCCTCTATTTTGATATTTTTTTTCAACACCCTGTCCCAAGCGCCAGTCTGTAACTTGTTCTCATGTTTTGTTTTCAGAGAATGCTTGCCTTTGTTCTGTTAACTGACCTTTATGCCACTATTAACACCTTAGTCTTAGTATTTAACACTATCATTACCACCGCCTTTGTCTTGTGTTCATGACATCTCTGTCAAATCCCTGCTGAGCTCCTACCTATCCCTGACCTTTTATTTTGTCCACCTGCTTGATCCCCTCTCTTCAACAGTATAAAACTCATCACATATCTACTTCTCTTCAGCTCTGAAGAAGAATCATATGGACTAAAAACATTAACTTGGTTTCTCTCTCCACAGGTGCTGCCAGACCTACTGGGCAGAATCTTCTGTTCGGCGTGGGAAGCACGTAAAATGACGCGCGGTGACATCGGGCATGCGTCCAGATGTCACCGCACGTCATTCCGATCTTCAGTTCGGCGGACGTGCACCGGAGACAGCTGCGCACCCGCCAAACTATCAAAGGCCTGTTAATGCCATTAATGAACTAATTAAAGTACTTGTCAGGGCTGCCCGTCCAACCTTAAGGTTGGTTGCAGGCGAAGAACCCAGGCAGCCTTCGCATTTTTCATGGAACCTCATCCACGGCAGGAAGAGGTTTCATGAAGGGTTTATTGATTAAATAAAATGTTTTATGAAAATTCATAAACATGTCCCAGCTCATGTGACAATGTCACAAGAGGGGACATGTCTTATTAATTTTTTTTTCCATCTTTATGACTGAACTTAATCTCCTTGAGGCAGCTCCGTGCCTCAGAGAGGTTTCTGTACTCTTTCACACGCATGCGAAAAAGAGCACAGGCCCCGACTCTCCCTCCTCCCCCCGCCCGCACAGGTAGTGCTGAGCGCTTCTGGGTGCGCGTCACACTGGATGGGTCTTAATTGGCCCGCCCACATAAAATGGCGGCGCGCAGCCGATCGCGGTTGGCGATCAGCTCCGCGCCTGTTCCCAACCGGCTCGCCCGACGGGGAGAAAATTCTCCTCGCTGAGTTTTTCCAACATTTTCTGTTCTTTGTTACGTGGCTGGTCTAGTTAAGTTACTAGTCAATGGTGATCTCAAGTTGTTGATGGTGGGAGATTCTACCATGGTCATGCCCTTGAATGTCATTAGATATCAATAGACTAGATTATCTATTGTTGGGGATCATCATTGTCTGACATTGTGTGAGATGATGATGTTACTTGCCAGTTATCAGCCCAAGGCTGAAAATTGTGCTAGACTTGCTGCATGTGGGCTCAGACTACTTAATTATCTGATAACTTGCAAATGGGACTGAACACTGTGCAATCAACAACAAGTGTCCCCACTTCTGACCTTATGGTGGAGGGAAAGTCATTAATGAAGCATGGTTGGCCTTAGGACACTACCCTGAGGAACTCCTGCAGTGATGTCCTGGGGCAAAAATGATTGGTCTCCAATAAAGAATATTAAAGACCAGATATGAGAATAGAAATTCTTCAGCACCATTGCAACAGAATATGTGGCAGCCTCCATTTGTACCTAACCCTGATCTCTCCCCAAATCTAAAGAATGAGGCTATTTAAATAATCAAATGCCCATACCTGAAGCAGTGCAATAGGTTCATTCAACTCATGGGGCCAGGGGGACTTGGGATAGCACTCTGCTGCTTGAGAGAGGGGGGACTCTGAGACCCAGATGGGGCTGAAGACAACAACGTTTTCCTTTGAGAAAATAGTGGTCACTCATTTACTGGAGCTTTAATTATACAGAAGTAGGAATTACATTTCCCCAATGCAGACACAATTTACACTGACTGTGTAGGAATGTTTCTGAGAGACCCCGAGAACACTCCCCTTAACACATCCTCAAAGTTCTTCAACAACTTAATGTGACGGGCATTAAAAAGCACTGAAGACGGGATCATAATTGAACAGGCATCCTTAAACCACAAAGGTTTACAGCACAAGAGATAATTTAGCTCACCAAGTGCTGACTCTTTACTATAAGAATCCACAACTAATTATATAAACTTGTATCTTCCTCTGCTTCAAATATATTTTAATTTTCCCTTAAAAGATTAAATGGTCTCTTTCTCAACTGTTCCCTGTAGCAACACATTGTGTTACAACCACCTTCTATGTGAAGACATTTCCGGAACTTTCCTCTTCATTCTCTTGCATGAAATTTTGAAATATGAAGGTAAATGATACAAAGCTGTGTGTATTATAGGCGACTAAACAGTGGAGATGAGCTAACAGTGAAGATTTGCAGGTAATTTCATAGAACTGTGGAAGAACAATACGGTTGGTGATTGTAACTATCCCAAGATAGATTGGAATCAAAAGAAATGCAGGTGATCAAAGTGACTTTTTAGAATGCATCCAGGACTGCTTCCTAGATCAGTTTTTCTCTTGTCTAAAAAAATGCACTGACTGTTCACTACTGCAAAATGAAATGGAGGAAATAGCTGTTGCAAGGCTAGGAAAACAACTGAAAAATGTGACCACAATATAGTTAAATTCTATACAAGGGTAGAAAAGGATAATGAAGAATCGAAGGTAAATATGCTGGACTGGAAAAGGCAAAGTTTAGCAAGGTGAAAGGGGATCTGGCCCAAATTAACTGGGCAAAAACATTAGTTTAAGAGGGGCAGAGATCTTGCAGATCCAGATTCTGCACAAATTAAACTTCCCCTTCACCCCATCCCCACCCAAAACCACCATCAATTGTGTTCTTTAAGAGTTACGGAAAATTCCAAGGGGAGGGCCCACTATACGTGGTTAACTAAAAAAGTTAAAGACGGTATCAAATTTAATGAAAAAGCATATAATTACACAAAGATGGGTGGCAGGTCAGAACATTGGAAAGAATATAAAGAATAACAAAGAATGACATGAAGATTAATAAGGAGCGAACAATTAGAATATGAGAGAAAGCTAACTAGTAGTATAAAGACAGATAAGAGTTTCTATAGATATTTAAATAAGAAAAGAGTTAAGAAAATGAGTGTTGGTCCTATAGAATACGCATCTGGGGAATTGATAATGGAAGATAGGGAGATGGTGGACAAATTAAACAGGTATTTTGCTTCAGTCCTAACTATAGAAGACACAAGTAACATCCCAGGAATAGCTGTAAATCAGGAAATGGAAGGGAGGGAGGAACTCGGGAAAATTACAATCACCAAAGAAGTGGTATTGAGCAAATTTTTGAGGCTTTGGGCTGACAAATCCCCGGGTCCAGATGGACTTCACCCTAAGGTCTTGAAAGAAGTGGCTACTGAGATAGCTGATGCACTGGTTTTAATTTTCCAAAATTCTCTAGATTCGGGGAAGATTCCATTAGATTTGAAAATAGCACGTATAACTCTTTTATTCAAAAAGGGAGACAGAAAGCAGGAAACTACAGGCCAGTTAGCCTAACATCTGTCATAGGGAAAATGTTAGAAGCTATTATTAAAGATATTATAGCAGGACAGTTAGAAAAATTCAGGGTAATCAGGCAGAGTCAACATGGTTTTGTAAAAGGGAAATCATGCTTAACCAATTTATTGGAGTTCTTTGAAGGAGTCACATGTGCTGTGGATAAAGGGAAACTGGTGGATGTACTATACCTAGATTTCCAGAAGGCATTTGATAAAGTGCCACATCAAAGGTTATTGCAGAAAATAAAAGCTCATGGTGTAGGGGTAACATATTGGCATGGAGAGAAGATTAGCTAGCTAACAGGAAACAGAGAGTAGGCAGAAATGGGTCTTTTTCTGGTTGGCAGGATGTGACAAGTGGTGTGCCACAGGGATCAGTGCTAATGCCTCTACTTTTTACAATTTATATAAATGACATGGGCTAAGGGACCGATGGAATGGTTGCTAAATATGCTGATGACACAAAGGTAGATAGAAAAGTAAATTGTGAAGGAGGCTACAAAGTGACATAGATAGGTTAAGTGAGTGGGAAAAAATCTGGCAAATAGAGTATAATGTGGGCAAATGTGAAATCATTCATTTTGGCATGAAGAATAAAAAGAAAGCTCATTATCTAAATGGTGGGAGATTGCAGAGCTCTGAGATTCAGAGGAATCTTGGTGTCCTGGTGCATGAATCACAAAACGTTAGTATGCAGATACAGAAGGTAATTAGGAAAGCTAATAGAATGTTATCATCTATTGTGAGGGGAACTGATTACAAAAGTAGGGAGGTTACGCTTCATTTATACAGGATACTGGTGAGACCACATCTGGAGTATTGTGTACAGTACTGGTCTCCTTACTTAAAGAAAGATGTAAATGCAGTAGAAGCAGTTCAGAGAAGGTTTACTAGACTAATACGAGGAAAGGGCGGGTTGTCTTATGAGGAAAGGCTGGACAGGTTAGGCTTGTATCCACTGGAATTTAGAAGAGTAAGAGGTGACTTAATTGAAACCTTTAAGATCCTGAGGGGTCTTGACAGGGTGAACATGAGAGGATGTTTCCTCTTGTAGGAGAATCTAGAACTAGGGTTAATGTTTAAAAATAAGGGCTTGCTCATATAAGACAGTTGAGGAGAAACTTTTCTTATCAGAGGTTTGAGAGTCTTTGGAACTCTCTTCCTTAAAAGGTTACAGAATTTTTTTCAAAATGTTAAAATCACAAGAAACCTGAAACAAAAACTGAAAATGCTGGAAATACTCAGCAGGTCTGGCAGGATCTGTGGAAAGAGAAATAGAATTAACATTTCAAGTTCTGATAAAAAGTTACAGGCCTGAAACATTAACTCTGGCGCTCTCTCAACAGATGCGGCCAGACCTGCTGAGTATTTCCAGCATTTTCTGTTTTCATTATTCAGATTTCCTGTGATTTTAACATTTTGCACAAAATAATTAAATTAATTCCTAGAATAGAGTAAAATACTATCAAAGGGTATGTAGATAGGACAGATGCTGAAGCAGAGTCTTTGAATATTTTTAAGGAAAAGCTAGATAGATTCTTGATTAACAAGGGAGTGAGAGGTTATCGAGGGTAGGCAGGAATGTCGGGTTGAGGTTACATTCAGAATAGCCATGATCTTATTGAATGGTGGAGCAGGCTCGAGGGGCTGAATGGCCTACTCCTGCTCCTAGTTCATACGTTCGTATGTACAGTTACTGGAAATATTAAGGATGGGGGCTGGGATTGAGAAGTTATACTAACTGAATTCTTAACAAATGAAGGTTAGGAATAAATTCTGAATTAAGACAGATTAAGTCAAAAAAATTCTTGGCAAAATGCAACATTGAGGTCAGTTAGACAGCTACTATAAAGCAATTCAAAATGTTAAATCTCTACCAAGCACTGAGTTGGAATCTCAGGGCATTCCTGGGATGAAAAAAAGAAACATCCATACCAACACACTAAGGATGCTTTTCTGAAACTGAAGGATGGGATGGTGGGGAGAGGTTGCAGTGTTTATATTTGCCAGCAAACACAGGCATATTGATTAAGCCTCAAAGGGCTGATTGTCAGTGTTTTGCACTGATATTTGACATGTGTGTATAACTGATATGGAAGAGGGTATTCTTTATAATAGTATAAAATTTGTTCATAAGAAACTATATAAATAATGCAAACAGACTGACAACATGCAAATTTGCTTGCATAAATTAAATGATCTAAGAAACAGCAAATTGATTTTACGGTAGATAAATGTGGATTAATCCACACTGCATTATTAAATATGAAACATATACGAATAGATAGCCATTAACAAAATTGGAAAAAGATAAATGGATTGAGTGTAATAGTCCACTATTCACTAAAACAACTATGTGCATCAACTATTTTTCAGCACTTCAAAGATTTATATCATCAGTCTTCTTTTGTCCAGTGAAAACAAGTTGCGTTCTATAAGCTCTTCATAATTTTGCATTTTAATTCCCAGAAGTTTTGAACTACCAAAATCCTTTGAAAGGTGGAATGCCTAAAACTGCTCACAATGGTTCAATTTACTCTCATTATTGATTTAAGGTTCAAAAAACTTAGGGCGGAATTTTACGGCCCTTCCCATTGGCCGGATTTTTCAGTCCCACCGAAGCCATTGGACTTTTGAACGGCTCGCTGTATTTTATGACCACGCCCCCGACGGGGCCGTAAAGTTCTGCCTTTAGTTTCCTTTATGGCCATGATTAACAAATTCAATCGTTGTATGGTTTTCTCTCATTCTGGACTTTCATATATAAAGCTGTTAATGTTAACAATGCAGACAGACTGAATCAGTTTTAGAATGCACCATGTGGTTATTTGTTATGCCTATCTCTTGTCATATTTTGGTTTTATTATTGCTGCAGATAGTTATGAAGTTGGTAAAGAATAGAAGCAGAGCATCATGAATGTAATAAATTCAAGTAACTAGGACAACTCAAAACAAACTAAATCTCTACTTTCTGTGAACCAAAGCTGTTCTTTTCCTAAGTGATTTATTTGTACTCGCAATTTGTTCCCTTTTCCATCCAAAGTAATTTTGTGACATTAATATAATAAAAACAGAAAATGCTGGAAATACTCAGCAGGTCTGGCAGCACCTGTTGAGAGAGCACCAGAGTTATGTTTCAGGCCTGTAACCTTTTATCAGAACTTGAAATGTTAATTCTATTTCTCTTTCTCTTTCCACAGATCGCCTGAGTATTTCCAGTATTTTCAGTTTTTATTTCAGATTTCCTTGATTTTAACAATGTGAACAAAATAATTAAATGAATTGCTAGAATAGAGTAAAATACTATCAAAGGGTATGTAGACAGAACAGATGCTGATGCAGAGAGTTTTTAAAGGTAAACTAGAATTACAGACTAACCACATATTCAAATGACTAGAGTGATCATCTTTTTCCCGCAACAGTGGCAAGTTTACTGATAAAAATATAGTATCTCTTGGACTAAGAAGTTCAATGTTGGAATATTCATTCACGGGATGTGGGCTTCGCTGGCTGGGCCAGCATTTATTGCCCATCCCTAGTTGCTCTTTAGAAGGTGGTGGTGAGCCGCCTTCTTGAACCACTGCAGTCCACGTGGTATAGGTAAATCCACAGTGCTGTTAGGAAGGGGGTTCCAGAATTTTGACCCAGCAACAGTAAAGGAACGGTGATATATTTACAAGTCAGGATGGTGAGTGACTTGGAGGGAACTTCCAGGTTGTGGTATTCCCATCTATCTGCTGCCCTTGTCCTTCTAGATGGTGGTGGTCGTGAGTTTGGAAGGTGCTCTCGTAGGAGCCTTGGTAATTTCCTGCAGTGCATCTTGTAGGTGGTACACACTGCTGCTACTGTGCGTCGGTGGTAAAGGGAGTGAACGTTTGTGGATGTGGTACCAATCAAGGGGGCTGCTTTGTCCTGGATGGTGTCAAGCTTCTTGAGTGTTGTGGGAGCTGCACTCATCCAAGCAAGCGGGGAGTATTCCATCACACTCCTGACTTGTGCCTTGTAGATGGTTGACAGGCTTTGGGGAATTAGGAGTAAGTTACTCGTCGCTCAATTCCTAGCCTTTGACCTGCTCTTGTAGCCAGTGTTTAAATGGCTAGTCTAGTTCAGTTTCTGGTCAATGGTAACCCCCAAGATGTTGATAGTGCGGAGTTCAGTGATGGTAATGCCATTGAACATCAACAGCGATGGTTGGATTCTCTCTTGTTGGAGACGGTCATTGCTTGACACTTGTGTGGTGCAAATGTTACTTGCCACTTGTCAGCACATGCCTAGATATTGTCCAGGTCTTGCTGCATTTGGACATGGACCAGTTCAGTATCTGAGGAGTCACAAATGGTGCTGAACATTGTGCAATCATCACTGAACATTCCCAATTCTGACTTTATGATGGAAGGAAGGTCATTGATGAAGCAGCTGAAGGTGGTTGGGCCGAGGACACTACCCTGAGGAACTCCTGCAGTGATGTCCTGGAGCTGAGATGACTGACCATCAACAACCACAATCACCCGTCTTTGTGCTAGGTGGAGAGTTTTCACCTGATTCCCATTGACTCATTTTGCTCGGGCTTCTTGATGTCACACTCAGTTAAATGCGGCCTTGATGTCAAGGGCAGTCACTCTCACCTCACCTCAGGAGTTCAGCTCTTTTGTCCAGGTTTGAACTAAGGCTGTAATAAGGTCAGCAGCTGAGTGGCCCTGGCGGAAATCAAATTGGGCATCAGTGAACAGGTTATTGCCACTTGATAGCACTGTTGATGACCCCTTCCATTACTTGTGATGGAGAGTAGACTGATGGGGCAGTAATTGGCTGGGTTGAATTTGTCCTGCTTTTTGTGTACAGAACATACCTGGGCAATTTTCCACATAGCCAGGTAAATGCCAGTGTTGTAGCTTGGCTAGGGACACAGCAAGCTCTAGAGCACAGGTGTTCAGTACTATTGCTGGAATATTGTCAGGGCCCATAGCCTTTGCAGTATCCAGTGCCTTCAGCCATTTCTTGATATAACGTGGAGTGAATCAAATTGGCTGAAGACTGGCATCTGTGATGATAGGGACCTCAGGAGGAGGCCCGAGATGGATCATCCACTCAGCACTTCTGGCTGAAGATTGTAGCAAATGCTTCATCCTTATCTTTCGCACTGATGTGCTGGGTTCCTCCATCATTAAGGATAGGGATATTTGTGGAGCCTCCTCCTCCGGTGAGTTTTTTAATTGTCCATCACCATTCATAACTGGATGTGGCAGGACTGCAGATCTGATCTGTTGGCTGTGGGATCGTTTAGCTCTGTCTATCACTTGCTGCTTTTACTTTTTGGCATGAAAGTAGTCCTGTGTTATAGCTTCACCCAGTTGCCACCAGGAAATTGAAGTTTGAATCCAAACTTCAATGAAATACATATTCAAATTATCAATAGGGTTGGAAGAGGGGATACAAAGTCTTGCAATAAGCTTGTGTGGGAAGAAAAAGAAGAGAATTTTGGCAAGGGCAGGATATTCTCCCCAGCTATCTTTGCTAAGTAGGCCTCCCAATAGGGTGATTAATCTTTAACATTGTCGGTGTCTATAGAGATACCTGTGGGCTAAACTGCTTAATTGTCCTAGTCAAGAAGGATAATATTGTAAGGATTTTACTTTTCAGAGGAATGAAGGATGGAAAAAGGAAGAAGGTAGCAAATAAAGTTTTGGTTTGTTTACTTTTTTTTATAAAAGTCATCAGTAAAACAATGTTGTTTCACGTTCAACTAAATACATAGCACATATGCACAGAAACTAATGTGTTAACAATAAAAACTGCATTAACATTGTAAGATGACTGCATCAACTCTAAACAATATGTGGCACACTGCAGAAGGAAAATATTTTATTGCATTACAAAGTCAACCTTTTAAGACCTAGTAATTAATCTAGTCACAACTGCTTTGACAATCATTGTCCTTTTGAAGGATTTTTTAGACAACCTGTTTGTGTTCATTGTCTTGTTCATGAAATATAAAAATTACAAACTTTAAGATATCACGGTGATTCGCACTGGTAGGATCTGACGATAAATGCAGTTTACTTGGAACAATTAGAAACATTCCATTTAATCAACTAATCAAAAGCTAATTATAGTAAACATTTATAACCTCTATTTAAAAAAACATGCAGTGTGCACTTCCTGTCAACTTTTATTTCCTATTCCAAGTTCCTATTTCTACACTGATAATGGAAACTGCCTATGTAAACAGGCTTCAATCACACCCTGCTGCCAGTACAGGGACACTACCACTAATGGCGGATGGCTAGAATTGCAACAGGAAAAGTCTACAATGGTTCTTTCCATTATAAATATGGATATAGGAATATATCATGAGAATACAAAGAGGACTTATTATATAACTTTAAAAGGAAGACTGAATTACAGTTGTGCACCCTGGTCCAATTACCTTGCATCCTTTAACCCCAGTTCACATAAAGACTGCAGTTGGTATTGACTTCCTGTGTGCTAAAGCATGGGAGATTGAATGATATACTTAAAATACTGTAACTACAACACACTTCCTTTTAACCTTGCTGTTGCAAATACGTATGTCCATGTTGAAAATAGATATTACCTGTGCAACCTTGTCATGCTATCATAGAATGGTTGGAGCACAGGAGGAGGTCATTTGGCCCATCTTGTCTGTCTATGGCCTCTATAGGAGCAATTAACCTAGTGCCACTCCCCAGCCTTGTCCTCAAAGCCCTGAACATTTTTCCTTTTCAGGTAATGATCCAATTCCTTTTGAAAGCCTCAATCAGCCTCACCTCCACCACATTTTCAGGCAGTGCATTCCAGATCCTAACCACTCATTGCGATAGCATTTTTGTCCTCATATCATCATTGCTTCTTTTGACAATTACTTTCAATCTATGCCCTCTGGTCCTCGATCCTTCCAACAAAGGAAACGGTTTCTCCCTATCTACTTTGTCCACATCCCTCAAGATTTTGAATACTTATAAAGTCTCTATTCAACCTTGCCTTCTCTAAGGACAACAGTCCCATTTTCTCAAATCTATCTGCAACTGAAATTCCTCATCCTGAAACCATTATTGTGAATCTTTTCTGCACTCTAATGTCTTCATAACCTTCCTAAAATGTGGTGCCCAGACTGGATGCAAAAGGTCAGAGGTGGGGATGTTTGCTAATGATTGCACAATGTTCAGCACCATTTGCGACTCCTCAGATAATGAAGCATTCTATGTCCAAATGCAGCAAGACCTGGATAATATCCAGGCTTGGGCTGACAAGTGGCAAGTAGCATTCGGGCCAATGACCATCTTCGACAAAAGAGAATCTAACTATCGCCCCTTGACATTCTATGGCATTACCATCGCTAAATCCCCCTTTATCAACATTCTGGGGGGTTACCATTGCCCAGAAACTGAACTGGTAGCCACAGTATTTATATGGCTAGTCAAGAGTAGGTCAGAGGGAAGGAATCCTGTGGCAAGTAACAAGATGCACTGCAGGAACTCACCAAGCCTTCTTAGACAGCACCTTTCAAACCCACAAATACTACCATTTAGAAGGACAAGGGCAGCAGACACATGGGAACACCACCGCCTGGAAGTTCCCCTCCAAGCCACTCACCACCCTGACTTGGAAATATATCACCATTCCTTCACTGTTGCTAGGTCAAAATCCTGGAACTTACTCCCTAACAGCACTGTGGGTGTACCTATACCACATGGACTTCAGCGGTTCAAGAAAGCAGCTCACCACCACCTTCTCAAGGGCAAATAGGGATGGGCAATAAATGCTGACCTAGCCAGCAACGTCTACATCTCATGAATGAGCAAAAAAAACTCCAGTTGAGGCCAAAAGAGTATTCTATGCAGGTTTAACATAACTGCTTTGCTTTTGTACTCTGTGCTCCTGTTGATAAAGCTCATAACCCCATAAGGTTTATTAAACACTCTCTCAACCTGACCTGTCACCTTCAAAGATTAATGCACATGTACACCCAGGACCCTCTGCTTCTGCACCCACTTTAGAATTGTATTCTTGATTTATATTGCTTCTCTCTATTCTTCCTATAAAAATGATTCACTTCACACTCCTCTGCATTAAATTTCATCTGCCACTTGTCTGCCCATTCCACCAACCTGTCTATGTCCTTTCGAAGTTCTGCACTATTCCTCTGATGGATCACAATACTTCCAAGTTTCATATCATTCACAAATTTTGAAATTGTGCCCCGTACACCAAGGTCGAAGTCATTAATACATATCAGAAAGAGCAGGGGTCCTAACACCGATCCCTGGGGAACTTCACTATAAACTTTCCTCCAGACAAAAAAAAATTGTTCACACTACTTGGTTTCCTGCCGCTCAGCCAATTTTATATCCTTGTTGCTGCTGTCCCTTCCATTCCATGGGCTCTAACTTTGTTCACAAGTCCATTGTGCAGCACCTTATGAAATGCCTTTTGGAAGTCACGTACACCACATCCACTGCATTACCCTCAACAACCATCTCTGTTACCTCATCAAAAAATTCAAGCAGATCAGTTAAATATGAATAAAAGCAAAATACTGGCAGATGCTGGAGACCTGAAATAAAAACAGGAAAAACTCAGCAGGTCTGGCAGTATCTATGGAGAGAGAAACAGTTAAATGTTTTGAGTCCGATATGAATCTTTAAAACATTAACTCTGTTTCTCCCTCTACAAATGCTGCCAGACCTTCTGAGTTTTTCCAGCACCTTCTGTTTTTAGTTAAACTGGGTTAGCCCTTAATAATTAACAAACTACAAAATGTTCCTGGATTCTCACTTCTGATGAAAGGTCACAACCCCTGAAATGTTAAGACTGAATCACCAATCAGGTGTTCCTGATGTTTTGGCACTTACAGGGACAAAAAAAAAATCAGGAACTGGGAGTTCACAATTTCCCCAATCGGTGCTCCCTGAAAACTCTCCTTGGCTTGAATACACATTTTGGCAATCAGCCTTCATCTACCTTCATTTCATATACTGCACATTTCCAGCATACAGGGATTTAATTTTGGAATATACATAATGATAAGACTAATAACACTCATGGTAATTGAACTGTAAATTGGACAGCAACTTCAGTCAACTGCACATAAGCAGTTAAACACACAAACCAGGAAGTAGTTGTCCTAGTTGTCCCATTGCTCCAGAAGCTCTGCCATAAATTCTCTCTCTGAGAGACTTGACACTGAAATACATGGAATGCCATGAAGTTGCTATATTTATCTGATACATACGCATTAAACTAAGCTTGCGAGAAAAAGTTAGAATTTGTCTATTCCTGTGTAAGTAAATGCTTAACAGCTTGCTATGGCTAAATTACTTCCAAATAACCTCTCTGGCACTGAAAATTTACTTTCACAAATTGGAGGCTCACTCCTTCACATTTTAATTATTGTTGGATATTTAAACAATCTCTTCTATCTCTCTCCTCATCCCATCTTTCTTTCTATTTCATTTGCTGTACTTGATTTGGCATTGAATTAAATATTCTTGGATTAATAGGCCGATATACTTTTCTTTTAAAAGAAAGACACATTGATTTTTCAGTAACTCATATAGAATGTTGCTTCCACTCATTTATCCGACTGCATTGTACTCTTAGGATGTTTATCAGTAGGGAAAATGATCAGGCTATTTCTCAGTTAAATATGTTCATCTAGGGATGGGTGAATTTAATACAGCACATAAAGCTATCATTCTGGCTCACTGTCAGAATAATTTTTCACTGAGTGCTCCCTAACAGCTTTGATGGGTGAGGGTATTAATTACAGCTGACTGCGCTCTATTATTGTTTGTTTTTGTCATGCATGCACACTGTTGGGCAAATGTCACAGATGTGTTTTTAAAGCACAGAGGTCAACAGTGACCCATTTTATTTCATGGATAAAAGACAAGAGTATTGTCATCAACCGTCTGCCACATAATTTACTAAATAGATGTAATTTTCAGAACCTTCACTGGCCTTCAATAAGGCTATAGTTAGACAAATATAATGTGCACTTGCTTGTGGTAGACAGTCACAGGTTTACCAGCCAACATTGTATTTAAACATATAAATGCTTTCCCGGCAGACTATAGCCAATGTCATAGGAACATTTGAACTTTAGTCATTAGCATGCAGTACTGACCTGGCCATTTGGTCTGGGAACTAGAGCTGCTAGGGTTTTTAAAAAATGTAAAAAGCAGTGAGTGGCAATGACCTGGAACTTTATGCCCACGTGACTGGTGGAAGCAGAGATGACCAATGATTTCAAAAGGAATTTGGATGGGCACTTGAAGAAAATGAACTTGCAGGATTAGAGAGATAGAATGGGGGAATAGGACTGACCAGATTGCTCCACGGAAAGCCAGCATAGACTCAATGGGTCGTAAGGCCTTCTTCTATGCTGTAACTGATTCTATGACTAAGATTTTTAGAAAAAGTTGCACATAGTTTTTAAATTTAACCAATTTATGAGCAGCAAATGTGGTATACTAAATTGTAAGTAGTACAAGTAAATCACTGGTTCACCTGGAAGGAGTGTTAGGGAATGCCCAATATCATCCCGGCCCATTAAAATTTTCAGGAAGGCGGGCCCGCAGCAAAATCAGCTGCCGGCCCGCCGACCTCTCATTGGCCTTAAGGTTGGCGGGCAGGCCAGGAGCCCCGGCGGCAAATAGATAAAACAAGAAACCTCATCCACCGGCGGGATGAGATCTCATGTAGGGTTTTTTAAAGTTTAATAAAGTTATTATGTAAATTATGAACATGTCACATGAGTGGGACATGTTAGGGAATTTTTTTTTTCTATTTTTCATATTTTTCAAAGTGTAAGCGATCTCCCTGAGGCAGCACTTAGCTTCAGGGAGGTGCGCACTTTTGGGGAATTTCCCCCCCCCACCCACACAGGAAGTGTATGGCGCTTTCCGCCGGATGTCACGCTAGGCGGGCCTTAATTGGCCTGCCCAAGTAAAATGGCGGCAGGGCCCGCTTCTCTGGCGGGGATCTGCTCCCCGCCTGCCAGAGATTGGGTCGGGCCCGCCCGCCCGACAGGCAGAAAACTCTGCCCCATGTTTCTTCCATTCTTACATTGCTTAACTCAGTGCTCAATAAAATGTTTCTCTAATGTTATGAACTGATTTTTGTAATGTCTGTACAATCTATGCAAAAGTAAACAAAATATCTGGGTGCGCAAACATAATAAACATGAATTTGAGATTTTGAACTAGTATTAATAAGGAATGTATTAGCTATTAATATATTATCTTGATAATTAATAAAAATATTCATGTGCCTGTTATCTTTTAATTATCTTTCTTATGGTCGGTTTTATGTCATCCGCTGATCTAATTTTGATTGATTTCTCAGGATTTTTCTTAAATTATGCTACATAAAATAAAAATTGGATATAAACAGTTTGTTCAAGGTTGACATAGTAATTTTTCCAAAATGATGATAAACTATATCAACATTACTTTAGTTTTACTTCACATTTGAATAAATTTCCAATCTCACAAGATGACCTCGAAATGTGTCAATATATATGTTCATGACCTATTAGAAAACAAAGCACAATTGTTAAATTCAGTACACTTTTGAATAAGATAAATACAATACATTTTTTGTTTTTATTCATTCTATTTTACTTTGTAAAGGTTCTGTGCTCAATATTAGGGATATCAATGCTAAGCATCAGGAAATAGAACAATTGTTACCAAATGTCAATTCAGGCCATATGTATCATAAGTTAGATTCCTCTAATTTGGCCTAATGACGTAATTTGAATTCAATTTGAACCTCAGTACAACAGATCGAACTAAACCAGAGTGCCACATGTCCAGTAAAAATCATCTGTATAGTCTGTCAGAATATGCTTGCTAATTAGTGCTGAACTATGGACAGTTTTGAATGTTCAATTCACATCCACTTGGTTTGGATCAAGAATAAATTTCAGAGAAACCTCATTCCATCAGACTGGATTAGATTCAAACCTAAGTTCCAAACAATGATAGGAGTGATTCCTCACCCCCAGTGAAGATTGGTCACAAAAGCACAGGTCAGAGCAGTGGAGCCTACAGTGCTAACTTCGATCCATATTGCCTGAGCTTTCCTACTGGTCATGTAGGATTTCAAAATTTACCCCAACATGTTAACACATTGTGCATACTGTATTTTCCTATATTGGATTTCCTGTGGGCTTGTGAAAACCCAATCTGTGCACTTTTGCATGTTCCGAAATGCACACCCAACTCATCTCTGACTTTGTCTGGGAATTCTGTCTTTTCACAAAGGGGCCATACTCACAGTGCATTTTGAGAGCCGTGAAGGAATGCAAAAGGAGCGTGGGTGCAGAGGTGAGACAATTAGAAGGCCTGCCTTGTTTCTCCAGTGCAGCAGCCCAGCTCCCAACATCATTTAAAGGCCCCCTAGGCTTCACCCCTCATGCCACCCCATGCCCCTCAAATAACCCATGCCACCCCATAACATCTCAGATCAGCCATGCCACCTCCATGCCCACCCCTCCCCCCCCCATGTATCCTACACAGACATTCATCCAGTATGCACTATGCAAAGTCTTCAGGAGCCATGCAATAGCAATGGGAATTCTTTTAAAATAATAATTGGGGAAAAAAGTAAACTTCTAACAACCTAGTGAAATCCTGAATTCAAACACACGATGATTTTTACTGAAAAGAACTATTCCAGTGCAAACAAGTTATCTTTTAAGTGCCTATTAGGTGTGTAAACAAACAAAAAAGCACATCAAAGGCAGACGATGTTATTACATTCTCTTGAAAGTATCAATCGTTCTTGGATCATTAGGCCACCTACTGAGTTAAAGCCATTACAGCTTTTGAAACCCAGCCAAATATTCATAATGGCTACAACAGTCATAACAAAAGCTTTCAGTTACATTGCCTGAAACTGACAGAACAGAATGCTACCCATTTCCGTTTCAAAGCAGAGTGCCTATCAATCAATGGAGGGAAGCAGGTGCTGGGATTTGTTTTCCAACTTTCAAAAGCAGATTCTTTTTTAGAAAAGCCAGAACTGCCACTCAATTTAAATCACAGCAGAAAACATGACAGCAGAGGCTGACATTTTGTTTTTCCATTTTGAATACATTATGACACTTCTGACAATTGGAAAAGTACTGTAGTGCATGACAACAATTAGACAATGCTGGTCAATATTAGGGTCAACTTACCTTTGCAGGACAGAGCCCTATGATGAATCACTGTATTAAAAACATTACATCTACATTACAATACAGCATCTAACAGTGGCATTTGAATTTGTCAAAATATTTTACACTTACCTTTCAGAATATTCCCAACTCCTCAACAGGCTTCCCCCAGTGGTCATGAACTCTTTAGGGCTTACAAAACCCATACCAGCATATGAAAATAGTGTGCAGGAGGAAATACAATTTTCCTGTGGTCCTCAAAATGCAGACCTGACCTTGGATGAGGTGCATGTGCATTTTTCATCCAAGACCTTCCCTACCCACCCCAAAAGGCCACATGAAAATGGCGTGGGGCGGGAAAGGCAGAGGAAAACTGCGTTTCCAGCAAAAAGAATTCAGCATTCCGCAGACTGATTCACACCTCCAATGGAAGATGAAAATAGGACCCACAATCCAACACAGCCCCCACTAAAATAATGTATGGATTCACGCAATTTGGATTTTCAAAATAATGAATATGCACAGCTTAATAAAGCAGGAAAAATATGTTAATTTTATATCAATTCATCTTGGCTTTTATTAATTGGAGCATTTATGATGGTTCATGACTTGGAGAGCAGTTTTCTTGAAATATGCTAGTTAATGAGATATAAATAACTATTGTAGCTTGGCCAGGTGCAATAAGGATGTTATTAGTAGCGTGATGCCTTTTGTGCTAAACTGCACCACTGGATTTGGAAATCAAATGCCATTCTATTGATGGTTATTAGGATGAGGGATGACAGCTCCAAAGAGCTGAGCACTTTCTTTCCTCTTTGGATTGTGCCACAGAGCTAATGTCTTCATTTTCTAAATGTTCAACCTGCACCTTCAAAATGGACACATTAGGGATAGTTCTAGGCTGACATCCTCTGAAAATCAGATGGAGGTCATCCAAAATCATTTTAACTGTCATTTATAATAGCAAGTGACAGATGGCTTTTATCACTTACAACAGGATAAGAACTGATCACAACACAGAGCTGATCCCAATACAGAACTGGTTAACAGAAAACTTCAATCTACAAAACGTATGGGCCTCAAAGCATTCGTAATTGTACATGTAAAATGAGAACTTATTAAATTTAATTGAGGTCTTTCACCTCACTCCCCTCTGAATTTTAAAATTTAGTCTATGCTACTTTTGTATATTTCCTAAAGATGTGTCCCATTCTCCAAAGACCTGCAGCCTTCACAGCCTTCAGAAGATATCAATCTGAATCAGACACTAAAGACATAGGGTTAAATCTTACCTATGCTGGGCGGGGTGAGTGGGAGCGGGCGCAGAGCCAATCGCCGCCTGCGATCAGCTGCAAGCTGCCACTTTACGTGGGCGGGCCAATTAAGACCCACCCAGCATAACACACAGCCAGTAGCCCTCAGCGCTATCTATGCGGGCAGGGGGAGGAGGGAAAGTCAGGACCTGCGCTCTATCGCCCATGTGCGCGAAAGAGCACAGCAATCTCCCTGAGGCATGGAGCTGCCTCAGGGAGATTAAGTTGATTAAAAGAATTTGGTAGAAATAAAGTTAAAAATTACTTAAACATGTCCCCTGGGACATGTTTGTGAGTGCAGCAAAATGTATTAAATTATTTTATAAAACTGTCAGGAAACCTCATCCCGTCTGTGGATGAGGTTTCCTGAAAAACACGAAGGCCGCTTGGGCTCCTCGCCTGCCCGCCAATCTTAAGGTTGGACGGACAGCGTTGTTACTAAGGTTAATGATTTTTTTAATGTCCTTAATGGGCCTTTGACAGTTCGGAGGGCGCACAGCCGCCTCCAGCACACACTCGCCGAACGCAATATCGGAATGACGCGCAATGACGTCGGGACGCACACCCAACGTCATCTCACATCATTTTGTGCGTCGGTCTGGCCATAGAACTACAATACAGTTTGACTTGCCTTCCCATGTCTTTCTTCATCCCCAGTAGAAGTGCTTTATTTCCAATTAGAATCACCAGACCTGAGAAATCTGAACCGTACTTACTGTGACTTTGAGCCCACCAGAACTATACAAACATACAAATTAGAAGCAGAGTTGGCCATTCAGCTCCTTTAGCCTGCTCCACCATTTGATAAGATCATGGCTGATCTGAATGTGGCCTCAATTCTACTTTCAAATTCCTAGGAAATTGTATCATTCCTGTCTCACATCAACAATATCTGTGCCCAAGAAAAAAAAATCCTGTATGTTTGATAATGTCTCAGTACCAGGACTATTGCAATTAAAGTAGTATCTTACACTGTTTTCTTCTATCTACACCATGTAGGTCAAAGGCATACCTGAACAAGATTTCTATTAATAGAAGATGCTGGGGTGCACAAAATGACTAAAGAAAAATAACCAACTAAATTCAAATAGCGTTGATGTGTGAGGAATTCAGATGTGTAAATATTTTCAGTCCATTTGACCACCAAGTTTTGACCAGAAGCAGGATTTTTAAGGTTGAAAATACTTCATCATAAGGTCAAAGGTAGGCATGTTTGCTGATGATTGCACAATGTTCAGTACCATTCGTGACTCCTGAGACACTGAAGCAGTTTGTGTCCATATGCAGCAAGGCCTGAAAGACATTCAGCTTAGGCTGATAGGTAGCAAATAATATTTGTGCCATACAAGTGCCAGGCAATGACCATCTTCAACAAGAGAGAATCTAACCATCTCCTTTAGACATCCAATGGCATTACCATGACCGAATCTCCCACTATCAACATGCTGCAAGTTACCATTGGCCAGAAACTGAACTGGACTAGCCATGTAAATACTGTGGCTACAAAAGCAGGTCAGGGGCTGGGAATTCTGGGTGAGTAATTCACCTCCTGACTCTCCAAAGCCTGTCCACCATCTGTAAGGCACAAGTCATGAGTGTGATAGAATACTCCCCACTTCCTGGATGAGTGCAGCTCCAACAACATTCAAGAAGCTCAACGCCATCCAGGAGAAAGCAGTCTGCTTGACTGAGAAAAGTTCTTCTATAATTCAAGAATTATATAACTATTTTTTCATTCAATAGGTCAGAGACACAGTAAAACTACAAAGCAAATATCTGAAGAAAACAAGAATATGATATTTGATTGGATTGAACCAAGGCTAATCCATCCATTCAATTATAATGTTATTGGTTTGTTCAACACCTCTATGGTGAAAATTCTGCAATCAGAAACTAGTAGAAGTCCATAGCAACTTTGACAACAGCTCAAAAAAAGTAAAGCACAAACATTTGCAACAAAACCTAGGCCAGGATTTTACATTCGGCGTGTGGGGGCGGGCCCGACATGCCAGAACGTAAAATGACGTGAGATGACGTTGGGCGTGAGTTCCGAATTCATCACGCTGTCTCGTGGTATTTCGTTCGGCCGGCACGCACTGGAGTTAGCTGCATGCCTGTCGATAATTGAAATGCCTGTTAAGGCCATTAACGTAGCAATTAACTCCAAATTTACACTGCCCATCCAACCTATCGGTTGACGGGCGGGCGAAAAGGCCAAGCAGCCTTTATGTTTTATAGGAAACCTCATCCACAAGCAGGGTGAAGTTTCCTAAAGCTTTTACAAATTGAATCAAAACTTTTATTGAAAAATAAAAACATGTCCCATCTCATGCGATGCAGTCACAAGAGATGGGACATGTTTCTTTAAATTTTTAATGTTTTTAATCATTTCTTTAAAAAGCGCTTCAATCTCCGAGGCAGCTCCGTGCCTCAGGGAGATTGAAGCATTCATTTGCGCGCATGCGTATTTCTGCTGGCAAGAATTTAACTTTTGAGAAAAGTAACTGACTGGCCATTCGATCCCCATCTCATCCTTCTGTAATAAAACTGCACCAACACCTGGCATCAACAGCCAGTTTAAATGGTTTAGCATAATTTGGTGCTGCTAGAACCGATGCCATCATCAGTACAGCTTTCAAACTGTAAAAGGTACTTTGACACTCCTCTATCCATTCAAATTTCTTGCCTTTCTTCAACAAGCTTGTCAAGACAGCCAATAGAATCCACTCATGCCGAAACTGCTGAATATCCAGTTCTGTCAGGCACTGGAAAATCCAAGATAGCCCTTATTTTTTCTTCTCTAGGTGCTACTTGGACTTGTCCCACATTGTGGCTCAAATAAATCACTTTCGCTTTGCCAAATTCACGTCTTGCCAAGTTATGACCAAGTTGGCTCTTTGTAACCGATCAAACAATTCGTTCAAGGGTTGCAAATGTTCCTTCCAGGTTTGGCTGAACACAACCAAATCATCAATATATACGACAGGTGGATAATCCTTCAATGGTCTTGTTGGTTAATCTTTGAAAAGTTGGTGGTGCTTCTTCATTCCAAAAGGAATGACTTTACTTTGATAAAGTCCATCCAGGGTTACAAAAGCTGATATTTCTTTGGCCGTATTTGTCAATGGAACTTGCCAATATCCTTTCAATAAATCAATTTTTGTCATGAACCTTGCTCATCCAATCTTCACAATACAGTCTTCTAATTGTGGAATCGGACATAAATCCATCTTTGTTATCATATTGACTTTGTGATAATCTATACATAATTGTTGTGACCCATCTGGTTTCAGTACCATTACAATAGGTGAGCTACAGTTACTGTGACTTAGTTCAATAATGTCATTTTCCATCACAAGCTTGATTTCTTCCCTCACTTGGACTAACTTCTCAGGATTGAGTCTGTAAGGACGTTGCTTTATGGGTGATGCATCTCCCACATTATCATGTGTGGCCAAAGACGTTTTCCCTGGCTTATTTGCACAATTCGATTTATGAGTTTGTCACCTCGACAGTTTTCTGTAAGATTGAAGAATATTACACTAAATTTTTAAGCGCCTCAGTGTTTTCCAATCTGATTACTAGAGGGTCAACTTTAGAATTTTTGACTTCTGATTCATTTTCAAATTGCTCTGATATTTTTATTTCACTCCCCACTTCTACACTGTAAACACACTGCTCTGCTGACTATCTTCCGTGTCATAATATCGCTTTAACATATTAACGTGTCACACTAACTGATTTTTCCCCGTCTGGAGTATTCGCTATATAATTTACATAATTGAGTTTCTTTTTAATTTGATAAGATCCAGTGAACCTCGCTTTTAATGGTTCACCAGAGATAGGTGCCTGCTGGTGTCTTAGGTAATCTCTGCTAACACCTTGGGCAGAATTTTTCGTGCCAGCTGGCATCAGGCATTGTGGCGGGCGTGAGCAGACAATATGGCGGGAAGGCCAAAAATCAGCTTCACGACGTTGTGAAACCAGTTTGCAAACGTCCACTGCCGCACATCAGGAATTTCGCTGTAATACATCTGCACATCATTATAAGCCCAGCTCGCCAGAGTCATCCCCTCATGCTGGATCATCCGGGCACGTGGTGTGATTGCACGCCAACATGTTTCACAACTGTACATAAGCAACGTGCACCTGAGGAGCTGAATTTGCTCGGAATTTCAAGGTTTGTTTGCCTACCTGGCTTCTGGCAGCATTTGCGGTCATCAGTGCCAGGCTTTGTAGGCAGCACCACATTACTTTTAGGGGTACTTGCAGGTGGGTCTCTACCTACCAGACCTGCCGTAAGGCAGGGATAACATTTCAGTGGCTGCAGGGCTACAGCTTGCTTGGGGAAGGGGAAAAAGTGGCCTTAGGCAAGGAAAGAGGCTGCAAGGTGAGGGCTGTACTAGGGAAGGGGGGTATGCCAGGGTGTGTGTGGGGACACATGTTGATTGTGCAAGTGGCCTCAAGATGGTGAGGGCTGAGGAGGTAGTCTCCAGTGGAGATGAGGCCGGGTGGAGATGTGAGGATGTATCTGAGAGAGTGAGTGGTGATATCCCTTGAGCTGGCAGCGAGTGAGATGCCAGTGAATGTGTGATGGGCTTGACAGTGTGTGAACTGACAGTGATGAGATGTTGCCTTACCCTGCTTCCATGGGTGAGATCATTAATCTTCTTTCTGCAATGGATGGCCAAGCTTTTCTGTGCAGCATTGTCACTGACCACCACTGCCTCCTAAGCTGGGGTGATGAGATTTCTGGGCCTCCTGCGGCCAGAGCGGGGGTGGAGGTCATCATGGTCGGCCTCCGAAAGGCATTCCAGCGACGGGTCACTGAACTCCATTTGACTTTCAGGGTCATTTCTTCACTGGAACAGTCCTGGGCTGCAAGCATTGAGAACTGTGTCAGTAGCTGCAGTTTAGATATGGCACCAGGATTAAGGAAGTGGCGAGGTAACGGCATGGCAGGCAATTCAGAGGTCGCCTGCCAGTGAGACAGCGTGTTTCTTGTGACTGCATAATTAATTATGCGGAATTGGGACGAAACGGCATGAAAAGCCGCCATTATGGCCAGCGGTTCCTTTTTCCCATCCACTACCTCACTTAGTGCAAGCCTGGGACGATTCTACCCCTTGTCTCTAGCAACAAAATTGAGCTTTGGCATTTTTATCTGATCTAGCTTTCATTGTTTGCTGAGCGATTTTCAAATGCTCTTTAGCCAACTCACATGCTTTAGTTAATCTTTCCCGCAAATTTGACACATAGGTCAAAAGTATAGTCTCTGAACTATGGTTTATAAATTTTTCTTAAATTAACTTAAGTCGTCTTCTTACCTCATGCCCTTATATCAGTTCAAAAGGACTGAATCCTGTGGACTCATTAGGAGCATTCCTGATAGCAAACAGTAAAAATGGAATTCCTTTATCCAAATCATTAGGACATTAAAGACCATGGTTAAAGCCTGTTGTCAGGAAAGTTTGATGCCAACTTTCTAATGCTTCTCACGATTGAGAGTGATAAGCTGAAGATTTACATTGCCTAATTCCAAAACTATTATTTCTTTGAATATTTGTGACATAAAATTTGAACCTTGATCTGATTGTATCTCCTTAGGTAATCCAAATCTTATAAAGAATTGAACTAACTTTTCCAGTTTTGCCATAATTTTCCCCAAAGGCACTGTCTCAGGAAATCTTGTTGAGACATCCATAATTGTTAAAAGATACCAACTCCCACTTCTAGTTTTAGGTAGGGGCCCAACACAATCTATTAAGGCCCTGCTAAAAGCTGGCATCAGAATTAAGAATGCAGGTTTAATTGATGATTGGGGTTTCCCCACTACCTGACATGTATGACGACATGTCTGGCAGAATTTAACCACATCTTCATGTAATCCTGGCCAATATAAACGTTTAAGTATTTTAGTCTGTGTTTTCCCAATACCTAAGTGACCTGCCATTGGAATGTCATGAGCCATTTGTAAATTTTCATTATGATACCCACAATTCTGACTATTCCTCATCAGCTGGTATTTGATGTGGTCTCCATTTCCTCATTTGCACTTTGCCTTTTAAATAATAACATTCAGGTATTGGTTCTGATTCAGTAGGCTGTCTGATAATAGCTCTCTCAACTCAGGATCAGCCTGTTGCATTTCTACTGAAGAAGATGGGCTAAACACATCAGCCTCATTCTCTTTACCTTCCCCCTTTTTACTTAACTTTATAAAAGTAGTGTCAAATAACTGAATTTCTACATTATCTCCCTGTTGTATAGCTTCCTCCTCTTCCTGTCTAATTTTATGGGCCTGAGATCTAATCACAAAACAGTCAGGAAACAATCCTCAATGTTCCTCCTGTAGCATCTCAGTTTCTTTTACTTCCACTGGTTGTCTCAACACTCACGCTGAGACTAATATTGTTGAACCAGCCAGGTCATTCCCCAAGATCAAATCAATCCTTTCTAAAGGGATTTGATGCACTACTCCAACTGCAACGTTTCTACTTACTAAGTCACTCTTTACTCCAACTCTATATAATGGGTCCAGGTAATAACCCTCCATATATGCCAGTAAGTAATATTTTTTCCTTCATTTGACCCTCTGGAAAACAAATTATATCAGCCAGCATCAGTGACTGACTTGCATCAGTGTTCCTCAATATCTTTATTGGTTTGCCTCCTTGATTAGAAGAATAAGAGAATACCTCTCCACCATAAACAACATCTTCAAACTTTTCCATAATTTGTTTACTTATTTTGTTGGAGTAGTAAGGGAACACATCTCCCTTCGAGGTAAAACATCCAGTAGCCTGACTCTCTTTAGCAGTAATCGAGGAAGAATTCTCTAAGCTATCCTGAGCCATAACCCCCTTCCTCAAAAGTTCCAAGGGAACGTGTTTCACCTGTGCTACTGCTGCAGTTTTAATACCTATTTCCTTTCCTGGTACAACCTTTTCTGATGGTAGTGTCCTACCACTGCTATAGGTCTCCCATTTAATTTCCAGCAATTGGCTTTCGTATGTCCAATCTTATTACAATGGACCATATAATTTTCTTTACATCACTTTTAGGTTCTAGCCTATCTTCTTTATTATTTTGGCATCCTTCTGTTTGTTCCCTAGAACTAGTACCTTTTCCATCACCAGATTTTCTATTCATCCAGTTTCCTTGTTGATCCCCATATGACATTCCCCCACATGTGACTGTCTGTGTGAGATATCATAGGTATCAACCAAAACTGCTGCTTCTTAGATCTTTGATACTTGACGCTCATCTAAATAAGTCTTAATGGTTACTGGAATACTATTTCGGAACTCTTCCATAATCATGATTTTCCTCACGGTTTCAAATTTTTTCTCTAACTTCAGTGATCAAAGCCACTGATCCCATATCACTTCTTTTCCTCTGCAAATTCTACGAAGGCCTGCTTAGGTTTCTTTCTTATGGTTCTAAACTTTAATTGGTAAGCTTCAGGGACAAGCTCATAAAAGGTGAATACCCAATGCTTAACTGCTTCATAGTCTGCAGACTGTTCCTCTGATAGACCAGTATACACATTCATAGCTGTACCTGACAGAACACTTTGTAACACTAAGGACTAAGCATCTTTTAACCACTTCAACTTCATAGCTATCTTTTCATATAAGGTGAAATATCTTTCAACTCCATCGTGTGAAAATGTAGGCACTGAACAAAGATTTTTAATTCCTCAGTGGAATCAGGATCATCCCCTGAACTACTATCTCCTCTTTCTTCCTTTATTCTAAGCTTTTCTTAGACAAATCATACTGTCTGGCTTCTTTCTCTCTCTGGAGCTTGTTCTCTTTCCTGATTTCTTTCCTCCCTTGCTAACTTCTTTTTCTGGTGTTCTCTCTGCAGTTCAAATTCAAGATTTTACATTTCCATTTCTTTTTTCTTTTCTACTTCGAGCTTTTTCATTTCCATTTTGTTTGCTCTTTTTCTTTCCAATTCAAGTTTTTTTCATTTCTCTTTCCTCCAATTCAAGCTATCTCAGTTCCTTTCCTTTTTCAAGTTCAAGCTTCTGCTTTTCTCAATCTCCAGCTGATTCATTTGCAACCAAATCTTAGCTAACTCTAGCTGTGATGCATCAATGTCTGGTTTCCCTCCTTCTAATTCTAAATGTTGGGTAGTTACTTTAATCATATAATCCTTTTGAAATCCTGTTTTTATTTCTGCATGCAATTTATCTGCTAATTCTCTTAGTGTAGCCTTATTCAAGGATTTCAAATAATCTACTGTTACATCTTCTACTCCCAGAAAAGTCTTAGCAACAGTCAAAGCCATTTTTGAATTCCAATCCATGTAATATACTTCACAGCAAATCCTGTTCCTATGCCCAGTACCTCTATGTACTCGCTTCTATAAGGATTCACAGATCCCACTGAAATTCAAATATTTTTGATCCCACAACAGCCCCCACTTTATGACCCAGCTGAGGCTAATACTGGACAAATCAGGTTCCAGAATGAAACCTGGCTTGGTAGATCCTTTGATTTTTTTAAAGAAACGGTGGAGGTCAGTTACTGAACACATTCACAAGAGTCTGCCAGTATACTGTTAACACAAAGAATAAAGATGTTTATTAAAGAAAAAATGAACTATATTACACTAGACCAAAAACTTGGAAAAATTTCAGATACCAGAAAATGATTCAAACTCATACTATTCTTTTTATCCCAGCCACCCTTACAGACACAAAACCTCAGTAAAGATTTACCACTGTCTCAATACCAAGGTTTCTTGCTTGGGTTAGCTTAGTTTCAAAGAATTTTCTTCCAGCGGTCTTCTGAGCAATCACTAGATGCTTTTCTTCAGCTGGCACATCTCCCCAAGACACCAAGAAAACGCAATCTAAACTCACGATTACTTCAACTTCAGAACAAACACATGAGTATATCAATCGTTAGTATATACACACTAACTGACCGCCCTTCTGTGTTTCCCTGTCTCTCTGTATGTCTCTGAGCCCCTGTTGCTAGGCAACAGGAAAGTTTTTTTCTACTTTGTTATTTTTAAAACTTCACTTGACTACTAACTCCTTGGTAACCCATCTCTTCAAGAGTTGTAAAACCTCATTAAAAATGGATATATACAAACAGGGCCCCAGATTTTCCAGCACCCAGCTTACAAAAACCTCTATATGAAACTAAAACCAGGTTTCACTTCTCTTAACATCCAAATACAAAACACAAATTAAGCTTAAAGCTATACATTGTTCCTAACAATGTCCATAGGGCAAATGGGAAAAAAAAAGGAACTCCTATTGCCCATAGCCCTATAAATATATCCTCCTCAGACCCATTTCTCTTCTGAAAGCCATGATTGAACCTGCCTCCGCCGCACTCTAAAGGTAGCGCCTTCCAGTACTTACCACTTTGTGATAAAAAGATTTTCCCCAGACCACCACTGCTTCTTTTGTCAATCACCTTAAATTGGTATTCTCTGGCTCCTGATCCTTCCACCAATGGGAACAGTTTCTCTTTAGCTACTCTATCCATTTTGATTGGAGAAGGGATATATGAAGTAATCAGGGTGGGCTGAGAAAAGCTAATGTTGGGAATAATGAAGGCTGGTATAGGGTTATGCAGAGAGAGAGAGAAAGAGAGACAGACAGAGATGTTGAGAGAGGTGTACAAGGGAGTCTTACCTCAGCAGTCCTGGTGAGGTCATTAACTTTCTTCCTGCAATATTGTCACACTCCTAGATATAATATTGCTATATTTGTTGTGCTCTTCCACCTTTCTCCATTGTTTTTGGCAGATTTGCCAGGCATCTGGTGTCCATTAGAAGGGAAAAGGAGTTCCTTTCTTTTTCTGATTTGCTGCATGAACACCTCCATGGCACCAGAAAACCTGGGGCCCTGGACAAAATAACGTTACCAGGAGTTTCAGAAAATCAATTGCCACTAGCCAGCATTGAAAGATAGCAGCAACTGTATTTTCCACTCTCCCATTCAGCAATTAGTGCTGGAAATTCACAAATTATATTTAAATGACTACAAAAATGGGACAAGCCTCCCACCATCTTCATTGGGTGGATGAAGCGGTTGTTCTGCCCATCACTCACTTGATTTACACTCTACACAAAAATTCATAATCTAATCCATAATCCAATGGCAGTAGTGCACTTATTACGTTTAGCATTTGGATATATAAATGCAAGCACTTATTACTACAACATTGAACCACAAATCAACAAAATAGTTTACACTATGAGCTAATTCAATGTCCAGGCTAAAATTAACATAAAATTCATCACAAACATGAAGTATACAGTGACAGCGCAATCAAAAAGGGACTCTTCAATTTACATTTATTTGAATGATATCTACCCTCCTGTTTGTTCATCCACTATTTCATTGGATTCAAACAAATGTGTATTCTTTAATATTCCTTTAGTAAAGCACTACGCCAAATATAATGGGCGGAATCTTGAGGAGGCAACGGGTGTCTCGGCTGGCAGCTAGAGAGCCGATGAGACCCATGACACCTCTTTTCAAGAAGGCCCATTGCATCTTGTGCAACTTGGGTAGCTGACACACCAGTGATAGGACCTTTCCCACGATCACGGGCCCTGGGGCAGAAATTCTGCCCAACAAGACCTGCCAGCCAATTAGAGGCTGGCAGCTCTTATGTACTCAGCAGAGGCACTGAGAAGGTGGTGACTGCTACAGGTACTACATCCACCCAAAGCCTCGGATTGAGGAGGGGCCCAGCCAAAGGTGAATGCTGGTGGGAAGGGAGTCAACAGTAAGGACAGGGATGGGCTCTCAGCCAACCGCCCCCCCCCCCACCCCAACATCCCGATGCCAGGCCCCTCAATCAGGCACCAAGTGCCTGCAAATGAGGGACCCCCCGACCCTCCAGAGCCCACAAGCAAACACGCCAGAATTTGCTTGTCATGCTCTCCACATGGCAAGCCCCCAGGTTAACATTGGGTTAATACCTGCAGCAGCAGCATGAGTACCTTAAATGGGCATTAAATGCCTTCATGCCGTGGGCAATCAGGGTGGAATCGGGAAGGTGGCAGGGTCCGCCACTCACCTGCCATGCAGAGGGCACAAGATTCCGCCCAATGGATGAAATTACCTGGATGAGGTTGTATATGGAAATCTTTTAATTTATTTTCAAACTCTAAATGAAATTTTATGCTACATCTTCAACATGGTTGTAATGTTAAAGAGAGTTATTGGTAAATTATACAGACTATTGTGGAAAATTGGGCAGGATTTTGCAGTCAGCAATGAGCGAATAGCACCAGTTAATTATTGCACTTACACTTTCTCACAGACTTACTGTAGGGCTTTGCACTGGAATTTGTAATGATTAGAAATTTTCTACAGCATCTTTTACAGGGAATCTAGGATCTGTGTGAACAGGTTAAGCAATTGCTCATCTCTTTAGCCAACCAAATTGAAGAATTGTTATTGAGCAGGGCAGGGTCTGAACCAGGAAGTGTAAGTTATAATATTAAACTCGATGCTAAATTGTGAACTGAAAAAGTGAAATAACAAGAAGGAATGAAAGTTGGGATTAAGGGAGAGAGATATAAGAGAAAAAATAAGTTTTTAAAAGTGTATTGCTTAAAATCTCCAACAATAATTAAAATCTTAAGGAATGAGTCTCACATTTGTAAAAGTTAATTTTCAGTGCCAGGCAGTTGCTTGGCAGTATTGACGACTTATCATGATGTTAAAAATTTAGTTACATTGGAACGGACAAGCCTAACCTTCCTGAGTTCAGTGCGTATCAATTACATAAGTACGCAAGAACACACTGTTCCACATAATAGAATTCTCAGTCTTTCAGCCGGATACTGTATTAGTGCAGCTTCTGGAGCATTAGAGCAACTCGGACTGCAACTTCTTGATTTCGCATTTAACTAGAAATTATGAGTTTGTCAGAAGTTGCTGCCTGATTTACATTTTAACAACGGTGAATACTGATAGCCTCTCTGTAATTTTTACTGCAAGATTCCAGGCATTGTGAATCAGCTAAAAAGAGCACATCAAAAAGGAATTCAGATATTATGGACCTCAGGCGATGCCAAGTTAGCACAATGTCTATCTAAACTTGCAAGCTATGCAAATTCTGATTTCTCATCTGCCATGAAGCTTATTTTTTGTTTCTTCCCTATAAGTCTGGACTTTACAAGTACAAAAATAATTGCGTTAGAGGAAAGGTTTCAGGCAAATACTTGGACCTGTTGGCTGTATACTCTTTTATCAGCACGTAATTAAGCGCTTTAGTAATGCAGAAACTTTGTTACAAGACATTTAAAGAAAAAAGATGCATCAATATATCTGCAAAATTGATGTTTCCAATAGATTGAACAATCGAGTTTGTGATAAATTGGGCTCGTTACAAATGACAATGTTTTTTTTAATGTCAATTGCATTGTACTTTACAATAGGGCACAGATGTTTTCAGGAAATACCATTATTGATTTTGATGCAAATCATATTTCAAAATCAGTTAAGACTAAAAATATTTTATGCAAACTTTAATATATGTAAGACAAACAAAAGATGAAATTTTGAAGTGTCTAATTTTATTTAAATGATGCAATGTGTTTAAAAATGGTGTTAACTTGTAAACAAAGATTTCTCAAATAGTTTTTAAAATAAATGGTGCCAATTTAACGGAATATTTCACATCATATAATAAAGGTTTCAAAGAACATGCAAAGAAAGACAAAATTGTTCCATTTTCATCAAAAAGCTTTTGGAATTACTGGCTGGAATCATGTGAAGGTGACAGGGATCTCAGCCACTGGTGAGACCATCCCGTCACCTCTTTTTTGAGAAGGCCCACCGCAACTTGTTCCACTCAGTCACTTAACAGGGCAGCAGTAGGTTACCCCCAGGATCAAGGACCCTGTGGTGGATGTCCCATTTGGCGAGCCCCCTGCTGGGTCAATACCAGTGGTGGCAGGATGAAGCCCATGTGGGCATTAATTGGCTACTTAAGGGCCTCACTGGCAGCAGGGCAGAGGTGGAAGGTGGCAGGGCACCCACCTGCCACTCTCTCACCCTGTTAAATGCCCCGCCACCAAACTCACCATGAAGGAGGGAACAAGGTTCCACTTGCCGCTGCTTCTTCTAGATGCTTCACACTCAATGGGTGGAATTTAATGTGGGTGACATGGGTATTCAGTCCACCGGTGGGAGAACTGGTAGAAAACCAATGTTACCACTCCAAGGGGCGTGCGACTCTATTTAAATGCATCACTTAATTGGGAAGTGTCAGGCCTCACACACAATTAAGTCCCCAGTATGGTGGAAATCCAGCTCCCAAGGGCTGCTGGCCAGTCAAAGTATGGTAGCTCTACATAACAGGCAGCGCCACCGGAAACAGTGGCTACTGCCAGTAATTCAGTGAAGCCTTCACTAGAGATCATCGCTGGTTCACTGCACAGGTGTGTTTGGGCAGGTTGGGCGTCATGGGGTGGGGGTTGCCGGTGACGGGTTGGGGGCTGGAGGGGATCATATGCAAAGGCAGGGGAGTGGGATAGCTCTCAGGGGGCACCCCTTCCCGACGCCAGGTCCAGCAAATTGGACACTGTGCCTATGAAAGATGGACCCCCCTGGACGGTTGCTGGCAAACCTGACAAGGTTTTCTGGGTAGCCTTCAGGAGGCAGGGGAGACCCGCACGAGTTCAGGAGAATCCCCGGAGCCACCACTAAATCCCAGTGGGCTCGGGGATAAGTGACCTTTTAAGTGGCTCAATAACGAGTCTAATTAGCCAGTGGATGGGTTCCCCACATTGGCCCATTCCCTCCACAGACTAAATGGGGGTCAGTTTTCCCACTGGTGGGAATAGACCACGCACACTTCCCTGCAATTATGCAAGCCCACCTGCCACCTAGCTTGCTCAGTGGGATCCATTAAATCCTGGCCAACAATTAACCTACTGTGTCTGCTTTTAGGCTGAGGCAGTGACTATATTTGACCCTTCAATATTCCACAGGCTGCTTAAATATGAGATCAAAGGAAAATCATCCAAGTGAGTATTTAGCATGCTAAAGGTAATCAAGATGGTTTTAAACATCTGAAAGTGCAAGTTACCCCCATTTATGATGTTAAATGAAAAATTAATATATATTCCATTGGAAATATTATTACTTAAGCTTATATTTACAATTTTGAAACAGCGTGGAGAAGGGAAGATAAAATAAAACAGAAACAGGCTAATTGCCACCTCATATGATAGTCATTAAGGAGATTGTATGCACATGCTAGAAAAAGTGCATAATGTTGGCATCCACTGGCAAGAAACAGACGTTATAACAAATAGGATCAAAATTCAGGACTGCTTTTCACAAACTTTAAAACTGAATCTATGGGCAGAATTTTCCCCCCATCAGGGGGGAAGTTTAAGAGCAGGTGCGCGGAGGCGCGGCTCCGATCGGCGCCCCCAATCAGGGGCTTGCCACCATTTTACGTGGGTGGGCCAATTAAGGCCCGCCCAGCGTGACGTCCGCACGGAAGCGCCATGCGCTCCCTATGCGGGTGGGGGGGTTTCCCTGAGCCGAGAGTGTTTTCTTTCGCACATGCGCACGAAAGAGCGCACGAAAGAGTGCACTCATCTTCCTGAGGCTAAGTGCTGCCTGAGGGAGATCAGCTGTACAATGAAAAATCTGAAAAATAGAAATAAAAATTCCCTGACATGTCCCCCCATGTGACACTGTCACATGAGTTGGGACATGTCCATAAATTTTAAATACACTTTAATTACATTTTTAAAAACCTACATGAAACCTCATCCTGCCCATGGATGAGGTTTCATGCTTTTCCTAATGCCCACCAGGGCTCTTGGCCTGCCCGCCAACCCTAAGGTTGGACGGGCAGGTCCATTAATTAGTTTAATGACTCTGTCAATGGCCTCAATTGGCCATTGACAGGTCGGCAGGCGCACAGCTGATTCTGCTGAGCCTCCGCCTACCTGAAAATTTAAATGGGGCGGGGTGACGCGGGAGTTCCGCCCGACCTCATCCCGCGTCATTTTACGCGTCGGCAAGTGGGCCCCGACCCCCCGTTCAGGAAATCCTGGCCTATGGTTCCTGCTACATGTTTCTTAGCCAGTTTTACAATGGCATAAATTTTTGTCGGTTTCTAATTAAGTTTTTAAGCATCTTTACAAGGAGGAATACATCATTAACATAAAACGCCCCATGGTGTGTCACATATCAGCATCAGAAGGATGCTGTCCTAGAAAAGGAGACAGAGCAAGGTCAGCCAAAAGGTTCATCCAAAATGTGGGTTTTGAGAAAGTTTTTCTTGAAATGAAAGAAAGAGAAATGATTATGGAGTGAATTCCTGAGAATAGGTTCCAAATGGGTGAAGCCTTGTCACCAATGATGGGAAAATGCAGACACTGGGAAGGTAAATTTAACTTAACCCGCCCATGTAAGAAACTGACAGGATCAGATCAGAAATGTAGAAAAGAGGAAACAACATTTAAAGTAATTGGTATTGCATACATAAATGCATGCAAAGCTTGTTAATTCTCTCAACTTCCACAACTTCAAAGGAAGATCCTGCCTTTTATTGTACGTGATCACATCCTCTGGATGTCCCAAATCACGTCATACCTAACAAGTTAATTTTAGTAGGCAGCCATAGTTGTTATGAAGAATATCTTAATATATGCAACCCATACCATAACAAAAGATGCATTCTGTTCCCCAGTGCAATGTGCAAGGTTAAAATAACTCCTCTTACCACAATCTATGAAAGGCAAAAATATATCCAGTCAGAGATATCCTAATCGTAACACTAATGTTTAGCTACACTGCAAGCCATTATTTTTCTTATCCCCATCATTAGGGAGCTGATCAAAAAGCCACAATTAGTTTAATAAAGTATTATTTCTTCAAGCAGTTTAACACTTACATTTTTTAAACTTGTAGGATTTTAATAAGGAATTTAATACATGCACCTGGAAAGTACTCCAAACCACATCATCATAACAAAGTGTAAGGCATTCCTAACAAATCTGCAATTTTAATGTCATTGATGCCACTGTTTAAATAGAGAGTTAGGAACCACCTAACGGAAACACATTAAGTATTTGTATAAACACATTGCTGACAATTTCTGAGCCAGTCAACAAAATTTAGGAAGTATTGTATTCACATTAATTTTGTTTGTGGGAGATTGCACTTTTCCACTTTTAAGATAAAATCAAGCTCTATCATACATTAATGAGACTATAAAGTGAAATTAAACAGCTAAAGAACATTCAAAAATAAACTATTTCCAAAGCTTGTAGTTTTTAATTAAATGTTTTTTCAGATGAATTATGTAAAGTTAAAAACTCAAAGAAGATGGCTGACCAGCAGCATACCTAATCAAGTGTCACCATAGGAAGTAACTTATATTTATCAGACATTGCTCTAAATAATAGGGCTCTAAATTCAATATAATAAAATGGGAAAGGCCAAATTTACTCTATAGTACTAGTAACTCTATTAAAAGGTAAACCTAATTAAGCTTTGGGGAACAAAAAAGACAAGGCCCTATAAAATGCAGAGAGCTTTCTGTAGCAAAGATTGCATTCTAAGAACTAGTCTTCTGTCCATGATTAAACATATGAATATTAAAATATATATGTTTAATTATAAACTCCATTTATACTAAAAAATAAATTCTGCTAATAGTACAGTACTGAGAGACTTAAGCTGTTCCATTGGTGTATTCAAACAGCAGGAATTGCACCAGCTGCCCTAGTCAACATTCCTCCTTTAACAGTCATCACCAGAAGCAGATTAACTGGTCTTTTATTTTGTTGTTGTTCGTTGAATCTTGCTAAATGCAAAATGGCGGCCACATTTGCAATTTTTGGCTGAAATTTTCAGTTGTACTAACAGTAATACTGACAGCGTTTGTCATCATTACGGTTTAAAACTGATACCAGCTTCTGAAGTCTCATTTTCTGTCAACATATTTAAATAGTTAAATACATAAGCCCAGAAGTTGCTGTCAAGAGATACCCAGTTCCTCTAGAGGGTGTGCTATAGCAGTCTTCACAGATGCAATCAACACCGAATCTGTGATTTGACATTAATTTCGTTTTTTTATGCATTAATCTCGGTGTAAAAACCAATGAAAATGTTGAGCCTTGTTGAATGAGTTGTTAACTGTTTTAACAGCACACTAAGTCACAACTACTGCTAAACAAACTTTCTGGCCTTGACAAACTAATTTATTAAGTGTGGAGTCTCATTCCCTACATTCCGTGATAAAGATTCCATTGATTTTTAAATTAATAAAAATTTGTTTTCTTATGGTATTTCAGCTTCTACCTTTACCTCATGTTTATGACCCAGATTATTTTGCTTTCTGTAAAATTAAAATGTGAATTATAAATCCTGTTTGTTATTTACTGGTTTTATGTCTTCTTTAACCTGATCAGCTGTTCAGCCTGTTTGATGACTTCTGTATTCCTGGACACTACAGATTCTCTACCAAAGGAACCAGGTTGTAACTGAAGTTGGAAAGGAGAAATTGATGCTACAGAGCCCACTAAATCTTTGCAGGCAGTTTTCTGCAAGGTCAGCACTGAGCAACATTGTATCAACACTAACTGCAAAATTCAGGCCATTGTAGTAGTCCAGATAGAATTCATTCCTTGCAAAATGTTCGACATGAGCATAGAATTTTCTGGCAACTGCTCCCTTTGCCCCTATTTTTGCTATTTTGCTACTATCTTGCTTTTACTGGATGTTCAGTGGTCAAGACAAATGTAATTATGTAGCAACCTCTATTAACCTCCAATTGCAGCTAACTATGGAAGAGACCAAATCTAACAAAATGCACTGGCCAAGGCTTCAATAGAAGGCGAAGACTTTTGCATAAATTGCCTTTGGCTTTGAAGTGACAAACAATAATGATGACGACGTGAATGTTCAGATTAGATCTGCATGTCAGAATTAAGCGCCGAATACTTCAAACTAGTAGCAAACTGGACATTTAAAACATTCAAATGTCAAAAGGCACAACTATGAACTTTGGCAAAACAATGGTTTTACAAAAGAAAGGAAAATCGGGCCAATCTGCAACCGACTGTTTTATATCTTCACCAAAGTTGAAAGTTTTGTTCAAAGTATTTACATATCTGTTCATTCAAATAAGGGCAAGATATCTTTTTTTGCGAATACAAAGACATCTGTATTTTGGGGCTTTGCTTAAAATAAGTTGACAAAAAATGAGACACTAAAGTTGTCAACGCTAAATTACTCAAAACTAATTTAACTATGTGAAAAACCTAGGGAAAAATAGCAAGGGCTTTCGAAAAAAAAAAACAGGCAAAGCAACTATTATTTCATATAGGGCAGAATTTTCAGCACTCTGCAGTGAGGAATCTTTTCCCAGCCTGCAGGTTTCAGGAAGCCTTTCCTTAGCCTGGGTACGGGGTCTGATCTGTCCACTGGAGGCAGCTCCTCTGAGGAGGGAGGGCTAGAAGGGGGAGGTGGCCAGGAGTGCACATTCAGCCTCCAAGGGAGCGACCTTTAGGAGTACAGGCACAGGCACAAGGGGCGCAGGGCCAAGAGGTAGTCCAAAGCGGATGGGGCCACAGAAGACGCCACTATCCTGCTGCCAGGGTATACAAGCAGCAAAGCAGTTACGTCAATATGTCTGAGGTGCAGTGCCAAAGGAGGCTCCGACTCTCAAGGGAGACAGTCAATTATATCTGTCAGGTAATTGGGCATGAGATCTCCCCTAACTGTGTGGGTGGACACCCCATGCCAGTAGCTCTGAAGGTCACAGCAGCCCTCAACTTCTGCGCCTCTGGCTCCTTCCAGGGCTCGGTGGATGATCTTTGCAGTGTTTCCCAATCAGCTGTCCACACTTCTGTCAAGCAGGTTACAGACGCTCTGTTCAGGCGTGCATTGACCTTCATCCACTTCCATTTGGACCAGGCAAGCCAGACACAGCAAGCCAGAGGCTTCGCAGCCATTGCTGGCTTCCCCCGTGTCCAGGGTTCTATAGACTGCACACATGTGGCCATCAAGACACCAGCAGGTGAGCCCGGTTCCTTCGTCAACTGGAAAGGCTTCCACTCCATGTACATGCAGATAGTGTGATATCACAGGATGCAGATTCTACAAGTCTGTGCAAAGTACCTAGGCTGCTCCCACGACGCCTACATCCTCAGACACTCCCAGGTGCTGGGGCTCTTCAGCGCTCCGGCCGGCTTGATGGATGGCTGCTGGGTGACAAGGGCTATCTCCTCAAAAGGTGGCTCATGACGCCTCTCTGCCATCCAAGAACAGAAGCTGAGCAGCGGTACAATGGGAGCCACGCCTCCACAAGCCTGTGGTGGATACAGCCATCGGTCTTCTCAAGATGCGCTTCCGATGCCTGGACCGTTCAGGGGGTGCACTCCAGTACCCCCCAGATCGTGTCTCGGTGATAGTAGTTGCATGCTGCGCACTCCACAATCTTGCATCGGAAAGGGGGGACGCAGTGGACAATGAAGACGTTGACACAGTGTCTGCGGCTGCACACGATGAGTCCAGCAGTGATTCCGAGGACGAGCATGCACAGGGAAATGCTGAGGGGGTAGACGCTGACCCGGGACTACTCTAGAGAGGCAGAGACACCCAGGATGCTTTAATCCAACGAACCTTCAGCTAGCACAACACAAATGGATCACCAGGACAAGCCTGGGCTACGACCTTGATACTCAACAACTAAATGCAAAATCTGCCAGGTCAGCAGCACGAACTAAGGGCCTTGTACATAAAGCTGAATGTCCAACAAATCACTCATTACACTTTTCTTAAACATACACATGCAGAAGAAATGAGGCACCCTCAGCCATAGTCACACATCTGGCATTTAATGTGTGAAACAGAAGTTATCACAAATAGAAAACAATGGTATAAACAATCAAAAAGAAGTCATAAGGACCTAATCTTGGGCTAACACAAAAGCACCAGTGAAAAACCCGTGGTGTGCCTAAGGTGCCTTATTCTTTCGTTTACGGGTGCTACGTCTTGGTGCTGCCTCATCGCGGAGTAGCATCTGAGAGAGCCTGCTGACTCTGCTGTCCTGTTGCCTGGATGACCTTGGCGGTCATCTTCTGCCCCATGAAGCCTGTGCTGGCCCCACCTGGGAAGGAGCTGCCTGTTCTGCAGCTGGCATCTCCCCAGTCGTTGCAGCCTCACTGGATGATACAGTCACTGGGAGAGGGGTGGAGGAGCTGCCGCCCTCATCTGGAGTGCCCTGAGGAGCCCACAGAGATGACAGGCAGCTGCTGTGCCGACATGACGTCGCTTCAGACCTCCCTGCTCACTGTGGATGGATGTGCAACAAGATGGAAAGCTTGATGCCCACACCATTTCCCACACTGGCAGTGACCAGCTGAGGTCATTGCCGATGTGAGGGCTTGCTGGTCAGAGCGCATCCCCAGGAAGCCCTGGCGGGTCTCCTGGAATAGGCTCTTCACGAGAGTCGCCACTCTCTTCAAGGAGGGTGCTTGGTGCTTGGACATGTGGCTCACTGCTTCGGTGAGCGACTGCATGGACTCCTCCATCACAGACACCATGCCAAGCATAGCTTCATGTATCACCCCCAGATGCTCCCGCACACCTGGCCGCATTTCCTGTACCTGCTACGTTGCAGAGGACTCCAGAGGCACATCATCAGGCACCGACTGAGCATGTGCCTGGTCCCCTGCAGTCCTCTGGCTGCATGGGCACTCTGTCTCTGCCAGCTCCTCCAGCGAGTGTGAAGTGCCCTCACCACTGTGCCCCGGGACACTAGCCGTTGTTCTAATTCCCACCGAGGTGCTAGTTTCTGCGCTGGTGCCTGCCTCGCAGAAATGGTGTGACACTGGTGAGACTTCAGGACCCTCAGGTGTGAGAGGGGGCATCTGCTACTCCTCCTCCCGGCCGTGTTCTGATGATGCTGAAAGTAAGAACAAAAACAGTGGATCAGTTAGCGTTCAGACAATGACAAAGTTCATCCCTGTCCCCCCAGCTCATTATGCATTCAACCTTCCGTAACCAACGGCCCAGCAATGTTGCAACAATAACTAATTTAACAATCATCAGTGCTATGACCTTTGGGAGGACAATTCAGACCTCACCGTTGGCCTTAAATACTTGGCCGTGGCACCCCAGCCTCACCGACACCAGTAGACCTGGTTGCATGGCACCTCTCCAGCTGAAGGGCCTCCTGCTCGAAGCGGGTTAATATGGAGAGCTGTGCCTGGCTACCTCCAGTCCTTATATGCTCAGCCGCATTATGAGCATTCTTCTCCTGAAAAAGAGAGAAGAGCATTGATTAGGGCAAATTGCCACATGGACTCTGCTCGCACACGGCCCACCCCCAACCAGAGTGGGACATATCAGGCCTCCAGTGCTTCCTCACCCCGCTGCTGCTGATCACTCAGATGAAGATGCTAGGCCTGCTCCCCACCTTCCCACCGCCCCCTTGGACACATGCTGCCCACATTACATTAGGAACCACACGGTATTTCCTCCCATAGCAAGGAGGCGCAAGCACATGCAGTGTAGAGGGCAGCCGATGGTTTGTTGCCACGCCACTTTGAGGCTCCCCTTCCACCATCTCATCACTGACTAGGACATGGCAGCTCCTCCAGGTTGCCCCCAAACCAGTCATGTGGGTCTAAGATCAACACATGCTGCGGGGGAAAACTCATCTCCTCATGACCCACTCAGGCTGACCTCAGCTTGGGCACCATCTGCTTGCCCATCCAGCAAAGGAAAAATGCCATCATTGATTCAATGCAGTCACGACACTAAGACTTGGGGGCCGGGGGGGGGGGGGGGGGGGGGGGGGCATGCAGTGGGTAAGGCTACCTGCTGTTAAATACCCAATGCCAACATGGTACTCACCCTGCCAGAGCACAACAAATCGTTGAAGCACTTGCGGATCCAAGTGCGCCAAACCACGCCACGGGAGCTTACCACTTCCACCGCCTCCTCCCAGGCACGTTTCGTCATGTGGGAGGGCCTCCTCCTCCCATCCTGAGGGACTAACACCTCCAGCTGTGCTGCCACCTCCTCGAGGAGGGCAGCAAGACAGTCATCAAAAAAATGAGGGGTGCATTAGCCCCCCGCTGGCACACCCTGCAGCCTGGCCTGCTCCACTGGCCTACCCTGCAGCCTGGCCTGCACACCCGAACCTCTCTGCTGCGGGTGGCGATCAGGCCCACGCCCGTCTGCGCCCACTCCTGCTCCACGCCAAATGGAAAATCCTGGCCATAATGTTGATCCTCTCCAGGCTTGCTGTTGAAAGAAACTGACCGGCATCGAACCAAATTCCTGCACGTGGAACGGGTGTTTGGGATATGAATTTTGGGTGGGGTATCCTTGCCCAATCCCCCTGGAATTGTGCCAGTGTCCAAGACATTCAGCTGAAGGAAGTTCATTGAATAAGCTAATCAGAGGCCTAATGCCTGTTTTAGGGCCTCATGTTGACAATTTTAGTTTCTCATATTTTGTCAGCATGTTTTAGGACCTCATTCCCAAATTCAGCAAAATCTGAGCCTAAATGTGAAGTAGCAGTAGCAGCAGCATTCCCAGTGTGCTGCTGATAGTCCAAGTTCATCGCAACCCTCCCCGACTCTTGTTCACACGCCCATTCCTCTGGATCTACCTACAGGCTGCCTGGCAGCTGAACTGGAGAATTTTGCAAAGGTTATGTGGGAGGCTTTTAAAATAATTGTTCAACTTTCATGGTTCGGTAGCACTTTGGAAGACAATCAATTAGACAGGAATAGAGTTTTACTCTTTGATTTCTCTCTCAACTTACATCACTGTATGTCTTACCAAGATTTTGATTCTACCTAGTCAGGGCCATGATCACTCAACTGTTATTCATTCCCAGAAGTCAGCAAGGAAGAACACAGAAATTCAATGATAAAGATTTTCAACTCCTACTCAAGATGATTGAAGACATGAGGGACAAACCCTTGGGTGTGCATTTACCAAGCCTGCCAGGATTGTCGTGTGCTGTAAGGAGCTGCCAACCATCTCCCATGGTTCAGGCCCTTAGGTGGCAATTAGTTGGAACATTACAACAGGTAAGAGAAAGGCAGTTATAATTACTCAGGAAAACAGCATTAGGAATGATTGGTTTTTTTGCACTTGGATTTTATTGCATTAAGTTAGACTGCGCACTGTGTTGTGCATTGTTATTCATGAAGATTATGTCATATAGGAAATGGAACAATTATATACTGAGACCACAATTATTGACATCCATAATGATGGACTGACCTGTTGTCATGCGATAGGATGGATATTGATTTGATGAAATATCTCTATTCTCAAGCGGGGAAGAGGTTAGCTTGTGTTGCTCAATGGACAAATTCACAAAGACTTGAGAACAGCCGCCCTTTGAAGCCTCTTACATTGTTCAGTGAGTATTCCTTGGTGGATGGCAAGTTATGAAAGGAACAGCACACAATCACAATTCTGGAGAACATACATGACACACACTGCATATGACTTGTTCAAAGTGCTTTCAGGACCTCAATGGTCCTCTTAGTCACCAGCCCTGAAACCGTCCACACCATATTGTACAGCTCCACTGATTCTGTTTGGAGTAGTCATATTGGGGTCGTCAGTTATGGCAGAAAATGTTGCCCAGTAGCCATCCATTAAATATTTTTTTCCTCAACATCGTCAGGAAGGGTGAATGCTAGAAGATGAGCCTGGATCTTTCGAGTGGTCTTACAAACTATCAGCTCATTCATAGGGTGGAATCCCTTCCTGTTTGTAAGTGATGCATTATGGGTGTCCTATGGGTTCCTTTGCTATAACATCAGTACAATCAATGGCATTCTGGACCTTGGAGGAAATCGATCAACCCCGTAGAACCAAATAGTTCTTTGCCCCTGCTGCACTTCTGTGATGCTAAAGCTGATGAAGTGGGTGGGTCAGTTATAAAGGGTGTCAGTAATTTGCATAAGAACGCTCATTATTTTATTCTGCACTTGTTTGTACTCCTCAGACACCCAAAGCTGCCTGAAAGGAGCCTGAACTGTGCAACTTAAAAGCAGTGGCCACCTTCATTCTTAAGGAGAACAGGTGGTGAGCATGAATATCACAAAATCATAAGGCACAGAAGGCAGCCATTTCATCCATCGTGACTGTATCGGCTCTCTAAAAGAACTACCAATTGGTCCCACTGTCTTGTCCCATAGCCATGTCAATTTCCCTCCAAGTATTTATCCAATTACCTTTTGAAAGTTACTATTAAATCTGCATTCACCACATTTTTAAGCAACGCAGCGCTGATCATAAAATTTCACAGAGTAAAAAAACGATTCCCATATCCCCACAAACTTCACGGTGAGTTGAAACTTTTGCATTTACAGCATTTCCTCTTTGTGAGCAAAATGAATCTGCTGTTCCCACTGAAGATATTTATGACCAAAAATATTTTTTAAATGCTGGCCTTTTTTCCTTAGTTAAGCTTTTGATTATTAAATATCAATTAAATATCATGCAAAGCTGGATCAGAGATATCTTGCTGCATCTTTTGATGTGTGAATTATTCTGTTGCAGTGCTCATCAGAGATATCCTCATAGCACCTATGCTGCCTTTAGTCCTTCAGGGAGTTAATATCTGGCGGGCTGTATTCTACTGGCATAGTGCCCAACTCTCCATTTCTCCAACCTGTACTACTTTAACTCCTTCATAATAATAACGCCCTGGGGGCAGGGTTGTGTTTTCAAAGGCACACTAGCAGAATTTACACCTGAATTTCTTTACTAAAAAATATGCGATTCCAGGCCCATGAATGCACTGAAAAAATTAAGGAAATTCTTCCCTGCATGTATTAAATAAGTTGGGTATGAGGGAGGCTGTTCTCTCCGTGGTTCAGTTATTGCAACATGTAGCATAGTACTGAAGAATACAGATTAGGCAGAGCCCAGGCTCAGTGCCAAGTTAACTGAGCTCATAAGGAAAGCGGTATGGTTGCCACTATTAGTTCCAGTGACACTTCACTGTTTCAGATTGGTGGAGGCAATACAAACTCAGCCAGTGTGCTAACTGCAAGTTCCTAATTAAGCACCAGGTGAGATGAGATCAGAGTTGGTTGTAATGTTTTTTGTCTTTGTACAGCTTATTGGTAATCAAGAGGTGTCAGCTGTGGCTCAGTCCATAGCACCCTCGCCTTTGAATCAGAAGGTTGTGGGTTCATGTCCCACTCCCGGAAACCAAGAACTGTGATTGTACTCAAAAGAGTTGCAATCTGTGATTGTTGATAACTCGAAAGAATTTATTGGTAATCAATGCGCTGACTCAAACAGGAAGAACAGCCTTTAGATGAGGTGATGTCACATACTTTGTGTGTCCTTCAAGGCAAAGATGACCATGTTCATCAACTGGACTGTTTGGTAGGGTCCTGTTGAGTATGTAGGTGATTGCTAAGGCTAATCTGCGCCCGGAAGGTTATGTTGCAAACAGGATACGAAACAATAGGCAATCAAGTTTTGGATGAGTCGTTGGCTCAGGATTTCCTCTCCGCCTCCTATATTGCACTTGCTTTTGAAGGACAATACATCGTTTTTAATTTGGTTGCACCAGGTGCATCAATCCTGGGCAACCAACTCCCAGGACTCGGGGTCAATATCAAAACTCCAAAGCAAAGCTTTCAGAGTATCCTTATAGCACTTCCTTTGACTGCCATGACAGCGCACCCCAGACTCGAGCCCTCCATAGAAGATTTGCTTTGGTAAGCAAGTATCAGGCATTCTGGCTATGTGACCGACCCAACTCAGTTATGACCATCTCAATATATGGTATGGATGCTTGGCATGCCAGCTTAGGTGAGTATGACAGCATCTAGTATTGTGTACTGCCATCTGATCTTCAGAAGCTTCTGAAAGGCAGGTCAAGCAAAAATGATGGAGCTTCTTGGCATGAAGCTGGTACACAGTCCAAGTCCCTCAATGTACAGCAGAGTGGGCAGGACTATTATTCTACTGACTTTCAATTTAGTAGGCAGACTTACTTCTCGTTCCCAGACTGATGTTCAAAATTTACTGGAGACTACACTTGCTTTGGCAATTCTTGCATATCGAGATAAGTGAACTTATCCACTGCTGACAGGTTCTGGTCATGAACTAAAACCTTAGGCTCAAGATATGGCTTTTCTGGAGCAGGATGGCACATTACAATTAGCATGAAGAAAACTGAAGTAAAGCTGAAGTTGTTGCATGCATTGGAGCACAAGTCAATGCTACATTGCATGTACAACTCTGGCAGCTAACACATAATAATTGGTAAACAGGAAATTGCAAAGTATGTCCTTGAAGACCTTGGTCTTTGCCTAGAGTCATCTCAGATTGAGCAGCTTCCCATCCACACAATATCCGTTTTGATGCCAGGATCACCATCGTGGAAAGCATTGGAGAACATGGCAGGGAAAAACATGAAGAGGTTTGGAGCTAGCATACAGCCTTGCTTAACTCCATTAGTGACTGGGAACAGGTCAGAAGGCTCACTATCATTCAGGACATGCACGACATGCCCTCGTGGAACTATAAAACCATTGTGATGAATCTCTCAGAGCAACTGAATGTGTCCATTACCTTCCAAAGGCCCTCACGGCTGACCTTGATAAGGTCAACAAACATGGTGTAGAGATCCATGTTCTGATCTTGACTTTTCTCCTGGAACTGCGTAACTGCAAACACCATGTCAGTGGTTCCTTGACCTTTCCTGAAACCGCATTGACTCTGGCAGTAGACCCTGGTCAAGATGTTGCACTAAGCTCTTTAGAAGGATTTGGAAGATTTTGCCAGCAATGAAGAGTGAGATTCCGCTATAATTATCGCAAGATCAATGAGTTCCTTTCCACTTGTACAATTGGACAATGGAGACATCTTTGTATTCTTGAGGGATAGTTCCTTGCTCTTACATTGGCCAAAAGAGCCGAGTGTGTTTCTTGAACAGGCATCAATTGGCTCATCACCAATTCTCAGTGATGGGTCAACACTGCTCACAGAAAAAGCCCAAATTCTAGAAAGGTGGGCACAGCACTTTAACCACATCGCCAATCGGCCTTCATTCATCAATGAACAAGCAATTAACAGGCTGCCAAAGGTTGCCATCAACTGTCCTCTTGATGACCCTGTTAGAAATGACGAACACAATCTAATTCCTGTCAAGCAGCAAAGCTCCAGGAGCTGATGCTATCCCAAGGCTGGAGGTCAATGCCTAGTGTATTATACTAGAAAGGTAGAGGAAGAACAAGGGGAGAACACTGACCCAAACAAAAATGGAATACGAGTTGCTAGTCTCTACCTGTGTAGAATGTTAAGATTTTCTTTTTCCCTGTTTGCAATCAGAAAATTGCAAAGTAACTCAGGTACACCTTGAAATATTGACATATTATAGATGATTGTGATAACAATTGAAAAGACTTTTACAAATGGTGAAGCTGAATACTATTATTTAATGGTTTGTTAATTGCTATGGTACCTATTTAGCACTGTCAGATATTCTGAAAAAAATGAATTTCAATTCCATCTACTGTGTAATCAATAGCAGTGACCTGGTACAATGACTGAGTGACAAGCAATGAAATCATAAGTGGATCATAACATCAGCTGTTCAAGTTAAGTAATTACCACTTATAGCGGGAAAGACCAGGATTCTTATCACATCAACATTTTCTGAGTTGTGTTCAACTGAGTAGTGTTCAATATTATTTCTTTAAAATCAGAATCCTTTTAATACCGTGGAAGGTATGTAAACATACTGACTGCATAGTATAGTTCATTCTACCATTCATATAAAAAATACAAAGTTTCAAAATTATAGGAGCTGTGCATACCAAAACCCATTAGCACTTATGCTGTGCCTCTTCCTAAATAAAAGGCAAGTCGAATTTTGCCACAATAGCAACTCATTCAACTGCATTCAAGGTGGTGTCCCCAGAGTTCTTGTAATAAACTGGTGGAATGAGCAACAGGACAGAATTGCACAGAATTCTTGAATTCTTTGTTACATTTAGGCTGACACACTTTAGTTGACATAAAATAGAAAGTGCTGAAAATGCTCAGCAGATCTGGCAACATCCGCAGAGGGAAACAGAGTTACTGTTTCGAGTCAAATGCGGCTCCTCTTCGGAACAGTTTTTTCACCCCATTTCAAGTTTCCATTCCAGTTCAGGTCCATGACCTTTAGTTAGAAATGTTAATTGTTTCTCTCTCCATAGCTGCTGCCTGACCTGCTGAGTTTTCTGACATATTCTGCTTCGACTTCAGATTTCTAGCATCTGCAGTATTTTGCTTTTGTATTTCCATCCCCGTTTTCTCTATTTCGTATTGAGAAATTAACCTCAATGTGTCAAAGCCAATAGTCTCCCCACAGGTGAAGCTGGGTCTATACTTTCACTAGCTTCTTACATTACAACAATGACTACATTTTAAAAGTGCTTCATTGGCCATAAAGTGCTTTGATATGTCTGGTGGTCATGAAAGGCACTTAGAAATACAGGTCTTTCTTTTTCTCTTTTTACTTACCCAGTTGGCCTTACCAGAGGATTGCATCTAACATCTGAGCACACAATGGTCTATGAGAACAGATGCTGCAAAAAAAAAAGAGAATGCAGGGGCCTACTTATGACAAAAACAATATATTAATAGAGATCCAATCAGCTGAGGGCTCTATCAAGTCTCAGATCAATTCCCATAATTAAAGCCTAGCCCCAGATGATATGCACAGGTTAGATCTCATAGTGCTCTGTAACTCTATCACACCTTACAGCAGATCAGCTCTTTCACAAATCCTTTGGGTGGCTCTGAAAAGAACCGAGCGCCAGTTTATACATCAATTCTGAGAAAATCTAATTCGCTTCTTGTTGTATCGCCCAAAATCAAACTTTTCAAGCAAGCAACTACAATGTTAAGTGAGGAATTGCTGTACTAAAGCTTGACATGGGTTATGCTTAAAGATTGAAATTTAGAATATATTTGGGTGTAAATTCTGCCAGTATGACTTTTAAAATGCTATCCCCAAGTTTCCTTGTGCTTTTTGAGTATTTTCATTGAACCAAATTCTAAATCTACAACTGTCCATAAACTATGACATTATATAACATAAAATAAGCTATCTTTATTTCATAAACTACATTTACTCCCTTCTTCAATGTTACACGAAAATTATCTCAAAGTATTTGACTGGGGTACCAAAACCGATAATGACTATAACCAAAGCGCATTTGCTCTTTCTTCATATGCTAAAGATAATTGTAAATGCCCTTCACATTTTCTCACTTCTTATTGAGGCATATTTTAGCTACAAATAGACTTATTGAAGCAATTTCTCTGTATATCACAATTTCATCAGGTAGTTTAATTGAAGAATGATACTTGCTATACAAGCTCAAATGTTAAAAAAACTCCATAATACAGAAATACACTTATATTGTGATGACCTTTGACCCAGATGCAGTACAGGAAGGAAAATTTATCATTTCTTTAATATATCTAGGGAATCTGTAGTTGTTGTTGAGAATGTTTTAAAAGTACTTTTAAGCATTTGCATCAATTGTAAAGGGATCAATAGTAATTTCCTTGGGATAAGAAGAAATACTGTTCCATGTGACCTGGCAGCCCTTGATCTGGAAGTAGTACCAACATAAAGGAAGTTAAAATTCAGATGCTGTGTGGCCAGGGACACAGAAACTACTATAGGGGCAGAACAGAGAAGGCACATTTACAAGGAGTTCCCATGTAATATCAGGGAAGGGAAAGAAAGCTGAAGACAGGGTTAAAGCAGAGATTGTGAATTGGATAATTCCACTGCTTTCTTCAGTTTGACCAGAGCCTACCAGACTGTTTAACGACAGGTGTACCGTTTGAGTGATAGCTGCCTCCAGGGAACTCAAAAAGAGTCGAGCTACTGTTGTTTGTGACTGGAGGACCAAATCCATTGAGTGAGAGATTGACGTACTGGAGTCTGAGTTGGAAAGACAGCGAGATTGCACTAAGTGCCACATTTGTACAAGGAGTGACGCAAATGTGTGTAATCTTGAGATAATCTTTGTTGTATCAGCTATTCCATGACTAATTTATAGTTCGTACTGACCATAATTTGCCTGTTAATTCATGTTTAATTTATGTTGATTCTGATTCATGTTACAAAAGTGGAATCTTGTTAGGGATCATTTGATCAAATTTGGTTATTTTAGTTTATGGTTCTCCCACAGGGATCGTGACCAAATTGGGGGCTCAAGTCCAGGATATGAACCCAGGGACTGAAATGATCCACTGAAACTTTCCAACATTTAAACAAACAAGATTTCACATTTGCTTTTGCTATAATTTATTGGGAAATCAACAAGGGTACCTTAAGGATCAGGGCTTTGTTGAGAGAGACTATCTGACTCTCAGACTTTAAACGTTTGCTAAAAGACAATTTTCAGGCTGTTTCAGAGATGATACAGACAGAGGTCATTCCTTTAAAGCCTTGCAACTTTAATTGTAAATTTTTAACAATCAATATTAATATAGAATGAGATGATATATTGGATTAAGATCATCTGTAACTTTGTCTGCAATATTTAATCCATACCATCTGCTCAGTAAGAAAAAGTAGCATTTTTACTTTTAGGACACCAACAGTAATATCACTCTTAAAAAATCTCTTTCACTGAATATATTTTTGTGATTTATCAGGAAAAACCCAAAGGGAAAAAAATCCTTGTCCTTAAAAAAGTTAGTATTGCTAACATAAGTTCCAGCTGCCATGCTGTACAATTTTTCACCCATACATTTGTATTCAATATTGCATTCAAGCATTCCTCCAAGCTCTATTTCCCTTTTCTGTGCAACTTGCAAAATCAATTAAATCTACATGGAGCAACATCTGGGTATGTTTTTCAGCATTTCATTCACTGTCCCGGGTAGATATAACTGATAGATAGATCTCTCCCACCTCCAGACCAAAATTCTCTTTGTTAATACTACTATGGCCAGCACTTATCTGAATTTGTTTTTGTACTCTTTCGGAGCTTGAAATGCACCAAGTGTGTGTGTGTGTGAGTGCGTACTCAAAGGTATTCAGGCTGCAGCAGCTGGTGGGATGGTGTCTAAAATTGCTTTAAGAGTAGAAATACGGGTTCCAGTAGAGCAGCAGGCTAGAGACAGGACACGCAGGTTTTCTGATGTGGGGCTGCAGGCCTTAGTCCACGAGGTGGAAAGGAGGCAAGAGGTCATATTTTTCCAGGGAGCCTGGAGGTCTTCCAGGCATACACTGAAAAGAATGGGTGCAGGTAGACACAGAGATCAACCTGAGGAATCTGGCCCGGAGGACATGACTGAAGTGTTACAAAAAGTTCACAGGTGGATCCATCTCGAAATGTCATCTCCTACCTATCGCACTACCAACCTCTCGCACTGTTTAATGAACCACAGCCCCATCACTCACCCAGAAATAATCTCTAGCAATCAGAACTCATGCCTAACATTCAGAATCTCCACCTCACCCTCACACATTTAGTAATGATGCAAGCCTCTCACCCACATCTCTCAGATTCCACATACTTAGATCTTTTCAAACTCATCCTGCTATCTGGCATGAAGTGCAAGCTGTAGGTGGTGAAACCATGATCTTTTGCCATCCTCCTAACCTCTCTTCCCTCATCCTCTGTATTTATGCTTTTAAATACCCAGCTGCAACCTGGCAGGTGCATCCTCACAATGCAGAGCACAAATAAGACCACACACCTGATACAGGAGAACTGGCACTTGATTTGACACTGCCAGCCATCAGCTCAAATATTGGCACTACATATACTTTGGATGGTAATTTAGAGGCAGGATTTCCTCCTGGTGAGTCACTGGGCATAAGTTGGCTGCAGACAAGCTGGGGGAAAGGATAGCGAATATGCCAGCTCCCTGGAGGACAATGTCACACAAGTTCTGCTACAGAGGATACAATTGAGGACTTTCATGCAGTAATGTAGAGGAGAAAGCTGATTGACATGCACAACTGAGATGACTGGTACACTGGCAGGCCTGCCAGACAGGAATATGAAGGAGTCCAGCTCCAAATTGTCAAAGCTGTTAGGCCCCACTTACACACTTTCAGGAGGCCAGTGCACCTCATTTCACTGGGAATGTCAGCCTGCAACCATATGTCAGATCCCAATGAGGTTGAGAAAGCAGGATGACAGGTCTGGTCCTGCGCTTCACATGCCAGTTGTTTTTATTAGAATAGGGATAGTGGAGAAAGACTCTGCCTGAACAGCCAAACAAATATGAAGCCTTGAAGAACCTAACAAATATGAAGCCTTTAAATTTTCTTCAATAATCTTCAGGCTTTTAAAATCTAAATATGTTGTCACTCACTTACTAGTTTATTTAGCTTGCTTTCCCTTTTAGTCCGTAAAATTTTGTTCATATTGTGTGCTATAGACCACAGCCCTTCCTATAGTTCATTTAAAAAAGATGTTATAGTCCAGTGAAGTCATGGGACATGGACTGGTGTACACCAGTGTTTAAAAATGATCAAAACCACTTACTGAAATATTTTAAATGAAAAGTAAAAAACTTGGAGATGCCAGGTTTTGTTTTAAAATAGAGGCCTCTATATTAGTGTAAAAGTTATTTTTTCCAAAAAAGATGGCAGTGACAGACTGGCAAATGTAAAATGGAGCACCACAATTTTCTTTAACCTCTTCATAGAGCAAATTTTATTAGACTTTAAGTAAAGATCCTTAGCATCAATAGAAATGGCCAGTGAATGGTTCAAGCAACGTGAATAAAAATAAGATAAAGTATGCTGTTTGAATGAATCAATTTAACATGAAAGTAATAGGAACCTTATTTGTAAGTTTCCGGACTAGATTCCTACAACAGAAAGCTGCAGTTCTGCTGGTAAGGCTTGCTACATTACTACTCCTTTGCGCTACTCTTACTTTATCCACTCTTCAAGCTCCTGTTAGTTCAAAGTCATCAGGATAATTTGAATTATGCAATTCTATTCCAACAACTCAGTTTGAATTAATGGATATTTCAAATTATATTGCCAAAAATGACTTTGAATTGCTAGAAGTAGACTGTTAGATTTTTATATGCTCCAAGTTTGCAGTGAAATATAGCATGAACAACTATGGACTTGAACCTTGTTTTCTATCAAAGAGTAAAAGTGATGAGTTTCTTTGAGTCTACATTAAAATCCTTTTGCTGCATTGTATCTAACTACGCTTTGAATGAGGCTGGTTCGCTTATATGTTGATACCACTGTTTTCATTATCAAATATTTCAGAGCAAACTATGACATATTGTAATAAGTAAACACAATCCACACTTGGCAGGGGTATTCAAAGTCCAAGGAAATTCAGGGCCACTCTGCCACTTTGCTGCCATAACTTCATTAGAAGTATGGCGGAAACCCTTTTAAACATGTAAACAGGGTTAAAAGCCATGATAGTGTAGCAGCAGAAAATCCAATAGTTTCTTTAATCACTAGACTTCTTGACAAGTCACTGCCAATATTCACTGAAATAGTATTTGAATTCCTTTAGTATTAAGAAAAAATTGAATTGGAGAAGTTAAATTGTGTTGTTGATGGTAACACAAACTACTGTTGATGAAGATTTCATCACCATGCATTAGTTTGCCATAGTAGCATTTAGAATACTTTAGTAGTCTGTTTTCGCTTATTTAGCTATTTTAAAACACACCTCCGATAACTTTTGACAGAATAGAATATCTTATAGAAAACATAACCATTTGAAATCTTCGAGTCTCCAAATAATAACATATATAAATAGCAGATAAAATACATGAAACGGTCTAGTGTAAATATAACTTTTCTTATTGTCCAGGTAGCAAAATGAAAGGCAAATAATGATAAAAGTTAGGTTCTTCTTTATTTGTGCTGTCTTTTAAGCAAGTTTTAAATCCATGCTTTTTGATGTGTGCACTAATGTCATAAATTACATGACATTTGCTGACCTTTGCCTCAAAGTATCAGTGGTGGTCTCTGGATGAGAAGTACAACCTCTTCTGCTCCAAGCTTTATACATACCTCCTTTTCTACATATTTTCTTGCCCGGTTTTCTGGCACATTCCTTCGATATTCTTTTTACTGAAAAATGAATAAAAGACTAAAAAATAACATGAGCTCCGTCACAGACAGTAGGAGCATGCAACACCACCAACTGACTTAAAATTGTCCTTTCTACAAAGACAGGCTTCCAACTCATTGTGTCTGCACACACAATGGGCAAATTATGCGCCTTTTCTTAAGTCAGTGAGAGGGGGAATCGAGAACCAATATCCACCTTAATGGTCGTGCCATGGGGTGGGAAAAATGAGTGGGGACAGAATACATATCTGATGCATCGGGAAAGCTTCATGCATATGCACACAGATATACGCACACGCGCGCGCACACACACACGCACGCACGCACGCACACACACACACACAAACCACAGCATGCAAACATTATGTCATGCTTCCTAAACAAAGAAAGATACATTTAGTAAAGATTAAAATTAAATTTCCCTGTTCCTTATGGCTTACACTCACCATCTTCAGTAGGCACGTATATGTTTAGAAAGAGGCAATCTTCATTCTGTTCTTGGACATAAGAGGCAATTACTTCCAAGTTGGCAGTAAACCACACTGGAAGCATAACATCTGGCAACATACCATGTATATTCTGGGGGCAGACTGGTGCAAAATGGGTGGCATTTCTTATTTCTGACCACGAAGAAGGGGGTTCAGGGGGTTGGAAACGGCGATCTCCCGTTGGTGAAGCAGCATATGGTACGCCAAGGTATTGGATCACCGGACCCAAGATTTCATTACTCAGTTCTTTTTTAATCCCCCTCAGTCTGCCATAATTGGTGTTCACAACTGGGTAGGTGTCATCTAGTTTCTGGCAGAATACCAGGTTGCCCTTTAATGTAAATCCAAGAATCCAAAGAAGGAAAGTTATATCAAATCCCATTCGCACTGGATGCAACATCACCATCCTCAATATGCAGTTAAGCCATGGCAGCCTCTCCTGGTGAAATGACATGGTCCACAATGTGTCTCAAATATAGAAACAGAAATCCTGCTTGGTATCTGGAAGAAATCTCAGCGAGCTACAAGAAGTTGTTTACACAGAGCCCTAAGGCAAATCTCAGAAACTTTTGATATCAGCAATATTTCCCTATGGATTTCATAATTGATGATAGATGCTATTTTTCAGTCAACATCCTAAAATTTCTTTTTTGTGCCAACATGAAGAAATTGATTGACCACGGTGGATTTCCTTTGATAAATCAACTATAGGTATCAGGATATTTGTGGCCTGTAAAATAGAAATAATAAATTGTAAATATCAAAATAACTTCCAAAGCTATTAATATTTTATATTATGAAGTTTTATATTTATTCCTTTAAATGCAAAATGATTCTACTTTTTTTTAAGAAGATCACGTCCTGTTGACTTTATATTTTTAGTCAGACTACTGTTTGTAATATCAGCAGACATATGACAGCTGTCTGTCCACTATTTTAAAACAGATATCAGATGTTACAAAATTACCTGTATTATAATAGCAGTCAGATGATTATCATATTTCAAACTCATTCACCCATTAATATCAACAAGAGTTGTTCCCTACTTTTGCTTCTTAGCAAGCAAACTCATTTGACTAGACTGGTAGGATGAGAGAGAAATGTAGACATGCCATATTCAATTTTATTCCACAGTATGCAAAATCTGCAAAGACAACCATTAATTTGTTCACCCACAAAAAAACAGAAGCAATCTGTTTGTGTAAATATCCATCTATATGCATGGTTGAAAGTTGCCAAAGCTTATTCCCAGCTGCATCAAGTGGGCACAAGTGGCACTGATACTTGAATCCCTGATGATTTCGATGAGAAGGCAGAAATGTATCATTTGCTTTGCACGGTGTGAAGGTTTAACTGAGGTGCAAGTATCTCATCTAGAAATACCACAAAGATTTTCTTGCACTGGAAAAATTCCACATAATGTATTTTCTCGATTTTTAAAATTTTAATCTTTAGTATGAACTATGTTTATTTATCAATATATATTTCAGCACAATTAACTGGCTACAATGAAATAATTTACATAGAATTGATACAGTTTCAAGACTTAAAATCTTTCTTAAATTCAAATTAGTGAACAGAAAATTACAGAAAGTGAGACTCTGCACTAGAAAATGACTTTTGTTATGCTTCTTCCGGTTATTTGTTTACAACAGAAGTTTTTAGCAATTTAGTAAATCTCTGGCAGTATTCACCACTTCAAAGAAAATTGAGCAGCACAGTTCTAAATTATGTAAATCCACTGCACATATCTGCTGAACCTCTGCAATGCACTTCTCCAAGAATAATGGTCCACTAATGAAAATGCCAGTTGAATTTTTGATAAAGGAGGAAGGAGGAAGGAGCTTTTTGTTGGTGGTTTGCTTTTCAGGACTCTGGCCACATCAATGATGCAATGCTCTGTAGCAGATGGATTGAAAGGTAGGGGATCTGTGGAGCATCTATGATGTTGGAATGACACCTAAGGGGAACTGGAATTTCAGTATCCGCTCACTGACAGCTTTTCTGGAGCAAAAGAGTCCCAATGCTTCTGCCCTCCCTCTTCCTCCTCTGTGCACTGCGTCCCTCTCTGCTGGTCCATTTCCAACTTATGCTGCACTCATCTATAGCTCCCACTATTACAGTAAGCCTTCTCCCAACAGTGCAACCGATTCCTCTGACCTCCTTGTTATGATCTAGCACCACCCCCTTAAAAATCCAAAAGCTCTTCCGACAACAATCAACACAGTACTTCCACTAACTCAGCACCAAAAGTAAGTCAAAAGCATCTCACCTGGTTGACCATATAAATAAGGTTAGTGTGAGGGTCCTTCATGCAACTGAACACGCATTCAGCTAGGAGTGGCTACTAACCTATGTGGCAGATCGTGTGTCAAATCAGTGTTAGATACTGTTTGGCATCACGATCTGCCTACTCTACATGCTTGCGGTACATGCATGACATGCACGCGCTGGCGCCCTATCAGTCAGGTCATGCCATATCTTCATCCCAACATGTGGCCACTGTAGGCTGGCAATGACTTTCAACTGGTTTTCCCCAACACACACTTATGTGTACAATACTTCAGCAGTGGTGTGATACTGTTAATCCTGCCTTTATAATTTAAAGGTACACTTGGCAGAAAAAGAATACATTTATTTTTATCTTTCACTTCCCCATGATGTCCAAAGTGATTTAGAATCAATTAATTTATTTTAAAGTGTGGCAAATGTGACAGAGTTCTGCTGTTGTGAAAGGTTCCACAAACAGCAATGAGATAAATGACAATCAAACTATTATTAAGGATAGAGGCTGTCTCTTTAAGATAAAAAGAGACGAATGATGGGGATCATGTGACCTGTTTCTGAATTCTACCCAACGACAAGGCTGCGTTGTTAAAGGTTTGGTTGTTAAAGGTTAAAGGGGGAGCAGCTTGACTTACTGGGAAGAAAGTGCAAGATGTTCACACCTGTATACCATGGTAAGAGTAGCTGTGATAACTGGGATTTGGAGACGAGCAGTCTACCCATATAGGGAGGCTTTAGGAATATCAGGCTTTATAAACATTTGCACTTTAGGCTGTCTGTTTAATTACAAGTAGTTAGGGGTCTATAATATAGACAATTAGCATTTCTACCTGGCTACAAGGCACATGTGATTCATGTTAACATAGACTTGGGCTTTGGGAAAGGAAAAGCACAAAGTCCACAGAAAATCATTGTAGTATCATGTCACAGGGTTTCTAATATATCACTGAATCTCTCAAACACAATTCAGTCTGCAGCCATCTGAGAAACAGACAGCAGGGGACAGAGGCAGCCAGTCCTTCACCTAAAGCAAAACAAAATGCTGATTCTATTGGTCAACATATAGAATGCAGGTGGAAGCTCATGTTCAGATTGATTAGACCAAGTTCATGAGGATTTAAAGGAGGCTGGAAGATTTGCCTAGCTTGGGCTAGAGGGAAGGAATTTCCAGCGTAACCCTTACAAAGTCAGGTCTGGGGTTATAAGTTACCCGGCTGGGAAAGGAAAAAAGCAGGCCATTGGGAGTGGAGAATAGCTTTGGACTGGTTCCGAGAGATTGAAGTGTCTACTTAAGGGACAGCATAAAGTATAAATGTGACATGGGATTATTGTATTAAAAGCTAAATGGGAATTTCTTTTCTGTAGTTTGAAGTATAAATTGCCTACTGAATAGTCTTTGAACAATGTTGCTTTTAGTTTGTTTGTTGCAGTAAAAGTCTTAAAACTTGAAATCTTGTCATGTGATCCTTTCAGTCTATCACTGGAAATTCAACTATCTTTCTAAAAATTATTGGTCTCTAAGGGGATCTTAACACTATTTTTGATTGAAGGATAACAGTTGGTCAGGACAGTGCCATGGAATTGTTCTTAATTTCTATCTGAACAGGCAGGTGGGGCCTCAGTTCAAAGTTTCATCCAAAAGATGACAACTTGAACAATGTCATCCTTCCTCAGTATCACACTGAAGTGTCACAGGTTCCAAGTTGAAGTCTTGGATCACCTTTTGACTCAAGAGGAGTAAATACCACAACTGGGCTAGGTTTGGGACAAGGAGCTCATCCTACACCTTACTAAAAATATCAAAGTTGTATATGTCACAACCACAAACAAACGTGATGTGACTGGTGCATTTCTCATCCAACTGTCATAATCTCATACAACAGGAATGCAATAAACATTGGGAACTCTTGGATTTCCAGTTATTACTGCCAGTTTGAAAATCGCAGGGCACATAGTATTATTAGGTTTGTAAGAATATCCTCCAGGCTAGTTATCAGGTATGTACTAGCTGCTGTCAGATCACTTGATTTTCTTCAATCTGCACAAAACTACGCTAAAGGAATAATTTGTATTTATATAGCACTTTTCAGCACATCAGGATGTCACAAAGTGCTTACGGTCAATGACATATTTTTGAAGTGCAATCATATTTAAAATGTGGGAAAAATGGCAGCCAATTTGTGCACAGCAAGCTCCCACAAACAGCAATGTGGCGATGACCAGATAATCAGTTTTAGTGATGTTGATTCAGCAATAAATATTGGCCAGAAGGCATGAGTCTTAATGCCCTTCTTGGGTATTAGCAATACTGGGAACACTCCGGGGCCTTCTGAAATAAGTATCAGAATGTTAAGTGCAATACAATAAATGTAATTTACTATACTTAGATTTTTAAAAGGCCTTGTACCACAAAGTAGACTACTGATTAATGTCAAAGCATACTGAATCGGGGGGCAAGTAGTACAATGGATAGCACGCTGGCTACTGAACAGCAAATAGAGTTTAAAGGTATTTATTCCAACTGGCAGAAGATGGGATGTGGCATTCCACAGGGCTCATGCTCTGATCACTATTGCTCACCATTTACATAAACAATCTGAACTCAGGAATCAGAAATACAATTTCAAGATTTACAGATAGCACAAAATCGGGGTGGGGGGGGTGTGGGGGTGAGAAAGTTAATATGGTAGAAGACAACAACAAAATCAGATGTTTGTAAATTTGCAGAATAGGAAACCATATGGAAAACGATTTTCAATATATATTAGTATGAGGTAGTGCATATCAGTAGGAAGAATAAGGAGGTCACATATTCCTTGGAAATAAAGTGCCTCCTGATAAGGGAACAAATGGATCGAGGGGGACAGATTCATAAATAATTAAAAGTACCAATGCAGGTTAGCAAGGCCATAAAATAATGAAAACAGAGCACTACTCACTTCTAGAAGAATAAGAATGAACAGCAGATAAGCGAACACCAGGTAAGTTATGTTAAGTTTATATCAAACTTTGGATGAACAACACTCAGAATAACATGCACAGTTCTGGTTTCCATATTACGCAGACTATAAAGGCAGTGGAGAAAGTTCCATAGTGATTTACAAGGATGAGGTCAGGCTGGGGCTCTTTTGTTTAGGAAAGAGAAAATTGAGTAATAGAGGTCTTTAACACATTGAAGGGGTTCCATAGGGTAGATGTAGAAAAAAGTTTTCACTTGTAGGGGAGACAAAACTAGGTGTCATAACTGTTATTTTAATTTTCCACCTTGCTTGCACTCTGACCTCTCTGAAGCACTGCAGAAAACTGAGAACAAAGAAGCTCAATATATGCTCAGGGAACAGCAAGTTATCTTATGATTAGACACTCGATGGCCTTCTGGATTCAACATTGAGCTCAACAATTTCAGACCATAACATTTGTCTGCATTTTTCCTTTGCTAGTTTTGGTTTTTCCTCTCTTATTTTTGCTTCTGGGCAGCAGCTGTTTATAGAATCCTAGACTGGTCTTTTTCTGTGCTGTAACCATTTGGCCAGTTATGTCTATGCTAGCTCCCTGCAAGAGTAACTCAGCTAGTCCCACTCCCTACTGTTCCCTTCAGCCCTGCAATTTTTTTTCTCTTCAAGTGCTTATCCAAATCCCTTTTAGTTCTTTTGCCAGCCACTTTATGGCGGTGTCCTTTGGTTCTTGACCCTTCCATCACTGGGAACAATTCCCTTCTATCTACTCTGTCTCAGTCCCTCATGATTTTGAACACCTCTATCACGTCTCCTCTCAACCTTCTCTTCTTTGAGGAGAGCAACCCTAGCTTCTCCAGTCTATCCACATAACTGAAGTCTATCATTTCTGGAATCATTGTCTTAAATCTTTTCTGCATCCTCTCCAAGGTCTTCACGTCCTTCTTAAACCACAGTGCCCAGAACTGGGACACTACTCCAATTGAGGCCAAACCAATGTTTTATACAGGTTCATCACAACTTCCTTGCTTTTGTACTCTCTGTCTCTTATTTATGAAGCTCAGGATCCGGTATACTTTATTAAACTACTTTCTCATTCTGCCCTGCCAACTCTAATGATTTCTCCACATATACTCCCAGGTCTGTTGGTTCCCACGCCCTATTTAGAATTGTATCCTTTATTTTATTTTGCCTCTTGTTCTTCCTACCAAATTGTACCACATCACACTTCTCTGCATTAAGTTATCAACCACAGTGAACTCATTCTGCAAGTCTGTGTCCTCTTCCACTATATCCTCCTCACAGTTCACAATATTTCCAAGCTTTGTCATCTGCAAATTTTGAAATTGTGCCTTACACACCCAAGTCCAAGTCAGTAATATTGTCATGATCTTGGTTGAGACCAGTATTTTTTTTTTAAAAAACCTGAAATCCCAATTATTTACTAAAAGAATGAAGCCACAAGTGTCCACAGTTTAAACCCAAGAATTTTTACTCTCCAAGGGACAAACAAAGCAAACACCAAATACTATCTTGGGTAACCACCTATACTCTAAAATCCAGAATCAACATAAGTTAAACATGAATTAACAGACAAATTACTGTTGATTATAAACTAGAAATTACAGATTGTGGTTCCTCTTTTGGCTTTTTCTCATGTTACACGTGGTCGCCACAATGCTGGTTGATCATCTTCATATCAACCCTCATTTTTGGAACTGATGGGTTTTTTTTTACCACTTCCTACCACTAGCCCTCCCCATTCACCTGGGCTGGGGACTGGCACCAATACATGCTGGTTGGCCTGCAACAGTGACTGGATACTTTCAAAGCCAATAAGTCTTGGAATAGGACTTCAACCTGGGGCCTTCCACCTCAGAGGCAGGAGAACTATCGACTGAACCACTTCAGCTTCCTTATAAATTACACATTAAATGGCAGATACAACTAAAACATATCTTATGAATTGGCTTGGCAGTCCACTCAGCTTATATATCATATATTTCAATCACAAAGTCCTTCAAAAATCTGGCTTCCTAATGAAGAATTTCAGCTCTTCTTCTAAAATTTAGCCTGATCCCCAGTTGACAGCAGCATGCAACCAACCCAAGTCCCACCAGCACACTCTTCACCAAAAATTGCACATATTTGCACAATCTCCTGAACTCTGCTTACAATGGTCTGGATGGCATAGATTCACCAATGTTATCTTCAAGTAACAGAAACAGCTGCAGCAACTGTATATTTGCCTATTCTTAGCTACTGCATCTAGCCTTAGTCACCTTCAGTCTGCCTGTACTGCACAATTGGGATCATCCTCTGAGCTCTGATGGCTGTCCTTCTATATGGTTTCAACCAGTTTCAGTTTCCCCAGAAATTTTGGTTTCCAATCTCAGATTCTTAGTTTCCTTAGAAACTGGAAGGGTCAGCTTCCTTTCTCAGTTTCCTTTTTCAATTAGGGTCTCTCTCAAAAAATACAAGCTTTGACACCACAGATTCCATCACAATATAGATCAAAAAAAGCAGTGGTTCCCATATCAATCCCTGGAGAACCTCACTATAAAACCTTCCTCCAGCCCGAGAAACGAACATTCACCACTACTTACTTACCTATCACCCAGCCAACTTTCCATCCATGCTGCCACTGTCCCTATTATTCCATGGGTTTCAGCTTTGCTGGCAAAGCCATTATGTGGCACGTATTTGCACAAACTCCTGAACTCTGCTTACTATGGTCTGGATGGCATCTGAATGACATCAAATGTGTTTTGAGAGTCCATATAGACAACATCAACCATCTCTGTTATCTCAAAAATCTTTAGCATTAGTTTGCATTTAATAAATCCAGGCTGGCCTTTCCTAATTAACCCATGCTTGTCCAAGTGGCTTGATTTTTGTCCCCAATTATCACCCCACCACCAAGGTTAAACTGGCTGGTCTGTAATTGCTAGGATTATCATTACATCCTTTTTTGAACAAGGGTATAACACTTGAAATTCTCCAATCATCTGGAAACCATCCCCACATCTAAGGAAGAATGGAAGATTATGGCCAGTATCTCTGCAATTTCCACCCTCACTTCCCTCAGCATCCTTTGGATCCATTCTGCCTTGTCAAGTGGCTTGTCAACTTTTAAGCAAATTTTCTAATACCTCCTCAACAACTTCTAGGCTATTCAGTATCTCAACTACCTCCTCTTTCACTTTGACTTTGGAAGCTTCTTCTTCCTTAAGGGCAGATGCAAAGTATTCATTTAGTACCTCAGTCATGCGCACTAGCTTCTTGTGTAGATACCTTTTTTGTGTCTCTAATCGACCACCATCCCTTCTCTTACTACCCTTTTACTATTTACATGCCTACAGAAGACTTCTGGATTCCCTTTCATGTTAGCTGTCAGTGTCTTCTTGTAGTCTCTTTGCCTGTGATTTCCACTCTCATTTCCCCTTTAAACTTTCTATGTTCAGCCTGGTTATCAACTGTATTGCCTACCTGATATATGCTCCCTTTTTCTGCTTCATCTTACTCCTTCTTTAATCATCCCAGGATCTCTGGCTTTGTTTGCCCTACCTTTCCTCTCATGGCAATGTACCTCAACTGTATCCAATTTATCTCTTCTTTAAAGCAGCCCATTGCTTTACAACAGCTTTGCCTGTCAATCTTTGATTCCAATTTACCTCAAGGGAGATCCATATTCATGCCACTGAAATTGGACCTCTTTCATTGAATTATTTTTACTTTAAATTGTTCTTTGTCCTCTTCTATGGCTAACCCCACATGACATTTGATCCACTTGACCCACCTCATTCCCTCAAATCGGATCCAGCAGTGCCTCCTTCCTCGCTCTGCTGGAAATATATTGATCAAAAAAATTATCCTGAAAACTCAGTCCCTCTCTTCCCTTTAAACTATTACTATATCTCTCCTTCAGATTTTCCCATGTTATATGGGGTCACCACATTCAATCATTATTATCTGAATTTAGCATGTTGCTTTATAGCTGGATGCCCTTCCTGTTGCTAATGCCACCCATTTATCCAGGCTGGGAACCAGCACCGCTACATACTGGCTTGTCTGCACCAGTGGCTCAGTTCTTCTGCAATTTAAACTATTACTATCTTAGTTTATATTAGGATAATTCAAGTTCCGCATTATAACTACTCATAGTATTTTCCAGTTGAACTTCCCAGCAAATTTCCTTCACTATATCTTTCCCACTATTGGTGGTCTATAGAATACACCCATTAGTATAGTTCTTAGTATAACGGTAGCTATACTAGCCTGAATTTTACAGTTGGCGGGCGGGCTCGGCGGGAGCGGGCAGGGGCGGTCGCGGAGCTGATCTTAAGGTTGCACGGGCAGTGTTAACAATTACATTAATTACTTCCTTAATGGCCTTAATAGACTGTTTAAATATCGGGGCGCACACGCGCCAAACAAAACGTCGTGAGACAGCGGGATGCACGCCTGACGTCATCGCGCGTCAGTTTACGTGTCAGTGTGTCGGGCCCGCCCCTACATGCCGACTGAAAAATCGTGCCCATTGTTTTTTTTAAACTCTAACCAAACAGTTTCAACTCTTTCGAGTTATCAACAGTCACAGATTGCAACTCTTTCGAGTACAATCACAGTTCTTGGTTTCCGGGAGTGGGACATGAACCCAAAACCCTCTGATTCAAAGGTGAGGGTGCTATGAACTGAGCCACAGCTGACAACTCTGAATTGATAGTTCTTGAAAGGTAATCAACCTGTTTCTCTCACCACAGATACTGCAAGACCTGCTAAGGGGAAGTGAGAGAGGAAATCAGAGTCAAAGAGAGAGTATGGGAAGACATTGACAGCTTTGAAGGCAATTATGGGTGGGCAATAAATACTGCCCTAGCCCGCAAAGCCCACATCCCATAAATGAATTTTTAAAATTCCATATTATATATCTTTATTTCAGATTTTCAACATCTTCAGTACTTTGCTGTCATGTTAGATTCGGTCCTTGTTCCCTCCAGACTTCCTTTCTCTCCAGCACTGTAATATTCTTTTCAATCAATATAGCCACTCCTACACCTTTCTTTCCTTCCCCATCTTTACTGAATAACTTGCATTCAGGGATATTTAGTACTCAATCCTGCCCTTTCATGGGCCACATCTCCATTATTGCCACAACATCATATTCTCACGTGGCAATTAGCACTCGCAGCTCACCAACTTTATTTAACATGCTTTTTTTGTTTACATTCCTGCACTGTAAACTCAACTTAGGCCTTATCGCATTAGCTCTCAGTCTGACCCCATCTAATACCTTACTATTTCTGCTTACTGTGGCCTAACCAGTGTTTTATACAGTTCCAGCATTACATCCCTGCTTTTGTATGCTGTACCTCGTCCAATAAAGGAAAGCATTCCATATGCTTTCGTTACCATCTTATCCACCTTCAGGGACCTGTGGAGATGCACACCAAGGTCTCTAACCTCCTCTACCCCTCCCAATATCCTCCCATTTATTGTATATTTCCTAGCTTTATTGGCCCTCCCCAAATGCATTACCTCACGCTTCTCTGGATTGAATTCCATTTGCCACTTTTCCGCCCACTCAACCAAACCATTGATATAATTCTGGAGACAACAGCTATCCTTTTCACTATCAACTACACAGCCAATTTGTGTCATCTGCAAATTTCCCAATCATGCCACCCACATTTAAGTCCAAATCATTAATATATACAACAAACAGCAAGGGATCCAACACTGAGCCCTGTGGAACACCACTGGAAACCATTTTCCATTCACAAAAACATCCATCAGCCTTTGATTCCTGTCGCTGACCCAATTTTGAATCCAACTCACCATATTCCCCTGTATCCCATGGGATTTTCTAACTAGTCTGCCACATGGGATCTTGTCAAATGCCTTACTAAAATCCACATAGACACCATTCACTGCACTACCCTCATCATCTCTCCTTGTTACTTCCTCAAAAAATTCAATTAAATTAGTAAGACACGACCTTCCCCTAACAAAGCTATGTTGTCTATCCCTAATTAATTCGCTCCTTTCTAAGTGACAGTTTATCCTCTCAGAATTGATTCTAATAATTTGCCCACCACCGAAGTCAGACTTATTTGGTCTATCTCTCACACCCTTTCTAAATAATGGTACAACGTTCATAGACCTCCGATCCTCTTGAACCTCTAGTGAGGATTGGAAAATGATCATCAGAGCATCCGCTTTTTCCTCCCTGGCTTCCTTTAACAGCCTGGGATACAATCCATCTGGCCCTGTTGACTTATCCACCTTCAAGATGTCAGTCCCTCCAGTACATTCTCTCTCATTATGCTTATTGTATCTAATATTTCATATTCTTCTTTAACTAGAATATCTGCTTCATTGTCTCTGTCGTCACTAAGAAGAGGAAAGTCCTCATTAAGAACCCTGCCCACATCTTCGGCATCAGGGCACAAGCTATCATATACATCCTTGATTGGTCCCATTCCTTAGTTATTCTCTTGCTCTTAATGTACTGGTAAAACATCTTGGGGTTATGCTTTGATTTTACCTACCAATATTTTTTTATATCCTCTCTTTCCATTCCTCAGTACCTTCTTTACTTCACCCCTGTTCTTTTTATACTCCTCTAGGCAACTCCAGACCCACTCACATTGTGGTTCACTCAACTGCTCTCTGAAATGAATTAGCTCAATTGTAACAAACCACTACAGAAAACTCCAAAAGGAATAAAGCCAGACAAACCATCTGGCACTTAGGCACTGGAAACTACAATGGCACACCCTGCTCAGTCGACCCTGCAAGGATCTCCTTGCTAACATGTGGGGGTTGTGCCAAAATTGAGACTGCTGCCCGACACACTAGTCAAGCAACAGCCTGACATAGCCATACTCACTTAATCATATTTTACAGCCAATGTCCCAAATACCACTATCACCATCCTTGAGTCCTGGCCCACCAGCAGGACAGATATCCACTATACTGTTGGGAGGGTGCCGCCTTGGGTGTCCTCAACAATGACTCTGGACCTCGTGAAGTCTTGTGGCATCAAGTAAAGCATAGGCAAGGAAACCTCCTGCTGTTTTATCACCTATGACCCTCCCTCAGCTGATGAATCAATACTCCTACATGTTTATTACCACTTGGAAGAACAACCAAGGGCAACAAAAGCACAAAATGTTCTCTGGATGGGAGTCACCAAGAGTGGCTTGGTACCACCAGTACTGACCAAGCAGGCAAGGTCCTGAAGGACATATCTACCAAGCTGGGCCTGCGGGAGGAAGTGCGAGAATCAAAAAGAGGGAAAAACCTTTTGTACCTCATCCTCACCAATCTACATGTTGCAGATGCATCAGTCCATGACTGTATTGGTACAAATGACCACTGCACGATCCTTGTGGGGACAAAGTCCCATCTTCACACCGAGGATGCCATTCATCATGTTGTGTGGCACTTTACCTTGCTAAATGGGATGGATTCAGAACAGATCTAGCAGTTCAAAACAGGGCATCCATGACATGCTGTGGGCCATCATCAGCAGCAGCAGAATTGTATTCAATCACAATCTCACAATCTGCAACCTCATGGCCCAGCATTTCCCTCACTGTACCATTACCATCAAGCCAGAGGATCAATGCTGGTTCAATTAGGGGTGCAGGAGAGCGTGCCAGGAGCAGCATCAGGCATACCTAAAAATGAAGTGTCAACCTGGTGAAGCTACAACTTCAGACTACATGCATGCCAAACAGCAGAAGTAGCAAGCGAAAGACAGAGCTAAGCGACCGCATGACGAACGGTTTAGATCAAAGCTCTACAATCCTGCCACATCCTGTTGTGAACGGTGGTGGACAATTAAAACATCTAATGGAGGAGAAGCCTCCACAAACATCTCCAGCCTCAATGATTTGGGAGCCCAGCACATTAGTGCAAAAGACAAGGTTGAAGCATTTGCAACCATCTACAGCCAAAAATGCAAGCGGATAATTGATTTCTGCCTCCTCCAGAGGTCCCCATTTCTCAACCAATTAAATTCACTCCATGGGATATCATGAAATGGATGAAGGCACCAGATACAGGGAAGGCTATGGGTCCTGACAACATTCTGGCAAGAGTACTGAAGACTTGTACTCCAGAATGAGCCACACCTTCTAGTCAAGATGTTCCAGCACAGATATAACACTGGCATCTACCCAACAATGTGGAAAATTTGCCCAGATATGTCCTGTCCACAGAAAGCAGGACAAATACAATCTGACCAATTACCACCCCAGATTACTCTCACCTTCCATGGCTTTGCTGATGATTGTCGTCGACAGTGCTATCAAGTGGCATTTTTAAAAAAAATTATTTTCATGGGATGTTGATGCCGGCAAGGTGAGCATTTGTTGCCCATCCCTAACTGCACTTGAACTGAGTGGCTTGCTAAGCCATTTCAGAGGGCAGTTAACAGTCAAATTGCTGTGGGTCTGGAGTCACATGTAGGCCAGATCAGATAAGGATGGCAGGTTTCCTTCCCTAAAGGACATTAGTGAACCAGATGGGTTTTTGCAACAATCAAGGATAGCTTCATAGTCACTGAGGCTATCTTTATATTCCAGATTTATTAACTGAATTCAAATTCCACCAGCTGCTGTCACCCCTCTCCTTACTCAGCAACAACCTGCTCACTGATGGTTAGTTTGGGTTCTGCCAGGGCCACTCAGCTCCTGACCTCATTACAGCCTTGGTCCAAACATGGACAAAACAGCTGAACACCAGAGGTGAGGTGAGAGTGACTGTCCTTGACATCACGGCAGCATTTGACCGAGTGTGACATCAAGAAGCCCTCGCAAAATTTATGTCAAAAGGAGTCAGAGAAATCTCTCCACTGGTTAGAGTCAAACCTAGCACAATGAGGGGAGTTCTTCGAGAGTGGACATTGGAGGCCCTCATGTGAAAGACATGGTTTCCATGAGACCGGTTGGCTCACAATGTGGTGAGCATCTGGGCAAGTAGATGAGAGATCCGTGGCACCTGCTTTGGGTGGTATCTGTCCCTTGATCTTGGAGTGTGGTGTGTCTGACCACAGGTCACCTATTGGTTTACATGGGCTGTATGTTTACTGTGAACATTAGAATATAAGATAGATTTTATAACTGTGCTATCACTACGAATCTGCATATATTTGTAAAGGTATGGCTGTGGGTGAAGGAGTAGTGTATTATAGTTCATTTTTTTGTTTAATAAATGTTTTATTCTTTTGTTAGAAGTTCATCAGCAGACTCCTGTGACTCTGTTTAGTACCTGTCCTCCACATTTCTGAACAAAAAATAAAAGTTGGGATCTATCAAGCCAGGTTCCACCCAGAGACCTGACTTGTCCAGTAGTAACATCCAGGTGAAATTGATCTGTGGTGATAGTGTAAAACTGGTGATAATGAATCAACAGCCAGTTTTACACCTAGCCTAATTTTCTTTTCAAAATAGGCTGAGCTGCTATTGTCTCTTTTGCATTATCTCTACAAACCAATTTCATCCTAGTGTTTCTATGTATTCTGCCCCATCTCTTGATAACTCCAATCACCTCTATTCTAATGGAAACAGTCTCAGTTTTTCAAATCATTCTTTATATTTGCATTTCCTCACACTAAGCAATAAACTAGTGAATCTGAGCTGTATCCTGAATTGCCTCAACACCCTTTATATTATGGATCCCAAAACTGCACACAGTACTCCAACTGTTACCTGACAATGATTTTACATAAATTCACCACAAGCTATGCGCTTCCTGTCGGGAAGGCCGTTGGGCGGGCCTTAATTGGCCCACCCACTCAAAATGGTGGCGGGCCCTGTTTCAGTGGCGGGGGTCGGTTGTCTGCCCACCGCCGAGCCAGTGGGGCCCGCCCACCATCCGAGTGCAAAATTCTGCCCAGTGTCACATGAGGGGGACATGTTAATAATGTTTTTCTTTCTCTATTTTTAAAGTTTTTTAAACATTCAGCTCTCTCCCTGAGACAGCATTTAGTCTCAGGGAGCAGTGCACTCTTTCGCGCGCATGCGCGAAAGAGTGCACTTTGACAGATGGGGAATCCCTCCCCACCCCTGCACAGGAAGCGCATAGCGCTTCCTGTCGGGCAGGCTGCTGGGCGGGCCTTAATTGGCCTGCCCACGTAAAATGGCAGCCGGCCCCGCTTCGGCGCTGGAGCTCGTCTGCCCGCCTGCCACCAAGCCGGTGGGGCCCGCCCACCTATCAAGGTCAAAATTCTGGCCTATGCTTTTAGTGCTATTTTACTTCAACAGGTCTGTTTTAATCTCCTTATAATCTTCCTGATCTGTAAATAATATATCCCAAAAATGTTGCCAATAGTTAGGGTTTAGAAGGTTTAATACTGTTTTTCCCTTAAACAGAAATTCTTGTAAGTGTACCTTTCTGCCTGATAATCCAGAAGTTTTTCTGTATTGTGCTCTGAGAACCACGTACCCAACATCCAAATATTACTGGCTAGAATCTTCTGCTCGGCATGCTGGGGACGGCCCCGCACACTGACATGTAAAATGACATGCGGTGACATTGGGCGTGCGTCCCGACGTCACCACGCATCATTCTGATCTTCCATTCAACAGGCGCGCACCAGAGTTGGCTGCATGTCCGCCAAACTGTCAAAGGCCTGTTAAGGCCATTAATAATCTAATTAAAGTAGTTGTCAGGGCTGCCCATCCAGCCTTTCCTCTGCACTTCTGTTTCTGGGGCTTCTTTGAGGTCATAATGCTTTGCTGAATTTTTTCTCAGTCTTCCAGCATTTTAGTTTGTCTCTGCATTTTCTGCAAGGTCTTGGGTTTTTCCAAAAGCTGCCACCATGTTGTAGGGTGTTGGTTACAGTTCGATAGGTCTGAAGAAGTCTTCATAGTCATACGTGAGTTAACTGTAAATCTTTATTAATTCTTAGAACTATTACAAAATATACAGTAAAGGGAAGAAGCTAGGAGCTGTCTCCAAGCTTGCTGGTACACATGGCTCTGTCCAACACTAGACTGACCCTGAGTGCAGGTCATGTGCTCTCTTACATCATTGTATGGGCGTTTCTGTACTCAGTCCCACATTAACCTTATATGTGCCAGACCCTTCTACAGTATTATGAGAAAAATGCAGCAACCAATTTTCACACAATCTTTCACAAGAGGCAATGTGATAATGACCAGATAATATGTTTTTTGTAACATCAATAAAGGGATAAATATTGATACCCTTCTTTGAAATAGTACAATGGGGTCTTCTACATCCACCCGAGAGGGCAGAAAGAGCCTTGCTTTAATGTCTCATCCAAGTGACAGCATCCTCCAACGGTACTGCACTAGAATCTCAACCTAGATTTTCATGTTCAACTCTTGGAGAGGGACTTGAACCCACAACTTTCTGATTCAGAAACGAGAGTTCTACCGACTGAGTCACAGCTAACACTTCTTGTTATTTCCAAGTTCCTGCGTTCCTACTTTAAATTATTTGGGCACCTGTGAGAAGAAGCAGCATTTGGTAGTTCTCAAATATTCACTTTCTCATATCAAATAGTATTGCACATAATTATTTGAAAAACAAAAAGGAGAATAGAATCACAGTATTGTCACATGTAGGAGGTGGCCATTGAGCCCATCGTGTCTGCACCAGTGCATTTCAACTTAGTGCCAATCTCCTGCCTTCTCCCCATAACCCTGCACATTGTAAAGAATACTACAACAAATAAAGTACTTGATGCATAAACATAATTAGAGTCCATGGTATAGTAAAAGAAAATGCAATTTTGACTGCTGCTGTATGAAACAATTCATACAAATGAGGCATACAGGTTTGTTAGTTAATTGCATCAAGCTCTTCACAATGGCATAAAACAGTTTTTTTATGCAACATGTTGCCAAAATCAAAATGCTTATCTACAACTTAAACTAAGAAACTAATCTGCTTAAACACCATTTCAATGTTGAACCAAGGAAACAAGTAATAGATCTTGTTGTAGAAATGTTCCACACACCGAGACGGGGAACATCGGAATGTCAGCATTTTGACACGTTAAGCCACCAGGCTTGAATCGGTTGCAGGGGAGTGGTGGGAGTGATCCCAGTGAGCCTTAACCACATGAATAGAGGGTTGAACTTGTTATGTGGCCCAGGAGAGGTTTTCCAGTTCTTCCAAACCCCATCAAAAAAAGTGAAACTTTCCCAAGTCATGTTTAAAACAGTCTCTGGTGGTCCCTTTCAGAGCTAAAATAAAAACAGAAAATGCTGGAAAAACTCAGCAGGTCTGACAGCATCTGTGGAGAGAGAAATAGAGTTAACGTTTTGAATCATTATGACCCTTCTTCAGAGCTGCTGGTTGGGCTGCTCAAGATCTAAGAAAACTGGGCGAAGCATACGCAGAGCATACGAGTAAGGAACAGGATTAGGCCATTCGGCCCCTCGAGCCTGCTCCAATAATAATAATCATGGCTGATTTAATAAGATCATGGCTGATCTGATAGTAACCTCAAATCTGCATCCCGCCTACCCCGATAACCTATCACCCCCTTACTTACAAAGAATCTATCCACCTCTGCCTTAAAAATATTCAAAGACTGTTTCCACTGCCTTTTCAAGAGAGCTCCAAAGATTCACAACCCACAGAAAAAATTTCGCCTCATCTCCATTTTAAATGGGTGACACCTTATTTTTAAACAGTGACCCCTAGTTCTAGACTCTCCCACAAGAGGAAACATCCTCTCCACATCCACCTTGTCAGGGCCGCTCAGGATCTTATGTTTCAATTGAGTCGCCTCTTGCTCTTCTAAACTCCTGCAGATACAAGCCAACCTTTCCTCATAAGACAACCTTCCCATTCCAGGTATTAGTCTGGTAAACCTTCTTTGAACTGCTTCCAACGCATTCACATCCTTCCTTAAATAAGGTGACCAATACTGTACACAGCATTACAGATGTGGTCTCACTAGTGCTCTGTATAACTGAAGCAAAACCTCCCTACTTTTGTATTCAATTCCCCTTGCAATAAATGATAACATTTTACTACCTTTCCGAATTACTTGTTGTACCTGCATACTAACCTTTTGCAATTCATCTAGACACCTAGATCCCTCTGCATCACTCCATTTAGATAATATGTTTTTTTTTTTTTACTCTTCCTACCAAAATGGACAATTTCACATTCTCCCACATTATGCTCCATCTGCCAGATCTTTGCCCACTCACTTAACCTATCTATATCTTTTTGTAGCCTCCTTATGTCCTCTTCACAAGTTACTTTCCTACCTATCTGTGTCATCAGAGAATTTGGCAACCATCCCATCCATCCCTTCATCCAAGTCATTTATATAAATTGTAAACAGTTGAGGTCCCAGCACAGATCCCTGTGGCACACGACTCGTTAAATCTTGCAAACCTAAAAAAATACACATTTATGCCTACTCTCTGCTTCCTTTTAGCCAGCCAATTTTCTGTCCATGCCAATATGTTACTCCCAAACCATGATATTTTATTTTCCACAATAACCTTTGATGTGGCACTTTATCAAATGCCTTCTGGAAATCTTAGGTACAGTACATCCACCAGTTCCCCTTTATCCACAGCACATGTTACTTCCTCAAAGAGCTCCAATAAGTTGGTTAAATATGATTTCCCTTTCACAAAACCATGTCGACTCTGCCTTAGTTTAAAACCCTCTCTACTTCCCTAGTTATGCAGTTGGAAGAACATTGGTCCCAGCACAGTTCAGGTGTAGACTGTCCCAATGGTATATATCTCACTTTCCCCAGTATTGGTGCCAGTGCCCCACGAACCGGAATCCACTTCCCCCACACGAGGCTTTGAGCCAAGCATTTATCTCCCTAATCTGATTTGTCCTACACTAATTTGCAAGTGGCTCAGGTAATAATCCAGAGATTATGACCTTTGAGGTTCTGCTTCTTAATTTGGTGCCAAGCTCCATATAGTGACTGCCAAACTCCTTATAGTGACGATGCAGAACCTCATTCTTTGTCCTGCCTATGTTGATGGTACCAACATGGACCACAACAACTGGGTCCTCCCCCTCTCACTGCAAGTTTCTATCCATTCCCAACCAGATGTCCTGAACCCTGGCACCGGGCAGGCAACACAGCCGTCTGGACTCACACCCGTGGCTGCAGAGAACTGTGTCAATCCCACGGACTATACTGCCCCTTACTACCACTACATCCCTTGCACTTTTGCCCACTTGAATGGCTTCCTGCGCTATGGTACCATGGCCAGTTAGCTCATCCACCCTGCAGCCCCCACTCTCAGCTAAACAAATTGAAAAAACCTCAAACATGTTGGACAATTTCAAGGGCCAAGACTCCTGCACTCCTGCCTTCTGGAGCCCCTTACCTGCCTCACTTGCAGTCACACCCTCCTGTCCCTGACCACTGACTAAATCAGAAGACTTTATCCTCAGGGCTGTGACCGCCTCCTGGAATAAAGCGTCCAGGTAACTTTCCCCCTCCCTGATATGCCACAGTGTCTGCAGCTTAGCCTCCAGCTCAATAACTCAGAGCCGAATTCCTGTAGCCACAAACACTTACTGCAGATGTGTTTGCCCTGGATCACACCAGAAGCTGCCACATCCTGCAATCGCAGCACACACATCACCTGCCCTGCCATCTCCAGTGTGTGTTAATTAATTAGTAATTGTTAAGTAATTATTAACAAAACCTACACCTCCCAATAAGTTTTGGCACCGCCAGCAAACTTTACAATACTGATAAAACAATACAGTACTTACAATGCTGATAAAAGTAATAATGCCAGTTACTGGTTTACCTGCTCCTTCTGCTGCACCAAATGGAAATCAAATACTGGAGGCTGAAAAAGAGTAAAAAAAAAACACCACCTCCCCACCCTTCACTGAACTTCCCACTCAGCACATTTTACTTCTTGCAATAAACCTCAGCTAAAGCACCTCTTTCCCTCTATGCACCAATTCCCACTTTGAACTAAACTCCCAAATATGCTCACAGTCTCCATCTCACCTGGGCTAAAGTCTTCTCTCACTGACCATACACCTCTTCTTGACCATGCAAGTTAAAAGTCCCTTTCTTATACAGAGCTGCAATGAGTTACTCTCTAGCTTCGCTTCTTGCTACAGAAATCAACACCTATTCAGGCAGCTATTCAGGCAAGGGCTTTCAGGTGGTTGGCAGTTAACTACCACTAAAGCAGTTGCCCATTTAACTAGACTATTTAACTTACTTAAAGGCTGCTAGTTCTAGGTCAGAATCTGACTCTTACTCTAAAATTGAGCTTGAAAAAGATTTACCAGTTGAATTCCCACTTTGAACCAAATTCCCAAATATACCCACTTAGTCTCGGTCTCACGCAGGCAAATGTATCCCCTCACTGACAGTGTGCCTCTTTTTAAATTCAAATTCCACCAGCTGCCATAGTGGGATTTGAACCCATGTCGCACAGAGCTTTAGCCTGGGCCTCTGGATTATTAGTCCAATGACATAACCACTACGCCACCCATTTGTTCCCAAAAACTTCAACCTGCATAGGACCCTAATTTGCATATTTAAACCTTTTTTTGCCTGTTTTAGGTGGGTGAGCCGCTTGCCATTTACAGGCCTGACTAAAAGTTAGATTAGGATGGGTGTTGAATGCCCAAGGCACACCCTAGCGCCGTCATTTTTAATTACTATTATGTTCCATCCATTTTTTAGACACGAGTTATAAAGTTAAAAATTTCCTGCTGGATCCACTTTGCTTTTAGAGACAGGAGTATGCTGAGTGTATATCAAGGCTATACCCATTTTGTTTTGTGGATAAATTATTACTGTTCTGCCCACCTATGTTGACATATTATGGACCATTCTAATTTTATTGACGAATGGTCAACATAAACAGACAATATGTACATTTGGAAATATCATCCAGGGCAGGAGTAGACCATTCCTCATGCCCCTTTCAACTGATTATGGCTGATCTGTACCTCAACTCCATTTACCCACCTTTAATCTCATGATCAAAGGAAAATTTAGTGATCTCAGTCACTAAAATTTCAATTGGCCTAACAATCCACACCTTTTTTGGGAGAAAATTTCAGATTTCCACTACCACTGTGAAAAAAGTACGTTTGATTTCACTTCTAAATGGCTCAGCTATACTTTTATTGTTCTGGGTTCCCTCATCAAAGGAAAGGGTTTCTATGTAATTGTCCTACAGAATTCCCTTAATCATTTTGCAGAAGAGCTTAAAATGTAAGGTCACTCACTGATTCCAAAAAAAGCAAACTTGAGTATTTTGTTAATGATGAAAAATAAATGGATTTGGGTGCCTGTGTGTATAAATCACTAAAAGCTAGTGCAACAGGTACAAAGGGTAATCAAAAAGACTAATGGAATGTGGGTCTTTATCTCAAGTAGACTGCAATTCAAAAGTGAGGAAATGATGTTTAATGGCATACACAGCATTGACCAGGTGCATCTGGAGTACTTTGTCCAGTTCTGGGCACCGAACCTCAAAGGATATACTGGCCTTGTAGGGGGTTCAGTGCAGATTCACCACAACTTAAAATTACCTTGATTTATATTTTCTCAAGTTTAGAATATTGAGGAATGATCTAATTTTAGTTAGGTAGAAGCAAAGGATATCGAACAAATGCAGGTAAATGGAGTTGAGGTAAAGGTCAGCAATGATCTAATTGAATGGCAGAACACCATCAAGGAGCAGAATCACAGAGTCACACGGGGCAGAAGAGGCCCTTCAGCCCATCGAGTCTGCACCGACAAGTGAAAAACACCTGACCTACCTATATAATCCCATCTACCAGCACTTGGCCCATAGCCTTGAATGTTATGACATGCCAAGTGCTCATCCATGTACTTTTTAAAGGATGTGAGGCAACCCGCCTCCACCACCCTCCCAGGCAGCGCATTCCAGACCGTCACCACCCTCTGGGTAAAAAAGTTTTTCCTCACATCCCCACTAAACCTCCTGCCCCTCACCTCGAACTTGTGTCCCCTCATGACTGACCCTTCAACTAAGGGAAGCAGCTGCTCCCTATCCACTCTGTACATGCCCCTCATAATCTTGTACACCTCGATCAGGTTGCCACTCAGTCTTCTCTGCTCCAACAAAAACAACCCAAGTCTATCCAACCTCTCTTCATAATTTAAATGTTTCATCCCAGGCAACAACCTGGTGAATCTCCTCTGCACCCCCTACAGTGCAATCACATCCTTCCTATAATTTGGCGACCAGAACTGCACACAGTACTCCAGCTGTGGCCTCACCAAGGTTCTATACAACTCCAACATGACCTCCCTACTTTTGTAATCTATGCCTCGATTGATAAAGGCAAGTGTCCCATATGCCTTTTTCACCACCCCACTAACATGCCCCTCCGCCTTCAGAGATCTATGGACACACACGCCAAGGTCCTTCTGTTCCTCGGAACTTCCTAGTGTCATGCTGTTCATTGAATACTTCCATGTCAAATTACTCCTTCCAAAGTGCATCACACTTTTCAGGGTTAAATTCCATCTGCCACTTATCTACCCATTTGATCATCCCGTCTTTATCTTCCTGTAGCCCAAGACACTCAACTTCACTGTTAACCATCCGGCCAATCTTTGTGTCATCCGCAAACTTACTAATCCTACCCCCCACATAGTCATCTATGTCGTTTATATAAATGACGAATAAAACGGGACCCAGCACAGATCCTTGTGGTACGCCACTGGACACTGGCTTCCAGTCACTAAAGCAGCCTTCTGTCATCACCCTCTGTCTCCTGCAACTAAGCTAATTATTGAATCCACCTTATCAAATTACCCTGTATCCCATGTGCATTTGCCTTTTTTTAATAAGTCTCCCATGTGGGACCTTGTCAGAGGCTTTGCTGAAATCCATATAAACTACATCAACTACCCTCATTGACACACTTGGTCACCTCCTCAAAAAATTCAATCAAATTTATTAGGCATGACCTCCCTCTGACAAAGCCATGCTGACTATCCCTGATCAAACCTTGTCTCTCCAAGTGGTGATAGATTCTCTCCTTCAGAATTTTCTCAAATAGATTTCCTACCGCTGAAGTGAGACTCTCTAGTCTGTAGTTCCCTGGCTTATTTCTACAACCTTTCTTAAATAGCGGAACCAAATCAGCTGTTCTCCAGTCCTCTGGCACCTCCCCCGTGGCCAGAGAGGAATTCAAAATTTGGGTCAGAGCCCCTGCGATCTCCTCCCTTGCCTCCCTCTACCGTCTAGGACACAAATCATCCGGACTTGGAGGTCTGTCCACTTTTAAGCCTGCCAACACCTCCAATACCTTGTCACTCCCTATATCAATTTGCTCAAGAACCTCACAGTCTCTCTCCCCGAGTTCGACACCTTCATCCTCATTCTCTTGGGTGAAGACGGATGTGAAGTATTCATTCAACACTCTACCGTTGTCCTCTGGCTCCACCCATAGATTGCCCCCTTGGTCCCTAATGGGCCCTACTCTTTCCCTGGTTATCCTCTTCCCATTGATATACTTGTAGAATATCTTGGGATTTTGCCTACTTTTACCAGCCAGAGTTTTCTCATATCACCTCTTTGCTCTCCGAATTGCTTTCTTAAGCTCCACCCTGCACTTTTTGTATTCTACTAATGCCTCCGCTGATTTCCGCCCCCCCCCCCCGTACCTGCTAAAAGCCTCTCTTTTCCTTCTCATCGTATCCTGAATATCTCAGGTCATCCATGGTTCTCTGGGCTTGTTACTGCTTCCTATCACCTTAGAGGGAACATGTTGAGCCTGTACCCTCCCCATTTCCTTTTTGAACGCCCCCCCCACTGCTCTTCTGTAGATTTCCCCACCAGTAGCTGTTCCCAGTCTACCTTGGCCAGATCCTGCCTATTTTACTCCCCCAATCCAAAACATGCTCCATCTGCCAAAGCTTTGACCACTCACTTAGTCTATGTCTCTTCGTAGTGTTATGCTTCCATCTACAAAAATCTTAGTATAACAACATAAATTTTAAAGAGGTTTTTTTTTGTAAATAAAATTTCTAAGTTATGTACTTAAAATGTATTTTTTTTTACTTAAAAACAATTTAGATTTGATTTTCATGTACAATACTTGTTCTTTTTGGAGTTGTATTTGTAACTTAACTAAATACTTAGCTGTTTCTTCCATTTCCTTTGATGGTCCTAATTTAATGCACACAAAGATAAGGGCCAGTTGGCATAAGTGACAATAAAATAAGGACTTTGCACTGAATTTTATTCAAACCAACCTACTTGCAGAGAGGGTGGATGCAGGCAGAAGGTGAGGAACCCTATCACTACAGCTTCAGGCTCTGCTTTGCCTGCCTGGTAACTCAGCTACGGCATTAGCATCCCACTTTCAGGTTTCCGAACCAATCACAGATGCAATGGTGACCCACACCGGTCAATGGAAAGATTTAGTTTGTTACCATTATGAGGTTTAAAAGATTATTATTTTTTGGGACTGTCTTTAATTTAAGATAAAATGAAGGGGATCGTGTAACCTGTTCTGCAGTCTGCCTGACAGTAAGCCTGGGTAGTTTGGTTGTTTGAGATCAAAGGAAGGCTTAGATTGTTTTCCTGAGAAGGTGTGAGGTGTTTATGCTTGGAGACAATGGCAGCAACAGTGTCTGGGTTTACGATGCATAGACTGAGTCTCCTGAAGTCCCAGAAAGGTGCTGTTGGCTATTGGGTTGCAAATAGTTGCACTGTAAACTGTTCATTTACTTACAAAATAAAAGGGTGTAGGGATTAAGGATAGCTAATTAGCATCTCTACCTGTATGCAAGAAAGATAGCAGAGGAAGCCATTTTTTAAAATCAGATTACGGGCGTTCTTACAAATCACTGAATATCACAGACAGACAGACAGCAGAAGTTCTGTGTTGTCAGCAGACAGGAGAGGCTGCTTGACTTTGCAATTTACCACAGCCGGATATGAGAGGAATACAGTTTCTAGTCAAAGAAATGCATCCTGCAGCCTTCTACAGATTCCAGGAGATTTGTTCTGACATGGTCGGGGGAAGAATCACCAGGATAGACTTACTGTTGGTTACTGTTGGCGGGGGATTTAAGAAACTATCTGGAAACTGAGGAGAAATGCCTGGAGGTGGTCACTCGAAGTTACTGCTTAGCAAAACGGGGATATGGGAACCTGCTTGAAGCAACTGTGGATTATTTGCTGTGTTATGATTCCAGTTGATGTTAATACTGGACGTCAGATCCCAGAGTGAAGCTTGGTGTGGTAGATTCTAACTTTCTTTTTTTTTAAGAAACCGTGGAGGTCAGTTATTGAACACATTTACAAGAGTCTGCTAGTATACTGTTAACACAAAGAATAAAACATTTATTAAGAAAAATGAACTGTATTACACCAGACAAAAAGCTTGAAAGGATTTCAATACAGACACTAGAAAATGATTCAAACTCACACTGTTCCTTTTATCCCAGCAACCCTTACATACAAAACCCCAATGAAAAGTTACCAATGTCTCAACACCAAGGTTTCTTGGGTTAGCTCAGTTTCAAACAATTTTCTTCCAGCCAACTTCTGAGCATTTACTAGATGCTTTTCTGATATCTCTCCAAGACATCCAAAAACCATAATCTGAACTCACTATTACTTCAACTTCAGTGCAAACGCACGAGTTTCCTAAACTCAGCTCCCCAGCAGACTTGCAGAACTTGGAGCGATTAGACCCGCCTGCCCTCTGGTATACGCACACTAAATGACCACCTTTCTGCATTTCCTTGTCTCTCAGTGATTCTTCTCAGTGATCTCAGGACCTCAGATCTCAGTGACTCAGCTGAACCCCTGTCGCTAGGCAACAAACACAGCTTTTCCTACTTTATGGCCTGAATCTTCCATTCGGCGTGTGGGGGCGGGCCCCGCACGCCAATGCGTAAAATGACGCACAGTGACGTCGGGTGTGCATCCCGACATCACTGCGCATCATTCTGATCTTCAGTTTGGCGGGCACACACCGGAGTTGGCTGCTCACCCACTGAACTGTCAAAGGCCTGTTGAGGCCATTAACGACCTAATTGAACTGATTGTCTGGGCTGCCCGTCCAACCTTAAGGTTGGCGGGAAGGCGAAGAGCCCAGGTGGCCTTTGCATTTCTCATGAAACCTCATCCACGAGTGGGATGAGGTTTCATGAAGGCTTTATAAATTAAATGAAAAATGATATTAAAATACATAGACATGTCCCAGCTCATGTGACACTGTCACATGAGGAGACATGTCTGAATAATTTTAATTCTTTTTTCAATTTTTCAAGTTAAATTAATCTCCCTGAGGCATCTCTGTGCCTCAGGGAGATTTCTGCGCCCTCTCATGCGCACGCGCGAAAGAGCGCAAGCTGCGACTCTCCATCCTCCCCCCGCCCACACAGGTAGCGCTGAGTGCTTCCGGGTGCGCATCACAGGCGTTAACAGGCCCGCCCAAGCAAAATGGCGGCATGCTGCCAATCGCGGGCTGCAATCGGCTCAGTGCCCGCTCCCAAACTGCCCACCTGACAGGGAGAAAATTCTCACCTATATTTTCTTAAATTACACTAAACTACTGACCCCTTGGTAACCCATCTCTTCACTTCAAGATTTGTAAAACCTCATTAAAAATGCACATTTACAAACAGAACCCCAGACTTCCCGACACCCTACTCACAAAAGCCTCTAGTGAAACTAAAACCAGGTTTCACCTTTCTTAACACCCAAATACAAAATATAAATTAAACTTAAAAGCTATACATTATTCCTAACAGTTATAAGGACTGCAATTCCGTGGATAGTGTGTTAAGTATAAAAGGGGAATGTTCCTTTCTGTAGTTTAAGGTATGTTGCCTACAAAAATAGTGTTTAGTCAAGAGTGTTTTAGACATTTATTACAGTAAAAGTTTTAAAACATGAAATCTTGATGTTATTCTTTCAGCTTTTGACCAGAAGTTCAAATTTCTTATTAAAGTTATAGGTCTCTACAGGGATCATAAGTTAAAGGAACCCCAGCAGGGGTTGGAATGACTGCATCCTACACTGGTTCTGTAGGCTTCAGGAAGGGAAAGGATGTGAGCAAGGCATGGGAAGACTGCCCCCAGTTTGCTGACTTCTCTGGAGGTGATGCTGGAGATTGAGTGAGACTGCAGAGGTTCCCATGGATGGGAGGAAGGCTCAGCTTCTCAAACCATGCAGGCATGGATGGAAATGGCCGACAAAATAAGCATCAGGAATGTGGTCCCTCAAACCTAGATACAGATGCCGCAGAAATGTCAATGACCTCCCACTGTCAGTTGCCAACACACTCACTCGGACGTCCCCAGCATTTTCCTGCACAACACTCCCCAGACCAACACAACTTGCAGATTCACTCCTTTGTCTTTCTCCCCAACAGGCTAATTCCACTTTGATATTGATGAAGCCTGTCAGACAACGAGGCTCTCACATTAGATGCGGTTGCTGGATTACGTCAGGTACAGGGAGTCATAGACTGCACATGTGACAATTGTCAATTGTTAATTCATTCCAAAGCCAGTTGGTGAAGTAGGAAACTAGGTACAAATCTTTTAATTAATACTAGATTGATTTACAGAATGCAACATTACAAATGTCTGCCTCTTCCCTAACCAACACCTAGTGTCCTAAATGTCTTTCTTTATATGCTCTTTTTAAAACTAAATTAACAAACACAAACTAATTAACTAAAGTGGCACTGTAACAAAAAGCCAAGTTTTCAAAGGAAACTTTAAAAATTAAAATGTCATTACCATAATGCACTCCAGCCCCTGCAACGCTCACCAGCTACCAGAGGCCTCCAATGTACCAGCGAACACTGCATGGTTCCCTCTCCAGGGACACTCAAGCGCGAACGTAGCTGGGGACAGTTAGGTCTAACAACCCCTCCACAGCCCGCTGCCCGGACCTGTTAAGTGACCACCTTGGCCACATCCTCTGGTCTGCCCACACACCCCACACCGGGTGACCAAAGATCAGGAGCGTAGGGTTGAAGTGCAACTAAATTTTGTGCAGGTCTCTCTTTATATATGCTGAGATACCTAATCAATGCCCTCAACCTGTATATCCTTAACCTTAATAATACAATTAACTATACCATTAACAGATTCTTCTTTTCTGTCTAAATCAAAAAATGTATCACACAAACAATATTTCAAAACAAATCGAACAATAGAGAAAAAGAAAAAAATAATTTCCCATCTTCTGTACACCACAGCATAATACATGACATCCCTTTTCAGGGCCTTCAATAGTCTCTTTGTGCAAGCATTCCTTTTTGAAAAGCAATCTGACAATTGATGATGTGTGTCCACCCATTTTATCTTGGAGATATCTTTCTTTCCTAGCATCACTTTTACACTGGTAAGGTCAATTCTTAACCTTATCTCAGTCACACTCTTTGTCCAATGTACGTTCTCCTATAGGAAACGGTTATCTATTAGCATTCAGTGTTTCCACAGCTAAAGCGCTTTTACTCACCCTTTTTATTTTTTAGATTCACAGGCCAAGGGACAATATTTTCCATTTTCATCTACCAAGTCTCCTCTCCTATCCCTTTCTGGACTACTGCTACAGGGTCTCTCCCTTCCATGATCAGAGCTTCTGTCACCAGTACGTGATTGTTTCCTAGTGCAAGAGTCATTTCCAGATCCATTAGGAGAACTCACACTGCGTTTTCTTGATTTTAATTGTTTCATCCTATTTTTCCATCCACAGATCTTGCCGCTTGTCCATCATCTTGGACATTTAGCCAATGTTTGAGTTTGCCGGTAGCTTTCCCTGCTCTCCCAAAAATAATTGCATTCCTCCATTCACTGCACCCTTCTGGTATGTACATCACCAGAGTACCAACTTTAGGTAGTTGTCCTTTGGATTCTACCTCTGTGTTGTCATCCTCGAACCAACCAGAACTTTCACACTCCCCGACCTTAATTTGATCCTTACTTGATTCACATTTTAGCCAATCTGTTCATTGTTGAGGTGCAACCACCATCTAACACAGCACAATTAAATAAATCCCCAACTAGTACACTCATTACCGGATAAAAGCTTCTCAAGACCAGTGTATTTCCCCCAGGTTGATCAAAATCATCTTCAACTACCGAAATTTGTGTAGCGTCACTTCAGAAACTTTGCTGTTCCACTCGGGCTATTCATCACACTGATATTTTGAGTCACATGTGAAACACCCGTTAACAGCTCCCCGGGCATTTCTGGGGATCATTCTTCTATTATTACTACTCCAATCCTGTCATCTGCCAGATCTGCTAAAAAATGCCTTCATCCTTATTTCTTTTGTTTATAACTCTTATTTTCTACTGATGCGTGCATCCTATATCTCAAAAGGCCACAGTCAATCATTGAGTTCTCCATCCTTTGTGACACTGCAGAATTTCCCATTTGCACCAAAGCTGCTAGAAATGACTGCTTCCCCAGGAAATTTTTTAAAAGCAGTAGACATCTGAGTCAAAATGGTATATTTTTCTGAGAACCGAACACAAGTTAAGACCAGGAGCCTATCCATGTGTGACACTTAAGCACAATCCAGTAATTTAAATGCAAGCACTGAATTAAATTTCTGCAATCTTTGATGCAGTCTGTTAAAGTCCATTATATATTCCTCTATGGAATGACTGTTAGTCTTTCAAATCTATCAAAGTCTGACCATGCCTCATTGGCAATTAATAGATCTTTCTTGTAAATTTCATGCATTAAGTTTAATAGAAGACCTAAACCTTCATCGGTATCCAACTGCCCAGCATCTGGGTCACAAAATAATTTGCTTCTGATTTTACTTTTGTTAGGAAGCGACAGTGCCAAGGCCATTCCTTTTTTTTTCTTCTTTGGTAAGGACAAAACCTGTGTCCACATATACACATCATTTTTCCACCGGTCACAGGGTTCAGCTTCAGTGAGTAATCATGTCCTCACAATTTACATTTGCTTTCAGCCATTCTTTACAAAAGTAACTCAGATTGCAATCTTCTGTCTGAAAAAAAATCTAAGTTTCCAATCTTCACCTTTAGGCAATGATTCTCTGCTACCATGTAAATTCAAATTGTAAAGCCAGTTGAAGTAGAAAATTGGACGCCAATCTTTTACTTAATATAGATTTGTTTACAGGATGCAACCTTATAAATGTCTGCCTCTTTCTTAACAGCGCCCATATGGGCTTTATACTCTTGGGTGCCAATAAAAATAAACAAATGGGCAAATTAACTAATTAACTGACAGTTCCTTAAAGGGACACTGTAACAGGCAAATCAGATTAAAATGTCGATGTGGGGACTGATGATGCACTCCAGTGCATGTTGAGACCTTCTGCAACCAGTGGGCATCAGTGTACCAGCGGACATCACGTGCTCCCTCTTCAGGTATACCCGGCCACAGAAGAAAAGCAGACAGTTGGGCCAGATGGCACCCTTTATCACCCGCTGCCTGGACCTGTTAATGGCCACCTTGGCAAGGCCCAGGAGCAGGCTTACCAAGAGGCCCTCCTCCATCCTCGATCCCTCCACACCAGGTGACCAAAGATCAGGAGTGTGGAGCTGAAGTGCAACCAAAATTTGAGCAGCCCCTTCAAATAATAGAAGACACCTTACATACACATGGAACATGGGCTCTTCAAGGCCGCAGAAAATACAGGCGGCCTGGGAGTCCATGAACCATCTTAGCCTCCTATTGCATCAATTGCTGTGTGCAACATGCTCCACACCAAATCCTCGATGGTAAAGGGGAGGACTCTCACATACAGAGCCCTCCACTGTAGGGGCCCCTGCCACCTCCAAATGGTAGGACAGAATACCAGTGTGCCCGGACGGTTGATGACAACAGAAAATAGGGGCTTTATATGCTTTTTTGAGAAAAACCAATAATCAGTCAAATAAATTCACTATTAAGAGGGGTGACAGCCCCTGATGGGGCAATGTAACAACAATAAAGCTTTAAAAGGAAACTTAGCTCACTAAATTAAAATGGTGTTCCCAGGGCTGATGATGCACTCCACCCCGCAGTGCCCATTCACTGAAGGCCTCAAGCGTACCAGTGGACACTGCGTACGCCCTCTCCAGGGACATCCAGCTACAAACATAGAGGGGCAGACTGTCGGGCGAGACGACCCCCTTGACTGCCTGCTGCTTGGACCATGAACCATCTTAACCTACGATTGCACGGGACTGCTGCATGCAAAAACCTCTACGCCAGGTCTCCAATGGAAAAGGGGAGGACTCCCACGTAGACAGCCCTCCACTGGAGGCCCTCGCCAGTGCCGGACAGCGGGACAGAACACCACTGGATGTCCAGACGGTTGATGAGGGCAAGAAAGTGGAGGGTGTGCAGCAACAGCCTATACAGGAAACCCCTCTGCGCCGAAAGAAAAGACACTGAAGGAATTTCCACATGACGGCTCAAATTGTGGGTTCGCGGCTCCCAAGTGATGTGTCAGGGCGCAGAACCAACGTGAAATTCCATTTGAACAGGGGTCAGTTCAGGTGAGAAAATGTGCATGTCATCTTTGCACAGGTGCCAGGCTAATCTACTCTGTATTATTCCAATTTTAGTACATATGTGCTGCTGAAGCAAGCGCAATATGGGCTTTATATGCTCTTTTAAGAAAACTAATGATCAATAAAATAAACTAATGAAAGGGATATCAGCCTCTGATGTGGCACTTTAACAGAAATAAAACTTTAAAAGGAACCTTAGCTAAATAAATCAAAATGGTGTTTCCGGGCTGATGTTGCACTCCAGCCCCCACGGTGCCCACTGGTCGCGGAAGGCCTCAAGTGTTCCAGTGGACACTGCATGCTCCCTTTACAGGGATACCCAGCTGTGGACATAGCCATGGAAAAGGGGAAGACAGTCAGGCCAGACGACCCCTCAACCGCCTGCTGCCTGGACCCATTCATGGCCGGAGGAGCAGGCTTACAAGGAGGTTTTTCGCACCACCACCACCACCCCCTGCCCTGGGTGACCCTAGATCAGGAGCCTGGAGCTGAAGTGCAATCAAAATTTGAGGAGCAGCCCCTTCAGAGAGCAGAAAAGCCAGGTCCCCAATGAAAAACAGGAGGATTCCCACGGAGAGAGCCCACCACTGGGGGCCCCCACTACTGCTGGACAGCAGGACAGAACACCACGGTGTGTCTGGACGGTTGATGAGGGTGAGGAAGTGAAGAATATGCAGCAGTAACCCATACAGGAAACCTCTCTGCGCCAAATTAAAAGGCACGGGGGGAATTTCTGCAAGACAGTTTTCAGTCAAATCCTCCCAAATTTGTGGGGCCAGGGAACCAGTGTGAAATTTGCATGTCATCCTTACGCAAGGGTCTGCTAATCTTCTCTGTATCCCTCATATTTTAACATATGTGCTGCTGAAGTGAACACAATATGGGCGTTATTTTTGAATACATTTATTTTACAATTGCCATTTTCCCTCATTATTTACACAACATGACTCCATAGAACCTGGAAAGGAAATCTGTGGGTCAGGGTGTTTGTTTTGTGTAAGTAACGCACGATGTATCCCTGCTGCTTCCACACTTTAATAGTTCCTTCAAGATCCATTTTACCCTTAATCACAGCAAGTCGATAATCCGGGGGTCAGTGACGAGGTCATTTTTCATGAACATTTCCCGTACTTTATCTCGTTCCTGTTTCACTGTGATATCCAGGTTGAACTTCTGTATAGTGTTGGGCACCTCCTGGTACCAGGCCCGGTAAAGCTCCCACACCTCCCGCTTGGCTTCGTTCTGGTTCTGTGACAAAACCAGCTTCACCACCTTGATTGAACCCATCACATGGGCGCCTCCAGCTGCTGCCATCTTCACGCAAACTGGGAAAGCTAGGAAATTCCCATCTGCTGATTGGTCCTGGGCTTTACATCTTCTGTGGCAGAATATTTATGCTTTTACAGCAAATTTGCGCATGGGGTATTGCCACTCTTTCCTTTGCTGTTTCTTGGTATTCAAACTCTCTTCATATTTGCTTAGTTGACGCATGGCACGAATCTTCTTGGGTCGCAAATCCAAAGGCTTGTACTTCTTTCCCTTGTAGAATTTTCTCAAGTTCTCTTTTTGCATCGGATTGATGACAGTCAGAATTCTTGCAATGGACGTGCACACGACATGGATTTTAGAAAGCCTGGATGCAGCTCCTCCAGTTCACTTAGCAACATGGGGCTGGGAGAATTCAACATTGAAGTCATCCAGCTATTTCAGTAGCTCCTCCTTTTTCTTGCCATGCAGAACACACACCTTGATTTTTGCCATTTTCTTGGACAAGCGCAGGAAAAGAAAGTTAATTTCTCCAGCTACCGTTGTGGGATTTGAATCTATGTCTCTGGATCATTTATCCAGACCTCTGGATTACTAGTCCGGTAACATCACCACTATGCTACCATATACACTGATAAAAATGAGCGTTCAGTGCTAAAGTGTCCATATTCTAAATCGTCTTACAGTGTGACAGTAACAATTTAGGGATTGCAGCTGAACAGAGCAAGCAACATGCTTGCGTTAAGACAGTTAAATCTCATTGGTCAGTACGGGGATTGAACCCTTGACATTATTAGCAACTCACTCTAATCATCTGAGCTAACTGGACACCAAATTGAGACTTGAGACTTGAGTTTCAGGAGTAAGATTCGAGCACACAATCTTCTGACTCAGAGACAAGGGGCAGAATTTTCTGCCTGTCAGGCGGGGAGCCGATCCCTGCCGGAGAAGCGGGCCCCGCCACCATTTTACGTGGGCAGGCCAATTAAGGCCCGCCCAGCGTGACGTCCGGTGGGAAGCGCTATGCACTTTCTGTGCGGGCGGGGAGGGATTGCCCAAAAGCGAGAGTGCGCTCTTTCGCGCATGTGCATGAAAGAGCGCACATCTCCCTGAGGCAAAGTGCTGCCTCTGGGAGATCGCTTACACTGTTAAAAATATGAAAAATGGAAGAAAAAAAATTCCCTAACATGTCCCCCTCATGTGACAATGTGGATGGATGGTGGTTGTCACCATGAGATGGGACATGTTCATAATTTACATAATAAGCTTATTAAACTTTTAAAAACCCTACATGAAACCTCCTCCCGCCAGTGGATGAAGTTTCATGTATTTTCTATTGCCCGCCAGAACTCCTGGCCTGCCCGCCAACCTTAAGGTTGGACGGGCAGCTCCTTTAATTGTATAATTGATCCTGTCAATGGCCTCAATTGGCCATTGACAGGTCGGCGGGCTGGCAGCTGATTTTGCTGCGGGCCCGCCTTCCTGAAAATTTAAATGGGCCGGGATGACATCGGGGGTTCTGCCCGACGTCATCCTGCCTCATTTTACGTGTCGGTGAGCGGGCCCCGCCCCCTGCTCGCCGACGACAAAATTCTGCCCAAGAGCTGCTGGGCCACAGCAAACAAACTTCAAAAAACAAAGAGATGCTGATACCCGAGATCTTCAGTCTAACGCTCTCCCATCTGAGCTATTTCAGCTTTACATTTATGAAGTTATGTTTAAGGAGGGGGAAACCAGGATATGAACCAGGGACTTCTTGATCTGCAGTCAAATGTTCTATGACTGAGCTTTACCCCTGAAGATATTTAACCAATCAATACTCTCCACCTGTATGTCCTTAACTTTCATAAACCAATTAACATACCATGAACAGCAATCAAGGTGTCCTCAGATCAACCAGGGGACAGAAGGCAGCTGCTGTTGCTGCTGATACTGGCTTTGGCATTGCTCTGCTGGTTATGTTGTTGTTCTTCCACGTGTTGCTTATCAGAGGTCCATGTTATAGTTACATAAGATGCCCTTATGCTGCAGTTAAGGCTGACGGCAAGGAAGTGCAGAGCAAATTGGACAAAGTCCAAGATAGCTGAAATGACTTCCATAAAACTGGAAATCTCTTACAAAGCAGTGAAAGCACACTCTCAGAACAAGTCCTGTGAGCACTTGTTTTCACATCAAAGAGATAGGTGGCAAATTGGAGGAGTTGGGAGAGAATTCTAAAGTTCCACCCAGATGGCTGTAGGATGTGTTCCCATTGGTGGAACAGTGTTGGGATATAGAGAGACAGGAGTCAGAGGAATACGACACCAACCTGAACATGATGGGCTGAATGGTCTTCTTTGGTGCTCAGTAGCCATCCAGCCCAATCTCACTTTTCAGCTTTTGGTCTACCCTGTAGTTCACAGCATTTCAAGCATCTCAAGCATTTCCAGGCTTTTTAAACATTGAGGGTTTCTGCCTCTACCAGCCTTTCAAGCAATGAGTTCCAGATCCCCACCACCCTCTGGTGAAAATCCTTCCCTCGAATCACATCTAAACTTCCTACTTCTTATCTTAAATCAATTCCTCTTGGTTGTGGACCCTTCAACCAAGAGACATTGGGTCTTCCTATCCACATCCCTCAATTTTATACACTTCACTTTGGTTTCCTCTTAGCCTCCCTGTTCCAAAGGAAGCAACCCTAACTCATTCAATCATTATATAGTTACATAAACCAGATTACATGGCCAGGACTGCACACCGTCCTCCAGCTATGGCTTAACAAGTATAACATCTTATATGCTATGCCTCAGCAAATAACGGCAAGTATTCAGTGTTGCTCCTAGACTGCCCAACCATCAGAGATCCGTGGGCATGCGCTACTACATCCCTCTACAGTTCTCAGCACCTTGTCACTTATTGTGCATTCCCTTGCCTTGTTAACCTACCCCAAATGTATTACCTTGCGCTTCTCTGGATTGATCTCCATTTGCCACTGTTCCGCCCATCCCCAGCTTTCTTCTTAATTATCAAATACACATCCAATTTTTGTATTATCTGCAAACTTCTTAATCATACCTCCTACATTGACGTCTAATTGATACTGATATTATTATTGATATGTACAATAAAAAGCAAGGGACCTTGTACTGAACCTTGTGGAACCCCACTGGAAATAGCCTACTAATCACAAAAACACCCATCGACTACTATCCTTTGCTTCCTGCCTGGACCAATTTTGAATCAAACTTGCCACTTTGGGGAAGACATAGTGTAGCATTTCAGAATGGGACAGGATGTGTGCTGCAGACTTTTATGCATGTTTGATATGAGAATGAAAATCTATGATGGGGAATTTTGGTTTAATCTATTCTGGACTTGACAAAGGCAAATAAAGAGGTTTTAGCAGTGGTTGGACCGAATTGGGGTGGAAGTAAGCAATCCTTATATTTGAAGAGGATATTGGTTTGAGGATGAGCTCAGCTGACAAAAAAAGGTTGCAAACAACCTGATTTATCCTGCAATATTGGCTGGGGAGGTATATGAAATTAGATGCAAGGGGGATGGATGATGGTTGTCACCATGAACTACTAAATAACAAAAGACTTGTGGGTGCTCCCTGGCTGATGGATATTTTTGTAATCAGAAATCAACAGTATGTCAGGCAATACCTTTTTGTCTTGTGTCTGCATTTAGGTTAATGTGTGAAATCCAGGTAGCCAAATGGGTTCTACCTATAATACCTTGAACTATTGCAAAGCCTCCCAGCTAGAGCAAGTTCCAAGTTTTCAAGTCCTCCACAGGATGGTGATGAGGGTTTCCCCTTGGTTCATACAAATATGAACTGCAAACTGGTAAATCTGGCAAATTTTCCCTGTGAAGGTATAGAAGGTTCACACATACCGAAGCTTAATTCCATTGTGAATTTTACACAATCCAGCCATCCCAGTCAAGTCAAAAAACAGCAGATGGCATAGCTTGGACACTACTGCATGGTCTGGGAATGTGGATCATTGCATATTGATGGGAGAAATAAGAATGTCCAAGTGTCATTGAAAGAGGATTTTGTCCCTGCATATATTGGTCCTTTTCATCTAATTCATGCACCACTCCTATGAGATTTCTATCCTCCCTAATCTGTTAGTTGCAACTTGCTATGCTGCAGTAATTGCCCAGACTTCAGAAAGGCAGAACAAGGAAACAAAAGTACAGGGAAGATGAACAATGCATGAGAAATGCTTCCTGTCAAAAACTGCTGCAAACAGTAGAACACCAACCTCACTTTAAAAATTCATTCTAGAAAATCAGAGTAGTGCAGTGGATTATGCACTGACCTTTCATCTCTGGGACATATTGAAAACTAATCCAGACTGATCAAATGACTGTCTCCTATTTTGCTGGCTGCAAGGGTTTATTTTGAAATGTGTATTTGCAGTTTCAATTTCATTTCTAAAACACAAAGTTTTCCTTAATTTATCAAATATCTTATTCAGAGACATCACTTTGGATGGGAAATGGAAAGAAATGTTACAGGTAATCTAAGATTTGAGTTAGGACAGAATGGAGGGAGCTTTATCCTACATCTAACTGTGCAGTACCTGACCTCAGGTATCACAACACAGAAACAAGCATTTGGCCAACAAATCAATGCTGCTGTTTATGTTTCACACAAACATTCTCCCAAACTTTTTTATCTAACCCCATCAACATATCCTTCCATTCCTTTCTCCCTCATGCATTTATCCGGCTCCCCCGCTTCTACCAGTGATATTCTAACATTTCTCTGTGTAAAGACTATTTTATATTGATGGCTCCTAGTTCCAGTCTCACTCATAAATGGAAACATCTTTACATTAACCCTAGCAAACTCTTTCGAAACCTTCAAGGTTTCCATTGGGTCCCCCCTCAGCCTTCTCTTTCCTAGAGAAAAAAAGCCTCAGTCTGTTCAATATTTCCTGATAGGAAATAAACCCCAATTCTTAGTTTGTTTTTTTTTAATGGCCTTTTTAACCTGTATCACTACTTTTAATGATCCACATATCTATACCCCAGATTCTTCTGTTCCAAATGTGCACAGCCTCTTATTTTTCCAACCAAAATGTAACATCACACATAATTATATTGAAGTTCAAATGTCAGTTACACACCCATTCTGCAAGTTTATTAATGCCCTCCTGAATTTTGTCACAGTCCCCTATGGTATCATTCGCAAATTTTAAATTGTACTTGCAATTTCTGAATCCAAATCATTTAAGTTAATAGCAAACAACAGTAGTCCCAGCATGGATCCTTGTGGGCTACCACTTCTAGATAAAGAGTGCCTGTGCTACTTCTTCCCTGTGCTTGCTTCGGCAGCACATATACTAAAATTGGAACGATACAGAGAAGATTAGCATCGCCCCTGCGCAAGGATGACATGCAAATTCGTGAAGCATTCCATATTTGGTGTCAGCTGTGGCTCAGTTCATAGCACCCTCGCCTTTGAATCAGAGGGTTGTGGGTTCATGTCCCACTCCCGGAAAACCAAGAACTGTGATTGTACTCGAAAGAGTTGCAATCTGTGACTGTTGATAACTCGAAAGAGTTTCTTCCCTGCCTTCTTTTAACATGCATTGATACAATCTATCTAGGCTAGAGATTTTGTCCTCTTGAAGCTATAGGAAGATTGGCTTATTCCTGTTCCTTTCAGTCCCTCAAACCTGTTCCACTTCAATGAGATCATAGCTGAGTGTCAGTCATGGTTCAGTGATAGCACGTTTGCCTTGCTCTCAAGTCAGTAGGTTGTGAGTTCAAGTCCCAGACTTGAGCACAAAAATCAAAGCTGACACACCAATGCAGTCAAACATACCACCTTTTGGGTGAGATATTAAACAGAAGCCTATAGGATCGAAATCCCCTCCAACTGGAAAATTTATGAAACATAATTTCAAACCTACAGACATGTTTTGACCTCATGATTGGAGCTATAAATTTCAAAAAGATAAGCTGCAGTAAGGCGTTAATTTGGATATTTAGTGAAAACACAGTGACTCATCAAAAGGGTTTGGATATTGACTAACTCAATCAAGAAGTCTGATTACCCAATACATTGGCACAAAGGACATATCATCAATACAATACACTCAAGGGATTATTCAACCACCACAGACAGTAGTACTGGAATGGAATAGGATCATTCAAACCCTCATTAACTTTGGAGCCAGGTGCTGTTACTGTGCCACCTCAAACAGGAGGAGAATTGCTCATACAATGAGAACTGATAATATTCATCTGGGTACGTCTTCCATGGAAAACTCTGTATTGTTTCAATCCCAGCAGGAGCTGATGACATTTGTCTGGACTTTACGTGGAATCAACTAAATGGACAGTGGAACAATGTTTTGGCATATCTGAGTTAAATGGTCATAAAAGAAGAGCAGATCTGAAGGTTTTGGGCTGCAGTTGGAAGGAGAGTTGAGTTTGGTCACCTTGACTCAGGCCCACAGTCAAAACCGGACAGACCAGCCATCTTGGGGATTGTGGCCTGAATTTTTCCCACATCGGGTGGGCTTGGCAGGAGCGGTTGCAGAGGCAACCACCGCCCATAATCGGCTCCACACTGCTATTTTACGCGGGCGGGCCACTAAAGGCCTGCCCAGCATAATATGCAAGTGGTAACGCTCAGTGCTACCTGTGCGGGCGAAGAGAGGAGAGTCGGGGCCAGCACTCTTTCACGTATGGGCGCGAAAGAGCTCTTCAATCTCCTTGAGGCATGGAGCTGCCTCAGAGACATTGAAGCGCTTTTGAAAATAATAAATAAATCTATAAAAATTTAATGAAACATGTCCCCTCATGTGACTGTGTCACATGAGATGGGACATGTTTTTATTTTTCGGGAAAACGTTTTATTTAATTCAATAAAGCAATTGTGAATTATCAGAAGAAACTTGTCTTGCTGGTCATTCTGTTCAAGCCATACACTTGTGAATCTGCTGTCATGAAATGGAGTATGTGGAGGGTCTCTGAGGGAAAAGGAGAACCCCTACAAGCCCCATCTGCCCTCTTCGGTGGACAGTCTCCATCTCATCATATTGAAGTTAACCTTATCTAAATTTGAAGTCTTCCATTTTTCCCTTTCAAACACAACACTGAGCTTGATCATATCATGCGCACCGTTGGATGAATGTTCATGCATCGTTAGGATGTTAACTAAATCTGGAACATTCCCATTACAAAATCTAATATGGCCTATCCCCATGTTGCTTGAACACAAAAAATTCAATACCTTTTTGACAGGAGCTTGTCTGCTTAACCCAAGTTTCATGCAAGTTAAAACACTCCATTAAAATCACTCTGCCTTTGCTACATGATTGTCTACTCTCTACATTTATATATTCTAACACCTCATAACTTCCAACTGGGGACTCTACAGAACTGCTACCATAATTTTAAATCTTTTCCTAGTTCTTAATTCTACCCATCAACTTTGATTAGTTCATTAGTTATTTCTCCACTTTCTATCTTAAATGTCTTCACTTTTTTTTAATTTCTTCCTCATGTCCACCATGTTTGTTTCCCTGGTAAATACTGAGGGAAAGCAATAATTTGATGTATCTGCCATTTAACCATCATTACCTGAGAGTTTATTGTTTGCATTCCTTAGTGCCCCTATTCATATGTCTTTTGTTATTTGTATCTGTAGAATACCTTATTTCATTTTTTAATTCCTTGACACTTTAATTTTGTAGTTCATTTTTATATCACTTTTACTTATTTTCCTAAACTTTGTGTATTACCTTTTGTAGTCCTCACTTTTATAGCCAATTGCTGTGCATGACTTTTATTTTCAATTTACCCTTTCGTGATTCGTCAATGGTGTATCATTACTGGCTAGTTTGTTCTTGGCTGTTAATAGGATATATTTCTCCTGGATTCGATGATCGCCATTTTAAATGGTTCCCATTACCATTCTATTTCTTGATGCTGTATTGGGTATCTGAAATCTGAAGAGTTCTGTTCTTCAGCACTAGCATCATTCATGCTAGGCAAGTACAAAAATACCACCTAAGCAGGACAGGTCTGTTTATTAGTCATGTGCCCAGTTTATATGGGTGACACACTCAACTTGTATGGGTGAGGTGCATGGGGCAGGATTTTTCCACTATTGGGAAGAGAATTCTTTTAAAATAGTTTTTCATTATTAATGAGATATAACCATGCCTTTAGTGTGGCCTAATTTTCTCCCTGCAAATTGTGTATCACAAAATGCACTGCAAAATCATCATGTGAGTTTGGGCACTTCATTGCACAACCTACAAATACAACTCTAGAAAATAAACACTGCACATACTGCCATTACTCCACTGCTCTTAAGGTACAGTTTTATAAATGTACAGGGAATCTTCCTCTTCTTTCTCCCAAGGTAGTCAATCTGAAAAGGGAATTTCCTAATTGCATTAATGTTACGTTTTCCAGTGTTCAAACCAACAATCATTGTGAATCTGCCAAATTTCCTCAAATCAGAAGCTAGTGCTGCAGAACCTGAAATAAATTTTTGTAAAGCCTGTTCATGTACAACTCTCACATCCAGAAAACAATTTTTGTTTATCACAATTCTGATATGAAACTTAAGTTCCAAAGCATATTGTGCAATCCACAGCTCCATTCGGTTTTCCTTGTTTGAATTTTATGTTAAGGCACCTTATTGCAGTTACATTAGAAAAAAAGCAAAATTACTTCTAAATTCATAATTAGAGGGCACTCAATTTCTTTGGTAATTAATGAACTTGAGTACACGATACTTTCATTTTGCAGGTAAGAAACTACAGCACTTCTGTAATATGCAGTTATTAAAGTACCTTTTCATATCAACAACTGATTGTTTTCATTAATTTCCTCCCCTCTTACACATCTGAAGTAATCGAGCTGGAATACAGTTCCAAATGCATTTGACACTTTCTAGAAGCTCATCCAATGATTATTCCTTTATGTTAATGCATGCTGACAGATTATTCAACTCTCAGGGTTTTCATCACCAAGCCCAATCTGAATCTCTCATCTTCACCCACACCATCCATTTTCCAGAAAGGCAGCAAGTGTTCTAGCTATGTCACCATTAATAGCCAAGTGCAGCATCTTACCAGCACCCAGCCAATTTCAACCAACTCTGCATTGACAAGGAATTTAAGATAGGAAGCTATACTCTATGGCCTGATTTTTACCCTTGGCGGGTGTGCGCGATTGGCAGGCCCAGGAGCGGCTGGAAAATTAACGCTGACCGTGATCAGCCCCTGACCGCGATTGCACACTGGCTGGCCAATTAACATTAATCTGCAATTAAAAGTCTATAATGGTGACCATGAAACAATTGTCATGAAAACCCATCTGGTTCACTAATGCCCTTTATAGAAGGAAATCTGCTGTCCTTACCTGGACTGCCCTACATTGAACTCCAGACCAAAATGTGGTTGACTCTTAAAAGCCCTCTTAAATGGTCCGACAATCCACTCAGTTTTATAAATCCACTAAAAAGTCTAAAAGGAATTGAACTGGTCGGACCAGCCAGTATTGACCCAGGCATCAGTAACTACAACGACAAACTCAGCCCTATCAACCCTGCAAAATCCACCTAATGAACAACTGGGGGCTAGTCCCAAAATTGGGAGAGCTGTTTCACAGACGAGTCAAGCAACAGCCTGACATAGTCGTACTCACAGAAACATATTTTGCAGACAATGCCCCAGACACCATCCCTGAGTATGTCCTGTCCCACCAGCAGGACAGACTCCGGAGCCCATAAAGCCACATGGCATCAGGTCAAACATGGGCGAGGAAACCTCCTGCTGATTACCACGTACTGCCTCCCCCTCAGCTGACAAATCATACTCCGTCATGTTGAACACCATTTGGAGGAAGCACCAAGGGTGGCAAGGGTGCATAAAGTACTCTGAATGGAGGACTTCAATGTCCATCACCAAGAGTGGCTCGGTAGCAGCACCTCAGACCAAGCTGGCAGAGTCCTAAAGGACATAGCTGCTGTGGCAGATGGTGAGGGAGCCAACAAGAGGGAAAAAACATACTTGACCTCATCCTCATCAACCTGCTTGCCTCAGATGCATCTGTCCATGACAGTATCGGTACGAGTGACCACCGCACAGCCCTTATGGAGATGAAGTCCCATCTTCACATTGAGAATACCCTCCATTGTGTTGTTTGGCACTACCACTGTGCTATATGGGATAGAATTTGAACAGTTCTAGCAATTTCAGACTGGGCAACCACAAGGCGCTGTGGGCTATCAGCAGAATTGTACTCAACCACAATCTGTAATTTCATGGCCCGGCATGTTCACCACCATTACCACGAAGCCAGGGGTACCTGCACCACATGGACTGCAGCGGTTCAAGAAGGCAGTTCACCACCACCTTCTCAAGGGCAATTAGGGATGGGCAATAAATGATGACCTAGCCAGCGACACCCAGATCCCATGAATTAATAGAAAAACAAACAATCACATTTCCTCTGTTGCTAAAGCTGCCAAGGAGCTCAACAAGCGGCACTTGCTTAGCAATAACCTACTCACTGATGCCCAGTTTGTGTTCCACCAGGGCCACTCAGCTCCTGACCTCATTACAGCCTTGGTTCAAACATGGACAAAAAGAGCTGAACTCCCGAGGTGAGGTGAGAGTGACTGCCCTTGACATCAGGGCAGCATTTGACCAACAGTGGCATCAAGGAGCCCTAGCAAAACTGGAGTTAATGGGAATTAGGAGGAAAACTCTCCACTGGCTGGAGTCGTACCTAGCACAAAGGAAGATGGTTGTGGTTGTTGGAGGTCAGTCCTCTCAGCTCCAGGACATCACTGCAGGAGCTCCTTGAGGTAGTGTCCTCAGCCCAAGCATCTCCAGCTGCTTCATCAGTGACCTTCCTTCCATCAAAAGGTCAGAAGTGGGGATGCTTGCTGATGATTGCACAATGTTCAGCACCATTCGCAACTCATCAGATGCTGAAGCTGTCCCATGTCCAAACGCAGCAAGACCTAGACAATATCCAGGCTTAGGCTGACAAGTGGCAAGTAACATTCACACCAAACAATTGCCAAGCAATAACCATCTCCAACAAGAAAGAATCTAACCATTGCCCCTTGATGTTCAATGGCATTACCATTGCTGAATCCCCCACTAACAACATCCTGGGGATTACCACTGACCAGAAACTGAACTGGACTAGCTATATAAATACTGTGGCTATAAGAGCAGGTCAGGGGCTAGAAATCATGCAATGAGTAACTCACCTCCTGACTCCCAAAGCCTATCCACCATCTACAAGGCACAAGTTAGGGGTATGATGGAATACACCCCACTTGCCTGGATGAGTGCAGCTCCCACAACACTCAAGAAGCTTGACACTGTCCAGTACAAAGCAGTCCACTTGATTGGCATCAAATCTACAAACAGTCACTCCCTCCACCACCGACGCACAATAGCAGCAGTGTGTACATTCTATAAGATTGCTTTGCAGGAATTCACCAAGGCTCCTTTGACAGCACCTTCCAAACCCATGACCACTACCATCTGGAAGGACAAGGGCAGAAGATAGATGGGAACACCACCACCTAGAAGTTCCCCTCCTTGTCGCTCACCATCCTGACTTGGAAATATATTGCTGTTCCTTCACTGTTGCTGCGTCAAAATCCTGTAACTTCCTTCCTAAAAGCACTGTGGGTGTACCTACACCACATGGACTGCAGCGGTTCAAGGAGGCAGCTCACCACCACCTTCTCAAGGTCAACTAGGGATAGGCAATAAATGCTGGCCCAGACAGCGAAGCACACATCCCATGAATGAATAAAAAAAACACATCTGAATTCAAAGCAAAAACCTTCCCCACCCACCAACAACACTTAACCCTCCTGTATTTAAAGGTAGATCTTCCAAAACTTTTATCTTGTTCAAGGGTGCATGAAAAGAAAAAAAATCTTAGAAGTGATATTTATTTCAATGCTAGCCTTCAACCCTCTCACTATTGAAGTGTTTCTGGGTTTTTTCATATTTTATCATCTCCAGCGCACCTCCGGACATTCCTTTCTTAATAAATAGAAAGAGTCAAGACATATTTTAAGGGTCAAGGATCGTAGGTTTCAACAACTCTTGGATATCAACACCCTCCAGATCCTTTGTATTCTTCACTTTTCCATGACGCCCATTCTTCCTTCCAATCTGACCCTTTGCAGTGTTTTTACTGATCCTGAACAATCAATCCTAAATAAGGGCCTCAGTATTATAAGAACATAACAAATAGGAGGAGTGGGCCATTTGGCCCTTTGAGCCTGCTCCATCATTCAATACAATCATTGTTAATCTTCTACCTCAATTCCAACTTTCTGCACCATCCCCATAATCCCTTGATTCCCTTAATATCCAGAAATCTATGGAGCTGTCTTGAATATACCTAATGACTGAGCATTGAGAGTCTGTTGGTGTAGAGAATATCTAAGATCCACAACTCTGTGAGTGAAAAAAATCCCTCAATTTCTGTGCTAAATAGCCAATTTTTTATTGAGACTGTGACTCCTAGTTCTAGAACCCTCAGCACTCCCTCCCTCACCACTCCACCTGCACCGACACCTCCCCTGCCCAACCCAACACCTGTCCAGGGGAAACATTTCCTAGCATCCACCATATCAAGCTCCTTCAGAATTTTCTTTGTTTCAATCAGATCATCACTCATTCTTCTGAATTCCAGGAAATACAGGCCTAGTTTATTCAATCTCTCCTTGCAGAACAATCCCCTCATCTCAGGAAATCAGTCTAATGAACTTTGTTGTACACCATCCAGGACATATCCTTCCTTAGGTAAGGAAATCAAATACAGTACTCCAGGTTTGGTCTCTCAGGCATATACAATTGAAGAAAGATTTCCCCACTCTTGTACCAATGCAGTGTGGCAGCAGTGTATACTATCTACGAGATGCACTGCAGAAACTCACCAAGGCTCCTTTAGCAGCACCTCCCAAATCCACAAATCCATCATCTAGAAGGACAAGGGCAGCAGATACATGGGAACACCACCACCTGGAAGCTCCCCTCCAAGCCACTCACCAAATACATCGCCATCACATCACTGTTACTGGGTCAAAATCCTGGAACTCCCTTCCTAACAGCACTGTGGATGTACCTATACCATGTGGACTGCAGCAATTCAAGAAGGCAGCTCACCACCAAGGGCAATTGGGGATGGGCAATAAATGCTGGCCTAGCCAGCGATGCTAACATTCCATAGATGAAAAAAAAAGTTAAATCTTTTCTTAATAAAGGCTAGCATACCAGCTGATTCATAATTTCATGCTGTATTTGCATGTTAACCTTCAGTGATTCATGTTCAAGGACAGCCAGGCCCCTCTGAAGACCAACATTTCCCAGTTTCTCATTATTTGAAAAATATTCTGCTTTTCTATTTTTCCTTCCAAAGTGCATAACTTCACATTTGCCCACATTATATTCCTTCTGCCATGTTCTTGCAGACTCGCTAAACCTGCCTATAATCCTTTTGTAGCCTCACTGTATCCTCCTCACAATTTACTTTTCCAACTAACAGAATTTCATCAGAAAATTCAATACCTTAATTTAAGATTATGAAAAGCTGAGGCCCAATCGCTGATCCTATGCTACCCCCCTCCCTACCTACCACCCCCACAACCTCCCTCACCCCCACTCCACCCACATAGTGCTTGTCAACCAGAAAATAACCCATTTATTCCTACTCTCTATTTTCTGTCAATTAACCAATTCTCAAAGCATGCTAATATATTGCCCCAATCCCATGGGCCCAAATTTTTGCAACACCTCTTGTCTCACACTTTACTGAATGTTTTTTGAAAATCCAAGTACCCTACATTAACTGGTTTTCCCTTATCTACCCTGCTAGTGACATCTTCGAAAAACTAATACATTTGTCAAACACAATATCTCTTTCATAAATCCATGTTGACTCTGCTTGATCATATTTATGCCTCATTATCATGTCCCTCTAAATAGATTCTAGCATTTATCCTACTACTTATGTCAAGCTAACAGGCCTACAGCTCCACATTTCCTCTCTCCCTCCCTTCTTGAATAGCTATTTTCCAATCCATGATGACTGTTTTAAAGGCTAGGGAATTGTGGAAGATCAAAACCAATGTATCTTCTATGTAGCTACCTCTTTTAAAACTCTAGGACGCATGCTATCAGGTACAGGGGGGTTTGTCAACATCAAGCTCCATTAATTTTTCTAGTACTGTTTCTTTGCTAGTAATAATATCCCCAAGATCCTCATTTTCACTAGACCCATGGGTTCATCACTTTTTCTGAATGTTTGTTGTCTTGAAGATACAAAGTCAACAGATACAACTAAAGAAATGGCAGAGACATTAAACAGGTCTGTTTAATGTATCTGCCATTTCCTTATTTCCACTGATTATAATTTCCCCTGTCTGTCTCCTGAATACATTGTAGCCAGGGATATCATGTTCCCATTACTCACCTTGTTTCAGCATCTCTGCTTTTATCTTATGTGGCTACTTGTGTTGCAGCTTGCCAACCTTGTTTACTTCGCTCCTCAGCGCAATTTGCCCGCAATCAACTAAACCAACATTAAAGATCTCAGCATATCAAACGCAAACTATGTCCAGTACAAATTAAGTTTGAGAGATTTTGCACCTGTTTAAAAAAACATTGCGCGAGAGGTCAGCCATGCCCCCAACGGAATTAATCGCCAATGTAACTTTCCATTAATTGTGCCATTTGGTGTTTCTTTTGGGTGCAAGGACTCCAATAGGCACATTTTTAAAAACTTTTTTTAACAGAACTTCTTTTATAAATTTACTAAGAAACTGGCTGCTCTACACCAATATAGCTAGCAAATGGTATTGTATTTTTTTAAATACTATTTTCAGTTATTTAAAAATGGGTTACTCAACAGGTGGTAGACTAGGCACTGATTAAAAAGGCTTATATTTTGTGATAAATCTATTTTCAGCTGTATTAACCAAACAAGTTACCACTCTTAAATATATCTAATAATTTTTTTAAAAAGCAAAATCTACCTAAAAAACTGCCCAATTGTGCTTGTTTCCAGTGAAATGCAAATAAGTGAGTAGAAACTTGGGCGAGAAATATTTCTCAAAGTGAGCACAATTTTGGCTACAATTTGCAACAGGGTCGTTGATTAAGCCATAATAAAAACTCTACCTAATGTGAGGCTTCAAAGTCAGAATTTATTTGGCTGAAATTAAAGGAACAGTAAAGGAGCTATTATGCTGATCGGTGTGCACCATAAACCACTGAATGGTGGAAAGGAAATAGAGGAGCAAATTTGAAGTTAAATTGGAGGAAGCTGCAGGAGCTTTAGAGTAATGATCATGGGGGGTGTCAATTACTTGAATTGAGTCTGGGAAAATAATGTAAAAGTTAAAAAAGGGGAGGAATTCCTGAAATACACATAGGACAACTTTATCATCAACATGTTTCCAATCCAATGGAGAAGGAAGTAGTGCTGGATCTAGTTCTGGGAAACAAAGTGATGCAAGTGGAGCAAGTTTTAGTGGGACAGCATTTGGAAAGCAGTGATCACAATATCATTAGGTTAGAGGGGACATTGGTTTAAAGTAGTTATAGAAAAGGACAAGGGGAAAAACAAATAAAACGTGAAAATATTCACCTGGAAAAGGGCTAAATTTCAGAGAATTGAAAAAGAGATCTGGTCTAGGTGGTTTAGAACCAAAGGCTGGCAGGTAAAAGGGAATGTGCAATGGGTGGTCTTCAAATAGTATAGAATAGATATATTCCCACAAGGGGAAAAGAGAGGGCATCCAAAGTCAGTTTCCTGGATGACTAAAGATGCAAAAAATTAAAGAGTAAAAGGAAGCTTACTATAAATATCAGGTTCATAATAAAATAAAGAAGCAAGCCGAATACAAAAAGTACGGTGGAGAACTGGATAAGGAGTTAAGGAGAGGCAAAGAGTATATGAGAAGAGATTAGCGACAACATAAAAGAGAATACAAAAGTTTTTTCATATAAACATGCAAATGGCAAAAAGCTAGTCAGAGAAAGGGTAGGGCATATTAGGAAATTGTATGGAGCATGGTCAATTTTGGATCTATGTTCACTGAAGAAGAGAATGCTGCCAATGTCACAGCAAAGGAGCAATAATAAATAAATTAAATTGGGTAAAATAGATAAAGAGAATGCACTTAAAAAGGTTAGCAGTGCTCAAAGTAGAAAATGAGTGAAAATTGCAGAGGCCTTGGCCATAATCTTCCAATCCTTTTGGATAAGAGAAAGACACCAGAGGACTGAACGATTGCAAATGTTATACTCCCAACATTTGATGGTAGGGAAATTTTCAGAGACATTAATCCAGGGCAAAAAGAATCCGTAATTGGAAAAATATGGCTCTGTTAATGGTTAATCATGTTTGCCCAACTTGGTTGAGTTCTTTGATTAAGTAACAGAGTGGGGGATGTGGGTTCATACAATTGATGTTGTTTATGTCTACTTTCAAAAGGCATTTGATAGAAATACCAACCATAGACTAGTTTGCAAAATTGACGTCCATGGGATTAAAGAGGCAACGGTCGCATGAATATGAAATTGTCTAAAGGGCTGCAAACAGGGAGTAGTGATGAATGGTTGTTTTTCAGGCCGGAGGGAAGTGGACAGTGGGTCGGTGTTGGGACTGTTGCTCCTTTTGCTTTATATTAAATTAGCTGGACCTGGGGGAGCTGTCCCACATATGAATCAAACAATAGTCTGACATAATCATACTCATGGAATCATACCTTACAGACAATGTCCCTGACACCAACATCACTGATCATTCCTGTCCCACCGACAGGCCAAACCCATCAGAGTTGGCAGCAGTACAGTTGTATACAGTTGGGATGGAGTTGCCCTGGGAGTCCTCAACATTGACTCTGGACCCCATGAAGTCTCATAGCATATGGTCACACATGGGCAAAGAAACCTTCTGCTGATTACCACCTGCCATCACCCCTTTAGCTGATGAATCAGTACTCCATGTTGAACATCACGGAGGAAGCAACGGCACAGAATGTACTTTGGGTGAGGGGGGCTTCAACGTCCATCACCAAGAGTGGCTCAGTAGCACTGGTTCTGACCGAGCCCCAAAGGACATAGCTGCTAGACAGGGTCTGTGGCAAGTGGTGAGTGAGCCAACAAGAGGGAAAAATCTAATTGACTTTTTCCCCACTAATCTACCTGCTGCAGATGCATCTGCCCATGACAGTATTGGTAGGAGTGACCATTGCAGAGTCCTTGTAGAGACAAATCTTGTCATCACATTGAAGATACACTCCATCATGTTGTGTAGCACTATCATCGTGTCAAATGGGATAGATTTCGAACATACCTAGCAACTCAAAATTGAGCATCCATGAGGCGCTGTGAGCCATCAATTGCAGCAGAAATGTATACAACCCCAATCTGTAACCTCATGGCCCGGCATATCCACCACTCTACCATTACCATCAAGCCAAGGGATCAACCCTGGTTCAATGAAGAGTGCAGGAGGGTATACCAGGAGCAGCATCAGACATACCTAAAAATAAGGTGTCAACTTGGTGAAGCTACAACACAAGGCTACTTGCATGCCAAACAGCAGAAGCAGCATGCAATAGATGCAACTAAGTGATTCCACAACTAATGGGTCAGATCTAGACTCTGCAGTCCTGCCACATCCAGTCTTGAATGGCAGTGGATAATTAACAACTAACTGGAAGTGGCAGCTCTACAAATACCCCCATCTTCAATGATGGGGGGAGCCCAGCACATCAGTGCAAAGAAAAGGCTGAAGCATTTACAACCACTTTCAGCCATAAGTGCCAATTGGATGATACATCTCGGCATCCTCCTGAGGTCCCCAACATCACCAGTTTTTAGCCAATTCGATTAATTCCATGTGATATCAAGAAACAGCTGAAGGCACTGGATACTGCAAAGGCAATGGGCCCTGACAACATTGCAGCAACAGTACTGAAGACTTGTGCGCTAGGACTAGCCGTGCCCCTAGTCAAGCTGTTCCAGTACAACCACATCCAACCAACAATGTGGAAAATTGTCCAGGTATGTCCTGTCCACAAAAAACATGACAAATCCAACCCAGCCAATTAACCCCTCATCAATCTACTCTCAGCAAAGTAATGGAAAGTGTTGTCAACAGTACTATCAAGTGGCACTCACTCAGCCATAATGTGCTCACTGATGCTCAGTTTGGGTTCCATCAGGGCCATTCAGCTCCTGATCTTTTCCCAAACATGGACAAAAGAGCTGAACTCCAGAGGTGAGGTGAGATGGCTGCCCTTGACATCATGGCAAGTGTGGCATCAAGGGGCCCTAGCAAAATTGATGTCAATGGGAATCAGGGGAAAAACATTCCACTGGTTGGAGTCATACCTAGCACAGAGAAAGATAGTTGTAGTTATTTGGAGATCAATCATATCAGTCCCAGGACATCACTGCAGGAATTCCTCAGCGTAGTGCCCTAGGCCCAAACATCTTCAGCTGTATCAATGGCCTTCCCTCCATTATGTCAGAAGTGGGGATGTTCACAGGTGATTGCACAATGTTCAGCATCATTTGCACCTCCTCAGATATGCAGTCCATATCCAAATGCAGAAAGACCTGGACAATATCCAGGCTTGGGCTGGGAATTCTGTGGCGAGTAACTCACTTCCTGACTCCCCAGAGCCTGTCCACCATCTACAAGGCACAAGTCAGGAGTGGACAGTTTATCCAACACTTCCTCCTTATCAATTTTGAAATTCTAGTGACAGAGTTTCCTCCTCTGTCACTGTGGCCTAGGTAGCATCTGCTTGAATTCCCATCCTCCCTCACTTTCCTCCTTTAAGGTACTCTTTAAAATCTACCTCATATGAACAAGCTTTTGGTCATCTGACCTAATATCTCCTTCTGTGGTTTGGTGTCATATTTTGTTTTAACATGTCCTTATTAAGTACCTTGAAACATTTTATTATAGGTGCTACATAAATTGTTATTGCCGATTCTGAATATGCATTTCAGTCAATGTCCCAGACTCCTCCACCATCATTCATTTCTGGGCACATCCTGTCTAACACATCAACCAAAGGCACAAGGATATACATACATACATACAGGAGGGACTGGTCCTGGGAGTCTTCAACATTGATTCTAGATCCCATGAAGTCTCATGGCATCAAGTAAAACCGAGGCAAGGAAGCCTTCTGCTGATTATCACTACCACCCTCCCTCAACAGATGAATCGATATTCCTTCATCTTGAACGCTACTTGGAAGAAGAATTGAGAGTGGCAAGAACACAGAATGTATTCTGGATAGGGGATTTCGACATCCATCACCAAGAGTGGTTCAGTAACACCACTGCTGACTGAGCTAGCAGAGTCCTTAAGCACATATCTGCCAGACTGGCATGGTGGCAGACAGTGAGAACACCAAACAGGTGGGAAAAACTTATTTGGCCTCATCCTCACCAATCTACCTGTCACAGAAGCATCTAGTCATGACAGTATTGGCAGGATTGATCATTGAATAGTCCTTGTGGCGATGAAGTCCCGTCTTCACACTGAGGACACCCACCCACCCACCATCATGCTTTGTGGCACTACCACTGTACTAAATGAAACAGATTCAGAACAGAACAGCAGCTCAAAACTGGGCACCCGTAAGGCCATGTGGGCCATCAGCAAAATGGTGCTCCATCAATACTTTCAATCTCATGGATCAGCATATCCCTCATTCTACCATTACCATCAAGCCAGAGGATCAATACTGGTTCAATCAGGAGTGCATGCCAGGAACAGAACTAGGTGTATCCAAAAATAAGCTACAGAGGACTACGTGCATGCTAAACAGTGGAGGCAACACATTATAGACTTAAGTAATCCCACAATCAACAGATCAGATCAAAGCTCTGAAGCCCTGTCACATACAGTTGTAAATGGTGGTGGTCAATTAAACAAAAAGGAGTAGGCAGATTCATGAAAAGCCTCATCCTCAACAATGGCAGAGCCCAACACATCAGTGCAAAAAAAAGGCTGAAGCATTTGCAATGATCTTCAGTTTTAATTGCCAAGTACCAATCCATCTTGGCCTCTTTCTACAGTCCCCAACATCATAGATGTCAGTTGTCAACCAATTCAATTTGCTTCATGTGATATCAAAAACAGCTGAGTGCACTATATACAGCAAAAGCTATGATGGGACCTGACAACATCCCGGCTGTGCTGCTGAAGAGTCGTGATCCAGACTTAGTCACACCTCCTAACCAAGCTGTTCTAGTACAGCTACAACACGAGCAGCTACCTGACAATGTAAAAAAATGCCTAGATACATCGTGTCTACAAAAATTAGGACAAATCCAGTAAGGCCACAGTCTACTTTGAATCATCAGCAAAATGATGGAAGATGTCAACAACAGTGCCATTAATTGGCACTTGCTTGCCAATTGCTCTCAATACAACTTGTTCTCAGTTTGGATTCTGCCATGGTCACTTGGCTCCAGACCGGATTACAGACTTGGCCCAAACATGGACGAAAGAGCAGAGATGGGTTGAAAGTGGCTGCCCTTGACCAAGAGTGGCGTAAAGGAGCCTAGTAAAATTAAAGTAAATGGGTGCCAGGGTGAAAATTCTCTACTCGCTAGAGTCGTACCTCACTCAAAAGGTAGAGGTTGTGGTGGTTGGTGGTCAATCATTCTAGCCCCAGGATATTGCTGATGAAGCTCCCCAGGGATGAGTCCTAGGTGCAGCCATCTTCAGCTGCTTCATTAATGACCTTCCTTCCACAAGGTCAGAAATGGCGGTTTGCTAATGGTTAAAGTGTTTAGTTTCATTCAGAACCCCTCAGATACTGAAACAGCCCATGCCCACATGCAACAAGACATTGACAACACTTGGGCCTGGGCTGATTAAGCGGTACCATTCATGTCATACAAGTGCCATGTAATCACCACGTCTAACAAGAGAGAGAAAATCTAAGCATCTCCCTGTGACGTTCAACACGATTACCATCAACAAATCCCCTACCATCAACATTCTGTGAGCTACCACTGACCAGAAACTTAACTGGACCTGCTAAATAAATGCTATGACTACTAATATATATCAAAGGTTGGGGATTCTGTAGCAAGTATCTCAATTCCTGACTCCTCAAAGTCTATCAACCATCCACAAGGTGCAAGTCAAAAGCATAGTGAAATATTTCCCACTTGCCCAGATGAGTGAAGCTCCAAAAATTTTCAAGAAGTTCGATAACCATCCAAGACAAAGCAGCCTGCTTGATCAGTACCCCATCCATCACCCTAAATGTTTCTGCACTGCAGAAACTTACCAATATTCCTTAAACAACATCTTCCAAACCCATGACCACTAGCCATATAAATACTGTGGCTTCAAGAGCAGGCCAGAGGCTAGGAATCCTGCGGCAATTAACTCACCTCCTGACTCCCCTAACTCCTGTACACCATCTACAAGGCACAGGCCAGGATGGGATACTCTCTACTTGCCTGCATGAGTCCAGCTCCAACAACATTCGAGAAGCTTGACACCATCAAGGACAAAGCAGCCTGCTCAATTGTTTGTGGAAGGGGTGCCATTCACTCCCTCCACCGCCAACGAACAGTGGCAGCAGTTGTACCATCTAAAAGATGCACTTCCAAAACACACCAAGGCTCCTTAGCCTAGGAAATGACTCAACGTCATAAGGGCCAATATAAAGGACACATGCATATATGCAACAGATCAAATGCAACCATGTATCTTTCACCTTCTGTTGGAAGAAACCATATCCCTTTGCTTCCTCTCTTTTCCATAGCAAAATATTACTGGAGGAATTGAAAGCAACTGTATATCACATGAGTGTGGAATCTAATTGAGGTTACTGCTTCTATTACTCCAGCAATAAAATAAAAGAGACAATGAGACAAGAGAGGGAAAACAGAACAGTAATAAACACAAGACAAGACAAGGCTGCCAGCACAGGTAGACAGATACAGTGTAAAGCACAAGGTTAAAGTAACTGAGACACAGGTGACTTCAAATCAGTTCTTCCAGGAAATTCCCAAATCTCTAGTCAAAAAGCATAACGATCCATAAACAGAACAGTCAGATTTCAGCCTTAGAGGCCAAAAGGCTGTCCCATGACATTTCATGTCTACTTCATCCCCTAACAGATAAATGAAGCTCTTGAACAACTAGAACAGTTCAATAAGAAATCAAGCAACCACATCAGTTCACTATTAGCAAAATATACAGAACACAGCACCCCATGCACCAACTAGCCATGAGTAACACTAGAGAAGGTATAGTTATTAAAGATGTTGGTCATTACTGAGCCTATTTTCCATATCTTGAATTGTACATGTACATTCAGCATAAGGATTTTAAATACTTTTAACGCTGCCACAAGAAGCAAGTCAAACAGGATTTTTTTTTAAATCCCAAGAATAAAAACGGTAAATGTGAAAAATACTTTATAACTTCCATTAAATATGACTGAAATAGAGACTGTCGTGCTTAAATCTCATTTTGTAGACTGCAATTAAGTAGTGTTGCTCAATGGGTAGCAATCATGGAACTAGACTGAGCTCTAACGCATATGAACTGAAATAAATATATGTAGAGATCAGTGATACAATAAAGCTTTTAAGTACGAGCATCGCTTTTATTGTCTAACTAAAAGGCTGCTTTCTGGTTATCAAATCGAGCAACGCAAGTGTATCTAACACTGTTAACAAAGGCATCTATGATTAATCCCACCTGAAAAACAATATTTAACAGTTTTGCTTTTTCGAAAAGATCAGGTGCTCCAATTAATTCATGAACAATCAACTTATTTTCTTTGATAACGTCCGGTTATCGGCTAAAATGCCACCATTATAATTCATTCTGTGGCAGCACAGATTGATATTACCTGAGAATTTTGTAGCAGTATACTTATGATGGGGCTTTAAAAACGTTCTGAAAGGAATTTAATGTTTTGTTTTAACAACTGAAAACATATTTTAAAACGACAAAACCTGAGTTTTCGGTTGTATTTTGCTGAATTTTAAAACGAGATGCACGTTCAACTCTACAACTAGTGCCCTTAGATATTTATTTTCTTACAAAAATGCAATGCTCCACATCAATCAGAACATCAGGTGCACTTGCTTTGCTAATAACAAATGTTACGTAGCTTTACAAACATTTTTTGCAAAGCTATATAAACTTGTTATTCGCAAACCAAGATACTGAATAATAGGTATTAATATCACATAACATATGTAAATCTAAAATAAGGCAGAATTAAAATTGAACTATTTCAGCAATTTGATTTTGTACAATAATCCTGGAGACCATATGCATTTTTGTGACATCATGTCCTACTAGGATATGTAATGAAAGCTCAACTCCTCTTAATTATAAGTCAATTAATATCAAGTAATTTGTACAGTTCATTTTCATTAAAACTGCTGGAAATGGACTTCGTTCTGCCAATGATACGCTCGACAAAGGGTTTCTGCAATTTATACTGAAAATAATAAAATGATTTGATTAACCAATGTGCAACATCGACAACATAAACATCTATACCATAAACGCACAAAAATTGGTACTTTAACATTTTTGATTTGAAAATACAACATTTTGGCAGCAATCGTTTTCTGCAAATTGAACTGTTTCCGATATCCCCTAAATCAGCAACTGACTTACGTACTAACAAGTATGTTTTTTTCCATAACACTAAACCCACTGGACATTATACGTATATGTCACGTATACTTAAAATAATACACCAAAATTATTTACCAGTACCAGAGTTCCTAGCTAAAATATGTGGGCTTGCCAAACGGTTGGTGTTTATTAGCTATTCACGTACATGATGTGAAAAAAAACATGCGATTTGAAGAATCTTCCTTGTTTTTCCCCTTCTCTCTAATCGACGGCAGGATGCACTCGGCACTTACAGCTGCGAAACGATTCAGCTCACTGCTATTCAGAGGCTACGTACCAACATTTGTCGAATTTGTAATAGTTTTCCCATTCACCACCATTAAAGCCCAGCAAATCGTGCAACTCTATCTCGTCGGGGTAAATCCTAATCATAAGCAATTCAGTGGCGCTTTCATCTCGATTCCTGAAAACCTAATTTTTGCCGACTTCCTCTGAGGTTGGCATAGCAGATCCGAAGGAATTTAAGGTCTTTGCGCTATAAACCTTTCACAGATCGGATGCATTTCGCGAAGAGCCTCCAGATCTGTGTTCGGTGATGAGCTTTTTCACACAGGTTTTACCGTTCAGCTGCCCTCAAAACGGCACACAGATACACCTAGCGGCGACTGCATGACTTACACCTCCCTTGCTCTGCCATTTTTTAGAATTACCTTCACTTTTTTGCGGCAGTGCTGGAATCCTGGCACTTTTGTTTTGAATCCTTGGAGCTAAAATATTTTTAAAAATAGTGTCGTTCATAATTTTAAAAAGCAAGCTAGATACAACCCGTTCTGGAAACTTAGACGAAATTTGTTTTAAGAAACAAAAAAATAACTAATGTGTGACATAGAATGAGTTGAGGGAAAAGCGGTATTCAAATAAATGACTCAACGACAGGTAGGAAGAAGCCATTTAGGCAGATCAGTGCATGTCTTGATATATAGCTAGTGGGTCAGAAGCTAAATAGAGCTGTGCTGTGAGGATTTAAACTTCTTTGCGAAGGAGGATTAAGAGGATCATTTTAATCTATATTAATTTAATTGGGTAAAATTGAGTTAAGCAAAATCGGGCAGTGACTGAAACCATTGGCTCGTCCAATCCTGTCAGTTTCCCGTCGGGCGGGTTAGGTTGAGATTATCTTCCAAATTATCGAATATATGGGGGTGGGGGACTGATTATTTTGAAGGAGCAACGCAGTCTAAAATAGTAAACTTGGGGGTTATGGAAAGACATATTTTATAACAAATGGAAGAGAGTTTATGGAGCAGGAAAATGAAGAAATAAATAAGAAAAAAACAACCAAAGATCACTAGTTTGGCCTCATCTGGAACATTGCGTCCAGTTCTGGGTGCCATACTTGAAAAAGGATGTGGAGGCTTTGGAGAAAGTACAGAAGAAATTCACAAGAATGATTTCAGCGATAAAGAACTGTAGTTATTAGGATAGATTGTAGAGGTTGGGACTCTTTTCCTTGGAGAAAAGAAGGTTGAGAGGAGACTTGATATAGAGGTATTCAAGATCCTGAGGGGTATGGACAAGGTAAATAGTGAGAAAGTGTTCCCACTCATGAGAACATCAAGAACTCGAGGGCACAGATTCAAAATAATTTGCAAAAGGAATAAATGTGTTGTGCGGAAAAAAAATTTTCACCCAGACGGTGGTTGGAGTCTGGAACAAACCACCTGAAAGGGCGGTGGAGGCACGTTCGATCGAGGTATTCAAAAGGGAATTGGATTGCTACCTGAAGAGAGAGAATGTGCAAGGTTACGGGGATAAGACAGGAGAGTGGGACTAAGTGGAATTCTTTTTCAGAGAGCCAATGTAGACTCGATGGGCCGAATGGCCTCCTTTTGCATTGTAAAGATACTGTAATATTAGTAGTATTATACAGTAGTATTAGACAGGATTGCAGTGTTTATATCAAATGTGCAAAGTATTAGAAATAAAGTCAGGGAAGTAGAAGCTTGGTGACATTTCAAAATTTTTGACCTTTTTCATTGAAAGACTGACATTTATCCGTTGCTCTTTTTAAACAATGTATATTCACGCAGTTTTTTAAAAATTGCTGAGATTAAATGTGGTTAAAATGGCAGTGAGCTAATCATTGAAATTGTTTCCCCGAGCATAAATATAAGTAATTTGTTTGCCTACCCAGTGTGTAGGGAAATCTTTAGTCCTCTGAACTCAGTGGAGATTATAAATCCTCTCCTCTGCAAATAGGGCAGACCAAAAAGTAGGCAAGAGGTGGAAACTATTTAAATACAAAATTCTAAACTTCAGGGTAAATGCATTCCAACTAAGAGTAAAGGGAAAAGGTAGGGGTTCCATGAATAAAAAGAAAAATACAGAGCAAAATTAAAACTTTAAAAAACATGCTATAAATATGGATGGAATAGCATAGACCAAAATTGGTAATTAAATTTAAAGGCTATAGAAAGGTTACAGAAAAAGGCTGAGAGAGAATGAAAGACAGAGCCAACATAAAGGGGGATGGGAAGCATTTTTATAAGTCCATAAAATTGTAAAAGGAAAGTCAAGAAAAATAAGAAACCACTTAAAGACAAGAGAGAGCATTATGTACTTGATAGTGAGGAAATGGTAGAGATACTTAAATATTTCGTGTCAATTTTTAACCAACTGCTTTGGGAGTACCTGAGAAAGATGTGAAAGAGTCACTATTGGAGAAAATTTTCAAATTGGAATTGCATTTGAAAAAAAAACAAGAAATTATAGGCCAATCAGTCTCACTTATGCTACCCCTTATTCAAAGGGGTAATTCCATAAACCCAAAGGAGAGCAAGAATTGGAAATTTCACCTGCCAGTACAACATATGAGAAATATAGGCAACGTTGCCCATAAATTTGTGATCAGGAGGCGCCCAATTGGTAGTCTGATCTTGTACAGATATTCCCATTTCAGTCCATAACATGGGATGAAATTAGTGTACACTTAGAAAGGCATGAGCTATTCAGGGACATGAGCTATTCAGGGACAATCGGGATTAATTTTAAAGAGGTCATAATTAATTCTGTTGATCATTTTGGAAAATTACTATATATATATAAAAAAGGAAAGTGGTGGATGTTATATAGGCAGATTTTCAGAAGACATTTGATAAGGTATCGCATAAGAGACATGTTATGAAAATGTCGCTATATAGTGTTTGAGACTACTTTTGTTTTCCATTTAGATAAACATGAAAGGAATGATTTAAAGGTTCCTATGCTCTGCAAGAAAGAAAGGAAATTGCAGGAAGACAAAGAAAGCTCAGCAGATTGGGCAGCTACCGGGCAAATAAAGGATCAATGCAGAAAATTACAAAGTAGCACAGCTTGTGGGACAAAGTAAAAATAAATAAATATTCTGAAATAAAATGAGGGGATGAGAGAGATCTATAATGCAAATATATAAATCTTTGAAGGTAGGAAGAAAATTACAAAAAAACTTGTTTGTATATTCAATGTTCCTTTGTATAAAATCTAAGAGATGATGTTGAATTTGTACAAGACATTGGTTGGTTAGGTCACAATTTGAATATTGAATGCAGTTCTGGACATCTTATTACATGAAAGATATTATAGTCCAAGAAAAAGTGCAGCAGTCATTCACAAGAATGACACCAAGACCAAGAAGTAATAGCTTCAAAAATTCAGAAAATATAAACAGAAAATCTACAAATGCTGGAAATCAAATAAAAATAGAAAATGAATGGTACACACCTAAAAAGTCAGAATGTATTTGCCCTTTACAGACGCTGACTGAACATTTGTATATTTTCCAACATTTTCAGCTTTTATTTTTAAAACGGACCTTAATCATACATTGGCGTTAAGATACAGACTAAAACATTATTTAAAAGCAAATTGGCAAAGTATTAGAAAAAGAAAAGTATAGCAGGAAACAAGGGAAGAGTAAGGGAAATTGGATTAGTGTAGATAGATCCAGCAAAATGAGTTAACACTGGCACAGATATGATGGACTGAATTGCCTCAATTTTTTTTATATTTTATGACCTATTTATTCTTCCAGAACTCATATCATTGTATTTCAAGACAAAATGAATAAAGGTACGTGCAATGTGTAGTCGCATCAGAATGTAGCCACTAAAGCTAGTCTGCTGAGCACTATGACACAGAATTCTGAAGCAACAAAATGTCATATAACAACATGACAACATGGGTCCATGCTTATCTGAGAAGGTGTACAGTTATGATTGATGACCTTCAATGAGAACCCATAGATGAATGCATGAATTAAATGATGAAATATGCGAACACTGCCCAGAATTAGGGTGACAGACTTGACCAGCTGAGTAAGGAATGCAGCAAGTTTAGCTTGTTGATGAAGTGGAGATGAGGAAGGTGAGAATGGTTTAGCTCAAGCATATTATAAAATGTTAAATGTCACTTGAGAAAAAAAGCTTCCTCAGGCATGTAATAGTTTACCTGATATGATTAAATTCCACCAATCCAGTTTTAACTCTTAGATCCATGTGTATATAAAAATATGCAGTGACAATCAAGCTTGTAATTATGGCAATTGTCCTTTGCAGTACATTTAGTAAAAAAAAGTTGCTAAATGAAAAATATAAATAAATCAATGGATAACTTCTCAATTCCCCCTGCATGTGGTTATAATGCTGCACATAAACTCTTAAGAAACAAAATTTTGCAATACTTTGAGGAAGTTTTATTCCAATCCCACTAGAAATATGGAAATATGATCCATGAATGCAAACGCAAAAAGAAGCTAGGGTGTAATATTTCATTGATATTCTGTAGGTTGTGTTTAATTACTTTTGGAAACACAGGAAGCTCTTGCGAACTTTGAAGATTCATCTGTGGTTATTCATCTCCCTCTAGAGGTTAAACAAAATTGGAGGGAGTCGGTTGGAAGAGTAGACTAAGTTGGCTAGAAAGCTGTTTTATTTCTAACTTCTGTATGATATTGTGTGGAACACATAGGTATAACAGGACCACAGAATTGCTGTCTTATTAATTTTGGATATTCAGCATGATTGCAAGCTAAAAAACTCCAGAGCTGAATGACCTTCCAGATGTTGCACTGGGTAATGTTATAGGGGAATAATGTTCCAAATATATAAAGAACTGTTAAAGAAACCTATTACAAAAATACAAATCATGAAAATAAGGATTAAATAAACTGACTATGATGCATTATCTTCAAACTCAAGCTGAAATTATAAGTTTATTCTTCATCCGAGGTTAGCCCCTCAAAACCATCACTAAGTAATGTATTCATACACCACATGACTTCGTTTAAAAATAAAAGAGGTGGATATTTTCAATGGTGTCCAACAGATTGACAAGGTCTTCAACCATAATCCAGCAGGTATGGATTAAATTGCCACTGATTTTGTCATCCATTGCCATTTAGTGTTCCAGTGCAAAAATAGTAAATTCAATTTAGTTGTCATGTCCTATATTTGATGAATTTCTGTCCTGTCCTGTTTCTCAGTTTTCATGCAATTACAGAAGCAGAAATATATCCTGCTAAACATCAGAAATAGCATTTCCATTTCCTGGGGCCCATGTCAAGACTAAAAATGCACAGTGTGTATACCTTATAACCTGCATAGCTTTTAGAAGGTTGGCATAATTGACAGTGATATTCATCCTTAATGTCAAATTATTAAAATGGATTCGCTGATTCAAAAAGGACGGTGAAAGAAAGGTTTTCAATTTGCACACAGTTTTCATAAAAATTCCCAATTTTGGCTGTGTGTGATTAATGGAAAGAGGCGATCAGATCTTAAAAGTTGAAGCTGTGCTTCCTGGGGGAGATAATCTGCCTAGCCAGGAGATGGTAGAAAAGGCTGAAAAAAATGAAGGGAATTTAAGACAGATGAACAGAAAAAAAATCGTAACTGTTGCCACATTCTTTAGAGTCTCACCTGAAAAACTAGCTTTGAAATAGATTATCAAGTTCTCAGCTAAATTATGTACTCAAGGTCACAATTGCAACAAATAATGTGTTTTTATTCATTTACGGGATGTGGGCGTCACTGGCTAAGCCAGCTTTTATTGCTTATTCCTAACTTCCCTTGAGAAAGTGGTGGTGAGCTGCCTTCTCGAACCACTGCAGTCCCTGTGGTGTAGGTGCTGTTAGGGAGGGAGTTCCAGGATTTTGACCCAGTGACGGTGAAGGAATGGCAACATATTTCCAAGTCAGAATGAAGAGTGGCTTGGAGGGGCATTTCCAGGTGGTGGCATTCCCATGTATTTGCTGCCCTTGTCCTTCTAGATGGTAGTGATTGCGGGTTTGGAAGGTGCTGCCTAAGGAGCCTTGGTGTGTTTTGGCAATGCATCTTTTAGATGGTGCACACTGCTGCCACTGTTCATCAGTGGTGGAGGGAGTGAATGTTTGTGGAAGGGGTGCCAATCAAGTGGGCTGCTTTGTCCTCGATGGTGTCAAGCTTCTCAAATGTTGTTGGAGCTGCACTCATCCAGCCAAGTGGAGAGTATTCCATCACACTCCTGACTTGTGCCTTGTAGATGGTGGACAGGCTTAGGGGAGTCAGGAGGTGAGTTAATTGCTGCAGAATTCCTAGCCTCTGGCCTGCTCTTGTAGCCACAGTATTTATGTGGCTAGTCCAGTTCAGTTTCTCCTCAATGGTAACCCCCAGGCTGTTGATAGTGGGAGAATTCAGCGGTGGTGATGCCATTGAATGTCAAGGGGCAATGGTTAGATTCTCTCCTGTTGGAGATGGTCATTGCCTGGTACTTGTGTGGCACAAATGTTACTCGTCAGCCCAAGCCTGGATATTGTCCAGGTCTTGCTGCATTTGGACATAGACTGCTTCAGTATCTGAGGAGTCGCAAAAGGTGCAGAACATTGCTGATGATTGCACAATCATCAGCGAACAACCCTACTTCTACCTCATGATGGAAGGAAGGTCATTGATGAAGCAACTGAAGATGTTTGGGCCCAGGACACTACCTTGAGGAACTCCTTCAGTGATATCCTGGAACTGAGATGATCGACCACCAACAACCACAGCCATCTTCCTTTGTGCTAGGTAGGACTCCAACCAGCAGAGAGTTTTCCCCCTGATTCCCATTGACTCCAGTTTTGCTAGGGCTCCTTGATGCTACACTTGGTCAAATGCAGCCTTGATGTCAAGGACAGTCAATCTCACCTTACTTCTGGAGTTCAGTTCTTTTGTCTATGTTTGAACTAAGGCTGTAATGACGTCAGGAACTAAGTCACCCTGGCGGAACCCAAACTGAGCATAACCGAGCAAGTAATTGCTAAGCAAGTGCCTCTTCATAGTACTGTTGATGACCCCTTCCATTACTTTACTGATGATGGAGAGTAGACTGATGGGGCAGTAATTGGTTATCAACAGTCACAGATTGCAACTCTTTCGAGTACAATCACAGTTCTTGGTTTCCGGGAGTGGGACACGAACCCACAACCCTCTGATTCAAAGGCGAGGGTGCTATGAACTGAGCCACAGCTGACACCTCCTAGTAATTGGTTATGTTGGACTTGTTCTGCTTTTTGTGTATTGGATACACCTGGGCAATTTTCCACATAGCCGGTTAGATGCCAGTGTTGCAACTGTACTGGGACAGCATGGCTAGGGGCATAGCAAGCTCTGGAGCAGTCCTATTGCTGGAATATTGTCAGGGCCCAAAGCCTTTGCAATATCCAGTGCCTTCAGCCATTTCTTGACATCACGTGGAGTGAATTGAATTGGCTGAAGACTGGCATCTGTGATGTTCAGGACTGCTGGAGGAGGCTGAGATGGATCATCCACTCTGCGATTCTGGCTGAAGATTGTTGCGAATGCTTCACCTTTCCCTTTTGCACTGATGTCCTGGGCTCCTCCATCATTGAGGATGGGGACATTTGTGGAGTCTCCGCCTCCAGTGAGTTGTTTAATTGTCTACCACCATTCATGGCTGGATGTGGCAGGACTGCAAAGTTTAGATCTGATCCGTTGGTTATGGAAACACTTAGTTCTATCACTTGCTACTTATGCTGTTTGGCATGCAAGTAGTCCTGTGTTGTAGCTTCAGCAGGTTGACACCTCATTTTTAGGTATGCCTGGTGCTGCTCCTGGCATGCCCTCCTGTACTCTTCATTGAACCAAGCTTGATCCCCTGGCTTGATGGTAATGGCAGAGTGGGGGATATGTCAGGCCATGAGGTTGCAGACTATGGTTAAATAAAATTCTGCTGCTGGCCCATAGGGCCTCATGGTTGCTCAGTCTGGAGTTGCTAGAACTGTTCGAAACTATCCCATTTAGCATGGTGGTAGTGCCACACAGCACGATGGAGGGTATCCTCAATGTGAAGATAGGACTTCGTCTCCACAAGGACTGTGCGGTGGTCACTCCTACCCGATACTATCATGGACAGATGCATCTGCGGCAGGCAGGTTGGTGAGGATGAGGTCAAGTATGTTTTTCCCTCTTATTGGTTCCCTCACCACCTACTGCAGACCCAGTCTAGCAGCTATGTCCTTTAGGACTTGGCCAGCTTGGTCTGTGGTGGTGCTACCGAGCCACTCTTGGTGATGGACATTGAAGTCCACCACCCAAAATACATTCTGCACATCGCCACCCTCAGTGCTTCCTCCAAGTGGAGTTCAACATGAAGGAGTACTGATTCATCAGCTGAGGGGGGCGGTACATGGTAATCAGCAGGAAGTTTCCTTGCTCATGTTTGACTTGATGCCGTGAGACCTCATGAGGGTCAGATTGGATGTTGAGGACTCCCAGGACCACTCCCTCCCAACTGTATACCACTGTGCGGCCATCTCTGCTGGATCTGTCTTGCCAGTGGGACAGGACATACCCAGGGATGGCGATGGTGGTGTCTGGGACATGATCTATAAGGTATGATTCCGTGAGCATGGCTATGTCAGGCTGTTGCTTGGCTAGTCTGTGAGACAGCTCTCCCAATTTTGGCATAAGCCCCAAGTGTTAGTAAGGACGACTTTGCAGAGTCGACAGGCCTAATTTTGCCATCGTCGTTTCCGGTGCCTAGGTCAATGCCTACTGGTCCGTCCGGTTTCATTCCTTTTTATTGACTTGCAGCAGTTTGATACAACTGGGTGGCTTGCTAGGCCATTTCAGAGGGTATTTAAGAGTCAACCACATTACTACATTACTAGCTCCCCTTTTACACAGACTTTTGTATCCATGACACTTAAAGCCACATACTTAAGTATCAGTGAAATTGCTGATTTTTTAATTCACTAAAATTTTAAACAGAAAAATCAGAGACAAAGTTTTGGTAAGGTCATGACCCAGCATGTTACTTGGAGTGACACCTATTGCTACCCAAGAATATTATGCACAACTTTGTCATACGGTATCTCCCAAGCAAATGATCAGAAAGGTTAGAAATGCCTTCCTCAACCTTGAAGCTGTCACCTAGAAAGATGATGGTACTTCCATCTCCCTGCTTCCTCACTCAATATCAGCCTTTTGAACACAACAACCATGAGGGTTCCACCAAATACATCATCTTCAATTTGTATCCAAAACAAATGAGTGAAAGCTCTTTACCACACTCACTCACATTGCTAACTGTTCTGCTGGTATATAAAATTTTGTATGTGATCCATTATTTCCTCAGTCATTGTCGATTCCCAACCAAAATGCCATCATTGGGACAAGCAAAAGTCAGACGGTGTTGTTAGGAACGCCAAATGAAATGTCAAATTTTCCTTCCAACCAACCTCTAGGATTTGCTCCAGATGTAATTGTTATAGGGTGTTGGATAGCACTGGATAGATTTTAATGAAGTTTTCGTAGTCTTAAGTAGGTTAACTGTATGTTTTTATTAACTACAAAAACTATGTACATATATACAGTAAAAGGTTAAAGCTAGGAGCTGTCTCCATGCTTGCTTGTGCACACAGCTCTGTTCAACACTAGACTGATTCCTAGGTGTGGATCATGTGTTCTCTTACATAACTGTGGGTGATACTATACTCAGTCCCACATTAAACCTATATGTGCCAGACCCTTATACTACACCTCCTGCCAACTCTTTATCCAATGTATTTCAGGTTATTCTAGTTTACCCCATACGTTTACATTGTTATTAGTATCCCATCACCCACCTCTTCAAGTCTCTGAATTCATAGGCTCAGGCAGTCTGGAGGCCTTATAACCCTTCCATATCTCGGTCACACTACTGTTGAAAGAGTGTTAAGCTTTGTCGATGCAGGCAAACTCTGTTGATTTGGACGTTGTTCTGGCATCTGGGTATCTTCCTCAATGTCTCTTGACTGTACTGTGGGAATGGAGTGTCTAGGGATGAGGAGGAGGTTCATGTTTCTCCTGACTGTACCCTCTGGGGTGCCAACCAAGTAGGATCAAGATTAGTCATTGTCCTTCCTAATGATAGTACCCTCTCTCTCTCTTTTGAGATCTTTAATCCAGACCTCGTCACTCTTTCATAGTTGTGGCAAGTGTCTGGTGCGATACTTTGTTAAAGGAGGAAGCCTACTTCTGTCTGTAGGACTGCTCTTTTGCTTGGATGCCTTGGTAATCCTCAGTTATCAATCCTGATATTAGATTTTTAAGCAGGATTTGAATTTGTGTGCAGAGTTTCCTGCCCATCAGGAGTTGGATGGGGCCAAGCTGCATTGTAACAGGGTAGACATGTAGGTTAGCAGTGGGAAAGACCTCATTCTTTTTTAGGAGGGCTTTCGCAGTGCAGACCCCACTTTAGGCGTCCCCATTTGGCTGCGGTTATCTTGGGGAGCTGGTATGGTGGTGGAAGACAGATATGGTGGTGAACATCTCTTTCAGTGTCTTAATTACTGCCTCTGTGGTAATTGTATATTGTTGTTTCACCTCAGCTCATCTGGAAAAGTAATCTACCACTGCAAGGAACAATTTGCTTTTGAAGACAAATAGGTCAATGCCCAGCCTCTCCCATGACCTGGTAGGGAACTGTGTGGGGATGAGAGGCTGTCTTTGATCCTACCTGTGCAGCACTCACACCTGACAGTTTGCTGTGGATTCCTCAATTGCCCTGGAAATGCCTGACCACCAAACAGCAGATTGCAAGGCCCGTGCCTGTACTTGTGATGCCCAGTGGCCCTGTCGTATTTTATGAAGGATTTCAGGCTGAAGGGAAACTGGGATGACCAGCTACTCATTGTAGATCAGGAGATCATCTATGACCATAAAGTGTTTTTGTTGTTCGAGCCAGATTTTCATGGTACCACCACTTGGTCTCTGTTGTGGCCACCCTTGTTGGCAGCAACAGCAGATGCGGGCACACTTCTTTTCATGCATTTGTTCCTGGTGAATCTTTTGGAGTTTATTGTGGTCACTGGCAGGTGTCTCCTGGTCAATTGAGAGTACGCTTCCAGCTCTTCGATGAGATTGGCGTCCTGTTTTGTCGCAAGGTCAACTGCGGCCCTGGAAAGTGTGTCAGCTGTCATTTGCTTTTTACCTTGGACGTATACGATCTCATAGGCAAACCTCATGAGGCACAGGCAGGGCCTCTGGATTCTGGGATGCATCTTTGCTAGCTCCTTCTCATCCAGTAATGAGACTAGTGCTTATGGCCTGTTTCAGTTGTGACCTTGAGGCCAATCATAGTATGAAAACTCCTCGCATGCCTACATGACTGCAAGGGTTTCCTTTTCTATGACAGTGTATCACATCACTGTGTCCAACAGCCCTCTGGAAGCACAGTACACCAGTTGGAATCGGATGCTCCAAGGTGTATGAATGAAGTGTTGACTGCTATAGTGATGGGCCAGGATGGGTTGTCGTGACCAGAATGTCAGTGTTCGCCTTGATGCAAGTAAATGCTTGTTCTTAAATGTGAGTCCCAGCGCTATGCTGGTCTTTCTTAAGCAGATGCCCCAAGGGTTCTGTGCCAAATTTGGTAAAAAGTTTGCCAGCTGGTTCACCATCTCCAAGAATCACTGGAGGTCTGGAATCGAGGATGGGGTTGGGAACTCACCAAGAGCTTTAGTTTTCTGTGGATCCACCTTGATTTCTTTATTGCTGACAGTGTGGCCCAGGAATTGAATTGATGTTTTGGAGAACTCACATTTCTCATTCAGTGTCAGCCCTGCACCCTGCAGGTTCTCTAAGATGGCTGTGAGCCTCTTGTCTTGTTCCTCCACCATTGTACCATGAACCACTTAATCGTCCATGTGGCAAACAGCACCCTGTCGGCCCTGCAAAATAGCCGCCATCGTACATTGAATATTTCTGCGCCAAAGTGATTCCAAACAGCAGGCAATTAAAGCAGAACCTGCAGGAGGTAATGAATGCGGTCAGAAGCCACTCTTCATCAAGGAGAAGTTGACAAAAGTCACTGTTGGTGTCCAGCTTTGAAAATACCATGCTCTTCAAGAGTTTAGTCAGGCTCTCATCCACTGAGAACATGGGATGTACTTCTCTGGCTACAGCTTTATTGAGCTGTGTCAGGTCAACACAAATACAAATACAGATGGACCCGTTTAGCTTTGGGACTGGGACCATCCCAGAACACCATGTGGTTGGTTGTGACTGGGGAGAAGACTCCCATTTTTGTCATCTTGTTCAGCTGCTGCAGCACTTGTTTCATGAGTGGGTGGGTAATCTTTCCTGGTGTGAATAGGCACACGGGTTTAGCATCCTCCCTCAACATTATCTTGTATGCGTTTTTCAGTTGCCCCAGTCCTGTAAAAAGCTTCTGGAACTCAGTTTTATACTTGGAGTCAGGCCCTTGTTGGTTGACCTAGCCAATTTTTTGTAGAAGGTTAAGCTCAACACAGGCTTTGCAGCTTAGTAGTGAACAGTCCTGGTTGTTACTCACAATAAGAGGTTGTGGTGGAAGAATTAATCCAGGCTGGTCTCTTGTTAAAGCTGGTTTATTTCCAAGACAACTCCTCAGTGCTATTAACTTCCTAGTAGCTTCCACATAAAGTGTTCCAGCTGTACCTTTTTATTCTATTTAGATGGGATAATTAATGTCCATCACCTGTTTAACTAGCAATTGGTTTTAACAAGATGATTGCTACATTAACACTGGTTACGGATCATGAACAGGGTCTCTCGAATTCTTTTATCCTTGTACTTCAGTGGTGTCTGCAGGATGCCTTTCACTGGCAGCTTTATGCCCCCTGCTCCATATAGGTGTGTTGTGGTTGGCATCAGCCGTTGGCTCACCCGCCATAATTCTTTGTCCGACAGGACCATAACAGTGGCTCCCATGTCCAATTTAAAGTTTGTGAGATGGCCATTAACCAAAATGTCTGCATTCCAATCAGAAAATCCAGGATCTTTGACCTCAGCCAAGAAACATGGCTGTGTGCCCTCTTGGTGTGAGGCTTGACCTCATGAATCATCTTTGGATCTTCTGTGCATTTAGATGTTTTGGCCTTGCACAGTTTGCCGAAGTGTCCAATTCTGTTATATTGAAAGCATTGGGCTGAAACTCTTTCCAGTTATCAACAGTCACAGATTGCAACTCTTTCGAGTACAATCACAGTTCTTGGTTTCCGGGAGTGGGACATGAACCCACAACCCTCTGATTCAAAGGCGAGGGTGCTATGAACTGAGCCACAGCTGATACCACTGAAAACATTGGGCTGAAATTGCAGGACACTGATCTCGTCTGAGGGGGGGCGCTTTGTTCCAAAGTGCTGGCATGGTTGCTCTACTGGTCAGTTAGGGTACTGCATCCTTTGGCCTGGAGTGTCCCTGTCCCTGTGCTGTTTAACTAACTGGACTGTGAGGTCTTATTTGTACCACAGTTTACTTTCCCCTCTCAAAATGGACCTGTGCTCCACACCGAGTTCAGACTGCCAAAAAATCTGAATAGCTTTCTTGAGGGTTAAATCTTCCTTCGCTTGCAGCATGTCTGAGAGTGCGCCGTCCACTACTCCTACAACTATTCTATCCTTGATAAGTTCAGATTTTAGGTCTCCTTTTCGCAGTCTTCAGCCATCTTGTATAGATCATTAATGAATGAGTCAACAGGTTCTCCTGGCTGCTGCACACAATTACTAAATTTAGCCCTTTTGAGGATTTTGTTGCTTCTTAAGTGAAAATAAACACCAAATGATTTTGGTACTCCTTCAAATTTAACAGATGATTCATTGATTCCTTGCCTAGCAATAATGTTGTCTGCTAACGGGCCTACTGAGTAAAACAGTGTGTTAACTTGTTCAGCTTCTGTCTTTTTATCCAGACCTGAAAAAAATCACGTATCTAAGGAATCTTTTTCTCCGAATTCTCCAATTATGTGATTGATCTGGGCCTTGGATAAGTCCAAATTGATCTGGAAGAGTGAATTTCTGATCCATGGGTAAAAAATTTTCAAGTGTAGGTTCAGCTTTAAGTGGTTGCTGAAATTCAAGATGGTGCCACCATTCATTTTAAGACAAAGGGTTTACCTGCCCTTGACGGTTTTGGCAGGTTCCCGCTGCAATGGCGCTTATGCTGAGCCTTGAAAAAATTTTAAACAATGTCTGCTTGGATTGACTAGCCAGCAGGCTGTGCTTTAGGAATCCTGACCTTTGCTGGTTTTTAAAGCTGATTCTTTAGTCACAATTCTTCCAACTCAGGAATCTGTTTTTTCTGACGGAGTTTTTAAACAAAAATTTCTGACCACTGAACTATTCAAAAGTTTCTCAGAACCTGCTTTATCCTGGAATTTAAAAGCTTTAGCTCACCCCTGCTAGGTCTGCTGACTCTGCACTCTGGGAATTGAAGCTGGACTTCCAAGAGATCCTATGGAGTCTTCTACTGCAGTGAGGAATTTTAGATTTCTGCCATCAGCTTCAAAGAATTTCTTTGGAGCTTTTCCCTGGCAACTTTCCTCCATGCATATACTTTTCGAGCTTGTCTTCAGATCAAAATGCATCTTTGAAATTTTTTTTTTTAAGTCTTGCAGGATTTTCGTTTTTTGCTGCATGGGTGTTGGATACCATTTGTAGATCTTACTGAAGTCTTAGTAATCTTAAGTAAGTATTTATTAGCTACAGGAACCAAGTACATTGACATATCCCTAAGACATGAAAGAAATCGTAAACTACGTAAATCAAACTTTATTATTTTTTGATTATTTAAAAATTAGTTTTGCTGAACCAAAAGATGGCTGCCCACAAGCCACCTGATGTCTGGATTTGTAAGGTGACAACTAAGGCATTCATGAATCTTTCACCACCACCACACCCAATCCCCCCTCCGCCGATCAGTTCCCTATACTCTGGTTCCCTCTAAGCTGCGCAGCCGTGCAGCAATCCAAAAGCTCCTGCACAAGACGTGCACAAATTGGTCTATTGTGCACACGGCTATGGAAAAATTTTAAAATGGCCACACACTTAAAACAAATCAACCACATTCCAAACAAAGGCATGCTGTCCATTGCTTCATAGTTTTAAACGCCTCTGTCAAATTACCCTTATCTCCTCTGTTAAGATGATACCAGCTTGTTTCATTATTTTGAACTTCAGGAAGTATTGTGAATGGAATGTTTTCATGTTGTGAGGTGTGGCATCATTCTTAAGCACAATCCGATAAGATTTTCATTTCCACAGCCCAATATCAACAAACACCTGATTCAACTTTTCCATTCCCTATCTCAGACATGGTTTGCATGCTGGTCCTCAGTGTAACATACTGTTAGCATGTAACCTATAAACCATAGAAATTCTACATTTACAGTCTCCCAAAGATCCTGGGTTTCTAATGAAGCAAAGTGTGGTGGTGTGAGAATTATTCCCATAAAAATCCAAGGAGACTGACCCAACAGAAATCCTGGGGTAAACTACTTCCTTTCTACTCCGTGGGAAGTTTCTGTCCTCCTTGAGCTCGCCTTAGGACACTTGTGCGACAGGTGTACTGCCCCAGTCAAACTCCCCGCCTGCCACTCTCCCTGGAGCCTATTTTGTCAGCAAGAATATAGGGGGAGAATTTTCTCCCCATCACGGGGGCTGAGCGGGAGCAGGCGCGCAGCTGATTGCTGCCCGTGGTCGGCTGCGCACTGCCATTTTACGTGGGCGGGCCAATTAAGGCCTTCCCAGTGTGATGCACACCCGGAAGCATTGGGTGCTCACTGTGCGGGTGGGAGGAAGAAGCTGAGTTGGGGCCTGTGCTCTTTCGCCAGAACTGACTCAGGGAGATTAGTTTTGATTACAAAAAAATTTAAATAAAGAAAAAAACATTAATTCAGACATGTTCCCTCAGGTAACAGTGTCACATGAGCTGGGACATGTCAATGAATTTTCATTAAAAATTTTGTTCGATTTATAAACACTTCATGAAACCTCATCCCGCCCGTGGATGAGGTTTCATGATAAATGCCGAAGGCTGCCTGGGCTCTTTGCCTGCCCGCTAACCTTAAGGTTGGACGGGCAATCCAGACAACCAGCTTAATTAGATTATTAAAGCCAATAGGCCTTTGACAGTTTGGCGGGTGCGCAGCCGACTCTGGTGTGCGCCCTCCAAACTGAAGATCTGAATGACGTGCGGTGACGTCGGGACGCACGCCTGACGTCACCGCGCGTCATTTTACACATCAGCGAGCGGGGCCCACCCCTGCACGCCGACCAGAAGCTTCAGGCCTAGACATTCAGGGTGGGGGCGTGGTGGTGGTGAAAGATTCATGAAGAGGATGGGTGAAAAAAGAAATGTAATCAGTTAAATGCATGTGCGCAGTTAAAAGACTGAACAGGCACACACTTTAAAAAGGGAGCGAAATAACTGTTGAAGGGAAAAGGACAGCGTCTAATCTCTCAGAGCATGATATGAAAGTGCTGCTATCCCAATTTTGTGCCTGGAGGGATGTTTGTGATGAGGACCAAAGAAGAAGCCACTACATGCAGCACAATAAGCTGTCTGGAAGAAGGTGTGGGACCTTCATTAAGCCAAAGATTCCCTTACAGTGATGGAAGATGTTTATGCTTTGTAAATGTGCATGCAGGTAGCAAGATTTTTAATAGTAATATTGTGTGTAGTTTTAGTGATTTCTTTCAGAATTTTTTTTCTGCTTACCAAAGTGCATCATGACTGCTTAAAGAAGATGGAGTAAAACTTTGACTTACTCATTTGCTCTTTTTGGTACTTTGACTTGTTAATGGTGGATTTGGAAACAAAAGATGTGCTTTGTCTGGTTTTTTAAGTTTATCATAACATAGCACTAATGTCAACCATCTTACATTCTGCAAAATATGTTTACACATTACAGTAGGTCCTTTCCACCTATAATTAGTATCATCCATTCCATGAATCCTGACAGATTATGACTGCAGGATCTGAAGACTGCAGCTGGTAGTTAATACAATGTTTTCCTTTTGTTGGAAAAGGTGGTAGGCAATGCCAGAGAATGCCATGTCATGAGAGGAAATACACAAATCTGTCATCCAATGTCACATGATAAGGAAGCAATGCCACTCCTTGACCTGGAGGTTGGGGATGGAGATGTGCCAGACATTGTGTCTTCATTGAATGAAATGTATACCTTCTTCAATCTTTCTACCAGCTACCAAATTTTGTGTAAGAGATCCACAAAGACTCAATTAAGATAGAATGCTACTCAATCCTCAGGAGGTTTACGGTGGTACTGACTACTGCAGAAGATGGGAATCATATTTGTAGGGATTTTAAAAAATCATGATTGACTCAAGTAACATTTGCCATTAACCAGGCGGATTGACCCAAATATCCAACTGATTAAATCCAAATCAATTCAAAAACCATTTCCATTCATAGAATGTTATGATAAACTTACAAAACCAGACAAAGCACATCTTTTATTTCCAAATCCATCATTAACAAGTCAAAAAGTACCAAATAGAGCAAATAAGTAAGTCAAAGTTTTACTCCATCTTCTTTAAGCAGTCATGATGCACTTTGGTAAACAGAAAAAAAAAATCTCAAAGAAATCACTAAAACTACGCACAATATGACTATTAAAAACAAAAACAGAATTACCTGGAAAAACTCAGCAGGTCTGGCAGCATCGGCGGAGAAGAAATCAGTTAACGTTTCGAGCCTTCATGGCCCTTCGGCAGAACTGAAGCATAGTTAGAAGAAGGGAGATATATAAGCTGGTTTAAGGTGGGGGGGGGGGGGGTGGGTGGGGAGAGAGACATTGAGGGTGTGGTGATTGTGGAGATGAGCAGATAATCAAAAGATGTCACAGACAAAAGGGTCAAAGAGGTGTTGAAGGTGTTGATATTTGCTTAAGAAAAGTGCTAATTAAGAATGGAAGACAGGATATTCAAAGTACAGCTCTAGTGGGGGTGGGGTGGAAAGACTAACGAGGTTTTAGTTTTAGATTTAAAAATAATGGAAATAGGTGGGGAAAGAAGAATCTATATAAATTATTGAAAAAAAAGGCGGGGGGGTGGGGGGGAGAAACGGGGTGGGGATGGGGGGAGGGGGAGTTTAAGATCTAAAGTTGTTGAATTCAATATTCAGCCCGGAAGGCTGTAAAGTGCCTAGTCGGAAGATGAGGTGCTGTTCCTCCAGTTTGCGTTGGGCTTCACTGGAACAATGCAGCAAGCCAAGGACAGACATGTGGGCAAGAGAACAGGGTGGAGTGTTAAAATGGCAAGCGACAGGGAGGTTTGGGTCTTTCTTGCGGACAGACCGCAGGTGTTCCACAAAACGGTCGCCCAGTTTGCGTTTGGTCTCTCCAATGTAGAGGAGACCGCATTGGGAGCAACGAATGCAGTGGGCTAAGTTAGGATAAATGCAAGTGAAATGCTGCTTCACTTGAAATGAGTGTTTGGGCCCTTGGACGGTGAGGAGAGAGGAAGTGAAGGGGCAGGTGTTGCATCTTCTGCGTGGGCATGGGGAGGTGCCATAAGTGGGGGTTGAGGAGTAGGGGGTGATGGAGGAGTGGACCAGGGTGTCCCGGAGGGAACGATCCCTACGGAATGCCGTCGGGGGGGTGAAGGGAAGATGTGTTTGGTGGTGGCATCATGCTGGAGTTGGCGGAAATGGCGGAGGATGATCCTTTGAATGCGGAGGCTGGTGGGGTGATAAGTGAGGACAAGGGGGACCCTATCATGTTTCTGGGAAGGAGGAGAAGGCGTGAGGGAGGATGTGCGGGATATGGGCCGGACACGGTTGAGGGCCCTGTCAACGACCATGGATGGAAAACCTCGGTTAAGGAAGAAGGAGGACATGTCAGAGGAGCTGTTTTTGAAGGTAGCGTCATCAGAACAGATGCGACGGAGGTGAAGGAACTGAGAGAATGTGATGGAGTCTTTACAAGAAGCGGGGTGTGAGGAGCTGTAGTCGAAGTAGCTGTGGGAGTCGGTAGGCTTGTAATGGATATTGGTGGACAGTCTATCATCAGAAATTGAGACAGAGAGGCCAAGGAAGGGAAGAGAAGTGTCAGAGATGGACCATGTGAAGATGATGGAGGGGTGGAGATTGGAAGCAAAATTAATAAATTTTTCCAGGTCCCGACGAGACTGTCCACCAATATCCATTACAAGCCTACCGACTCCCACAGCTACCTCGACTACAGCTCCTCACACCCCGCTTCTTGTAAAGACTCCATCCCATTCTCTCAGTTCCTTCGCCTCCGTCGCATCTGTTCTGATGACGCTACCTTCAAAAACAGCTCCTCTGACATGTCCTCCTTCTTCCTTAACCGAGGTTTTCCATCCACGGTCGTTGACAGGGCCCTCAACCGTGTCCGGCCCATATCCCGCGCATCCTCCCTCACGCCTTCTCCTCCTTCCCAGAAACATGATAGGGTCCCCCTTGTCCTCACTTATCACCCCACCAGCCTCCGCATTCAAAGGATCATCCTCCGCCATTTCCGCCAACTCCAGCATGATGCCACCACCAAACACATCTTCCCTTCACCCCCCCTGGCGGCATTCCGTAGGGATCGTTCCCTCCGGGACACCCTGGTCCACTCCTCCATCACCCCCTACTCCTCAACCCCCACTTATGGCACCTCCCCATGCCCACGCAGAAGTTGCAACACCTGCCCCTTCGCTTCCTCTCTCCTCACCGTCCAAGGGCCCAAACACTCCTTTCAAGTGAAGCAGCATTTCACTTGCATTTCCCCTAACTTAGTCTACTGCATTCGTTGCTCCCAATGCGGTCTCCTCTACATTGGAGAGACCAAACGCAAACTGGGCGACCGTTTTGTGGAACACCTGCGGTCTGTCCGCAAGAAAGACCCAAACCTCCCTGTCGCTTGCCATTTTAACACTCCACCCTGTTCTCTTGCCCACATGTCTGTCCTTGGCTTGCTGCATTGTTCCAGTGAAGCCCAACGCAAACTGGAGGAACAGCACCTCATCTTCCGACTAGGCACTTTACAGCCTTCCGGGCTGAATATTGAATTCAACAACTTTAGATCTTAAACTCCCCCTCCCCCCATCCCCACCCCGTTTCTCCCCCCCACCCCCCCGCCTTTTTTTTCAATAATTTATATAGATTCTTCTTTCCCCACCTATTTCCATTATTTTTAAATCTAAAACTAAAACCTCGTTAGTCTTTCCACCCCACCCCCACTAGAGCTGTACTTTGAATATCCTGTCTTCCATTCTTAATTAGCACTTTTCTTAGACAAATATCACCACCTTCAACACCTCTTTGACCCTTTTGTCTGTGACATCTTTTGATTATCTGCTCATCTCCACAATCACCACACCCTCAATGTCTCTCTCCTCACCCACCCCCCCCCCCCCCACCCCCCCCCCCCCCCCCACCCACCTTAAACCAGTTTATATATCTCCCTTCTTCTAACTATGCTTCAGTTCTGCCGAAGGGCCATGAAGGCTCGAAACGTTAACTGATTTCTTCTCCGCCGATGCTGCCAGACCTGCTGAGTTTTTCCAGGTAATTCTGTTTTTGTTTTGGATTTCCAGCATCCGCAGTAGCTTTTAGCTTTTTGTTTTTATCCTTATGACTATTAAAAATCTTGCTACCAGCATGCCACACTTACAAAGCATCAAATGCGTATAAGGCAAAAGAAAACCTTGACTAAATAATCCAATGAAATATGTGAACAAATAAAAACATGGTTAAACAGGAACAATGAGGAATGAGTAACTAAAACACAAGCAAGGAAATCTGTTTTTCCCAAAGCTAACATTCACTAACCAGCAAAGTGTTACAAAATTAATATTATTTAAAATGTCTTCAGACAGGTGTTTGTCCCTTTCTTTCTTCACCAAGGTACCCATTGCAAATAACAGTTATCAAACATTAAAAACTCACAATGCTGGAAAAAAGTATATTCATTCAAAAAAATTGGAAATCCCTTCTGGAGGTGTCCTTTGACTGGGCCTGTGCTTCTTTTTGAAACTTGTGTGCTGGCACTTCCAACTTGTACTGACAAAATGTGTGTGTGTATTAAATCATGGGCTGGATTTTAAGGAGTGCCCTATTCCCCGACTCCAACTAAAAAGTCAGCCAGGAACCCAGCCACCAAAAAGCCAGCTACTTCACAGCCATTTTACACTTGGAGGGGCATTAATTGGCTCAGGCGGGACTTTGATTCTCCCCAGATGGGGGTGGAAATCTCTCAAAGAAAGTCAATTCTGATTGCCCGACATCAGCTCATCCAGTGAAAGCTGCTGGGCTACCCTCTTGGCGTAGGCCTTCCCCTGCTGCGGGTAAAATAGTGGAGGGAGTGGGATGAGGCACTTAAGTGGCTATTAATTGGCCACTTAAGTGCCTCAATAGGCTAAAGCACAGGCTGGCCATCCAACACCTCTACCACCCCCTGTAAAATGGAAGACAGGTCGGAGGTGGGTGGGAAGGTGGCAAGCAGGCCACACGCTGCATTTTATGAGCCTCCCACCTTCAAACCCCAGATGTCTGAGAGATTAATCATGGAATTTCAGTTTGCATCCTGTTGCTATGAAACAATACAAGTAAATGGAAAAATAAATCAGGTACTGTAACATGAGAGAGAAGAGAAAATGATACAGCGAGACAGAAGCAGGGAAATAGAGATTTAGGTAAACTCCAGAGATGCAAACAAGTATGTAGGAGGTCGAGAGAGGAGAGGGAACTAAACTAAGTGGGCAGAAAAATGAAAATATAGATGGAGACAAAAAATCTTAAGAGGCCAAGAGAGAGGCACATTCATTCTTTAAAAAATCTGTGAGCAGTGCCACAAGAGATCAATAATAGGATGCGAACAAATCTCAGTTGAGCATGAGAACAAAATTCTAAATGTTTCACAGTTTGAAGAGTATCAATTAGCTGCAGCAAATTGTAACAAATTAGTTCTACTAATCATAGGAAACATAGAAAATTAAAGGGAAAGAGAAAGTATGAGAAGAGACTGGCAACTAACATAAAGGAGAAACCAAAAGTTTTCTAAAGACACTGGTGGGAGAGGTGGAGCTGATTAGGGACCAAATAGGGGATCTATGCATGGAGGCAGAAGGCATGGCTGAGGTACTAAATTAGTACTTTGTGTCTGTCTTAGCGAAGGAAGAAGGTGCTATTCAAGCAGTGATGAAGAGATGGGCCAAAATTGGATAATCCCACAACACTCAAGAAGCTTGACACTGTCCAGGACAAAGCAGCCCACTTGATTGGCACCACATCCACAAACATTCATTCCCTCCACCAGTGATGCACGGTAGCAGTGTGTACCACCTACAAGATGCACTGCAGGAATTCGCCAAGACTTCTTAGACAGCACCTTCCAAACCCACAGCCACTACCATCTAGAAGGACAAAGGCAGCAGATAGATGGGAACACCACCTCCTGGAAATTCTCCTCCAAGTCACTCACCATCCTGACTTGGAAATATATCATCGTTCCTTCACTGTTGCTGGGTCAAAATCCTGGAACTCCTTTCCCAACAGCACTGTAGGTATACCTACACCGGTTCAAGAAGGCAGCTCACTACCACCTATTCAAGGGCAACTACGGATTGGCAATAAATGCTAGCCTGGCCAGTGAAGCCCACATCCTGTGAATGAATTTTTAAAAAAGGGATTAGAAAGGCTGGCTATGCTTAAAATTAACATTCACCAGATGGGATGCATCCGGGGAATGAGGGGTGGAAATTGTGGAGGTGCTGTACATTATCTTCCAATCCTCCATGGATACGGGGCGGTGTGGTACTAAGGATTAGAGAATTACAAATGTTACACCGTCATTCAAAGAAATGTAAGAGTAAACCCACTAACTACAGGTTCGTTAGTTTAACCTGAGTGGCGGGAAAGCTTTCAAAGCAATAATACAGGACATAATTAACCGTCACTTGGACAAGTGTGGAGTAATTAAGGAAAGCCAGCACGGACTTGTTAAAGGCAAATTATGTTTTAACTAACTTGACTAAGCTTTATGAAGCAACAGAGTTAATTGATGAAGATAATGTGGTTGATGTGGTGTACACGCACATATTGTCTTCTGAAATGGCCTAGCAAACCGTTCAGTTTAGGGGCAATTAGGGATGGGCAATAAATGCTGGGTTTGTCAGCGACACCCACATCACATGACAGAATAAAAATAAAGGTGTTTGATAAAGTGCCACATAGTAGACTTGTCAGCAAAGTTGAGGCCCATGGTGCAGTTACAGCATGGATGCAAAGTTGGCTAGTGACAGTAAACAGAGAGCAATGGTGCATGGTTGTTTCTCAGACTGGAGGAAAGTATACAGTGGAGTTCCCCAGGGGGTCAGCACTCGGAGCACTGCTTTTCTTGATATATATTTATGACTTTGATTTGGGTGTGCAGGTGCCAATTTCAAAACTTGCAGAAAAATAAAACTTGGAAGTATTATGAACTTTGAGAAGGATAATGATAGACTTCAAAAGGGCATGGTGAAATGGGGGACATGTGGGAGATGGAATTTAATGCAATCTAATGTGAAATGAGGAAGGAAGAACGAGGAGGCAATAAAACTGCAGGGAATAATTTTAAAGAAGGTGCATGAACAAAGAAACCTGGTGGTACAGATGCAAAAATTCTTGAAGGTGGCAGGGCAGCTTGAGAAGGTGGTTAAAAAGGCCTATGGGATCCTGGACTTTATAAATAGAGGCATAGAGTGCAAAACTAAGGAGATTATGGTGAACCTTTGTTTAAAAAATCTGGTTTGGCCTCAAATGTAATATTAAGTCCAATTCTGGGCCATGTGCTTCAGGAAGGAATTGGAGGCTTCAGAGAGGGTACAGAAAAGATTCATGAGAATAATTCTAGGGGTGAGGGGCATCAGTCACTAGGGTAGGTTGGAGAAGCTAGAGTTTTCTCTTCAGAGAAGAGAAAGTTGAAAGGAGACTTGTTAGAGTTTTCATAATCATGAAGGGTCTAGACAGACTATAAAAGATGGAAACTGTTCCCATAGGTGCGGAGGTCATGAACCAGAGGACACAGATTTAAGGTGGTAGGCAAAAGAACCTAAAGCGGCATAAGAAAACATTTTTTTTTTAATGGAGCGAGTCATTAGGATCTGAAATGCATTATTTGGAGAGGGTGGTGGAGGCAGATTCAAATGTGGCTTTCCAAAGGCAATTGGGTAAGCACTTGAAAATTGAGGGTTACAGGGAATGAACAAGGGAGTAGGACTAGCAGAATTGTTCTTTCAGAGAGTCAACATGGTCCTGACAGGCCGAATGGTCTTCTTCTGTGCTGTACCGCTATGATTTTTACTCAATAGATCCACCAATGACCTAAACTTCAAAACAATGAAGTTATTATTTTATTATTCATTCATGGGATGTGGGTGTCACTGGCCGGGCTAACATTTATTGCCCATCCCTAAATCCCCTTGAGAAGGTGGTGGTGAGCCACCTTCTTGAACCACTGCAGTCCATGTGGTGTAGGTATATCCACTGTGCTGTTTGGAAGGGAGTTCCAGGATTTTGACCCAGCAACAGTGAAGGAACAGAGATAAAGTTCCAAGTCAGGATGGTGTGTGGCTTGGAGGGGAACTTGCAGGTGATGGTGTTCCCATACATCTGCTGCCCTTGTCCTTCTTGGTGGTAGAAGTCATGGGTTTGGAAGGTGCTGTCAAAGGAGCCTTGGTGAGTTGTTGTAGTGCATCTTGTAGATGGTACACCCTACTGCCACTGTGCATCGGTGGTGGAGGGAGTGAATGTTCAAGCTGGTGCCAATCAACTGGCTGCTTTGTCCAGAGTGGTGTCGAGCTTCTTCAGTGTTTTTGGAGCAAATGGAAAACATTCCATCACACTCCTGACTTGTGCCTTGCAGGTGGTGTACAGGCTTTGGGGAGTCAGGCGCATTACTCGCCACAGAATTCCCAGCTTCTGACCTGCTCTTCCACAGTATTTATATGGCTGGTCTAGTTCAGTTTCTCATCAATGGTAACCCCAGTATTTTTATAGTAAGCGATTCAGTGTGATAATGCCGTTGAATGTCAAGGAGAGATGGTTATATTCTCTCATATTGGAGATGGTTATTGCCTGGCACTTGTGTGGTGTGAATGTTATTTGCCACATGTCAGCCCAAGCCCAAAAATTGTCCAGGTCTTGCTACATATGGACATGAGGAGTCACAAATGCTGCTGAATATTGTGCAATCATCAGCGAACATTCCCACTTCTGACCTTATGATGGAGGGAATGTCATTGATGAAGCAGCTGAAGATGGTTGGGCCTAGGACACACCACCCTGAGGAACTCCTGAAACGATGTCCAAAGTCTGAGATGATTGACCTCCAACAAGCACAACCATCTTCCTTTATGCGAGATATGACTCCAACCAATGGAGAGCTTTCCCCCTGAATCCCATTGACTTCAGTTCTGCTAGGGCTCCTGGATGCCACACTCAGTAAAATGCTGCTTGTAATGAGATCAGGAGCCGGGTGGCCCTGGCAGAACCCTAACTGAATATCAGTGAGCAGGTTATTGCTAAGTAGGTGCTGTTTGCTAGCACTGTCAATGACACCTTCTATCTCTTTGCTGATGATTGAAGGTAAACTGATGGGGTAGCAATTGGGTTAGATTTGTCCTGCTTTTTGTGACATGCCTAGCCAATTTTATACATTGCTTGGTAGATGCCAGTGTTGTAGTTGTGCTTGGCTAGGGTGGGGGGCGGTGGGGTAGGGGTGGCTAGTTCTGAAGCACAAATCTTCAGTACTATTGCCAGAATGTTGTCAGGGCCCATAGCCTTTGCAGTATCCAGCGCCTTCAGCAATTTCTTGATATCAAGTGCAGTGCATCGAATTGGCTGAAGATTGGCATCTGTGATGTTGGGGACCTCAGGAGGAGTCCGAGTAGGATCATCCAACAGGCACTTGTGGCTGAAGGTGGTTGCAAATGGTTGCCTTGTCTTTTGCACTGATGTGCTGGGCTTCCCTAATTCAGGATGGGGATGTTTGTGGAGCCTCCTCCTTGTGTTAGTTGTTTAATTGTCCAACACCATTCATAATTGCATGTGGCAGGACTGCAGAGCTTAGATCTGATACGTTGGTTGTGGGGCCGCTTAGCTCTGTCTATCACATGCTACTTCCACTGTTGGTCCTGTGTTGTAGTTTCACTGGATTGATACATCATTTTTAAGTATGCCTGGTGCTGCTCCTGACATGTCCTCCTGCACTCATCATTGAACCAGGGTTGATCCTTTGGTTTGATGGTAACGGTGGAGTGGGAGTTTTGCCGCCAGCTTGATGGTAATTGTGGAGTGGGGATATGCTGGGCCGTGAGGACAAATACAATTCTGCTGCTGCACCTCATGGATGCCCAGTTTTGAGTTGCTAGATCTATTCGAAATCTATCCCATCGAGCACGATGATAGTGCCACACAATACATGTCTTCAACATGAAGACGGGACTTCATCTCTTCAAGGACTGTGCAGTGGTCACCCCTACCAATGCTGTCATGGACAGATGCATATGCGACAGTTAGATTGGTGAGGACAAGGTCGAGTAGGTTTTTTCCTCTTGTTGGTTCCTTCACCGCCTGCTGCAGACCCAATTTAGCTGCTATGGTCTCGAGGACTCAGCCAGCTGGGTCAGTAGTGGTGTAACTGAGCCACCCTTGGTGATGGACATTGAAGTCCATCTGTGCCCTTGCCTGCCTCAGTGCTTCTTCCAATTAGTGTTCAACATGGAGGAGTACTGATTCACCAGCTGAGGGGGCATGGTTGGTGGTAATCGGCAGGTGGTAATTCTTGCACATGCCTTGATGCCATGGGACTTCATGGGGCTTGAAGTCAATGTTGAGGACTACCTCCCGACCGTATACCACTGTGATTGCATCTCCAGTGGGTCTGTCCTGCCAGTGGGACAGGACATACCCAGCAATTGTGATGGTGGTGTCCGGGACATTATCTGTAAGATATGATTCTGTGAGTATGCTTATATCAGACTGTTCCTTGACTAGTCTGTGAGACAGCCCTCCCAATTTTGGCACAAGCCCCCATTTGTTAATAAAGAGGACTATGCAGAGTTGACAGGGCTGGGTTTGCCGTTGTTGTTTCTAGTGCCTAGGCCGATGCCGGGTGGACCATCCAGTTTAATTCCTTTCAGACTTCATAGCGGTTTGATACAATTGAGTGGCTTGTTGGGCCATTTCAGAGGACAGTTAAGAGTCAACTACATTGCTGTGGATCTGGAGTCGCATGTAGGCCAGACCAGGTAAGGGTGACAGGTTTCTTTCCCTAAAGGACATTAGTGAACCAGATAGGTTTTCATGACAATCGACAACAATTTCATGGTCACCATTACTGCGACAATATTTTAATTCCAGATTTATTAATTGAATTTAAATTCCACCACCTGCTGTGGTGACATTTGAACCCGTGCCCCGGAGCATTAGCCTGGGCCTCTGATTACCAGTTCAGCAACATCACCACTATGCCACTGCCAACCCCCATTTATTATTGCTTAATAACTTCAAATTTACAGTGGCAAATGTCAAGTTTACTATTAAATGATTAATTGCATTGGGATCCTTGAACTTTAAATGAAGAGGTTGATCTCTGGAGAAGATGAAACATTGTAATGTGATTAAAAATTAATATTTTAATTGATGTCTGATTGAATCCGCTACTGGACTATTTCTGAAATTGTAAGGATCTCAGTTTATTTCCACTATTTTATTAAGAATGACACATTCTATGGCTTTGCTCATCCTGGAAAGGACAGGCAACCATCTTCTCCACAACAAGTTGTTTTTTCTGACCACCTTCATCTCAGACACAAAGTAACACACTTATGGACTTTCATGGTTCAAAATTAAGGACATTGCACTGCTACAACTTCTTCCTCCAACCCCTCCTTCCTGCTCCCTACTTCTCACCCATTATCACTCCTTATTCCACAGTTTCTCTTCTATCGCCCTCTAATGCTAACTTATCTGTTGCATGAAATCCACTATTTGCTTCTTTAACATTTTCCTTACCATGAAATCCATCATTCACTCCTTTAAAATCCTCTGTAAAGTGAGTTACTATTCTCAATGCCGTAATATAACTACATAGGTTCCAGAAGGGCCCACAACATGCTGTAGACATTCCACTCAGTAAAACCTAACCGGAAAGTGGTAGGAGTCCTCACTGTATATGTAAAAATTATTTTTGTGGAGCCAGAGGTGAAACACTCCTCTAATCCCATAAAGAAATTGTTGGTTACAGTTGTGTATAGACATATATTTGGTTATATATTCATCTACTGGAATGCAAGAAGTTCTAGATGCTCATTTCAGGTAGACAGCTTCACGGCATCTGTGTTAATTGGGGGTCAGTTAGCTCAGTTGGCTTGATGGCTGGTTTGTTTTGCAGAGCGATACCAGCAGCACAGGTTCAATTCCTGTACTGGCTGAGGTCATCATGGAGGTCCTGTATCTCAACTTCACCCCTTGCCTGAGGTGTGATGACCCTTAGGTTAAACTCACCATCGGTCGTCTCTCTGTAATGACTGAGCAGCCTATGGTCCTCTGGGACTACAGTGACTTTCATTCATCTGTGTTAATGAAGCCCAGTTGTCAAAATGGACTGATCTTCACACTGCATCACCCAGACAACATGCCAACTGTTCAGGAGTTAAATTTGCTTTTTAATTCTGCTAAGGTTCTATGGTTTCCTGCTTCACATCCAGGTGGCGAGAGGGTTAAAAGGGGAAAATAGACTTTGGGATATATTCTTTTGCATCTGCTGTTGCTCAAGTACTTGCTACCATAACATAAAAGCAGAATGCTTTGTGATGCTTTAGTACTTTTACTTGCTACCATACCTCCATGACCTCCTCCTCCTCTTTACAGAGAAGGTTCTGTCCCACAGGATATGCATGATGCATATTCACAACATTCACAGTCTCATAGCGTCCTTCCATGCAAATATCCTCACGTTACACAAGAACAAAGGTAGTTGTGGGGATTGCAACAATTACTGAGGCATCTCACCTCCTCAGCATCACTGAGAAGGATTTTACCAGAGTCATTCTAATGAGACTTCATCGACTAACAGAATGTACCCAGAGGTACAATGTGGCTTCAGAGCAGGCAGATCCACAGTACACATGATCTTCTCCATATTTCAGCTTCAAGAGAAGTGCAGAGAGCAGCAAGCACCACTCTACCTTGCTTTTGTGGATCTCACTAAAGCATCTGACAAAAAAATAAGCAGGACAGGCCTCCACTGGATAGTAGAGGAAATCAGCTGTCCTCCCAAGATTCACAGTCTCATACGGTCCTTCCATAATAACATGCATTGCACCATTCAATTTGATGACTCCAACTCTGACAGTTTTGAGATCAAGAGTGGGGTGAAACAGGGCTGCACCTTAACCCCTACTCTGTTTTGCATCTTTTTCTCTGTCCTCCTGACCTATGCTTTCCTTGCTGACATGGAAGGAGTGCATCTCCACAAATGATAAGATGGGAAACTTCTCAACCTATCAGGACTGAAAGCCAAGATTGAAGTGTGGCATGTCCTGATCAGTGAAATTCTGTATGCTGATGATGCTGCACTAGTTTCCCAGATAGAAGACCAGCTTTAAAGGCTCATGAATCGTTTGTCCCATGCTTGTGCTATGTTCTCCCTCACCATCCAACAATAGTTATGGGAAAGAGTGTTGTGTATCCGCCTGTGATCAGACTTAAAAACACACAGTCAGCAAATTCTGTTACCTTGGATCTACATAGATAAACAACCGGTCTTGACAAAGAGCTCAACAGACACACTGGAAAGACAGCCACCACCTTTGGTGAACTAAAAATGGGCATGGAAAAACAACAAACTGGAACACAGGACCAAGATGCTTATTAACAAGGCCTGTATCCTCAGCACATTGCTGTAGGCAAAGCCTGGACAACTTACACCTACCAAGAAAAAAGACTGGCAAGTGGCAAGTAATATTTGTGCCACACAAGTGCCAGGCAACGACCATCTCCAACAAGAAAGAGAATTTAATTATCGCCCCTTGACATTCAATGGTATTACCACCGCTGAAATCCCCCACTATCAACATCTTGAGGGTTACCATTGACCAGAAACTTAACTGGGCTAGCCATATAAATACTGTGGCTACAAGAGCAGGTCAGAGGTTAGGAATTCTGCAGCAAGTAACTCAACTCCTGACTCCCCAAAGCCTGTCCGCCATTTACAAGGCACAAGTCAGGAGTATGATGGAATACTCACCACTTGCCTGATGAGCGCAGCTTCAACAACACTCGAAGCTTTTCACCATCCAGGACAAAGCAGTCCGCTTGATTGGAACCCCATCCACAAACATTCACTCCCTCCACTATGAAGAACAGTGGCAGCAGTGTGTACCATATACAAGATGCACTGCGGGAACTCACCAAGCCTCCTTAGACAGCACCTTCCAAACCCACAACCACTACCATCTAGAAGGACAAGGGCAGCAGATACATGGGAATCACCACCTAGGTGTTCGCCTCCAAGTCACACACCATCCTGATTTGGAACTATATTGCCTTTTCTTCACTGTCACTGGGTCAAAATCCTGGCTCTCCCTCCCAAATAGCACTGCGGGTGTACCTACCTACATCACATGGACTGCAGCGGTTCAAGAAGGCAGCTCACCACCACCTTCTCAAGGGCAGAAAAGGATGGGCAATAAATGCTGGTCTAGCCAGCAATGCCCATATCCCATGCATGAATAAAACTAATAACTTCCATCTGCAGTCTCTACAATACATTTTTGGCATCACGTGGAAACACAAAGTCACCAATGAAACAGTGCTTTCAAGGGCAAACATGCCGAGCATGCAGGCACTGATCAAGCAAAGATGCTTTAGTAGCTTGTGCATGTGCACAGGATGCAAGATAGCCACATCCCGAGAATGTGCTATACAAGGAAATAGCCCATATCAAGAGGCCAGCAGGAAAGCTAAAGTTCAATTCAGGGATGTTGCCAAAAGAGACATGAAAGTCCTCAATATCAGTCATGATAAGTGGGAAACTCTAGCTGACAATCGATGCAAATGGCGATACCAGCTGTGGGCGGAAATTCATCCCAATATTGAAATGTGGTTTTAGAAGCTCCAAAGCAAACACCAGCCCTGCAAACAAGGCATCAGCAGAGAACATCCTGCACAAGGGACAACTTCAAATGTGGTACTTGTGGCAGATTTTGTCTTTCCAGAATCGGCTTGTTCAGCCATCAAAAGAAATGCAGCAGATGATTTCATCTGACCGCACCAAAGTGCTGAGGCTGCATTCCCATCATCCTGCAGTGCATCTTGTGGATGGTACACACTGCTGCTACTGTGCGTCGGTGGTGGAGGAAATGAATGTTTGTGGATATGGTGCCAGTTAAGCGGGCTGCTTTGTCCTGGATGGTGTCAAGCTTCTTGAGTGTTGTGGGAGCTGCACTCATCCAGGCAAGTGGGGAGTATTCCATCACACTCCTGACTTGTGCCTTGTAGATGGTGGACAGGCTTTGGGGAGTCAGGAGGTGAGTTACTCGTCGCATGATTCTTAGCCTCTGACATGCTCTTGTAGCCAAAGTATTTATATTGCTAGTCCAGTTAAGTTTCTGGTCAATGGTAACCCTCAGGATGTTGATAGTGGGGGATTCAGTGATGGTAATGCCATTGAACATCAAGAGGCAATGGTTGGATTCTCTCTTGTTGGAGATTGTCATTGCCTGACACTTGTGTGGTGTGAATGTTATTTGCCACTTGTCAGCCCAAGCCTGTATATTGTCCAGGTCTTGCTGCATTTGGACATATACTGCTTTAGTATCTGAGGAGTTGCGAATGGTGCTGAACATTGTGATATCAGCAGCAAATATCTCCACTTCTGATCTTATGATGGAAGGAAGGTCATTGATGGAGCAGCTGAAGAGGCTTGGGCCAAGGGCACTACCCTGAGGGACTCCTGCAGTGATGTCCTAGAGCTGAGATGACTGACCTACAACAACCACAACCATCTTCCTTTGTGCTAGGTATGACTCCAGCCAGCGGAGAGTTTTCCCCCTAATTCCCACTGACTCCAGTTTTACTAGGGCTCCTTGATACCACACTCGGTCAAATGTGGTCTTGATGTCAAGGGCAGTCATTCTCACCTCACATTGGAGGTCCAGCTCCTTTGTCCATGTTTGAACCGAGGCTGTAATGAGGTCAGGAGTTGAATAGCCCTGGCGGAACCCAAACTGGGCATCAGTGAGCAGGTTATTGCTAAGCAAGTGCTGCTTGATAGCACTGTTAACGATCCCTTCCATTACTTTACTGACGATGGAGAGCAGACTGATGGGGCGGTAATTGGATGGCTTGGATTTGTCCTGCTTTTTGTGTACAGGACATACCTATGCAATTTTCCACATAGCCAGGTAGATGCCAGTGTTGTAGCTGTACTGGAACAGCTTGGCTTGGGGCGCGGCAAGTTCTGGAGCACAAGTCTTCAGTACTATTGCCAGAATATTATCAGGGTCCATATCCTTAGCAGTATCCAGTGCCTTCAGCCATTTCTTGATATCACGTGGAGTGAATCAAATTGGCTGAAGACTGGCATCTGTGATGCTGGGGACCTCCATAGGAGGCCAAGATGGATCATCTACTCGGCACTTCTGGCTGAAGATCGTAGCAAATGTTTCAGCCTTATCTTTTGCACTGATGTGCTGGGGATTGAGGATGGAGATATTTGTGGAGCTTCCTCCTCCAGTGAGTTGTTTAATTGTCCACCACCATTCATGACTGGATGCGGTAGGACTGCAGAGCTTAGATCTAATCTGTTGGTTTTGGGATTGCTTAGCTCTATCACTTGCTGCTTATGCTTTTTGGCATGCAAGTAGTCCTATGATATAGCTTCACCAGGTTGACACCTCTTTTATAGGTATACCTGGTGCTGCACCTGGCATGCCCTCCTGCACTCTTAATTGAAACAGGGTTGATCCCCTGGCTTGATGGTAATGGTAGAGTGGGGGATATGCCAGTCCATGAGGTTACAGATTGTGTTCGAGTACAATTCTGCTGCTGCTAATGGCCCACAGTGCCTCATGGATGCCCAGTCTTGAATTGCTAGATCTGTTCTAAATCTATCCCATTTAGCATGGTGGTCATGCCATATAACACGATGGAGGGTATCCTCGATGTGAAGGCAGGACTTTGTCTCCACAACAACTTTGCGGTGATCACTCCTACCGATGCTATCATGGACAGATGCATCTGCGGCACGCAGGGTGGTGAGGATGAGGTCACATATGTTTTTCCCACTTGTTGTTTCCTCACTGCAGACCCAGTCTAGCAGTAATGTCATTTAGGACTCGGCCAGCTCAGTCAATAGAGGTGCTACCAAGCCACTCTTGGTGATGGACATTGAAGACACCCATCCAGAGTATATTTGTGCCCCTGCAACCCTCAGTGCTTCCTCCAAGTGCCGTTCAACATGGAGGAGCACTGATTCATCAGTTGAGGGAGGGCGGTACGTGGTAATCAGCAGGAGGTTTCCTTGTCCATGTTTGATCTGATACCATGAGAATTCATGAAGTTTGGAGTCAATGTTGAGGACTCCCAGGGCAACTCCCTCCCAACTGTATACCACTGTGCCGCTACCTCTGCTGAGTCTGTCCTGCTAGTGGGGCAGGACATACCCAGGGATGGTGATGGTGTTGGTGGTGTCTGGGACATTATCTGTAAGATATGATTCCGTGAGGATGACTGTCAGTCTGTTGCTTGACTAGTGTGTGAGACAGCTCTCACAATTTTGGCACTAGCCCCCAGATGTTAGTAAGGAGGACTTTGCAGAGTCAACAGGGATTGCCGTTGTTGTTTCCAGTACCTAAGTCAGTGCTGGGGTGGTCTGTCTGGTTTAATTTTTTATTTGTGACTTTGTAGTGGTTTGATACAACTGACGCCATTTCAGAGGGCATTTAAGAGACAACCACATTGCTGTCGGTCTGGAGTCATATATAGGCCAGACCAGGTAAGGACGAAAGATTCCGTTCCTTAAAGGGCATTAGAGCACGAGATGGGTTTTTACAACAATCGACAATGGTTTCATGGTCATCATTAGACTTTTAATTCCAAATTTTTATTGAATTCAAATTCCACCATCTGCTGTGGCGGGATTTGAGCCTGGCTTCCTCTGGGTCCAGTGACAATACCACTATGCCATCACCTCCCCTTAGAGAGGCAGTGGCAAACATTTAAGGGGATATTTCAGAATACACAGAATAGATACATTCCAACGAAAAAGAAAAATTCCAAGGGGACGGCCCACCATCCATGGTTAACTAAAAAAGTTAAAGATGAAATCAAACTTAAAGAAAAACCATATAATTGCACACAGACAAGTAACAGGTCAGAAGATTGGGCAGAATATAAAGAGCAGCAGAGAATGACAAAAGGGTTAATCAGGAGGGAAAAGTTAGATTACGAGAAAAAGCTAGCTAGAAATATAAAGACGGATAGTAAGAGTTTCTATAGATATTTAAAGAAGAAGAGTTAACAAAGTGAGCATTGGTCCTTGTCATGAAGAGATTAACATCTATAATGTTATTGGAAATTATTTTTTTAAATAGAGTTTAGTGGTGTCTGTGTCTATGTGTGTGTGTGTCTTAATTGGATTAAAGCCAGCTGGTCGAGAGGCTTTGACATATAGAAAGAAGTAGGTTTGAAATGGTAATTAGATAAACATGGGGAAGTTTAGAAACATAGGTGTCAAGGGGGCAATTTGCATTTTTAAATAAAGCATTCAAAAGAATGGGTGAAATCTTGCACCAGAAGATGCCAAGCAATGTGTTTAGGTGGAATCAAAGGATGTTAGTTTTAGAAGAGGTAAAATTAAAAGCCTAGTGATACAATGAAAATTTACATTCAAAGAGAAAGATATGTATAAAGGAGAAAGGAGATTGTGTGTAAGGCAGAGGCATTTTAAGATCCATCAAATGTGAGAAGCCTCCAGCCTGTAAACCTCAAGTCTGTCTGCAAAGACCCAGGGCTGAAAGAAACTCATTTTGAATGCGACTGTCCAGGGTATGCTTTGCCAGGTGTTTCTTCAAATCTATGAGTTTTACTGTTGCCTTAACGGAGTATAACTGAGCGTCAGATTAATATGGGGATTTTTGTAGTTATTATAATAGTAATTTTGTAGATATATGTATATGTTTACAAATTTTCTTGTATTAATAAATGTTTAGTTCAGTTTTATAAAAAAAACCTCTCGAGACTCGGTGGTCTTATTATTGCCAAATTCAAATCCTGCAGCTCGAAACATACAAATTGCAAAAATGGGTTATGACAGTTGTTTCAAGTTTCACTCTGGGATTTGAGCAACTCAGCCTTTACCATTGGCTGTGTCATAATAGCCCTATAGAAAGTGAGTCTGGGGAATTAATAATGGAAAATAAGGAGATGGTAGATGAATTGAACAGGTATTTTGCATCAGTCTTCACTACAGAGGATACATGTAACATTCCAGAAATAGCTGTAAATCAGGAATTGGAAGGAAGAAGTTCAGGAAAATTACCACCAGAGAAGCGGTAATTAGCAAATTGTTGGAGCTGCAGGCTGAAAAGTCCATGGGTCCAGATGGACTTCATCCTAGGGTCTTAAAAGAAGTGGCTAGTGAGGTAGTTGATGCGTTGGTTTTAATTTTCCAAAACTCCCTAGATTCAGGGAAGGTTCCATTAGATTGGAAAATAGCAAATGTAACTCTTTTATTAAAAAAAGAGAGGGAAACAGAAAGCAGGAGACTACAGGCCAGTTAGCTTAACATCTGTTTTAAGAAAATATTAGCAGCTATTATTAAAAATGTTATGGCAGGGCACTTAGAAAAATTCAAAGCAATCAGACAGAGTCAACATGGTTTTGTGAAAGGGAAGTCATGTTTAACCAATTTATTGGAGTTCTTTGGAGCCACATGTGCTGTGGATAAAGGGGAACTGGTGGATGTACTGTACTTAGATTTCCAGAAGGCATTTGATAAGGTGCCACATCAAAGGTTATTGCAGAAAATAAAAGCTTATGGTATAGGGGGTAACATATTGGCATGGATAGAAGATTGGCTAGCTAACAGGAAACAGAGGGTAGGAATAAATGGGTCTTTTTCTGGTTGGCAAGAAGTTACGAGTGGTGTGTCCCAGGGATCAGTGTTGGGGTCTCAACATTTTACAATTTTATACAAATGACTTGAATGAAGGGACCAAAGATATGGTTGTTAAATTTGCTGATGCCACAGATAGGTAAGAAAGTAAGTCTGAAGAGGACATAAGGAGGCTACAAAGGGACATAGATAGGTAAAGAGAGTGGGCAAAGATCTAGCAAATAGAGTATAATGTGGGCAATTGTGAAATTATCCATTTTGGCAGGAAGAATAAAAAGAAGCATATTATCTAAATGGTGAGAGATTAACAGAGCTCTGAGATGCAGAAGCATCTAGCGGTTCAAGTGCATGAATCGCAAAAGGCTTGTATGCAGGTACAGCAACTAATTAGGAAAGCTAATAGAAAGTTGTTTATTGCGAGGAGAATTGAATATAAAAGTAGGGAGGATATGCGTCAGTTGTACAGGACACTGGTGAGACCACATTTGCAGTACTGTGTACAGTATTGGTCTCCTTATTTAAGGAGGGATGTAAATGTGTTGGAAGCAGTTCAGAGAAGGTTTAGACAAATGCCAGGAATGGGCGGGTCATCATATGAGTAAAGGTTGGACAGGCTAGATTTGTATACACTGGAGTTTAGAAGGGCAAGAGGTGACTTGATCAAGCCCTTTAAGACCCTGAGGGATCTCGATAGGGTGGATGTGGAGAGGATTTTTCCTCTTGTGGGAGAATCTAAAATAAGAGGTCATCCATTTAACACAGAGTTGAGGAGATTTTTTCTCTCAGAGAGTAATGAGTCTTTGGAGCTCCCTTTCTCAAAAGGCAGTAGAGTCCTTGAATATTTTTAAGGCAGAGGTAGATAGATTCCTGATAAACAAGAGAATGGAATGTTATCGGGAGTAAGCAAGAGGTTACAGTCAGATCAGCCATGATCTTATTGATTGGCAGAGCAGGCTCAAGAAGCTGATTGGACTACTCCTGCTCCTAATTTGTTTTTTCATATGTTCGGAGATATTTCTAGTACAAGTGTCTTTATTCCTGCATTAAAACCAACACGTTGCTCAAAGGCTCACCTGTCAACTATAAAAAAGGAATTGAACAAATAAACATAACTGCTTATGCAGCCAGTGACTATATGTGTTGGCTATGCTGGTTTCATCTTACAGATCAAACGAGAATGTGGCAATAATTGTAACAAAAGTCTAATGTGGAACAATTTTTTTTCAAGTGATGGATTTGCAAACCATAGGGATGGTATAATAACTATTGCATCCAAATTCAGAAGCATTTCGATATATTTTTGCAATGTTTATTTTAGGTTATAGGATGTATTCAAAACTGAGTGCAGTATTTTGATGTGAAATCTTGAGAAGGTTAAACTTACATGCTCAAATTACAACATTAACATATTTAGTAATGTCTTATGTAACAAAATGTAAAGTGTTAAATACACTTGACAATATTCTTTGCTGTGGTCTGTCACATGATTTGTGGCATTTCAAAACTAGCAAAGTCATTATGCTGTCAAAAACATGTTCTTCTATCTGCACTGCCACCTACAGATCATTTGAAATGGCTTGCAAGATTTCTGTTTTGCTTATGTCGCTGACACCTTGCTTTCAAAAACTTGGTTAATGAATTGATGGGGTTAAATTAGAATCATTTACTCCATTAAACAGTAAAATTGTCAGTGATGCTTCCTCTGTTTGCCAGCATATGTCTATCATCATTCCTTTTAACGATGTTATAGATTTTGGTAGGAGATATCCAGGGTAATCTATAATTCTACACTATTATACTCAAGGACAAGAAAATAATTCAAGATCACTATATTTACTTTGTTATAATTAGCCTATCAAGGGTGCAAATTAACCAGAAATTTACAATGCACACTGTGACCGTGATTTCAAAATGGCTGCTTGGCAATCAGCTCCCGAGTGAGCTCCTTAATGTGCACACTTTTATGCTTGGCCATTTTCTGTCATCCTTGTCATTTCCCCCTCAATCTCTTCTGCAAGCTCCCCTGGTTCTAATAGTGGGTGCATTTCAGTCCTAACTACAAGTTACTGCTAGTTTAAACTGCCACTGCCTATCTACCAACAATGTCTGTCCTTTGCTTTGCTCAATGTGCACTGGGTATTTTCTAAATTTGGTTTCCAAATTCATGGGCTTCTCTTGACATCAAGACTATGCTTCTGCACTAGACTACACCACAAGATTCAGCTATTGTGTCTCAGATGCTGCTCAGTTACTTAGATTTTAAAGTAACTCTGATAATCTCTCCCCCCCCCCCCCCCCCCCCCCCCACTACTATTAGCTGCTGAGCCTGTGACAGGCTAAATGGTTTTACCATTTTTCAGCTTCAACTGTAGTTCCTGGTTCGAACTTCATGCTCCTGGGCTGAAGTACATTGCTCCAGAACTTCTGAATTTTATGGGGACCTCCAATTTTGCCACTTTTTTCTGCTCATCAACCAATTCTGTGCACATCCTGGACCTTCATTCCCATGGAAATGCTCTCCAATGCTCTGCCCTTCAAATAGCTTCTGGATTCACTTGGTTGTCACACCTGTCTCCAAACTTGGACAACAGTTTGACGATGTTCCATCCTGACTCCACCCTACTGATGTCAACTTTATTCTACCAAGGACCTCTGAAATTAACTCTGCACTCCCTTCTATTGTCTTTTTATTCCCTGTTCACTATCAGGAATTCAAAATAATTACTACATTACAAGGCCAATGTAACTTGAGTTATCTGTGTGATTAGCATGTATGTTTTGACTGCTGCTTCAGACCTAGGTTGGTCACTTCTATTTCCAGTTTTGTTTTTTTTGAACGAAAAACTTCTTTTTCCTCTTTATCCCTCCTAGACATCTCACTCCTATCTGTCATCATGCCTCCTTATATTTCTCCCTTCTTGGTTACTTTGCCCTCCCAAATCTTTGCCCCCAACCCTTCAGCATTCCTTGATCTTCCTACTCTCTTGCCACTGTTCAGGCTCAACCCCCTCTCAGATAAGTCTGCAAATTCCCTCTAACTCTTGGCATTCGCTAAAGAGTCCATCAAGGCACTTGTCGATGCTTTCTTATGAGCAGCAGCCCAAACTGCCTGTTCTACTCTCCTCAGTAACCTTGCCACCTAGTGTGTCCAGTAGGGTCTAATTTTGCCAATCTCATTCAAAATTCCAACTGTCTAGCCTTTGGCCTTCCCCTCCTCATTTCTGTAGCTACCAATATACCCAACAACTCATTTGCACCTTTGATGCCTGAGTCCCTACTAAAACTGTTACTCTCTCTCAAACAGGCATTCCTTAGCACAGCCTTCATCTCCCTCAAGTCCAGGGGTCAACTGATTTAACTATTCATTGCCAGGTCTGGCTGGACTGCATAAAGCAATACTGGGTCCTCCTCTCATCTGCCAAAACTATTTATTATTTCTGGATCATCCTGAACTGCAAAGATAATCCCACCTATGTTCCTGTGCAGTAGCTGTCTTCTTAATTCCCTTTCCCATCTCCTCAACCCTGACCTCCAAGTGTGAGGAGCTCATGGACTTCTTTATCATCGAGGTTCAGACCATTTGATCAGCTCCACCCTGCCACTTCTGCCCTGTCCCCTTATCCTCCAGACCAAACATCCTCTTAGATTACCCTCTACCCTAGCCCTGAATTTGCATCTTTCTCTAGTTTCTCTCCTATCTCCCCTCATGCCCTCTCCAGGCTCATCTCGCCCATGATTCTCACCTTGTGCTCCCTTGCCCCTAATTCCCACTAAACTACTGACCACCCAACTTCCCTTCTTGGCTCCCACATTAGCTGTTATTGTTAATGTTTCTTTCTCCTTAGGTACCATCTCCTACAAATCTGTCGTCATCACCGCTCTCACCTATTTCCACTTCCATAACATCATCTGTCTCCAATCCTGCTTCAGTTCATCTATTGTTGAAACTCATCCGTGCCACTGTTGCCTTTAGATCTGACTATTCCAAATCATTTTTGGTCAGCTTCTTACTTTCTTCCATAAACTTGAGGTCATCCAAACTCTGCTGCCCATGTCCTAACTCACACCAAGTCCCATTCACCCATCAACCCTGTGCTCACTGACCTACATTGATTCCTGGTTAGGCATTGTCTGGATTTTAAAATTCTCATCCTCTTTTCAAATCCCTCCATGGTCTCACCTCTCCCTCATTTCTGTAACCTCCTCTATTTGCACTCCTCCAATTTTGGCCTCTTGGACATCTCTGGTTTAATTTCTGCCCCATTGGAAGTTGTGCCTTAAGCTGCCAAGGCCCTGAGCTCTCGAAATCCCTAAACTTCTCCACCTCTATTTCTCCCCCAAGGTGCTCCTTAAAAATTTCCTCTTTGTCTTCATCAGCCCCAATATCAAACTAAATTTGACACCAAGGATAAGGATCATGTGAAGTGCCTTTGAGCGTTATAGAACCTTAAAAGGGTGCCAAATAAATCAAGTTGTTGTTATTGAAGATAACATATAAGGTCCAACTCGAAAACAGGTTAATTGCTGCAGTCTGATAACCTCTCGTTTTACAAATATTTTAAGAAGCTGACTTGGTTGTATAAATCCTCGCCTGTACCCAAATTTTCAAAAATCTACGGGCGAAATTCAGGAAATGACCGCTAATCTAGGCGCGAAAACTTGTTCTTAAAGCTATCGTTGCTATGCGAAAGCAATTGCCCGCATGATCACAAAGCTCATCATTATATAGCTATCAGTTTCAGGACCAGGCAAGGCCGACAATCAACGCATTTTCGATATCTGCACCACAAAGAAGAATTACTTCAGTCTAATAAATCGGCATTTCCTGCAAGGCTAGCACATTTTTGTTTTGCACTATAAACGTACACATGTTTGCATGCTTTATTGCATCGTGCGCTGATCTGTCCGTAGTGTTAAAATATGCACATTACTGCATCCACCAGCGGTATGTACGACAGCGCCAGCGTTAAACCATGATCGACGAGTAAGTGAAGTGAGGAGAAATGCAAAAGGTAAGAAAAACAAAAAAAAGGAAAGCGAAACACTTGAATACAGATGCGACATAATATATGTATACTGTACAGACACACACAAGGTATACATACACACAAGACAGAAGTTGCAATAGTACATCTGACTGATCCATTATGACTTGGCTATTAAAAATTCATTTTGATTCTCAAGTCTCGATGACGGTTTTCAAGATCAAACACTGTTTCCTTGAGCGTTACAAATATTCCCAATCCAAACCGGCATTCTCCCTTATAACACCATGAAATTTGCAAGTGGAAAATTCCCGACGAAATTTGCATGTATATTGTGCGTTAATCGGCGGTGATTAGCTATTTGGAATTTGTGGCTGCTTTTCCACGTCTTTTTTGAAATGAAAATTGCACCATTTTCTTCAAAAGCCTGGTAGTTTACATCCAACGATCAGTGAACTGTCGGGGCTAATTGAAAAGAGCATGTTAAAACCTGTAATCCGTGACAATGAAGATTTTCGGTCAGCAGTGCTTACCATAAACAAAGTTTCACCATTTCCTCAAGCACTGAAACAGTTTGACATATGGTTTTATATTAACTAACCAAGACACTCACCTTTCAATTATTTCTCCTGGCACTTGGCGCTCCTCTGCCCATGCATTAATTAGCCCCCCTCTCTCAAAATATTTATGCGTATTCCAATAAAATCCACAAAACTACCACAGAAATCCAGAAACAATATCCTATTGTTAAATCAAAGGTTTCGGATGTTGCTTCTTCCGTTCCCAGTTTACGTGTATCCCACATCAATCGACATCGGAAAGCCTTAAGAAATCCAATGGCGGACTAGAGCTATTCGGTTCTGCTTTTTCAATGATGCCCATAAATTCATTCCTTCCTCGATATTGCTTCCATTTTCAGATGTATTTATTGTAGATCCTAAGTCGTTTGCAGATGCAGACAAGGAAATTTTAATACCCTCACGCACCTATATTCAAAAATACCCCCGAAACTAAAGGATCGACTTCTTAAAAAAATGTACAGTATGTCACTGTGCTAGCACCCTTTTCTCAACTGAATAGTGTATACCCAAGCCAAGTGCTGCAAATTATGCACCTAGCTGAGTTGAATACATCTCAAATCCGATTTGAGTGGATGCATGAACATTGGGAACACATCAAGATACTCCGTTAACGTCAGAGCTGACGTCAGCGTCAGATGCGTAGCTAAAAAAATCTTTTTATAGATAATTCAAACATGTTTCAGGTTTTAATTAAATAACTTTCCTGGTGACTTTTATTTCTTTGACAATCCAGTTTCTCTAATAGCATTATACCATTGAACTTGGCTTCCGTTAAATGCTATTTTCCAAAGTTAATTTCAAGTCAACGAAATGGCAAGCCGTCGTGCAACAGTAATGCCGTATTCTTAAGTATCTGGGACTTCTGGACAAAGTGGAATGGTTTGAAAAAGACAGCCTCACCCTAATAGACAGGCACTCATTAGCACGTAAAGGCAATGTTGAAAGTAATTTAAAATAGATGGGAAGGAGGTTTGAAGGGAGGTAACCGGATCTCATAGCCATAAAAATGAATGTTAAGCAACAAAGTGTATGAACACAATTTACGGAGCCTTACTGAATCCAGCTTCCAGAAAAAGACAGTTATCAGAGACATAAGGGGGTAACAAATCTTCACTATATTTATACATGAATGTAAGAAACATTTGTAACAAAATGCCTGAACTCCGGGCAGGAGTAATGTGGCTTACTCTAGTAAATAGAAAGAGGGTTCTGCGTGTACATTAGAAACACGCACAAGACCACAGAAATAAATCCCGTGGAATGTGAAAATATCTACCTAATAAGAAAATAACTACCCAATATTCGGTAGAATATTTAAAAGAAATGACAGCCAAAACAGTAGAAGGTTTCCTGCTGTCAAGGCAGGCCTGCTGTTAGGAGGATGCGAAAAAAAACTTACAAATGCGAACATTTAACCAACTGAAGATAAGTTTGAAATGGCCATGTGGTTTAGAGCCTGAATAGCAAAGGTAATGCATGATTGCTTCAAGACCCTGTGCATCCGAGAAGCCACATAAGGGAGCTTTTAGCTCCTATTCCTAAAAGTTAATGATCCCGACAACACAAAGCCGGTGTCATAGCATCCTTGAGAAATACTTATGACAATATGATCAAGTTCAATGTAATCTGTGATTTTAACACCACTGAAAGCTAATTCCCTGATATATAATTCTCGGAAGGTCAATTTCTAGCATATGAGGGAAAGGCTGAAATAGTTAGGCAGAGAGAAACCTCAACTAAGGACAAATGGAAAGGCATACTAGGAGCCTGTAGGATAAATACATAGCAAGGGCCGGAAATCACAGACTTAATAAACATGACTCTGCATGTATTAACAAGACAATCTGAAATGAAATAACAAACAATTCCAAATTTCCGGGGAGAAAGGTGAGGGGTCCACTTAGATTGTTAAAGGAAACTACAAAGTATAATGAGAATGGCAGAAATGTAGAAGAGAACCTGGAACTAAGCATACTTGCGAATAGTTTATGCAATAGCTAGAACTATTTTCCAGTATTATTATAAATCTGTATCAGAAGAGGGGGAAACCTTAAAAGGGTGCTAATGCAGATGAAAGGGAAACAGTATCCAAAATACTAAATTATTTCCGTTATTTATTCACTATAACATGCCCTATTAATAGGGATACTTCAAACTGGGTTACAGATAAAACATCGATGATAAGAAGGTTCTAGACAGATTTTAAAATAAGTATGTATCTATCTCAAGGCAAACGGAGACTTTGGAAAATGTTTTGAAATGCTGAATACATAGAAGTCTCACGGGATTAGAAATAAAGTAGTAAAGTATTCATTCTCTAACAAAGAGATTAATCCAAGGGGGTAAAGGCCCATTAATGTATATTAACTTGAAAATAATTGAATAAATGAGGAGGCAATTTGGTAATTACTTGCGCAATAATCTAGAAAACAGCCAACGTGGTTACAGAAGAGAAGGTCCTGCATGATTGGCTTTTTTAAGAAAGTAACATCCGAGATTTTCAGGAAGCCTTTGGTAAAATTCTTCATGAAAATAGTTGCAGAAATTAAAAGTTGTAGGAATTCTCAAACAAGAACATGGAACTAGTTGAAACAAGGAAGAAAAGACAGTTGTCTGATATGGCAGCTATGTCGGGGGAACAGGGTGCTTAATGGAATGTCCCAGAAATTGACCTGGAACCTTTAGTGGACGGACTAAGGTAGTGGAATCTGGGAAGGTAGCCAGGAGCATACAAAAAAAGTTGGATGAAACCTTTGAATAGATGCAGCAAATGAAATTTATTATAGACACGTATGAGATATTGCTCACAGGTAGAAAACATGGATATCATTTATATATTATGTGAAATTCAGACATCTGAGGTGACGGCAGACATGTCTGAAGCAATAAACAAAAAAAGACATTCGTATTTGTATAGCCTGTCGTGACTTCTCAAAGTTCTTTACAACCAATAAAGTACTTTGAAATGTAGTTGATTGTAATATAGCTACCGAAAGACTTGGCAATACTGGGCGCTCATCCGCTAAACAAGTTAAACAGACTCCGACACTATGTTGGAGTCAGCGCTAGTCTGGGCGAGGCACAAGGCACACCATCACAAAAGACATTCCGGTCTCATTTGTCATTTATCCTCACATAAGAATGATTCCGACCTCCTGTTTGCTAATATCAAGCTAATTTTCAATTCAATTTACTATTTTCCATTTAATTTCACAGCCCTTAATTTTCCACATCAGCGACTACACTTCAAAAAAGTACTTTACTGGCTGTAGAGCACTTTGGGACGCCGGAGATTGTGAAAGTTACTACATAAATGCAAGCATTTTTCCCTAAATTGTCAGAACTAATTTGATCAATAACAATATTTGGTTAAAGGATTTCTGTAAGTATTTACTGAGAATATTTATCTATCGGAGCGTTAATACTAGAGTTAAAAACATTGAATAGCTTAGTAGTCATTTGACAACAACAAATACTATCATAATCGGTGCTTACTAACAGCCACCCACAGGGAGGGGAATGTACAAATACATCCGAGATGTTCACCATGTCAAAAAAACGGTATCTACAGAGTTTTTCCGCAGAGCATCAGGTTGCCTACATATCGCCGCCTTCCTGAGCTTATATAATTCAAGCAAAAATCCTACATCTTATGTTCAAGACACGAAATACTAGCCACTTTACTGGTCTCACTGAACCAGTCAAATGCAATTTTCCCACCAATGTTAACCGATTAGCTAATTACAACAATGACTTCTTGGGGAACTGAATGTAAATTATCTTAGTTTGCAGTTACAACAAAGCCATGCATTAAACAGTGTGGAATATCACACCTCAACTGCATGAGTCATACGGACTCGAAACGTTAACTGTGTTCCTCTCCGCAGATGCTGCCAGACCTGCTGAGCTTTTCCAGGTATTTTTGTTTTTGTTTTGGATTTCCAGCATCCGCAGTTTTTTGCTTTTATCTTAGTGCATGAAGTCTCTTGGCTGTCAATATCCCCAACGATTACCTATGTTTGGAAAAAATGGGGATCAAACAACAAAACTGTACTATCACATCCATATGTTTATTTAAAAATACACGAGTGATTTTAAGGCAGCAATTATTCACATTGGAGGCTTAGATGGGTGACCTGAAAACACTCACAGATATACTAAACTGAAAAAAAATCAACCAATTGATGTAACAGCTTTACTTACACGCACACTTGTCACAGACTTTCGGTTTTTGCTCAGTTTTCTTCCTTCTTCTCCTGGAAACACTGACTCGTGTTGTGGTCCAATTCCTCTTGAGTCAACAGCCTTCTGGTAGTTCACCCAATGGCCATTCTTGATGCATGAATTGGATGGTAAGCGCTAATAAACCATTTGATCACAGTGACCGTTTATGTAAAGCCGATCTGCTCTATTTCCAATATCCAGTCGTGGAAACCTTTCAGCAGAAGTGGTTGGATAGCAATCGCCAGCAGGAACTCTGGTTGTTTTTTCCTTCCTTAATCCGAGTGTACAAAGGACAGGCATTTCACTTGCACAGCTGTCACAAGGAGAAAGTAAAGGTGACACCAGTCAACATTGGCACATGGAACACGCAAACCCTCATGGACAACAGTTGACAGACTTGAGAGAAGAACTGCTCTTGTCGGCAGAGAGCTGTCTAGGTGCAACGTCCAGATCGTCGCTTTCAGTGAGACTCGTTCACCTGAGGAGGGTAAGCTTAAGGAAATCAGTGCAGTTTACATATTCTTTTAGAGGAGCTGTGGAAAAGAAGGATGGCACAAAACTGACATAGGCTTTGCTGTCAAGAACCATCTCATCAGTAATTTGGCTTGTTTTCACAAAATGTTAATGACCACCTAATGGTGCTTAAACTTTTCCTCCTGCACTGCAACAGGCATCAACTCTCATCAGTGCATATGACTCTACCATGACCAACCCTGATAAAGTCAAGGATAAATTCTATGATGACCTCCACTGCTTGATTGCTGTCGTATCAAAGTTGGATAAGCTTATCACCTTTGGTGATTTCAATGCTTGAGTTGGTGCAGATCACCAGTGCTGGGAAGAGGTCATTGGAAAAAATGGGGTTGGCAACAATGGCCTCCTTTTGCTGAAGATATGTGCTGAGCATAACCTCTTAATCACCAACACAGTTTTCTATCTTCCTAATCACAAAACATCTTGGAAGCACCTCCATTCCATGCATTGGCATCTAATCAACTATGTCATCACCAAGCAGAGGAACAGGCAGGATGTGCATGTAATGAAAGCCATTTGTGGCATTGACTGCTGCATTGACCACCGTCGATCATTTCAAACCTAAACATCAAGATCCTAGATGTCCCCAGGGCATGAAGGTCCAGAAGCATCTCAAGGTTCGTGCATGTAATCATGAAAGAATCTCTCTGAGGGAAACACGAGAGTCGCCTGTGTACAGCGGAAATGGACACTCACTGCACTGAGGATGACTGGGTGACCTTCAGGGATATAGTGTACACCGAAAGAGCCTTGACCCTACCTCTCATAAGCATCAAGATTGGCTAAATGAAAACAATAGGGTGATCCAGAAACTACTGGAGAAGAAACATCGCCTCTGCAGGGCTTACCTCAATGACAAAGTCATCACTATCCAAGCATGATGCCTGTCGAAACATCCAGAGGACGGTCCATCTCTCATGCAAGCTCAGAGAGATGCATGACACTTGGCTAAATCAGAAAAACTTCAGTCATATGCCGACTACAAAGACTGGAAAAGATTCTACATTGTTCTGAAATTTGTTTATTTGCCTAGTCTACTGATTCATCAGCAATCCTCGGTACTAATCGGTAAATACTGCTCACAGAAAAAGTCCAAATTTTAGAAAGATGGACAGAGTACTTTAATCACATCCTCAATTGGCCTTCATCCATCAATGAAGAACCAATCAACAGGCTACCACAGTTTGACATCAACTATTCACTTGATGACCCTCTAATGCTGTTAGAAATGACAAAAACTATCATTCTCCTGTCTCATGGCAAAGCTCCAGGAGCTGATGCTATCCTAGCTGAGATCTAAAAGGCCTGAGGTCAATGTCTGGTCAAGAAGCTCGCTGATCTCTTTCAGTTATGTGGGAGCAAGGAACCATCCTGCAAGGATACAAAGGTGCCTCCATTGTCCACCTGTACAAGCAGAAAGGAACTTGCCAATTTTGCGACAATCATAGAGGAACCTCATTCCTCTCCATTACCAGCAAAATCTTCAGCAGAATCCTTCTGAGCCCCTTAGTACAACATCTCGACCAGCATCGGCTGCCAGAGAGTCAATGCAGCTTCAGAAAAGTCCAAAGGACCACTGATATGGTGTTCACAGTTAGAAAGCTCCAGGAGAAATGCTAAGAACAGAACATGGACCTCTACATCACATTTACTGACCTGACCAAGACCTTGACACAGTCTGTTGTGAGGGCCTTTGAAAGATATTTGAGAAATTTGTTTGCCCTGAGAAATTCAAGAAAATGGTTTGACAGTTCAAAAAGCATGCTCATGCATGTCCTGGAAGATGATCCATTCCCAGTCACTAACAGAGTTAAGCAGGGCTGCATGCTAGTACCAACCCTCTTCAGCATGTTTTTCTCCACCATGCCCTCCAATGCCTTCCATGATGGTGATCCTGATGTTGTAATCAGATATTGCATGGATGGGAAGCTGTTTGCTGATGACTGTGCACTAGCTACCGGATTAGGGTTGGACACGCAACGTAGCATGTACTTGTTCTCTAATGCATGTGACAACTTTGACCTTACAATCAGTACAAAGAAAATTGATGTAATGTACCAGCCTGCTCCAGGAAAGTCCCATCTCGAGCCCAAGGTTTCAGTCCATGACCAAAACCTGTCGGCTGCAGATAAGTTCACTTATCTTGGCAGCACATTCTCTCAAGCTGCCTATATCAATGATGAGAGACATGCAAGAATTACCAAAAGGAAGTGTAACCTTTGGCAGACTTCGAACATCCCTCAAGGTATGAAGAGGAGTAAATCTGCCTACCAAACTGAAAGTCTATAGAGCAAATAGTTCTGCTCTACGCATGTGAAACTTTGACTGTGTACCAGTGTCATACCAAGAAGCTTAACCACTTTCACTTGAACTGCATTCTGAAGCTTCTGAAGATCAGATAGCAGTACATTATACCAGACACTGAGGTGCTCACCCGAGCTAGCATGTCAAGCATCCACACCATAATGATACAGTCACAACTGAGTTTGGTGGTCATGTAGCCAGAATGCCTGATGATTACAAAGTGAATTTCCATGGAGGGCTTGAGAATGGGGTGTGCTGTCATGGCAGTCAAAGACAATTTACTTTGAAGGCTTTGCTTACAGGGTTTTGATATTGACCCCGAGTCCTGGGAGAAGCTCGCCCAGGATTGGTGCACCTGGCGCAACAGCTCATCCAAAACTCAGTTGTCTGTGGTCCCTGTCCTGATTACAGCAGAACCTTCCGGGTGCAGATCGGCCTTAACAGTCACCTATGTACCCACTGAAACTCCACCAAACACCCCAGATGATGGACATGGCCATTTTCATCTCGATGGACCAACATAACAGCTGATGAGTTAACTCCAAGTCAGCAGATAGCTGAATATTTTGCTTGAAGGTGTGCACCAAGTCACAAAAGAAAATGATATAAAGATCTTTGTTCATTCTAAAAGAAATAGTTCTCATACATGAAGAAAGGAGAAATTTTCACTTTCTTCATTAAATAGTTTGAATTATCTTGAACTTTTTGGGGAAGCATTTTGACAGGGAGTGTTCCAGTCTATTACGGTAACACCAGCAGACGTCAAGCAGAAACTCTGAGGAAATGGTGTAAATTCTGGAATTTCTGCCAGTCTGGGAAGAGTGTCCCCTGCAGTCACCCTTGCCAGGAAGCAGTCTGGGAAGTGTCCTCTGCATTCACCGTTGCCAGGAAGGAGTTTGGAAGAGTGTCCTCTGTAGTCACCGTCGCCGGGAAGCAGTCTGGGAAGAGTGTCCTCTGCAGTCACTGTCACCGGGAAGCAGTTAGGGAAGAGTATCCTCTGCAGTCGCTGTCGCCAAGTGATAAAAAACAAAGAGTGACATCACAGGAAAACCGTAAGTTCATTGCTTGGTAAGTAACTGCTAGTTTGAACTACCTATTCTAAATTGATTTCAGATTAAAGGTGACTACTGGGGCCCAGGATCGGAGGCCTAACACTTCAGCTTCAATTCAGCAGAGAGCGCGAGTTCCAGTTGATTTTAAAAAGTGTATTTTGAATCTCTATTCTACCTTGCTTTCAGATTAAAGGTTAATAGGAGACATATTTTACAGATTAATAAACTAAAGACCAGTAGGAAATTTAAAAACAATCAGAGTTGATGAGTTGGAGTCTGAGCTTCGAACACTGCAACACATCAGGGAGAGGGAGAGTTACCTGGACACTGTGTTTCAGGAGACAGTCACACTCCTTAGATTAACTACCTTAAATTCGGCCAGTGGTCAGGGACAGGAGGGTGTGACTATGAGTGAGGCAGGTAGAGGGATCCAGGAAGTAGCACTGCAGGAACCTCAGCCCTTGCCCTTATCCAACAGGTTCGAGATTCTTGCTACTGGTGTGGATGAGAGCAGGGACTGTAGGGAGGATGAGCAAACTGATCATAGCACCATGGTACAGGGAGCCATTGAAGTGGGGAAGAAAAGAGAACTGTAGTTGTAATCAGGGATAGTATAGTTAGGGGAATAAATACTGTTCCCTGTAGCCAGGATTGAAAGTCCTGAAAGCTGTGTTGCCTACCTGGTGCCAGGGTTAAGGATATCTCATCTGGGCTGCAGAGGAACTTGGAGTGGGAGGGGAAAGATCCAGTTGTCGTGGTCCACGTAGGTACCAACGATATAGGTAGAACGAGGAAAGTGATTCTGCTGAGGAAATACGAGCAGCTAGGGGCTAAATTAAAAAGCAGAAACAAAAAGGTAATAATCTCCGGATTACTACCTGAGCCACGAGCTAATTGGCACAGTGTCAATAAGATTAAAGAGGCAAATGTGTGGCTCAAAGATAGGTGTGGGAGAAATGGGTTAGAATTCATGGAACATTGGCACCAGTGCTGGGGAAAGAGGGAGCTATTCCATTCGGACGGGCTCCACTTGAATCATGCTGGGACCAGTGTCCTGGCGAATCGCATAACTAGGGTTGTATATAGGGCTTTAAACTAAATAGCGGGGGGTAGGGTCCAGTTGCATGGAAATATAAAATATCAAAGTTTAAGGAGAGGGTAAGAGTGCAGGTTAGTGACGAAGCTGATTGTTACCAAAAAATGAAAGGAAGGGACAGAGCTTGTGAACGCTATATTGCACAAAAGAATCATATAAGAGTAGGGAAAATTGACAATAGGGCAAACTTAAAGGCTTTGTATCTGAATGCACGTAGCATTCGGAATAAAACTAATGAGTTAACAGTGCAATAGCGATAAATAGGTATAATTTGGTGGTGATTACTGAGACGTGGTTACAGGGAGAACAGGTTTGGGAGTTGAATATCCAAGGCTGCTCAGTGTTTCGGAAGGATAGGCAGGAAGGAAAAGGAGCTGGTGTAGCTTTGTTAGTAAAGGAAGAGATCAGTGCTATAGTGAGGAATGATATAGGCACTGGAGAGCAAGACGTAGAGTCAGTCTGGGTGCAAATAAGAAATAGTAAGGGAAAGAAGTCCCTGGTGGGAGTAATCTATAGATCCCTAAGCAGTATTTCAGCAGTAGGGCACATAAGCCAGGAAATACTGGGAGCATGTAAGAAAGGCACGGCAATAATCATGGGCAATTTTAATATGCATATAGACTGTACTAATCAAATTGGCAAAGGTAGCCTTGAGGGAAAGTTCATAGAGTGTATTAGAGATTGTTTCTTGGAGCAATATGTTGTGGAACCAACCAGAGAGCAGGCTATTCTGGATTTGGTTTTGTATAATGAGATGGGATTAATTAATGATCTCATAGTAAAGGATCCTCTAGGGAAGAGTGATCATAGCATGCTAGAATTTCAAGTTCAGTTTGAGAGCGAGAAACTTGAGGCCCATACTAATGTTCTGGTGTTAAACAAAGGTGGCTAGATAGGCATGAGGGCAGATTTGGTCCTAGAGGACTGGGCAGGAAGACTACAAGGTAGGACAGTTGATGAACAGTGGCAGATATTTAAGGAGATATTCAATTCCTCCCAAATAAAATATATTCCAACGAGGAAGAAAGATGGTAAGAGGGGGATAAAGCATCCATGGCTAAGCAAGGAAGTTAAAGATAACATAAAGGCAAAAATGAAGGCATGCCAAATTGCAAAGGTCAGTGGCAGGCTGGAAGATTGGGAAACTTTTAAAGATCAACAAAGGGTTACTAAAAAATAATAAAAAGAGCAAAGGTAAATTATGAAAGAAAACTAGTGCAAAATGTAAAAACTGTTAGCAAAAGCTTCTACAAGTATATAAAAGGAAAGAGAGTAGCTAAAGTGAATGTTGGTCCCTTGGAGGATGAGACTGGGGAGTTAATAGTGGGGAACGCAGAAATGGCAGAGACGCTTAATCAATATTTTGCCTCAGTTTTCACAGTGGAGGACACTAGTACCACCCCAATAGTAACAGGTAGTGCAGAGGGTATAGGGGAGGAACTTAGAACAATCACCATCACTAGAGAAAAAGTATTGAGTAAACTATTGGGATTAAAGGGTGACAAGTCCCCAGGACCTGATGGCCTACATCCCAGGGTCTTAAAGGAAGTGGCAGCAGAAAAAGTGGATGCATTGGCTATAATATTCCAAAACTCCCTTGATTCTGGAAAGGTTCCAGTGGATTGGAAAAATGCAAATATAACACCCTTATTCAAAAAGCGGGGGGGAGGCAGAAAGTAGGGAACTATTGACCAGTTAGTTTAATGTCTGTCGTTGGGAAATTGTTGGAACCCAACATTAAGGAAGTAGTAATGGGGCATTTGAAAAGTCAGAATGCAATCCATCAGAGTCAGCATGGTTTTATGAAGAGTAAATCATGTTTGACTAATTTGCCAGAGTTCTTTGAAGATGTGACAAGCAAAGTGGATAATGGGGATCGTGTAGATGTAGTATATCTGGACTTCCAGAAGGCCTTTGATAAGGTGCTGCACAAAAGATTAATACACAAGATAAAATCACACTGATTTAGGGGTAATATATTAGCTTGGATAGAGGAGTGGCTAACCAACAGAAAGCAGAGAGTCAGGATAAATGGGTCTTTTTCTGGATGGCAAGCTGTAACTAGTAGGGTGCCAAAGGGTTCGGTCCTTGGGCCCCAACTATTTACAATCTATATTAATGACTTGGATTCAGGGATAGAAGATACTATAGCTAAATTTGTAGATGACACCAAAATAGGTGGGAAAGTAAGTTCCAATGAAGAAATAAGAAATTTACAAATGGATATGGACAGGTTAGGTGAAGGGGCCAAAATTTGGCAGATGGAGTTTAACGTGGATAACGTGAGGTTATCCATTTTGGTCGGAAGAATAAAAAGATGACTTATTATTTAAATAGAGAGAAACTTCAGAATGCTTCAGTGCAGAAGGATCTGGGTGTCCTCGTGCATGAAACGCTGAAAGCTAGTGTGCAGGTACAGCAGGTAATAAGGAAGGCAAATGGAATTTTGGCAATTATTGCTAAAGGAATAGAGTATAAAAATAGGGAAGTGTTGCAACTGTGCAAGGCATTGCTGAGGCCGCACCTGGAGTACTGTGCACAGTTTTGGTCCCCTTACTTGAGGAAGGATGTAGTTGCATTGGAAGCGGTTCATAGGAGGTTCACTAGATTGATTCCAGAGATGCGGGGCTTGTCTTATGAGGAGAGATTGAGCAGTTTAGGCCTATACTCGCTAGAGTTTAGGATGAGAGGAGATCTAATTGTGGTATATAAGATGCTAAAGGGGATAGACAAAGTAGACGTGGAGCGGATGTTTCCCCTTGTGGGGCATTCTAGAACGAGAGGCCATAGTTTTAGGCTAAAGGGTGGTAGATTTAAATCAGAGATGAGGAGGAATTACTTTTCTCAAAAGGTCGTCAATCTGTGGAATTCACTACCTCAGAGTGCAGTGGATGTCGGGACGCTGAACAAATTTAAGGAGGTGATAGACAGATTTTTAATTAGTAACAGGTTGAAAGGTTATGGGGAGAGGGCGGGAAATTGGAATTGAGACCAAAATGAGATCAGCCATGATTGTATTGAATGGCAGGGCAGGCTCGAGGGGCTGAATTGCCTACTCTTGCTCCTAGTTCTTATGTACAGTATAAATTCGTCTTGAGATAGCTATCAGGGATGGGAGTGTTTTGGTAGCAAGGGAAAGGAGTTTGTACAGGGGCCTAAGACAATCGCTTTGGTCTTCCCAACTTTTAAAACAAACATTTATCTATCCATGATTTTCTGAGGTTTACAGATTAAATATGCAGGTAGTACACTCGGTCTCAAAAATATTCAAAGGTCTTCGGCATCATTGGGAGTATCCATTAAGCTAGGTTCTGCTGTTTCAAGATTGTTTTGCGACTTGCTTTTTAATATTTTAGGTTTCCTTTATGCATTTCATTAGTGTATTTGTACTTTTTTCCTGTTGGTGTATTTTTTTCACACTGTACTATAAGAATTCATTAAACTCAGTGAGAATTCCTTTGGAAATTCCTCACCCTCAGGAGTTTTGGGAACGAACTCAGACAACCTGTTTTTATCTGAGGGGTTTGTTCACCTTCATCACCTATCTTCATTAGAGGAACCTTTCTGTTGGGATTGAAATCGTAATGATATATAGTTACACAAGCAACGAGTTTGTTTTGATATGTTGAAATTTTAAAGAGTATGCACATAGTAACAGGGTCCACAACACATGCCAAACTGGTTGTCAGTAAGTGACTATGTCATGTAGCTAAGTAAAATGATGTTTGATGTCCCTGGAAGATGCAAGTTTGGCAAAACTTTTAATTTTCTTTGCAACTTGAAGGCGTGTCAGGCTGACGTAGGATTATGCATAAGACATGGAAAGCCTTACCAACATTTCATGAAAATATCATTATTACTTCTTTCTTCTTGTACTCTGCACCATTATTATACGGGGTGACCACTGGCGCCGCCAGAGACATTCCGTTGTTACGGGTATGAGCGAATAACTTGCATCTTCTTTTGCTAGATGATAATGCTCAGCTTTTGCTGTTCAGGTTCTGATGAAAGGTCATCGACCTGAAAAGTTAATTCTGTTTCTCTCTACACAGATACTGCCTGACCTGCTGAGCAGCTCCAGCATTTTCTGTTTTTATTTTAGATTTCCAGCACCTGCAATATTTTGCTTTTGTTATTGGATTCCCCGTCCCCTTTCGCCCCAACAAAAGGAAAGAAAACTCGCCCGTTTCGAAAAGATCTGTTCATGTATGCTAATATATGTGCGGAACCAAATGGCATGTAGGTCCCAGTCAATTATAAATACGAGAATGTTTTAAAATAGCCGCGAAAAAAAAAAGCAAACGAGCTCAAAAAAGATGCGAACATCCCGGCACCTACCACACTGCAGCGCCGCCGAGCGCGTGGTGCCTGCGTCCCCAACTGTTTGCTTTCAAACCTGGCGCACGCGCGTGAGCTAGAGCCCACGGTAAAGACAAGAAGCACCTGGTGTGTAGGGAAACTAGTGGTCCCTAGCTTTACAAGTAAGTATACGCTAATGTAAAGGCAAGGTTTTGGAAAATGTTACCATTCCGATAACTGCTCTGTTGTTGCCTGAGCGCAGACACTCAGCTTCAACGCACAAAGCTTCTTGGATCCAACGCCATGTGCGTGCGCGCCTACTTCATATATATTGGCATCAATATACCCCACACTGTAGAGAAACGAATTAGTGGTGGATTGACCGGGGATTCACCTGATGTGGTGCACGGCTGCATTATAATGTGGGAGTCACTCCCAATGTAGAAAGATCTGGTTTCCATCTTTTTTCAGTCAATGAACAACTGTACAGTAGCTACCCGCCATTTTAATTGGTCATTTGAGTTCCTTCTTTGAAAATGTAGGGTTGCCAACTTTGCCGTCGAAAAAAATCAAGACACTATTAAAAATCATGAGATTTGGTATGCAAAGAAGGAAAAATGTAAGACTAGCATTTACAGAGCGCCTTGCATGACCCACGGCATGGCGCAAAGTGCTTTAGTGATGTTCATTTTGGACTCCCAGTATTTATTTCCCAAGGCCTGCCCTCAAAGATCAATATCTATTCAAAAGGATATTTTGATGGTTACTAGGCAGCATTATACAGAAACGTTGTTAAGGACATCCTTCTTCCAATAGCTACTTGAACAAAGTCTGAGATTGAGTTTTTTTCTGCAGGAGTGAGGGCAAGGGGTTCATTGCAGTTTGCTCATTTCTAATGCTGCTTTGGAGTTGTAAGTTTTTGAACCATTAGACAAAAAACACAGGGCACAACAGTATTTTCATTGGGGATTCCCCTGCACTTGTGCTTTGAAGAGAAAGAATGCAGGATGAGGAGAAACCCAGGAAACTAAACTAATCAGACACCATGGGAGTGATCTAGACCGAACTAATAGGTACATGCGTCACTATATTACCATACTCAGATGGTCATATCTCAGTCTCTTCTCTTAAATAGACAAAGCATCAGAAGGCTTTGCTTTTCCTGTGAGGCAACTATTTGCTCCCAGTCTGGCACCAAACCCCACCACAAACTTAGCACTGTCATTGTCAGTCAAAATTAGCATGACATTCGATTTCTGTGTCATGGGATGATTTCATCGGAGACGTGGCAACAACTAGATGATTGCCCCCTATATATAAAGCAGGTAACAGCTTGTTTGTGTAACTTGTATAATTCATCACCTTACCAATTCACCTATAACACTGTTGAAAATGGTGAACTTTTACCAAATGGCAGGATTTCCTCTCATGAGATATACAGTGGGCTGCACCCATGTTATCATTTGTGTCCCATTTCAGAACATCATCATCTTATTGAACAGGAAAGGGTTTCACTCGCTCAATCCAAGTGGCCAGGATTTTCCCTCTGGGCTTTTGAACTTCACCGTCAGGCTGAAATGTGGGTCAGTGTCCCTGCCTCCACATCTTACCCTGCCAACCTGCCTCCGCAAGAATGGCTCGGGTGGGCTGGAGCCAGGGAATCGGCAACAGGCGCACAAGCCAGCAGCATTAGTTTTAGCACTTACCTGCCTCCAATCTCAGCCATGGTGAGACCAAATAATCAAGCCCAATAAGCCTGCAATCCGAAATATTTCGTCAAGCATGTGCTACCCAGGCAGTTGCCTGATTCTTTTATTTTCTGCTAGTTCAGCATTATCCCAACCTTTAAATAAAAGGGAAAAGCAACATGTTAAAAATCTGAAATAAAGAACAGAAAATGGAATTATATAACAATCCAGTCAGCATTTATAAAACGATAAAAATAGGAATGACTGTTGACTCTTCATCAGACTGATGACCTAGGGATAAAGGGACATTTTTGTAAGGCATTTGAAATTTTGAAAGAGGGACAAAACTGCTGTTGGGAGAGGTTTAATTTAGGTCTGGTGCTAATCAGATCAGGACTACCCTTTGTAGCATTGGCAGATTAACCCAGATTACTCTCATGTTTGGTGTTGATGGAACAAAGGTCACAGTGCCATCATGCATTGCAATGACACAGATTATTGGAATTCTGAAGGCTCATGTCAGTATCGTTGCCAAATGTGGGAAGCTGAGCATTCCAACCAGATATGATGGGCTGGGTTTTCATGTTAGTGATGTGGGAGTCAGAAAGTTTCCTGGCTTGGCATGTCCACCATGGGAGAAAGTGCCTCCAAAGGCACGATTTTTGTTCCGGGAGCATGAGTGCACGCTGGAGTTGGGCCCACAGTCTCCGGAAACTATTCAATGGCTGCTGAATGCTGAGGCAGGCTGGTTAAAAGGCCCACATCAGTTCTCTGGGACACCATCCCATTTATTTTGTTCAATATTAGGCCTGCTAGCCCTCACCACTTGTACCCCCTCACCCCCCCACCCATTACCCTTGCCCCATCCATGCCAACTTATGTCAACCCACGCTTTTCCATCCACTCCCAATGGCCCCTCATACCCTCCATGCTAATGCATAGCACTTCCATGCCCAGACACCCAGTATATACACTGTACAGAACCAATCTACCTTATAGTAACAACGACAAGCATGGAAAACCTTAAAAAACAGCCATTCATAACTTGCTTAGAAAATGCTGTTACTACAAGTGTGTCTACTATAAGTGTCAATCAAGTAGATCTTTGAAGTATCAATAGAAGGAACTATAAGCACTTGACACCTATATCTTGTGTAAATAACCTTGTGCAAATTATCAATGAGCCAGTAATAAAATAGATCTATTATGCACGCTTGGCTGAGAGCCCAGACTTTTTTTAGTTTGTTGAAAGACTTGCACACAAGGCTTGATTGCTTGATTGACAGAATTTTTTCTTTTGATTTTATTTTGTCATTGGCTCAGTGTTTGTTTACACAAGATTATTTATACAAGATGTCAAGTGCTTATAGTTTCTACTGTTGGTACTTTAAAGGTCTGCTTGATTAGCACTTTTATAGAATTGTAGTAACAGCAATATTTTTTAAGAAAGTTATGAATGGCTGTTTTTTAAGGTTTTCCACATTTTCCATTGCTATTATAGGTTTCATTGCTTCTGTACAGAGTTCTGGATGAATGGGCATGGAAATTCCATAGGTGACATGGAGGGCATGAGTGGCCATTGGGGGGCAGTGGAGGGGAATGGGCTAGCATGGAGGGTATGAGGAGCCATTGGAGTTGGATGGGGGGGGCATGGGTATGACCTTTTGAATTTATCTTTCAAAAAGGTTCTCACATCCGGACTATGGTTCATGACTCCTCTGAGGGGCCGTGAATCATGGGTCCTTGAGAAGCTGGGGGTTACTCCATGAAAATTGCAGGGGTTAGGAGATATCTAGCCCTGCAATGGAGCCGGCCAGATCAGGAATGCAAGGTGCGGGCTTGCTTCCCCTGTGCTAGCGTAAATTGGGAGCACTGGGAATGGGGGTGGAAACCCCAGAGTCGGGTCCTGTCCGCCATTTTCAAAGGTCCACGGGGTCCCCCAACTCCACAAAAGTCCAGCCGATATCTCACTTCATTCTTTGTCTTACACAATTTAAGCATTTAACAAAGACTCCATGTTGATGCAGTGAAAGAAAAGGAAGTTGAACAAGGGAAATTTGGTGAGCATACAAAAGAAATGATGCTTCAGGAAGATCACAGAGAGAAACCTTTGTTAGCTACTGTACATCTGTATATGAAGTACATTTGGGACACCTTTTACCTAAAGAGGATCCAATTCCATTGTAAAGTCAGCCTTGCTTTCATGGTTCTCACTTGGCACTACATCAACTCATTTACTTATTGACATTGGAACAGGAGTTGGCCACCTCGAGCCTATCCGCTATTCGATAAGATCCATTTACCTCATTCCTTAGATTTTGTTAACCAAAGATATTATCAACTTCAAATTTAAAATCAACGATTGATCTAGTATCAATTGTTGTTTGCGGAAAAGTGTTCCAAACTTCTACCACCCTTTTTGTGTAGAGATGTTTTTTAAGTTCATTCCTGAAAGGTCTGATTCTAATTTTCAGGCAATGTTCTCTATCTTAGATTCCCAAACCAGCAGAAATAGTTTCTTTCTATCTACCTAATAAGTTTCGTTTAATATCTTGAAAACTTTGATCAAATTGCCCCTTAGCTTTCTAAGTTCCAGGGAATACAGTTCTAGTTTGTGTTAATTTCTTCTCATAATTTAACCCTTACATTTCAAGTAGCATCCTGATAAATTTACCCCTCTGGCGCACAGTGGCAGCAGTGTGGACCATCTACAAGATGCACTGCAGCAACTTGCCAAGCTTCCTTCAACAGCACTGCGACCTCTACCACCTAGAAGGACAAGGGCAGCAGACGCATGGGAACACCACCACCTGCAAGCTCCCCTCCAAGCCATAGACCATCCTAACATGGAACTGTATCACTGTTTCTTCCCTGTCACTGGGTCATTAACCTGGAACTCCCTTCCTAACAGCATCATAGGTGTATCTACAACACATAAACTACAGTGGTTCAAGAAAGCGGTTCACCACCACTTTCTCAAAGGCAGCTAGGGATAAGCAACAAATTCTGGCCTTGCGTGCAATGCTCACATCCCAGGAATTTTGTTCTTCCGATTTTGAAGGCAGGTTAAAGGTGGGTCGAGGTTCCGGTGGAACAATGTCGTGAACACCATTTGCATTCATTAGCTTGTCATGAATGCCCGTTAAAAGGCCAACTCACTGGAATCACATTCTCCTTTCAAATCAAGTTTCCTGCCAACAGCTAATTAGAGCCTTCTGTTTCACAACCGTATATAAGTAGCACGCATGAACTTCATTTCATCCACGACTTGGAGGTCAGCTTTCATCTTCCTTTTATACCGTTACTAGTATATATCAGGTGCCTGTAGTACAAGCTGTACCAAGGTTGGGCATGGGAGGCACGACCAGTAGGGAGGGGTGAGACGGAAGCAGGTCTTGGGAGAGGGGGGGCACGGTGGTGAAGCATCAGAAGGGAAGGGTGAGATGGAGGCAGGTCTGTGGTGGGATGTAGGGGGAGGGAGGTGGGGGGAAGGACCAGAGGGGAAGGGTGCGATGGAGACAGGACTCGGGGGAGGGAAGGACCAGAGGAGAAGGGCAAGGTGGTGGCGGGGGGACAGGGGCTGCGATGGGCAGGGAAGAACCAGAGGGAAAGAGTGAAAGACTGTCCGGGTAATGAGGCCACACTGCTGGGGCAATGTTAGAGTGCTCTGCGTGGCATGCATGTCTTGGTCCTGGTCTTCAGTCGGGGCAGGCTTCTCTGGGCAGTGACGGTCATGCACAGAATTTTGTTTGGGGTGTGGTCAGTTAACTACGGCATTTGGTGCGGGGGGTTTGAGGCATGGTGCTTGGATAAAGAGGGTATAATCCCATTCAAGGGAGGCGTTTGGATCTGGTAAATTGGTAATTCTAAAGTCATGAGGAATTATTAGATGGTCTCACGGGGAGTGTAGGGGGCCTCTGAAAGTAAGGGTTTGGGTGGCCTTGAGTCAGACCATCAAAGGGCGTGGGGACATCAATATTGAAGGGAACAGTGGGGAGAACAGGAATATCCACATAGGGTCAAGGGTAACGGGGAGGAGGGCGGATGGTTACAGGAGAGAGTGGAATTAAGAGGCGGTGAACGTGGAGGAGGATGTGAGGAACTCGGTGTTGACGGGGAAGGTTGGAAGATGTTGGTCTCACTCATGTTACCAGCACCATCTTTGGCTTTACTGAGTAATGACACGGTTGGAAAAACAAGCATGAAAAAATGATATGGGAGAGGTCTCAAAGCATGTGGGAGGAGTTCAGGATTGCTCAGGCGGAGTGAAGGGGCATCCTATTAATTATTTGCTCAGACCATGGAAAACAAGCCTTAGCTGAGTACTGGTTTTGAGGGTCAATTGCCCATTGAAGGAGCAATGCTCCCTGACTAATGATGCACATTCACGTGAGAATACATTGCATTTTGGGGCTACATTTGAGTTGGTGTGAGGAGACAGAGGCCTCTTGTAAAAAGGGATGGAGGTTAAATCATTCATGGGTCATGACTGCTGGACAGAAGCAACAGGCACATTTCAAGCCTCAGTATTCTCAGTTTAACGGTCAAGGCTTACAAGACACAATGCCTACAGCCATGACGCTATTACAAGGCTATGTTATCTATATAGAGTGTCTAGGCTCATTGAGGAAGCTGACAATTGCCTGAAGGATGGTTCTCGCACATGGCTGTATTCACCCTGATCAAGACCCTCTTTGTGAATGCGCAGTCATGTCTGAAGGGGAGGATCAGTCACCTGTGGTCCTCCAGGATATGCTTCACCTGAAAGGGGTGGCCTGGGGACGCCAAATCTAGACGGAGGCTAGGCCAAGAGCTTTGTACTGGCTTGGAGATGGAGGAAAACTAGTCAAGTGTTTGAATTCTCAGTTGTATTCGTTAACAGATACAAAGAGGAGGGGATAATGCAGGCTGCAGGTAACCCTGGCTTGATTATTATAGCTCTAATTCATATGAGGAGGAGAAGGGCCCACCATCAATTAGCACAGGTCCAGGAGGAGCAGTAACTTGAGCAGCAAGAGAGCGTGGGGCCCCAAGATGCTCTTGAAGAGGGGCAAATTCAACAAGGACCAGTGGCCTGATCACAGGTATATAGAAGATGCTGCTCCTATATGGAGGTGAGCAAAAAATAATGCTGCAGGCACCTTCATATGTCCAGGGATGTGGTAGCTCACATTTGCCGCCACCTCCATGAAGAATTGATGCCGCAAGGACTAGGAGGGCATCCCATGCCAATTGCTTCGAAGGTAACTGCCGCACTGAATTTTTTTGCCAGCGGCTCCTTCCAGGGCTCCATTGGGGTTCTTTGCGGAATCTCCCAATTGGCAACCCACAAATGACAGATAACATTTTCAATAAAGCTCACCTGTATGTCCAGTTCCGCATGGATGCTGGAAGCCGGTCTGCCAGAGCTGTTGGATTCGTTGCGATATGTGGTTTCCTACAAGTGCAGGACTGCCATTGTCTGCACACATGTGGCCTTGGGAGCTCCCTGGAAGCAGCCAGCAAGATTCATCAATTGAAAATGATTTCACTCTCAGAATATCCAGCTAATTTGGGATCACAGAAGGCAGATCCTGCACCTTTGTGCTAGTTACCCAGGGGATCTCCCTTGACTCTCAAACCTTGAAGCACTTGCAGGTGCGACAGATCTTTGAGGGACCTTGTCGCTTACAGGGCTTGCTCCTCGGGGACAAGAGGTACCCCCAAAAGACTTGGCTGATGATGCCCTTTTGCTGTCCACATAGTCCTGCTGAAGAGAAATGCAGTGCTGCACATTCTGCCACCAGGTCCTTGATAGGGCAGATGATAGGCCTTCTGAAGATGCGTTTCCAATGTTTGGACTGGTCACGCAGGCTCTCCAATGCTCACCACAGAGAGTGTCCCGATCACCATTGTTTGCTGCACTTTTCACAACCTTGCACTGAAAAGGGGGGGATTTGTTGCCTGAGGGAGAAATTGAGCGCAACATCTCTGACAAGGAGGACGTTGAAAGGAATGCATCTGACGAGGGCCATATGAAGAGGTCATCGCACGAGTACGACGCCGGAGACGTGCCCGTGACAACCTGTTAGCTACAAGATTCCAGTTATTTTCTTTATTTTCTTTCTCCTTTGCTGCTTGGAAGGCCGCATCATCTTTTATCTCAGCGAGAACTTCTCTTGAAATTTCAATGTTCTCAATTATTATGGAAATATCAGTACTTACTGTCTGCCCTGATGATCGGTTCATCCTTAGAAGGCTTTAAATAGCTAAGTAGCCTTGGCAACATATGGCCACTGTGGAACCTGAACAGCACACTCTTCTTGCATGTTCATAGGCAACTCCACATATTATAGTACTTTCACCAATGCCCTCACCAAGTCAGTGTGCATGGCAGCTTATAAGCGGCTGGAAATCCAAATTACATAGTGATGCACTCAAATCAGTCTGACACCTGTTCAATAAAGCGGCCCTACCACACATATCACTCTTTCAGGCACAACCAGATGCATGGCTCAATAGGGAGCGGCATCATGAAAGCACCATATGTCCCATTGCTAGTTCTCCACACTGCAGAATGTTGAGACATCATCTTGGTACTGCACCCCCCTGACCCCATTCACACATCATGAAGCAGTAACCATTAACATCTAGATCATGCAGTAAAGTTTCAATGTTGGTTTGCATTTTCATCACTGAGAGTGCCTCACCAGGATAACAGTTGGCCAAGGTATAACCACTTGGGACTCAGCAATCATAAGCCTGACAAGTCTCTGTTCTAGATGATCTTTGCATTAGGGCAATACCTTTAGCAGTCGTTCTCGACACAACAGCCAATGAGTAATTCTTTCCTGCATGGACCCTGCAGAGGCCTTATAAGAGTTGGATTTGTATCGCATTGAGAGCAGCGCAGTCCTTGAGACGGTACAGCACACAAGGCCATTCCTGTTTATGTATCCTAAGTCAATGAGAGCCCTGTCATGCAATGAATTCCAAATCAAATTGAGTGCTGTGCCTTTGAGTGCCAAGAACCACTTAAAGCCTTGCTAAGGAGGCATGCAGGTCCAAATAAAGATCATGGGATCTCTGAAAATGGCTCATCAATATGCACACACACCTCTTAAATCATACATTCTAACCCCCTTGCAGTCAAGTCTAAGGTGCACATTGTATCCTTACTTGGCAACTTCAGTGTCTCGTGGGCAGAGAATGACAAGTTACCAAGGAAGGACATTTGGCTTTAAATCTGGACACTACATCATGGGAGCCCATAGGCTTCGAAGGTTTACAGTGCTCAAAAGCAGTTTCTCACACAATAAAAGTAATTCTCATCCCCATGATCTTTATTTGGACCTGCATGCCTCCTTAGCAAGGCTTTAAGTGGTTCTTGGGTAAAGGCACAGCACTCAATTCAATTTGGAATTCATTGCATGACAGGGCTCTCATTGACTTAGGATACATTAAGTCATTCTAAATTACACATTGGACAAACAAATCTAATTTAATATGCGATGACTACTCGTGTTATTCACAAACAACTGACGCCAGTGCAACAGCAGCAGTAAAATCAATAACCTTGATGAGCACTTCTGCCAAGGCCAAAGCATGGTTGCCAGCGATAATTGGCTGAAAGGTGTATTGGCCAGGCAGTTCTGTCACAAATGTGCATTGTCTGTTGTTGCTGATGTGAAATTATAGACTGCTCACTGTGGTGAAAATATGTGAGAATTTATGCTATTGAAGATCCTGATGGAACTATATTGGGAGGCAACATTCTGGACCCTTAGATGACTGTGAGATATTGTAGCAAATTGAAACAAAATGAATCCATAAGACTTGGAGATGGTTAGATTCAACATATATTTACAAAAGTGACAACTATATACAATGAGTGAACACCTGTGGCACCATTCAGTACTTCATCATTTTTCTAACCCTACCGCTACATCTTGGTGCAACCTTAATATCCGCAGCTGAGGTGGAGGTAGCCTACCAACTGCTATACACTGTTGTCTGAAATGAGTATGACGGCCTGAGGCCTTGAGGGCAACGGCCTGCTTAGAGTTTCCTGCTCAAGTGCAGGTGCACCCTCCTTGGCCTGATCTGCTGGAGTTGATGGGGTCACTGGCAAAGGGAAGGCAGAGAGGCAGGGCAACCCTAGTGTGTCCTGGGTGAATGCCCATTTGGCTGATGCTCCTCCTCCCATTGGGTGCCTGATGGCCTCTCCCTGATTCCTTGAGGAGAAGGGGAACCTGGAGGCAAGTCGCGGTCCCCAGTTCCCCCCCTCGCCTAGCCACTGTTGAAACTCATCCATGGCTAGAGTTTGGTGTGAAGGTCCGAGCGTGAATCCGGCAGAAACTGCTGGACCAGGATCTCTATGGCTGCCGCCACCCTTCCCATGGAGACTTCGATGTGCTTACATGCTGGAGTCATGACAGCAGACAGAATGTGAACAGACTTCAGCAGCCTTTGATCCAGCCTGTGAACCGCCTCTGACTATTCTGCCTGATGTTGCCTTGCCTATCTCTGTATCTCCAAGAGGTTTCTCAGGGCCGGGTCCAGAGGCTCATCATTGGACTTGAACTCAGCAGGGACCTAGTCTCTAGCAATTCTCTGAGTGTCAGAGAACTTGGCTGTCACTGCCTCTGCCATCTGTGGACCCGCTTCTGTGAGGTGATCACCAGATTGGGAACCTGAACCTACTTTAGAGCTAGGACCCACCAAGGTGCATGTATCTGTGCTGGTGGAGGGTGCAGGTGAATGCCATGACGGTGCATCCTCTGACGGTGCAGTGGCTTTCTCCTCAGAGGTGGCCTGGGGCTGGCGCTATGGCGTTTGGAGGATGATGTCCTTCCCCTTTGCTGGTACCTGGAATAGAGAAAAGAGAGAATTAGTGATTAACTAAGCAGGCTTACACATTAAAGAACACTCAGTCATTGCCCGCATCATTTAGATGGATATTGGATGCATCCTCACTGGCTTGTTGGGAGGCACCGATCTCACCTTCAGCGCAGGCACATTCTCTCTCTTCTGCCAGCTCTGCGCCTGTTCCTCGAAACTAGTGAGGGGACGGATTTTCGGGGTGCCACCTCCTGTCGTGGCATGCTGTCACTTGTTATGGGCAATCTTGTCCTGCAGAAAAACGGAAGGATTGCTTATGAGGACAATGAGTGAATGAGCGGTTCAGAAGCATGCATGCCTATTGTAGATGCTGCGCCCTTCCCAATAAGTGATTAAAAAGCCATTTGTCCAAGAATAATTAGATGGAGAGCTTAGTGGCTGGTATACATTCAACACTGGTATCCCATTTGCTGATCATGTGTTACATCCCTGTGGACTCTAACCCTTGGACTGCCTGATGCCTTTATAAGAGTGTGAGTTTGTATTGAGTTGATGGTGCTCTTACCCTGGCGCAGCACAGCATATCATTCATTCATTCTGTTCCTGTACTGCAGGACGGTCCTTTTTTGGGCACCAAGCACCCTGGCGACTTCCTTCCAGGCTGGCATGGTCAGGTGGGAGCGCCTCCTGCTTCCATCCCTCCCGCCTTTCCTAGACAGCCTGAGGAGAGTCTACAGGGAGGTAATGCTGAATCGTGGGGCTGGAGGTTGCTTTCCCCTCTTTGACATTGTAACTGATCCAGAATATGGAGCTCCTGGCCTGCATTGTGTAAATGGCTGTCTGGGCGCCATTTAAATATGGTGCCAGGACCCTTCAACCCCATGAGGTAACGGCAGGGTGGGTGACTTCCTGCTCATCCTGTCACGAGATTGATCAAACTCCTTGCGGATGCATAATTAATGAGGTGAACAGCAAAGATCACGTGTTCAACCATCCCGCTGCCCAGCAGGAACACTTCGACTTTCCCGCCACCACCGGACTTCGTCTCCAGAACGGAAGATTCCGCCCTCTATCCTTTCATTTAGACAGCACTCTGGTCTATCCTTTTTAAGTCCAAAGTGGATAACTTCACAGTTAACTCAGTTGAAATTTATTTGCCACAGTTCTGCACATTCGCTTGAACTATTAATATTTCTTTGTAATTTTATATCTCCATCTACAATGCAACTTATCTTTGTGTGCTTGACAAACTTTGAAATGTGGCTCTCTATCACATCACCTAAGTCTTTAATAATCACATCCCTGTGGGATGGTGTTCGCTGCATCCTGCTAGCTAGATACCTGCCCATTTTCCCTACTCTCTCACCTGCCATTCAGCTAATTTCCTAACCAGTTCATTAATTTTCCATCAATTCCATGAGCTTCAACATTAGCCAACAGTTCCTTATGAAAGACTTTATCGAAGGCCTTCTGCAAGTCCATGTAAATAGCATCCATGGGCATTCCTCCATCTACTATTTTAGTCATCTCTTCAGAAAATTCAGTCAGGTTTGTCAGGCATTGCTCACCCTTTACAAATTCATGCTGGCTCTCTCTGCTCAGCTAAAAAAATTCAAGCTGTACAGAACCCTGTCGTTAATTATAGATTCTATTAATTTCCTGACAACAGAAGTTCAGCTAACTGATCTATAATACTCTGATTTTCCTCTCACCTTTCTTAAATAGTGGAGTGACATGTACAATTTTCCAATCTAAAGGAACAGTTCCTGAATTGAGAGAACTTTGGAAGATTATAACTAAGACATCTGCAATGTTCCGCCTATTTAAAACCTAGGGATGGAAACTTTTTTTTCTCTGGGGACTTTTACTGCCATTAATTTCTTCACAGCTGTTATTTTGCTTCTGTTAATTCATAGTCCCTTTTTATAATTCTTGCCATCTCTTTTGTTGTTATTTATAACACTTGTCACCAGGATCTGTGCTATTTTTGTATTTTTTTTTCCTTTTAGTTTTATGTAGCTCTTTTGTTGCATGTGACTTTTTTCTTGGCAAGTAGAGCGCTTGCCCCTTAGGAGTATAAACTGCTTCTATATTACATTAAATCCAGAATTTATAACACTTGAGGTCTTGTTCTTTCGTTTAGTTGCTGTTGCTTCTGGTGCCACCTAAACGAGAACTCCTGCATACTCTTTCCTTTGTTCTTCTCCTAACATGAACCACAATAACTGTATCTTTCCCCCTTCCTCCCCAATATCCTTTCAAGCTGATTTGAGATGTCCCTCACCCTGGCACCTGGAAGTTAACATACGATGTGGGATTCTGGATCCTACTTTCAAAGGATGCTATCTATTCCCCTGATATTGAATCGCAAGCAACAACCACATTTTGCTACCCCTCCTCCTCCCTTTGAACATCCTTGTGCTCCAAGTTGCCAAGCACTCTGGCTGTCCTCCCAACAATTTACACCCTTAACCCCAAAGGCAGCAAGTACATTCTGCCTTTTTGATAGGTTCAAACTCTGTGGCTCCTTGTTCTCTATCTCATCTATATTCCCCTTAACCTGTATAATAGCAGCCAAATCAGTCCCAATTTGACCCTGCAGCCCCCTACAAGGTGTGACCAAGATCTGGAGCAAACTGTCCAGATACTGCTCCCTCTCTTTTGTGTGTTCGAATGTCTCCAAGTCATGCTGCCTTCCAGTGACTCAAGTGGAGAAATTTGAGGCAGAGAAATCTACTGCTGACACAATTTGCTCTGCCATATCTTATGTCTGTATTTATTGAAAGGTAATTGTGTTTTATTTTTGAATTTCTTCACACCAACTTGCACTAAGTGCTAAAACACTGATCAAAATTTTAAGCACTGTACTTACTGCCTCAAGCATATAAACCAGGACAAACATTAAAGGCAAAAAGAATCACCTGCTTTCCCCTCTGCGCTGAATTTCCACCCTCTCCAAATTCTCACTTCCCACTCTAATTATGGTTGCACTCTGTGCTTCAGCAGATAACTTTCTACACCTTTTGAGCCACATCCATGTTAGAATAGCTCAGTCAACTTTTAGCTCATGATAATTAACTCCCTGAATTTGGAAAACTCTTTTCTCAGGCATTCCTTTATGTTGCCCTGAATTATTCTGGCCAGTGTTTGAAAAAAAAACAAATCTGTCTGCTTTTTACCAAACACTGAACCTCATGTTTATATTCATGATTTCACCCTTGCCTCTCTGTAACCTCTTATGTCTGTTAAGCCTCCACCCCAAACTCTCCATTTAATTGACTCTGACTTTTTGTTCATTCCCCACTCCCTCCATTCACCTGCCATTAGCAGCCATACTCTCAGTTGCTTAGACCCCAACTTCTGGGATTTCCTGTCTGAACCCCTCTACCTCTTTCTTTCCATTTTAGACCTTTCTTTAAAACTACATCTTTGAGCCATCTTTTGGTCACTGCTCCTAAAGTCTCCTTCGGCTCAGTGGCCATTTTTCCTTCTGCCGGTATGAAGTGTCTTTGAATTTTTCTCTAAATGCATAAATGAAAGTTGTTATTGCAATATGAGAGCCAATATATTACAAAATTAAGAAATTTCTAAGTGGACTAAAATTTTAGAAACATACAATGGTGTGACAAAATGTGTATGCATTTCAGTGTATATTTTAACCATTCATATTTTGTATCTTTTATTTAGGTATCAATGTTTGGATATGGCTTCTACAATTATGAAAAATTCAGATGGCAAACAGAATGTGGCTTTCAATACTAAAATTGAGAAAGAAATAGATACTTTTAAGATATCTCAAAACAGTATATCAGATGATGCAACAGATTATCCAAGACCTCCTAATGGGAATGGCAAAGCATGTAGCAGAAAACCAGAATCCTATTTAAACCAGAGGATGACGCATACAAGGAAGGTCAAGCTAAAGAGAAAGAGTACGTTAGACAGCTTAGGGATCAAAAGGAAACTAGAAAATGAAGAAAAATGTACCAACAAAAAAGAATTGAAAATAGTAGAACATCAAGATCCACCAGTAGTTCAGTCTCTCACTCGTGTGCCCTTAAAAAGTGTAATGGATGTTGAAATGAAATTGGTTTATGTTGATGAACAACAAATAATGTATGAATTTATAGAATCCCAAGATTACAGAAGTACTCAATCAGCATGTGAAACCAGCAAATCAGGAGAATCTATGACTTCCTGCGCTTTGAATTTGGCACCCCAAATGGATAAATGGCTTGCTAAAGCTTTAAAGGATGCAAGTTTTTACTACCACCAGAAGAAATATTCAGTAGCAGCAGGGCGATTCAGAACTGCGTTGGAGGTACTTACTATTTTGTTTTATTATTAAGGTTTCATTATTGGTTTTTTTCTCCTGTTGCAATGCCAATAGTGGGTTAGAGCATAATCAGAAATTTAGAGATTGCACTCCAAAAGAGGAGCCAGGCTAAAAAGTACAAGCTAGAGAAATGGCACAATAGTGTTGCAGTTCTGTCTCTGGCTTGCACTCTTCAAGTATGGCTCCAAATTAGGAGCTCAGGAATGTTTAATTTACTTCATGATATCCTTAACAACAGAACAATGCTTTGGAATAGTGGCAATAAAAATGAAACTATTATTGAGGGCTTCCTATACTCATGGTTTACGAGATAATGTTTAGGCTTAACTTTTCTCTGGCCCATTACTTTTCTCTCCTCATCTTTCCCTTGTCACTTTTTTTTGCTGCTTAGAGCCTATCATGGTTTTCTTATGTTTCTCCCACTCTGAATATTCTTGTTTTGGCAAATATGAAAGAGACACTTAGGAATGTAGTTGGATAGAAAAGGTGGTTTGAGCAGGCAGATAGAGAATAGGAAAAAATACATAGGCCAGGATTTTTCAGTCAGCGTGCAGGGGCGGGCCCGACATGCCGGCACGTAAAATGATGCGCGATGACATTGGGTGAGCGTCCCAATGTCATCGTGATGTTTTGTTTGGCGGGCGCGCACCGGAGTCGGCTGCACGCCTGCTGATATTACAAGGCCTATTAAGGCCATTAAGAAACTAATTAATTTCAAGTTTACGCTGCCCGTCCAACCTAACGGTTGGCGGGCAGGCAAAAAGGCCAAGCGGCCTTTACGGTTTTTAGGAAACCTCATCCATGAGTAGGATGAGGCTTCCTAAAGCTTTAACAAATTCAATAAAAAATGTTTCTGAAATATAAAAACATGTCCCATCAAATTTTTATTCAATTTATTTATTTATTTCAAAAGCACTTCAATCTCCCTAAGGCAGCTCCGTGCCTCAGGGAGATTGAAGTGCTCTTTCGCGCGCTATCGCTCGCGTATTACACAGGGAAGGCCTTAATTGGCCCACCCGCGTAAAATGGTGGTGCGGAGCCGATCGCAGGTGGCAGTCGGCTCCGCGACCGCCCACTCCCGCCAAGCCCACCCGACGAGGGAAAAATTCAGGCCATAGTTTAGACAAACAGATAGGGACCATTTAAAGCATTTCACCAAGATTTCCATCAACACTGAATTTGAGCCCTCCCATAATCAGAGTGCATTGTGAAGGGTTAGTTGTATAGCTGTTGCTTTAAGAGGATGAAGACTATAGTGGTGGCCAAGGCGGGCGTGGAAGAAACAGAAGAATGTCCTGCATATTATCTTGCCGCCCTAGTGTGGTCTTTGAACTTCTTTTGGCCCAGGTCTGCTATCCTGGGAATATCAGGAATGATACACTGCCTTCTCTTTCCAGTTGGTATGAGTGATATTCCTTGCTCGTATGCCTAATTGGGAGCCGTCTGACTTCAATTCCACCCAGAAGGCCTTGGAGGTTTAAATATACTTTATAAAGATCTGTGTATTTTCCTACTTTAAAGTATAATATAAAGTATAACAGGCATAATAAACTGAATGGCCTCCTTCAGTGCTGTTAGAATCCATGATTCCATGCTTGGTGGCATACCTTGATGCCTGGTCTGGATGCTTGGTGCAGGTGCTTCTGCTCTTGATGTAATTCTTGAAAAATATGATAAAAGATTGATCACATAGGCAGTGAAGTTATTAGAGAATCAACTGAACGAGCCAAACATGTTCCATAGAGTCATTTATGGCACAGCAGGTGGCCAATCAGCCCATCAAGTCCATGTTATTTCATTGCAGAACAATCCAGACAGTCCCACTCCCCCAGATAATCCCTGTAGATCTGCAGGTTTATTTCCTTCAAGTGCCCATCCAATTTCCTTGAAATCATTGATTGTTTCCGCTTCCAGCACCCTTGTGACGCCTGTGGCCAGATCCGGCATCATGGTATGACACCATGAATCCTGGTGAAATGCTGTAAATGGTCATTGCTGGTGCACAGACTGAAACTGTCATTTTAAAGAGAGCACTGCAATTTTCATGCATCCATTGCATGCAACAATTATGCCAGTGGCTACTTCAATTAATTTGGAAATGAGTTTATCCAGGAAACATGCGTGTACCACCTCTCCAGGCCTCTGTTGCAACTCAGCACAAGAAAGTTCAAACTCAGGTCTTCTTAAATTTTAATTTAATTAAGTAGTGTGAACATTTTTTTAAGAGTGAGCAAGACATGCATAACTGTTCACAACAGTAGAAACTATTCTGTGGAGATAATTCTGAGTAGTTCAAGAATTTATTATAGTTCCAGCTCAGGGAGTTAAGTAGCAATATGATCAGCATAGTGTTATGATCTCAGTAGAGATCAGTAACTTTTTAAAGAAAAAGAAATCTGAAATCCCAGTTATGAAGTCACTATATTCCAGGATTTAAAACAGAAGAATTTTTACTATATAATAGTCAAATAAAGCAAACACTAAATGCTATCTTAGCTAACTATCCGTATGCTAAAACCTAGAATCAATCATTTAAACATGAATTCACAGACAAATTATGGTTGATTTAAAAACTATAAATTACACATTAAATGACAGATATAACTAAGACAGATCTTACAAATTGGCTCAGCAGATCATTCCAGTTCAGTCATCAACCTCAGTCACAAAAATCCTTAAGAACTTTCTCTTCCTTACAAAGAATTTCAGTCCCTCTCCTTCTAGGAACTAGCCTGATCCCCAGCCAACAGCAGGGCACAACCAACCCGAGCTCAGCAAGCACGGTCTTCACCAAAAATGGCACATGTCTGCAGAACCTCCCCAACTTGGTCTAGATGACGTAGATCCACCAAATTCACCTTCACGTAACAGAAACAGCTGCAGCAGCCATGTATTTGCTTATTCTCAGCTTCTGGATCTAGCCTCTTTTTCAGCTTGCCTGTCCTGCAGCACTGGACCAATCAATTTCCACTGAGTTTGATTGATCTGTGTCCTTTTATATGCTTTCAACCAGGTTCAGTCTCCCTAGAAGTTTTTGTTTCCAATCGCAGTTTCAGTTTTAATTTCCTTACAAATTGGGAGGGTCAGGTTTTAATTAGAGTGTATCTCAAAAAATAAACGGCTTGAAACCACAGATTCCATCACATTAGTAATTCGACCCTGCTCATCTCTTTAGTCTGAATTTAAATCCAGTTCCTGAAAGGAATCTCATCCTTTCTTTTGCTGCACATATTTTTATTTCTCTATATGATGCCTTCTGACCACTATCGCACATATATTCCCCAGTTAGGGGATCAGGGTGATGGATTTTCTTCCGCTGACTTGCTCGAAATTGGGTGCATGGTAGCAGGAAACAGGAAGTGAAGTGGATACAGACATGTGGCCATGCAACAACCCAGAAGATACCATGTAGGCTGCTTACAAATTGCCCCCTTTAAGATATCTTGTGCAAAAAAAGAAATAAAGTTTTCGCTTATTCAAATGAACAGGGCATGCACAAGGAAAAAAAAATTTAGAGGGACATTGGTCAGAACCCAGGTTTTGTCCCCACTTCCGTCCATCCACCCCAGTTAATGCTGCTCTCTGGACTGCTTGGTGAAAGATGGTGGTAAGCCTAGAATAATTGTTGTAAAGTTGCAGAAATCTTTTAATGTAGGGAAAGTGCCTAATAGAGACCAACTCTCCCTGCATTTCACCTCAAACATCTACATTTCTAGATCGTGACCCACAAAACTGTGGGGATATTTTCTGCTCTTTAGCTGTTCTGCTGCTTCAGTTGCTTCACCACCCAGATGGTAGAAGTGGGCTCCCTCTAGCGAGTGGGAATCCAGGCAGTATCGCTCTCCGCATCATGACCCTGCCAAGGGAAATCGGTCTAAGTCAGGAAAAGGAAGAGCTAACAGCAGTCCCATCTTGCCTTTATTCTGCCCAAAAGAGAATCCAGTCCCACTTATGTGAATTACTCACAGTTCTTTACAGTGTTGTTTGAGATAAGTGATTTCAGAGTTTTTTAATGAAAGACAAACCTTGATTCCTGGATCAATAACAACTAACTGCTCTGGAAAAGACAGTCAAAATTGTGATGACACATAATACTTGTAATTGCTTATAGAATTATGTAGGGTAAATTGTGGAGATTACTTCAACAAGAACAGAGATCAGAATCTCCCAACTGCCATTTTAACATTTTCATACAATGAATTAATTTGGGAATTCTAGATCAATGAGGTGATCTAACCTAAAGTCTTCCATTGTATTAATAGATTTCCCCCAAGTGATAAATTTATGAAATGGTTCTGTTTGCTAAGATAACAAAACACATAAGACATGCATCAGGGCAAAGATACCAATTTCTGTAGCTGTTTTTGGTGGAGTATTCTTTGGGTTTTCTAACATCACTCAAAAATAATAGAATGGTTTATAAATAATGAAAAATACTTGTTTTCTATTCAAGCAATTAAAGATATTCATAAGGTTTCAAAGACACTGATCTTTGTTTAAATTTGCTCAGCAACCTTTGGCTCATTTTAGTTCCCTGTTCAGCTGCTTTTAGTTGATGCCATTGCAATATCACTATAATGCTAACACCATTTTTCTTCAACTAAGCTCAACTATACCCGGTCAAAGGTTCAAGGAATAAATGAGTATTGTTTATATAACAAAGCACATACTCTGTTTACTTTAGAGTAGATCCCACTTAGTATTTAATGACAGTGATGCAAGCTTAGATGCATAACATTGATTTGTAAAATATCCTCTTGTTTCACAAGATCTTGGTAGGTACGAATGAAAAGGGCCATTTGGTCCATCCATAAGAACATTGGAATGTAGGAACAGGAGTAGGCCATGTATTCCCTCAAGCAAGTTCCAATATTCAAGGAGATCAGCAACCCTAACTTCATATACCCGCCTTTGTTCCATATCCATTACCTTTGGCTAACAAAATTCTTATCAATCTCAGATTTAAAATTAACAATTGATCTAGCATCAATTGGCATTTTCAGAAAAGTGTTCCAAATTTTACCGCCATTGGTACGTAGAAGTTTTTCCTAATTATGCTCCTAAAACGTCTGGCCCTAATTTTTAAACTGTGCCCCTGAGAGCTAAACTCCTCAACCAGCAGAAAAAAGTTTATCTCTGTCTACCCTATCTGTTCCCCGTAATATCTTGAAAACTTGGATCAAATTACCCCTTAACCTTCTAGATTTGGGGAATACAACCCCAGTTTGTGTAATCTCTCCTCTTAATTTAATCCTTGGAATTCAGGTATCATTCTGGTAAATCTACACTCCCTCCAAGGTCAATACAGTACATCCTTTCAGAGGTTTGGTGCCCAGAACTGAACACAGTACTTCAGATGTGGTGTATAATGTGGCAGATGGAATGTGGGAAAATGTGAAGTTGTTCACTTTGACAGGAAGAATAAAACAGCAGAGTATTACTTAAATGGAGAATGACTGCAGAATTCCAAGGTGCAGAGGGACCTAGGTGTTCCCATGCATGAGTCACAAAAAGTTAGTATGCAGGTACAGCATGTAATCAAAAAGGCTAACGGAATGCTATCCTTTATTACGAGAGGAATTGAACATATAAGTAAGGATGTTATGTTTCAGTTATACAGAGCATTGGTGAGACCGCATCTCGAATACTGTGTGCAGTTTTGATCTCCTTATTTAAGAGAGGATGTAAATGCGTTGGAAGCGATTCAGAGGAGGTTTGCTAGATTGATACCTGGAATGAGCAGGTTGTCTTATGAGGATAGGTTGGACAGACTGGCTTTGTTTCCACTGGAGTTTAGAAGAGTGAGGGGTGACTTGATTGAAGTACATAAGATCTTGAATGGTCTTGACAAGGTGGAAGTAGAAATGATGTTTCCTCTTGTGGGTGAGTCCAGAACCAGGGGGCACTGTTTTAAAATTAAGGGTCATCCTTGTAGGACAGAGATGAGAAGAATTTTTTTCTCTGAGGATTGTGAGACTTTGGAACCCTCTGCCTCAGAAGGTGGCGGAGGCGGGGTCATTGAATATTTTTAAGGCAGAGGTAGACAGATTCTTGTTAGGGAAGGGAATCAAAGGTTATCGGGGGTAGATGGGAATGTGGAACTTGAAACACAAACAGATGAGCCATGATCTTATTGAATGGCGGAGCAGGTTTGAGGGACCAAATGGCCTCTTCTGCCCCTATTTCGTATGTTCGTAACCAGGGCTTTGTATAGTTGAAACGTGATTTCTACCTGCTTGTACTTTAGTCCTGTAGATATAAAGGCCAGCCTTCCATTAACCTTTCTTGATTATTATCTGTACATTCGTAACATTTTAATGATCTATGTACCTGCACCCTTAAGTCGCTTTGGACCTCCACTGTTTCAAGGTTTTCATCATTTACACACTACCCTGTTCTATCTTTTTTATCCAAAGAGCCTGATAGAGGCACATTTGTTTATATTGAAATCCAGTTTACCACAGTTTTGCCCATTCACTTAACCTATCAATATCTCTTTGTAATTTTACACTTCCATCTACACTGCTTACCATGATACCTATCTTTGTCATTGACAAGCTTGGATACATGTCTCTCTATCTCATCATCTAAATCATTAATAAAAAACAATGAATTGTTGAGGCCCCAACACAGCTGCTTGTGGGATATCACAAGTCACATCGTGCCAAATAGAGTACCTCCCATTATCCTTACTCTCTGTCTCCGGCTGCTCAGCCAATTTCCTAACCAGGTTAATAATTTGCCTCAGGATTTGAAATACACAGGGTGGGGTTGGAGGTGAATTCACGATCAATGAGAGAAAAGTCATCCCCGTACGTAGAAGTGACAGAATCTGGAGGAGCTGCTCCTCCAACCACAGGCTGTTTCTCTCCATGCTTGGTGCTGATAGGCTCAACTGCATTCCACTGGTGAGCCTATCAGCAGCAAACGCGGGAGAGAAACACTGGAAGGGAGCAGTAGGGAAGTGAGCGGCAGCACATAATACAAACATGTTGAAAAACAGTATCTCAGGCCCTGACCACAGATAACCCGGCCAGGGAGGTAGTAACTGAGAGCTCAGCCACTCTCACCGCAGGGGCCCTCATACTGAACCCAGAGCCACTGCTACCGAACAGACCGAGAAAGGGAATGGCAGCCAGATTCCCCAGAACCCGTCACACTAGCTGCTGATCCCTGGCCTCCTGGTTCCTGGTGCCTGTATCAAGTTGGCCAGCTCCAGTGCCAGCCACAACTTCCCTGTCCCAGTGGTCCCAGAACTACAATCAGCCACATCAATTGATCCAGCGGTGATGGCATCCCGGTGCAGAAGAGCTGGCAACAGGCATAAGCTGGAATGGTGGTGGGGGAGCACTCTGAGGGGGTGAGAGAGAGACAAGCACAGGCCCAGAACTTCTGATCTCCAGGTTGTTGTATCCTGCAAGATGCGCTCTCAGATGTCCCGACGCACTGACTACATGGGAATTGCCCGGGATGTTTTGACTTCCCCTGCGTCCGGAAACCTCCAAGAAAGTCTCTAACTCTGAGCTAGAATTGGAGACCTCAGAGGGTTCTAACTTAGCTGGTCAAGCTCCTGGGTAACTATGCATATTCACTCACACTGACCACCTCCCCCAACTCCCCCCTCTGACCCCCCCCCCCACTAAGGCTCAACCCGACCTACTTTCCCCCCCAACAAACTGACTTCCCCCCTCAGAGCCAGTGACTAACCCCCCGACCCTCAGACTGCCATCGACCTTCTGACTCCCCCGACCCTCCAACCCGCCCCAGACCCTCTGAAACCCCCTTATCCTCTGACTTCACCCGACCCTTGGATTCCCCCGACCTTCCGACTTGCCCTAACCTTCCAAATCCTCACCCCGACCTGACCTGACCTGATCACCTTACCCATCCTGCCACCCTACCCAGCTGGTACCCTGCTACCTACCACCCTGCCACCATGTCACCCTACCCACCCTGCCACCTAGACCTTGCCACCTACCTACCACCCTACCCAGCTGGTGCCCTACTCACCCTACCCATCCTACCCACTTACCTCACTCACACTCATTCACTAATACAGTGAAAGGCTATTTAAATGCCTCAAAGCTTTTCAGTGTGTTAGTAAATGAAGACTTAGCAAAATAAGGCAGCTAGTGCCATAGAAAGGGGGCGTGACTTAGCTTCCGCTGATAAGTCTACCCTACACAGCAGGCCTCCTGGGCACACTGCACATTTATGAAGAGGCCTGGTTTGGAATTCTGGGCCAGAAATGCAGAGTTCCAGTGCAAGGTTAAAAAATAGGAGCAGAGTGACAATCTAGTGGTGATTACCATTCCTTGGGAGTTTCTGCCCACAGACTCCAAGGGGGTGAGAGAGACACATATAGACTCCAAGGAGGTGAGAGAGAGAGAGACAGACTACGAGGGGCTGAGAGAGTGAGAGAGAGACACTGACACCAAGGGAGTGAGAGAGAGACAGACTCTAAGGAGGTCAGAGAGTGAAGGAGAAAGACACAGACTCCGAGGGAGTAAGAGAGTGAGATAGAGAGAGACAGACTCTGAGGCAGTGAGAGAGACTCCAAGGGGGTGTGAGAAAGAGAGAGAGAGAGACACACACAATCTTCAAAGGGGTGTGAGAGAGTGAGACAGACTTCGAGGAGGCGAGAGAGAGAGAAGGAGAGACAGACTCTGATGGGGTGAGAGATACAGACTCCGAGGGGTGTGAGTGCGACTCTGAGGATTGGGAATTGGTGTTGCTGAGTGAGTGAGTGGGGGAGATAAGGGTTGGGATGAGGGGTAGCTTGTGTCCTCACTTTGTTCCTGACTGATAAATCATTTAGGTTTTTGCATCTTTTAAAAGCTGATTTTATTGGTTCAGTGAATTTACATAATAACATAAGAAATAGGAGCAGGAGGAGGCAATTCAGCCCCTCGAGCCTGCCCTGCCATTCATTACGATCATGGCTGATCTATTTTGGCCTCAACTTCAATTTCCTGTCCTCTCCCCATAACTTTTCAACCCATTACTAATTAAAAATCTGTCTATTTCCTCCTTAAATTTATTCAGCGCCCCGGCATCCACTGCACTGTGAGGTAGTGAATTCCACAGATTCACGACCCTTTGAGAAAAGTAATTCCTCCTCATCTCTGATTTAAATCTACCACTCCTCAGCCTAAAACTATGGCCTATCGTTCTAGAATGCCCCACAAGGGGAAACATCCGCACCACGTCTACTTTATCTATCCCCTTTAGCATCTTATATACCTCAATTAGATCTCCTCTCATCCTTCTAAACTCTAGCGAGTATAGGCCTAAACTGCTCAATCTCTCCTCCTACGAAAAGCCCCGCATCTCTGGAATCAATCTAGTGAACCTCCTCTGAACCGCCTCCAGTGCAACTACATCCTTCCTCAAGTAAGGGGACCAATTTTGGCCCATTCACCTAACCTGTCCATATCCATTTGTAAATTTCTTATTTCTTCATTGCAACTTACTTTCCCACCTATTTTGGTGTCATCTGCAAAGTTAGCTATAGTACCTTCTATCCCTGAATCCAAGTCATTAATATAGGTTGTAAACAGTTGGGGCCCAAGGACCGAATCCTGTGGCACCCCACTAGTTACATCTTGCCATCCAGAAAAAGACCCATTTATCCTGATTTTCTGCTTTCTGTTGGTTAGCCACTCCTCTGTCCAAGCTAATATATTACCCTAACTCCATGTGATCTTATCATGTGTATTAGTCTTTTGTGCGGCACCTTATCAAAGGCCTTCTGGAAGTCCAGATATACTACATCTACACGATCCCCATTATCCACTTTGCTTGTCACATCTTCAAAGAACTCTAGCAAATTAGTCAAACACGATTTACTCTTCATAAAACCATGCTGACTCTGATGGATTGCATTTTGACTTTCCAAATGCCCCATTACTACTTCCTTAATGTTGGGTTCCAACAATTTCCCAATGACAGACGATAAAATAACTGGTCTATAGTTTCCTACTTTCTGCCCACCCCCCCCCACTTTTTGAATATTTGAATAAGGGTGTTATATTAGCATTTTTCCAATCCACTGGAACCTTTCCAGAATCCAGGGAATTTTGGAATATTATAGCCAATGCATCCACTTTCTCCGCTGCCACTTCCTTTAAGACTCTGGGATGTAGGCCATCAGGTCCTGGGGACTTGTCACCCAATAGTTTACTTAGTGCTTTTTCTCTAGTGATGGTGATTGTTCTAAGTTCCTCCTCTATATCCTCTGCACTACCTGTTACTATTGGGGTGGTACTAGTGTCCTGCATTGTGAAAACAGAGGCAAAATATTGATTAAGCGTCTCTGCCATTTCTGCGTTCCCCACTATTAACTCCCCAGTCTCATCCTCCAAGGGACCCCCAGCCCCTTTTAACTTTTCAGAATTATTCTTAACCACTTAATTTATTTGTTGGGTCATTGTGCTGTGTGTTAATACATAATGAGGCTTGGCTGAGTGTCCAGATATTCATTACGCTTGTTGAAACAGCTGCAACCCAGAGAAAATGTTGCTTGATTGACAGCTCTGATTCTGTGATCTCTGTGTTCAATTTTACAGTGTTTGTTTACACAAGGTTAAATGGCTTTTTTTAATTCATTCATGGGATGTGGGAGTCGCTGGCTAGACCAGCATTTATTGCCCATCCCAATTACTCTTGTTCAGAGGGCATTTAAGAGTCCACCATATTACTGAGGATCTGGAGTCACATGGCCAGACCAGGCAAGGGCAGCAGATTTCCTTCCCTAAAGGACATTAGTGAACCAGATGGGTTTTTACAACAATTGATAATGGTTTTGTGGACATTACTGGACTTTAAATTCCACCATCTGCCATAGCAGGATTCGAACCCAGGTCCCCAGAGCATTACCCTGGGTCTCTGGATTATTAGTCCAGCGACAATTTCAAGGGTATGGTTTCTGCTATTGACACTTTAAAGTGTCTAGATGATTGACACTTTTATTGCCTTGTAGTGAAATGATTATTTTTAACATAGTGGAAAATAATGAATGAATTACTTTTTAAAGCTTTTTTTACACTCCCTACTATCACTATAGAGTTCATTAGTCCACCATACACTGTATAGAACTAATCAGCATGGAAGTGCCATAGCTTGGCCTATGGGGCATGAGGGGTCATGGGGGGATGTTGGTGGAGTGTCATGGCTTCACAGGAGTATGAGGGGCCCTAGGGGGTAGGTGGAGTGTCTTATCTTGGCATAGGGAGCATGAGGGGCTAAGGGGTTGTGTGGAGGCCTTACCTTGGCATAGGGGGCATGAGGTGGACCGTTGGAATTTACCTTTTAAAGGTATCCTCATGCAGACTAGGATTCACAACTCCTCTGAGGTGCCTTGAACCATGACTCCTTAAAAACCTGAGCTGACACCACACAAATTGTAGAGGAGTACGACATGCCTATTTCCGCAATGGAGCCAGCCAGGTCAGCACTGCCAGGTGCTGGCTTTTGACAGGAACCAGTCCTCACTTTTTAAAGGCACCCCCGAAAATCAGACAGCTGGGAATGTGGTTGGAAATCCAGAATTGGGACCCGCCCACCATTTTTAAAAGGCTCTTGAGCCATCCCAACTCTGAAAATTCAGCCTGATATGTCTGTAGAATCTTTTTGTGTATTCTCTCTGTATTAATGCAGTAAAAAGGGTAGTAACTGCCTGGTTGGAATCTGGGGCAGATTTCTTACCCATAGCCATGCCTTTGATTTGGAGATAAAATTTATTATTGAATTCAAAGTTTTTTTTTGTTAAACCTAAATGTAGAAACCAGATTATAGTTCATCTGGTCTGTCAGGCTGAGGATATTTATTAAAGATATTTCGGACAGCCAGCATAAATCTGTCTGTTTCTATATTTAGACTTATAGGGCAGAATCTTCGGGTCGGTGAGCGAGGGCGGGCCCTGCTGGCTGACGCGTAAAATGATGCGCGGTGACGTCGGTTGTGCAGAGTTGGCTGTGTGCCCACCAAACTGTCAAAGGCCTATTAAGGCCATTTAAAACTAATTAAAGTAATTAATTGAGCTGCCCGTCTAACCTTAAGGCTGGTGGGCAGGTGAAGAGCCCAGGCGGCCTTCGCCTTTATCATGAAATCTCATCCGCAGGCGGGATGAGGTTTCATGAAGGATTTATAAATTAAATAACATTTTTTATTAAAGTTCATTGACATGTCCCAGCTCATGTGACACTGTCACATGAGGGGACATGTCTTAAAATTTTCTTTTTTCTTTTGAAAATTTTTTAAAAATCACACTAATCTACCTGAGGCAGCTCCATGCCTCAGGGAGATTTCTGCGCTCTTGTGCATGCATGCGCAAAGGAGCGCAGGCCCCGACTCTCCCTCCTTCCCCCGCCCGCACGAGGAGCGCTCAGCGCTTCCGAGTGCGCATCATGCTGGACGGGCCTTAATTGGCTCGCCCATGCAAAATTTACGGCGCACAGCTGATCGAGGGCGGCAATCAGCTGCGCGCTCGCCCACCCCCGCTCCCACCCAACCCCCCTGACGGGGAAAAAATTCTCTCCATAGAGACTTTCAGTATGGCATTGGGGAGTATGGTTAATAAGCTAACCACCCCAAAAGTGGTATGTGTCTGTAATGTAAATAGGGAATTTCTGTGCTAAGGAGTCCTAATCCATGTCTCATTAAAGCACGATGATCATATGAGAATGTGCATTAAAAACAAAGCGCTGGGAAAACTCAGCAGGTCTGGCAGCATGCGTAGAGAGAGAAAACAGAGTTAACATTTTGAATCCAATATGACTCTTCTCAAGAATGTGCATTAGCTTGGAAAAAAAATCACTGAAATGGGAAGTATGTGTGAATTAAACCATTCGTTATCTGATGGCTAACTTGGTGCTGCAGAATTAATTTGTGTATTTTTCCCTTGTTGCATAGTTGGATCTTTGGAAGTCAGTATCCTGACGTGTTTGTTAGCATTCACTTTACAGAGAAGTATTGAGGGGAAAGAAACTTAAAATTGGAAGAATAAAACCAAAGAATGCTGGAGAGTACTAATTGTTTACAATGAATTTTTAAAATGGGATGCAGATATGAGACTTGTTCCCAATAAGTACCTTGTGCCAAGCGGTTAGAATTTTCATTTTGAAACCTGAATACGGAAGATTTATTTATAATTAACAAAAACATTTGTGGAATCCAAGTTAAAAGATTTGATATCTATATAGTCTTTGGGGGGAGGTCTTGTAGCGCAGTGGGAAGCATCCCTGCCTCTGAGCCAGAAGCTCTGGGTTCAAGTTCCACTCCAGGGGCTGAATAATAGTCTCACGTGTCAACGGTGGATTCCGCACCTGAAAGTTGGCAGCATTCCGACTTCCAGGCCTGCCATTGGTGCACACCCGATTATACGTTAATTGCTGCCAATTAGCAGCATCGGCAGATTACAGACCATCATCCTGCACAAGGAATGTCTTGGCGGGATGTCTGGTCACGGAGTCTGTTGGCCGTGACCATGTTCTGGCACAGTGTTAGGTGACCCATTAGATGATCACTTAAAAGCAGAAACTGTACATTGTTAAGATTTGTGAATTTTCCAGTCCAGCCAGGTAAGTCTATTTAAACTTGAGTTAATCTCTACCAACCATGTCAATCCTCAAAATCAGCAAGCCTCCCACCTTTTGGCATAGATGTCTGTGCCATTGGAGCAAGGGGAGAGGCGTTGTAGAAGGGGCAATGCTGCCCCTAGATTAAGTGAGGCTGCCCTGGGTGCCCTCTTGTGTGCAGTGCATGAAAGGTGGGACCAGCTCATGCTGAACGCTGGAAAGAGGAAGAAGCCCAGGCAGACTTGTGCTGCATGGGAGAAGGTGGCTGACAAGGTCAACAGTGTTGTTATGGTAAGGAAGACTTGGCCCCATGCCACAAAAGGCTCAATGATCTCATGAGGTCAGTAAGGGTGAGTATGGCATCAGTATGAGCAATCTTGGTCCAGCATGATATAGGCCTCACTAGCAAATGCTGTCAAGCCTTTTCAGGAGTGAGCCCACAACGCCTACGAGAGAGCCCATACAAGTGAGTGTATACCCAACTTGGAAGTCCTGACTCCTTATGAGGAGCAAATGCTGGTCCTACTAGAAACTGACTCGTCCAGGCGTGTAGGCAGTGACAAGATTGGAGGGAGTTCTGGTTCTGGTAAAATGGCAAAAGTATCAGACTGGTGATAAGAGAAGATGGCAAGTGGTGGTTTAATGGAGGTTAGGAATTATGCAGTGTGTCTGGTGAATAGAGTTCACACAATGGAACCTTGACAAGCTTCATGATCAGAAACTTCAGATCGTTATTCAAAGGTTCAGTGTATCTGCGGAGTTCATTCGTTCATGTCGGACCAGTTTATGTGCATCATGTGATAGGGCTGCTGTATCAAGTGATTAGATACCAAACTATCCCCTTACTGATTTCTCTCTGTTACAGGAGAAGCCTCTTCAGCGCATGCTGCACCAGAAGCTGTCCAGTAACCTCCATCCTCCCACTCCGAGGAACCCTTGGAGGGTGCAGCGTCACATCATCTCTCTGCACTCAGCACCATCACAGATACTGGCACTTTGGAAGGGTTTAGTGTGTTGGACAGGGGTCATGCAAACACTGATGAGGGCACTGCACATTTGCATCTGCAGCTGCTGGAGAGTGTCCATTGGAGTAATCCTTGGGAAGTCAGAGGATTGTCCCAGGTGTTCCAAAGACTGATTCTGACTTGTATGTTGAGCCTCTGGAGTCGTCCGTAAGGCAGCAGATGCTGGGTATTCAGTATAAGGTCCATGAAGATTTTGCAGGTAAACCAAAGTGGGCTGCATGCTCTGGCCCGGACTGTGCAAGTGTCCATCCAGGCCATGAGTGCTGTGATCACCTACTGTTAGGAGCGCCAAGCTTCCTCAATAGACAGACTGGCAACTGTCCTGGAGTGGCAAACGGAGTGCATTAAGAACATAAGAAATAGGAGCAGGAGTAGGCCATTCAGCTCCTCAAGCCTGCCCCGCCATTCAGTAAGGTCATGGCTGATCTGTCCCAGGTCTCAACTCCTCTTTCGTGCCAGCTCCTCATAGGTCTCAACTCCCTGATGTTTTAAAAAGCTATTTACCACCTCCTTAAGCACTTTCAGTGATCTAGCCTCCACAACTCCAATGAATAAAGGCCTATCCTGTTTAGCCATTCTCGAGAAGTCAACCCCTTTATCCCAGAAATCAGCGAATCTCTGTTGGACTGCCCCCAATGCCAATATATCCTTTCTTAAATATGGGGACCAAAACTGTACACAGTACTCCAGGTGTGGCCTCACCAACACCCTGTACAGTTGCAACAAGACTTCCCTATTTTTAAACTCCAACCCCTTAGCAATACAGCCCAAAATTCCATTTGCCTACTTAATTACTTGTTGCACCTGCATGCTAACTTTTTTGTGTTTCATGCACAAGAACACCCAGATCCCTCTGTGCTGCACTTTTTTGGAGTCTCTCTACATTTAAATAATAGTCTGCCTTTCATATTTTCCTACCAAGTGCATGACCTCATACTTTCCTACATTAAGCTCCATCTGCCAAGCTTTTGCCCACTCACTCAACCTATCTATATCCCCTTGCAGATTCCTTATGTCCTCATCACAACATGCCTTCCCACCTTTTTTTATTGTAGGCAAATTTGGATACATTTTACTCTGCCCCCTCCTCCAAGTCATTAATATGGATCGTAAATAATTGAGGCCCGAGGACTGATCCTTGTGGCACTTCACTAGTTACATCTTCCCAACCTGAAAAAGACCCATTAATCCCGACTCTTCTGTGTGTTAACCAATCCTCAGTCCATGTTAGTACATTACTCCAAATACCGTGAGTGAGCTCTTATCTTGTGCAATAACTTTTTATGTGACACCTTATCGAATGCCTTCTGGAAATCCAAATACACTATATTTACCGGTTCCCCTTTATCAACTCTGCTTGTTATATCCCCAAAGAACTTTAGCAAATTTGTCAAACATGATTTCCCTTTCATAAAACCACGTTAACTCTGATTGCGTTAAGCTTTTCTAAATGTCCTATTTTTTCCTTAATAAAGGACTCTAGGATTTTCCCAACGACAGATGTTAGGCTGACTAGCCTATAGTTTCCTGCTTTTTGTCTCCCTCCCTTCTTGAACCAGGGCATCACATTACCAGTTTTCCAATCTGCTGGGACCTCCCGGAATCCAGTGAGTTCTAGAATATTTTGACCAATGCCTCCACTATCTCTGCAGCCAATTCCTTTAAAACCCTTGGATGCAGGCCATTAGGTCCTGGTGACTTGTCTGCCTTTAGTCCCATTAGTTTGTCAAATACTTTGTCCCTCGTGATAGAAACTGTTACAAGATCTTTCCTCCCATTAGCTCCTTGCTTATCTGATATCTTTGGAATGTTTATAGTGTCCTCCACCGTAAGGACCGATGCAAAATATTGGTTTAAATTATCTGCCATTTCCTTGTTCCCCGTTATCAATTCTCCAGTTGCATCCTCCAAGAGTCCCACACTCAATTTAGCTACTCTCTTTTGCAGACACAGTCATCGGGATGTGCTCTGATCTACACACCGTTGCCCTGGCTCTGATCTCAGGGCTCAGAGCCAGGGCGACAGGGGAACTAGAAGCTTGGTTGCCCACTCAGCTCCTGAAACCTCATCAGTTGGCTGAGAGGACCAATCGGTTCTGATGGCGAGGGTGTCCAGCAACTGCCTCCATCTGGAAGTTCCTCTCATGGCACTTCTGAATGGGGGGGATGGGGCAGCATCTCCTCAGTCCATCAGCCATTGACACAGGCCTCGGCCATTGCCATGGCAACTGCAGACTCACACGTGTCTCAGTAAGAGTTTCCTGGAGCGGCTCAAGGCCACAGCTGCACAGAGGATGCCCGCTGAAGTAATTCAGGGCAAGGGAGGTGGTAGATCAGACACCTCTCTCCAGTACAGCCGCAAGCGACGGGGAACACTGCGCCAGAGCACTTGTAAACATGTTAGTAAATATCCATGTTAGTCACGAATAAGGGCACATGGGTGAAGTAATTTTTTTTGATGCTGTTATGCCATGAAAGCTTGTGATAAACACCGAACTCACATTCCTTCATGCTGACGTTCTTATTGGTTGCTGTAACTGTGTGACTTGTGTCTGAAGGTTGAGGGAAGAAATCAAAAGTTGCGGAAGGGCAGGAGGAATCGTGTTCTCATGTGGGATAATGGAGAATGTTTGGAGAAAAGGCTACAGGACTCTCTCATTGCAGCTGGGAAAACGAGGGGTGAGATTTCACTAAACCCCTTCTGTCGCTGTGGCAAGAACTCTATAGAGCTTCCTCCAGGCTGTTGGATGATATTTTCCTTGTCCGCATCTCACAAAGTGATGTCACAGTCGCCCTGGAAAGCCTGAGTTTCCTTGTGCACTGAGTCTCACTCAGTTGCAGATCACTAAATCGCTGCCTGTATACACTTGAAGCGACATAAGTTTGTCTGCGCCTCTGCTGAGTTTTTCTGGGTTCCTCCTGACCCTCAGATCCTGGCAGTGCTCTGTCCCCTTTTGTGATGAACCACAACATCCTGAGCCTCCCTGTGTTCCTTTCTTCTTCTCCCCTCCTCCTCCTCCTCCTAATCCTTCTCGTTGGAGGTTGTGTCAGTGACTGAGACCACAATCCCCATCTGCCTCAGATACTTTTCACGCCTCACCCCTGGGTAAAGGACAGGAAAATGTACAATCAAGAGAGCCCTCTGAATCAGAGGAGAGTCGTCCTTATGAAAAAAATCCAAAAGGTTGCTCTGCCCACTCAAATGAGCAGTCCCTGCAGTCAATGGAGTTTGAACTGCAAAGTTGAGACTCTGGTCTCAGCTGCAATTTTCAAACCCACCCAAACAAACTTGCCCATGAAAAACGGGTTCCCCACCTGTTGTGAATCTCACCCTGAAGGCATGATATTGCCTTCTGGCTGTATTATAGCAGGGAGATGGGTAATTAATTGCCTTCATTGGGTTTTCAGTTGCTTTTTGAATAACGTGGGTGGGTTCCCGACTTTCTGACCTGCCCGTTTATCATATTATTAGGAACCTTACATCCAAATGGCATCTGACGTCACCATGCCCCATAATACGCTCTGCGAGGCGGTATTATTCAACCCCAGGACTTGACGGCTAAGTGTGTTCATAACATGGCCAAACAGGTTGAGTATCAACGTCCAAATCCTTCCAACATGTGCCAATGGCAGGTGATAATAACAGGAGAACTTCTCGGTCAGCCATGTGATGGAAAGTAATTGGAGCCTCTACCATTACTAAACTTAGCGCCAGAGTACAACATGCATGTGAAAGTGTATGTTGCCACAGCAACCCAAGCTCCTTGGGGTTGGGTGGGCTCAGTTGGTTGGACGACCGCTATGGATCAGTTTGGTGCCAATAGCACGGGGTTTGATCCCCAATCCAACTGGGGTGGATTCGGGATCTGCCTCCTTGTTTTACTCATGGTGGAGGTCAAGATGCAGTGGATCAGACCTGCCTTCAGGCAGAAAACTCAAGAAGTAGTCTTTGGTATTTGTGGCTACCTTTTGTATCTAAGAAAGGAATCTTTATAAAAAATCAACACAAATACAGAAGGTAATGTTACCATATGACTGTGTCATCTAACAAAGGAGTTAGTGAGAATGAAAAAGGAGCCCCTCAAAATCAAAACGTAGCCCCTATAAATCAAAAATTAGCTCTTGATAAAATCTTAGGAAGAGCCCTCAAAAAATAAATAAATAATTTTGACCCCGACTTGCCTTGAACTCAATGAGCTTTAGCTTTAGTTAACAGTCTCTTATGAGTGTCTTCTCTTCTGGAAGTCCATATAAATAACATCGGTATACATTCTCCCATCCGCTACTTAAGTAACCTCTGGAAAAAATTCAATCAGATTCTTCAGGCATGAATTGCCCTTTATAAATCCATGCTCTGTCTGATCAGCTGAAAACTTTCAAGGTGTTCAGCCACCCTATCCCTAATTTAGCACTCCAGTAGTGTCCTGACAACAGATGTTAGGCTAAATGGTTTATAAATTAAATAGCAGTGATGTGTGCCATTTTCCAATCTAAAGGGATGGTTTCCAAATTGAGAGTACCTTGGAGGATTATAGTTAGGGCATCCTTTAAAATGCTGGGATGGAAACCATCTGGTCCTGGGGATTTATCTCTCTTTAGTGCCATTATACATTCATTCATTAGAAACAGAGAAATTTATAGCACAGAAGGTGGCCATTCGGCCCATTGTGCCTATGCCAGCTGAAAAAGAGCTATCAAGCCTAATCCCACTTTCCTGCTCTTGCTTTGTAGCCTTCTTGGTTAGAGCACTTCAAACGCATATGCAAGTATATTTTTAAATACAATGAGAGTTTCTGCCTCTACCTTTCATAAGAAATAGGAGTAGTAGTAGGCCATTCGGCCCCTCAAGCCTGCCTCGCCATTCATGGTTGATCTCTCCCAGGCCTCAACCCCCCTTTTGTGCCAGCTCCTCATAGCCCTCAACTCCCTGATTTTTCAAAAATCTATATACTTCCCCTTTAAATGCTTTCAGTGATCTAGCCTCCACAACTCTGAGGTAGAGAATTCCAGACATTCATTACCCTCTGATAGAAGAAATTCCTTTGCATCTCAGTTTTAAATGAGTGTCCCCTTATTCTGTAACTATGTCCCCTAGTTCGAGATTCCTCCACTAGTGGAAACATCTTCTCAACATCTACCCTGTCAAGCCCCTCAGAATCTTGTATGTTTCAATAAGATCACCCCTCATTCTTCTAAACTCCAATGAATAAAGGTCTAACCTGTTTAGCCGTTCTCGAGAAGTCAACCCCTTCATCCCAGGAATCAGTCTAGTGAATCTCTGTTGGACTGCCTCCAATGCCAGTATATCCTTTCTTAAATATGGGGACCAAAACTGTACACAGTACTCCAGGTGTGGCCTCACCAACACCCTGTACAGTTGCAACAAGACTTCCCTATTTTTAAACTCCAACCCCTTAGCAATACAGCCCAAAATTCCATTTGCCTTCTTAATTACTTGCTGCACCTGCATGCTAACTTTTTTGTGTTTCATGCACAAGAACACCCAGATCCCTCTGTGCTGCACTTTTTTGGAGTCTCTCTACATTTAAATAATAGTCTGCCTTTTGATTCTTCCTACCAAAGTGCGTGACCTCACACTTTCCTACATTAAACTCTGTCTGCTGAGTTTTTGCCCACTCACTCAACCTATCTATATCCCCTTGCAGATTCCTTATGTCCTCATCACAACATGCCTTCCCACCTATATTTGTATCATAGGCAAATTTTGATACGTTACACTCTGCCACCTTCTCCAAGTCATTAATATGGATAGTAAATAATTGAGGCCCTATCTAATCTGCTGGGACCCTCCCGGAATCCAGTGAGTTTTAGAATATTTTGACTAAAGTGTCCGCTATATCTGCAGCCACTTCCTTTAAAACCTTTGGATGCAGGCGACTTGTCTGCCTTTAGTCCTATTAGTTTGTCAAATTCTTTGCCCCTCGTGATAGAGACTGTTACAAGATCTTTCCTCTCATTAGCTCCTTGCTTATCTGATATCTTTGGAATGTTTATAGTGTCCTCTACTGTGAAGACCGATGCAAAATATTGATGTAAGTTATATGCCGTTTCCCTGTTCCCCGTTATCAATTCTCCAGTTGCATCCTCCAAGGGTCCCACACTCGCTTTAGCCACTCTTTTTATATACCAGTAGAAGCTTTTGCTGTTTGTTTTTATATTTCTTTCCTGTTTGCTTTCATAATCAATTTTCTCCCTCTTTATTAGCTTTTTAGTCATCTGCTGCTGGTTCCTAAAAAATTCCCAATCCTCTGGCCTAACACTAGTTTTCGCCATTTTGTATGCCAACCACCAGTTGTATTTCAGACTCCAGCAACCTCTGGGTGAAAAAATCCTATCCAACTCCCCTCTAATCCTTCTGCCAATTACTTTAAATCTATGTTCCCTGGTTTTTGACCTCTTTGTTAAGGAAAATAGGTTCTTCCTATCTAGGTCCCTCATATTATTATACACCTCAATTAAATCTTCCCTCAACTTTCCCTGTTCCAAAGAAGACAAACCCAGCCTATCCAATCTTTTCACATCGCACAAATTCTCCAGTCTTAATAACAACCTCATAAATTTATATACCCCCTCTAGTGCGATCACACCCTTCTCATAATGTAATGACCAGAAGTGTATGCAATACTTCAGCTGTGGCCTAACTAGTGCTCAATACGCTCACCACATGTGGCGAATTGGCAACAGACATGTGGCAAATTGATGCTGTGCATTTTTAGAGCCACATAACATTGAGCTGTGTTAAAGTTGCAGAAGCAGGTATGAATATGAGTGTCACTCACTAGACTACTATTTGTCATCCGTCCCTAATTGAGCAGGGAATAATCAACTCCTGCTGTTAGACAGGAGCCACATACAGTTGGACCATGTCTGTGTCTGTCAGAATGTATTTCAGTTGTCGGGCTTCCAGTCTCTAGTGTCTTGGAAGCTGAAGGTCCACTAGCTCAATGACAAAAGAAAAATAATCCGCCCGTTTGTCAACTTCTCTGTTCCTTTTCTCTCTGGGTGCCTCTAAATGACAATGCATTTAGATCTGTGGGACAGTGCTGTGAAGTGGGGCCAGGCTTCAGAAGGACAGCAGTCCGATTACTCTCAAAATTTTCTTGGGGAATCTAGCGACATTAGGGATGCTAATTAAACAACTTGCTTTTGCTTAACTGGTAGTTGGTGGTTTTCCCAAAGCAGTTGAGCTACATGAGCAATGAATAGCGTTACATGGCTGCTAATGAGGTTTGAAATATCTAATTTTGGCAAGCTGGGATGGTACAATACATCCAAATGTGCTCAGCCTTTAACTTAATAGATCTGTTAAAAACAAGCGATTGAAAGGAATATAGTGCTATTGACATAAAAGAAGGGCTTAGGGAGAGGAGCCGCGAGTTGAAAAGGAGTGCGAGAGGAGCCGGGAGTTGAAAAGGAGAGCGAGAGGACCTGGGAGTTGAAGAGAAGTCCGAGAAGAACCAGGAGTTGAAAAGAAGCGCGAGAGGAGTCGGGAGTTGAAAAGGAGCGCGAGAGGAGCCGGGAGTTGAAGAGAAGCATGAGAGGAGCCGGGAGTTGAAAAGGAGCCTGAGAGGAGCCGGGAGTTGAAAAGGATCGCAGGAGGAGTTGGGAGGTGAAGAGAAGCCCGAGAGGAGCCGGGAGTTGAAAAGGAGCGCGAGAGGAACCGGGAGTTGAAAAGTAGCGCATGAGGAGCTGAGAGTTGAAAAGGAGCGCGAGAGGAGCTGGGAGTTGAAGAGAAGTGTGGGAGGAGCCAGGATTGAAAAGTAGTGCAAGAGGAGCCAGGAGTTGAAAAGAGCGCAGGAGGAGTAGGGAAGTGAAGAGAAGTGTGATAGGAGTCAGGAGTTGAAAAGGAGCTGGGAGAGCAGAGGTGACTGAGGGAGTTCGGTGAGGAGGGAACGTAGTGATCCTTTGAGTATTGAGAGTACGGTCGGGTAAGTATTTACTATTTTTATTGCTTATAGTATTTAAAGTCTTATTCTGTGGTTCATCGTTTGTAAGGGCTATATCCTGTAACAACGGGGAGCAGGGAAGAAAGGCCCTAGAGTAATTGATATTATTTGATTATAAGTATCTTCCAAAAGGTTTAATTTAATTTAAAGGGGTAAGTCATGGCAGGAGAGCTCAAAGCCGTGGTGTGCTCCTCCTGCTGTATGTGGGAATCCGGGAACATTCCCAGTGCCCAAGGCCAGCATGTGTGTGTGAAGTGTCTCCAGCTGCAGCTCCTGGAAGCACGGGTTTCGGAGCTGGAGCGGCGGCTGGGGACATTGTGGAGCATCTGTGAGGCGGAGAGTATCGTGGATAGCACGTATAGAGAGGTGGTCACACCACACGCTAAGAATCCACAGGCAGGAAGGGAATGGGTGACCACCAGGCAGAGAAGAGGACTAGGCAGACAGTGCAGGAATCTCCTGTGGCTATTTCCCCTGCAAAACAGATATACCACTTTGGATATTGTTGAGGGGAATGGCCTCTCAGGGGAAAGCAACAGCTGAATTCGTTGCACCACGGTTGGCTCTGCTGCACAGGGGAGGAGTAAAAAGTGTGGGAATGCAATAGTTTTGGGGATTCAGTTGTAAAGGGAATAAATAGGCATTTCTGTGGCCGCAAAGGAGACTCCAGGATGGTATGTTGCCTCCTTGGTGCGAGGGTCATAGATGTCTCAGAGCGGCTACAGGATATTCTGAAGGGGGAGCGTGAACAGCCAGTGGTTGTGGTACACATTGGTACAAACAACATAGGTAAAAAAAGGGATGAGGTCCTAAAAGCAGAATATAGGGAGTTAGGAACTAAGTTGAAAACTAGGACCTCAAAGGTAGTGATCTCAGGATTACTACCAGTGCCACGTGCTAGTCAGAGTAGAAATAGCAGGATATATCTGATTAATATGTGGCTGAAGAGATGGTGTGAGGAGGAGGGTTTCAGATTCCTGGGACATTGGGACCAGTTCTGGGGGAGGTGGGTCCAGTACAAACTGGATGGGTTACACCTGGGCAGAATCGGGACTGATGTCCTAGGGGGACTATTTGCTAGAGTGGTTGGGGAGGGTTTAAACTGAAATGGCAGGGGGATGGGAACTTATGCAAGGAGTCAGAGGAGGGGGAATCAAGGACAAGAACAAAAGACAGAAAGTGGAATAAGAAAAGTGATAGGCAGAGAAATCAAGGGCAAGACAAGAATCAAACAGGGCCTCAGTGAAAAATAGTGGGAATGGGACAAGTAATGTTAAAAAGACAAGCCTTAAGGCTTTGTGCCTTAACGCGAGGAGCATTCACAATAAAGTGGATGAATTAACCGCGCAAATAGATGTAACCAGGTATGATATAGTCGGGATTATGGAGACATGGCTGCAGGGTGACCAGGGATGGGAACTGAACATCCAGGGGTATTCAGTATTTAGGAAGGACAGATAAAAAGGAAAAGGCGGTGGAGTTGCATTGCTGGTTAAGAGGAAATTAACACAGGAATGAGGAAAGATATTAGCTCCGATGATGTGGAATCTGTATGGGTGGAGCTGAGAAACACTAAAGGGCAAAAAATGTTAGTGGGGGTTGTAAATAGACCCCCAAACTGTAGTGGTGATGTTGGGAATGGCATTAAACAGGAAATTAGAGACGCATGTAATAAAGGAACATCTGTAATTATGGGTGACTTTAATCTGCGTATAAATTGGGCAAATCAAATTAGTAACAATACCGTAGAGGAGGAATTCCTGGAGTGTATACGGGATGGTTTTCTGGACCAGTACATTGAGGAACCAACTAGAGAACAGGCCATCCTAGGCTGGGTATTATGTAATGAGAAAGGAATAATTGGCAATCTAGTTGTGCGAGGCCCCTTGGGGATGAGTGACCATAATATAGAATTCTTCATCAAGATGGAGAATGACGTTTTTGATTCTGAGGCTAGGGTCCTGAATCTTAATAAAGGAAGGTACGATGGTATGAGACGCAAGTTGGCTATGATGGATTGGGAAATGTTAACTTAAAGGGATGATGGTGGATACGCAATGGCAAATGTTCAAAGAGCGCATGGGTGAACTGCAACAATTGTTTATTCCTGTCTGGCGCAAAAGTAAAATAGGAAAGGTGACCAAACCATGGCTTACAAGGGAAATTAGAGATAGAATTAGATCCAAGGAAGAGGCATACAAATTGGCCAGAAAAAACAAAAGACCTGAGGATTGGGAGCACTTTAGAATTCAGCAAAGGAGGGCCAAGGGATTGATTAAGAAGAGGAAAATAGAGTACGAGAGTAAGCTTGCGGGGAACATAAAAACTGACTATAAAAGTTTCTATAGGTATGTGAAGAAAAAAAGATTGGTGAAGACAAATGTAGGTCCCTTACAGTCTGAAGCAGGGGAATTTATAATGGGGAACAGAAAAATGGCTGATCAACTAAAATACATACTTTGATTCTGTCTTCACAAAGGAGGACACAAATAACACACCAGAAATGCTGGGGAACACAGGGTTTAGTGAGATGGAGGAACTGAAAGAAATCAGTATTAGTAGGGAAATGGTGTAGGAGAAATTGATGGGATTGAAGGCCGATAAATCCCCAGGGCCTGATAATTTACATCCCAGAGTACTTAAGGAAATGGCCCTAAAAATAGTGGATGCATTGGTGATCATATTCCGAGATTCTATAGACTCTGGAACAGTTCCTACAGATTGTAGGGTAGCTTATGTAACCCCACTATTTAAAAAGGGAGATAGAGAGGAAACACGGAATTGTAGGCCAGTCAGCCTGACGTTGGTAGTGGAGAAAATTCGAGAGTCCATTATAAAAGATTTAATAGCTGAGTACTTGGAAAACAGTAGCAGAATCGGACAGAGTCAGCATGGATTTACAAAAGGGAAATCATGCTTGACAAATCTACTGAAATTTTTTGAGAATATAACTAGTAGAGTTGATGAGGGGGAGTCAGTGGATGTGGTTTATTTGGACTTTCGGAAGGCTTTCGACAAAGTCCCAGATAAGAGATTAGCATATAAAATTAAAGCGCATTCGATTGGGGGTAGTGTATTGAGATGGTTAGAAAACTGGTTGGCAGACAGGAAACAAAGAGTAGGAATAAACAGGTCTTTTTCCGAATGGCAGGCAGTGACTAGTGGGATACTGCAGGGATCGGTGCTGGGACCCCAGCTATTCACAATTTATATTAATGATTTAAATGAGGGAACTAAATGTAATATCTCCAAATTTGCAGATGACACAAAGCTGGGTGAGAGGTTGATCTGTGAGGAGGATGCAGAGATGCTTCAGTGTAATTTGTACAAGCTGAGTGAGTGGGCAAATGCATGGCAGATGCAATATAATGTGGATAAATGTGAGGTTATCCACTTTGGTAGCAAAAACAGGAAGGCAGATTATTATGTGAGTGGCTATAAATTGAGAGAGGGTAATGTGCAACGAGGCCTGGGTGTCCTTGTACACCAGTCGTTGAAGGTAAGCATGTAGGTGCAGCAGGCGGTAAAGAAAGCAAATGGTATATTGGCCTTCATAGCAAGAGGATTCATGTACAGGAACAGGGATGTCTTACTGCAATTATACAGGGCCTTGATGAGACCACACTTGGAATATTGTGTGCAGTTTTGGTCTCCTTTTCTGAGGAAGGATGTTCTTGCTATAGAGGTAGTGCAGTGAAGGCTTACCAGACTAATTCCTGGGATGGCGGGTCTGACATATGAGGAGAGATTGAGTCAGTTAGGATTATATTCGCTGGAGTTCAGAAGAATGAGGGGGTATCTCATAGAAACCTATAAAATTCTAACAGGACTAGACAGGGTAGATGCAGGAAGGACGTTCCCGATGGTGGGGGAGTCCAAAACCAGGGGTCACAGTCTGAGGATAGGGGGTAGACCATTTAGGACTGAGATGAGGAGAAATTTCTTCACCCAAAGAGTGCTGAACCTGTGGAATTCGCTACCACAGAAAGTAGTTGAGGCCAAAACATTGTATGTTTTCAAGAAGGAGTTAGATATAGCTCTTGGGGCGAAAGGGATCAAACGATATGAGGAGAAAGTGGGAGCAGGCTATTGAGTTGGATGATCAGCCATGATCATAATAGCTCGAATGGTCTACTCCTGCTCCTATTTTCTATGTTTCTATGTTAGTCAGGAGCCCAAGTTCTATTAAATGTCCAGACACTGTGCCACGAAATGGCAAGTGACAGAGCCTAAGCAAGGCAAGAGTCAGAGTGCAGGAACCAAAATGTAGAGATCATTTCCCTCCCCACGTCTTCTAGTATATCAATTTTAATAAAATAGAGACAGTTTGCTCCTGAAGAATGTTTTTTTTAGTAAACTGGAGCACATTGTCAGAAACAACAATTCAGTTAACAGATTGTCGCCACCTTTGATAGTGTATGCAGCATGCTTGCTTTGTAGAATTTTTGGATTGCAAAACCGTTTTGAAGCTATTCTGGTTCTGGTAGTGCTGACACTTTACAACCTTAAATCTATTTTCAAAAGGTTGTGCATTTGTTTTAGTAATAGTGCATATATTTTGTAGCATGTGACAATTATGGTGACCTGATCACCACAAGGTTGGTGAGCCTCAAATTCCTGTTGGACAACACTGTTATACAGTTCCAACATAACCTCCCTGCTCTTACTTTTATTTATTCTTTCATGGGAAGTGGGTGTCACCAATAGGGCCAGCATTTGTTGCCCATCCCTAATTGCTCTTAAACTGACTGGTTTGCTAGGCCGTTTCAGAGGACAGTTAAAACTCAACCACATTACTGTGGATCTTGAGTCATATGTAGGCCATAAGGTTGGCAGATTTCTTTTCCTAAAGGGAATTAGTGAACCAGATGGGTTTTTACAACAGTCAATTATAGTTTCATGGGCCAGAATATTGCCATCAGTGTGAGGCGGTGGGCCCGACATGCCAACGTGCAAAATGATGCGAGATGACGCCGGGCGTGCGTCCCGACATCATCGCGTGTTATTTAAATTTTTCGTTCCGCGGACACGTGCCAGAGGTGGCTTCGCGCCCACCAAACTGTCAACAGCCTATTAAGACCATTAAAAAAAGTAATCAAGCTTATTAACAACGCTGCCCATCCAACCTTAAGGTTCGTGGGCAGGTGAAAAGGCCAAGTGGCCTTTTCGTTTTTCAGGAACCCTCATCCACGAGTGCGATGAGGTTTCCTGAAAATTTTATTAATTAAATTTAAAAATTTCCCGAAATATAAAAACATGTCCCGTCCGTTGTGACACAGTCACATAAGGGGACATGTTTAGATAACTTTTTAAATGCTTTATTTAATTATTTTAATATTAACTTAATCTCCCTGAGGCACGGAGCTGCCTCAGGGAGATTGCCGCACTCTTTCGCACGCATGCACGAAAGAGCGCAGGCCTCGACTCTCCCTCCTCCCCGTGCCTGCACAGGTAGCACTGAGTGCTACCGGCCGTGTGCCATGCTGGGTGGGCCTTAATTGGCCCGCCCATGTAAAATGGTGGCACACAGCCGATCACGGAATGTGATCAGCTCCGTGCCCGCTCCTGCCCAGCCCACACGACATAGGTAAGTTTCTAGCCATGGTCACCATTACCATGACTAGCTTTCAATTCCAGATTTAATTGATTTGAACCCATGTTCCCAGAGCTAGATTACTAGCCCAGTGACATTACCACTATTCCACCATCTTCCCTTCTTATATGCTATGCCTTGCCTAATAAAATATCCCGTATGCCTTCTTATCCACCTTATCTACCTCTCCTGCTGCAGTCAGGGATCTGTATTCATGCAGTCCAAGGTCTTTCTGTTCCTCTAAACTTCTCTATATCCTACCATTAATTGTTATTCCCACACCTTGTTTGCCCTTCCCAAATACATTACATCACGTTTCTCCAGATTGAATTCTACTTGTTACTTTGCTGCCCACCTGACCAGTACATTGATATCTTCCTGCTGCTAACAGCTTTCTTTCTCACCATCAACCACATGACTCATTTTTGTATTAATGCACGGTTCTTAATCTACATATGTCTAAACTATTGATATATACCACAAAAAGCAAGGGACCTTGTATTGAGCCTTACAGAACCCCACTAGAAACAGTCTTCCAGTTACAAAAACACCTGTCAATCATTACCTTATGCTTCCTACCCACTGAGCAAATTTTGGATCCAATTTGCCCTTGGATCCTATTGGCTCTTTTCTGATTAGTCTCCCATGTGGGACCTTGTCAAAAGCCTTGTTAAAATCCATGTAGACTACAACAAAATGTGCTATCTTCATCGATCTTCCTTGTTGCCTCCTCAAAAGAATTCAATCAAGTTAGCCAGACACAACCTTCCTTTAGCAAATCCATACTGACTGTCCTTGATTAATTCATGCCTTTCTAAATAACGATTTATACTGTGTCTCAGAAATTTTTCCAGTGGTTTTCCCACCAACAAGGTTAAACTGACTGGCAAGTTATTACTCGGTCTGTTCCTTCCTCTCTTTTTCATCAATAGTACAATATTTCCAGTCCTCTAGCAGCACTCCTGTAGCGAGAGAGGTTTGGAAAATGATCGTCAGAGCCTCTGCTATTTTCTCTCTTGCTTCTCTCAATGCCCTGGGATACATTTCATCTGGACTTGGTGATTTATTCACTTCCAAGGGTCCTAAATCACTTAATGTTTCTTCTTTCACAGTTTATATCATCCAATATTTCATCTCCTCTTCCTTAACTGCAAAATATTCATTAAGTCTCTAATCAACCCAATTCTTATTTTCTTTTTATGTTATATAACATCTTTGAGCTTTCCTTGATTTTACTTGCCAATATTTTTTTCATATCCACTCTTTGCTTTCTGAATTTCCTTCATAATTGCACTCTCTACCCCTCTAGGTTTTATACAAAATTGACCTTTTGGAATCTGTTATCAGCTTCTCTTTACTTTATTCTCCTCTGTATGTTCTTTGATGTTTGTTTGAGGGGTGGCCTAGATTAGGAGGCCCACCCTTTTCTTTCTGGGTACATATCTCTTCTGAACCCTCTCTCTCTTTCCTCCACGAATACCTCCTGAACGCATTTTAAAAAGTCTGCACCCTCTATACCTTTTACACTGATTTTATCCCAGCTATTATTAGGATTGTGAAATCCCCTACTATTACTGCTCTATTGTTCCAGCACTTCTCAATAATTTGCCTAAACATTTGTTCTGACCCCCTCTGACTGTTTAAGGCCCTATAGTACACTCCCAGTAGTGCGAGTGCTTGTTTTTGTTTCTAATTTGATGGTCTTTCTAGCATATCATCCCTCCTCACAACTATGATTGTTTTTTTAAACTAATATTGCGACTCACCACTCCATTTTTATCTCTATCCTATCTGAAAACCTTGTAACCAGGTAGATTGAGTTGCCATTCCTGCCCTTCTTTATCTGCCTTATTCACTAGACTCCTTGCATTGAAGTATATCACTGAACCATTCCTTTGTTGTTAATTTTCTAGCCTTTATTTTCTCTGCCTTCCATACCCGCCTAATAATTTCTGCCCACTTATTGCCTTCCATTTCCAGCTTTGCTTCTCTGCCTTCTGAATCTATTCTCAAATTTCCATCGCCCTCCCAAGCTGGTTTAAACCCCCTCTAGCAGCATTTAGCAAACCCCGCCATGATGTTAGTGCCAGCCCTGTTGACGTGCCACCCATCCGGCTTGCACAAGTCCCAATGCCCCAGAAAGCTAAAGCCTTCCCACCTGCTCCTTCTTTCCAGCCACTCATTCATCTCAATTATGTGCCTACCTGTGTACTCACTAGTCCATGGCAATGGGACCAATCTAGAGGTTACTACCTTTAATATCCTACTTTTCAATTTATTTTCTAGCATCCTAAAATCTGCTTGCAAGACCTCATCCCCCTTTATATGTCATATTACTGTTATTTTGCTTCTGTTAATTTTGGTGAGTGCCTGTCAGTGATTCAATATTAATTTCATTGGGACGTTTGGCATGCTGACCTCTTCCTTGACAGTAAGTACTGACATAAAGTACTTATTCAGTATATCCACCATTTCCTTATTTTCATTGACAATGTCACTGTTATCAGTTTTAAAGAGGCCTGCATTGCTCCTGATCACCCTCTTTTTCCTAATGTAATTGTAAAGTTTTTCTACGTTGATCTTGATATCTCTTACAAGTTTCTTTTCAGTCTCTTTTTGTAGCTGTTTTTATCTAATATCACCCTGTTTTTTATATTTTCTCATTCGCTGGAATTTTTACATTTTTGTACTATTTTTCTTTCAGTTTTAATTTGTCTTACATGTTCGTATTATTCTTATCTATCTACTCGCAGCCAGGGAATCAATTGCAATGGCTTCTCTTCCTGCTCTTGCACCATCCTAGAGGCCAGCCTCCTATTTGTCATCTTTATGCCGCCCCACAGCAACATAATCTAAGGCATAGTGGTGGTTTTCATGTGTATGCTGATGACACCCAGCTCTACCTCACCACCACCTCTCTTGACTCCGCACTGTTAAATTATTAGTCTGCTGATCTGATCCGTACTGAATCATAAGGTCATAAGAAATAGCTGCGGGAATAGGCCATTTGGCCCATGGAGCCTGCTGTACCATTCAATAAGATCACGGCTAATCTGATTGTGGACTTAACTCCACTTTCCACCATGTCCCCCATATCCCTTGACATCCTTGCCATTCAAAAATCTATCTAGTTCAGCCTTGGGCCAGATTTTTTCACTCATCGGGTGGGCACGGGCCTGACCCGAATGAGCGTAAAATGACACGCAATGACATTGGGCGAGTGACCCAACATCATTGCGCACTCGCGTGATATTTTGGTCGGCGGGCACACATGAGAGTCAACAGCTTGCCTGCTGGCAATTAACAGGCCTTTTAAGGCCATTAAAGCACCAATTGAATTAAATTTTTTGCTGAAAAGGCTAAGTGGCCTTTGGATTTTTTGCAAAACCTCATCCACAGGCGGGATGAGGTTTCGTTCAGTGATTTTTAAAAAAATTTAAATTTTTCAAATTAATTTCTAACGTGACAGAGCCATATGAGGGGACATGTTATAAACATTTTAAAATTCTTTATTTTTATTGTTCAAAATCTTCATCTCCCCGAGGCAGCTCTGTGCCTCGGGGAGCTGTCCCTTTGTGCACCTGCAGCATGCGTTTCATGCTGGGCTGGCCTTAACTTGCCTGCCAGTGTGAAATCTCACGGTCGGGCCCCGATCAGGCATGGCAGTCGGCTTCCTGACTGCTCCCACTTGCCCCCACCGAGGCCGCCCGATAAGGGCAAAATCCTGCCCTTGAATATATTCAATGACCCAGCCTCCACTGCTATCTGTGGAACAGAATTCCAAAGAGTAACGACTCAGAGAAGAAATCCCTCCTCATCTCCTTCTTAAATGGGAGGCTCCTTATTTTTAAACTGTACCCCCTTCTAGAATCCTCCATGAGGGGAAACATCCTCTCAGCAAGTACTCTATCAAGCCTCCTCAGAATCTTATATGTTTCAATAAGATAACCTCTCATTCTGCTAAAGTGCAATGGGTATAGGCCCAAACTGTTCAAACTTTGCTCATAGGGCAATACCTTCATCCCAGTAATCAACCTAGTGAACCTTCTCTAAATTGCCTCCAATGCAAGTAAACCTCTCCTTAAGGATGGAGATCAAAACTGTACACAGTACTCTAGGTGTAGTCTCACCAATGTGCTGTACAGTTGTAACAAAAGTTTCCTATCTTTATATTTCATCCCCCTTGCAATAAAGGCCACCATTCCATTCGCCTTCCTAATTACCTGTTGTACATGCATGCTAACTTTTTGAATTCATGTACAAGGGCCCCCAGATCGCTTTGTGCCACAGCATTCTGTAATCTTACTCCATTTAAATATTTTAATAAATAATAATAAAGTGGACAACATCATATTTTCCCACATTATACTCCATCTGCCAATTTTGCCTACTCACTTAACCTATCTGTATCCCTTTTCAGACTCTTTATCCTCCTCACAACTTGCTTTCCTTCCTATCTTTGTATCAGCACCAAATTTGACTACAATATAGTCAGTCCCTTCATCTAAGCCATTAATGTAGCTTGTAAATAGTTGAGACCATCAGTTGGCCTTCCCAGCCATCAGCAAAGGTGCACCAAATGAAGGCCCCCACCTAAATGGCTTGTTTGCTGAGTTCCATCTTCTCTTGTAGCTGGAAGGATGCCAACAACACAGATAGTTGAGGCCCAAGCACTAGTCACAGTTTGCCGACTGAAAATAGCCCATTTATTCAGACTCTCCGTTTCCTGTTAGTTAGCCAGTCCTTTATCCCTATTGATATACCACCCCAACACCATGAGCTCTTGTGCAGTAATCTTTTATGTGGAACCTTATCCAATGCCTTTTGGAAATCCAAATACACTACATCTACCGGCTCCCCTTTATCCACTCTGCTTGTAAAATCCTCAAGGAACTCTGATAAATTGTCAAACATAATTTCCCTTTCACAAAACCATATTGACTCTTCCTGAAAGAAGGATGATTTTCTAAATGTCTTGCTACTATCTCCTTGATAATGGATTCTAGTATTTTCCCAATGACAGATGTTAGATGTTAAATAGTGTTCAACATAGAGGAGCACTGATTCATCAACTGAGGGAGGGTGTTAGGTGGAAATCAGCAGGAAGTTTTCATGCCCATATTTTACCCGATGCCATGAGACTTCATGGGATCTGGAGTCAATGTTGAGGGCTCTCAGAGCAACATAGAAAATAGGAGCAGGTGTAGGTTATTCGACCACTCAAGTCTGCTCCGCCATTCAGTGTGATCATGGCTGATCCTCTATCTCAAAGCTACACTCCTGCTCTCTCCCAATACCCCTTGATGCCTTTAGAGTCTAGAAATCTATTTCCTCCTTAAGTATATTCAGTGACTTGGCCTCCACAGCCTTCTATGGTAGAGAATTCCATAGGTTCACCGCCCTCATCTCACTCCTAAATGGCCTACCCCATAACCTCAGACTGTGACCCCTTGTTCTAGACCCCTCAACCAGAGGAAACATCATCCCTACACCAATGCTTGGGCCTCAACTCTTTGTGTTGTTGGCATCCTTCCAGCTACAAGAGAAGATGGAACTCAGCAAACAAGCCGTTTAGGTGGGGGCCTTCATTTGGTGCACCTTTGCTGATGGCTGGGAAGGCCAACTGATGGTCTCAACTATTTACAAGCTACATTAATGGCTTAGATGAAGGGACTGACTATATTGTAGCCAAATTTGATGCTGATACAAAGGAAGGAAAGCAAGTTGTGAGGAGGTCTGAAAAGGGATACGGATAGGTTAAGTGAGTAGGCAAAAATTGGCAGATGGAGTATAATGTGGGAGATGTGAGGTGGTCCACTTTATTACATCCAGTCTGTCCTGCCTTTGCAGAATTTTATACGTTTCAATGAGATCCCCTCTCATTCTTCTAAATTCCATTGAATGCAGGCCCAGTTGACCCAATCTCTCCTTATACGACAACCCTGTCATCCTAGGGTTCAATCTGGTGAAACTTTGCTGCATTCCTCTATAACAAGCATATCCTCTCTTAGGTAAGGAGACCAAAACTGCATACAATACTCCAGGTGTGGTCTCACCAAGGCCCTGTATATCTGCAGTAAGACATTCTTGCTTCTGTACTCAAGTTCTCGCGCAATGAAGGCCAACATTTGCCTTAACTGCTTGCTGTACCTGCGTGCTTGCTTTCAGTAGTTGGTACATCAACATTTCACAATCTATCACCATTTAAATAATACTTTGCCATTCTGCTTTTCCTACCGAAGTGGATAACTTCACGCTTATCCATGTTATACTGCGTCTGCCATGTATTTGCCCACACACTCAATGTGTCTAAATCACCTTGAAGCCTCTTAACATCCTCCTCACTACTCACATTCCAAATTTGTGAGAAAATACCAAGGAACTGAGGTAAAATGGTATCCTGAACTACTCGTGTGAAAATGAAAATGGAGCCCCTAAAACCTCCCGCTGCTGGGCCTGACCTGCCGGTGGGTTATCCCTGGGTATGGGCGTGTCTGGAACATTAGCTGTAAAGTATGTTTCTCAGAGTATGACTATGTCAGGTTGTTGCATGACTGGCCTGTGGTACAGCTCTCCCAATTTTGGCAGAGGGTTGACAGGGCTGGCTATACCTTTGTCATTTCTGATTCCTGTTGGTCCATCTAGCTGACTTTCTTGTTGCAGTTTGGTACATCTCAGTGGCTTGCTAGGCCAGGGGCCATTTTTCTTCCCTAAGGCTCTTTTTAAGGGACAAAGCTGCCTAGCTTAATTTTGTGAATGACTAATTTTTGACTTTCAGGAGCTACTTTTTGGTTTTGGGGGTTCCCTTTTCATTTTCACACAAGTAGTTTAGGATACCATTTTTCTTCAGTTCCTTTGTATTTTCTCTCAAATTTGAAGTCTAAATACAATTCCCAATTTACAATAATAAATTAATATCAGGTTCATCTCAAATTCCAACTATTTGACGCAATGGGCCAAATCTTCCGGTCTCGGGATCATCAGAGACCTGACGTACGACTAAAGATGCTCCCTGGGATCCTGCGGAAGACCTGATGTGCTGAACTAAGTTTCATCTTCCAACTGGCAGTTCCCCTGCTCCCTGAGATTCTTCGCGAATGAGTTTTGGAGACTTTGGGCGGTTCCAGGAAATGTTGGACAGAATAAACCTAGTCTACCTGCTGTGTGACTCCACAACTGACCCTGCGATCACTCACACTGACCTCCCGACTACCCCACCGCCCCCCGCAACCCTCCCCGACTATACCCTCGACCCTTCTGACTACCCCGATTACCATCCCTGACCACATGATTAGCCCCTGACCCCCCCAACTACCCCCGAAACCCCCTGACCCCCCCGACTACACCCCTGATCCCATGACTACTCCCTGACCTGACCCAACTACCCCCAACAATCCTCCAACCACCCTCTGACCTGACCTGACCACCCCTCCTGACCATGCTACCATTTCACTGCCCAACTATTCCAACTCACCCAACTACACGCATTACCCACCTGCTGCCTCACCCACCCGCTACCTCATCCACCCGCCACCCCAACCACCATAACCATCTATCCACAACTCACCCTACCCATTTACCTACGTACCTCACCCACCTACACAGCCTATCACCCTACCTATTCACTCATTCATCCATTCACCCATTCACTAATATTCACACTGGACATTTAAGCTTACCATATGGCAGCTAGTGCCATTAAAAGGGGTTATGTTCTGTTTTTCCCCCCAACTCTACTCCTCTGTGAAGGAGCTTTCCATGGAATGCTATACCCCGCATTTCTGAGAAAGCCGGGCTTGTAAGATGCTGGTTGAAATGCAGAGCAGCATCAAGTTGGGAAAATGTTCGAGTGGTGTGGAAATCCAGCAATGATTGCCGCTCCTCAGAAGATCTGGGCCATTGAAACAGAAATTAGACAAGCATAAGAAGCAGTTTATGTAAGTTAGTAACAGACCACATGAATTTCTGCATGGCTGATCATGGTAATACGTACCACATCTCTGGAAACCCCAGTGTGGCTGATGCAGAATATGGAATTTAGAAAATGGAATGTGCAATCAGAAATATAATAAACACAGCTGGTATGAACAAAGTCAGCAACAAATGGGATAAATTAATTGTGCAGTAACTTGCCCATTGATTATGCAAACTACTATAGAAATATATCACAAGATAAGATGTAAAGTTGGAGGAGCTTGTCCCATGTTTGAGTTCCTTCACCAGCTTCCTGATTGTAGTGTGTATTTACATGCTGTAATATTTACAATATCAGCTTCAAAGAGGTGTTTAAAATTATGAAAGGGTTTGATAGAGTAAATAAGGAGCAACTGCTTTTAGTGGCAGAAGGGTTGGTCACCAGAAGACACAGATTTAAGATAATTAGAAAAATAATGAGGGACGGCATGAGGAAAAATAATACACAGCAGGTTATGACATGGAAGGATGGTGGAAGCAGCTCACTGACGCCCAATTTGAGTTCCACTCAGCTCCTGAGCTCATTTCAGCCTTGGTTCAAACATAGACAAAAGAGATTGAACACCCGAGGTGAGGTGAGAGTGACAACCCTTGACATCAAGGCTGCATTTGACAGAGTGTGGCATCAAGGAGCCCTAGCAATACTGGAGTTAATAGGAATCGGGGGAAAACTCTCCACTAGTTGGAGTCAAATCTGGCACAAAGGAAGACGGTTGTGGTTGTTGGAGGTCAGTCATCTCAGCTCCAGGACATTACTGCAAGAGTTCCTCAGGGTAGTGTCCTAGGCCTAACCATCTTCAGCTGCTTCATCAGTGACCTTCCTTCCATCAATAGGTCAGAGGGGGGGATGTTCGCTGATGATTGCACAATGTTCACCATTTGCAACTCCTCAGATATTGAAGCAGTCCATGTCCAAATGCAGCAAGACCTGGACAATATCCAGTCTTGGGCTGACAAGTTGCAAGTAATATTCACGCCACACAAGTGCCAGGCAAAGACCGTCTCCAACAGGAAAGAATCTAACCATCGCCCTTTGACGTTCAATGGCATTACCATCACTGAATCCCCCACTATCAACATCCTGGGTGGTTACCGTTGACCAGAAATGGAACTGGACTAGCCATATAAATACTGTGGCTGCAGGACCATTTCAGAGGCTAGGAATCCTGTGGCAAGTAACTCACCTCCTGACTCCCCAAAGCCTGTCCACCATCTACGAGGCACAAGTCAGGAGTATGGTAGAATACTCCCCATTTGCCTGGACGAGTGCAGCTCCAACAACACTCAAGAAGCTTTACAACATTCAGGACAAAGCAGCCCGCTTGATTGGCACCACATCCACAAACATTCATTCCCTCCACCACTGATGCACATTAGCACCAGTGTGTACCATCTACACGATGCACTACAGGAATTCACCAAGGCTCCTTAGACTGCACCTTCCAAACCCACGACCACTACCATCTAGAAGGACAAGGGCAGCAGAAAGATGGGAATACCATCACCTGAAAGTTCCCCTCCAAGCCACTCACCATCCTGACTTGGAAATATATCGCCGTTTCTTCACTGTTGCTGGGTCAAAATCTTGGAACTCCCTTCCTAACAGCACTGTGGGTGTACCTACACCACATGGACTGCAGCAGTTTAAGAAAGCAGCTCACACCACCTTCTCAGGGGCAACTCGGGCTGGGCAATAAATGCTGGCGTAGCCAACGAAGCCCACATCCCGTGAATGAATAAGAAAGAAAAAAAATTAATTGTGAAATTATATTTGACAAATATTCGAAAATAAAAAAATACAAGGCTATAGGGAAGAAAATAGTGTCACGAAACTATCATATTTTTCATAATATTATTGTAGGCTTATGGGTGCGAGTGTGGATGGTACTGTCAGTGTGACTGATTTGATTAGACGAGAGACACTTAGACTACAAGATTGAATATCAAAAGAGTTAGGTATAAAAAGGGTATTTGAAATGCTAATGAGTGAGCTAGAGTAAAAGTCAGCAGGTAGGGTGTAAATTAAATTTGCATTTTTAGATAAGTGAAGTGGTTGTTTGATTTTCAAATGGATGGTGTTATGTTTATAACAAAGCCATACGTTTATTTTTCCCAGAAGTGCTGACCATAACGTTGACATAAAAGATTTTTATATTATGAGAAAAGTAAATTTTCAAAGATATATAGAACAGTGGGGTTTTACACATTAAAGAGAGAGAAACATATATAAAGAAGGATGGAAGGTTATGTGGTGGTGGCCAGTAAAATCTTGAAAGGTACACTGTGAGATACAGATTTGGGAAAAGCCTCTAGCCACTCTCTGAAGAAGCGCTGATCCAGTAACTAAAGTTGTGTTAAAAGCCTTTGGAATCCCACTGTTGAGTGGGTGCTGTGGTATCCTTGCTGGATTGCCTATTTAAGTTTAAAATCTATTTTTGGACTGTTGCCTTAAAGAGGGTATGTAGTTGGAAGGTAGGTTAATTGGGAATTTTGGAATTTGTTATAATATCAAGTAACTGTAATCTTATGTGTTTAAATTATCTTCGGTTGTTAATAAATGTATTAAGTTAATTTTTAAAATCACTAAAGGTGTTAATGGATTCATTACTTCTGAATTCAGTGCACAAATCTTCTCGTAATAAATACAAATTGCATAACCTTTGTGACAAGTTTCCCTCGTGGATTTGCTCCACCTGGCACATATCAGCTGCCACATCATAACAATAGATAGCTCTTTCAAAGAGCTAGAATAGGTTTAATGGGCCAAATGGCTTCCTCCTGAACTGTATCAATCTATGAGACTCCTTACCTTAGATGTGTCCAATCCCTTCCTTCAACACGTTTGTAGCATGTTATCATTCTCCATCAGAGAGACTGAATGTTTGACTTTGTCGTCATTGTATTGATTTGTAATCTCCCATGAGAAGGGCACGGATTGGAACATTTTAGGCACATGCTCGTTGACTTTTTCTCCCTGTGTCAGAAAGTACTGAGCTGTATTCTCTCAGTTTTCACTTGATGCATTTCCAACTCACTTGGCTACATTTGGCAAATATGTCATATAACCATTTCCCATCATTCCACAATGTTGGCAGACTGGGTACCAACATATTATGCCAACACTTGTTTTTTGAAGGGGATGGGTTTATAAGCTACTTTTGCCTCACTGCCTCCCTTCCTGCCTCTCCCGCTCGTCGCCTCACGCTTGCCATTTCCCACTTGCCTCCTCCCTCCCTGACACCTCCATTCGCCGCCTCCCTCCCAGATTCCCCCGCTCAACCTCTCCCGCTCGCCATTTGCCCCCCTGACCCTCCTCACAACCTACCTCCCAGACTCTCCCGTTCACCGCTTCCCTGACCATCCCATTCCTGCCTCCCTCTCGCCTCGCATCTCCTGAACCCTTGTTCACAGTGTACCTAGGCTTGTGTGAAATAGAACTGTTGTGTGAATGGAGAAACAATCGGGGCTGGTCTGAAGGAAATGGTCTGTAATTCATTATTTTAATGTTAGTATGTAAAGAATTTTTTTGTGTAACATTTTTAGTTAGTTACAATTCAAGCTTCTGGGCTTTCTTGCTATTGCAATGGATGTATTTGCAAAATATATTTGGGCTGGAAAATAATAACTTTTTAGTAACTTAAGCGCTGCTCCTTGATCTCTAATCGCAGGTTCTCTATCTCCTGCCCTTCCTGGTCCTCCCATAATAGATTCTGTCTCTGCGGGATCAGCAAGAATGGGAGGGAGGGATTCTGTGATTGGAAGAGTTGGAGCAATAGCATGGGACATCCCAAGCTTGCTGCTCCTCCAGTCAAATTTCATTATATATAGGGCTGACTTTTCTTGAATTTTTCGCCCCCGTCTTTGATGGCTATTCATGAGGTTTCCAGGGTGAATTTGCCTGCCACCCCATTTATTTTGAACCTGTGCTAGGTCATTTCAAACAGCAGTTAAGAGTCAGCCACATTACTGTGGGTCTGGAGTCACAAGTAGACCAGACCAGTTAAAGATGGCAAATTTCCTTCTATAAAGGACATAGTGAATCAGTTGGGTTATTACGACAATTGATGATAGTTTCATGGTCACCATTACTGCGACTGATCCAGATTTATTAATTAAATTCCACCAGCTGCCTGGTGGGATTTGAACCTGTGTCCCAGAACATTAGCTTGGGTGTTTGGATTACTAGCTGAATGACATTATCACTACACTATCATCCCCTTTGCCTCCTAATGCTCCTATGAAGCTCCTTGGGACAGTTATTATATTAAAGGTGCTATATAAATATAAGTTGTTTTTGTCTCATACCTCATTAGTTACCCATGGCTTTATTTTTGGCAAGTAGGACTCTGGCCCCTTATGTGCATTAGCTGCTTCTGTATCATATTAACTTTCTTTTTGAGCACTTCCTACTGTTCTTCTGTCGATTTATCTATTAACAGATTTGCCCAATTAACAGTAGACAGTCTCTGTCTCATTCCATTGAATTCAACCTTACTTAAATCTAGAATCATAGGAATTGTTTTGCGTTTCCCCCTTTGAAATATTACGTTGAATTCTAACATACTGTGATCATTATTAGTTAAATGTTCACAGACTGTTGGGCCATTAATTATATTTGGCTCACTACACATTATTAAATTTAATATGGCATGCCCTCTTTTTGATTCTAGGACATGTTGTTGCAGAAAACTATCCCAGATGCACACAAGAAATTCACTACCTTTCTGACATGCTAATCTGCTTATCCCAATCTATGAATATTAAAATCCCCCATTAGAAAAAAACCCTATTTTTGTTACATACTTGTTAAATCCCTGCATTTATACAATCTAACACTTCACAGCTGCCACCAAGAGCCAATTCACAACCCTCACTACAGATGTAAGTAATTTTATTTTTCTTATTTCTACTCATAAAGTCCCCACTGCCTCCTTGCCTCTCATTATATCCTTGTCTATCATTGAAGTGATTTCATCCTTAATTGCAAAGTCTACGCCTCCCCCTCTACCATTTTCCCTACCTTTCCTGCTATATTTAGTTCCCAGTCCTGACTGTCTTGCATGTCTAGTCATGGCTACAGTGTCATACCTTCCAAGTTGAATTTTCACTTGCAAATCATACAGTTTGTTCCTTATACTCCATGCGTTTGTGTGAGGAATGCTTACTTGGATCACACGTTCTACCCTCTTCTTCTGCTCTAATGTTTTACTCACATATTGCTTATTTCTGTCTCCTGGTTTGATTACTTTACATCTTTGTTTCCTTAACCTGCATTGCTTAAAGTATCTGATTATTACTCTACTTTCTTCTCTTTCATTTGTTTGCAAACTGTTATCTATACTACCTTATCCACCTGAGCATCCCCCTACTGACTAGTTTAAAGTCCTTGTGACCACCCTATCCTTATCATTAGGGTTCTAGTCCTAGCCTGATTCAGATAGAGCCTGTTCCAACACACAGTTCTTTCCTGCCCTAGTACTAGGCAAATGTCCCATCAAATTCAGAATGTACAGCACACTACCTGTAGCTCACAGTTGATCTTCTTGCCAATGACTGTCCAACCTGTTAGAATTACTGGTGCTTTCAGCAGTGATCACTACTTTGACAGCTAATTCCAAACATTCATAGAATCATGTAGAGCTAGACGCATTCAGAAAATTGTGCCTTGCTAGCTCTCTAAAAAAGCTATCCACTTAGTTCCACTTCCCCTCTCTTTCCCCATAATTTTTTTAAGGTATATATATCCATTTCCCTTTTGAAAATTATTATTGAATCCCCAATCACCACCCATTTAGGCAATGCATTCCAGATCATAACTCACCATGTAAATAAAATTCTCATTTCTTTTCCCCACCATCTTTAACCAATTATCTTATTATAGTGTAATTATTCATCGCTGCTTAAGTGAAGTAGTTATGAATGCTCTGTCAATCGACCTTCCCTCACCTGAGCTTCATCTTGTAGCCCCAGTTGTTGTTCTTGGGTCTATGGTAAACAATTTCTCTGGATTTGCACAAGCTTTCCACTTGTGGGGAACAGCAAAACTAAAGGCCATTCATATAAAACAGTCACCAAGAATTCATTTAGGGAATTCCGAAGAAACTTCTTTACCCACAGAGTGGTGCAAATTGCAACTTGTTACCACAAGTGTGTAGTTGAGGTGAATAGCATAGATGCATTTAAGAAGAAGCTGGATGAGTATATTAAGGAGAAGGAAATAGTGGGTTATGCAGAGTTAGATGAGGAAGGATGGGAGCTTGAGTGGAGTGTAAAAGCTGGCATGGCTTGGTAGGGCTGAATATCCTGGTTCTCTCTCACTCACTCACTTACTTTTCCAGAACTGCTTTATCCAATTCAGGGTCATGGGGAGTTGGCCCCTATCCCAACAGGCAATGGGCGCTAGGCAGGGTACACCCAGGACAGGACACCAGTCCATCACAGGGTACACATGCAAACACACACGAAGGGCAATTTAATTGTAGCCGATCCAGCGTGTCTTTAGCCAGTGGGAGGAAACTGGAGAACCCGGCAGAAACCCATTCGAATACAGGGAGAACGTGCAAACTCCACACAGACACCTGAGGTTAGAATCAAACCCAGATCACTGGAGTAGTGAGGCAGCAGTGCTACCCCCTAGCCTGGTTCTATTCTGGATGTTCTATGTAATTCTATGTAACTTGTCAAGATCCTTAAGGATCTTGACTATCTCAATAAGATCTTGTTTCAAACTCCTCAGAGAGTTATTAGTGTTTGGAATGCTCTCCTCCAGTGAGCAATGGAGGCCGGGCCATTGAATATATCCAAGGCTGAGTTAGATTTTTGATTGACAAGAAGTCAATCAACAGGCAAGAAAGTGCTATTAAGGCCACAGTCAGATCAACCATGATCTTATTAAATGGCAGAACAGGCTCGATAGGCCGAATAGCTTACTGCTTCTACTTCTTAAGATTAAACTCAGCTCTGTAGTTTACCCTTGTAGCTCCTGTGGCCAATGGCAATTAACAGATGGCTATCACTTTTCTGGTGTAAATAATTGGAGAGAAGTACACTTGTCTTTAGGCACTTGTTACTCATCCCTAGATGGTCTTGAGAAGGTAGTGGTGAGCCACCCTCTTGAACACTGCAGTCTCTCTGGTGCTGTTAGGTAGGGAGTTCCAGTATTTTGACCCAGCAACAATGAAGGAACAGTGATATATTTCCAAGTTAGTATGGTGCCTGACTTGGAAGAGAGCTTATAGGTGGTTGGGTTCCCATGTGCCTGCTGCCCTTGTCCTTCTAGGTGGTAGAGATTGCAGATTTGTAGGTGCTGCTGAAGACGCCTTGAATGCTTCAAGTGAACTGCTTTGTCCAGATGGTAATGAGCATTTTGAGTGTTGTTGGTGCTGCACTCATCTAGGCAAGTGGAGAGTATTCCATCACACTCCTGACTTGAACAAAAATAAAAATATCTGGAAAAACTCAGCAGGTCTGGCAGCATCTGCGGAGAGGAACACAGTTAACGTTTCGAGTCCGTGTGAGTCTTCAACACAACTAAGTAAAAATAGAAGAGAGGTGAAATATAAACTAGTTTAAGGGGGGGTGGGACAGGTAGAGCTGGATAGAGGGCCAGTGATAGGTGGAGATAACCAAAAGATGTCACAGACAAAAGGGCAAAGAGGTGTTGAAGATGATGATATTATCTAAGGAATGTGCTAATTAAGGGTAGAAAGCAGGACAAGCAAGGTACAGATAGCCCTAGTGGGGGTGGGGTGAAGGAATCGAAATAGGCTAAAAGGCAGGGATAAAACAATGGATGGAAATACAGTTAAAAGTAATGGAAATAGGTGGGATATTGGGAAAAAAAGGGGGGGGGATCGGAAAGTGGGTGGGGATGGAGGAGAGAGTTCATGATTTAAAATTGTTGAACTCAATATTCAGTCCGGAAGGCTGTAAAGTGCCTAGTCGGAAGATAAGGTGCTGTTCCTCCAGTTTGCGTTGAGCTTCACTGGAACAATGCAGCAGGCCAAGGACGGGCATGAGAGCAGGGTGGAGTGTTGAAATGGCAAGCGACAGGGAGGTCTGGGTCATGCTTGCAGACAGACCAAAGGTGTTCTGCAAAGCGGTCACCCAGTCTGCGTTTGGTCTCTCCAATGTAGAGGAAACCGCATTGGGAGCAACGAATGCAGTAGACTAAATTGAGGGAAGTGCAAGTGAAATGCTGTTTCACTTGAAATGAGTGTTTGGGCCCTTGGACGGTGAGGAGAGGGGAAGTAAAGGGTGTTAAGGTGTTGCACCTTCTGTGGTTGCATGGGAAGGTGCCATGGGAGGGGGTTGAGGTGTAGGGGGTGATGGAGGAGTGGACCAGGGTGTCCCGGAGGGAACAATCCCTGTGGAATGCCGCCAGGGGGGTGAAGGGAAGATGTGTTTGGTGGTGGCATCATGCTGGAGTTGGCGGAAATGGCGGAGGGTGATCCTTTGAATGCGGAGGCGGATGGGGTGATAAGTGAGGACAAGGGGGACCCTATCATGTTTCTGGGAGGGAGAGGAAGGTGTGAGGGCGGATGCGCGGGAGATGGGCTGGACACGGTTGAGGGCCCTGTCAACAACGTGGGTGGAGAGCCTTGGGTAAGGCTCACTCCTGACTTGTGTCTTGTAGATGGTAGAAAGGCCTTAGGGAGTCAGGAGGTGTAATCTCTTTTTAAAAAAAGTGGTTGGAGTGTATCTATCACATCATTATGAGTTATTATTATGGCCATCAAATGGTCTTAATTTTCCAGAAAATCAACTCTTACTTCCAGGTGAGAGTAAGTAGCTTTTGCTGTGATCACCAATGCAAATAAATTGTTTAGGATATCCATAATTTCCTGGTTACCCAAAAGAATCTCCTTGGGTGAGACTGTAAATAGTTCTGTTGCTTCCTTTACTCTGTTTCCCCTGGATATGCTTATAAAAGTATTTTAAATGTTTCCTGCAATCCAAATCTCACTGTATATTTATGCCTTTCTTACCTGTGTTTTTTTAAATAACAGTCTTTGTTCTATTGTTAGGCTACTATCTGCCAGTAAACCTGAAAATCTAATATTTAAAGAATGCCATATATCCTTATTCCTTGCATTACCACCTTTGCCGCTCTCTCAGGCTTTCTCATTTCCTATTGTGTTTCTTAACCAGCAGTATATGTTAATATGGCAATCATCTTGTTAAAACCAATTGATAGTTAAACAGGTGATGGGCATTAATTATCCCAACTAAATGGAATAAAAAGATACAGCTGGAACACTTTGTGTGGAAGCTACTAGGAAGTTAGTAGCACTGAGGGGTTGTCTTGGAAATAAACCAGCTTTAACCAAGAGACCTGCCTGGCTCAACTCTTCCACCACAACCTTTTATTGTGAATAACATGATAGCAGAGGACGAACTTTAAGCTTTGCTGATTGATTGCTGTGTATGAAGCTTTCTGCCTCATCCTCTGAGGGATAAGAAGTGTACTGTTGCTAACAATTTAAGTTACGGAATGGTGGAAGGACGGTGCAAAATTGCAAGCTTTGACTATCCACCAATTGTTTCTGACTCTGAACCTCATCAGCAATGGAAGGCTGAAGTTGAAATATGGACCCGGGCTACTGCTATACCCTGGAAGAAGCAAGGTAGGCTTTGGCATTATCATTACCAGCCAAAAGTAAGATAAAGAGTAAAGTATTTTCAGAGTGGAAAGTGGATGATTTGGATCCTGAAAAGGGATTAAACTGGCACAATTTTTGGAAAAGTTCTACAAAAAGGATGGAAGCGTATGAAGCTTGGACGATCTTTGATAGGTTTAGGAAATCAGATGATCAGTCCATGGAAGAATATATCATGGACTTTGATTAATGGTACAGGAGACTACAGCGATTTGAACTTGAAATTCCAGAATCGGTATTGACATTTAAATTACTGGACTATGCTCGCATTTTCCATTTTGATAGTCTTCTAGTACTAACAGGGGTTCAGTTCGGGGGAAAGAACCTCTCTTAGATCAAATGGCTGCTGCCCTAAAAAGATTTCTGGGGAAACAGTCGTTCCCTGCCATTTTTTTTAGCAAATGCAAACAACTATGCTGTAAAACAATGGATAGAGGATTCAATGGTGACTGAGTTTCGCGGTTGACCAAATATTAGATGAAGATTCCAATACAAAGATGGGGTTAATGACAAGAGGTCTGAAAATGGTTGTAACCCTAGCCAATTTGAGAGTGGGGACAAAAAGCGTGCCTGGGATGGTGACCGTAAACGTTTAAACCCAAAAAATGCACGGGGAATGGTTAATCGGTGTTTTTGGTGTGATTCCCAGTACCATTGTGCAATGAACGGCTCACAGCGAAGGAATCGTGTTTTTGAAGTAACCCACGAGACGAATTCATCTGAAACTGAAAATGATGATGGTGACTGCCATGATGGAATTGTATTGATCAGAGTTTGTATCCGGTGATGAATATCTTGATGGCAGATTCCTTCAACTGTGCAGTTCTGGACGGTGGTTGCAGTTCTACGGTGTGCGGCATGGGCTGGCTTAACTGCTATCTGGAGTCTCTCGATGCGGCAGACCAGTGGAAAGTCAAGGAGTATGAAATCTCTACCTGCTTCAGGTTCGCAGATGACAATACACTAACATCCTCCAAACGGGTGGTCCTCCCTTGTAAGATAACAGGGATCAATCTGTTTATCAGTACTGATGTGGCTTCTAGCGAGATATCACTATTGTTGAGTCAATCTGTAATGAAGAAGGCTCAGATGACGCTAGATATGAAGAATGATAGAGTAATGGTGTTTGGGAAAAATGTGGATCTCCATTTTACTCAAGCCATTACTGCTTGCTGCTAAGGAAGCCAGAGATTTCTCATCAAAAAGTTCATAAAGTTTTGTTAACTGCTGAAAATGAGAATTTGGTGGACAAAAAGATCATTTGGAAATTACATACAGTTTGCACATCTGGCGCCACGGAAACTGAAGACTCGCTTCGAGATGTAGGAGTGGTCGATAAAGGATATGATGATTTTGTTGAACGAGTCACTGCTCAGTGTGAAATTTGCCTTAAATATCGCAAGACACCATCATGACCTGTTGTGAGCTTGGCACTAGCCAGGGAGTTTAACGATGCAGTGGCAATGGACCTGAAAGTTTGGGACAAGGATAGGGGTATTTTTTTTACTACACTTCATAGATATGGCAACCAGATTTAGTCTATACACTGTGATAGACTGGTAAAGACAAAAGGACCATTGTTGATAAGGTCATGGGGAAATGGGTAGGAACAGGATTAGGAACACCAACGAAGTTCCTCACAGATAATGGTGGGGAATTCACCAATGAGGAATTTCAAGATATTGCAGCTGAGAGCCCGTTCAGTAATGGTCTTTGTGAAAGAAACCATGCAGTAATAGATGACATCTTACCATAAAATATTAGCTGATCAACCAGGTTGTAAACTGCAAATGGCGCTAGCATTGGCAGTGCATGCAAAGAACTCCCTGCAAATGGTTGGGGGGTACAGTCCATATCAGTTGGCGTACGGAAGAAATCCGAAGTTACCTTCGGTGTTGTCAGATGCTCCCCCTGTTCTAGAAGGGACTAGCATTAGCTCCACTTTTTCTGCTCATCTGAACGCTTTGTATGTGGGCAGAAAAGCTTTCATTAAAGCTGAGGTTTAGGAGAAAATTTTGCGGGCTCTACGGCACCGCATAAGACCATCAGGAATATAGTTTAGACAAGGAGACATGGTATATTATAAAAGGGAAGGCCAGAAAGAGTGGAAAGGACCTAGCAAGGTTATAGGGAGTGATGGGAAAGTAGTAATTGTGCAACACGGTAATCAAATTGTTAGGGTACATTCTTCACGGTTAATTGGTACTGACTATATTTTTACAGGTTTTGAACAGGACATAGAACGTGAGGAGGCACCATACACTTCACATGCACATACACTGGGTAGTTATGAGGAGCAGACAACAGCGGATACAGGGTTGACTATGAACAAAGTAATACTGAGGTACAGGACAACGCTATTCATCCAAAAGGGCAATTACCCAAAGTAGGAACAAAGGTAACATACATGCCAGAAGGGATCAGTGTATGGAGGGATGCCGCCATCATAGGGAGAGCAGGAAAGGCCACTGGTAAATACAAACATTGGCTAAATGTGCAGGGTGAAGGACAGGAGACAAGACCGAGGTAAAGATGTGGAAACCCAGAAATAGCAGTATGAGTTCTGACAGTGGACCAGAAAGTGGTCGTGGCCCTGGAAAAAGATCACGGACTTGCAAACGGGGTTCTGTTCGCATGGGAGGACAATCATATAGTAGCAGCCCAGAAAGGGAGAGGAATGTGAGTAGAGGCTGTAGTTTAACAAGGAAGACTAGAGAGCAAGCTAGCAATCTCAGTAGAAGTAGAAGTCCTTATGACAGAGAGATTCTATAGCTGCTAATAAATTGGAAAGTAAACTGATAAAGGAAGCCAAACGGAAAGAGTTAGAAAGTTGGAAGGAATTTGGGGTATATTCTGAAATACCTGACAGAGGACAGCCAGCTCCATCTCTCAGATCGATCTGTGCAGCAAAGGTACTCACAGAGGCCAAAGCGAGATTAGTAGCCCGAGGCTTTGAAGAGAGACTAGGAGATCAGGATGTCAGAGTGGACTTGCCTACTGTGGGGAAAGTGAGTTTGAAGATTTTTTAGCTATTTTGGCATCCTATTCCTGGGAGTGCAAATCGATTGATATAAAGGCTGCATTTTTACAGGGGGAGAAGTTTCAAAGGGAAGTTTTTTTGAAACCACCCAAAGAAGCCGGGGATGTAGAAGGAAAGCTATGGAAATTGAATAAGTGTGTTTATGGGTTGAATGATACATCAAGAGTATGGTATTTTTCCATGAGGTCTGTCTTGTTGAAAATAGGTTGCATTCAGTTAAAAGCAGACCCCGTGATGTTCTACTGGTACCATAAGGAGAAACTAGCTGGGATCTTTATCATGCATGTTGATGATTTCCTGTGGGGAGGATCTGTAGAATTTGAACAACGGGTAATCAAGAAGATAAAGAAGGAATCCCAGGTCGGAAGTCAGACTTCTGGGGCCTCTAAATACATAGGTTTAGACATTTAAGCAGAGCAAGTTAGGAGTGATATTGAATCAATAATCTTACCTAGAAAATGTTAATTATATCCCAATAACTCGTGGTAGATCCTCACAAAAAAAGGATCCTGCTACCAAGGAAGAAATGGAGCAGTTGAGAAGTTTGATTGGGCAGTTAAACTGGTTGTGCACTCAGACTAGGCCTGACGCTAGTTATGATGTGTTGGAGCTGAGTACCATGATGAAACATGTGACAGTTGAGCAAGTTCTGAGAGCAAATAAAACACTTAAAAAGTTAAATTCTGAGAGATATGTGCTCAAGTTTCCAGCCTTGGGTGATCCAGAAGATATGAGGTTGGTCATTTTTAGTGATGCTTCACATGCCAATCTTCCAGATGGGTACTCTAGCACAGCAAGGTTCATCAATTTCTTGGTGGGAAAGAATGATAACTGTTGCCCACTGGCTTGGGAGGCCAAGAAGATAAAATAGGTAGTGAAAAGCATCTTAGCTGAAACGTTAGCCTTAGTAGAGGCATTAGATATGGGGGTTTACTTGTCCAATATATTGATAGAAATATTATATAAGGGGCAATGTGGGAAAAGTTTGCCCTTAGAATGTTATGTTGATAACCAGTCTATTTGGGACAACGTTCATTCCATGAAAAGTGTCATGGACAAAAGACTACGAATAGACCTAGCCAGCATAAAGGAGATGTTAGCGAGAAAAGAGATCTCTAAGATTAAATGGGTTGACGCAAGTCACCAACTATCAGACTGTTTTACAAAAAGAAGTGCCTGCTCCAAAAAATTATTAAATGTGTTGGAAGAGGGGTGTCTTATAATGATGCATTGAAAAAAAGTTGTTTTTGTTTTATAATTGTGTGTGTGTGTGTGTGTGTGTATATTAGATATAGAGATATATATATTTTTTCCTTCTGTTTATTTTTTTAAAATGTGTTCAAGTTTTTTTTAGTTTTAATTTAAAAGAGGGGAATCTGTTAATATGGCAATCATCTTGCTAAAACCAATTGGTAGTTAAACAGGTGATGGGCATTAATTATCCCAACTGAATAGAATAAAAAGGGACAGCTGGAACACTTTGTGTGGAAGCTACTAGGAAGTTAGTAGCACTGAGGGGTTGTCTTGGAAATAAACCAAGAAACCTGCTTGGATTAATTCTCCAAGAAACCTGCTTGGATTAATTCTTCCCCCACAACCTCTTATTGTGAGTAACAGTATATATTTATTTTGTCATATCTGCAACATGACTTTAAAGGTATACAACTTTTCCATGCTCCAGCCACCAATAATATTTGAAATTTCTATATCATAACCCTTGTCACCAGCAGATGGCTCCAGATTACTTACTTTATTCATAAAGTTACCTGCATTTATGTTCATTATTTTAAGGTATTTAACATTTTATTCCAGCCTGGGTACATCAACAGCTTCCTCTTTTCCACAAATTTCTCTTTCCTAAACTTGAAACTTTGTTATGGTCTCCTTATGCTCTCCTTATTCATAGTTAACTCCCCTTGCCAGTGTTTACTACTGTCTCCTTTCAATGCTAAAAGTCCCAAGTTTTTCCATATTTTTTTCATAATGCAGTATATGGAGGATCAGTATTCTGCCTTACCTGCATATTGCTTCTAGGACCCTCCGCTGATTTATCACACTGCAAACCAAAATCCAGTATCAGAAATACCCTCCAATTAAATATTCAGAAGACTGAAGCCATGGCCTTTGGTCCTTGACATAAACTCCATTCCTTAGCCAGCTTCATCCTTTCCCTGGCCAAGATCTGAGGCTGAACCAAACTGTTTGCAACCTTGGCATCCTATTTGATCCTGAGCTGAGCTTCCGACCTTGCATTCTCTAAATCACTAGCGATGCCTGTTTCCACCTCCATAATATCATGCATTTACACTCCTGCCTCAGTTCATCTTCTGCTGAAACTTTCAACCTTGCCTTTTTTATTTCTAGATTTAACTATTCCAATGCTCCTGGCTAGCATCCCGTCATGTACCCTTTGCAATCTTGAACTCATCCAAAACTCTACAGCCCATATCCTAACTTGCGCCAAGACCTGTACACCCATTATCTTCCCGATCCAGCAATGCTTCGATTTTAAACTTTTCATTGTTGTTTTTAAATCCCTCCATGGCCTCACCCCTCCCAATCCCTGTAACCTAAAGCCCTACAAACCACATGAGATTGTTGTGCTCCCTCAATTCTGGCATCTTGCACATCCCCAATTTTCTTCGCTCCACCAGTGGCCCTTTTTCATCAGCTGCCATGGTCCTAACCTCCAGAATTTCTTCCCTAAACCTGATGCATCTCTATTTCTATCTCTCTTCCTTTAAAACTTAACTCTTTGACCAAGGCTTTGCACACCTATCTCTTTATGTGGCTTGGTGTCAAAGTTTGGTTGATCGTTCCTGTGAAGCACCTTTAGGAGGTTTCGCCACACTAGAGGCGCTCTCCAAATGCAAGCTATTTTTGTTGCTGACTCTCTCGCAACAAAACTGGACAGAGTACAGAAGATATGTCTGACCAGTGTACTGTGCAATCTAAGTATAACTTTGTGACTTGCTTTGATTTGTACTTTACTCCCGGAGAATCTGAATAGAAAAGATTACGTGGCCTTATGTGTTTTATAGAGTTGAGTAATTATTAAAAATTACAGCTCTTCCTATTTTATAATTGCTAATATAAACTCTGAATCTTATTTTGCTTTCTGTAGCTTTGTAGTAAAGGAGCAGTTCTGGGAAACCCATTTTATGCATCTTATGAAAAGATTTCAAGCATTGCCAGTTTTATCGAAACTAAGCTTGTGACCTGCTATCTGCGCATGAGAAGGCCAGACCTAGCTCTTAATCATGCTCACAGGTAAACCCTATTGACTATTATTGAATGATATAATTATTCCTGTCCTGCGGTGAAGTTCAACCTAGAGCTTTATGCAGTTTGACAAAGAAATTTGTCCCTGAAAGAATTTCTGGAACACCTATCTTTAGCACTTTCCAAATTATTGTAGTTTCCTGTGTTGATGTACTAAATGTATGACCTAATAACGTAAATGATTGGAGCCCTGCTCCCAGAGTATTCAATACAGCAATGATAAAAGGCAAAGAAAAAAAGTGCAAGAAATCTGAAGTTAAAACTGGAAATACACAGCAGGCTGGTATTTCATTTATAAATCCACCTGGGGTCATCTTATGAGTCCATGCAGAGAACTTTGTTCATTGGCAGTGCAAATCAGAATTTGGAGCGTAATGCTTATGATTTTTTGATCATAAAAATGAATGGGTGGAAATTCATGGGCAAGAACCACTCATATATCTGACTTGACAGCTGGTGGGCAAGCTTTCCCACCAGCAGCAAGGTCTTGCGTTTATCCCTCATTATAGAGGTTGAGAAACCTCATGTACTTCTGGTATTTTCTGTTTTTATCTTATTAGTTCTGGTATAATTCATGAGAGATTAAATCAGTGTTAATCTTTCTGTACAAAAAAAAATTCTCCAAAATGGTTTGGATGTGATTTGGACCAAAATTGTGATTTTAATTGTGACATGCATATTAACTGTATTAATATGTTTATATTTTAGCACCGTGCCAAATAACTGAATGTAAAAGAATATGGAGTATTTTAATCTTCAATTAATTACATTTTAAATCAGTGATCGAAGATATTTAGATGGCTTGAAAAATAAAGCTGTGGGACAGGAATCCCTTTCAAATCTAGAGTGGGGTTGACTCCTGCCTGGACACATTGAATGGTGGTCTCCATTCTCTATTGGCGATAAGGGTAAAGCATGTAATAGTGGGATAGATTTTTCTTTTATATAATTTGGATATGAAGCATCACCTGAGCTGACTGCATGAGGAAAATCAATCAAAGCAGATTATGACTTAATGATTTTGTGTCCATTTAAATTAATGAATGAAAAAGAAGATTCTCCCTTATGTGGTCTACGCAGGTAATCCTTTATACCTTAGTTTAATATTAAAAATCCAATCTTTTCAGTGGATCAGCAAATAAAACTGGGTGATTTACCCAGATTACCACTATTTTGTATACCTATTCCAAAAGTTCATAACCCAGATTTTCATTGGTGTGATTGACCTGGTGCAAGTCCTAACAAAGTTCCTGAGTCCAGCCTCATTTACTTTAAAATAGTGGTATTCTTACCAACATTCCATTACTCACCTCCTCGGGGTGGTGCTGAAGGAGGAAATGGAATTGCCTACTAGTGTAGGAATCAGATACCTACTGCAGATTAAAGGTGCTTTTCTAACTGGGACCCTGTGGCTGGCTACCACTTCTACCAAATTTCAGCAGTAATGGCGTATTGTATGTAAATCCATCATACCTTTGTAGTGCACGCTGCTGACATTTGAAGTTTCCTCCACATTTCTTATTACCAAGTAGATCTGGTTGGCAGTTGGGCACGAGTGATCAGTGTTGACTAAATTTTATCTCAACATACAAATAACTTTTAGCAGTAGGATGCAGAAACTCTCTGGTGAGACAAGCAGGAATGCATGCTACTCTTCCAATATGTTATTCACTTCTCACAGAGCAAGTAATCACATTGAAAGCAACACTATGACAATTTTGTATATCAACAAAATGAAGGAATGAGATTACTGCTTCTATATCACTTAATTATATGAATCCTTCTTTGTAGTGTCAGAAAAATCACAATAAAAGACTTAAATGTATCCATAATTCGAATTTTTGGGCACACTAATGATTTTTAAATATTTGACTATATGCCAAAACATACACTGACTTAGTAAAACCCACACATAGGGCAGAATTTTCTGGATGGCAGGTGGAGCGGGCAGGTGCGGACCCGATCGCCGGCCTTGATCGGGTCCGCACCGCATTTTACGTGGGCAGGCCAATTAAGCAGGCCCAGCAAGAATCGCGGCTCCCAGGGACAGTGGAAGTGGGTGGGCGGCAGCGGGACTGTAATGACGGCCGAGTCCAATGGCAACCTGGCAGCCTGTTTTTAAAAAAAGCTGCGGCAACCTTTCAGAGGCTGTCAAACATGGCTACTGGAAGGGGTCCCCAGAGCTCTGCTGGTGAGCAGGCCAGGCAGGAGGGTAGGGCAGGGGGGCACTGTGTGTCTCGTTCTTAGGACGATTGCCTTGCTGCCCTCGAGGAGGTGGCAGCATGGTGGGAGGTTCTCATAGCTCACGACGGGAGGAGGAGGCCCCCCCCCCTCATGACCAAACGTGCCTGAGAGGAGTTGGCAGAGATAGTGAGCTCCCACGACGTGGTGCGATGCACGTGGATCCAGTGCCAAAAGGGCTTCAACGACCTCGCGCTCAGGAAGGATGAGTACAATGTTGGCATTGGTCACTTAAACCGGCAGGTAGGCTTTTCCCCCTTGGCTCCCCTCACCACCCCGGCAGAGTGTAGTGACTGCATTGAATCATTGATGGCATGTGTCATTCGTCGGGTGGGCCAGCGGATATTGCCCATGCCTAGGTCACCTTGAGAGGCTGGTGATGAGATGGGTTCTGCATCCTCAGCATATGGTGCACTGAGACCCACATTACTGTTTTGAGGGCAACCTGGAGGAGCTGCACCTAGGCGCAGTGCTAGAACTCCAGAACATGTCCAAGTCAGGATGATGACATGTTGGGAGGGGAGCTTCAAGGTGGTGTGGCACCGATCGATCTGCTGCCCTCTGCGTTCCACGTGCTTGCGCCGTCTTGCTATAGAAGGTTAGACCGTGTGGTGCCAACTGTGATGTAGGCAGCATTTGGCCGAGGGGTGGGTGGGGAACAGGCTTAGCATCTTTGTGTGAGTGTTTGGCAGCAGCGAGGCGAGGAGACACTAGAGCCCTGCAATGTCCCACTCTGGTTGTGGTGGGCCGGCCACGAAGAGAATCCAGGTACAAGTAGCACTAAACAATGCTCTTCTCTCCTTTTCAGGAGAAGAATGCACATAATGCCGCTGGGCGGGTGAGGACTGGCAGAGGGCCGGCACAGGTGACAATGCTTAGCCAGTTCGAGCAGGAGGCCCCAGATCTGGAAAGGCGCCATGCGCCCAGGTCCACCGGTGTCGGTGAGGCTGGGGTACCATGGGCAGGTATGTTTGCCCAGCACTGAGGTCACCATTGTTCTCCCAACAGCCATGGCAGTGATTGAAGGTTGCAACATGGTTTGACCATTGCTTATGGAATGATGAGCGCATAATGATCCGGGGGACAGGGATGCACATTTTCTTTGCCTCCACGTTAACTAATCAAATGTCCTTGTTCTTCCTTTCAGCATCGGTGGAGCAGGGCCAGGAGGAGGAGCAGCAGGGACCCCCTCTCACATCTGAGGGCCCTGAAGTCTCAGACTCACCAGCATCACACCATCTCTACCAGGCAGGCACCAGCGCAGATACTAGCACTTCGGGAATTAGATCATCGGCTACTGTCTTGAGGCACAGCGGTGAGGACACTTCACAGTCGCTGGAGGAGCTGGCAGAGACAGAGTGCCCATGGCGCCAGCAGTCAGAGGACTGCAGGGGACTAGGCACATGCTCAGTCAGTAGCTGATGATGTGACTCTGGATTTGTCCGCGACGCAGCAAATACAGGAAATGCGGCAGGGTGCATCTGGTGGAGATACATGAGGCTATGTTTGGCTTGGTGTCCGTGGTAGAGGAGTCTACACAGACCATTGCCAATGCAATGAGCCTCATGGCCAGGTGCCATGCGTCCTCTATGGAGAGAGTGGCGACCCTCGAGGAGAGACTCCTCCAGGAGACCAATCAGGGCTTCCAGGGGATTCGCACGGACCAACAAGCCCTCACATCGGCATTAACCTCAGCTGGTCAGTGCAAGTGTGGGAGAAGTTTCCCAGCTCGGTGCCCGTTCATCCACGGTGAGCAGGGAGGTCCAAACTGACCTCACGTTGGCACAGCAGCTGCCTGTCATCTCTGTGGGCTCCTCTCAGGGCGCTCTGGATGAGGGTGGCAGCTCCTCTGCCCCTCTGCCAGTGACCGTTGCATCCGATGAGGCTGCGACGACTGGGGAGATGGCAGCTGTGGAACTGGCAGCTTGCTCCCAGGCCAGGTCAGCACAGGCTCCACGGACCAGAGGACAGCCGCCAAAGTCATTGAGGCCAGCAAGACAGCAGAGTGAGCAGGCTGTCTCAGATGCCAGTCCCTGCGAGGGGGCTGCACCAAGACGTAGCACCCGAAAGTGTAAACCTAAGGCACCTTAGGCACACCACAGGTTTATCACTGGTGCTTTTGTGTTGGCCCGCAATGAGGTCTTCATGAGTTGGTGTGATGTTGAACACCTTTGTCATTTTGTTCTCTTAAGTTCCTTTTGTTATACCATTAAATTCAGACATGTAACCATGGCTGAGGGTGTCTCTTCTGCAGATGGATGGTTACCAATAATGTTATGAGTGTTTTGTGGGACATTCAGCTTTATTGACAAGGCCCTAAGTTAATGTTCCTATCTAGGCAGATTTTGTACTCAGGTATCGGATATAGGGCCTGCAACCTTGAGGTCCATCTGTGGTGTATTAGCTGAAGTTGGATTAAAGCCTCCCGGGTGTCCCTGCCTCCCTGCAGTATGCCCGGGTCAGCGCCTACCCCCTCGGCATTTCCCTGTGTGTGCTCATCCTCGGACTCACTGTGTACAGCCTCAGCCACTGCGTCTACATCATCTTCGTCCACAGTGACAGTGTCCCCCACTTTCCAGCGTAAGATTGTGGAGAGTGCAGCATGCAATTGCTATTAGCGACATGATCTGAGGGGTGCTGGAGCGCGCCCCCTGAATGGTCCAGGCATCAGAAGTGCATTTTGAGAAGACCAATGGCTCTCTCCAACACAGCCCTTGTGGAGGCGTGGCTCCTATTATACTGCTGCTCAGCTTCTGCTCTTGGATGGCGGAGGGGCATCATGAGCCACCTTCTGAGGGATAGCCCTTGTCACCCAGCAGCCATCCATCCAGCTGGGCTGGAGCACTGAAGAGCCCCGGCACCTGGGAGTGTCTGAGGATGTAGGCGTTGTGGGAGCTGCCTGGGTACCTTGCGCAGACTTGTAGAATCAGCATGCTGTGATCACACACTATCTGCATGTTCGTGGAGTGGAAGCCCTTCCTGTTGACGAAGGCACCGGGCTCACCTGGCGCCTTGATGGCCACGTGTGCAGTCTATTGCACTCTGGATCTGGGGGAAGCCAGCAATGGCCACGAAACCCCTAGCTTGCTGTGTCTGGCTTGCCTGGTCCCAGCAGAAGTGGATGAAGGTGACTGCACACCTGAACAGAGCATCTGTAACCTGCTTGACACAAGCATGAACAGCTGATTGGGAGACACTGCAAAGATCACCTACCGGCCCCTGTAAGGAGCCAGAGGCATAGAAATTGAAGGTAGCTGTGACCTTTAGGGCCACTGGCATGGAGTGTCCACCCACACAGTTAGTAGAGATCTCAGGCCCAATCATCTGACAGATATAGTTGACTGTCTCCCTTGAGAGATGGAGCTTCCTTCAGCACTGCACCTCAGACACATTGAGGTAGCTGCTTGGCCGCTTATATACCCTGGCAGCAGGATAGTGGCATCTTCTGCGGCCCCTTCTGCCTTGGACTACCTCTTGGCCCTGCATCCCTTGTGCCTGCGGCTCTCCTCCCAAAGGTGGCTCCCTCCTGGAGGCTGAATGTGCACTCCTGGCCTCCTCCCCCTTCTAGCCCCCCCTTCCTCCTCGGAGGAGGTGCCTCCAGTGGAGAGTTCAACTCCCATTCCCAGACTAAGGGAAGGCTTCCTGAAACCTGCAGGCCCAAAAACTATTCTTCACTGCAGAATGCTGATCTGAAGGTTATGAGTCCAGTCCAAGCAGCTGGTATATATTTTGATGTATTGCAGCTCTCACAGACAAGTATCCGTAACTTTGCAAATTAAATATTTGACGGAGCACACACTCACGACCCCAATGAACCCTCTTATCCCACCCGTGGCTGAGGTTTATACAAATGTCTCCTGCCCATTGCACCCATGCAATGACCCGAAGATCACGGGCGCCAAAAAATTGCTGTCAATTGGCGCCTCAAGGGCCTTAAGTGGCCGGTTAATTAATGGCGGGCGTGCATCAGATATCATCGCACGCCTGCCCAACGAAATATCATGATGGCGCGCAATGACGTTGGGCTGCGCATTACTTTACGCGTTGGAGTGCGGATCCCACCCTCACACGCCAATGGGAAAATTCTGCCCATAGCTTATTAGTTACTGTTGTAACATGCTAATTCATAATTGTTTGCTATTTCCAAGGAGCATACTACTGAATCCAATTAACTTCCGTAATCATCTTCGTCAAGCCACAGTCTTCCGTTGTTTGGAACGATATACTGAAGCTGCAAGGTAAGGGAACTTTTAGAAGTGTGAAATAGTGGTAGGTATTGAAGTAAAGACTTGAAATAAGTCTTCATTCTAAGCTAGTACTGAGCAGAGTGTAACCAGGTTAAACTTGTCAGTATAGCTTTTAATGATAGAACACTTCAGATACAAACCATCTGAAAACTTAAGTGCATGCAAGGTCAACATTTTAGTCATTGATGTGATTAGAGCCAACAAGAAATTGAAAGACATTCAGTTCTGCTCACCCAGATCTCAAAATCACATGTTGTAGCTAGTAAATTCTAATCCTCCTTTCCTTGTGCCTTTTAGAATTGACATTTCTCCTCATCATTTCCTAGCGCAGGTCCTTTTGAGCATAATTCCTCTGCGCTGTCCTTCAAGCTACATTCTGCAATTGCACTTCTGACCATTGTTTCTGAGAATGTTCCCTCTCTTTTGTGAGAACTTCTACTTTGTCTTACTATTCTAGGTTTTTGATTTTAATTTCAGCCATTTCATTTTTCAAAGACTCAATGGTTCTCAGTAAATTTTAGGTATCTGGTGTTTTATCTTCTCGTTCCTTGATCTTTAGCTCCAAATCTACATTTTCCGATCTTGTTCCCGTCTTTTGTTTATCCGCCTGCAGTTTGGAACACTCTTCCTTTTCCTTCAGTCATAGTCAGGTAGCTTAGCATTGCCATCTGCTGTTGCAGTTCAGATAATATGAGAGGATTTTCAAAAATATATATTTTTTAAGACTTCTGGAATGTTCCCAGCCTCTCTGGTGCCATCGTATGGTTAGCTTGGGAATTGTCTTTTTCTCTTTCGTAGCTTTCCCTTTTAAGCTCTGCGCGCACCACAACTTGAAGGTTGAATTATTGTTAAAGGCTTTTAATATTTCATCAAAACTTGTGGAGGATTCATTGATGCACTCTATTAGGATTACTTCCATCTGCAGGCCCACCAAACAAATATAAAAATATATTAATCTGGACTTCCTCTAATTTTCCACTTGAACCTGATGTACTCCAGTAATGTAAAATTTTTCTTCTCCAGGATGCCCAATTTTGAGTTAGGTTTGGCCTTTGCATGAGTCCAAACTGGTCTGGTAAGGTAGATTTTTGATCCATGGTCATTTAAAATTAAATGCGTGTACAACTTTAAATACTGTAAGGAAATCCAAGATAGCGCTGTCACACCCTTCTTCTCGGTGAGGTTTCCTGTGCTTGCTGGTTTTGGCAGGCTCCGGCAGTAATGACATTCACGATTTCTGTGTGTTTTAAGTTTTTCAACAGCGACACTCTGGATCGACCTTTCTAAGTCTTCTCCACAGTATCTAAGCTTTCGTATGTCATGAAACTGTCGATTTTTAGCTTTTGCTGGGTCTTTTAACTGCCGATTATTTGTTATTTAAATTTATTTTTCGATCGGAGCAAGCTCGGCTGCCACATGTTCAGAAGCTACTTGAGACTCGGGCTGTTCATGGAATGTTTTAAAACAGCAATTTTGACTGCTGCTGACTTAAACATGGAAAATAGGAGCTGGAGTAGGTCATTCGGCCATTCGAGTCTGCTCCACCATTCAATATGATCATGGCTGATCCTCTATCTCTACGCCATACCTCCGCACTTTCTCCATACCCCTTGATACCTTTAGAGTCGAGAAATCTATCTATTTCCTCCTTAAATATATTGTGACTTGGCCTCCACAGCCTTGTGTGTTAGAGAATTCTACAGGTTCACCACCCTCCTGGTGAAGGAATTTCTCCACACCTCAGTCCTAAATAGCCTAGCCCATATCCTGAGACTGAGTCCTTGTTCTAGACCCCCCCCAGCCAGAGGAGACATCATCCCTGCATCCAGTCTGCCCAGCCCTGTCAGAATTTTATACGTTTCAATGAGATCCCCTCTCATTCTTCTAAACTCCAGTGAACACAGGCCTAGTCCACCCAATCTCTCCTCATACGACAATCCTTCCATCCCAGGAATCAGTCTGGTGAAATTTCACTGTACTCCCTCTATGGTAAGGTAAAGAAACCAAAACTGCACACAGTACTCCAGATGTGGTCTCACCAAGGCCCTGTGCAGCTGAAGTAAGACACCCTTGCTCCTGTACTCAAATCCTCTTGCCATGAAGGCCAACATACCATTTGCTTTCTTAACTGCCTGCTGCACCTGCATGCTTGCTTTCAGTGACTGATGTACAAGGACACTCGGATCCCTTTGTACATCAATATTTCTCAATCTATCACCATTTAAATAATACTCTGCCATTCTGTTTTTCTTACCGAAGTTGATAACTTCACACTTATCCACATTATACTACAACTGCCATGTATTTGCCTACTCACTCAACCTGTGTAAATCACCTTGAAACCTCTTAACATCCTCCTCACCATTCACATTCCCACCTAGTTTTGTCGTCATCAAACTTGGAAATATTACATTTGGTTTCCTCATCCAAATCATTGATACATACTGTGAATAGCTGGGGCCCAAGCACTGATCCCTGTGGTACCCCACCAGTTACTGCCTGCCACTCCAAAAAAGACGCATTTACTCCTACTCTGTTTCCTGTCTGTTAACCAATTCTCAATCCATGCCAATATATTACCCCCAATCGTAGCCAACTCACCCTTCATACATTAACATAGAAACATAGAAAATAGGAGCAGGAGTAGGCCATCGGCCCTTCGAGCCTGCTCCACCATTCATCATGATCATGGCTGATCATCCAACTCAATAGCCTGCTCCTGCTTTCTCCCCATACCTTTTGATCCCTTTCGCCCCAAGAGCTATATCTAACTCCTCCTTGACCCTAGTTTTGTATTGGACTGCTTCACTTTCCATCCTAATGAAGAATTCTATCATGTTCTGGTCACTGTTCCCTAAAGACCTCAAACAACAAGATTATTAATTAACCCATTTTCATTGCACAATACCAAATCTAGGATAGCCTGTTCCCAAGTTGGTTCCCCAACATCCTGGTCTAAAAAACCATTTTGTACGCACTCCAGGAATTCATCCGCCACAGTATTATTGCTAATTTGGCTTCTCCAGTCTATTTATAGATTAAAGTCACCCATGATTACTGAAGCACCCTTGTTACATGCATCTCTAACTTCCTGTTTAATGCCATCCCCTACCTTACCACTATTGTTTGGAGGCCTGTAGACAATTCCCACTAATGTTTTCCACCCCTTGTTGCTTTTTAGCTCCACCCAAACTGATTCTACATCTAGATTTTGAGCCAATATCCTTTCCCACTATTGCACTGATTTCATCTTTAACTAACAAGGCCACTCCACTTCCTTTTCCTTTTGCCTGTCCTTCATAAATATCAAATGCCCTATGATACTCAGTTCCCAGCCTTGATCATCCTGCAGCCATGTCTCCGTAATCGCAATCATATCATATCCGTTAACATCTATTTGTGCTGTTAATTCGTCTACTCTATTGCAAATGCTCCATGCATTCAGATACAATGCCTTTAGACTTGACTTTTTAACATTTTACACAGTCTTTTTTTGTGCTATGGCCTGTTTGCTGCTAGCCCTTGTTTCCTCTGCTTTCCACATTTGCTTTCCACTTTTCTGTCTTCCTTTCATTTCTATCTTAGTTTCCCTCTCTTGTGTCTCCCTGCTCAGGTTCCCATTCCCCTGCCCCTCTAGTTTAAACCCTCCCCCACAGTACTAGCGAATCACTGGGGGAAATTGAGACATGCATAGGCCTGACTTGAATAGAATGATTAGATAAAGCTGCCCCAAACGAACCATTCAGTTCCATCATAGCTTTTTTTTTCTTGCTTCTACCAACAACTTCCCCTTTTAACAGTATGAGGCATTCCTCTAAAATTTTATGTTCTTTAGCCAGGTGTGCCACATGCCAAGCTCCATGGGCAAGCCTTTCAAATGCCAATAATAGGAGGAACTTGCATTAGGAAACACAACATAGCCTGCCCTCTGAATAGATAGTGCAGGAAACTTGACCCATGGACTGGCTAAACTCTATTTCTGTTATTTTTGGAAAAAATATGAACTCTTTTCCTGGGCAACTAAGTTCCTTAGGGTAGCGACCTACAGCCAACCATCTTCAGCTGCTTCATAAATGACCTTCTTTCCATCATAAGGTCAGAAGTGGGAATGTTCGCTGATGATTGCACAATGTTTAGCACCATTCACAACTCCTCAGATACTGAAGCTGTCCATGTCCAAATGCAGCAAGACGTGGACAATATCCAGGCTTGGGGTGACAAGTGGCAAGTAACATTCACGCCACATAAGTATCAAGCAATGACCATAGAGTCATAGAGTTACACAACACAGAAAAGGGCCCTAGGGCTCATCGTGTCCGTGCCGGTGATCAAGCACCTTCTAATCCCATCTTCCAGGCACTTGGCCCGTAGCCCTGTATGCTATGGCGTTTCAAGTGCTCATCTAAATCTCCAGCAAGATAGAATCTAACCATTCCCCCTTGACATTCAATGGCATTATCATTGCTGAGTACCCCACTATCAACATCCTGGGAGTTGCTATTGACCAAAAACTGAACTGGACTAGCCAGATAAATACTGTGGCTACAAGAGCAGGTCAGAAGCTAGCAATCCTGTGGTAAGTAACTCACCTCTTGACTCCCCAAAGTCCATCCACCATATAGAGGGCACAAGTCAAGAATGTGATGGAATACTTTCCACTTGCCTGGATGAGTGCAGCTCCAACAACACTCAAGAAGCTTGAAACCATTGAGGAAAAACAGCCCGCTTGATTTGCACCCCTTCCACAAACATTCACACCCTCCACCACCAATGAACAGTAGTAGCAGTATGGACAATCTACAAGATGTAGTGCAGAAACTCACCAAGGTTCCTTAGGCAGCACCTTCCAAACGCACAATCACTACCACCTAGAAGGATAAGGGCAGCAGATACATGGGAACACCACCACCTGGAAGTAGCCCTCCAAGCCACTCACCATCCTGAGTTGGAAGCATATTGCCGTCCTTCACTGTCGCCGGGTCGAAATCCTGGAACTCCCTCCCTAACAGCACTGTCGGTATACCTACAGCACAGGGATTGCAGCGGTTCAAGAAGGCAGCTCACCACCACCTTCTCAAAGGCAATTAGGGATGGGCAATGAATGCTGCCTAGCCAGTGACACCAACATCCCATAAAATGAATAGTTTTATTTCTCACCCATCTGTTTCTGCTAATCTCTCCTTTAGCTCTGCATTTTCCGCACTACCCTCTCCTTTTCTCACTGTTGTCCTCTTTCTACCAGTTACTCTTTTTTTACTTAATTTTTTTGACTGCTCCTGTGACTTTGCTGACATTGTACGTTGCTTGCTTTCCACAAACATTAGTCTCTTCGCTTTGAAACTGCTAGAAAACTTACCATTGACCTCTCTGCTGTCTTCAACTACTTACTCATTTACAACTTTTTCTTTCCGTCTCATGCCCATGAAAGCTCTGTTACCAGGACAGGATTTCCCTTTTCCTGCATGACCCTGTCCTAGTCCCTCAATTAAGTTTTGTCATGTATTTTTGGTGCAATCCAAGGGAGATTCTAATTAGCAACCTGCAACCCTCAAGTGGAGCTCACTTCTTTACCACATGCTGCTCAAATCCCCTTGGTTTCCATCCTTCCCATTCTACTAATACAGCATTGGTCACTGTCAGCAAAACGTTTTTTTGTGACTCCAAGCTGCTGCATGTTATTTCCCCTTATCCATATGCTCATTCTCCGTGAGATACCATTAGTTTTTCTCCAGTACCTTTGCTCCAGATCCACCTACATGATATTGCCTCTAATCTGTTTCTGCTTCTGTCTATCCCAGTGCAGTTATTACATATTTTGCGATGGCGTGTCCTGTCTACCCATGAACATTTGTGGCATGCCTCAAGCCTCCACCATTTCCTATATTGCCAACATGACTCCACTTTCATTGGCTGTTAAGCACTTTGGGACGTCGTTGTGAAATCACTATATATATATATATATATATATATATAAAATTCAAGTCTTCATTTCTCTTACTTCCTCTCGCATTCTTCTAGCCACCTTCTACATGTTATACATAAGCTTGGGCCACCTTACATATGATTTCCTGCTTTATGTCTTGAACCCCATCCTCCACCCATGACTGATACTGTGTTATTCAACCACTTGGCTAGCGTCAAGTTGTAATTGAGGAAGTACATTCTCCAACTTAACATTGGTGAGATCCAAGTTATTATGTTTGGCTCCTATATATGTATCATTGTGCTATATCTTTTTGTTTTTTACGTTAGATATTTGAGGCTGTATTTGCCTTCATTATCTCATCCATAACAGCAGATACAATGGACCAAACAAGCAATGGGGCCTATCAGTACCACCTTGTCCCAACCTCACTTTTTGTTTTTCTACCACAGCAAGGACCAATGGTGATTGCCAATTCTGTGCCCAGCACATACATGCCAGTGTTGGGGAAGATGGGCAATTTCTTGACCCATTTCCCTCCCAACTTCTCTTTCTGCCACTCCCAAAGACCACTTGGTGGTATGTCCATGAGTGTGGTGGTGACAGTCCCAAATTCTATAAATGGAGAGAGAGCTCTGGAGAGGCCTTGAATCTCTCTAGTTCATCCTGATAAATTACCTGTTTTTGATGCGGGCTTTGTAGAAAACATTCTACTCAGGCCCTTTTATCTATCTATCTATCTATCTGTCCAACTGAATCTCCCTGAGATCCACTTGTGGACTGCAGGTTGCTGATCGGAATCTACCTTGGATCTCTCCAAAAATACATGATAAAACTCAACTGAGGGACTAGGCCAGGGCCATACAGGAAAATGAAAATCCTCCATTTTGTCACAGACCACCCTTGTAGGCTCCCTACGATCAAAAGATGCTTTTATTTGTCCAAAATCCAAGGAAATGTAGTGAGACTGGGGCAGGATTTCCCCCAGGGGGTGTGAAACAGAGGCTGGGCCTGCCTGGGTCCTGAACTCGCCACCAGGGGCAAGCAGTCAAAGTCCCTGATTTTCACAAGGGCAGCCAATTAATGGCCAGAGGGTCGGCTCATTGTCCAATTAAGGATGGCGAACGGGCACTCAAAGCTGAAGGGCCAATCACAGGAGCATCAAGCAGCAATAGAGAGTGAATAGGGAGAACGCGCTTAAAAATTGAGGTGCCTGCTCTGCAACTTTTTTAAACAAATTTTAAAAATGGACTTTGCAGCTATGACAGGGGTGGGGGAGCAGGGCACCTCTCTATAGAGCAGCCTGTGGCTGCTGCTCCAGCACAAAGGCACAAAGGGAGAGCGTCTAGGCCTACCCACTTTGCTGCTTTGAGGCAGATTCCACGCAGCTAGCCTGGCCCCTGCCACATGCATGAACCTGGAGACTTACTGGAAAATCCCAGTAGACCTCCTTCAATTGGGCTCAATAGGCTCTTAACGAACCATGTCCTTTATCTGGCACATGTGGGTGGGTAGGCCTGCCATCCTCCATCTTGCCTCTGCAAAAAATGGCCCAGTGCCAGGATGGAGCTGGGGAACCAGAGCACCAGTCAGCAGGCCTATTTTAGCTTCAGTCTGCCTCTAGGACAGGGCTAAAAATCAAGCTCCAGAGTTCAAACGTTGTCACTGTATTTGTTTCCTAGATTAATCATGAGCTGCTATTTGCTTTCCTCAACTTTGAAAAGTATAAGAACAGTATCAAACCATGGCATATACAAACATAATCAAATTTATTGAACATTCGGCAATATGAAATACAAACAGTAGATCGACAGGAGTTACAGAATTTACTATTGGAATTTCAAAAGCAAGGGTACTTTTCTGTGGGTATAGTCGACATGAAACTGACCCTTCAGATATAATCCATTGTGTCTTATGGTACAGTTCACAAATATGTAACACCATATGCTCCTAAGTAACTGGTGAATTGGGAGAAGGCTACTAATTATAAACCCAGAGGTGATTATTAAATGAGCTACAAAGAATCATAGTCTATCCATATCAGAAATCTAATACAAGTCTTTGCCAGCATTAAGATAGAAGAGGCAGCACTATAAATACCCCTCCCAAGAGGAAAGCACCATAAATACAACATTTCTACCAATACTCCAATCAGATGAAGAAAGATATAAAATAAAAGCAGTTGGAGCTGTAGTAACTGTTCGAGGCCTTTCCTAAAATGCAAGTAACTTAAAAAGAGTTTGTGTTGCTGGGAAAAGCAGGAGTGCTCACCCTCTTCATGTCCATTTCACCTCCCTCCTACCTGCCCCCAGCAGACCTTACCTGTCAGATGATGTTTGCAGTTATCAGCAGATTTTCTTTTACATAAAAACATAAGGAGCAGAATTTTACGTTCCGTGGCCGGGCGCACACCCAATCTGAACAGACATGAAATTGCATCAGATGCTGGGCGTCATCTGACGTCATCGTGCACTCGCACGATATTTCGCTCAGCAGGTGCACGTAGCAGTCGGAAGAGTGCCTTCCAACAATTAAGTGGGTAATTAAGCCCATTAATGGCGCAACTGTCAGTGATTTTTCGTGGCCTTACGGTTGGCGGACAGGCCAATTGGCCAGGCAGTCTTTACATTTTTGATGAAACCTCATCCAAGGGCAGAATGAAATCGCCATTAGAAAATAAAATAAAAAGAACTATCTAGGGATAGCATTTTTATGAGATGCTTTCAGGTGCTTGATTGTGCTGCATGGACACTTTTTGCAGCTTTTTTGTGCTTTATTTTATTATTTAGAAGTGTCTGCCTTCAGGGAGCTCAGTGGAAGCGCCCACCTGCGCCCATGGTGACATCGTCGTCCGCCCCCTTCCCGCCCCCACCCTGGCAGTGCTGAGCTTTTCAGCGTGCGTTTCACGCTGGCTGGCCAATCGCGGCTGGGGGCCTGTTTCCCGACCGCTCCCGGGCATGCCAATCTCACGCGCCTGATGAGGGAAATATTCAGGCCAAGAAATAAGAGCAGGAGTTGACCATACTGCCCACTGAGCCTGTTTCACCATTCAGTATGATCCTGGCTGATCTTTGGCTTCAATTCCACTTTCCTCATCTCCGTCCTAAATGATCAGCCCCTTATCCTAATGATCAGCCCCTTATCTTGAAACTGTGCTCCCACATCCTGGATTCCCCAGCCAGGGGAAACAACCTTTCAGTGTCTGCTCTGTCAAGCCCCTTCAGAATTTTGTATGTTTCAATGAGATCACCTCTCACTTTATTAAACTACAGAGAATATAGACCCAATTTATTCAGTCTCTCATCATAGGACAACCCTCTCATCCCAGGAATCATTCCAGTGAACCTTTGCTTTACCGCCTCCAATGCTAGTATTTCCTTCCTTAAATATGGAGACTAAAACTGCACACACTACTCCAGATGTGGTCTCAACAAAGCCCTGTACAAATATAGCAAGACTTCTTTATTCTTGTATTCCAATCCACTTGCAGTAAAGGTCAACATGCCATCTGCTTCCCTAATTGCTTGCTGTACCTGCATGCTAACTTTCTGTGTTCAAGTACACCCAAGTGCCCCTGAAAATCAATGGCCAGAATTTTATGTGCTGTGATCATACGTATGGCCGACCCAACCTACGCGAAATAACGCGAGAAAACGTTGGTGGGAGTCCTGACATCATAGCAAAATTGCGCCATATCACGGTTGGTGGGCGCATGCGGGAGTTGGAAGCGTGCTCACCAACAATCAAGTTACACTTAAAGCCCCAATTGACCATCATTTTTAGTGGCCTGTGCGCTTTTACACTTGATGCACGGGCCAATCAGCCAGGCAGCCTTCATGTTTTTGCATCATTCTCGATCCACAGCAGGATAAAAAGCCCAGAGATGCTTGAAGGTTGACGAGTTATCAGTACTGCTGTCAGTTGCTTGCAGTTTAATTAAAGAGAGTTTGTGGCAATTTTTTGTTGCAAATACCCTTTGAACAATACTACAGCTCTCTGAAGCAGCTCCACAGCAGTTGTCACCCTTCAGGGAGCTTGTTGCAAACCGCCTGCACCCTCATTTGTCTCAGCACCCACCTTCTTCCTGCCACCCGACCCCTCCCCCCCCACAGCAGCGCCGAGCCCCTCTCTCAGCGTTAATTGGCCAGCCAGTGTGAAATCACTGGTTAGTTGCGATCGTGGCCGGAAGCACATATTGCGTTCGCTTCCAGATCCACCGATTGTGCGCACAACGACGGGCGCAAAATTCAGACCAATATTTATAAGTTTCTCGTCTTTTTAAAAAATATTTGACTTTTTTATTTTTATGGTCAAAGTGAATATCCTCATACTCCCTCACATTGTGATCCATCTATCACCTTGTTGCCCACTCACACAACCTATCTATGGGGGCGGAATCCCGTGGAGGCCACAGGGTTCTCAGTCGCTAGCTGGAAAACTGGTGAGAGCCCCATGTCACTTCTTTCTAGGATGGCCTGCTCTTGTTCCATTCGGATGCTTGACAGGCAAACGTCAGGCTTCCACTGGGATCAAGGACCCTGGGGGTGGAAATTTCATGCGCTGAACCCTGTTGATCAATCTTAGGCATTTAATTAATTTAATAAAGGGGGGACCTCCTTTGTTGGTCCCCGGCGCCCATCAAAGGCCCCCTCTCAAAGTTTAGCCCCCCTTCAATCTCCCTTCGGCATCTTGAACCTGACTTACGGGTTCTGCGTTAAGGTGAGACTGGCTGTAGTCCCAGATGTGATCACGGCTCTCGGCTGGTGCTGCTGGGACTACAGAGCTGCCGGCCATCCAATTGATGAACAGCTCTATAAGGTGGGACTTCTTCCTGGGATAGTGGAAGAAGTCTTGACTAAAAGCAATTAATGCTGTTCCCAGTGTTGAATTGCATAAGGGCAACCATCGGGAGTGTGGGCAGGCTCTCCCTCCCTGATCTTTTAGCTGGGTGTGGTGGGCACCACAGCACCCAGCAAAATCCAGCCCCAGGTCCATCAATTCTGTCTGAAGTTGTTATGGCTGTGCTTCTTATGGAGGCCATATGAAAATTGTGACAATTTTATTCCCAAAAGTATACTTTTATTCATAAAATTTGTAAATGTACGTTACAAGACATTTTAATTTGAAAATTACGGAAAGTGCAATAAAATTCAACTTGCCTCCATAATTATGGGCAAAATTTTTACTCGGCAGGTGGGCTCGCGTAAAATGATGCACGTTAATGCCGGGCAAATGTCCCAACATCAATGCACAGTCGCACGATATTTCGGTCAGCAGACACGTGCCTGTGTCAGCAGCATGCCTGCCGACAATTAAAAGGCCATTAACAAGGTAATAGAAATTTTTCGCTGCCTGTACAACCTTATGGTTGGTGGGCAGGCGAAAAGGCCAAGCGGCCTTTGTACTTTTTAGACAATCTCATCCATGGGTGGGATTAGGTTTCCTAAAGCAAATAGAAATAAAATAAAATTTTTAAAATTTGACAGAGTCACATGAGGGGGTATGTTTTATAACATTTTTCATTTTTTTTTTTAACTCTTCATCTCCCTGAGGCAGCTCTGTGCCTCAGGGAGATTATCAAGCGTGCACATGTGCAAAGTTCCCACTCACCCCGCTCACCCTCCTTCACCCCGCCAGCACAGGTAGCACTTGAGCACTGCCGTTTGCATTTCATGCTGGGCGGGCCTTAATTGGCCTGCTAGCGTGAAATTGCCTTCCGGCCTCAATGACAGGTGGCGGTTGGCTTCCCACCCGAGCCTGTCCGACAAGGGCAAAATTCTGCCCTATGTTCCACTTATAGGTGCTTCTATGCAATTGTAATTCTCTTGATATTTACATTATATATTCCACGTCAAGCATACAGCCTGAGGATATAACATTTCAAATTGAAAAATTATGTAAAGTGCAATAGAATTCAACTTTCTTTCATGCAGTATGTTCCTCTCTGAGCTGCCTCAATCGAATTTCAATACTCTTGATATTCGACTGGAGCCCACATTAACCTGAGCCATTGTTGGTGAGTGTCACAGAAAACTGAAGCTCAACTCCATAGGATAGTTTTCAATTAGCATCACAGATGTGTCATATTACCTAATTGGCTGCAAACAACTACAAGAAGTAGCTTACAAATTTTTAATTTATCTCTGTCCTGATGGAACAAGCGTATTAGCAGGAAAGGAAAATGCATTTAGGTAGATTTCCCCAGATCTACAAGGCCATCAACAGGGCAGAAAGTACCATATGCAGCCTTTTTAGAATGTTATAAACTATGTCAACAGTTTTAATTTTAATTTTAACTTTAACATTTCCTTAATGTGTAGCTGATGTGCAATTCCAACCATATCAACATGCATTTAAATGCCTCCAACGCAGGGAGCTGTCACAATTCCTTCATTTTGTAATAGTTAAGAAATCTACTGATCTTCACACATGCAAGGCAGTTCAGTGATGAGGGCTAACCTCCAAAGCAGTGACTCTGATTCCGCTACAGAAAACAAGAACCCCCAAACAGCACTGATACTATGAGGCTCACTGTGACATAAGCATTGCTATATAAATGCAAATCCTTTCTTTTCTTTCTAGAGACCTTTTTACTGCAGGACCTCATCAGCATGCTGGGCCTACTGCCTTTGGTCATCCCCTCTATTGTCCCGCTGAGTCATAAGTTCTTTCTCGATGCCAAAATTTAGAGTTTTTGTAGCACAGCAGAATGATTCTGGAGACCCTGATAGAACTGTAGTGGAATGCAACTATTGAAACACCTGAAACTGTAGTAGATCAGAACAATTTAAGTATTTAATGATAAATCTTTTTTGGGTTACAAAATAATTTTGAACTCTTGATGGCATTTATTATGCATATAATAAAATATACCTTACAGGGTTTAACTTTGTTTATTACTAAGAAGTGAAACTAGAGAAACAATTCTAATAAAACCCAACTAAAAGGTAGCAGGGAGTGGAACACCAATTCTTAATAGATTCTTATCCTGAGATGTTTCCTTTGATTGAATGCAAACAAGGGAAAATCTGATTTATTTTTATCACTGAGAGACAATGTTAAAGGCCAAAGGACCAGAGTAAATGACACTACCAATATTGGGAAAGATAAAAAAGAAAGGTAAATCCGAAAGCAAATTTGCCATACACAGCATAAAATCCTGAAGAATGCATTAAAGCAGAAGGAATGTGAAGTTCCGACCTGAAAAAAAACTCAACGGGACGGATATTGCTTCTGTTTTCTCTGTTGCATATCATGCTTTACCCAGGAAATATAGATTAAAGCTGTCAAATATGACTACTGCCACAATGAAAAAGTCTTGTTTAATTATAACAAACCTGGTTGTCAACCTATATGTAAGCGGATAGATGCTGAAGAATGTTGGTGATTCAAATCATCCAAAATTAGGCTTTCGCATTAAAGAAATTTCAAATATTTTGAATGTTTCTGTCAGCTAAGGAAACTTAACTGGGTATATAGGAACGTAGAAACAGGAGTCTGCACTCAGCCCCTCGAGAGTGTTCTGCCATTCGATTAGATCATGGTCAATTTGTACCTCAATCCTATTTGCCTGTGCTGCATAAGCTTTAATATCTTTGCCTAATAAAAATATATCGCTCTTGGTCTTGAAAGTTTCAATTAACCCAGGATCCACCAACTTAGTTCTACTACCCTTTGTGGGGAGAAGGGCTTCCTGTTTTCATACCTGAGTGATCTTAGTTATAATTTTATGACAATTCCCCAAGTTCTTTTTCCCCACCAGAGGAAATAGTTTATCTATCGTATCAAGTTTTTAATCATTTTAAAGTGGTCTATTAGATCACCCCTCAATAATCTATATTGTTATGAATATCTAATTTTATGATTCATATGCTTTAGGAGTATAACTTCTAGTTTTCATAATTGACCTGGGTTTGATAAACTGGTAAACACCCCTAAGATAATTTACAATTCAAAGGATGGTTCATATTTACCTAAAGGGGTTAGAGTTAGAGGTGTGAAAACAGTAAACAACAGGTGATCTTCTGTTAGCTTCATCATGGAGCGGAGAGTCTAGGGTGATGGCGTCGGTGGTTTTAAAGCTTGTATTTTTTCAGACAGGCCCTAATTATAAAGGGAAACTGAAAAGGAAACTGACACTCCCAATTTCTAAGGAAACTAAGACTGAAACTGAGATTGGAAACCAAAACTTCTGGTTCAAACTATATAAAAGGAGACAGCCATCAGAACTCTGTAGATGATTAGTCGTGTGGTGCAGTATAGGCAGGTTGAAGATGCCAGAGGCTAGATCCAAAAGCTGAGAATAAGTAAATATGTAGGGCGGAATTTTCCATTCTGGAGACTAAGTGCACTGGCCGACGGGATAAACGGTGCATTTCCTCCTGGGTGGCAGGGGTGGGGTTCTTATGCCCCAATGCACATTTGGAAACTCATTAGTTATGCATTGGCGAGCCGCTCATCGAATCACATGACGGGGTGGGCACTTAATCATCTGCCCCCCAGCACCTTATGGGATTGAAGGCCCTGGCACCATATTTAAATAGCACCCAAACTCAAATATTCACTCTCTGCAGCCCAGCTGTTTGGTCTGCATGTCCTGAGATGGCCTCAGGAGAAAAAAGCCATGCACCCCGCCATATTCAGCCATGACTCCCTGGTGGCTCTCCTCAATGCCGTCCACAAACAGCATGATGTCCTTTTCCGAAGGGATGGAACCAGGAGGTCCACCAACCTCACCTAACCGACCGGGAAGGGGGTTACACCAGAGGTCTGTGCTGGTGGGACCCAAAAAAAGAAATGCCCTGCGGCACAGGAAGAGGATGAATGATCTAATCCGCTCTGCCAGGGTAAGTTAACTTTCTGCTCACTCCAAACTCAAATTCTCATAATGGCATCAGGCACTCAAAGGGTTACACTCCTCAGGGATCTCACACACTATGAACAGAGGAGACACCAGCAGTGAATGTCTCATGCATACCTTAACATCATATGAACATATGAAATAGGAGCAGAAGTAGGCCATTCAGCTCCTTGATCCTGCTCCGCCATTCGATAAGATCATGGCTGATCTGTTTATGTTTCAAATTCTGCATTCCTATCTACCCTCAATAACCTTAGATCCTGGTTAGGCAAGGGAATCAATCTACCTCTGCCCTAAAAACATTGAATGACCCCACCTCCAGCACCTTCTGAGGCACTGAGTTTCAAAGTGTCACAACCCCCTGAGAGAAAAAAATTCCTCCCATCTCCGTCCTAAAAGGTCAACCCCTAATTTTAAAACAGTGCTGCCTTGTTCTGGATTTATCCAGAAGAGGAAACATCTTTTCCATGTCCACCTTATCAATACCACTCAGGATCTTATATACTTCAATCAAGTCACCCCTCACTCTTCTAAACTCCAGTGGAAACAAGGTCAGTCTGCCTATCCTTTCCTCATAAGACATCCTGCTCATTCCAGATATTAATCTAGTAAACCTCCTCTGAACAGCCTTCAATGCATTTACATCCATCCTTAAATAAGGAGACCAAAACTGAGCACAATATTCAAAATATGGTCTCACCAGTGCCCTGTATAACTGATGCATAACATCCTTACTTTTATGTTCAATTACTCGCGTAATAAAGGATAGAATTCCATTAGCCTTCTTAATTACTTGCTGTACCTGCATACTACCTTTTTGCGACTCATGCACTGGAACACCTAGATCCCTCTGCACCTCAGAATTCTGCAGACGTTCTCTGTTTAAGCAATACTCTGCTTTCTTATTCTTCCTGCTAAATCATATCGGTCCCCGAATCAAAGGGATATTTTGAAAGTAAAGTTACTTAGTTTAAATCTCTACCTGGGACATTCCAGGTATGCCGCATTGTTATGGAGATAGATTACAGCGAGTTACTTTGTTTGATTTTGGGTTTTATCACTGTGATCTCTCACAGAAAGGAGCAGTTGGCATCTGGGAAAAGGAAGAGAGTAAGCTACCAGATGTTGGTGCTTAGAAAGTGCTGTGGATCAAGAGCAGGGGGATTTGAGAAGCCGAGAGTTTCCTGATGTGAAGTCACTGAGCAGGAATTACAAGTGAGGCCCATGCTTGAGCTGGGGAGTCCACAGTCGAGAGATATTGAAGGAGGGAGTTGAAGGGTCGGTTTGTTGGATGTTAGTGGAAGGACCCCAAGAAATCTCAGACCTCGGAGAATAGTGGAAACACAGAGGGGAGTCAACGTGAATCCCTGAGATCTGTTGCATACCTTGTTTTTGTCCTAGAAGTGAAGAAACCCTCAAGACCCTGTAAAGTATAGGGGAACTCTTGGGTAGAAATAAAAATAGAACAGCAAGTGGCCTATTGAGATTTTTGGGTTTAAAGTATGAGTGTTTACAAACTATATTATAAAGTTAGAAGTACCTGCTTTGTTTAACTCTTGTACAGTAAAAGTTTTTTTGTTTAAAATGTGAAATCTTGTGGCATAATTCTTTCAGTTGATAACCGGGAGTTTGAATTTCTTTTTAAAAGTTACTCGTCTCTACCAAGATCATAACAATATTCAAGGTAATACAAGCCAAGATTTTGGTGAATCTGCACTGCACCCATCCAAGGCCAGTATATCTTTTCTGAGATGTGACACCCAAAACTGAATGTAGTACTCCAGGATCTGACTAAGGTTCTATGCATTTGAAGCATAACTTCCTCCCTTTTGTATTCTAGCCCTCTTGAGATAAAGGCCATAATTTCATTAACCTTATTGGTAGCTTTTTATTCATGTTGTTACAGTCAGGTGAGAAGTGGTAGAATAGCTGCCCTCTTTTTCTCAACCCTCGTTTGACTGCGACAGGTTTTTAAAAAAAAATGACACTTGCTAATTCAGTGAATGTTTAACTGTCTAAGTACTGTGACTTTAAAAGACTCACAGACGGGTTTCCTTGTAAGCTTTTAAAAGAAAAGAAAATAGTACTTATTGTGCTTAATACCCATCCAAATGAAACCAATAAAAACGCTCCAACTCTCACATACACATGCATTCAAGAGATCACATGTGCACACAAGTAAGTTACAAAGTGCGAGGATTGGTTATGTAGTTTAGAAGTCCAGAAAAGTTAGTTGCATACAGATTTGGCAGATGAATGCCTTGGACGATTTTAGACTGGGTTCAATGATCTTTACAAATTCTGCGACGGGACAATTTAAAGATGTTGACGGACAATTTTTCTTTGATTTGTGAATGGGTCAGGAGATCAATCATTCACATTCTTCTAAGGTGCTTGTCTCTGATGGGTTCTTATGGATGGCCTGCCTGTTTTAATGGCTTTGGAATTTGTGGGGTAGTTATGCATCTTAGAAACTGCTGTTTAAGCTATTTTTTTAAAATGCTGTTGTTCAGTCTTTTTAAAACTCAGCCAGTGGTTTCATCCCAATAAATAAATAAAGTAATTTTCAATATAAAGTACGGCTTTATAACAATGTTAACTAGCTTTTAGAAATTATATTAGCACTGAAAATAGAAATTATTGATGGTATTGTCAGTATCCAACAGCAATTGCAAAGATAGGTAAAATATAACCAAGTCAATCCATGAAATAGAAATCATAATGGCACTTTCAAGCACGGGTATGGTCACCAAACTTACAAAATAAATGTAGGTAAAGGAAACAATCCAAAAAAGGGCAACAAAGATGCTTATCGTTTTGAATATTTTTGAACTGTTAAGAGAAGCAAAATAAGCAAATCTAACCCCATTGGGGGGGAAATTACACGGCATTTACAATACAATGTAGCATTGGTCTGAAGGGTTTCACTTCTGACTAATAATGCATTTACAACACAAGTGGAAGCTAAATCCAGTGTCAGATCCCAATGAGGGAAAGAATTCTCACTTTGCTTCACTTAGGGCTCACTTTGAAACTTCACATCCTATTTACACCCTTGGGTTCAAAGCTGCTGCATTCTTGCTCCACTACCAAAAGGACTTCTATCCACAACTTGGAAAGGCTGTTAAACCCAAACCAAATTTTGAAGGTAGGGTCATTTCATATTCAGGCAGGCGACCCGTACCTGTAGACCCCTAGCTCTGAAAAATTGGAGCAGTGTTTTTCTGCTGTGAGGTGGCACCATGTTGGCGGAAAGATTTATTTGTGCACAGTTCACACACAATATTTGGGCAGCTGTCTGAAATTATTTCTTATGGCTCTTTAATTTTGGGGCCTTCAAGAGGCTCAACCAGAAGTCATGTCCACTATTGGATAGTGTTTTGGTAAAATTCTCAAAGTATCATGAGAACACTCGGAGAGAAGCTCCTGCACCGCTGCCATGCAAACCTAACTTTGGTGCAAAGCTAAAACCATTTGCATCATTATTAAACTTGTACTGAGAATGCAAATTAGTTTTTTGAAAATGAGGAAAGAACTGGTATTTTGTGCGTGATCAGCTTTGGTCCAGAACTTGATGATAAGCTGGAAAAGCCAAAAGCTAAACTTCATGATTCAAAAGATGAGTGTTTGTGCCAGAACAAGATGGTATAGGCTTAGAGAAAAGGATAAGAAATACTGTTGTCATCTTGGTTCAAACACCACCACTTTCAATACATCGGCCTATAAATTTCACTGCGCAGCGTCCTTTTTTCATGTGCTAACTGGGCTACCAAGCCCACAATATGGCTAGCTTGAAGCTCATGCACATTTCCATCTATAAGTACAGCATCTGCCATCTTAGTGAAGGAAAAAATAGGCATTCAAAAAATAGGTCTGAAACAGGCGTTAGGCTCTCTCCCAATCCGCAACTAAGCACCACTATGTTGCTAACAACGGCCTGTTCTTGGTTTATTCTCCTCTGGCTGGCTGCTCATGGCACTCTGGCTCCATTGAAATGAGACCCAAGGTCTAATAATGGTGCCTTGGCATCACCTTTGAGACACAGGATATATATATTGCAACCCCCATCATCAACCCCAAACCCTACTCCTGTGCCCACCAAAGCTTCATGTGCAGCCAGAAATCTTGCCTCCATAATCCTTTGAAAAGTCATCTCCACAAAGCAACTAAATGTATCTTACATCAATGCTTACTGGATTTTATATGCTCACAGTGGCTCCAGATGGTATTCATTTTTGGCATAGAATGTGTAATAACCCTATTTAGCATTAATAGATGATCCAGAAAAAAGCAATTTTATTGCCTAACCATTATATTGATTGTTTGAAAATTTCATAATTTATGGTATGTTCACAATTGCTTATATTTACCTATTTGACAGAGAAATATGAAACTTTGGGCTGCTGTCAATTTAGTATAAATATGTACGTAACAAGCGAAGATTAAACATACTTCACAAAGCACAGTACCCAAAAACAGAAGTAAAAAGTTTGTAGTATTGGGGGTTTGAGTACTATGTATAGCATTATTTTGTTTGTGCATTCTGTTTTAATTGTTAGAAGTGCTATGATTGCTGACTACGTTTATTGGCTGCATGGGGCAAAGGAACAGAACATCAGCAAGCACGTCAAGCTTTATTGGCAGGTGAGGACCGATAAATGGAAGAGGAATGACCTGAATTGTTATTAAAATACAAAATTGATAAATTGTTACAAAGTACATTCATGAGGCATAAATATAGAATATGAGCCAATGAGTATAGAAAATATAACCTAATTCAAATTGTATATTGTCGTATACCCTCTGGACCACTCCTTTAATGTGCATGGAACAACATATCAAAAAATATCAAAATGCATAAGACTTCTTCTATATAGAATAACAGGGATGCATTCCAGTAGGGGTTAAAGAATGTGACAGGAAATGGAGTAATGGAATAGAACATTTGGCAAGGAGTATAGTCTGTTATGGAGTATATGGGCTGAATTTTCCCATCCCTGGGGTTGCGGGCTTGGAGGTGGAAGGGGAAAATTGCTGGGATTCCCGCCACCAGGGAAGTTTCCCAGAGGCAAGCCAGGATGCAGATCAGCTGCCTGCTAAGTAGAGATGGGCATCCAATTCAAATAATTAATGCCGCAATTAGGGATGGTTTTTCTGGCTCACCGGCATTTTGCAGATAGCGGAAATGCTCTCCATTGCACTGGGAGGCCATTGGAGCTGCAGGAGATATCCCCTAAAGGGGGATCCTCCGGCAGCAAAGACTGCACTAGCAGCCCAAATGCTGCTATCGGAGGGTTCCCCCCACCCCCCCACTTCAAGGGGCTTGCTTGGCCCCTCTGAATTTATAGTTTAAATTTATATCTCCAAGGGTGTCTCTGTTTTGAAGCATCCTCAAGCTCTCTTACTTGTGGGCAGCCAAGACTCTAGAGCTGCCGGTCCTGTGATTGGACCAGCAGCATTGGGAGCCTGCCCACCATCCTGAATAGGAATGCAAGTGTGAAGATGGCCAATTAGAAGACTGCCTCCATGAAAATAGCTCCCTCATCCTGGCTTCCAGCACGTGTGGGCTCAGTAGCCCCATTTGGCCCCATCATTGGTGTCCCAAAACTTACAGGAAAATCCTGTCCGGTTAGTCTCAGGAATGGAAAGTACAACCAGGGAAGACACAAATTCAATTACAGGATATACTCATGTAAAAGTAGAATTTCTGAGACCCTTTATTAGGCAAAAGGTTAAGGGGTCAACTTTTACACAGGTAATGTTTTCGAGGGGCTTACTTTCAACTACCAACGCTTGTGGCTCACACATCCAGCAGAGAACCGTGCTGGGTTTTCAGTCTCTCAGTTCCAGATGCTTGCAGCTCACAAGGAGCAAGAAGGAAGCATAAAAAGGTAAGTTTTTAATAATCCCTTTTCTTTCCCGATGAGACCATAGGACTATTCATGACAGTTCAGTGAGCTTAGTTCAGTTTCTGGGAAAGTTTAATACACTTGCGGCTCACACACTGTGCACACTGACTCTGCAGTTTGTTCCAGTCCTATGCCCATCATGTCAATGAAAAATTAAAATTTTACTAAAGTTCCCCAATATCTCAGTGGGCAATTGCACTCTGATCTAGCACCGTTGCAGAAAGATCAAAAAGCTCCTGGTTCAAATCCAGGTCTCTGCTGTGTTACTCTGAAAACAGAGTGGGGCAGTGAGCTGAGAGACGGAGCAGAGTGCCCTTGGAAAATCAGGGGTCAACTTTTAAACAGGGTATATGAAAAATTAAGGATTTTTGGCCAAAGGCCAGGAGTCAAATTTTACATGAGATCGACTATTGCTCGAGTATATACAGTATAAGATATATTTAAAAGTTCGCAACAAAAAAAACACAGGTAAAAGTACATCCTTCTGGCACTGGATGGTTGTGCTGAAGTCAAAAATCTGAAGAACTCAAGTTTTGATCCGTGGGGTAGAATTTCAATGGATGGACTTGCTCAACTTGGGGGGCCCTGCAGCAGATTGGGAACCTGAAGGTTAGTGGAGTGGCTTTTTAACTCGGCCATGGCACTAGCATCGTGCTTCCAGGTTTCCCAACCAGGCATCCTTGGAGGTCTGCAGGGGGCTGTAGGATTGCAAAGAGAGATACTCTTACCAGCAGACGGAGGAAGAGACCAGGTTCCAAAAATAAGATGAAGAGTTAAGCAGCAGGACTGTGGTCCTTTGGTCATGGATACAGTGCCAAAAGAGGTTCAGTGACCTCATCAGGGCAGGAAAGGTGAGTGGCATGCCACATTCAAGTACCGACCCGCTCACTCTGACTTCACTGGCCTTCTTCCACTCAACACTTCACAGACTAACACAAGTTGCTGCTCTTCTCTTTCAGATCACCACCTCATATTCCCATCCCTCACAACCACACTCCATCCTCTCATCATAATCGATTTCTTACACTCATAACTCTCTACTTGCAGGAGAAGGCATCACAAAACAGCAGGGAGAGACAGAGAAGCAGAGTGGTGGGGTTCCCTCGAGTAATTAACCCTCTGACCACTCTGGAGGATGACACACTAGAAATCAACAGACTGTCAGAGTGAATGGCCATTGGGGATGGAGAGATGTGGCCTCCCAGATACGTGATGACAAAATTACATATCATACTGCCAAATAGAACAAAACAATCACTCGTTGATTTGGTGTCACATGTAACTGAAATATGATCACCTGCAGAATTCAAAAGTAGCACAGGAGATGGTGTAGGATTGGGATGAGCAGTCCTCGTACTGTGAGGAAGCGCCATCACGTGGCTCATGTGCACCCTCCACCAGCTGAGATATGCACACCCCAGTGGAGCCTCTGAGGCAGGTGGCTGAGTTATTATACAGTGAGCCATACAAAGTCAAAAAAGTCCAATGAAGCAAAATAACCTCCAAGATCTTGGAAATTACCTCCAAGGCAGATTAAGCGCACTCTCAGAGCAAGTCCTGTGAGGAAAAGCCTTTCAATTAAGCAAAGAAGTAGCTGTCCTCGTGCAGTATTTAAGGGATTTCCAAACTGTCAATTAACAGCCTGTCCATCCTCCTGGTGCTCTTGCCTATTGACTCTTGGTAATTTTCAGACAAGTTGGGAAATCCATGTGCGTAAATGCAGAGTTGAAGTTTCAGCTGATTGCCCTTTTGAATATTTAAAGTGCAGACCCACCTGTCCATAAGACCATAAGACATAGGAGCAGAAATTAGGCCATTCGGCCCTTCGAGTCTGCTCCGCCATTCAACCATGGCTGATAAATTTCTCAACCCCATTCTCCCGCCTTCTCCCCGTAACCTTTGATCCCCTTACCAATCAAGAACCTATCTATCTCGGTCTTAAATGCACTCAATGACCTGGCCTCCACAGCCTTCTGTGGCAATGAATTCCATAGATTCACCACTCTCTGGCTAAAGAAGTTTCTCCTCATCTCTGTTCTAAAAGATCTCCCTTTTACTCTGAGGCTGTGCCTTCGGGTCCTAGTCTCTCCTACGAATGGAAACATCTTCCCCACGTCCACTCTATCCAGGCCTTTCAGTATCCTATAAGTTTCAATCAGATCCCCCCCTCATCCTTCTAAACTCCATCGAGTATAGACCCAGAGTCCTCAAACGTTCCTCATATGTTAAGCCTTTCATTCCTGGGATCATTCTCGTGAACCTCCTCTGGACCCTCTCCAGGGCCAGCACATCCTTCGTGAGATACGGGGCCCAAAATTGCTCACAATATTCTAAATGTGGTCTGACCAGAGCCTTATAAAGCCTCAGCAGCACATCCCTGCTTTTATATTCTAGTCCTCTCGAAATAAATGCCAACATTGCATTTGCCTTCCTAACTACCAACTCAACCTGCAAGTTAACCTTAAGAGAATCCTGGACTAGGACTCCCAAGTCCCTTTGCACTCCAGATTTCTGAATTCTCTCCTCATTTAGAAAATAGTCTATGCCTCTTCTTCCTACCAAAGTGCATAACCTCACACTTCCCCACGTTGTATTCCATCTGCCACTTCTTTGCCCATTCTCCTAACCTGTCTAAATCCTTCTGCAGACTCCCCGCCTCCTCAATACTACCTGTCCCTCCACCTATCCTTGTATCATCTGCAAACTTAGCCAGAATGCCCTCAGTTCCTTCATCTAGATCATTAATGTACAAAGTGAAAAGTTGTGGTCCCAACACTGACCCCTGCAGAACTCCACTAGTCACCGGCTGCCATCCTGAGAAGGACTCCCTTATCCCCACACTCTGCCTCCTGCCAGACAGCCAATCTTCTATCCATGCTACTATCATGCCTCTAACGCCATGGGCTCTTATCTTACTGAGCAGCCTCCTGTGCGGCACCTTGTCAAAGGCCTTCTGAAGTCCAAGTAGATAACATCCATTGGCTCTCCTTTGTCTAACCTACTCGTTACCTTCTCAAAGAATTCTAACAGATTTGTCAGGCATGACCTACCCTTGATGAAACCATGCTGACTTTGCCCTATTTTACCATGCACTTGCAAGTATTCTGAAATCTCATCCTTAATAATGGACCAACGACCGAGGTCAGGCTAATCAGCCTGTAATTTCCCGTCTTTTGCCTCACTCCCTTCTTAAACTGGGGGGGTTACATTAGCGATTTTCCAGTCCTCTGGGACCCTCCCTGACTCCAGTGATTCCTGAAAGATCACCGCTAACGCCTCCACTATCTCTTCAGCTATCTCCTTCAGAACTCTGGGGTGTAATCCATCTGGTCCAGGTGATTTATCCACCTTCAGACCTTTCAGTTTTCCTAGCAACTTCTTGGTAATGGCCACCATACTCACCTCTGCCCCCCGACTCTCTTGAACTTTGGGGATGTTACTTGTGTCTTCCACTGTGAAGACTGACGCAAAGTACCTATTCAGTTCCGCGGCCATTTCTTTGTTCCCCACTACTACTTCTCCAGTGTCATTTTCCAGCGGCCTAATGTCCACTTTTGCCTCTCTCTTACCCTTTATATACCTAAAAAAAACTCTTGCAATCTTCTTTTATATTACTGGCTAGTTTACCCTCATATTTAATCTTCTCCCTCCTTATTTCCTTTTTAGTTGTCCTCTGTTGGTCTTTGTAGGCTTCCCAATCCCCTGGTTTCCCACTGCTCTTCGCCGCATTGTATGCTTTCACTTTAGCTTTTATGCTGTTCCTGACTTCCCTTGTCAGCCATGGTTGCCTCATCCTCCCTTTAGTATGCTTCTTCTTCCTAGGGATGAATTCTTGCTGTGTCTTCCAAATTATTCCCAGAAACTCCTGCCATTGCTGTTCCACTGTCTTTCCTGCTAGGCTCATCTCCCAGTCAATTCTGGCCAGCTCCTCCCTCATGCCTCTGTAGTTGCCTTTATTCAACTGTAATACCGTTACATCTGATTCCAGCTTTTTCCTCTCAAATTGCAGGGTAAATTATATCATATTATGGTCACTTCCTCCTAAGGGTTCCTTCACCTTAAGCTCCCTTATCAAATCTGCCTCATTAACATCATTAAATCTAGAATTGCCTGTTCCCTAGTGGGCTCCACCACAAGCTGCTCCAAAAAGCCATCTCGTAGACATTCCACAAATCCCTTTTCTTGGGATCCACTACCAGCCTGATTTTCCCAGTTTATCTGCATATTGAAATCCCCCATGATCACTGTAACCTTGCCTTTCTTACACGCCTTTTCTTTCTCCTGGTGTATCTTGTGCCCCACATCCTGACTACTTTTCGGAGGCCTGTACATAACTCCCATTATGGTTTTTTGACCTTTGCAGTTCCTCAACTCTACCCACACAGATTCTACATCATCTGACCCTACGTTGTTTCTTGCTATCGATTTAATTTAATTTCTTACTAACAAAGCAACCCCAACCCCTCTGCCAACCTGCCTATCTTTTCGATAGGATGTATATCCTTGGATATTTAGCTCCCAATCCTGATCCCCCTGCAGCCATGTCTCCGTGATGCCCACCACATCATACCTGCCCATTTCAACCTGTGTCACAAGTTCATTTACCTTATTTCGTATACTGCGTGAATTCAGCTACAACACCTTCAGTCCTGTATTTCCCATCCCCCTTATTGTCGTCCCTTTATCTGATGTGCTTGAAGTTAGATTCCTAGCCCTTTCCAAACACTCTGTCCTATTTTGTGTTCTGGAGACTTTAATAGCCTCTCCTGGGCTCTCCTTTCTTTTCAGTTTTTTCATAATTTTCCATGAGGTTGAATCCACCTCCCCACATGCTAACCTGCTGCTTTGTTTCCCATTAGTCATACTTCTTGGAGTTTTACCCTTCCCTTCCCCGCCCACTTTCTAATTTAAAGTCCTGTTGACCACCCTATTTACCCTCTTCGTTAGAACATTGGTCCCAGATTGGTTCAGGTGGAAACCGTCCCAATGGTACAGATCCCTCCTGATCCAATACTGATGCCAGTGCCCCACGAAATGGAACCCCTCTTTCCCGCACCTTTAGTCACGTGTTTACTTCCCTTATTCTCGTGTCCCTATGCCAATTTGCACGTGGCTCGGGTAGTAATCTGGAGATTATAACCCTTGAGGATCTGTTCTTTAATTTAGTTCCTAGTTCCTGATAATCCCCAAACAGCTCCTCTTTCCCAGTCTTACCTATGTTATTTGTCCCTTGGGGGTTTCCCAAGAATCTCAAAACGGGAAGTCGGTGGGTCCAAGTTGGATTCCCAATATGCTGCATATTTTCATTTTTTAACTCATACATGTACCTACACCCAGGTCAAAATTCCAAGCCTCCTGATCTCTACTGAGTTAGCTATTTTCAGGATCACAGTCTTCAATTCTATTCACCCCACGTGATGTCAAGAAACAAGCACTAGATACTGCAAAGACTGTGGACTCTGACAACATATAGTATTGAAGTGTATTGTGTGTTCCAAAACTAGCTACTCCCTGAGTCAAGCTGTTCCAGTAGAGCTACAGCACTGGCATCTATCCGGCAATGTGGAAAATTGCCCAGATACGTCCTGTCCACAAATAGCAGGACAAATCCAGCCCAGCTAATTACTGCCCTGTCAGTCTACTCTCGATCATCAGAAAAGTGATGGAAGGTGTCGTTAACAGTGCTATCAAGTGGCATTTGCTCAGCAATAACCTTCTCACTGACACTCAGTTTGGATTCCGTCAGTGCCACTCAGCTCCTGACCTCATTACAGCCTTGGTCCAAACATGGACAAAAGAGCTGAAATCAAGAAGTGAGGTGAGAGTGGAAGCGCTTGATATCAAGGCAGCATTTGACTGAGTGTGGCATCAAGGAGCCCTAGCAAAACTGAAGTCTATGGGAATCAGGGGGAAACCTCTCCACTAGTTAGTGTCATATATAGCAAAAAGGAAGATGGTTGTGTTTGTTGGACGCCAATCATCTCAGTCCCAGGACATCATTGCAAGAATTCCTCAGAGTAGTGCCTAGGCCTAGCCATCTTCAGCTGCTTCATAATGATCTTCCCTCCATAAGATCATAAGTGCTGATTTTCACTGATGAATGCACAATGTTCAACACCATTCGCGGCTCTTCAGATACTAAAACAGTCATGTCCATATGCAGCAAGAGCTGGACAACATTCAGGCTTGCTCTGATAAGTGACAAATAACATTTGTGCTACACAAGTGCCAGGCAATACCCATCTCAACAAGAGAGAATCTAACCACTTCCCCTTGACATTTAATGGCATTACCGTGGCTGAATCCCCTATGATCAACATCCTAGGGGTTACCAATGACCAGAAACTGAACTGGACCAGTCATGTAGATACGGTGGCTACAAGAGCAGGCCTGAGGCTGGGAATTTTGTGGCAAGTAACTCACCTCCTGACTCTGCAAAGCCTGTCCACCATTTACAGGGCACAATCAGGAGTGTGTTGGAATATTCTCCACTTGCCCGGATCAGTGCAGCTCCAACAACACTCGAGAAGCTTGACACCATCCAGGACAAAGAGCCCGCTTGATTGGTACCCCATCCATCACCTTAAATGTTCACTCCCTCCACCACCAATACACAGTGGCAGTATCTACAAGATGCAGTGCAGGTACTCACCAAGGCTCCTTTGATAGCACCTTCCAAATCCATGACCTCTACTACCTAGAAGGACAAGGGCAGCAGATACATGGGAACACTACCACCTGCAAGCTCCCCTCCAAGCCACATATCATTCTGACTTGGAACTATATCGCTGTTGCTTCACTGTCGCTGGGTCAAAATCCTGAAACTCCCTAACAGCACAGTGGGTGTACCTACACAAGGATTGCAGCGGTTCAAGAAGGCGGCTCACTACCACCTTCTCAAGAGCAAAAAGGGATGAGCAACAAACACTGGCCTAGCCAGCAAACCCACTTCCCTTGAAAGAATTGTAAAAAACTCCTGAGCGTGCCTTCGACATATTGAAACAGTTTTTAGTTTTATCCACTCCAAAGCGAAATCAGTCAAATGAGAGCACAGCCTTGATTTACGAGGTCATTCTGGTTTAAATAGGCTTCTAGGGTTGATCTCCAAAGATTATGCTGACAAAGTGGGCAGTATTTCCCATTGTGTCACTGGTGAGATTATAATGAGACCTGAGAGTTAAAATATCTAGGATCTGTTTTCTTCTGTAGCAGGTTAATTTCTAATTGATCTCTTCACTTACCCACTCAAAACCCACCTGGAGTTAAAATCATAGTCACATAGACTAGGAAAGAGAAAGAAATGGTCAGATTTAGCTTCAGTTCAGTATCCAATTGTATCTACTAGAAAGTTCATATGCATATTTTGTTAAGAACATGGTCCTGCTCAGTTCTAAAAACAGGAGCATGCTTTTATTTTTTTGTTGTTCCTATTGGGACTGACAACCATTGGAACATAACATATTTGCAATGATGCAAAAGTATTGGTTTTATTTACTAGTTAGAACTAAGTACTGATCAATACAATACTTGGTGCATTGGAATTATGATTCATTGTTGAGTGTTACAGCCACGTGAGGAGGAGTAGAAATCACTCCTTTATTATATCACTCTAAGTCTGACCGTTAACAGTGTTTTTTTTTCAATTTAGCAAAGACGCGTTTTGCCAATACTGCAGGAGTCCCACTATGTACGTTTTCAAATGATAAAGAATTAGCCAGACAGGTTTTCTGAGTTTAAACAAAGAACGAGATAAGTTTATTGACACTACTTTCCAAATTAAAAAAAAATCTGGGTAAATCGCAACCACCATTCATATATCACACACATTCCCTGGGCCCACACACACACACACACACTATTACAGATGGTAGAATAAGATGATGGGCTTGAAGATGTTTTATAGTTTGTGAAGAAGTTAATCAAAGGATCATACAGTTAACTGTGCTTTGGCTGGTCTCAATGCAGTGATTCCACATTGCGGCCGTTTTATTTCATTGAATTCCTGGGTGTAGTTGTATGGAGCAAATTTCCGCGCTTTATTCTCAAAAGGTTTTGGTTTGCAGTAGACTTCTCTTCTCAGGATGGTTACTTTGCAAATCTGGGTCAATACTTTTGAGCAAGAGAGAGGGAATCAGCTTCCTTGTAGCCTGCTGCTTTGCATCACAGAAATTCTGATCTCTCTTTTTGTTCCCTCTGGCTTTGTAAAACAGTTCTTAAAAGCCCTGCTGGCTGCATATTCCAGAGGAATTCAGTCACCATGTAGAACAGGTAATTGCAACCTGATGCCTCATCTCAGAAACGTTTCAAGATAGTGTGAAAGCCAACAGGAGATGGGGTCTTTCACAATCCTCGGGGGGAGGGGGGCTTATGGGTGTCTGTTCCTTTTTCTTCCCACTTGGGTGAAATGCAAGTTGTATATTCTGGCTGGCTAGCAGTCCTTCATTGTCTTAATAGGATTAAAGTTTCTTTTTAAATCCAGCCAGAAAAAAGAGAATTAGAAATTTATAGCACTTCTGCACCACGCGGAACAAAATGAGATTCATTCTCCTTTCTTTCCAAGACTGGGCAAAAGCACAAATAATAATAGAAAAGAAAAAAATAAACAAAACCTATACATGTACATTCATCCACACCCTCACAACTTCCTTTTTACTCAGTCAGGTCTGCTCTGTTGAGGTTTGAGTTGCAATCCAATGCAGGTTTTAAACTCTGGACAGAGCATCTGCAATCACATTATTTTTCCCTACAATCTGGATAATTTTAAGTGATATTGTTGAAGGAACAAACTCCAACAAAATAGTCCCGTGTTTTTGGTTTTGAATTTTTCCACAAAGGTTAAGGGATTGTGGTCTGTATAGACTGTGGTCTTTGTGTATCCATTTCAGATATATATCTCAAAAGTGTTTGAGAGTTAATAATAATTCTAAGGCTTCTTTCTCCACAGTGGAATAGTTTTTCTGGTGTTAATTTCTTCGAGAAATACCCGATTGGTGCCTCTATACCTGATTCATCGTCCTGGAATAGGACAGCCCCAACCCAGAGGTCACCAGCTACCTTAAATGCTTTGTTGGAGTTTGGAGCTTCGAACACTGGTTTGTTTGTTGGAATGGCTTTCGGCTTCTCAAAAGCTGTTTTGCACTTCTCTGTCCGCACTACCTTTGCTTTTTTATGTTATAGGCCTGTTAGTGAGGCAGCTATAGTACTGAAGTTAGAGACAAACTTGAGGTAGAAACCACACATCCCTGGGAATCACATTATTTCCCATTTTGTTGTAGGGGTGACAAAATTCGCTACTGCCTGTACCTTCGCAGCTCCGGGCAGTACTTGTCCTCGACCCACTACATGTCCTAGGTAGGTCATCTGACCCTTAGCGAACTTGCTTTTTGCCAGGTTGACCACTAGGTCAGCTGACTGTGGCCTTTGGAAGAAGGCTTCCAGTTGTTCTAGTTGACTTTTCCAGGTGTCACCGTATACAATAGGTTGTCTAGGTACACTGCACAGTTAGGTAGGCCTACCACTAATCAGCCTTTGGAAGGTGGCTGGGGCATTTCAGAGTTCAAACAGCATGACTCGACATTGGCATAGCTCATCTGGACTTAAGAAGACTGAGATCTCCTTCACTCAGGTGGTCAAAGGCACTTGACAGTATCCCTTTAAGAAGCCTATCTTGGTAATGTAGGCTGTGCTATGGGTAGGAGTCAGCTTTGGTTACTGCATTAAACTTCCGGTAATCAATGCAGAGCCTTGTGGAGCCATCCGGCTTAGGCACGAGCACAACTGGGGAGCTCCAGCTGCTGTTACTGAGCTTGATTAATTTGTGCACCAGCATATATTTGATCTCCTCCCGGACCTGGGTCAGTTTCTCTGGACCTGGATGTTAGGGATCCTGTTTAATGGGAGGGGTCTTTCCTACATCCACTTCATGTAGAGCTAAAGTGGTGCAGCTGGGCTCGTCTCTACAGATGCTCTTAAACACAGTGTGCAGACTTGCCAGTTTGCTTCCTTGTTCCACATTTAAATGGGTGAGTATGGAGTCTAATTTCTCTAAAATTTCTGATTTGGTAACTGGATGGTAAGGGGTTCAATTTGTGCATCACCCAGTCCTGCCCCTAATTCGTCCTCACTGTCCTTTTCGTCCTCCAGTGCTTTTGCTATTTGGTAGACTGTTACCTGCTTGTCGCCTTCCCAGCTGTGATACTGCTTTAACATGTTGACATAACGCAGCTGCCGATTTTTTCTTACGGTCCGGGGTGTTGATTAGATAGTTCACCTTCCCAATTCTCTGCTACCCTGTACGGGGCTACTGAACGAAGCTTTTAGGGATTCACCCTGTATCAGTAGGAGCAACAGCAATAGTCTCCTGGCTGAAGGGTTTAGGCTTTGGCATGTTTGTCTGCCCATTTTTTCATAGCTGTTTGGGAGGTTTTTAAGTGCTCATGACCCACATCAAAGGCTCTTGTGAGCCGCTCATGGAACACAGATGTATAGAGTAACATGGAGATTTCTTCCTTCTGTTCTAAAAATTTCTCCTTGATTAGGTTCAGGGGAATCCTTACTTGGTATACGTAAACTAATTCAAAAGGGATAAACCCGGTGGATTCATTGGGTGAGTCCCTTGTGGCAAACGGAAGAAAACCCAGTCCTAAATCCCAGTCATGGGAGTACTTGTGACAGCATTCCCTGATCATTGTTTTTAGGGTCTGGTGGTGTCATTCTAAAGCTCCTTGTGACGGTGGGTGGTATGCTGAGAACTTTAGCTGTGTCACACCCAGGTTACCCATGACTTCCTGGAATTCTTTGGATTTTGGCGGGCAGCCCATATCGGGTAAAGAATTGCCTTAATCCCTCCACCACTACCTTGGTAGAGATAGTTCTCAGGGGAATGGCCTCTGGAAATAGGGTAGGCACATCCATAATAGTAAGAATGTACTGGTAGCCCCCGTTTGTTTTCAGCACCTTGCTGAAGGGTTCCCCAAAGGTGGGTATGGGAATCAAAGGTTTATTGCAGGCTGTGGTTCCCTCACTACCTGACAGGTGCGGCAGGTTTTGCAGAACGCCACCACATCTTCCTGGAGATGTGGCCAATAAAAATGCAGGCTTATGCAGGTTTTTTGAATATCAACATGTCCAGCCATTGGGATTTCAAGGGCTAGCCTCAATATTTCCCCTCAGTAACTCGGCGGCACCACTACCTGGTGGATCACTGTCCACTCCTCACCTGCCTGTTTGTGAGGGGGTCTCCACTTCCTCATCAGTATCTCAGTTTTAAAATAATAGCACTCCACAGCTCCCTCTGCTTCAACTTTGGTTTGGGCAGTCTGTGCTAACATTTTTAGCACCGTGTCGGCTTGTTGAGCCGCAACCAAGGAAAGTCTACTCATTACATCATTAGGGTCTTCTAAACTTCTGAAAATGTTTTGGATAACCAGACGGCAGGGCCATTTGTCTGCAGTGCTGGTTTGGTCTCTTCTGACGGGGCTTGATTGACCATAGACCGGGTTACCACGCAGTCAGGAAAAATGCCAGGGACTTTCTCCTGCAGCTGCTCTGTCTCCCTGGCTTGAATCGGCATCTCTAAAACCACTGGGGACACTACTATCTTTCATCCCGCTAGGTCATTGCTGAGGGGTAGGTTGACAGGTAAACTGGGGACAACACCCACAGTCACCAGTTCTGAAATAAGGTTGCACTCCAGGTGCATGTATGGGCATGTACTCTCCCTTGATACCCTTTACCAGCACTTTGGCCTGTACTACACTCTTTGGGGAAAAGGTCATGCCTCTTCCCAACAGTAGAGATTGGAAAGCCCCAATATCCATAAGTATGACCATGGGCCTACTTGCCTTGTTCTGGGGAAATAGGGAAACCTTTACTTCTGACACAAAATCTTTGTAACTCTCAGGGACTTTGCTAAACTCACCTGCACTCACAGGAGTGCGCTCACAGGGACTTGCTGCTGTGGTCAGAGCCACAGTCTGGTCTGCTATGTTCTCTGCCTGATTCTCTTGTTCTGCACAAGGCCTATGTGTCCCAATAAATCCTACTGGCTTTCCCCATAACCTTCAACCAGCAGCGCAAAGGTGTCTTGCCTTATGACAATTGAAACACACAGGCTTTTGAGCCTCATTCCTTTTCTCAACACTATCCTTTCTGGTCTGAGGAGTGGAGTGGTCCCTGTGTTTCCAGCCATCCCTTCTCTCCCATGGGTGCTTAGCTTTCTATCACTCTCCTACCTCCTATCCTTTTGAGGTTGCTGGGCGTGTTTAGGGAGGGTTTTCCTTGGGATGAAGGTTTGTGGGCAATCTCATAATCATCAACCAGAGTTGCTACCTGTCTGGTTCTTGCCACTTTCTATTCCTATATGTGCGTTTTTATAGGGAGAGGGAGTGAATTTTTCATCTCTTCAAGGAGCATTATTTCTCGAAGGTTTGCATATGTGGCCTGGACCTTAAGCGTTCGTATCCACCAGTAAACCACGAATTGCTTAAGCCATTCAAATTCAATGTACGTCTGGTCCTGCTCTTTTCAGAGGTACAGCATTTCTAATAGTACGCCTCCGGCACCAGTTTGTACACACCTAAAATAGCTTTCTTTGTCACCTCATAGTTTGGTGAACTTCTATCAAGCAACAGGGAGTAAACTGCAATAGCCTTGCCTCATAGCTTACTTTGCAGTAGCAGAGTCCAGCTTTCTACTAGCCACCTGACATGCTGAGCTACTCTCTCAAAAGAGATGAGTAAGGCTTCCACTTCTTCCTCATTAAACTTAGGGATTAAATGGGCAAACTTTAATAATTTGGTACTCCATCCTGAGTTAGGGGGTCATTTCAGTGGGCACAGGGAACCTGTCCCCATGCAATTCAAATGTTTTTATCTTCCTTTTCTACTGTTCTCTTTGGAAAGCTCATTCTCTCTCCCTTTCCTCTCTCTCTTTTTATTTCCTCTCCCTCTTTCTCTTTCCTCTCACTAGCTTGGAATTCTAGCTCCAGCCATTTCTATTCTAGCTGTAATTTTGCTAAAGGTAGGCTGCTGCAATTTCTCCATGTTCGCAGCCTGGCCACTAGTTTTAAAATTTCAGGTTTCCTGGCTTTTGGGAGAAAGTCTAACTCCAGCTCCTTAGCTACATTTTGTAACTCCTCAAGAGACAGAATTTTTAAATTATCGAATGTCATTTCTATCTGTTCTAGAAAGGTACTGTCATTGAATGTGGACATTTTTCCATTTAAGTATTGTAAACCCAAGAAAACCTGTGGCAGTTGGTTTTTTATTAATTTGCTTCTAGGGAACAATTTACTTTCCCCACCCCAATTCTCTTGTGTGTGGGATTGTATCCCGGTTGTTAGCCCCCAAATTTCTGTTATGGCCAAGTGAGGAAGGGCAAAAATCACTTCCCTATTATACCACTCCAAGTCTGACCGTAACAGGGTTTTTTAAAATTTAGCAAGGCTGCATTTTGCCAATACTTCAGGAGTCCCGCTATGTACACATTCAAATTATAAAGAATTAGCCAAACAGTTTTTCTGAGTTTAAACAAAGAACAAGATAAGTTTATTGACACAACTTCCCAAATTAAAAAAGAACTAGGTAATTTGTTTTATTCCGAAAATGTCTCGATGTGCAGTAGACTTCTCTCCTCAGGATGGTTGCTTTGCAAATCCAATCGCAACACTTTTGAAAGAGAGAATCAGCATTCTTGTAGCTTTTCAGTATAGCATTCTGATCTCTCTTTTTGTTCTCTCTGGCTTCGTAAAACAGTTCTTAAAAGCCCTGCTGGCAGTCTATTGCAGAGGAATTCGATCACCATGTCTACTGTAGTCACTCTGATGTCTCATCTCAGAAACCTTTGAAGAGTTTCAAGATAGTGTGAAAGCAATGGGGAGATGGTGTCTTTCACACTCCTCAGGTGGGGTTTGGGTGTCTGTTCCCTTTTCGTCCCACTTGAGTGGAATGCAAGTTGTATATTCTGGCTGGCTAGTAGTCCTCCATTGTCTTAATAGGATTAACGTTTTTTTTTAAATCCAGCCAGGAAAAGGAGAGTTAGAAGTTGTATTTTTTTAGAAAAAACACATCCTTGTAACATGAATATGAAATAGACTGTCAACAAAAACAGACATTTTTTTCTTCTGTCATAAATAAATAAACGCCAAAAAAGAAACACATATGTTTCATGGTAAGCCAGAAATCAGCATGCTCCCCCAGCATCCAATAAGTCACCATCCTGATTTAGAACTATATCGCTGTTCCTTCACTGTCACTGGTTCAAAATCCTGGAGCTCCTCCCTGACAATACTGTGGGTGTACCTACACCACATGGACTGCAGCGGTTCAAGACGGCAGCTCATCACCACCTCCTCAAGGGCAAATAAATGCTGAACTAGCCAGCGACACCCACATCCCATGAATGAATTTTAAAAAGTGGACCAGGCATCTATAACATCAAGGGATGGATTTTCATTTTCAGCACCGGGGAACTATGCTGATGCAGCAGATTGATAGTCCTTTATAGAACATGCCCAGTTTACATTCCATTGTTCTGGCTTCTGTGCTACAAAATCTTTAAAATAGTTCAGCTGAGATCATTAGCAATAATGAAGGTAAAGTGTAGCAGGTAGAAATCCCTTATGTTGCCAAAGGGAACTTGCATTTATTTAGCACTTTTCACATCCTCAGGCCATCCCAAATTGCTTCATAGCTGACAAGTTATTTTTGAAGTGCTGTTGCTGTAAACAAGCACAGCAGCTAATTTACTAGTTCCCCTGGATAGCAATGGGATGAATGACTACTTAACCTACTGACCGAATTACACAAAATACAATTTTCCTACAGTTCTTCATTCAAGTAAAATGACTTTGATAATATAACATAAAACTACAAAATACTGAAAATATTAATCTGTAAAATTGGTTAATTAATATTAGAATTGTTTACAAATAGTTTTCTTAGATAGCTTTTCTGTCTGGACTTCGGGCCTTAGGATCAAAGTTACTGAATTTCAGACTATAATTGACAAATCATGTGAGTAATGGAAGTGCAGCATGATAACTATTTTTACTCTGCTCCTGTGGGACAACAGTGCTTAAAGTGCACCAGGACAACCCATGGAACATAATAATCAGGGAGAAACCTATTTGACCAAGTCTGAAAATGTAAAAATAACAACTGTGAGATACAAAGGCCGGAATGTTCCAGCCCCTTACACAGGATCTTCTGGTTCCGCCGATGTGAACGAAGACTCCAGTGGCTCACCGGCCTCGCCACAAGGAAACCCGTCTCAGGGGACTGGAAAATTCCGGCCAATGAGTGGGAAAACATGAAAAGAATTTCATTTTTCAGCCATTTATAGTGTGAACTATGAAATGAAAAAATGAATTGGTTGTTATTTGAAAAGTCATGTTTTGCGTTGCATATCAAGTGTTGATTGGTAGAAATTCCATAGTGTGAAAACATTTCCTTTACCATATCAACAACAGCAACAGAAGTCATTCATGGGGAGGAAACATCATGTAAATAATTCTATAATTTATGCAAACAATTTCATAATGATGCAAATAATAAGAAAGGTTTTGAGGAGGGAAGAATAAACAGATAGATGAAAGTATTTGTAATGTAAGGAAATACTGCAAATCCAGAATAGAAGTAGATTAAAAATACCTATGCAACAGCAGCTTGTACTATGTACTGCCTTTAATGTAGAAAATGTCCTAAGGTGTACTTTAAATATAAAGAAGAAAAAAATACTGATGAAAGGAATGTAGATGCTGAGCTATATTGTGCCAGTTAAGTCATAATTGTTATAGTTTTTTTCTTCAATTGTGATTTATTGTAGAGTATTCCAGGTTGGATAACTCTGAAGATGTTGCTTCCAATTTTCTCCTTTCAACTTCTCACTTTATGCTGTTACCTTTTTACCAATTCACCAACCTGCCGAAACTGTCTTACTCACTTAAAGCTTTTCAGAATTTTGAAAACCCCATCAGGGAGGGGGAAAGTTACCTGGATGCTTTGCTCCAGGAGGCGGTCATACCCCTCAGATTAGGTAATTCAAAGTTGGTCTCTGATCAGGAGCAGGAGGGTGTGACTGCAGGTGAGGCAGGTATGGGGACCCAGTGGGTACCGTTCGAAGAGCCTCAGCCTCTGCAATTGTCCAGCAGTTACGAGGTTTGTGCAAGCTGTGTGGATGAGAGCGGGGACAGCAGGGAAGATGAGCGAACTGATCTCAGCACTGTAGTACAGGGAGCCATTCAAGTCGGGGGAGGAAATAGGAACATAGTAGTGGTAGGGGACAGTATAATTAGGGGGGTAGATAATGTTCTCTGCAGCCATGAGCGTGAGCCCTGAAGCCTGTGTTGCCTGCCTGGTGCCAGGGTTAAGGACAGCTCCTCAGGGCTGGAGAGGAACTTGGAGTGGGAGGGGAGGGATCCAGTTGTCGTCCATGTTGGTACCAACAACATTGATAGGACTAGGAAGGAGGTTCTGCTGAAAGAATTTGAACACTTAGGAGCTAAATTAAAAAGCAGAACTCCAAGGTGGTAATCTCAGAATTACTAACTGAGCCACAGGCAAACTGGCATAGGGTAAATAAAGTCAAGGAGTTAAATGCATTGCTCAAAGATTGGTGTGGGAAGAATGGGTTTCAGTTCATGGGGCACTGGCACCAGTACTAGGGTAGAAGGGAGCTTCACTTGAACTGTGTTGCGACCAGTGTGCTGGTGAATCGAATAACTAGGGCTGTAGAGAGAGAGCTTTAAACTAAATTGAGGGGGGAGGATTCTGGAGAGGGGATATGCAGGCTTACAAAGCAAAAGGATATGGCAGCATTGCAGGGCAGCCATTTAGGTAACGATACCCAGAGCGTGACAGGAAGGGGCAGTGTGTACAAACATTAAAAAAAAGCAGCAAATAGGGTCCAAGGGGGAAAAAATGGTAAAAAGGCAAAAGTCATTGCTCTTTACTTAAATGCACATAGTATTCGGAATGAAATAAATGAATTAATGGCATTAATAGAGGTTAATGGGTATGACCTTATTACGGCGACATGGTTACAAGGAGATCAAAGCTGGGAACTAAATGGAAAAGGACGACTGTGAAATATTAGAGGAAATTAACATAGAGAGGAGCTACCAGCGGGTTTAGCAGCCTTCAAAGTGGATAAATCAGCAGACCTGGTGAGATGTATCCTAAGCCGTTGATGGAGGCAAGGGAAGAGATATCAGGGGCCCTGACAGTAATTTTCAAATCCTCTCTGGCCACAGGTGAGGTGCCAGAGGACTGGCAGAGTGCTAACGTTATCCCATTATTAAAAAAGGGAGGAAGAGATAGACCAGGAAATTACAGGCCAGTCAGTCTAACCTCGGTGGTTGGGAAGTTACTAGAAAGAATTCTGAGGGACAGAATATATCTGCACTTGAAGATTAATCAGGGATAGTCAGCATGAGTTTGTTAAGAGAAGGTCGTGTTTGACAAATTTGATCGAAATTTTTGAGGAGGTAACCAGGTGTGTTGATGAGGGTAATGCATTTAATGTGGTCTACATGGACTTTAGCAAGGCTTTTGATAAGGTCCCTCTTGGCAGACTGGTCAAGAAAGTAAGAGCCCATGGGATCCAAGGCAAAGTGGCATGTTGGATCCAAAATTGGCTGAGAGACAGGAAACAGAGGGTCATGGTAGAGGGATGTTTCTGTGACTAGAAGTCTGTTTCCAGTAGGGTTCCGCAGGGCTCGGTGCTGGGGCCCTCGCTGTTTGTGGTGTACATAAATGATTTGGACTTAAATGTAGGGGGTATGATCAAGAAGTTCGTGGATGACACGAAAATTGGTAGCGTGATAAATAGTGAAGAGGATAGCCGAAAACCGCAGGAGGATGTCAATGGACTGATCAGGTGGGCAGAGCAGTGGCAAGTAGAATTCAACCTGGAGAAGTGTGAGGTAATGCACTTGAGGAGGGCTAACAAGGCAAGGGATTACACTATGAATGGTAGGACCCTGGAAAATACTGAAGATCAGAGGGACCTTGGTGTGCATATCTACAGATCCGTGGAGGTAGCAGGGCAAGTAGATAAGGTGGTTAAGAAGGCATATGGGATACTTTATTATCGCCTTTATTAGTCGGGGAGTAGAATACAAGAGCAGGGAGGTTATGCTGGAACTGTATAAAACGTTGGTTAGGCCACAACTGGAGTACTGTGTGCAGTTCTGGTCACCACATTATAGGAAGGATGTGATTGCACTGGAGAGGGTGCAGAGGAGATTTACCAGGTTGCTGCCTGGGCTGGAGGGTCTGAGCTACGAGCAAAGATTGAATAGGCTGGGGTTGTTTTTCTTGGAGCAGCGAAGGTTGAGAGGGGACCTGATAGAGGTGTATAAGATTATGAGGGGCATAGATAGGGTGGATAGGAAGACACTTTTTCCATTAGTAGAGGGGTCAATAACCAGGGAGCATAGCTTTAAGGTAAGAGTTGGAAGGTTAAGAGGTGGGTTGAGGAGAAATATTTTCACCCAGAGGGTGGCGGGAGTCTGGAACTCACTGCCTGAAAGGGTAGTTGAGTCAGAAACTCTCGTAACATTTAAGAAGTATTTAGATATTCATTTGCATTGCCATAGGGAAGTCTTGGCTATAGGCCTCTGGGCCTATATGATTAGTGGAGCCAGATCTTTGTTGACCGACACGGACAGGATGGGCCGATTGGCCTCCTGTGCTGTAAATGTCTATGAGTCTATAAATATACAGGGGTATGTGACTTTTTGAAAGGACAGGTAGGAAGGAAAGGGTGGTGGGATAGCTTTGTTAGTATGAGAAGGAATAAGTGCAATAGCAAGAAAGGATCTTGGATCGGAAGATGTAGAATCCATTTGGGTGGAGGTAAGAATTAACAAGGGGAAGAAGACATTGGTGAGAGTAGTCTATAGGCCCCTTAACAGTAGCTATACTGTAGGACAGAGAATAAATCAGGAGATAATGAGGGCATGTAAAAAAGGTAGTACATTAATCATGGGTGACTTTAATCTTCATGTAGATTGGAAAAATCAAATTGGTAGAGGTAGCCACGAGGAAGAATTCATAGAGTGTATTCAGGATATTTTCCTAGAACAATATGTTGTGGATCCAACCAGGGAGAAGGCTAGTTTTCACCTGGAAATGTATAATGAGCCAGGTTTAATCAATGATCTCGGGGTAAAAGATTCCCTAGGAAACAGTGACCATAAGAACGTAAGAAATAGGAGCAGGAGTAGGCCATTCGGCCCCTCAAGCCTGCCCCGCCATTAAATAAGATCATGGCTGATCTGCCCCAGGCCTCAACTCCTCTTTAATGCCAGCTCCTCATAGCCCTCAACTTCCCAATATTTCAATAACCTACCTACCTACCTCTAAATACTTTCAGTGATCTAGCCTCCATGACTCTCTGGGGTAGAGAATTCCAGGCATTCACTACCCTCTGAGAGAAGAAATTGCTTTGCACCTTAGTTTTAAATGAATGTCCCCTTATTCTGTAACTATGTCCCCTAGTTTGAGATCCCCGCCACTAGTGGAAACATCTTCTCAACATCTATCCTGTCAAGCCCCCTCAGAATCTTGTACGTTTCAATAAGTTCACCCCTCATTCTCCTAAACTCTAATGAATAAAGGCCTAACCTGTTTAGCCGTTCTTGATAAGTCAACCCCTTCATCCCAGGAATTAGCCTAGTGAATCTCTTTTGGACTGCCCCCAATGCCAGTATATCCTTTCTTAAATACAGGTACAAAATTGTACACAGTACTCCAGGTGCAGCCTCACCAACACCCTGTATGGTTGTAACAAGACTTCCTTATTTTTAAACCCCAACCTCCTAGCAATACAGGCCAAAATCCCATTTGCCTTCTTAATTACGTAACTGCACCTGCATGCTAACTTTTTGTGTTTCATGCACAAGAACACTCAGATCACTCTGTGCTGCACTTTTTTGGAATCTCTCTATATTTAAATAATAGTCTGCTTTTTGATCTTCCTACCAAAGTGCATGACCTCACACTTTCCTACATAAAACTCCATCTGCCAAGTTTTTGCCCACTCACTCAACCTATCCATATCCCCTTGCAGATTCCTTATGTCCTCATTACAACATGCCCTCCTACCTACTTTTGTATCATAAGCAGATTTGGATACATTACACTCTGCCCCCCTCCTCCAAGTCATTAATATGGATAGGAAATAATTGAGGCCCTGGACTGATGCTTGTGGCACTCCACTAGTATGACTTCCCAACCTGAAAAAGACTCATTAATCCAGACCCTGTCTTCTGTGTGTTAATCAATCCATACTAATACAATATCCCCAATACCGTGAGCTCCTATCTTGTGCAATAACCTCTTTTATGTGGCACCTTATCAAATGCCTTCTGGAAATCCAAATACACTACATCTACTGGTTCCCCTTTATCAACTGTGTTTTATCCTCAAAATTTTCTAGCAAATTTGTCAAACATGATTTCCCTTTGACAAAATTATGTTGACTCTGTTTAATTGCATTTAACTTTTCTAAATGTTATGCTATTTCTTCCTTAATAATGGACTCTGGGATTTTCCCAACGACAGATGTTAGGCTGACTGGCCTATAGTTTCCTGCTTTTTGTCTCTCTCCCTTCTTGAACAGGGACATCATTAGTGGTTTTCCAATCTGCTGGGACCCTCCTGGAATCCAGTGAGTTCTGGAATATTTCGACCAATGTCTCCACTATCTCTGCAGCTACTTCCTTTAAAACCTTTGGATGCAGGCCATCAGGTCCTGGGGACTTGTCTGCCGTTAGTCCCATTAGTTTGCCAAATAATTTGTCCTTTGTGATAGAGACTTACAAGATGTTTCCTCCCATTAGCTCCTTACTTATCTGATATCTTTGGGATGTTTATAGTGTCCTCCACCATGAAGACCGATGCAAAATATTGGTTTAAATGCCTTTTCCTGTTCCCCTTTATCAATTCTCCAGTCGTCCCCTCCAAGGGTCCCACGCTTACTTTAGCCAATCTCTTTCTTTTTATATACCTGTAGAAGCTCTTGCTATTTGTTTTTATATTTCTTGCTAATTCACTTTCATAATCAATTTTCTCCCTCTTTATTAGCTTTTTAGTCACCTGCTGCTGGTTTCTAATAAAAATTCCCAATCCATTGGCCTACCATTAGTTTTCGCCGCTTTGTATGCCATAGTTTTTAATTAGATACTCTCCTTGACCACCTTTGTTAACCGCGGGTGGATCATCTTTCTCATCGAGTCCTTCTTTTTGACCAGGATAAATTTTTGCTCAGCGTTATGAAATATCTGCTTAAATACCTGCCACTGCTCATCCACTGACCTTCCCCCTTAGTCTATTTTCCCAGCCCGCTTTAGACAACTCTTTTTTCGTATCTCTGTAATTGCCCTTATTTAAGTCGAGGACACTGGTTTGAGACCTGAGTTGCTCGCCCTCAAACTGAATTTGCAATTCTACCATGTTGCGGTCGCTACCCGCTAGAGGATCCTTAACTACGATATCTCAAATTAATCCCACCTCATTACACATTACTAGATATAAAATAGCCTGTTCCCGGGTGTGTTCTGCAACATATTGCTCTAAGAAACAATCCCTGACCCACTCTACAAATTCGTCTTCCATGTTACCCCTGTCAATTTGATTTGTCCAGTCAATATGCAGATTAAGATCACCCATGAAAATTGTAGCGCCCTTCTTACATGCCTCCATTATTTCCCGATTTATACTTTGTTCTACAGTGAGGCACCACTTCGGGGGCCTATAGATGACTCCCACCCGTGATTTCTTCCCTTTGCTATTCCTTATCTCCACCCAAACTGATTCCACATCATAGTCTATTGCAGTTATATCACTACTCACCACCGCACTGATACATTATTTTAATAACAAAGCTACTCCACCTCCTTTTCCTTTTTGCCTGTTTTTCCGGAACATCAAATGCCCTTGAATATTGAGTTCCCAGTCCTGATCACCCTGCAACCACGCCTCTGTAATAGTTATTAAGTCATATTCATTTGTTTCTATTTGTGCCATCAACTCATCCATCTTGTCACAAATAACATGGTAGAATTTAGCTTTCAGTTTGAGAGTGAGAAACTTGGGTTAAAAACAACTGTGCTAAACTTAAATGAGGGTAATTACAAAGGAATGAGGGCAGAGTTGGCTGGAGTGCACTGGGAAAGGATTTTATCAGAAAATACAGTTAACGAACAATTGCAAATAGTTCATGACACACAACAAAAATATATGCCAGTGAGGAATAAAGATTCTAGGATGGGGATAAAACTACCATGGTTAACCAAGGAAGTTAAGGATAGTATCAAATTTAAAGAAAAAACATACAATGTGGCAAAGATTAGTGGTAAGCCAGATGATTGAGGCAGGTTTAAAAACCAACAAAAGATGACCAACAAAATGATAAAGAGGGAGAAAATAAACTTTGAGGGTAAACTAACAAGTAAAATAAAAAAAAAAATAGACAGTAAGAGCTTCTTTAAATATATCAAAAAGAAGAGAGAGGACAAAGTGAACACGGACCTCTTAGAGAATGAGGCTGGGGAAATAATAATGGGGAACCAGGAAATGGCAGAGGAGTTGAATAAATAGGTTGCATCAGTCTTCACGGTAGACGACGCTAATAGCATTCAAAAAATACTCAATAATCAAGGGGCAAAAGCAGGGAGGAAATAAATACAATAACTATCACTAGAGAAAAAGTACTAGGGAAACTAATGGGGCTAAAGGCCAATAGGTACCCTGGACCTGATGGGTTGCATCTTAGGATATTAAAGGAAGTAGCTACAGAGATAGTGGATGCACTGGTAGTAATCTTCCAAGAATCCTTAGATTCTAGAAAAGTCCCGGAGGATTGGAAAATTGCCAATGTAACACCCTTATTCAGAAAGGGAGGGAGACAAGAAACAAGTAACTATAAGCCAGTTAGCTTAACATCTGTCATTGGGAAAGGAGAGTCTATTATAAAGGATGTAATAGGAGAGCATTTAGAAATACATAATATAATCAAGCAGAGTCAGCATGGCTTCATGAGGGGGAAATCATGCCTGACAATTTTATTAGAATTCTTTGAGGAGGTAACAAGCAGGATAGATAAAGGGGAACCAGCAGATGTAATTTATTTGGATTTCCAAAAGGTGTTCATTAAGGTACCGCACATAAGGCTATTTAATAAGAGCCCATGGTGTTGGGGGTGGTATATTGGCATGAATAGAGAATTGGCTAACTAATAGAAGACAAAGAGTTGGGCTAAGAGAGGCATTTTCAGGATGGCAACCTGTAACTAGTGGATTGCCACAGGGATTAGTGCTGGGCCACAATTATTTACAATATAGGTTAATCACTTGGATGAGGGAATTGAATGTACTATCGCCAAGTTTGCGGATGACACAAAAATAGGTAGGAAGCCAAGTGGTAAGGATGACACAGAATCTACAGAGGGATATAGACAGGCTAAGTGAGTGGGCAAAAATTTGGTAGATAGAATATAATGTGGGAAAATGTGAAGTTATACACTTTGGCAGGAAGAATAGAGGAGCTGAATATTATTTAAATAGAGAAAGACTGCAGAAAGCTGCCACACAGAAGGATTTGGGGGTCCTCATGCATGAATCACAAAAAGCTAACATACAAGTTCAGCAGGTTATAGGGAAGGCAAATGGAATGTTGGCCTTTATTTCAAAGGGACTGGAGTATAAAAATAGGGAAGTCTTGCTAAACCTATACAAGGCACTAGTTAGACCACACCTAAAATACTGTGAACAGTTTTGGCCCCCTTATCTAAGGAAAGATATGCTGCCATTGGAGGCAGTCCAAAGAAGTTTCACCAGATTGATCCTGGGTATGGAGAGAATTTCTTATGAGGAGAGGTTGAGTAGGTTGGGCCTGTACTCATTGGAGTTTAGAAGAATGAGAGGCGACCTTATTGAAACATATAAGATTCTTAGGGAGCTTGACAGGGCAGATGCTGAGAGGATGTTTCCCCTTGTGGGAGAGTCTAGGACCAGAGGGCATAATTTCAGAGTAAGGGGTCACCAATTTAAGACAGAGTTGAGGAAGAATTTCTTCTCTCAGAGGATAGGGAATCTGTGGAATTCTTTACTACAGAGGGCTGTAGAGGCTGGGTCGTTAAGTATATTCAAGGCTGAGATAGACATTTTTAATCAGTAAGGGAATCAAGTGTTATGGGGAAAAGGCAGGAAATTGGAATTGAGGATTTTCAGGTCAGCCATGATCTCAATGAATGGCGGAGCAGACTTGCTGGGCCGAATTGCCTACTTCTGCTCCTATGTTTTATGGCCGTATGGTCTCTAAAGTACGCCTGTACAGAGCTGGTGGCAGTGAGTGTGAGTTTAAGTAATGGCATTTCATCATCATCAGTCTCATGTTCCGCATGGACTTGACACTCCTGCACCAGTGTCTGACCAGGTGACATTTCTTGGGTACAGTGATAGGAATGTGGTGAGGGGAGGGGGAGGGGAAGGAAGAGGTGCATGCTTACACAATCTGCGGCTTGTGAATCAGAAAAGATTGTAGATGAAGAAGAAGCATGTTTTAGAAAGTGGATTAGGATTAGTGGTTTCAGTCTCGCGGCTGGCCATGGGCACAATCTTGGCAGCTCCAGTAATGGTGAGCACTGTTTTCTCCATCAGGGTAAGGACATGCAACTGTGCCTGTTCCCCGCCAGTTAGGTGTTGCTGTCTAAGGTTATGTGCCACCTTGTCAGTGGGTGTGGTACAGTCTGTTTGGGTGATGTGCCTGACATAGTTGAATAGCTGGCAGTGTGTGGAAACTGTGAATATGAGGCTTGAAGTCAAGTGTACGAGAGCGAGATGAGGCTATTGTTACAACTGGGTGAGGGCGGATGTCAGGACTCGGTACTTCTTTCCTCAATTGATCGTAACAGGATTTTTTGTTCTGTAAGAGTTTCCTGTCAGAACCAGTTCTAAAAGAAAAATCGATGTTTAACATGACAGGGGAGCAGGTAGGTGTTTGGCTGGGGAGTATCCATTGACTCTGCTCATTTAGCTTTCAAAACTAGTAATTTGTTTGTAACTGTAAGGTTTTATTAGTGTCAGTAAGGTATCAGTAGTAAGTTTACTGTGAGTAGGAGGATTTATTAATTATAAATTAATTAAGAAACATAATGAATTAATTAACACATAATAAAGATGGCAGGAAAGGTGATGTGTGGCAGCTGCAGAATGTGGGAGCTCGTGGACACCTGTGTGGTCCAAGGCAAACACATCTGCAGTAAGTGCCTGTGGCCTAAGGAGTTTCAGCTCAGAGTCATCGAGCTGGGGCCGAGCTGCAGATGCTGCAAATGCATTAGGGAGGGGGAAGTTACCTGGACACTTTATTCCAGGAGGCGATCACACCCCTTAGGATAGGGTTTTCTAACTTGGTCAGAGGTCAGGGACAGGAGGGTGTGACTGTGAGTGAGGCAGGTAAGGGGATCGAGAAAATAGAAGTGGAGGAGCCTCAGCCCTTGTAATTTTCCAACAGGTTCGAGGTTCTTGCAGCCTGTATGGATGAGAGTGAGGTCTGCAAGGTAGATGAGTGAACTGACCATAGCACCATAATATAAGAAGCCATTCAAGTGGATGGAGTTAATAGGAATGTAGTGCTAGTAGGGGACAGTATAGTCAGGGGGATTGATACAGTTCTCTGCAGCTGCGAGCGTGAGTCCAGATGGCTGTGTTACCTCTCCAGTGCCAGGGTTCGGGACATCTTCTCTGGGTTGGAGAGGAACTTGCAGTGGGAAGGGGAGGATTCAGTTGTCATGGTCCACGTTGGTACCAACGGCATAGATAGAACTAGGACAGGGGGAATAGGTGCAGCTAAAGGTAATAATCTCTGGATGATTATCTGAGCCTTGAGCAAATTGGCTTAGGTTAAATAAGATTAGAGAGCTAAATGCATGACTCATAGATTGCTGTGGGAGAAATGAGTTTCGATTCATGGGGCACTGGCACCAGTACTGGAAAAAGTGAGAGCTGTACCTTTGGGATGGTCTTCACCTGAACGGTGCTGGGACCAGTGTTCTCACGAGTCGTATAACTAGGGCGCTAGTGAGACCTTTAAGCTAAATAGTGGGGACGAGGGATCAAGTTTGGGAAAATATGATAAATAGAGAAGAGAAGGCAAGAGGGCAAGGTAGGAATAAGGGAAATGATGACCAGAGCATGGCAGGAAGGGACAGAATGTACAAACCTAAATGTGCACCAGCAGGTAAAGCTAAAGGTTGCAAAATATTAAAAGTACTAAGGGTTCTGCACCTAAATGCACATAACATTCATAACAAACCAGATGAATTGATAATGCAAATAGAAATAAATATATATGATATGATAGCCATTACAGAGACACTACTGCAAGATGACAAAGACTGGGACCTGCATATTCAAGGGTACATGATATTTCGGAGGAACAGGAAGCTAGGAAAAGGTGGAGGGTAGCTCTGTTAATTAAGTGTGACATTGGTACAATAGAGAGAGATAACCTTAGTTCTGGAGATCAAGATGCAGAATCAGTTTGGGTAGAGATGTGAAATAGTAAAGGTAAGAAGCCGCTAATGGGGATGGTTTATAGGCCTAACAGTAACCACTCTGTAGGACAGGGTAAACAGGAAGAAATAGTGAGAGCTTGTGAGAAAGGGACGGTGATAATCATGGGTAATTTCATGGATTTGACGAACCAGACTGGCAAAGGTAGCCTGGATGTTGAGTTCATAGAGTGTTTTCGGGACAGTTTCTTAGAGCAGCACATTCTGGAGCCAAGTAGAGAGCAGGCTATACCAGATTTGGTAATGTGCAATGAGGCAGGATTAATTAATGACCTCATAGTGAGAGCGCTCCTAGGTGGCAGTGATCATAATATGATTGAATTTCACATTCAGTTTGAGGGAGTGAGTAGTGGATCTAAGACTAGTATCTTTATCTTAAATAAGGGTAATTATGAAGTCATGAAGACAGAGCTGAGTAAAGTGAACTGGGAAATTCGGTTAAGGGATAGGTCAATAGAGTTGCAGTAGCAGACACTTAAGGATATATTTCAGAATACTCAGAAAAAATAAATTTCCGTGAGAAAGAAAAACTACGGCAAGGTTGCACAATCTGTGGCTAACTAAGGAAATTAAAGCTAGTATCAAATTGAAAGAAATATAATTCCGCAAAGACGAGTGGCAGGTCAGAATATAAAGAACAGCAAAGAATGATGAAAATATTAATAAGAGAGAAATTAGATTATGAGAGAAAGCTATCTAGAAATATAAAAACAGATAGTAAGGTATTTAAAAAGGAAAAGAGTAAGTAAAGTGAACGTTGGCCTTCTAGAGAGTGAGTATGGGGAATTAATAATGGAAAATAAGATAATGGCAGATTAACTCAACAGATATTTTATGTCTGTCTTTTCTATAGAGGATACAAATAACATCCCAGAAGTAAGTGTGGTTCAGGAGGTGAAAGGAAGGGAGGAACTTAAGACAATTATAATCACCAGGGAAAGGATCCTGAGAAAATTATTAGAACTAAAAACTGACAAGTCCCTAGGTCCTGATGGACTTCATCCTAAAGTTTTAGAGGAAGCAGCTGCTGAAAAAGTAGATGCATTGGTTTTAATTTTCCAAAATTCCCTAGATTTTGGAAAGGTCCCATCAGATTGGAAAATAGCAGATGTGATTTCTCTATTCAAGAAAGGAGGGAACTATAAGTCATTAGCTTAACATCTGTCACCGGGAAGATGTTGAAATCTATTATTAAGGAGGTCATAGCAGGGCACTTAGAAAAAATCTCAATGCAATCAGACAGAGTCGACATGGTTTTGTGAAAGGGAAATCATATTTGGCTAATTTATTGAAGTTCTTTGAGGAAGTAACAAGCAATGTAGATAGAGGATGTGCTGTACTTAGATTTCCAGAAGGCATTTGACAGTGCCACAGCAAAGTTACTATGCAAAATAAGAGCTCATTGTGTAGGGGGTAACGTTTAGCATGGTTAGAGAGTTGGTTAGCTAACAGGAAGCAGAGATTAGGCATAAATGGGTCATTTTTGGGCTGGCAAGATGTGACGAATGGAGTGCCCAGAGATCAGTGCTTGGACCTGAATTATTTATAAGTTATATCAATGACTTGGATAAAGTGACTTAATGTATGGTTGCTAAATTTTTTGATGAAACAAAGATAAGTAGGAAGGTAAGTTGTGAAGAGGACATAAGTAGCCTGCAAAGTGATATAGATAGGATAACCGAGTGGGCAAAAAATTGGCAGATGGAGTATATAATGTGGGAAAATGTGTATTTGTTCACTTTGGTGAGAAGAATAGACAAGCAGAACATTATTTAAACGGAGAGAGATTGCAGAATTCCGAGGTGCAGAGGGGTCTGGGTGTTCTAGTACATGAATCACAAGATGCAGGTACAGCAAGTGATTAGGAAGGCAAATTGAATGCTGTCATTTATTGCCAGGGAAATGGAACATAAAAGTAGGGATGTTTTGCTACAGCTGTACAGAGTATTGGTGAGACCACATCTGGAGTATTGTGTACAGTTTTGGTCTCCTTATTTAAGAATGGATATAAGTGCTTTAGAAACAACCAGAGAAGGTTTACTCGACTGATACCTGGGATTGGGGTGGAGGGGGGAGATATCTTATGAAGAAAGGTTGGGCCTGTATCCATTGGAGTTCAGAAGAATAAAGGGTGATCGTGTTGAAACATATAAAGACCCTGAAGGGACTTGACAAGGTGGATGCTGAAAGGGTGTTTCCCTTTGTGGGAGAGACTACAATGGGGATACTATTTAAAAATAAGGGATCTCCCATTCAAGACCGAGATGAGAAGAAATAATTTCTCTCAGAGGGTTGATAGTCTTTGGAACTCTCATCCCCAGAGAGCAGTAGAAGCAGAGCCATTGAATATTTTTAAGGCATAGGTAGATAGATCCTTGACTAACAAGAGAGTCAAAGGATAGCTGGGATAGGTAGGAATGTGGAGTTGAGGCTGCAATGAGATCAGCCAGGATCTTATTGAATGGCGGAGCAGGCTAGAGGGAGCAAATGGCCTACTCCTGCTTTTGATTCGTATGTTCATATGGACAGACCTTGGCTATTGCATTATGGCCTAGGTGATTAATTTTTTCAATATTTCAGCCATCACTTCTGAATAGACCATTCTTCCCTGTGATAAGCTAGGAAGAACATATTGACATTTTCTATATAGCCATTGTCCCTGTAGACTTTCTGTCTCTGCCTGAAAGGTAGCTTTACAGAAATGTTATTGGTAAGAGCCAGGTATAAGTTTCAGTTCATCTTTGAAGTAATTCTTGACATCAGCAGGTGTGAAATTCCATAGAATGTTTGCATTGGCATGCCCTCATTGTAATCCACATTGGAAACTTCCAGAAACTGACCAACTTGTAATATCAGATGTGTCAGGTGACCTGTGGCAGCCATCTTAAGTCAGTGTCTTTGTTTGCTTTAAAAATCCCTTTTAAAGAAGTTCAATATATATTTGACCAACCAATGAAACTAAAGATTAATGTTACACATGCACACGTCACATCATCATGACACTATGGATGCGAAGTATGAGTCATGATAGATAACTTTGGTAGTTGAGTGAAGGTGGGGTGATAAATTAAGCGGTGTGTGAGCTGAGTTGTTCATTTATAAGGGTCTTGGCATTTGAAGATGTATTCATTTACCTTGATCTTATGTCATTAAACTTTTCTGCACTGCATCCAAGTCTCCAGGACTAGAATGCTTGCATTGACATCTATGCCTACCTGCTTCCACTGCCTTCTCAGTATCTATTTGGAGGACCTTCTGACCCCCTGTTGGGGCCTACCTCTTCCTGTCTACTTCCTGTACAAAGCCTCCAATGCTGCATCAGAGAATCTTGGAACACGCTCTCTGCTTTTTTGTGCCATTGGCACTCGTCTTGCAGGTCAGACAGCCTTCCCCAGCCACTTCCAGCACCTGCTGCAGTCAGAACGCACCTCCCCTTTGGCCAGTATTTTCTTGTTGGCGTGCGGGGGTGGGCCAACGCGTAAAATGACGCGCAGTGACATCGGGCGAGTGTCCTGTCGTCACCATGCGCCATCGCGGTATTTAGGTGGATGGGCACGTGATTTCTCCAATACGCGCCCACCATTAATTAATGATCCACTTAAGGCCCTTGAGGCAGCAATTGTCAAGAGATTTTTGGGGCCCATGCGATCTTCAGGATGTCGCACGGGCAGGTGGGTAGGCCACATTTGCATAAACCTCATCCACGGTTGGGATAAGTGGGGTCGCGAGAGTTATTTGTCAGACATTTAATTCTTAAAGTTACTGATACTTACCTGTGTGAGCAGGAATACTTCAAAACCCTTCACAGCTGCTTGGACAAGAGTAACAGCCTTCAGGTCAGAACTCTTGAGTAAACATCATTTCTGGGCCCTTGCTGGTTTCAGGAAACCTTCCCTTAGCCTGGGAATGGGAGCTGTGCTATCCACTGGAGGCACTTCCCGTGAGGAAGGGCAGACCAGAAGGGGGAGGAGGCCAGGAGTCCATATTCAGCCTCCAGGGGAGCCACCTTTGGGAGGAGAGGCGCAGGGCCAACAGGAAGTCCAAGGCGGGAGGGGCCACAGAAGACCCCACTATCCTGCTGCCAGGGTATACAGGCAGCGAAGCAGCTACCTCAATATGTCTGAGGTGTGTGTCGAAGTAAACTCCATCTCTCAAGGGAGACAGCCACCTTCATCTGTCAGGAGATAGGCCCTGAGATCTGCGCCAACTGTGTGGGTGGGCACCCCTTGCCAGTAGCGCTGAAGGTCATGGCTGCCCTCATCTCCTGTGCTTCCGGCTCTTTCCAGGGGTTGGTGAGCGATCTTTGCGGAGTCTCCCAGTCAGCTGTCCACACTTGTGTCAAGCAGGTGACAGACGCTCTGTTCAGGCCTGCATTGACTTTCATCCACTACTGCTGGGACGAGGCCAGACAGACAGCGAGCCAGAGGCTTTGCAGCAATTGCTGGCTTCCCCAGCGTCCAGGGTGCAATCAACTGCATAATGTGGCCATCAAGGCGCCGGTGGGTGAGCCCGGTACCTTCGTCAACAGGAAGGGATTCCGTTCCTTGAACGTGCAGATAGTGTGTCATCACAAGATGCAGATTCTGGAAGCCTGTGCAAGGTACACAGGCAGCTCCCACGACTCTATCCTCAGACACCCCCAGGTGCCGAGGCTTTTCAGTGCTCCAGCCTGGCTGCATGGATGGCTGCTGGGTGACTAGGGCTATCCCCTCAAAAGGTGGCTCATAACGCCCCTCCGCTATCCAAGAACAGAGGCCAAGCAGTGGTACAACAGGAGCCATGCCTCCACAAGGGCTGTGGTGGAGAGAACCATTGGTCTTCTCAAGATGCGCTTCCAATACCTGGACAGTTAAGGGGGCACACTCCAATACCCCCCAGATCGTGTGTCGCTGATAGAGGTTGCATGCTGTGCTCTCTGCAATCTGGCACTGGAAAGGGGTGACGCAGTGGACGAAGAAAATGTGGACGTAGTTGCTGTGGCTGCATACGATGAGTCCAGCAGTGAGTCCGAGGATGAGAACGCACAGGAGAACGCTGAGGATGTAAACGCTGACCCAGGTATACTCCAGCGAGGCAGGGACACCCGGGAGGCTTTAATCCAATTGGAACCTACAGCTAGCGCACCACATATGGACCTCAAGGATAAGCCTGGGCTGCAGGCTCTATACTCGATACTTGAGTGCAAAATCTGCCTGGGTAGGAACATTAACTAAGGGCCTTGTCAATAAAGCTCAATGTCAAACAACTCACTCATAACATCATGGGTTTCCGTCCACCTGCAGAAGTAAGGAGTCACCCTGAGCCATGCTCACATATCAAAATTTAATGATTTTACAAAATGAAGTTCAGAAAAAAATAATTACAAAGGTATTACGCTTCACACCAAGTGGTCATGAACTAATAGCGGGGTAACATAAAACCACCAGTGAGAAACCCGTGGTGTGCCTAAGGTGCCTTAAGTTTATGCTTGCGGGTGCTATGTCTAGGTGCTCCCCCCTCGCTGGCACTGGCATCTGAGACAGCCTGCTCACTGTGCTGTCCTTTTGGCCTCGATGACCTTGGCGGCCGTCTTCTGGCTCATGGAGCCTTTGATGGCCCCGCCTGGGAGGGAGCGGCCAGTTCCACAGCTGGCATCTCCCTAGTCGCTGCAGCCTCATGGGATCTCACTGTCACTGGCAGAGGGGCAGAGGAGCAGCTGCCCTCATCTGGAGCGCCCTGAGAGGAGCCCGCAGAGACAACAGGCAGTTGCTGCACCGATGTGAGGTCGCTTCGGAACCATCTGCTCACTGTAGATGGATGGGCATCGAACTGGGATACTTGGTGCCCAAACCATCTCCCACACTGGCACTGACCAGCTAAGGTCAATGCCGCTGTGAGGGCTTGCAGGTCTGAGTGCAACCTCAGGAAGCCCTGATTGATGATCTGGAGGAGCCTCTCCACGAGAGTCACCACTCACTCCATGGAGGAAGCATGGCGCTTGACCATGAGGCTCATTGCATCAGTGATGCTCCACGCGGACTCCTCCAGCGCGAAGACCATGCCATGCATAGCTTCATGTATCTCCGCCAGATCCTCCCACATACCCTGCTGCACTTACAACGCCTGCAGCCTCACGGACAACTCCAGAGGCACATCATCAGCCACTGACCGAGCATGTGCCTGGTTCCCTGCAGTCCTCCGATTGCCAGCACCATGGGCACTCTCTGTTTCCCCCCACAACTCAAGTAAGTGTGAAGTGCCGTCTTCGCTGTGCCCCAGGACACTAGCCGATGATCTAATTCCCACCGAGGTGCTAGTATCTGCGCTGGTGCCTGCCTAGCAGAGATGGTATGACACTGGTGAGTCCAATTGTTCAGGGACCTCAGGTGTGAGAGGTGGCCCCACTGACTTCTCCTCCGGGCCCTGCTCTGGTGATGCTGAAAGGAAGAACAAGGACATTTGATCAGGTAAAGTGGAGACAATGTTAGTGCACATGCCTGTCCCCCGGATCAGTATGTGCTCATCCTTCCATAATCAATGCTCAACCCATGCTGTAGGCTTCAATCACTGAGCATTCAGCAGTGCCATGGCTGCTGGGACACACATGGTGACCTCAGGCTTGACCTCCCCATGGCACCCCAGCCTAATTGCCACCAGTGGACCTAGGCGCATGGCGCCTCTCCAGATCCATTGCCTCCTGCTCGAATCTAGTCACAATGGCCAACTGAGCCTGCCCTCTGCCAGTCTGCATCTGCTCGGCGCCACTGTGTGCAGTCTTCTCCTGAAAAGGAGAGAAGATTAGTCCACCCTGTACCTGAATTCCCATCACATCCCTGCCACCCCAACCAGAGTGGGACATTGCAGGGCTCCAGTGTTTCATGACCCCGCAGCTGCCGCACACTCACACAAAGAAGCCAGGGCTGACCCCCCTTTCGCACATGCTGCCTCCATCACATTTGGCACCATACGGTCTAACCTTGCAAAGCAAGGAAGCACAAGTACGTGGAATGCCAAGGGCAGCAGATGGATTGGTGGCCTGCCACCAGGAAGCTCCCCTCCCAGCATGTTAGCACCCTGACCTTGACATTGTGCCTAGGTGCAGATCCTTGAGGTCGCCCCCAAAACAGTACTCTCGGTGTCAGTGTCACACATGCTGCAGGTGCAGAACCTATCTCAGCACTACCCTCTCAGGGTGAATTAGGCATGGGCAGTATCTGCTGGCCCACCCATGCCGTGAAGGATTCAATGCTGTAACTGCACTCAGAGTTGTTGAGGGTGGGGGGTGCCTTGGCGGGGAAAGGCTACTGGCTGTATTAAGTGACCTCTGCCAACATGGTACTCACCCTTCCCGAGCGCAAGAGGTCATTGAATCGCTTGCGGCACTGGACCCACATGTGTCGCACCAAGTCATGGGAGCTGACTATCTCTGCCACCTCCTCCCAGGCACGTTTGGTCAGGTGGGGGGGGGGGCCTCCGCCTCCCGTCCCTCAGAACGAGGACCTCCCACTCTGCTGCCACCTCCTCCAGGAGGGCAGCTGGGCATTCATCGGAAAACCGAGGGGCACATTGCCCCGCTGCCCTGCTCTCCAGCAGCGCTCTGATGACCCCTTCTACTGGCCATTGTGATCAGCCTTTTCAAGGCTGCCAGCACTTCATTTAAACAGGTCGCCGTTGGACCCGGTGGTCATTGCACTCCCGCCGCCGCCCGCCCACTCCCACTATCCTTGGGAGTCTTGCATTACACTGGGCAGGCCTTAATTGGCCCGCCCGTGTAAAATGGTGGCATGGACCCAATTGTGGGTGGTGATCGGCTCTGCGCCCGCTCCCGACCGGCCCACCCAACATGGGGAAAATTCTCCCCTTTAAGAAGTGAAGACTGGCTTTAAGTAATGCAAGGCTAGCTATAAGTGGTGCTCATCTCTCATGAACTTAGCCCCTGCTGAGGCATGCAGTCACTCAGTAGCATGCTTTTCACTAGGTCGCATGCTACTATCATTAAAATTATTTGGCAGCATAAAGTTTGTGTGCTGTGTGCATCGCAACAAACAGGCATGAGTTAATTGCACAGTGATCCCCAAACCAATTTTCAGATCTTATTCAAGTTTTCTCCTTACATTTTAAATTATACTTTGCACTTTTACCACCGAAAATGTATTGTTTCACTTTTTCTCCATTGAACTGTAACTGTCTATTTATTAATATTTAATTTATGGCTATTATGGTAAAAGTAAACTTTAAAGATATTCCTCATCCTCTAAATTGTTAATCTAAGTGGATCAAAAGAAATGTTTCAGCACAGATCACTAAGATTTACTACCAATCCCATTAAGCTGAAATACATCCATCTTACCATCCAAAAGACAGGCTTCAATCAGTGCCAGGATGTCAATAGATTCATCCGCGATGATTTCATGGTGGTGAAATCCTTGTTCACATGAGAGTGGGCTTTCTGAATTCAATACGGTTTGGAAAAGTGACTGACCACTTGCAAGCACAGGAGAGGGGAAGTAAGAGGTAAGAGGAATGAGGAGGCGATTGGCACATTAGCTCCTGCGCAGCAATATGGACAAGATTCAAGGTTGACAGGGTTGGCAATGAATGCCACAATGAGAATTATAAAAAGTTCCAAGGGTCTAGCAAGAGGACAGCTGCAGGCTTATTCAAGTCAGATTCAACTGTGAGGTGATGCCAGGGCAGAAAATAGTCAGAGGATTAGTGCTTGGAGTCTGAAGAAACTGGTAAGGGATCAGAAAAGACATGGTACTGGAGAAAGTTGAATGGAAGCATGGCAATATAAGACAGAGAGAGGCAGGAAACAAATTAGGTCTGGAAATGGCAATTTTTTATTCCTACATGGGATGTGGGCATCGCTGGCTAGGCCAGCATTTATTACCCATCCCTAATTGCCCTTGTTCAGAAGGCAGTTAAGAGTCAACCACATTGCTGTGGGTCTGGAGTCACATGTAGGCCTGACCAGGTAAGGACAGCAAATTTCCTTCCCTAAAAGATATTAGTGAACCAGATAGGATTTTTAAGACAATCGGCAATGGTTTTTTGGTCATCGTAAGACTTTTAATTTTTATTGAATTTTACCATCTGCTTTGGTGGGATTCAAACCCGGCTCCCCAGAGCATTACCCTGGGTCTCTGGAAGATAAGTCAATGACAATACCACCATGCCACCGCCTCCCAAAATCTAAATAAGGTTCAGCTGTAGACTGCAAACCAGGAAGTAATCAGTGGGAGTGCATGGAAATCAGAGTGCTGCTTTTAAAAAGCCTTCTCTGGATAAAACAGAACTTCTTTACAAATTACTGAGCAGATTTAGGACTTTTAATGAAAAGCTGAACACCATCAGAAATTAGAAAAATAAGGGACAGAATTTTCCCCTGGGGCTGGGACTGCTTCCAGGTTCCACCCCGCCCCCCCTGCTGTTCAATTAAGGACAGCGAATGGGCTTTTAAAGCTGGAGAGCCAATCAGAAACCTTTCAGCTTGAAAAGAACAGCGGACTGTGCAGGAAAGTAAGTAAGAGAAAGGATGCTTCAAGATGGAGTTACTCTCTATCCAAGTTTAAACCTTTTCAAGTTTAAATTTAAAAATGTCTTTTTCAGCCATGCCAACACTGTGATAGTGTTGGGGGGAGTTGGAGGGGAACCCCTCCACAGGGCAGCCTGTGGTTTCTCCTGCATCCAAGCAGCAAGGGTCTCTAGGCTTGCCTGTACTGCTGGACTCCTGGCCTGCAGATGGGAAGCTGCATGTAGGCACCTAAACTGGCCCCTGCAGCCTGAAAGAACCAGGGGTGGAATTTAATGCCCTCCCCCATGACAAGATTGGTGGGGCATTTAATCAGAAGGTGTCTGGTGGGGACCCTGCTGCCTTTCCACCTCTGCCCCAATTAAGACCATGGCAGCAAGGCTCATGGACAGCCTTCCCACCCTGCGGCCAGTTGAAGCCCTTAAGAGGGCAATTAAGGGATGGAAATCTCCTCTAAGGTCAGAAATATTTCTGGGTTCCATTCATTTATCTATTTATTGACCTATATATCCAAGAAGACAAGAAGTAAGAGCGGGACTAGGCCATTTGGCCCCTTGAGCCTGGTCTGCAATTCAGTAAGATCGTGGCTGATTTGATCATGGCTCAAATCTTCTTTCCTTCAGGTCCTCCATAACCCTTGATTCCCATGTAGATCAAAAAACCTATCTAAGTAGCCTTGAATATATTCAGTGATCCAGTCTCCACTGCTTTTTGTGATGGAGAATTCCAAAGGTTACCAACCCTCTGAGAAAAGAAACTCCTCCCCATTTTTGTCTTAAATAACCCCCTATTCTGAAACTGTGCCCCAGCTCTAGATTCCTCCAATTGGGGGGGCACAGTTTCAGAATAAGGGATCATTTAAAATGGAAATGAGGGGAAACATTCTCTCAGCGTCTACCCTGTCAAGCCCCCTCAGAATCTTATATGTTTCAATAAGATCACCTCTATTCTTTTGAACGCCAATGAGTATTGGCCCAACCTGCTCAAGCTTTCCTCATAAGACAACCCCTTCATCCCAGGAATCAACCTAATGATTCTTCTCTGAACTGCCTCCAATGCAAGTATATCCCACCTTAAATAAGGAGACCAAAACTGTACGCAATACTCTAGGTATGCTTTCACTAATGTTCTCTAGAATTGTAGCAAGACTCCCCTACTTTTATACTCCACCCGCCTTACAATAAAGGTTAACATTCCATTTGCTTTTCTAATTATTTGCTGTACTTGCATGCTAACTTTTTAGGATTCATGTATGTGGATGCCCTCTGTACCACAGCTTTCTATAGTCTCTCCATTTAAATAATAGGCTGCTTTTCTATTCTTCCTACCAAAGTGGATAATCTCACATTTCCCTACATTGCACTCTATCTGCCAAATGTTTACCCAATCTCTTAACCTCTCTGTATCTCTTTGCAGTCTCTTTGAGTCCTCCTTGCAACTTGCTTTCCCATCTATTTTGTGTCATCAGGAAACCTGGCTACAATTAACTCTGTCCCTTCATCCAAGTCATTAATATAATTTGTAAATAGGCGAGGCCCAAGCACTCAGCCCTTGACATTCCACTGGTTACAGTTTGCCACCCTGTTAATGGCCCATTTATCTCAACTGTCTGTTTCCTGTTAGTTAGCCAATCCTCTATCCATGCTAATATATTAGCCCAATACCATGAGCTTGTGTGTAGTTACCCTTTATGTAGCACCTTATTGAGTGTCTTTTGGAAATCCAAATGCACTGCATTTACAGATCCCCCTTTATGCATCCTGCTTGTTACATCCTCAGCTCTAATAAATTTGTCAAACACGATTTCCATTTCATAAAACCATATTGACTCTGCTTGATTGTATTATGATTCTACAATTGTTTTGCTATTACTCCCTCGATAATGCATTCTAGCATTTTTCCCAATGATAGATATTAGACTAACTGGTCTCTCATTTCCTGCTGTCTATCTTCCTTCTTTCTTGAATAGGGGTGTTAAATTTACGGTTTTCCAATCCACTGGCACCTTTCCAGAATCTAGGCGATTTTGGAAGATTACTACCAATCCATTATCTCTGCAGCCACTTCTTTTAAGATCCTAGGATATAGGGCATCAGAACCAGGAGACTTGTCAGCCTTTAGTTCTATTAATTTTCTCTAATGATAGTGATTGTTTTAAGTCCCTCCCTCTCTTTTGCCCCTTGATTTTCTACTATTCTTGGGATGCTTTGATGTCTTTTACTGTGAATACAAATACAAAATACGTGTTCAAAGTCTTTTCTATTTCTGTTTTTCCAATTATTAATTGCCCAGTTTCATCTTCCAAGGGACCAAAGTTTACTTTGGCTACTTTCTTCCTTTTTATACACTTGTAGAAGTTCTTTCTGTCTGTCATTTATAATTCTTGCTAGTTTACGGTCATTTTCTAGTTTCTCCTTCTTAATATTTTTCTAATCATCCTTTGTTGGTTTCTAAAATTTTCCCATTCTCCTGGCCTACCACTAATCTTCACATCATTGTACGCCTTTTCTTTCAATTTGATACCATCCTTAACTTCCTCAGTTAGCCATAGATGCTGTCGTCTTCTCATTGAATCTTTCTTTCTCAATGGAGTACATCATGTTGAGAGTTATGAAATGTCTCCTCATTGCCTTTATTTAAGTTTAAGACACTAGTTTCAGACCCATGTTTCTCACCATGAAACTATGTGAAATTCCATCACGTTATGCTCACTCGTCCCTAGAGGATCCCTTCACTATGAGACCATTAATTAATCTTGTCTCATTAAACATTACCAGGTATAAATTAGCCTGCTCCCTGGTTGGTTCCATGATGTAGTGTTCTAAGAAACTGTTCCAAATGCATCCTGTGAACTCGTCTTCAAGCCTACCTTTGCTGATTTGATTGACATAGAAGCAATTTTTATAGATATTACAGACATTTATCACATTTCATTATTACAGCAAAAGGTCAAAATGAAACCATAGTAACAGTAGCTTTAAGAACAATTTTTCGCACGTAAATTAGCAGTCATTTCCTGAATTTACAGTGATCATTATATTGTAAGGTTTACGATGATGGTAGAAAAGGACAATGTGCAATCCAGAGTAAGAATAATTAACTGGGGGAGAGCCAAATTCAATGGGGCAAGAAAGGAGCTGGGCTGGCTAGACTGGGACCAAAGGCTGCCGGAAAACCTGTGGCTGAACAATGGGCTACCTTCAAAGAAGAAATGGTTTGGGCACTGTCAAGGTATATGCCCCCAAAAGGGAAAGGTAGGGAAAACAAATCCAGAGCTCCCTGGATGAAAAAGGAGATAGAAATTAAGATAAAGAAGAAAAAATGTGCTTATGACAGGTGTCAGGTAGAAAATACAACTGAGAACCAAGCTGAATACAGAAGGTTCAGAGGAAAGGTGAAAAAGCAAATAAGAGGAGCAAAGAGGGATCATGAGAAAAGGCTGGCAGCCAACATAAAGGGGAATCCCAAAGTCTTCTATCAGCACATAAATAGTAAGAGGGTGGATAAAGGAGAAGGGCCGATTAGGGACCAAAAAGGGGATTTACACATGGAGGCAGGGGACATGGCTGAGGTGTTAAATGAATGCTTTGCATCTGTCTTTACCAAGGAAGCAGATGCTACCAAGGCTACGATGACAGAAAAGGAAATCCTGCCACTAGAAGGATTCAAAATTGATAAGGAGGAAGTGTTGGATAAACTGTCGGTACTTAAGATTGACAAGGCACTGGGACCAGATGAGATGCATCCATGGATATAAAAGTGGAAATTTCAGAGTCATTGGCCATAATCTTTCAGTCTTCCCTAGATTCAGGGGAAGTGCCAGAGGACTGGAGAATTGCAAACATTACACTCTTGTTCAAAAAGGTTGTAAGAATAAACCCAGCAGTTACAGCCAAGTCAGTTTAACTTCAGTGGTGGGGAAGCTTCTAGAAACAGTTATTCGGGATAGGATTAGTAGTCACATGGAAAAATGTGGGTTGATTAGGAAGAGCCAGCATGGATTTCTAAAGGGGAAATCATGTTTAACTAACTTGCTGGAGTTTTTTGAAGAGGCAACAGAGAGGATTGATGAGGGTAATGCTGTTGATGTGGTGTACATGGACATTCAAAAGGCATTCGATACAGTGCCACACAAAAGACTTGAGAAAAGTTATAGCTCGTGGAATAAAAGGGACGCTAGAAATGTGGATACAAAATTGGCTGAGTAATAGAAAACAGATGGTGATGGTCAATGGATATTTTTTGGGCTGGATGAAGGTTTGTAGTGGAGTTCCCCAGGGGTCAGTATTGGGACCCTTGCTTTTCCTGATATATGTTAATGATCTAGATCTTGGTGTGCAGGGGACAATTTCTAAGTTTGCGGATAATACAAAACTTGGAAACATTGTAAACTGTGAGGAGGACAGTACAGAACTTCAAAAGGACATAGACAAGTTGGTGGAGTGGGCAAATAGGTGGCAGATGAAATTCAATGTGGAGAAGTGTGAGGCGATTCATTTTAGTAGGAAGAACATGGAGAGACAGTATAAAATAAGGGTACAATTCTTAAATGTGTGGAGGGAGCAGTTAATAAAGCATACAGTAATCTGGGCTTTAATAATAGGGGTAATAGAATACAAGAGCAGGGAGATTGTGCTGAACTTCTATAAGACACTAGTTAGACCTCAGTTGGAGCATTGTGTAAGTTCTGGGTGCCACACTATAGGAAGGATGTGAACACATTGGAGAGAGTGCAGAAGAGGTTTACAAGAATGGTTCCAGGGATGAGAAACTTCAGTTATGAAGGCAGATTGAAGAGGTTGGGACTGTTGTCCTTGGAGAGGAGAAGGCTGAGAGGAGATTTGACAGAGGTGTTCAAAATCATGAGGTGGCTGGACAGAGTAAATAGGGAGAAACTGTTCCACTCATAAAAGAATCGAGAACGAGAAGGCACAGATTTAAAGTGTTTTGCAAAAGAAGCAAATGTGATGTGAGAAAAACTTTTTCACACAGCGAGTGGTTCGGATCTGGAATGCACTACCTGGAAGTGTGGTAGAGGCAGGTTCAATCGAGGCATTCAAGAGAGCAATAGATGATTGTATCTGTTCAAATAATGTGCAAGGGTACGCGGAAGCAGGAGAATAGCAATAAGTCATGAAGCTCATTTGGAGAGCCAGTGCAGACATGATGGGCCGAATGGTCTCCTTTTGCGCCGCAACAATTCTGTGATACTGTGAATTATACAGAAACAAAATCTGCTAGCAAACTAACACTTAAATGGTTAGGTAAACTAACTAAATTCTGCTTAACTCAGGAATAAAGCATTTGAACCATTGATCGTTAATCTTAAACAATTTTAATAGTCCCAACTTTAGGTAGAACATAGCAGAATGAAAAGGCTGAGAGAGAATAAAATGACCTCTTAGCTGGATCTTTGGAACTTCAAAACATATCTGCATGAATGCAAAATTTCTGAAGGAGCAGCTGAGCAACTTTTCGGAACTGCACCACCAAATTATGATATTACCGTTATCTATATTTCATTTATTTTTATATTTATATTTTAAATAACTTTTAAGATCGGGGCCATATGGTCCTTCCTTGCCTCCTTTAAGAATCAGGACAAATAAAGGCAAGAGTAGCACATATAAAGCATGTACATTGATCATACATATTTGCTTGAGCTCAGAACTGCAGTTTCTTTTAGCCAGAATGGCAGCCAGCTCCATTAAATGTTATGCAAATTGAAAAATTCAATTATTTTTGTATACTTTCTAAAAAGGAAAAAGAAACCATGTCCCAAGTGCATTAGCCTAGGCCTCTGGATTGCTAGTCTAGTTACATTACCACTACGCCAGTGTCTGCCCCTTAATAGTTGTAAATTGTCCTCTTTCAGGCTCTCCTTGCTCTTACTCTTCATAAACTACAAGTCATTCAAAATGTCATGATTTGCATTTTCTCCCAAGGCCTCATTACCCCATTCTCAATAAGCTACATAGGCAATCCGCACAAATAATTTGTCTTGACTCTTGCTCTTGCCCTTGCCCCACTCTACATCATTGATTTCTTCCAGTTTTATGTCCCTGCATGAACCTGCTGCTTTTCTGATACTGGCCTAATACTTGATCTCTGCTTCCTTTGATCTACCATCAGCAGTGCTCCTTCAGCCACTGTGCTCCCGCTGTCTGAAACTTGCTGTTCAGGATTTTGCTTCTACGTACGTAAGCTCAATTAATACCCTCTCTGTGTGCTTTTATCTCTTTCTTTAATTTTTCCTCACCTTTCCTTCCTCTCAAATTTACCTAATCATTATCCAATCTTTCCCTACTATTCTGTACAGGTTCTGAACTGTCTCTGCACTTGGGGAGTGCTATAGAAACGTAATTCTTGTTGTGTATGATGAATTTGTTTTTTTTTAAGTTAGTATTTTACATATTCATGCTTCTTTATGAAACTAGGCAATGTTGGAAGAGGGCATCACTCAAGCTGAAACATTTTCGGTTATGTACACACCATTTGCAGTGAAACCAACTGCTGCACAAATAGAAAAAATAAAAGATGTTTTCAGGAAAAAGCACCCTGCTTATGCCAATTACTTATATGCAGGTAATTAAATGATATTGTTCATTGTACCATTTGGTAAACATTTGGTCTTTAGTAATAAACAATAATAGTGATATTTTAACATAATTTATTTCATAATAATAAAACTAATCTGATAATGGAACAAGTCTAAGAACATCAAATCCTTTACAAAATCCTAACTGTATAGTTTTTAGCTGTTATGCAGTTATATTTCTCTTTCAAAGGGCTGTGTGAGATTTCTTGGCTTCAGTAATTATGAAGTATACTCCTTGAAAACAATGAATTAACATGCATAATTGACGATCCGTATTAGGACCCCTGTTCTTCCTAGACCTTGGTGTGCAGGACACAATTTCAAAATTTGTGGATGGTACAAAACTTTGAACTGGGAGGAGGATGGTGTAGAACTTCAAAAGGACATGGACAGGTTGGTAGAATAGGCGGACAAGTGGTAGGTGAAATTTAATACAAGTGTGAAGTGATTAATTTTGGTAGGAAGAATGCAAAGAGTCAATATGAAATAAAGGGCAAAATTTAAAGGGGGTGCAGGAGCAGAGGATCCTACATGCATAAATTATTGAAGGTGGCAGGACAAGTTGAGAGAACCATTAATAAAGCATACATCATCCTGGGCTTTATTAATAAGCACATAAAGTACAAAAGCAAGGAAGTTATTTTAAACTTATATAAGCCTGAGCTGTAGTATTGCGTGCAATTCTGGGTGACGCACTTCAGGAAGAATATGAAGGCATTAGAGAGAGAGAGTGCAGAAAAGATTCACGAGAATGGTGCCAGGAATGTTGAAATTTAGATATGTAGATGAATTGGAAAAGTTGGGACTGTTTTCCTTCGAGAAGAGAAGGTTGAGAATACATTTGGCAGAGATAATCAAAAACATGAGGGGTCTGAACAAAGTAGATAGGGAAAAACTGTTCCCATTGGTGGAAGCATCAAGAACAAGCAAACACAGATTTAAGGTAATTGGCAAAAGAAGCAATGGCAACATGAGGAAAAACTTATTCACGCAGCAAGTGGTTAGGACCTGGAATGCACTGCCTGAGAATGTGTTGGAGGCAGGTTCATTTGAGGCATTCAAGAGGGAATTTGATTATTAGAATAAAGAAAGGATATGCAGGGTTACAGGAAAAAGACAGGGGAGTGTCTCTAGGTGAATTGCTCCTTTGGAGAGCTAGTATAGACACAAAAGACCGAATGGCTTCCTTCTGTGCTGTAATCATGCTGTGACACCTAGATTACCCTTTTGCACCATCCCGCGCCCCCCACACTTACTATTTAAATCTAAATTCCGCTCAGAACACTTCCCATTGTTCTTACTTTCAATTTCAGCCAAGAATTCCTTACTCCTCATTCTAGTTTCAATTTCAACTGAGAATTTCTTTTTACGTTACAGTTTCTTGAGTGTTTATTTGATTCTCTTGGAACCAGGCCTTCCCTACCCTTCCCGACCTGATTAGCCTTAAACTTACCTTCCCCTCCAGTCCCAGGACAGGCTCAGGCATATTGATGCACTTACTCTTAAGTACACTGCAGCTCTTGTTGCTGTAGGCAGATTTGCCAGCAGCTCTCTAATGCAGGACTTCCTCCCGAGTGAGGGGCGGAAGTCCCACCTGCAGCCAATTGACGCTCATTCGAGCGTGAAATAGCTGAGGGGCACTCAGAGTCAGCCGGGAGACCCCACCATCTGAAAAAGTCAGGCCCTGGTTTCTGTTGCTCTTATCCACAGCTCCGGGCAAACTCTTCCTGCCTTATCCAAGCTGCTGCCAGCCCCAAACTACCAAATACAGCCAAGATATATCAAAACAAAAGAATATTCCTACCTCAACCAATCTCCATGGCAATGTGTCACACAATGGCCTGTCTCTACACAGAAATTTAAATGAATTATCTTTAACTTGAAACCATCTCTCTGTTCTGAAAAGTACATGAATACTTTAAAACCTCCAATTGTTTACCATTGCCTTCAAACCTTTGTGATCTGGAGAAATTACATTAATAATTTAACCTCCCCACAACACCGTCACATCAAGCCCTCTCCTGAGATGCCTTACAAACAGACCATCTCCTCAAAAGATAGTTAACAAGCCTTCCATTGTTTAACTTTTAACACCTCACATCATGGCTTCCCCAACATAAATAGGCCTCCCCTTGATCTGTAAATGCCCTAGACCTTCCTGCCAGCCCCTCAGACCAGGCATTCTTCCATTTATCCTATATTTAAAAATTAAAATTTCCAAATTAAAAATAATCTTATAATATACTCATTTGTAACACGGAGAAGTTGAAAATGATCCTCATTTTCAACTATCCAAAGGAAAACAGTGTTGCCATTTGCAGAAAATGTATTTTTATCTGTAGATAAAGCTAACACAACTTTTTAGATGCTGCAGCAACACTGTTTTTCTCCCTTGCAGCAGCAATAAACTGCTCAGGTGCAGATAGACTGCTGAGAATCAAGCCCTATCTGTCAAATGAAAACTGCACAGAAAAATGCTGTTTTTTTTTAAACATTTATTCTTAGGTGACATCAGCCGTAATTATTGACCATTTTTTTATGTTAAGTAGTACGTCATAAATGATCAGCTGTCCTTTTTTACTAACAGGCAGCTTGATGTTCATTCTTGATTATGCACAACTTAGAATTATCAGAAAGCAAAGCATGATTTTCTTTAAAAAAAAATTTAAAATAAAGTTCAGGATTAAGATCATCAGTTTTTGAGGACATTAAGTGTCAACCATACAGCATGGAACAGAGGGAAAATTGTGGACAGACAGGGCTGGGAGGGACATCAATGAACTAGTTGGGTTTTTTTAACAATCATGTACATTTTCTGGTGCTAGACAACACCTGATTTTTAAAAATTCAGTGTCTCAACTTAGAATTGAGGTATTTGAACCCAAGACCTCTGAGTTGCTAGTCTAGTAATATAATCACTAAATTCCTTACCCATTTTATTTAAACGTCTTGTTGGCCAGTGGAAACCCCGGTTATATGTTTCTAGTGAAAGAAACCTTAGCCCATTGTCTTATTTTTGCCCAATCATGATTAATGGGACGCATATAGAAGTGCTGGTGTTCTAGAATATGGATGTTCTTTAACAATTCTATGTGCCTGCTTGATACATTTTCATATTTTGTCAGATCAAAGTTGCTCACATATGGAGACTTGGCTCAAATAGCTGTGCAGAGGTTGCAAAAATAGGACACATTCATCCTTACCATTTCAGGTTGTGACTAGGAATGACATAAATATTGAAAGCTTAGGGGAGAGGAGGCTAGAGATTTGCAAAGAATACTGGCTTTGTCAATGTTGCACAATTGACTTCAACAGTCAGTGACAGATTGAATAAATTCTAGGGATTGTGCAACCTGAACAAGCTAATAAGGCTTACATGGTTGTCTTTGAGCACCACAGAGGCCTGCAAAGGAACAGCAAGTTAAGCACTAAATGATCTGACTGCTGCAGAGATTGGGTATTATAACTCAAGGGAAATTAATGAAAGTTTTTTAAAATTATTTTTTATGGAATGTGGGCGTTACTGGCTTGGCCAGCATTTACTGCCCATCCCTAATTGCCCTTGAGAAGTTGTTGGTGCACTGCCGCCTTGAACCGCTGCAATCCATATGTTATAGGAGCACCCACAGTGCTGTTAGGAAGGAAGTTCCAGGATTTTGACCCAGCAACAGTGAAGGAATGACAATATAGTTCCAAGTCAGGATGCTGTGTGATTTAGAGCGAAACTTGTAGGTGGTGATGTTCCTTGCATCTGCTGTCCTTGTCCTTCTAGGTGGTGGGGTTCATGGATTTGGAAGCATACCCTGCAGCATATGTGACATTGAAGTAATTAGGAGAAAGGTTGAGAAAAAGTTCACCTCACAGTCTTAATGTAAAAAGACACTTTATCCAAGTAATGTATCCCCCAGCCTCAAAGGGCTGTCAAATGTAGCCAGGTAGCAGTTCTACATTATTCCTTATCCAGGGTGAGGTAGCTTTACGTGGTTTATCTGCTAAAGAGACAATAGAAGCTATGTGATAGAGCATCCTTCTGGAGGCCAAACAAGCAAGTTATTGGACATGGCTAGGTGGTAATGAATTGACAGGGATTGTCCTTAGTGAAAACCTGTAAATAGAACACATCTATGGTCCAGGAATTAAATTGGCAGCAAATGAGAGCTTGGCCATGAGCCAGGCAAGCAATTTGATGCCAGTTGGGCCATCTTGGTGAACACTGCCAGATTTTAGTTGTGTTAGATATCAGCCACACCAGGTACAGGTGTGGTAGTATTTTTGAGCAGACTTCTACTCAGCTCCTGGAATCCTGAGTGTAGGATTAGTGTGTTCAGTGTTGAAAGGGTTAATGTGTGGGTCTGGAGAAACAGTACCCCCCAGCATGGTGATGTCACTGAGTGAAAATTCTGGAACTCCCTCCCTAACAGCATTGTGGATGTACCCACACCACATGGATTGCAGCGGTTCAAAAACACAGCTCACCACTACCTTCTCAAGGGCAATTAGGGATGGACAATAAATGCTGGCCTAACCAGTGATGCCCACATCCCATGAATGAATAAGAAAATTGACATGACCAAGAGTCGAGAGGGAGATGCTCATGGCTTAGGCTGAGTAACACATAGGCCAAAATTTTCCGTTGGCAGGCAGAGCAGGAGAGGACGTGGGCAGGCGCGGACCCGATCGGCGTCTGCGATCGGGGCTGTGTCACTGTTTTGCGCAGGCGGGCCAATTAAGGCCCGCCCAGTGCATTTCCGACTCCCATGGATAGCGGGAATGTGCAGGCTGTGGCGGGCGCGCACAGACTGCCGAGTCCAATGGCGACCCAGCAGTCTGTTTAAAAGAAGGCCTGGCAGCCTCCTGTAGGCTGCTCACAATGCCCACCTGGAGATCCAACCGCAGGAGCTCTGCTCCGCAGGGCACTCTGGAGCAGGGCAGGCTGCAGGGTCTGCCACAGGAGCAGGGCAATCTGCAGGGCATTGGCCCCCTGCTTTACTGATGATTGCCTTGCTGCCCTCCTTGAGGGGGTAGCAGAACGGCGGGAGGTGCTGGTTCCCCAGGATGGGAGGAGGAGGCCCTCCCACATGACGAAGTATCCTGGGAGGAGGTGGCGGAGCTGATGAGCTCCCGCGACATGGTGCGGCGCACCTGGATCCAGTACCGTAAACGTTTCAACGATTTGCGCTCTGGAAGGGTGAGTACCATGTTGGCATTGGGCGTTTAGCCCAGCAGGTAGCCTTAGCCTTTGAGGCCCCTCCCCCCCCACCAAGTCCTACTGTCGTGACTGCATTGAATCATGTTGGGCATTTCTTGTATACTGGGTGGGCAAGCAGATAGTGCCCATGCTTACATCAGCCTCAGTGGCTCATGAGGAGATGGGTTCTCCCCAGCACCATGTGTTGCTCTTAGTCACACATGACTAGTCTGGGGGCAACCTGCAGGAGATGCAGCTAGGCACATACTCAGAACTCCAACACATGTCCTATTCACGGTGATGAGATTGTGGAAGGGGAGCCTCAAGGTCTTGTGGTCAAGAGCCATCTGCTGCCCTCGACGCCGCACCTAGTTGCGCTTCCTTGCTATGGGAGCTAAGACCATGTGTTTCCTCAAATGGTGGACACAGAATGTGTCCAAGGTGGCCGTTGGAGGGGGATTGGGAGCAGGCATACTATCTTTTTGTGACTGATCAGCATTAGCATGGAGAGGAGGCACTGGAAGCCTGATATGGGCCACTGTGGTTGGGGTGTGGCGTGCACATACAGAGTCCATGTGCGATTAGCCGCAATGAATGGTCTTCTCTGTTTTTCAGGAGAAAAACGCTCACAAAGCCTGTGAGCGTTTGCAGACTGGAGGCGGCAAGGCCCAGCTGATGATTTTGAGCTGATTTGAGCTGGAGGCCCTGGAGCTTGAGAGGCGTCATGCGCCCAGCTCCACAGGTGTCGGTGAGGCTGGGGTGGAATGGCCAGGTATTTGAGGTCCACAGTGACATCCGTTCTGTCTTCCCACCATCCATAGCACTGATGATTGTTTGAATTGTTATTGTTGCAACATTGCTCATTCACAGACTGATAGAGTCAGAGGTGTGGGTCATAGACAAAGGTCCCTCGGCCCTTCGAAGATGCGCATGTCAACCACCTTCCAAAGTCGCCTTATCCCATTTCCAACCACTATCCCCATGGCCTTGTATGCCATGGTATCGCAACTGCACATCCAAATACTTATTACATGTTAGGAGGGTTTCTGCGTCTACCACCCTTTCAGGCAGTGCGCCCCACATTGCTGTGTGCAAAAGTTCCTCATCACCTCACCTGTCAACCTCATACCCCTTACCTTAAATCAGTGCCACCAGGTTAGTCATCCCTCCGCCAAGGGGAAAAGTTCCTTTCTGTTGACCCTATCTGTGCCCCTCATAATGTTATAAAGCTCAATAATGTCACCCCTCAATCTCCTCTGCTCCAGGGGAAATATCCCCAGTCTATGCTATGTCTCCTCATAACTCCAACTCTCCAGCCCAGCTTGCATCCTGGTTCAGCGACCTCTGCACTCTCTCCACTCCAATCACATCCTTCCCGTGAAGCACATATCACAGCTGCACATAGAACTATAGCTGTGGCCTAGGCAGTGTTTTCTGCACTTGCAACATGACCTCCCTGTTCCTATATTCTATTCCTCGGCTAATAAAGGCAAGTATGGCATTTACTTTCTTAAACGCCTTATGTACCTGTCTCGCTACCTTAACGGGCCTGTCGACTTGCCCAGCAAGGTCCCTCTGATCCTCCCTACTTTCCACTGTGCTACCATTCATCATGTATTCCCGTACCTTGTTCCTCCTGCCCAAGTGCATCACCTCACACTTATCCACATAACATTCCATTTGGCATTCTTCAGGCTATCTGACCAGCCCGTCTGTATCCGCCTGTAATGTTTGGGTCTCCTCCTGACTATTTACCACCCACCAATATTCGTCTCCATAGGTTCTGGAAGGTTGAGCGCCTAATGAGCCTGGGGGAAAGGGATGAAGTGTGTCGCTGTGTGCACGCTAACTGATCCACTGTCCTTGTTGTTATTTTCAGCATCATCAGAGCCTGTTGACCGGGAGCAAATACAGATGCCCCCCCTCACACCTGAGGGCCCTCAACTGTCACCTGTGTCACACCATTTCTGAGAGGTGAGCACCAGCGCAGATACTAGCACATCGGTGGGAATTGCAACATCGGCTAGTGTCCTGGGGCACAGTGGAGAGAGCACTTCACAATCGCTGGAGGAGCTGGCAGAGACAGAGAGTGCCGATGGTGCCAGTAGCTGGAAGAATGCATGGGACCAGGCACATGCTGAGTTGAGGCGTGATGATGTGCCTCTGGAGTCGTCCGCGACGCAGCAGCTGCAGGAAATGCGGCCAGGTGTGCAGGAGCATCTTGGAGTGTTGCATGAGACGATGCTTCGCTTGGTGTCCGTGGTGGAGGAGTCCACGTGGAGCATCACTGATGCAATGAGCCTTATGGCAGAGCGTCATGCTTCCTCCATGGAGAGAGTGGCGATTCTCGTGGAGAGGGGCTTCCAGGAGAACAAGCAGCTTCTCCTGGAGTTACGCTCGGACCTGCAAGCCCTCTCAGCGCTAGTGGCCACAGCTAGTCATTGCCAATGTGGGAGATGGTGTGCACTTCAAGCTTCCCAGCTCGTTGCCCATCCATCGACGGTGAGCAGGGAGGTCCGGGACGACCTCATGTCAGCGGAGCAGCTGCCTGTCGTATCTGGGGGCCCCTCTCACGGCGCTCTGGATGAGGGCAACAGCTGCTCCGCCCCTCTCCCAGTGACCGCTTCATTGGGTGAGGCTGCGACGACTGGGCAAATGCCAGCTGTGAACCTGGCAGATCCCTTCCAAGCAGGGCCAGCACAGGCTCCACGGGCCAGAGAACGGCCGCCAAGGTCATCGAGGCGAATAGGACAGCAGAGTCAGCAGGCTGTCTCAGAAGCCACTCCGAGCGATGGGCCGGCACCAAGACGTAGCACCCGTAAATGTAAGTATAAGGCACCTTAGGCACACCACGAGTTTCTCACTGATGCTTTTGTGTTGGCCCTAGATTAGGGAATTATTATTTGTTTATGGTTGAAAAACATTTTGCTTTCATTTTGTGTAACCTTATGATGGAAAAAATTAAAACCAGATGTGTTACCATGGCTGAGGGTGGCTCCTTTGTTCTGCATTTGTATGTTTTACATACATGTCATGAGTGTTTGAGTGGACACTGACGTTTATGTCCAAAGCCCTTAGTTGCAGCTGATGAAGTGGCAGATGTAGCACTTAAGTGCCGACTATGGCAGCGCCAGGCAAGGCTGGTCCTCCTGATCCATTTGTGTGGAGCTAGCTGAAGGTTCATTGGATTAAAGTGTCCCGGGTGTTCCTGCCTCCTTGGCGTAGTCCCAGGTCAGCATCATTCCCCTGTGCCTCCTCATCCTCAGAATCAGTGCTGGACTCATCGTGTGTTGCCACATCCACTGCCTCAACGTCTTCATCGTCCACCGCATCTCCCCTTTCCAGCACAAGATTGTGGAGAGCGCAGCATGCCACCACTATAACCAAGGCATGATCTGGGAGCTCCTGGAGTGCACCCCTTGAGGGGTCCAGGCATCGGAAGCGCATCTTGAGAAGACCGATGGCTCTCTCCACCACAGCCTTTGTGGAGGTGTGGCTCCTATTGTACCGCTGCTCAGCTTCTGTTCTTGGATGGCAGAGAGACGTCATGAGCCACCTTCTGAGGGAATAGCCCTTTTTACCCAGCAGCCATCCACCAAGCCAAGCCAGAGCACTGAAGAGCCCCGGCACCTGGGAGTGTCTGAGGATGTAGGCGTCGTGGGAACTGCCTGGGTACCTTGCACAGACTTGTAGAATCAGCAGCCTGTGATCACGCACTATCTGCACATTCGTGGAGTGGAATCCCTTCCTGTTGACCAAGGCACCGGGCTCACCTGGCGCCTTGATGGCCACACGTGTGCAGTCCATTGCACCCTGGACATGGGGAAAGCTAGCAATGGCTGCGAAGCCCCTGGCTCACTGTGTCTGGCTTGCCTGGTCCCAGCGGAAGTGGATGAAGGTCAGTGCATGCCTGAACAGAGTGTCTGTGACTTAATTGACACAAGTATGCACAGCTGATTGGGAGACACCACAAAGATCACCCCTGAGCTCTGGAAGGAGCCAGAGGCATAGAAGTTGAGGGCAACTGTGACCTTCAGAGCCGCTGGCACGGGGTGTCTGCCCACACAGGAGAGATCTCAGGGCCAATCATCTGACAGATGTAGTTGACTGTCTCCCTTAACAGCCGGTGCCTCCTTCGGCACTGCACCTCAGTCATATTGAGGTAGCTGCTTCTCCGCCTGTATACCCTGGCAGCAGGATAGTGGCGTCTTCTGCGGCCCCTTCCACCTTGGTCTACTTCTTGGCCCTGTGCCCCTTGTGCCTGCACCTGAACTCCCAAAGGTGGCTCCCCTGGAAGCTGGTTGTGCACTCCTGGCCTCCTCCTTATTCTAGCCCTCCCTTCCTCCTCAGAAGAGCTGCCTCCAGTGGACATGTCAGAACCCACACCCAGGCTGAAGGGAGGCCTCCGGAAAGCTGCAGGCCCCCGGTAAATATTACTGATTGCAGAGTGCTGACCTGAAGGTTCAAAGTGCACAGAAAGCTGCTGGAATTTGTTCTGAACTGCTACAGATCACAGGCAAGTTTAAAAAACTTCCTGCAATAAATACTCAGACCAGATTGACAACCCCACTGAGCCCTCTTATCCCGCCTGTGGATGAGTTTTATTAAAAAGTCTCTTATCCGCCTGCCTGTTGTGCCCATGCGCCGACCCGATTGCCAATTTAAGGGCCTTAACTAGCCCGTTAATGGCGGGCGAGTGTCGAACTTCATCGCGTGCACGCCCAGCGAAATATTGCAATGGCGTGTGGTGACATCAGGACTCTTGCCCGCACGTCAAGCAGAAAATTCTGCCCATAGTCTTGTATATTTGTATATAGTTGTGTTTATCCAATAAACCACTTATAGTTCATACCTATGTCACAGCAATTGTTCCTTAGCTAGTCGCAACCAACATACAACATGCTGGCAGCTGTGAAGGACCCCAAAATCTCTGAAAATCAACTTTGAAAGCAGAGCTGGCTAAAGTGAATTGGCAAATTAGGTTAAGGAATAGGCCAGTAGAGATGCAGTGGCAAACATTGAAGGGGATATTTCAGAATACACAGAATAGATACATTCCAACAAGTAAGAAAAAGTCCAAGGGACGGGCACACTATCCATGGTTAACTAGAAAGGTTAAAGATAGTATCAAACTTAAAGAAAAAGTATATAATTGTGCAAAGATAGGTGGAAGGCCAGAAGATTGGACAGAATATAAGGAACAGTAAAGGATGACTAAAAGATTAATAAGGAGAGAAAAATTGGAGTACAAGAGAAAGCTAGTCAGAAATATAAAAACAGATCGTAAGAGTTTCTATAAATATTTTAAAAAGAAACGAGTTAACAAAGTGAGCGCTAGTCCTAAAGAAAGTGAGTCTGGAGCATTGATAATGAAAAACAAGGAAATGGCAGATGAATTGAAAGGGATTTTGCATCAGTCTTCAATATAGAGGATACAAGTAACATCCCAGAAGCACCTATAAATGAGGAAATGGAACGTAGGGAGGATCTCAGGAAAATTACAATCACCAGAGAAGTGGTACTGAGTAAATTGTTGGAGCTGCAGGCTGACAAGTGCCGGGGTCCTGTTGGACTTCATCCTAGGGTCTTAAAAGAAATGGCTAGTGAGGTAGTTGATGCATTGGTTTTAATTTTCCAAAACTCCCTTTGGGGAAGGTCCTTTTAGATTGGAAGATAGCAAATGTAACTCCATTATTTAAAAAGGGAGGGAGGCAGAAAGCGGGAAACTACAGGCCAGTTAACTTAACATCTGTCATAGGGAAAATGTTAGAAGCAATTATTAAAGGAGCTATAGCAGGGCACTTGGATAAGTTCATGGTAATCAGGCAGTCAAAGTTCCCTTTGTGAAAGGGAAATCATGTTTAACCAACTTATTGGAGTTCTTTAAGGAAGTAACATGCTGTGGATAAAGGGGAACTGATGGATGTACTGTACTTAGATTTCCTGAAGGCATTTGATAGTGCCACATCAAAAGTTACTGTGGAAAATAAAATCTCATGGTACAAGGGGTAACACATTGGCATGGATAGAAGATTGGCTGGCTAACAAGAAGCAGTGTAGGCAGAAATGGGTATTTTTCAGGTTGGCAAGATGTAATGAGTGGTGTGCCACTGGGATCAGTGCGAGGACCTCAACTACTTACAATTTATAAAAATGACGTGGATGAAGAGATGGATGGGACGGATGCCAAATTTGCTGATGACACAATGATAGGAAAGTAAGTTGTGAAGAGGACATAAGGAGGCTACAAAAAGATATAGATAGGCTAAGTGAGTGGGCAAAGATCTGGCAAATGGAGTATAATGTAGGAAAATGTGAAATTGTCCATTTTGGACGGAAGAATAAAAGAGAAGCATATTATCTAAATGGTGAGAGATTGCAGAGCTCTGTGATGCAGAGGGATCTGAGTGTCTTAGTGCATGAATCGCGAAAGGCTAGTATACAGGTACAACAAGTAATAAGGAAAACTATTAGGATGTTATCACTTATTATGAGGGGCATTGAATACAAAAGAAGGGATGTTATGCTTCAGTTATACAGAACACTTGTGAGACCACATCTGGAATACTGGGTACAGTATTGGTCACCTTATTTAAGGAAGGATGTGAATGCATTGGAAGCAGTTCAGAGAAGGTTTCCCAGACTAATACCTGGAATGGACGGGTTGTCTTATGAGGAATGGTTGGACATGCTCAGTTTGTATCCGCTGGAGTCTGGAAGAGTAAGAGGCAATTTGATTGAAACATAAAATCCTGAGGGGTCTTGACAGGGCAGATATGGAGAGAATGTTTCCTCTTGTGGGAGAATCTAGAACTAGGGGTCACTATTTAAAAATAAGGGGTCACCCATTTAAAACGGAAATGAGGCAAAGATTTTTCTCTGAGGGTCGTGAGTCTTTGGAACTCTTCCTGAGAAGGTGGTAGAAGCAGAATCTTTAAGGCAGAGGTGGATAGACTCTTGCTAAGCAAGGGAGTGATAGGTTATCGGGCTCGGTGGGATGCAGATTTGAGGTTACTGTCAGATCAGCCTTGATCTTATTAAATGGAGGAGCAGGCTCAAGGGGCTGAATGGCCTACTGCTACTCCTTGTTAGTATGTTAAAAAAGTTTGCAAGTCGGACCTGAAAAAAGGCTGCAAAAGTGAAGACTTCGGAAAGACAACTGAAAATCTCGAATGGAGCTCCGTGGAAGACATGGAGGCAGAGAGAGGCAGAAAAATCAACTGTTCAGCTTAGTAAGGGCTGCAACACAGCATGTGGTGGTCCATGAAAATCCCAATCCGGCAGCAGAGTCAGAGAACCTAGTGACAATCGAGGAGCCCTTGAAAAAGGGTCAAAATTTTCACTTTAACGGCGCAATAAGCAGAAAACACCAGGTAAATTATGTTTTTAATAAGTGCATGTTTTGATACATCCCACAGTCTGGGTCGGTACCATTACACATGGCGACAGTGAGGCAGCAATTGAGAAAAAGAAAAACAAATTGGCTGCTTAAACACAATTTCCCAGTGGGAGGAAGGCAGTGAACAGAGCTTAACAGTAAATTCCAGCAAATAGTTTAAACACTCTGCGAAGTTTGATGAACGAATACAAAAAAGGGTCAGCGACTGCAGCAGGTAATAGTGAAAGGCTGATCCGCGTGAGAAAACTATTACTGCAAGAGAAGTTTTAAAAATTAAGACGAACCTCCTGGAAGCTTAAAGCAGCTATGGATTCCAAATTCACATTACCTGAGAAATTTGGTCATATGAAAGGGCCAAATCAAACACAGAATTGGGCACTAGCTATGGAGGAAAAGAGTTTAAAGATTTGGAATTGCTTTAGGATTGAACAATAAGTCTGAGGCTGAACAAATCAATACATTACTGTACTCTATTGGAGAAATTGCGGATGATATTATGACAAGACGAGGCATCAATGAAACATCAGACAAATTTGAAGAATTCTTAAAAGCTTTTGATAATTATTCTAACTTACGGAGCAACAAGGTTCCAGAGAGGACTAAATTCAACTAAAGAGTCCAGAAACTGGGTGCACCAGTAGATGCCTTTATCAGTAGACTGGCTGAAGGCTGCAAGTATGGTGATCTTAAAACTGAGCTAATATGAGACCACATAATACGAGGCTACCTTGCTGGGAATCGGACCGGAACGGACCTGTGTGAGACAGTCAGGAGCAGAGGAGCACGCTGTTTCAGCTGCTGTGAGGCTGCAATCCAGGAAAACTAGACATTACAGGAAACTAGTAAGTTGATTGGCTGGTAAGTGCTCATTCTAAGGGACAGTGTGTGAGAAACCAGCTTAGACAGGCGAGTTAAGGTAGATCTATAAATAAAAAGAACTACGACTTTAAAATAATAAGCCAAAATTTGAAAACTTTAAAATTAAAATAAAGTAATTTAAACAAACATCTAAAACACATACCTTGTAGTTAAGAAGCATATAGCCTTTAGTTGTCAGTGGTACTAGCATTCAATAAACACAGTAAATTGTAGCATACATAAGAAGAAAGTAATTAAAATAAATTAACTAAATAACCTAAGTTATTAACGGCGGGACAGGTGTTATGTTGTAGCTGTGAGATGTAGGAGCTTTTGGACGCCAAGGCAATCCATGACAAACACGTCTGCAGGAAGTGTAAACAGCTTGAGGAATTCCGGATCAGGATTATTGATCTGGAAACTGAAATGTAGACACTGTGCAACATAAGGGAGGGGGAGAAATACCTGGATACTTTGTTCCAGAAGACAGTCACACCTCTTAGAAGAGGGTCATCTGTTTTTGCCAGCAGTGAGGGACAGAAAGATGTGTGTGTCAGTGAGACAGGTAATGGGACAAGCAGACAGCAGGGGAGGAGCCTTGGGCTTTGCAATTGTCAAACAGGTTTGTGGTGCACACAACCTATGCGGATGAAAGTGAAGTCTGCAAGGTGGATGAGCTGGCTGGCCATGACACTGTGGTACAGGAAGCCGTTCAAGCGGGGGGAGCAAAAAGGAATGTAGTGGTCGTAGGGGATAGTATACTGAGGGAGATTGACACTTCTCTGCAGCAAAGAGCAAGAGTCCAGGCTGCTATGTTGCTTGCCCAGTGCCAGGGTTTGGGACATCTGCTCAGGGCTGGAGAGGAAATTGCAGTGGGTGGGGGAGGATCCAGTTGTCGTGGTCCATGTAGGTACCAATAACATAAGTAGAATTAGGAAAGAGGTTCTGCAAAGTCAGTATGAGGAGCTAGGTACCAAATTAAGAAGCAGAACCTCAAAGGTAATAATCTCTGGATTATTACCTGAGCCATGTGCAAATTTGCATAGGGCAAATAAGCTTAGAGAGACGAATGCGTGGGAGAAGTGGGTCACGGTTTGTGGGGCACTGGCATCAGTACTGGGGAAAGTGGGGGCTGTACCGCAGGGATGGCTTACACCTGAACCCTGCTGGGATGAGTGTCCACGCAAATCGCATAACTAGGGAAGTAGAGAGGGCTTTAAACTAAACGAGGGGTGAGGGATCAAGCTTGGGTAGAGGTAGCAATTCAAGGTAAAGAGTCAAGACAGAGTTCAAAATAGTAATGAGAAACGAGGGTCAGAGAGAAAAATCCTAAGAATACATCAACAGTCAAGACTAGATGTCAGTAAAGTAACAAAAAGACAAAACTGAAGGCTCTCTATCTGAATGCATGTAGCATTCATAAAGTAAATGAATTGATGGCCCACACTGAAGCAAATAAATATGATCTGATAGCAATTACAGAGATGTGGCTGCAGGACAACAAAGATTGGGTCCTTAATATTGAAGGGTACATGACATTCAAGAAGAATAGGAAGCTAGGTAAAGGTGGAGGGGTAGCACTGTTAATCAAAGAGGGCATTGGTGCAATAGTTAGAGATGACCTTGGTTCAGGAGATCAGGATGTAGAATCAGCTTGGGTGGAGATGAGGAATAGTAGGGGGAAAAAGTCAGTAGTGGGACTGGTCTAAAGGCCCCCTAACAGCAGCCACTGTGTAGGACAAAGTATTCAAGAGAAAATATTGCATTCTTGTGTTAAAGGGACGGCAATAATCATGGGTGATTTTAATCCACACATAAGCTAGAAAAATCGGATTGGCAGTAGTAGCCTGGATGAGGAGTTCTTGAAATGCTTTCAAGATAGTTTCTTAGAGCAGCATGTTCTGGAACCAACCAGAGAGCAGGTTATATTAGACTTGGTATTGTGTAACGTGACAGGGTTAATTAATGACCTCAGAGTAAAGGCACTCCTAGGTAGCAATGACCACAATATGATTGAATTTTACATCCAGTTTGAAAAGGAGAAGAGCTGGTCCAAGACTAATATCTTATACTTAAATAAGGGCAACTATGTGGGGATGAAAGCTGAGCTAGCTGAAATGAACTGGGAAACTAGGCTAGAGGATAGATCAATAGAGAAGCTGTGACAGACATTTAAGGGGATTAAAGTATTCAGAATAAATACATTCCTACTATAAAGAGAAATTCTAAGGGGAGGACCCACCATTCGTGGTTAATTAAAGATGTTAAGGAAAGCATCGAACTTAAGGAAAAAGCATACAACTCCGCAAAGATGAGTGGCAGGACAGATGATTGGACAGGATATAAAGAACGGCAGAAAATGACTAAAAGGTTAATTAGGAGAAAGAAAGTAGAATATGAGAGAAAGCTAGCTAGAGATTTAGAAATGAATAGCAAGGATTTCTGCAGGTATTTAAAAAAGAAAAGAGTAAGTAAAGTGAGCGTTGGTCCTCTAGACAGTGACAGTGGAGAGTTAATAGTAGATAACAAGGAAATGGTGGAAGAAATTAAAAAATATTTCGCTTCTGTGTTCACTATAGAGGATACCTAAAACATTCCAGTAATAGCTACAAATCAGGAGGTGAACAGGAGAAAGGAACTTGGTGAAATTGAAATCACTGGGGAAACGGTACTGAGCATATTGATGGAACTGTGGGCTGGCAAGTTTCCAGGTCCCGATGGACTACATCCTATGGTCTTAAAAGAGGTGGCTAATGAGGTAGTCAATGCGCTGGTGTTAATTTTCAAAAATTTGCTAGATTCTGGAAAGATTCCACCAGATTGGAAAGTAGCACATAGAACCCCTCTATTCAAGAAGGGAGGGAAACTATAGGCCAGTTAGCTTGGCGTCTGTCATGGGGAAGTTATTAGCATCTATCATCGAGGTTATATTTGGACACTTAGAAGAGCTCAAGGCAATTGGGAAGACTCAGCATGGTTTTGTGAAAGGAAAATCATGCTTAACCAATTTATTGGAGTTTTTTGAAGGAGTAACATGCGCAGCGGATAAAGACGTACTGTACTTGATTTCCAGAAGGCATTCGATAAGGTGCCACATCAAAGATTATTATGGAAAATAAAATTGTATGGTGTGGTGGGTAACATATTAGCATAGATAGAAGATTGGCTGACTGGCTGGCAGAAAGCAGAGAATATGCATAAGTGGGTCTTTTTCAGATTGACGAGTGGAGTCCCACAGGGGTCTGTATTGGGCCTCAACTTTTTACGATTTATATCAATGAGGGGAGTGAAGACATGGTAGCTAAATTTGCAAATGACACAAAGATAGGTAGGAAAGTATGTTGTGAAGAGGACATGAGGTTGCAGATGGATATAGATAAGTTGAGTGAGTGGTCAAAGATCTGGCAAATGGAGTTTAATGTGGGAAAATGTTGAAGTTCACTCTGGCAAGAAGAACAGAAAAGCAGAGTATTGCTTAAATGGAGAATGGCTACATAATTCTGAGGTGCAGAGGGATCTAGGTGTTCCAGTACATGAGTCACAAAAAGTTAGTATGCAGGTACAGCAAGTAATTAAGAAAGCTAATGGAATGGTATCCTTTGTTACGAGAGGGATTGAACATAAAAGTTAGGATGTTATGCTTCAGTTATACAGGGCATTGGTGAGACCGCACCTCGAATACTGTGTGTAGTTTTGGTCTCCTTATTTAAGGAAGGATGTAAATCCATTGGAGGTGGTTCAAAGGAGGTTTACTAGATTGATGCCTGGAATGAGCGGGTTGCCTTATGAGGAAAGGTTGGGCAGACTGGGCTTGTTTCCACTGGAGTTTAGAAGAGTGAGAGGTGATTTGGTTGAAGTATACAAGATGCTGAATGGCCTTGACAAGGTGGATGTGGAAAGGATGTTTCCTCTTGTGGGTGAGTCCAGAACTAGGAGGTATGGTTTTAAAATTAGGGGTCGCCCTTTTAGGACAGAGATGGGGAGAAATGTTTTTCTCTAAGGGTTGTGTGACTTTGGAATTCTCTACCTCAGAAGGCGGTGGAGGCGGGGTCATTGAATATTTTTAAGGCAGAGGTAGATAGATTCTTGTTAGGCAAGAGAATCAAAGGTATCGGGGTTAGATGGGAATGTGGAAATCAAAACACAAGAAGACCATGATCTTATTGAATGGCGGGGCAGGCTCGAGGGGCCGAATGATCTAGTCCTGTTCCTATTTCTTATGTTCACATTGTGGCCGGTGTTACTGATGACACCCTACCTGACCTACTGCAATCCAAAGAAGATTTAATTTTGGAGAAAGCAGTACAGTTGATGAGACAAACCTCGGTCAATGTTCTGCAAGCAGTGCGGAATGCTTTCATTGTAAAAGGTTTGGACATTTTGGAAAGATATGCAGAAATAAAACCTCTAGAGACACAGGATAACAAGAGAATCTTCTCACACAAGGCCATCAGTGAAATTGAGGCATCTCAACATGAGGAGGAAATGTTTCTTGGGTGAGATTGAAGACCCCACATACACATTCTGGAATGCATACATTTGTGTCAATGAACATATCACCAATTTCAAAATGGACAGAGGAGCAAGTGTGACAGTCTTGTTAGACAAAGAACAGTGGCTGAGGATAACTGAAACCCAGTTATATGGTCCAGGAGGAATCAAACTACAGGTCATAGGCATGTTGCAGGCAAAGCTCCAGTACAGGGATCAACATATACTGGAAAACAGTATATGTTGTTCGCAATCAGGAAGTTTCTCTTCTGAACCAAAATGCCTATGTAGACCTCAACCTCATCAAGTCAGCAGAGGACATCAATCAACAGACAGTCATTGATGGTACCAAATCTGAGTCCCTCAAACTGTGCAACCACACTAAATATCTGGTTTGCAACTTCAGTGCTGATTTTTTGACACTCTTCTCAGAGGCCAATAATCCAGCCCTTTTCTAGGATGATGTCCAGGAAACAGAGGGTGGGATATTCTGGCCCTGCCCAACACCAGGATCCTCCAGCTTCACTGAAAGTCAATGACCTTTTGGATGGGCCGCCGCAACCCCCGTGGTGGGTCCCGCCACAACGGGGCCGGAAGATCCCAGCCAGACAGTAAACTTGTTCTCACCGAAGAGATAATGAATCAATTGGATCAATGAGTACTTGAGTGTAACCATGATCCTTCTCACTTTGTGAGTCAGCTGAGGAAGACAAAACTCAAACAATAGAATACACTGGTACAGCACTACATTCATTCAGTGGTGAAACCTTTGTAACTGCATCCACACCTATCCATCCACCAAAAGTGGTAGTCAAGGATTCCAGCCGTCAAACAAGTCCAGAACTAGAGACAGAATTGGACCAAACAATGCCCACCTCTTCCATGTTGGAAGACACTGACCTTACTGTTACATCGGGGTTACGGGAATTTGAGAGAAAGCAAAATGTTGATCAAGTGGCTTCCCCATAGCCTCCTATTCAGCCTAAACAATTATTTCCAGGGGCAGCTGTACAGGATTATCCAAGAGTTCACAAACAGGAGGCTATGAGGAGTCTTCACTCCAGAAGTTAAGAAAGACAGACAAAACCGTCAAAAGTGAACTCAACAGACAATGATAGGGAACATATGAAATGCAAAGCGAGGGATAAAGCCACAAAATCCAGTCATGAGAGAGAAACATCAAACCGAGAGAGGTGTAACAGCAAGGCAAGGAAAAAGAGGATCAAGACTAGATCCAGATAAGAGAACCATCCATTATACATTTGGAAGAACCAGGTGTTGAGTAACAAACTGACAATGTGTAAGATACTGCACTCTTACAGAAGACCAAACAAGTCAAAGCAAAGAAGGCCACAAGGGAAGACTACCGATCTTCTAAGTCTGACAAGCACACAATCAGGGAGAATCGTGAAACCTCCAGATCAATTGAGTTTATGAAGTCAGAGACTTGGGGGGGCTTGCGGAAGTATGTAAATGTAAACTCTGCGCAAAGACTTGGGCTGAGATGTAGCATTAGGCTGTTCAAGGTTGAAAGGGTTAATGTGTGGGACTAGAGAAACAATACTGCCCACATGATGATGAAAGAGAGACATGACCAAGAGTCGAGAGGGAGAATATTCATGGCTTTGACTGAGCAACACCTAGGCCATGATTTTCCGCTTAGTGCGCGGGCACGCGCCCAGCAAGCCCGAGTGTGAAATAGCGCGCAATGATGTCGGGCCAGCGTCCTGATGTCATCACATATTCACGCAATATTTCGGTTGTCGGACGCACATGGGAGTCGGCAGCACGCCCGCCGACAATTAAGAGGCCTATTAAGGCCATTAATGAATTAATTAAGTGCTATTTTTCACTGCCTGTCCAACCTATCATTTGGCAGGCGGGCGAATTAGCCAGGCAGCATTTGGATTTTTTCGGACGGGATGAGATTACTGACATTAATTTTTAAAAATACAAATGTTTTCACATCATTTTTATTATGTTTCTGTTCATGTGAGTGAGTTCTATGTGGGGACATTTTTTTCTGATTTTCAAAACCTTAATTTTTCATTTTAAAATTCTTCAGACCCCTGAGGCAACATCCTGCCTTTAGGGAGCTTTCAGTGCATGCTCCTCCGTGCATGTGCAGACTTTTGCACTCGCCCTCCTCCCGCCCGCACCCCAGCAGCGCTGAGCTATTCAACACGCCTTTCACACTGGTTGGCTGTTAGTTGGTCAGCCAGCTTGAAAATGCGGTTGGGCGCCGATTGTGGGCGGCGGGCCGTTTCCCAGTCGCCCCCTGGCCCACCTGTCCGCCACACCCGCCCAGTGACCCAAAAATCCTGCCCCTAGTCTTGTATATCTGTATATAGTTATGCTTATCCAATAAACTAGTTGTCAATCAGATGTATCCATAGGGAGAATTTTCTCCCCTTCGGGGGTGGGGGGTGCTGAGCGGGAGTGGGCACGCAGCCGATTGTCACGCGCCGACATTTTACATTGGGCGGGTCAATTAAGGCCCGCCCAATGTGACGCGCGCCCAGAAGCGTTGAGTGCTCCCTGTGTGGGCGGGGGGAGTAGGCTGAGCTGGGGCCTGCGCTCTTTCGCACGTGTGCACGAAAGAACGCAGAAATCTCCCTGAGGCACAGAGGCCATTTAAAAACTAATTAAAATACTTAATGGAGCTGAGGTTGGACGGGCAGCTCCGTTAAGTATTTTAATTAGTTTTTAAATGGCCTTAATAGGCCTTTGACAGTTCGGTGGACATGCAGCTGACCCTGGTGTGCGCCTGCTGAACTGAAAATCAGAATGATGCGTGGTGACGTCGGGACACACGCCCGACGTCACCGCGTGTCACTTTACGCATCGGTGAGCGAGGCCCGCCCCCACATACCGACCAGAAGATTCTGGCCCATGTCTCAACAATCATTTCTTAGCCAGTCACAACCAACATACAACACTAAGGTCTGAAAAGTTTGATAGTTTAGTTAGCGTTCATACTGTAGGGTACAGGGCACGTAGAAGCCGTAGGCCCAAGATAAATTATGTCACCCAGGAGGGCTTACTTATTTAATAAGTATTATGTTACTGATATAAGATCAAGTTCCATTCACAAAGGATTGATCCCAAAGACACACAAGCCATAAAAGTTATTGATTAGAATAGCTAGTTGGAATACCAGAGGAATCAGTCATATAAAGTGGCTACTCTTGCCCTTCACGCCGTTAGTGAGTCAGTGAGAAGTTTCTAAGTTTATTCTAAAGCAATTCAAATCTTTAAAGTAAGAATGATTTTCGTCAGTACATCCAGTGGGGGTTTTAAGGGGAGGGAAAGGGGGAGGTTCTCATTCAAGGTGATAGCTTTAATTGAAAGCTTGGCAAACAAATCTTAAATGCAGAGAGTTAGGGGAGGGTGTCTGGTCAGTTTTGGTCTTTTTATCTCTCTCTGGAGAAGTCAGTTAAGAACAGTCTGTGTCTCTAACTGCCTGAGACACGGATGACTTACTTTTACTCCAGCCAGTGAAGGAAGGTCTGAGATTTCAGCTGTGACATGCACCCCATTATGAAGACTAGCACAGGTTAGTTTAGGCAATACTAAACTATTTCTAAAATAAGAGATAAAAACAAAAAGCTAAAAGCTACTGCGGATGCTGGAAATCCAAAACAAAAACAGAATTACCTGGAAAAACTCAGCAGGTCTGGCAGCATCGGTGGAGAAGAAATCAGTTGACGTTTCGAGTCCTCACGACCCTTCGGCAGAACTGAAGTATAGTTAGGAGAGAGGTGAAATATAAGCTGGTCTAAGGTGGGGGGCGGGGGGAGAGAGAAGTTGAGGGTGGGGTGGTTGTGGGGATAAGCAAGCAGTGATAGGAGAAGATAATCAAAAGATGTCATAGACAAAAGGATCAAAGAGGTGTTGAAGGTGGTGATATTATCTAAGAAAAGTGCTAATTAAGAATGGATGGCAGGATACTCAAGGTACAGCTCTAGTGGGGGTGGGGTGGAAAGACTAACAAAGTTTTAGTTTTAGATTTAAAAATAATGGAAATAGGTGGGAAAAGAAGAATCTATATAAATTATTGAAAAAAAAGGGGGAGGGGGAAGAAACGGGTTGGGGATTGGGGGAGGGGGAGTTTAAGATCTAAAGTTGTTGAATTCAATATTCAGCCCGGAAGGCTGTAAAGTGCCTAGTCGGGAGATGAGGTGCTGTTCCTCCAGTTTGCGTTGGGCTTCACTGGAACAATGCAGCAAGCCAAGGAGAGACATGTGGGCAAGAATGGATTGCTTGCCATTTTAACACTCCACCCTGTTCTCTTGCCCACATGTCTGTCCTTGGCTTGCTGCATTGTTCCACTGAAGCCCAACGCAAACTGGAGGAACAGCCCCTCATCTTCCGACTAGGCACTTTACAGCCTTCCGGGCTGAATATTGAATTCAACAACTTTAGATCTTAAACTCCCCCTCCCCCCATCCCCACCCCGTTTCTTCCCCCTCCCCCTTTTTTTTTCAATAATTTATATAGATTCTTCTTTTCCCACCTATTTCCATTATTTTTGAATCTAAAACTAAAACTTTGTTAGTCTATCCACCCCACCCCCACTAGAGCTGTACCTTGAGTATCCTGCCATCCATTCTTAATTAGCACTTTTCTTAGATAATATCACCACCTTCAACATCTCTTTGATCCTTTTGTCTGTGACATCTTTTGATTATCTTCTCCTATCACTGCTTGCTTATCCCCACAACCACCCCACCCTCAACTTCTCTCTCCCCCCGCCCCCCACCTTAGACCAGCTTATATTTCACCTCTCTCCTAACTATACTTCAGTTCTGCCGAAGGGTCGTGAGGACTCGAAACGTCAACTGATTTCTTCTCCACCGATGCTGCCAGACCTGCTGAGTTTTTCCAGGTAATTCTGTTTTTGTTTTTATTTCTAAAATAAGTTCATCCCATTACAGAATAATACTGAAAATTTTATTTTTTATATTACAAAGAAGGATAGAATTTTGATATTTAAACTATGTTCTGTTCATTTATATATTTCATGTGAGATACATCAGTTTGTTAGTTTACAATTTATTTTGTCTCTCAAGTGTGTTTTAAGTCCATCTTCTTGAAAAACAAGAGAATGCTTATGGTGGGGGTGATGGATGCAAGATAATAGCATTTACTACATAGTGAGGGTTATGATTGTGTAATGGAACACTCTCCACATGCTTGGATGTGTGCCACTCCCATAACATTCAAGAAACTCAACACCATCCAGGAGAAAATTTGATTTCTTGATTGAAACCCCATCCAACACCCATTTCAAACCCTTCATCACCAGCACACTGTAGTTCCAGTATGTACTATCTACAAGATACACTGTGATAACTCATCAAAGCTTTTTAAAAGCACCTCCCAAACCCATGGCCTCTACCATCTAGAACGACAAGGGCAGACGGCGCAAGGGAACAACATCGCCTGCAAGTTACTTTCCAAGTCACACACCATCCTGACTTGGAAATATATTGCTGTTCCTTCATTGTCAAAATCCTGGAACTCCCTTTGTAATAACATTGTGGCTATACCTATGTAACACAGACTACAGTAATTCAAGAAGGTGGCTCAGCACTGCCTTCCTAAGGGCACTTAGTGATAAGCAATAAATGCTGGCCTTGCCAGCAACACACTCATCCCATGAAAAAATGAAGAAAGAAATCCTTGGGTTTACACTATTGTTTTACTACATACTAGGTAAAGTTACCAGATTAAAAGGAATGTGATATCTATTTAAGAGAATAGCCAGTCACTGAATCCCAGAGGATAGCTAGCACACACCTGAAGTTTTCAACTTATAAGAAGGAAAACCAACCTTTCAGAATTTAAATGCTCCCAAGTTCTTCACAATTCTGGACTTCAGGGAATCACAGATATCCCTTAAACTCTGCGGTGATAGAGCACAGTCTCAGGATATATGCTATATCATATGATGTATTTCTTTTATTTACATGTCATCATAGTATGTCTACCCAAACCAAGGAAGGCTTAAGGACAGGTAACTAGGCACAATCAATTCCTGCCCATGTACTGATCCTGCCCACTTAGAATATGCCATTTTCATGCTAAAATGGAGAGACAGTTTGGGCTGTGCTGTTCCCAGAAGACAATTTAAAGTAAAAATAGGTGGCCTAAAGGAACTGCTTTTAATTTCTTGAAAAAGATTTCAAGTTTCAAACCAATACTATATTTTATTATACAAAAGTGTTATAAAAGTATTGACAAATATTGTCTCCATGACCAAATGCACTTCAAAACTATAAAGAAAAAAATAATGTAATATCCTGCATCCAAATTAACTGAAGAGTTGAATAACAAATACGTGGGAATGTTTTTTGTTTGCCTTGGCCTTAATCTATTCTGCTATTACTAACAAATTTTCTAAAAATATTTAAGTGGTATAAAGTACAAAGGGAAAAATGTGTCAACAAGGTGCACAGACAGATGCAGACCTTTTGAGATCAGGTTTTCTGCACCCATCCGCCGCTGCGATCTTCCAGTCCCGCCGCAAGTCAATAGACTTTTGGCTGGGGCGCCGCCTCACCCGCAGCGGGTCTCGCCTGCGACGGGGCCAGAAAATCCCGGCCCAAGTCTACATTGTCAATATTGGCATCACTAATTTAGGAAATGCTGGCCTTATCATTCATTTAAGTGAAGACAGATTTAAACGGCTTGCAATAAGTAATATAATATTGAGATGTATGGTAATATTTCAGACCCCGGCACAAATCATATCCTGCCTCAGACTGTTGACTGGTCCGAAACGTTTTCCCAACACTACATGCTGCTACTTGGTTTTAAGAATCCTGAGGATGGCAACTTTTTAGAAAAGATCCTAAACAGAAGATCACCAACATTCACAGGTACAATAAGTGATAAAGAAATTGTCATTGTGAGCAACGTTCCTTCTAAGCTGCATGGGTCTGGGAATGTGCCATGTAGAAGAAAAACAAGCCGTGCAAATGCAGCAACCCCTTTCTAAGAGAAGCACATGTACATGCACAGCCACACAGCAGTCTTATGGAGTTTATACAGTGCAAGAAACCAGCTGCACACAGCGAAGGAAAATTAGAGGTGACATTGATTGTAAGTGTACTACTGTAAAATTTTGGCAGGGATTCTCCTGAACATCTGCCGCAAACAATCAGTGAAACTCTTAGAGAAACAGCACAAATTGCCTTTATACTATTTCTGTGCAATTTCCACTGGTCTTCCCCAAAGTTATGGTAGACAATTGGGGGAATCTTCATGAAAATTCTATCCCAGTATTTCTCATAATGATAACATTGGCTTAATATTAGTTACTTTAAAGTGAAATTCAGCCTAAGGTATAAAGCAGTGGCAGTGGTAGCATATTTGATTGGACAGATAGAAAGAAAAGTTAATAAGTATAATTATTTTTTATGCTGTGAAGGTAGAAGTACCTTTTCAAAAGACACTGCCATCAGTGTGATGTAACTTCTTTTATTCAATGAACCATTTTCTCTTAAGTTACTTATCATACTTCCCAAATTGAACCTTGAATTCCATACAAACCAGAAGCTACAATTCTATGGGCAGGATTTTTTAGTTCGGCGGGTGCCCGCGATTAGCGGGCCCAGGAGCGGCCGGAGAATGGATCACCAGCAGCCCCTGACAGCAATTTCACACCGGCTGGCCAACTAATGGCCAGCCAGTGTGAAACGTGCACTGAAAGGCTCAGTGCTGCTGCGTTGGGGGCGGGAGGAGGCCTTAATAGGCCTCTTAATTGTTGGTGGGCACGCGTGACAGATGGAAGCACGCCCGCCGACCGAAATATTGTGCAAGTGCATGATGATGGGACGCTCGCCTGACGTCATCACACGCTATTTGACCCTCGAGCGTGTCGGGCGTGCATCTGCATGCCAAGCAAAAAATTCTGCCCTATGGCTTTTAGTCCCAACAGAGACCTGATATCCTTTAGAAATCTCACAATTGAGCTCATTACTGCAGAGTGCACTTTATTTCTCTCCAGGTTACTCCAGCAGAAGCCATTATTAACACACCACACCTCAAGCTGCGCCTGGATTATGAATCACCCTGCTAAATTTATTCACAGAAATTAAGCAAGCACCACACATTGAGAGAAGCAGAAAAATGGCAGATAGTACAGTGATAACAGAAAAAAGCTCATGACAGGAGTGAATTAGTGACAGTCTCTCCACTGTTAGAAGGATGTTGATTTTGTTTTATTCATTCACAGGATGTGGTCTTCGCTGGCTGGGCCAGCATTTATTGCCCATCCCTAGTTGCCCTTGAGAAGGTGGTGGTGAGCTGCCTTCTTGAACTGTTGCAGTCCATGTGCTATAGGTACACCCACAGTGCTGTTAAGAAGGGAGTTCCAGGATTTTGACCCAGCGACAGTGAAGCAAATGGCTATTTATTTCCAAGTCAGGCTGGTAAGTGACTTGGAGGTCAGTCCTCTCAGCTCCAGGACATGACTGCAGGAGTTCCTCAGGGTAGTGTCCTCAGCCCAACCAACTTCAGCTGCTTCATCAATGACCTTCCTTCCATCATAAGGTGAGAAGCGGGGATGTTCGCTGATGATTACACAATGTTCAGCATCATTTGCGACTCCTCAGATACTGAAGCAGTCCATGTCCAAATGCAGCAAGACCTGGACAATATCCAGGCTTGGGCTGACAAGCGGCAAGTAACATTTGTGCCACAGAAGTGCTAGGCAAGACCATCTCCAACAAGAGAGAATCCAACCATCGTCCCTTGATGTTCAATGGCATTATCATCACTGAATCCCCCACTATCAACATCCTGGGGGTTACCATTGACCAGAAACTAAACTGGACTAGCCATATAAATACTGTGGCTACAAGAGCGGGTTAGAGACTAGCAATCCTGTGATGAGTAACTCACCTCCTAACTCCCCAAAGCCTCTCCACCATCTATAAGGCACAAGTCAGGAGTGTGATGGAATACTCCCCACTTGTCTGGATGAGTACAGCTCCCACAACACTCAAGATGCTTGACACTGTCCAGGACAAAGCAGCCTGCTTGATTGGCACCACATCCACAAACATTCACTCCCTCCACCAACGACGCACAGTTGCAGTGGTATGTACCATCTACAAGATTCACTGCAGGAATTCACAACGGCTGCTTAGACAGCACCTTCCAAACCCACGACCACTACCATCTACAAGGACAAGGACAGCAGATAGATGGGAACACCACCACCTTGTGAGAACTTCTGTCTTTGCTTGTCATTCTATGTTCTGATTTTCATCTCTTCAGATATCTGTTTGGAAATGTAATGTTTTTCCAGGGTTTGTTCCAAATGTGCAACTGTTTTCTTCAGTGCTGCAGTTTGTTTCTTGTACCTTTCAGCTTCCTCCTGGAATATTGAATGTTCCTGAGCCTTCTTTGCCAACTGGTTCTTCAGTTCTTTCAGACTGATGTTAAATTCATTGTGTTCCACTTCGTAATGTTCCAGAGGAACAAAATCTGACCTGAGGGATCCTTGTAATTTGAAGCTGCTTCAACAGGTTTTCCTTTTCATTACGAAGCTCAATGACTTCATCTGGTAAATTACAAGAAAACTCAAGGGTCTCATTGAGCTTGTTCTGTTGTTCTGCTGTTCAAGGTAGTCTTTATTCCATTATGTTGTTGAAGGGTAATGTACTGTGCAGAATAAGCTTCAATTACATCATCCAGGCCCGATAGAATTGAGGGTTGTTAGTTCCTCCTGGTACCTTTGTGACATCTTTGAAATTTGTTTGTTTAAGATCTCAAACAGTTTGGTTCATTGCAGATTTTAGCTTATCGTGCATTTTCAAAGTTATATACTTTTTCAAAGGCATATAGCTTGAATCTTGCACTTCGAATCCTCCAGTTCAGCTTTGATATGAACATTTTCTGGCTTTACTTCTGCCTTTTCTTACTTTGCCTGCCACAGAGCTTTTTCCTTGTCATTCACTGACAGCTGCTGGTATAGTTCTGGAAACATGTCAGGGTCTTCAAAAAGATATTCCTTTGGAACTTCTGGAAAGTTCCCTGCCTCTCTGGCACCCTCGTGTAATTTGTTCAGGTACTGTGTTTCCCCTTTCATAATTTTGCTGGGGGCTTTCTATACCTCTTTTTAAGCACTGCACTCTCAACTTGAAGATTAAAATATTTGTTAAATGCTGTTACTAGTTCCTCGAGGCTGGTTGCGGATTCATGAATACCTTGCATTAGGATAAGGCGGTTCACAAGATCACCAAACCAATATAAAAAGGCAGTAATCTGGGCTTCCTCTGTTTTTACTGAGACCTAAGGTATCCCAGAAATGTGAAAAATCGCTTCTCAAAAATGCTACATTTCACATTGGGTTTGGTCCTTGGATAGTCCAAATTGAGTTGGAAGTATGAATTGTGATCCCTGTTAAAAAGAAATTAATTTTATGTGCAGCTTTAAGAGCTTACAGACTTTCAAAATGGCCTCACCATTGACTTCGAGACAAGGAGATTTCCTGTGCTTGCCGGTTGTGGTGGGCTCCGCAAAATGGCAATGGCGCGCTTCTTGAAGAAGATTCTTAATAATGGCTGCCTGGATTGGCTGTGAGCCAACTTCTTTCATTCTGTGGTTTGCTATGCCAATTAAAGAGGCGTTCGAATTTAAAGTTATGCTTAAACAAACACAGAAAATAGAGGAGACAATTCATGGTCTGAAGTTGAACTCTCTCCTCTATCTTCGCCCCTTTTTTTTATCCCTTTTTTCAAAATTCATTTTTATTTTTTATCCACTTATTTTTATTCATTTTTATTTTTATTCATTTATCCATTGTTTTATCCCCCTCTTTATCCCATTTTCGATCCTTTTTCCCCACCACTGCTTCATCCCTCCACCCCCCCGCCACAAGGGCCATCTGTTTACTTATTCATGTTCTTTTCAGAGTACTTACCCTTGTTCTCCTATTATCACATTGTGCTTTCTTACCTTTGCCACTATCAGCACCTTTTTTTAGCCCTTACCACTACCAATAACACTCCCTTTGTCCTTTTGTTCATGACATCTTTGTCAATCTCTCCTTTGTCCCTACTTATCACTGGCCTTTTATCCAGCTTCACCTGCTCCACCCACCTTAAACAGTATACATTTAATCAAATTTTTACTTCTTTGTAGCTCTGAAGGTCATAAAGACTCGAAATGTCAATTCTGTTTCTCTCTCCACAGATGGTGTCAGACCTGCTGAGTTTTTCCAGCGTTTTCTGTGTTTGTTTCAGATTTCCAGAATCGCAGTATTTTGCTTTTATTGTTAAAGTTATGCTTGCCATTCTCCAAACTGGACAGTTGTGACATTCCTGAGAGCTATAAATAATTAATTCTTTTTTCTTATCTTACAAATTCAGAGGCCACATGTTGGGACTCCAACTGGAGAATTGGGTGTTAGCAATAGGCTTTCCTCCAACAGTGCCTCTGACACTGAATTAGGGGAAGGGTTCTCAGGAATAGCTGCAACCTGGAACTTAAAAAGACTTAGCTCTCCTTTGCAGGTTCTGTGGACTCTGCGCTCTGAAGTTGGACTTCCAAGGGAGATTCAATGGAGTCTTCTGCTGCAGTATAAGTCTCTGCCCTCAGCTTCCAGGCTTTTTCACTGGAGCGTTTTCTGGCAAAGTTTCTCTGTGTCTTCAGCTTCAGTTTGGAGGTCAGAAATTGCATTGAATTTTTTTTCTTAGTTTTCTAGCATCTCAGCTTGTTTCAGCACTTTGGTGAGGCTAAGGGTTTTTGATCCCCAACTGCCACCAGTTGGTTACAGAACAGTGTATTTTAAAGAAGTCTTCGTAGTCTTCAGTAGCTTAACTGTAAGTCTTTAGTAACTACTAGAACTATTTAAATATATACAGTAAATGGTCCATGCTTGGGTCTCAGCCCGTCTCTGCTCACACCACACTGACCTTTGGGTCTGGGTCAGTGCCTTCATCCATCACTGTGGGCGGTACTGTTCTCAGTCCCAAATTAACCCTGTATGTGCCAAAGCGTTATACTACAACTACCAACAGACAGGAACATTTTAAGTTGTCTTGTGGAGGCCATGGTGGACAGGAAGTGTGTAATAACGCTGGCATAGGGCTCAAATTATCTTAGCTCTTGGCTCTCATTACCATCTATCAGAATGAACTTCCACCTAAACCTGATGGGAATGACAAGGTGGTGGTTGGGCAGAAATAGGAATGCACCCCAGCCCTATACATGGTGAAATAGGTTTAGGGGTTGAGGAGGTATTTCTAGGCTATTATGACTGAACCGAGAAATGTAGTTGATGTTACTTAATGAAGCCTGATAGGAGGTCATGACTTAAAAGTTAAGGGCCACGGGGACCTTGACAGCCTGGCCATGTCTTGGTGCAATCCTTGAGTTGTGGCTGCAGCAGGTAATGTAGCTGGATGACAGCCTTGTTAAGTGAAGAGAAGGGACCTAATTTAATGCTCCTGAGTAAAGGTAACGTAGAAGTGCTCTCTTAATCCTTCAGTGGATATGGCTTCCTGTACAGTCCCCTCCTCCATCTTTTGGCAGCTGTTCCTGCTCTGTAATATCTACCTTGCTGCTGCCCCTCATACTCTAGCGCTGAAGGCAGCTCTACCCATGCTTGCAGCCAAACTATTTCTAAGGCATCCAACATCAGTGCAAAACCAGAAAAATCTTTCTGTTTAGACAAAGTTAACTTTACAGAGTGATAAAATTTACTGAGAAATGTCAATAAGTCAACTAACAGCCTGAAATGACAAATTCGTAACTAACCTGGATGATTACTTTGAACATTGCCGGCTAGGGGGTCTTCCTTACAGTTAGCTCCACTACAGTTGTACTGTGTGAGCTCAGCATGTGGTGAGTGAAGCACTGGGGCATTCAAAAATAGAATGTTTAAATGAATTATTCTACCCTTTCAATGTTGGCATCTACCTTAACCAATGCCTGAAAAATAGGTACTGTGCAGGCAAAATTATAGCTTTCAGGAAGACACAATATATAAGACATAAACTTAAGTGTACCTACAACACATGGACTACAGCAACTCAAGAAGGCAGCTCACTACCACTTTCTAAAGGCAATTAAGGGTGAGCAATAAATGCTGGTTTTGCCAGTGATGCCCACATCACAAGAACAAATAAAAAAGCTTGATTGCATAACAGTCCTGTGGTATTTCCACTTCTGGTTAATGAACCACAAAAGGGGGCTATTCACAACTCCCATACAGTTGGCTTAATTAGCATATTAAGTGTTAGAAATTCATTTTGATCTGTTTGTATTTTACTCACATTAGATCAACAGGAATTATTTTTCATATGTACGTGGCACCCATTCATACATCCAAATATCTAAGGTTTCATTTTTGAACTTTTATTCCTCTTTGTATACTATTTCTTATTTCTTTTACAATTTAAGAATGTAACATCATTATTGTTCAGAAAAGAGTTAGTGACATTTTTTACACGCTGTAAGATTTGTTGTTCAGCGTTTTTCTGCTTTTACTCTTCTCATTAAGTACAAGAGACCAGGTAATAATGAGCCAATCATTAAAATCACCTGAGTCTGCCTGCTGCTGTTCCCTGGTGAGTGCAAGACTCTGCCACATTCTTACACGGACATTTTGAGCCCACTATGTAATTAAAAGCATTTTTTAACAACTGTTCTGTTTAGTTCATAAAGTTGCAATCTTTTATGATTTTATGGCCACTACAATTTTGAGATGGCCTCAATTTAGACAGTCACTGCTACTCGCATATAGAAGGAAGAGCCTTGCCATGTAGATCATGGACGATGGATAGAGCCAGGAAGTCAGCAGGAGGTTGCTGGCAGATCTTTAAAATCGGGAGGCAGGAGGCCACCATGGAACCCATGTTCATATTTCCTGGCATATGGTCAGTATTCCAAAAGGCAAATCCAGGTCGGGGAAAGGTGATGGACGGGAGGGGAAGCCCAGGGCAAGGGTATCCCAGGGTTTCCTTGTGGGCCTTTAGGAGCACCCCTGCACATCAAGGCCTAAAAGGAAACCAAAAAGAAAAACAACTTGTTGGGCATCTTATAACCTTGAGTCCTGTTCCTGGCAGGGAAGTTATCACTGCTCACCCAGTCAGATCACAGAAACACACAGTGCAGAAGAGGCTCTTCAGCCCATCGAGTCTGCACCAACACGTGAGAAACACCTGACCTACCTACTTAATCCCATTTACCAGCATTTGGCCCATAGCCTTGAATGTTATGACGTGCCAAGTGCTCATCCAGGTACTTTCTAAAGGATGTGAGGCAACCCGCCTGCACCACCCTCCCTGGCAGCGCATTCCAGACCGTCGTCAGCCTTTGGGTAAAAAAGTTTTTCCTCACATCCCCCCTAAACCTCCTGCCCCTCACCTTGAACTTGTGTCCCCTCATGACTGACCCTACAACTAAGGGGAACAGCTTCTCCCTAACCACCCTGTCCATGCCCCTCATAATCTTGTACACCTCGATCGGGTTGCCCCTCAAGTCTTCTCTGCTCCAACGAAAATAACCCAAGTCTATCCAACCTCTCTTCATAACTTAAATGTTTCATCCCAGGCAACATCCTGGTGAATCTCCTCTGCACCCCCTCCAGTGCAATCACATCCTTCCTATAATGTGGCGACCAGAACTGCACACAGTACTCCAGCTGTAGCCTCACCAAGGTTCTATACAACTCCAACCTGACCTCCCTACTTTTGTAATCTACTTTCAGAGTTAAATTCCATCTGCCACTTATCAGCTCATTTGACCTCGGATTAAAATAGGAAATCGGGTCCCAATGATATAATTGAAGCTTATTCTGCATATGTAAAGAAGACCCATCCTGCTTTGGACAAGTGTCTTTTCCTCCTGCAATTTAGAATTGCAGGCCACAAGGAGGGGATAGAAAAAAGGGTGGGTAAGTCATCATTCCATTTTTAGTTGGCCCCTCCTTCCTGGCTCTTGTCATGTGGGGTGAGCAGTTAAAATCAAATGCACTATTTCTCTTTTCTCTCAGGAATATCAACCAGTTTTCTAGTTGCTTTTTAGATATTTTTAAACCAATGCTTTAAAGAGATTTTGCATGGGTTTGATTTGATGCAAGACTTTGGCTTTAGCTCCTTGTGCACAATGACTACGTTTCAAAATAACAATCACAAAATAAAAACATAGGCATTCTCAGAATGTTGCCATCATTCTCAGGTTGGTGTCCTCTCAGGATTGGTGCTCGGACCTCTTCTTTTCATTCTGTTATTAAAAGCCCCGAACTTGAGAATAGAGAGGAGTGTATTGAAGTTTACAATTAGTGCACATCTAAGAGTCATAGTAACGTAAAGCAGAAAATCGGAAAAGTGTTGAAGCAAAATTAAGCAAATGGACAAAGTGTTGGCAGACACAATTTAATGTAATAGTGCTAAACATTTAAACATAACAATTGCAAATGAGAATCTGGTTTAAAGGACCTATAGAGGAGCAAAGATAAAAGCAAAATACTGCGGATATAGAGGAACAAAGAGGCAGGTTACATTTTTGGTATTCACTGTCAAAGGAATGAGATATGGACAATGATGGGCTTATAATATACAAAATTAAAATCACTATGCTCTAAATCTTTCCAGATTTCTCCCAAAAGACTAGGGGCCGGATTTTCACCGAGTCTCCTGTTGAGTGGGGCCCAGATGCCAAAGTCCCACCTCCATTTCTGACAGATCAAATTTTTGCTGGTAGCATATAGGGGGCAAGGAATGATTCACACAGGAGGGAAACCCAAACTCAGCAGGGCCATTTTAACTCAGTGCTGAGTTTAAACAAACCCCATTTTGGCTGGTCCAAGGGCGTAGTGAGAGAGTCACAAATTGATGGCTTAGGCACAAATGAACTTGAAAGGCAAATAAGGCCTGTATAACTGTCATGATCTAAAGATTTTTTAAAAATCCCTTCTCTAAAATTTTAAAGAAACAGGCTGCAGCTATCACTAAGAGTTACCAAAAAACCTCTCTTCTGCTGCTTTGATTGACAAGCCATCTGCTGCTTAGAAGAAGAAGTGGCATCTGTTTGTGTAGTTTCAAGAGTTCTTTGTTGACATTTCCCCAAGGGCTAGCATTATGAATTCTTCGTTGAATTTTAACAGCAACAATTATCTCGGCAGTGTGTCCTGAGTTTACAGTTTGATTGATAGTTTAAAGAGACTATTAAAGGATAGGGTCTGAATAGATTTCCTTTTGTAAGAAATTAATCGCTTGAGGAGATTTAAAGGCTTTGAATGGGTTCCTGAAATGGGAGTATTTTTCACTGTGAAGTGTGTAGGAGTGAGAGCTGTATTAGAAGGTTTTTTTCATCTCCACATGGCTCCTAAGGTTTTCCCACGGTGGATAGTGGGTGAGTTGGCATTGAGTTGGTATGGAGGTTATGAGGATCCAATGGGGGTGTGGATGGGGGCATGAGTTGGCATGAAGTATATGACAGGCCATGGGGTGGTGGTGGGGGGGTGGGAGGGAGAGTTGAGGGTTAGAGGGCCTAACAATTTCTAAAACAACTGGGTCAAAGTCCCAGAGAACTGAGGCAGGCCTTTTAACCTTGACTTGACACTCACCCATCCTCATGGCTACCTGCACTCTGCTTCCAGAGTCAGCAGGCCCGACTCTATCCTGAACCCGCTCCCCATGGAACAAAAATCTTGCATTTCTGGGTACTTTTTACCGAGGTGGGTCCAGTGAGTCAGGAAATTTCCCGACTTGAGATACCCACCTCGGCAGCAAAAATCCAGCCCTAAGAATTCTTAGATCTGCTAGCTTTTGTTCCCATTCTGATGCTCATTGAATACACATCCTGGCCACAGCAAGGGATCACAGTTCCTGGGGTCAGAGGAGGGGAATCCCCAAAATACCCTGAACACAGAGGTCCTGCCAAATTTAATGGCAGGACTTCATTGTCATTTATTTTATTCTGTTTCCTGACCAGCAGCTGGCCAGATTCACAGGTCAGCTATCTTCCAGATGGGGAAAGTCAATGGCAGAACACCAGAGGTCCCCGGTAACCAGGATAGCTCGGAAATTAGTAGGGGAGAAGTATTGAAACCAGCAATCAGAATTGAAAGGGTAGGTGAGGTTTGTTCCCTCTAAACTGTGCGGGGGCATAGACAAGTAGCAATCCAAAATATACTGTGCAGGCAATAAACAGGCCACTCACTGCCAATATTTCCATTAAGATGTGCGTCGGTACAGCCATGCAACAATCTCAAAGGGACCGCACAATGCAACTTACAAGCTGTGCACAACAAAGCAAAATTAAAGGGAATGTTGATGGATTGGACCAGCAATCAGGATGGAGGATACAGTCGGAGAGATCATGGGACAGAAGTGGGTTGGGTGTGTCAGACCAGAAATTGGAAAAAAGGCACAGGGATTGCAGAGCATAATGTTCAGGATTGCATGTTTGGAGCAACAGGGTTACCGATGGAGGAAGAAGGTTTTTGAAGGGTTGGGGGAGCACTCTTCGCTTCTGGCTTATAAACAGCTCATAAACATCTTGCCCACAATTCCTTTTTTCAATCTCTCCAATCACGTTTCCACAGCCACAAGAGTACTGAAATGGCCCTATCTAAGTCACAAACGGCCTTTGTGACTGTGACCACCTCATCTTCTTCAACCTCTCTGCAGCCTTTGATGCTGCCATCACACCATCCCCCTCTAGTGTCTCTTCTCCAGCTTAGTGGGACTGACTTCATATGGTTCCAATTTTATCTGTCCAATCATAGAGCATCTCTCATCATGACTTCTCTTCCCGCCCCTGTACTGCTACCTTGGAGTGCCCCAATTATCTATTATTGTCCCTTTCGTCTTTTTTATCTATGTGCTGTCCCTTGGCCACATCATCTGAAAACATGTTCCTGGCTATCCCTCACTAGTGAGGATGCTTGTCTCCCTTGGGTCTGCAGATGGCTAATGAGGTCGATTCGGGATATGCAGAATTTGTGGCGCATAGGGCATTTGTTGTCACGTGGGATGTCTGGTTGTGCATTATCAGTTCAGGTCACAGAGTGTTGTTTTTGCCACTTTCACTTTTCCTCTTTTTGTCATTGTAGGGTCTCAAAATGCTGGGATCCTTCCCACAGACCCTGCCATCATCTGGTTTGGTCCAAGGCAATGGTCTCCCAGGAGCTGATGTCAATGTTACATTTCTTCATGTTGTCTTTCAGCACATCCTTGAAGCACTTCTGTCCTCCTCTGGTGTGTCTGCCCTGATTGAGTTGGGTGAAAAAGACCTGCTTTAGGAGCCTGGTATCTGGCATCCGAACTATATAACCAACCCAGTGAGGCGATCGTAGCTTCAATGTTTGTGGTGCCTATTTGTGAGAGGACTGATGTTAGTGCATCTGTCCTCCCACTTAATATATAAGAGTCCTGAAGAAGGGTCATATGGACTCGAAACATTAACTCTGTTTCTCTCTCCACAGATGCTGTCAGACCTGCTGAGTTTTTCCAGCGTTTTCTGTGATAAATGGTTGTCTTTCAGATTGAAGGAAGGTTTGTAGTAGAGTTCCTCAGGGGTCATTGTTGAGACCCTTGCTCTTCCTGATTTTTTTAATGTCCTAGACTGTGGTGTGCAGGGCATTGTTTCAAAGTTTGCAGGTGATCCGAAGATTGGAAATGTCAACTGTAATGGGGATAGTCTTCAACTTCAAAAGGACATAGACATGTTGGTGGATTGGGCAGACAAGTGGCAGATGAAGTTCAATGCAGAGAAGTGTGAGGTGATTCATTTTGGGGAAAAAATATGATGAGACAGTACAAAATAAAGAGAGAGCCTCTAAAGGTGGTGCAGGAACAGAGGGACCTCGGTATATACATACATAGGTCACTGAAGATGGCAGGGCATGCAGAGAGAGCAGTTAATAAAGCATATAGTATCCTAGGCTTTATTATAGGGGCATTGAGTACAAGAGTAAGAAGGTCATGTTGAACTTGTATAAGACACTAGTTCGGCCTCATCTGGAGTACTGCGTCCAGTTCTGGGCGCCACACTTGAAAAAGGATGTGACGGCATCGGAGAGAGTACAGAGGAGATTCACAAGAATGATTCCAGTGATAAAGAATTGTAATTATGAGGATAGATTGGAGAGGTTGGGACTGTTTTCCTTGGAGAAAAGAAGGCTGCGAGGGGACTTGATAGAGGTATTCAAGATCCTGAGGGGTATGGACAGGGTAAATAGTGAAAAACTGAGCCCACTCAAGAACTAGAGGGCACAGATTCAAAATAATTGGCAAAAGGAGTAAATGCGGTGCGAGGACAAAATTTTTCACCCAAACGGTGGTTGGAGTCTGGAACAAACTACCTGAAAGGGTGGTGGAGGCAGGTTCGATCGAGGTATTCAAAAGGGAATTGGATTGCTACCTGAAGAGACAGAATGTGCAAGGTTATGGAGATCAGGCAGGGGAATGGGACTAAGTGGATTGTTCTTTCAGAGAGCCAGTGCAGACTCGGTAGGCCAAATGGCCTCCTCCTACATTGTAAAGATACTGTGATGCTGTGAAACAAAAACGCCTGGAAAAACTCAGCAGGTCTGACAGCATCTGCGGAGAGGAACACGTTAACGTTTCGAGTCTGTATGACTCTTCAACAGAACTAAGGAGAAATAGAAAAGAAGTGAAATATAAGCTGGTTTAAGGGGGGTGGGACAGGTAGAGCTGGATAGAGGGCGGTGGAGATTGCCAAAAGATGTCATAGACAAAAGGACAGAGAAGCGTTGACGGTGGTGATATTAGCTAAGAAATGTGCTAATCGTGACATTAAGGGTAGAAAGCTGGACGAGCAGTGTACAGATAGCCCTAGTGGGGGTGGGGTGGGGGGAAGGGATCGAAATAGGCTAAAAGGTAGAGATAAAACAATGGATGGAAATACATTTAAAAATAATGGAAATAGGTGGGAAAAGAAAAATATATATAAATTATTGGAAAAAGGGGGATCGGAAAGGGGGTGCAGATGGAAGAGAGAGTTCATGATCCAAAGTTGTTGAGCTCAATATTCATTCCGGAAGGCTGTAAAGTGCCTAGTCAGAAGATGAGGTGCTGTTCCTCCAGTTTGCGTTGAGCTTCACTGGAACATTGCAGCAGGCCAAGGACGGACATGTGGGCATGAGAGCAGGGTGGTGTGTTGAAATGGCAAGCGACAGGGAGGTCTGGGTCATGCTTGCAGACAGACCGAAGGTGTTCCGCAAAGCAGTTACCCAGTCTGCGTTTGGTGTCTCCAATGTAGAGGAAACCTCATTGGGAGCAGCGAATGCAGTAGACTAAATTGAGGGAAGTGCAAGTGAAATGCTGCTTCACTTGGACGGTGAGAAGGGGGGAAGTAAAGGAGCAGGTGTTGCACCTTCTGCAGTTGCATGGGAAGGTGCCGCGGGAGGGGTTTGAGGTGTAGCGGGTGATGCAGGAGTGGACCAGGGTGTCCCAAAGGGAACGATCCCTGCGGAATGCCGCCGGGGGGGTGAAGGGAAGACGTGTTTGGTGGTGGCATCATGCTGGAGTTGGCGGAAATGGCAGAGGATGATCCTTTGAATGCGGATGCTGGTGGGGTGATAAGTGAGGAGAAGGGGTACCCTATCATGGTTCTGGGAGGGAAAGGAAGGTGTGAGCGCGGATGCGCGGGAGATGGGCTGGACACGGCTGAGGGCCCTGTCAATCACCGTGGGTGGAAAACCTCGGTTAAGGAAGAAGGAAGACATGTCAGAGGAACTGTTTTTGAAAATGGCATCATCAGAACAGATGCGACAAAGGCGAAGGAACTGAGAGAATGGGATGGAGTCCTTACAGGAAGCGGGGTGTGAGGAGCTGTAGTTAAGGTAGCTGTGGAAGTTGGTAGGCTAGTCTTGAATATTGGTGGACAGTCCATCACTAGAAATTGAGACAGAGAGGCCAAGGAAGGGAAGAGATGAACCATGTGAAAATGATGGAGGGGTGGAAATTGGAAGCAAAATTAATAAATTTTTCCAGGTCTAGACGAGAGCATGAAGCAGCACCGAAGCAGTCATCGATGTACCGAAGAGTTGTGGGAGGGGGCTGGAGTAGGACTGGAACAAGGAATGTTCCACATACCCCATAAAGAGACAGGCATAACAGGGCCCATGCGGGTACCCATAGCCACACCTTTTATTTGGAGGAAGTGAGAGGAGTTTAAGGAGAAATTGTTCAGTGAGAGAACAAGTTCTGCCAGACGGAGGAGAGTAGTGGTGGATGGGGATTGTTCGGGCCTCTGTTTGAGGAAGAAGCGGAGCCTGAACAATCTACATTGGAGAGACCAAACGCAGACTGGGTGACCACTTTGCGGAACACCTTTGGTCTGTCCACTAGCGTGACCCAGACCTCCCTGTCGCTTGCCATTTCAATACACCAACCTGTTCTCATGCCCACATGTCCATCCTTGGCCTCCTGCAATGTTCCAGTGAAGCTCAATGCAAACTGGAGGAACAGCACCTCATCTTCCGACTAGGCATTTTACAGCCTTCCATACTGAATATTGAGTTCAACAACTTTAGATCATGAACTCTCTCCTCCATCCCCCTTTTTCCAATAATTTATATATATTTTTCTTTTCCCACCTATTTCCATTATTTTTAAATGTATTTCCATCCATTGTTTTATCTCGACCTTTTAGCCTATTTCGATCCCTTCCCCCAACCCACCCCCACTAGGTCTATCTGTACCTTTATTATCACATTCCTTAGATAATATCACCTGCTTCAACACCTCTTTGTCCTTTTGTCTATGACATCTTTTGGTTATCTCCACCTATCACTGGCCCTCTATCCAGCTCTACCTGTCCCACCCCCCCCCCCTTAAACCAGCTTATATTTCACCTCTTTTCTATTTTTCCTTAGTTCTGTTGAAGAGTCATACGGACTCGAAACATTATCTGTATTCCTCTCCACAGATGCTGTCAGACCTGCTGAGTTTTTCCAGGTATTTTTATTTTTGTTTTGGATTTCCAGCATCCACAGTTTTTTGCTTTTATCTTAGTGATACTGTGAAAGACCATTTATGGCCCAAGTCCTCAAGGACCAGCTCCTCTGATGCCCATGGACAGGTGAGATCTGATCAAGGGAAGGGAAGCTGTCAACACCCGTTGGAGAGAGCATTTTGAAGACTTTTTCAATCAAGAATCAATTGTTGACGATAGTGCTTTCTACTCCATCCCATAGCACCCAGTTAGAGACAAGCTCGGAACTCTGCCAACGCCTATGGAGGCGATGTGGAGGGAAAGCCGTCACGCAAATAAAGAACAACAAAGCAGCAGGAGGTAATGCAGTCCCTGCTGAAATCTTTAGGCACGGAGACACAGAACTAACATTATAGCTCCATGCCCTTATCCTACAGATTTGGAATGGAGAGGAAGTTCTGAATGATCTCAAGGACGCCAAAATTGTGACAATCTTCAGGAAATGGGACAAATCCAACTGTGGAAATTACAGAGGCATCTCTGCTTTCCATTACAGGAAAGATCATTACAAGAACTCTTCTGAATTGACTTATTACACGTGCTGAAGAGCTGCTCCCTGGATCTCAGTGTGGATTTAGGCCATCAAGAGGCATGGCCGACATGATTTTTACAGCTGCCAACTATAAGAAAAATGTTATGAACAATATCAATCTCACTACTTAGCGTTTTTTGACTTGGCAAAGGCCTTTGATTCTGTCAATTGTGAAACACTCTGGAAGATTCTGCTGAAGCACTGATGTCCTCCAAAATTTGTTGCCATCCTTTACCTGCTTCATGATGATATGCAAGCAGTGATCCTTAACAACAGAGCCATTACAGACCCTTTTAAGGTTAAGACAGGAGTCAAAAAAGATGATATCATCACTCCAGCTCGTTTCTCGATCTTCCTTGCTGCCATGCTCCATTTGACTAGAGACAAGCTCCCGGCTGAGTGCAGCTTATTTATCAAATGGATGGTAAACTATTTAATCCCAGGCAACTCCAATCAAAAACTTCAATACACTAATGATGCTGCAGTAAGTGCTGTGTCGGAAACGGATCTCCAGAGAATCATCGACGTATTTACTGAAGAATACAAGAAGATGGGACTCACACTCAACATTCAGAAAACCAAAGGCCTCCATCAGTAAACTCCGAATGCACATAGGGTTAGGTGCCACGCAAATGGTGATGACACTCAACCCCTCCACTACTTCTCTCAACCTTCCCATTGCTTCCATGTTGTCTGTCTTCAATAAATTAGTTTCCTCTTGTTAAACAGTGGAAACATCAAAACTATTGTCTTCGGTCCCTGCTACAAATTCCATACTTTAGCACTAGCTCTGTTCCCTTCCCAGGCCTCTGTCACAGATCGAACCAAACCGATTGCAACTTCACTAACATAAATGTTTGACCCATTTCCTCTTAAATATTAAGACTTCCTCCTCCATTGCATTACCTACTTTTGCTTCTGCCTCAGTCCAACAGCTGCTGATACCCCTGCTCATTCCTTTGTTATCTCCAGATTCAACTATTTAAATAGACTCCTGGTCAGCCTTCCATTCTACATCCTCCAAACTTCTAACGCTCACATCGTATCCCATATTAAGTCTCGTTCACCCATGACCCCTCTGCTCATTGACCTACATTGGCTCCCGATCCAATGTTTTGATTTTAAGATTCTCATCCTTGAATTTAATTTTGTTCATGGCTTCACCCCTCCCTATCTTTGCAACCTCCTTTAGCCCTACAACTTTCTGAGAATTCTGCATTCCAATGGCACTGGATTCTTGTACATCCTTTACTCTGTTTGTTCCTCCATTGGCAACCATGCCTTCAGCCTGCTGGGTCTAGAATTCCCTCCCTCTCTGCCATCACATTCCCCTCTCCTCCGAATTCCTTAAAATTCACCTCTTTTCTAAGATTTTAGTCATCCTACCTAATAATGCCAACATTGGCTCACTGTTCATTTTTATCTGATTCTGCGTGTTATGATTTTCTACATTAATGATGCAATATAAATGCAAGTTGTTGTTGTAATGTAAGTATGGCCTGGTGATCCTGTATCATCTAATTTTGTTTTCCATGCTCTCAAAACCTCTAGGCCTCCTCTTCTCTAATACTCAGCAACATGAGGGAATTAGACTTCATGTATCCTATCTTATTGTGGTCCATTTTATTTATATGGAATAGTTCTTAGGGTTGTTAAACTTGTCTTTATTCCTATGAATAATTTTCCCATCAGAACAGAGTAGGTGTCACAACTTGCTAAAATGAGTGGTTTGTGATAACCATTTCTGTCAAGTACACCAAGCAGTGGCACACATGGGATGCAGATTTCTAGAACAAAGTGTATCCTAGACATGGACATTAAATGATGCTACTTACAAGCTTCCTAATTAAAGTAGAGATTAACATTTGATTGCATCACTAATTAAGAAGTATGCCCCAAAGACACAGTAGCATACCCTCATGTAATACTGTGCCAACACGATCCTGGACTCAATCCCGATCTGTGATGTGTTACCAGTTCTTAACAATAGCAGGGCACTGCAATTGACCCCAGTATCTGTGAGCTAGAGGGAAAGGGACCAAACATCAGCTATGATTACCACTCCTGATTATTATCAAGTCACCCAAATTAGAAAGTATACTGTTATGGATATTGAGTCACAGCTGAAGCAGGATCTACTGCGATGTGTGCCCTACCCACTCCCGCTGAAAATGTCTCCTACAATGCATTGTCCAGACTTGACTATGAAAAGATAATTGGTCAAAAATTCATTTACTGCTTATATAGCATCAAAGAAGAATAAAGCACAGAAAGAGGCCATTCAGGCCAATTAATCTATGCCAGTTCTTTCAAAGAACAATTCAGTTAGTCCCACTTTACCGCTCTTTCCCTATATTCCTGAAATTTTATCTCATTCAAGTATACCGGTTCTCTTTTGAAAACTATTATTGAAATTGTTTACATCACTCTATCAAGCAGTGCATTCAAAATTCTAATCACTCATGCCAAAATTTTTTTCCACATGTGACCTCTGGTTCTTTAGCTAATCACCTTAAACCTGTGCCCTCAGGTTACCAATCTTCCAGCCATTGGAAACACATTCTCTTTATTTACCTTTTCTAAACCCTTTACAATTTAAAAAAATATCTTTTTTTTGCCTTCTCTGCTCTAACACAACCCAGCTTTTCCAACCTATCCACCTAATTGTAATCCCTCATCCAAGGAACCATTCTAGTAAGTCTCTTCTGTGTTCTCTCCAAAGCCTTCACATCCTTCATAGTGTGGTACCCAGAATTTGACACAATGCTGGAGCCGAACTAATGTTTTATATAGATTTAATGTAACTTTCTGGCTTTTGTACTCTAGTCCTCTTATTTATAAAGCTGAGGATACCATGTACTTTATTAGCTGTTTTGTTAATCTGTCCTACCACCTTCAAAAATTTGTATACAAACATCCCCAAGTCTGTCTGTTCTTACATCCCCTTTAAATGGTACCATTTATCTTGTATTATTTTTCTTCATCCTTCCCACCAAAATTTATCACCTCACACTTTTGTGTGTTGAATTTCATCTCTCGTCTATATGCCCCATGTCCTTTTGAGATCTATTGCTATCTTCTTTACTGTTTCAGTACCACTCTTCCAAGTTATGTAATTTGCAAATGTTGAAATCGTGCCCTTTACCTCTGAGCCCAAGTCATTACTGTATAATGGAAACAGCAGTGTTTCTCGTACTGAGCCTTGGAAAACACCACTGCACACCTCCCTTCAGCCCAAAAAACAATCATTCACCACAAGTCTCTGTTTTCTAACCCTCAGTGGCTTAGTGGCTAAGACCTTCGACAGGTACATAAAGTTCCCCAGCAGTGTCTTTGGTTGCCCTCCCTTTCCCCCTTGTGGGAATGTAGCTAGACTGCACCAGAGTCATCCTCTTAAAGGCCACCCAGTTCTCCATGACAATCTTTGGCTGTGATTTACTCTGGCCAGATCCCTTTGAAATTCAATTAAATTAGCCCTCCTTCCCTTTGAAATTCAATTAAATTAACCCTCCTTCAATTAAGTACTTTCATTCTAGATTGCTCCTTGTCCTTTGCCTTAACTAATCTAAACCTTATGATACTATGATCACCATTCCTGAGATGCTCCCTTTCTGCAATTTTGTCCATGACCCATTTCATTTCATTTCCCAGGACCAAATCCAGCAAGGCCTCCTTCCTTGCTGGGCAAGAAACATACTGATCAAGAATGTTCACCTGAACACAAATTCCTCCCCCTTTCTGCCCTTGATATAATTACTGCCTCCTTCAATATTGGGGTAGTTAAATTCTTCCATTGTCACTTCTGCACATCTCAGTAATTTCTCTTCAAATCCTCTGTCTCCTACACACTATCTGGTGATCTATAAAATGCACCAAATAGTGCAATAGCTGCTCTATTGTTTCTTAACTCTTCTTAGACTCTAAAGACATCAAGGGGCATGGGGAGAGAGCGGGAGTATGGCGTTGAGATAGAGGATCAGTCATGATCATATTGAATGGTGGAGCAGGCTCAAAGGACAGAATGACCTGCTCCTGCTTATATTTTCTATGTTAACTCCAGCCAAATAGATTGGCTGGGATTTTCCAGCCTCACTGTGGCAGGATCCGCCGCAGAGGATTCTGCAGGACCAGAAGATCCTGGCGGCAGGCAAGGGCCAGAAAATCCTGGCCATTGTGTTTTGGCCTCTCAAGGACATTTTCTCTTTCGAGCACTGTAGTATTTTCCTTAATCAAAACTGCTACTCCTTTTTTGCCTTCCCTAACTTCACTGAATACCTTGTACCCAGGAAAATTAAGCATCAAATCCTTCCCTTTTTAAGCTGCCACCAATGCAACATAATCACATGTGACTTTTCCTTGCAGCTCACCAACCTAACCACACTTTGTGGATTTATACTCCAATTCTATCTTACATCTCTTTGTATTTTCTATGATTTGACGTAATTCTATATTATTTCTAACTCTAATGCCACTCCTAGCCCCTTGTTTTTACTTTTAATACTATATCTTGCTGCCCAAACCCCTGCTGAATTAGTTTAAATTTTTCCACACAGCATCAGGTTTAGCTGGCCTTGATGCTTATGGTCACAGCTCTATTCAGGTGAAAACTGTCCATCTTGAACAGGTCCGTCCTGCCTAAGAACTGGACCCAATGTCCCAGAAATCTGGAGCCTTCCCTCCTGCACTGTGCCTCTAGCCATGTATTAACCTGTTTTCTATTTTCACTAGCGTGTAGCAGTAGTGAAGTCCTATTTTTTAACTTCCTCCCTGGTTCTTTAAGCTCAAACTGCAGGACCTTAACCTTCTTCTTCCCTATGTTGTTGATCCTGACATGGATCATGACTTCTAGCTCTGCACCTTCTTTGTTATGTCCCTTACCCTAGCACCAGGGAGGCAACATAGCATTCATGACAGCGGTGGCAACATAGCACTCATGACAGCGGTAGTAGAACCGCCTGTTTGTCCTGTATGATCCCAGCTGAGATTACCCTGGATAAGCTTGATCCCAGGGTGGAACCCAGCTTGATAGATCCTAACTTTTATTTTTGTTTGTTTAGATATGTGGAGAGTAGCTACTGAACAGAGTCACCGAAGTCAGCTAATGAACTTTTAACAAAAGAATAAAACATTTATTCAACAAGAAGAGATGAACTGTATTACAATACTCCTTCACTCACAACTATACCTTCATAGATATATACAGATTCATAAGGATAACTCAAATTACAAAAACTATCTTATACTCTATGTCCACAGTAAGTAAGGCGACCTGTGGTCAGACACACCACACTCTGAAACCAAACGACAGATGCCACCTCAACAAGATACTATGGATTGCTCATCAACTCCCCCCAGACTCTTATCACACTGTGAGCCAACCAGTCTCACTGAACTCTGTCTTTCACACGAGAATTTCCAATCAGAACTTGCTTTGGAATCTTCTCCCAAACCAACGCTTTCTCTCAGATGCCTTCCACAAGGGTTCACGTCCTGGGTTTTGAGCTCTCCTTCCAATGTTCCTCTCCCCTGGGTCACCACATACATTCAAACTGTCTTCCAAGCACACACTCTCACTGACTCAGCTGTCAACAGTACATCACTGCTTCACATGCTTATAGCAAAGGATTACAGACCTTCAGTGGTCTCTTTGGACCTTCTGGTCTCTTGCAAGCTGTCTCACTTTAAATCTGCTTTCTGCAGCTTTTGTCTCTTTATGTCTGAAGCTTGGAGCCTTTCTCTCTGCCCCGCGCTCTTCACTTCACTTAACAGGACCTTTTCCAGGTTCCTGTCCTTCCTTTGACTAGAAGATCTGCTTGGAACTTTCTCCTGTTCCATTCCCTGAATTTTGGGGTATTTTCTTTAGCCTGGGACTTGCTATTCTTTGCTCCAGTCTCTGCTGGCAGCTACTTTCAAAACCGACTGAACTCAAATAGCTTCTAAATCAAACTGCTGTTTCTAGTTTCTTCTGTGTGTGTGTGTATGTGGGAAGGACCTGCCTCTCCAAACCCCTGTTGCTAGTCAACAGCCTAATTTCTCTACTCTTGTTTGGTTAGCTTAGTTGCAGCAGTCATATAACTCATTGGAAATGCAGGCACCTTTTAAAGTGAAACTAAAACTCAACTTGACCTCTTCTTAACATACAGATACAGAAATACAAATCAAACTTAAACATTACAGTTAAAAATTATTCCTAACACCTACAAATACCAATATAACTTACTTAAACTATCTCTATTTCCTAACAGTCCTCCTTGACCAACGAATCTCCAGCCACTACTGCATACCGATGCTTTTTTGTACCCCTCCTGTGCAGTTCATTGCCTCACTGTGCCAGGTCCAGGACTGCACTTCTTCAGGTTTGAGAATGTCATACTTCCATATGATTCTTTCTCTGCCTGCTTCATCCTACCCTTCTGGATGGCCATAGGGTGACCACCACCTGGTACCTGCGATATTTTGGAGTGAATCCAGCTACCCTTTAAGCTCAGAAACCCTCAGCTTGAGTTTGAACAGCTGGAGGCACTTTCTGCACACATGGGCTTCCAGGCCACATGAACTGGCCTGAAGTTCCCACATGGCACAGGAATTGAAAGCTTTCAGTTGCAGCTTCCCCTCCATTCTATGATAAACTTTTTTTACAAAACTCCTTAGATATAAGGTGATTATTTATAGAATTGCTATAAACTAGATATAACTTATTTTAATGTATTAAATTATGCTATTATTTTTCTATTTGCTCCTTGAAACAAACTAACCAAAGATTAAGAGTTTAAAATTTGGCAGTGCTATGGAAGCCAGAGGCCCTCAATTGAATGTGCAGTGCTTCCAGCTGCTTCTGGCGCAGCCCCATGCTGGGAAGGGTACAAGCGCTATGCCTGCACCAGTAGCTTTCCAACTGACCAGATTGTGGCTTCAACTGGTCTGGCTAATTTGACACTGGTTTTTGAAATTGGGATCGTGGAGGTCCACTGAACACATCCACCCACAGCTGGCTAAATGTTCAGCCACAGGAGGGACACTCCATTCATACTATTTAAAGATCCTGCCATCAGATAAGGTGATTTTGACTAACTTCTGCTATTCAAAAATTTGTGGAAGTACTGTGGCGGTAGTTTTGAAGGTGTTGTGGTGAGTAGAAGATTTGGTGACTTGTCTGCGGAAAGGCTGTAACTTGTAAGGTGGCTGCAGTTGCAATGCTTCTGGGTCTACAACTTGACAGGGAGATGGAGCAGAGGCTGCAGAGAGGGGAAATTCTGCATGGAGGGAGGAGGCAGGATGGAGGCATCCAGGATGCCTTCATTCTGGAAGGGCTGCCTGTGAGCACCTAGTCAGACACTGGTTCCCTTTTCACCACCATTGTTCCACTCTGCCTCACCTTCCTATTCATCTTCAACATCCCATCACTGTTCTTTGGCCAAAATCTTGCAATAAAAGCAAAAATGTTGTCCAAATATCTTTATCAAACAAGACATCAAATGACACAAGCAAAAATCAACTATTGACCATTGTGCATCCCTTTAGTGCCTGTTTTGCCAGCCCCGGGCTGCCACATGGCTGGTAGAAGCTTGCTGACTTTTACCGGTAGAGACTGTAGATGGCTTGCGGGATGATCTCGAGCAGCTCTGGCCCACAAGGACTTGGCTTCAAACTGCACCATCTTGGGAGAAAAATGCAGTTATCCTGAGAGAGGACAGCACTCCCTGGTGCCACTGGCACTCACCTAGGGAGTTGCCTCAGCAATCCTAGTAATCTGTTTGAGGGCAGATTGCTGGACTACTGTCGGAGCCTGAATGCTCCTCTGAGCACTGAGATCCATGGCTATGATGGCAGCAGTTTGAGCCTGCATCACGACACATGGATCTTATAACCTTTGTTAATGCTTCCATTGCAGCACTGAGACATTGGGTGGCTTCAATAGAAGCTACAATAGTGCCTGCCAGACATTGCATTACAGGCAGATCAGCGAGTGCTGTCATGGAGTTGGCCACCACTTCCATGCTGGAAGGCATGGGCTCCAAGTTCTGCACCATGCCCTGTGCCACATTGGAGCCAGATTCCTCCATGATCCTTGGCAATGACAAGATGCTGTCTGGCAGGCCTGCCAATGCACCAAGCACCTCGATGTGCATGTTCATCTACAGTTTTCTATTATGCTGCCTGTTGGAATTCCTCATCTGAGACCCCTGCAGCAGAACATGTCTGTGACCTCAGTTCACCTCCAATGAATTGGCACACTAATTGTCCTTTCCACCTGGCCTGTCTGCAATCTACATGTGCCCGGTGACTTACCACCTACAGATTCTGACTATGCTACCCTCTAAAGCTTGTGCAGTGTGAATACCTGAACTGATGGTTGGGAGTGTCAGATCAGGTAAAGTGTTTCCTTATCAGTGCTACAATGTTGCTCTTACCCTTCTTCCTGAGGCTGCTGTGGCCTGGCAGTTGACAGTTTGTGTGTGGCTGAAAGCAGAAAATCAAAAGGGGAGCAAGTGAAGGAAGCGGGGTGGGTTGGAAAGTAAGAAATCCATAGTCAAGCTATTAGCAGCTTGAGCATCATGCCACATAGCAGGAAGAAGATGAGGTAACAATTGAGAAGGGGAATAAGTTAGGAGCTTACCAGATATCATGGGCGTCTTCGCAGTTGGATCCATGATGTGGAGAACCATCTGCTCTGTAGGGCTTCAGAGATGCAAGCATCCTTGTCCCCTGATGCTTCAGCTCCACCCTCTGAAATGATGTGCCATCTTATCCTGCAAGAGAGGAAAGAATGTCAGTGATTGTGTAGCACTGTGTTTGGATGCTGTGCTTGCCACAGCTGAATAGCTGGAGGTATGTGGAAGCAGTGGAAAACGGGTGTGAACATGGCAATATTGTAAGGTGTTTGTGGGTGAGGTGGAGTATCTGAATCTCAAGCCTGAGTCCTGGCTGCTGGTGACTACTGATGGGTGAGTGAGGGGGTATGGTGCAATGAGCAGCATGAAAGGTTGGTGGATCGATGGGTAAGAGATGTCATGTGAAGATAAATTCACTGACTTTGAACACCTATGCGAGGTTGTTCAACTTTTCCAGCGCTGCTGCCAGGTCCTTGGGCCTAGACTCCGAGCAATATCCTCCCTGCCCACTTACTGTGAATCCTTTGAGAGGGTGATCCTTGAGAGCCACCTGGCCCCCCACAGAAAAATGGACCTCAATTTTACTGGGCCATTGAGAGCGGGGTCAGCAGCGGGCTTGTAGGGACCATAAAATGTGGTTGGGACGCATTCGGTCAGAAGTCTGAGTTTGTAACTTCGGTTCTGAATTTTGTGTGTGCTGGGAACCATGAAAGGCGGACTTCTCACAACAGTGCTATGGGACCTCAATTAACTTAGCTAAAATTATAATTAAGTCAAATTTTTATGGTACTTTTAGAACTTTATGAAAGGCAGACAGGAAACACAGGACTTCAGACCACTAAAATGGAAGCAAAATACTATGGATGCTGGAAATCTGAAATATAAACAGAAAATGTTGGAAAAATTCAGCAGAGCTGGCAGCATCTGTGGAGAGAGAAAAACAGAGTTAACATTTCGAATCCGTATGACTCTTCAGAGCTCTGAACAAGAGTCATAGAGACTTGAAACATGTAAAGGTGGGAGCATTATCAAAGGGGGCTTGTTAAGGTGGAGGAGCACTAATGAAAGGTGGCAGCACTAACAGAGGGGGTGGGTGAAGGTGGGAACACTATAGGAGGGGGACATGTGTGGGATTTCCCAGGCTGTGGCCCACCGTTTCATCAAGGTGATATTCAACAGGGCTGGCGACTCTGTGCATAACTGAACTGACCCAGATGGTCAGGCAGAGAGGTCCATTAGCTTTGGGGTCATTGCTGGATTCTCCCAGGCGTCATTGACTGCATGCATGTAGCCATCAAGTCTCCCACGGACAAGCCAACAAACTTCAACAGAAAGGATTTCTATTCCATCAATATACATCTGGTCTGTGACCATCGAAAGCAGCTCCGTCAGTTGTGTGCACAATTCTCAGAAAACAGTCACGACGCCTGCTCGCTCAGGCAGACCCAGGTGCCAGATCTGTTCGAGCCACCGTGGATTGACAGGGACAAGGGCTACCCATTAAAGACATGGCTACTCACGCCTGTGAGGAACCCACACACCACAGTAAAGGAGAGGTACAATACCTGCAACAGGTCTACCAGGGCAATCATCAAGCAGGCCATTGGGATATTGAAGATGAGATTCAGGTGCCTAGATTGATCCAGTGGAGCCCTTCAGTAATCTCCAGCAAGGATCCCGTGTAGTCTGCTGTGCTCTGTACCACCTAGCACTGCAGAGGGGGAAGTCGTTGAATAATGAGAATATAATTGACCGACATTCCTCATCCGATGTGGAGGAAGTTGCTGAGCTGGTGGCATAGGATGAGGAACCCCTTGCAAAAGAGGCAAGGGGAAATGAGGGACACGCAAAGGACACTTGGGACAATCTCACATACCTGATTTTTGTGGCCCTGATGCCCTTTCACAATCAATGTAATAAAGACTCACCATTATCCAGTCCTGCTGTTACCTCCTGCATCTCGCAATCCATCACAAGTGCCCAGATTCACAGCGCACACTGGCAAAGCTGAGGAGCTGATCAGTTGCAGTCTAATCTAATACTAGCAGCCTGTTGTTGGAGCAAGGCTGTAGCTGACCTCTAAAAAGGCAACAAAAATGGAAATAATGACCTACAGCAATGACCCTAACATTTGTTGAGTGACTCCTTATAATAAAGACTTCACATATGCAAAATCTAAATCATGAATCCTAAGTGCATCTGGATGCACTTCTTAGCTTGTTTACACGTGCTCCTATGAGGTGCCACCCCTGTGCTTGCAGCTGATGTGATCGGGCTGCTTCATGGCTTGGGATGACCTTGGTAGCCGTCCTCTGCTGCTTGGAGGGCTTTGGCATTCTTAGGGGCTCCTGCACGGGTGCAGGACTCTACCCTGCCATCGCACCAACTGGAGGTGCTGTGGTCACTGGCAGAGGGACTGAGGAACTGCTGTTCACACCCTGAGGAACCCCCCAAAACAGAATGCAGCCACTCATCCTCCCTTGCAAGGCACACTTGTACCTGCCCTGCTGACCTGAGAAGGACATACGAATTAGGAGCAGGCCACTTGGCCCCTCGAGCCTTCCCCACCATTCAATAAGATCATGGCTGATCTAAATGTAACCTCAACCTCATTCCTGTCTACCCCCCATATCCTTCCCACCACCAACTCCCCACCCCCCGTTAATCAAGAATCTATCTAGTTCAGTCTTAAAAATATTCAAAGGCTGCTTCCACCGCCTTTTGAGGAACAACCGCTTATTTTTAAACATCAAGCCCTACTTCTAGATTCTCCCAAAAGGGGAAACATCCTCTCCACATCCACCCTGTGAAGACCCCTCAGGATCTTAAAGGTTTCAATTATGTCGCCTCTCACAGTTCTAAATTCCAGTGGATACAAGCCTAACCTGTCCAGCCTTTCCTCAAAAGACAACCCGCCCATTCCTGGTATTAGCCTAGTAAACCTCCTCTGAACTGCTTCTACTGCATTTATATCTTTCTTTAAGTTAGGAGACCAGTACTGTACACAGTACTCCAGATGTGGTCTCGCAGTGCCCTGTATAACTGAAGCATGACCTCTCTACTTTTGTAATGCATTCCCCTCACAATAAATGATAACGTTATGTTAGCTTTCCTAATTACCTGCTGTACCTGCATACTAATCTTTTGTTATTTATGCAGTAGGACGCCCAGATCCCTCTGAATCTTAGAGCTCTGCAATCTCTTAACATTTAGATAATAAGCTTTTTTATTCTTCCTGCCATAATGAACGTTTTCACATTTGCCCACTTTATACTCCATTTGCCAGATCTTTGCCCACTCACTTAACCTAACTATGTCACTTTGTAGCCTCCTTACGTCCTTTTCACAATTTACTTTCCCACCTATCTTGGTGCCATCAGCAAATTTAGCAACCATTCCTTCAGTCCCTTCATCCAAGTCATTTATATAAATTATAAAAAGTTGAGGCCCCAGCATTGATCCCTGTGGCACACTACTCATCACATCCTGCCAACCAGAAAAAAACCCATTTATGCCAACTCCCTGCTTCCTGTTACCCAGCCAATCTTCCATCCATACCAGTATGTTACCACCTACACCATGTGCTTTTATTTTCTGCAATAAACTTTGATGTAGAACTTTATCAAATGCCTTCTAGAAATCTAAGTACAGTACATCACCAGTTCCCCTTTATCCACAGCACACGTGACTCCTTCAAAGAACTCCAATAAATTGGTTAAAAATTATTTCCCTTTTACAAAACCATGTTGACTCTGCCTGATTGCCTTGAATTTTTCCAAATGCTCTGCTATAACATCTTTAACAATAGTTTCTAACATTTCCCTATGACAGATGTTAGGCTAACTGGTCTGTAATTTCCTGCTTTCTGTCTTCCTCCCATTTTGAATAAAGGAGTTATATTTGCTATTTTCCAATCTAACGGACCCCCCCCCCCCCCCGCCAAATCTAAGGAATTTTGGAAATTCAAACCAGTGCATCAACTATCTCACCAGCCACTTCTTTGAAGACCTCAGGGTGAAGGGTGAAGTTCATCTAGACCTGGGGATCTGTCAGCCCACAGCCCCAATAATTTGCTCAATACACTTACCTGGTGATTGTAATTTTCCCGAGTTGCTCCCTCCCTTCCATTTCCTGACCTACATGTTACTTGTGTCCTCTATAGTGAAGACCGAAGCAAAATACCTGTTTAATTCATCCACTGTCTCCCTACTTTCCATTATCAATTCCCCAGACACACACTCTATAGGACCAACACTCAGTTTGTTAACTTTCCTTATTTAAAATATCTATAGAAACTCTTACTATCTGTCTTTATATTACGAGCTAGCTTTCTCTCATATTCTAATTTTTCCCTCCTTATTAATCTTTTTGTCTTTCTTTTCTGTTCTTTATATTCTTTCCAATCTTCTGACCTGCCACCTGCCTTTGCATAATTACTTTTCTTTAAGTTTGATACTGTCTTTAACTTTTTTAGTTAACCACGGACGATGGGCCCTCCCCTTGGAATTTTTCTTTCTCATTGGAATGTATACTGTGCATTCTGAAATATCCCTTTAAATGTCTGCTACTGAGCTTCATTTGACATTTCCCTTAGCCTCATTTGCCAGCTCACTTTAGCTAGCTCTGCTTTCATGCCCTCATAATTGCCCTTGTTTAAGATTAAAATACTAGTCTTGGACACACTCGTTTATCCCATGAAATGAAAATCCCTCATGATTATTACTGTACCTTTCTGGCAAGCTCCCATCATCTCTTCTTTTATACTGTGTCGTACTATGTCTTTACAATTAGGAGGCCTCCCACAAGTGACTTCTTGCCTTCATCATTCCTCATCTCAACCCAAACCGCTTCTACATCGTGGTTTCCTGAACTTAGGTCATCCCTCTCTAATGTGCTAATACCATCATTAATTAACAGAGCCACCCCTCCACCTTTTCCTAAATTCCTGTCCTTCCTGAATGTCACGTACCCTTCAATATTCAGGTCCTAATCTATGTCATCCTGTAGCCACATGTCTATAATGGCTATCAGATCGTACTCCAGGCACCTCTTCTGTCTCTCACCTTGCCATTCTTCATAGAGCTCATGAACAAGGCAATGGTATGGAGATCTGCAAGCATTTCCAGTATCCACTGAGTGGTTTGCTGGAGGTGGCTCTTCATGAGCGTTGCCAACCTCTCAATGAAGGAAGCCATATATGCACATGCCTGAGACATGCAGCATTCACGGCCTGAATTGATGACTCTATAGCCACTGGCAGCTCCACCAGATGTTACCTCACTTCTTGCTGCAGCTGCAGCAGTTGCCGATGATTTCAGAGGCACATCATTATCCTGATTCTCACTGTGGGTCTGGTCCCCACGATCCTCCAACAGCAGTGTCTCAGCTGTCAACCCCTGTTAGCTGCTTGGGCGTGTCTGTGATGTGTGCCACTAGCTTATGACCATGAATATACCCACAAGTTCATACCCACTGATGTGAGAGTATCTGCGCTAATGAAGGGTATGGGGAAGTGATGTGATGTTGCACCTTCTGAGGATTCCACTTCCTCCTCAGAGGTGGACGGCAGACCACAGTCTCTCCAGCTGCCCGTCCTTCGGGATTACCGATACTTGCCTGAGAGAACACAAACATTTAGGAGTTAAGGGCTTCCCGTCTCCCCATCCCAACCATGTCTGATGTGGACCTCTAAGTGTCCAGTGGTGAACACATGAGCACTGTGCCTCGTGTGGCCCAGATGCACCCTTGTGCCCTTGCAATCATTTATTCAGCTGTGATGATACAAAGCAGATGATACAAAGATAGGTGGAGGGACAGGTAGTATTGAGGAGGCGGAGAGGCTGCAGAAGGATTTGGACAGGTTAGGAGAATGGGCAAAGAAGTGGCAGATGGAATACAACGTGGGGAAGTGTGAGGTCATGCACTTTGGTAGGAAGAATAGAGGCATAGACTCTTTTCTAAATGGGGAGAGAATTCAGAAATCTGGAGTGGAAAGGGACTTGGGAGTCCAAGTCCAGAATTCTCTTAAGGTTAACTTGCAGGTTGACGCAGTAGTTAGGAAGGCAAATGCAATGTTGGCATTTATTTCGAGAGGACTAGAATATAAAAGCAGGGATGTGCTGCTGAGGCTTTATAAGGCTCTGGTCAGACCACATTTAGAATATTGTGAGCAATTTTGGGCCCCGTATCTCAGGAAGGATGTGCTGGCCCTGGAGAGGGTCCAGAGGAGGTTCACAAGAATGATCCCAGGAATGATAGGCTTAACATATGAGGAACGTTTGAAGACTCTGGGTCTATACTCGATGGAGCTTAGAAGGATGAGGGGGGATCTGATTGAAACTTACAGAATACTGAAAGGCCTGGATAGAGTGGATGTGGGGAGGACGTTTCCATTAGTAGGAGAGACTAGGACCCAAGGGCACAGCCTCAGAGTAAAGGGAAGACCTTTTAGAACAGAGATGAGGAGAAACTTCTTTAGCCAGAGAGTGGTGAATCTATGGAATTCATTGCCACAGAAGGCTGTGGAGGCCAGGTCATTGAGTGTATTTAAGACCGAGATAGATAGGTTGTTGATTGGTAAGGGGATCAAAGGTTACTTGGAGAAGGCGGGAGAATGGGGTTGAGAAACTTATCAGCCATGATTGAATGGCAGAGCAGACTTGATGGGCCGAATGACCTAATTTCTGCTCCTATGTCTTATGGTCTTATGGTGATCACACCCCTATTTTTCCATCAGCAATTATTCAGTGCCCTGAGCCCTGGCCAGTTCCAGAGCCTCCTCCTCTGCCAATGTCAGGTTATGCAGGTTTGGGAAGCCTGCATTGTTCTTCACCTTTATTGTCATGTGCCCATTTCTCCAGCAAGATGAAAAAGGAACACTGTTTGTTTCCTCAGGAAGACGCAGAATACTTATGCTGGTGGCAGTCCTTCGGTCCATGTTGGAGGCTCATAAATCCCTCTCCCACTCTTAAGGGATCTGACAGGATCTGCTGCTACCTGACCCCCTTGCCACAAACTGGGTGGTCACTCCCTTCCCACTTAGCATACCCTCTCGCATTGCTCCAGGCAAGTCCCAAAGAGGGAAGCGGAGAGCTCAGCTTGGTGGAATGAAAGAGGTCATTGATCCATTTGTGGCACTGCATCCATTTTCTCTGGGTGATCTCACAGCTGCTCCTTCCTCTGCAATCCCCGTCCAGGCTTGTTTGGTCAGGCGGGACAGTTTCTTCTTCCTCTCCCTTGGGAAGAGGATCTCCTGCCTTGCCCTTGCAGCCTGGAGGGGAATCTGCAGAAAGGCATCACTAAACCATGAGGCTCTCTGGTGTCTTCCCGCTGCCACGGTTGCAGTAACTTCCATGCAGCTCCTTTGAGGTCATCAGCACTGTAGTCAGTAGGAGAGTCTTCTGCGCAGTAGTCAGCAGAGGAGGTCTTCTGTCCAGTAGTCAGCAGAAGGGGTCTTCTGTCCAGAAGTCAGCAGAAGGGGTCTTCTGTCCAGTAGTCAGCAGAAGTGATCTTCTGTCCAGTAGTCAGCAGAAGGGGTCATCTGCATATTACGTCAAAATAAGGCAGCAGTGCATGCAAGGCTGGCAGTCCTTCAAATATGACACCAGCGCCTGCTGTTCAGTCAGTGGACAATGTCATGGTGCCTCGTTTCTCACCTCCAATCTTTAATTGGACTGGTCCCAAGTCTCTCATGAGTTAATTGGCCTGCCACTGCGATCACGTTCATGACGCTAGAGTGGAAGCAACATCCACTTCCAGTGCTGCCGCCAGACCTACGGTCTCCATACAAAATTTAGCCCAAGACCTCTCTCCTCATGTTATCTTCACCACTAAGGCCTCCAGCACCACATTTGTGAACCTAGGATCCCTCTTCCCTGTTGCTCCATTTGTGCAACTCTGACTTGTTGCCAGTGTCAGTACAGGCAATCAGCAGCAGTTTCCTTCCAATGAGTACAGTTCCCCCTTAAGAGGGGCAGGCTAGCTGCACCATGTACTATCGGCACATGCTTCTGAGCCTCCTACTGAGCATTCAGCCAGCCAGAAGTGTGGGCTCTGCTTGGCCCAGTGCCACAATCATTTAAGTGAAGAGGCAGCACAAAATTTGCAAGCTCTCGGCCTTGAGACGATTGGGCTTGTGCCACACAATCCCTGAGCCAGAAAATGGGCTGAATGAAATTTTTAGTCCTAATTATTTACTCAAGCTTAACAAGAACTACTGACTAAACAGAACTAACTTAACAGAAAGGACCTAACTACTAGATATCTTGATACTTAACCTAGATGATTACTTAAGATTCCTCAGGTTCTGAAGCACCACTCTTTTGAATCAGATGTGAAAATCGCCTTCCTTCTCACCACAGAATTGCTACTGTTGCCAAATTCTCAGCTTCCAATCCATTTGTGACCTACTCCAGTTGCGATTCTCTGAGATTTGCCTTCAAGCTTTATGGCCATGTACAGAACTGTTCAGAACGCAAATTATTTACACTCAGGAGAAGGAGGGATAAAATTAGAAAAATAACATGGAGCAAAGGTTGATTTAAAACTTAGGTAGTTACCGATATATTGAACTTAGCATGTAATTTTATACTTGACTCTATGCCATGTGCTAAAGCTAAACTGGACACTACTACATAGGCCAGGATTTTTCAGTCGGCTTGCGAGGTTGAGCCTGACACTCCAGTGCATAAAATGATGCGCATGACGTCGGGACGCACCGCACTGTCTTGCGATGTTTCATTTGGCGGGTGTGCGCCAGAATCGGCTGCGTGCCTGCCGATAATAGACCTATTAAGGCCATTAACGAATTAATTAATGTCAAGTTAACGCTGCCTGTCTAACCTTACGGTTGGCGGGCAGGCGAAAAGGCCAAGCGGCCTTTATGTTATTTAGGAAACCTCATCCACAAGTGGGATGAGGTTTCCTAAAGCTTCTATGAATTAAATAAAAAGTTTTCATAAAAAATAAATACGTCCCATCTCATGTGACACAGTCACATGAGGGGATATGTTTCATTAAATTTTTATTGAATAATGAATATTCATTATTTTCAAAAGCGCTTCAATCTCCCTGAGGCAGCTCTATGCCTCAGAGATTGAAGCGCTCTTTCGCATGCATGTGCGAAAGAGCGCTGGCCCCAACTCTCCCTCCTCTCCCCGCCTGCACAGGCAGCGCTACTGCTCGCATATTATGCTGGGCGGGCCTTAATTGGCCCGCCCATGTAAAATGCCAGTGCGGAGCCATCGCGGGTGGCAGTTGGCTCCGTGAACACCAGTTCCCACCAAGCCCGCCCAACGCAGGAAAAATTCTGGCATTGTGAACTATTCTATTGTTTCCAAAATATTTAGGGCATGTCATGGTATTTCTGATAGTGAGCCAGGGATATACTTAGCACAAGTGTGAATCTTAGTGATGATCAGCAGTCATCTTTGGAAAATAGCTGATTAATTGATGAACAGTGTGTCATGAGTAAACTGGTTGCATGGCCAATGGTTTCCATTTCAATGGTTTGATTGGCTGAATAACTTGTTGGGTAGTTTCAGGATTTACACCAATTACAATTCAGTACATACATTTTCCTGAATAATATGCACATATGCTGATTGTGCTAGTTAATTGTTTATTCTATTTTCACTAATATTCATACTATTAATAATAATAATTTTTGATAAGCCTGATAAACTTCAAAAATTCTTAGTAATTGTTACTAGCTTTGCGTCTGCGTTAAATATTCTTTTGACTACAACGAAGCTAATCACCCCATAAGTAATTTGATTATCAAGTGTTCAGACAATGCCTGGATCGTCTGATATCTGATTATATAATTGTGTAACAATAGGATCCTGTTGTGATCTGAAGTGGTATCTTTCTCACATACAATTTTCCAATTTTACAATAGGCAGATGAAAACACCAGTTAATAAAATGAGGCCAGACATGAATCATTAAACTGTTTATTTTACAAACGGCAAATCAACATACAGAGTAACAGTTGTAAATAAATCTCACTTCTCTTAATTTTTGGTTTTGTCCTTGAAAAATAATAAATTACATGCCTTGTCCTCTTTATGAGATGATATTCTCATTTTTAACCTTATAGGCTAACCTAACCTGTAGAGTGAAATTGACGGGATTGGATCAGCCATCGTTTTTAAAGCCCCATCTGATTTTACTTGCCTTTGATTTCAATGGAAACTAAAATCAGGTGGAGCTCAAAATGGGCAGCTGAGCCAATCCCACTAGATTTCCTCAGAGCCAAGTTTTTTTTTAATTCATTCATGGGATGTGAGCTTCACTGGCTAGGCCAGCATTTATTGCCCATCCCTAGTTGTCCTTGAGAAGGTGGTGGTGAGCTGCCTTCATGAACCACTGCAGCCTGTGTGGTGTAGGTACACCCATAGTGCTGTTAGGAAGGGAGTTCCAGAATTTTGACCCAGCGACAGTGAAGGAACAGCGATATATTTCCAAGCCAAAATGTTGAGTGGCTTGGAGGGGAACGGGGTGGTGCTGTTCCCATCTATCTGCTGCCCTTGTCCTTCTAGATGGTAGTGGTCGTGGGTTTGGAAGGTGCTGTCGAAGGAGCCTTGGTGAATTCCTGTAGTGCATCTCGTAGATGGTACACACTGCTGCTACTGTGCTTTGGTGATGGAGGGGGTGAATGTGGTGCCAATCAAATGGGCTGCTTTGTCCTGGACAGTGTCAAGCTTCTTGAGTGTTGTGGGAGCTGCACTCATCCAGGCCAGTGGGGGCTATTCCATCGCACCCCTGACTTGTGCCTTGTAGATGGTGGTCAGGCTTTGGGGAGTCAAGAGATGACCCCCTTTCGTAGGCACAGTATTTATTAAGTTTGTGGCATCAGAGCCAAGATTCTGGCACCACAGGCTGTACAGGAGTGGAGGAAGAAGAAAGGAAGAGCAATAGTGATAGGGGATTCATTAGCTAGGGGAACAGACAGGCGTTTGTGTGGCTGTAGATGTGACTCCAGGATGGTATGTTGCCTCTCTGGTGCCAGGGTCAAGGATGTCACCAAGTAGCTGCAGGACAGTCTTCTGGGGAGGGTAAACAACCAGAAATTGTGTTCCACATTGGTACCAATGACTTAAGTAGGAAGGGGGATGTGGTCCTGCGATCAGAAGTTAGGGAGGTAGGTAGAAAATTAGCAAGCAGGATCTCAAATGTAGTAATCCCCAGATTACTCCCAGTGCCACGTACAAGTGAGTACAGAAATAAGAGGATAAGGCAGATGAATGTGTGGCTGGAAAGATGGTGCAGGAGGGAGGAGTTTAGATTCCTGGGACACTGGAATTGGCTCTGGGGAGATTGGCAACTGTACAAGCTGGATGGGTTGCACCTAAACAGAGCCAGGACTGAGTTCCTTATGGGGCGTTTTGCTAGTGCTGTTGGGAGGGCTTTAAACTAACTCAGCAGGGGTGTGGAAACCAGGAGAGAATATAAGAGAGGAATACCAGGGTGCACAAAATACTGGGAGAGACAGATAGTGCTAATGTAGAGAATTTTTTTTTTATTCATTCATGGGATGTGGGCTTCATTGGTTGGGCCAGCATTTATTGCCCATCCCTAATTGCCCTTGAGAAGGTAGTGGTGAGCTGCCTTCTTGAACTGCTGCAGTCCATGTGGTGAGGGACACCCGCAGTGCTGTTAGGGACACCCGCAGTGCTGTTAGGGAGGGAGTTCCAGGATTTTGACCCAGTGACAATGAATGACGATATATTTCCAAGTCAGGATGGTGAGTGACTTGGAGGGGAACGTGCAGGTGGTGGTGTTCCCATCTATCTGCTGGCCTTGTCCTTCTGGATGGTAGTGGTCATGGGTTTGGAAGCTGCTGTCAAAGGAGCTTTGGTGAATTCCTGCAGTGCATTGTGTAGATGGTACATACTGCTGCTACTGTGCGTCGGTGGTGGAGGGAGTGAATGGTTGTGGATGTGGTGCCAATCAAGCAGGCTGCTTTGTCCTGGAAGGTGTCAAGCTTCTTGGGTGTTGTGGGAGCTTCACTCATCCAGGCAAGTGGGGAGTATTCCATCATACTCTTGACTTGTGCCTTGTAGATGGTGGACAGGAGTTAGGAGGTGAGTTACTGGTCACACAGTTCCTAGCCTCTGACCTGTTCTTTTGGCCACAGTACTTACATGGCTGGTCCAGTTCAGTTTCTGGTCAATGATAACCCCTCCCCCCAGGAAGTTGATAGTGGGGGATTCAGTGATAATGCCATTGAACATCAAGGGACGATGGTTGGATTCTCTCTTGTTGGAGATGGTCATTGCCTGACACTTGTGTGGCGCGAATGTTACTTGCCACTTGTCAGCCCAAGCCTGGATATTGTCTATTGTCTTGCTGCATTTGGACATGGACTGTTTCAGTATCTGAGGAGTCGCGAATAATGCTAAATATTGTGCAATCATCAGCGAACATCCCCACTTCTGACCTTATAATGGAAGGAAGGTCATTGATAAAGGATCTGAAGATGGTTGGGCTAAGAACAGTACCCTGAGGAACTCCTGCAGTGATGTCCTGGTGCTGAGATGACTGACCTCCAACAACCACAACCATCTTCCTTTGTGCTAGGTATGATTCCAACCAGTGGAGAGTTTTCCCTCTGATTCCCATTGACTCCAGTTCTGCTAAGGTTCCTTGATGCCACACTCAGTAAAATGCAGCCTTGATGTCAAGGGCAGTCACTCTCACCTCACCTCTGGAAATAGTAAGTTAATCGGTGGAGTCGGAGTAAGGGAGAAACTAATGAAGTCTAAATCAGGGCCATTGCATGTATGTGAATGCATGGAGTATAGTAAATAGCGCAGATTGCCATGTGGAGTTGTGGCAGTAACAGAGACCTGGCCCAAGGAAGGGCAGGATTAGGTGTTAAACATTCCTGGGTACAAGGCATTCAGAAAAGGTTGGGTAAGGAAGTAAAGGAGGAGGGGTGGCAGTATTGGTTAAAGAAGAGCATTGCAGTGCTGGAAGGAAAAGGATGTCCCAGAGGGTTCATGGACAGAATGAATTTGGCTAGAGCTAAGGAACAAAAAGAGTGAAATTACGTGTAGTCTGTAGACCGTGGGAAGGATGTAGTGGAACAAATCTAGAGGGAAATTACAGAGGGCAGAATTTTGCCCTTGATGGGCAGGTGGGCCCCACCGGGCCAGCGGGCAGCTGATCGCCGCCGCCGAAACGGGCCCCCCCCCCCACCATTTTAAGTGGGCGGGCCAATTAAGGTCTGCCCAGCGGGCTGCCTGACGGGAAGCGCTATGCGCTTCCTGTGCAGGGGGCGAGGGATTCCCCAACTGTCAGAGTGCACTCTTTCGTGCATGCACGCAAAAGAGCACACATTTCCCTGAGGCAAAGTGCAGCCTCAGGGAGATCGCTGAAAGGCTGGCAAATATAAAAAATAGAACAATAAAAAATTCATTAACATGTCCCCCTCATGTGAAAATGTCACACAAGATGGGACATGTTAATGAAATAAACAAAAACTTTATTAAACTTTTTTAAAACCGCTATCAAACCTCATCCCACCACTGGATGAGGTTTGTAAAAAAATCACCTGCCCATTGGGTCCATGCGCCGAGCCGAAGTTCGCACAGGCCCCTCAAAATCATCGACGATTGGCAAGTTAAGGGCCTTAATGAGGCCTTTAATTAATGGCGGGCGTGCCGACCGAAATATCGCGATGCCGCGCGCTGTCATCGGGACGCTCGTGCGACATTTTAAGCGCTGGCGTGCAGGCTCTGCCACCCACACGACAGCCAGAAGATTCTTCCCAGAGAGATGCAAACATTTTAGAGTAGTTATAATGGGGGACTTTAATTACCTGAATGTAGACTGGGACAGTGATAGTGTAAAAGGAGGTGAGGAGCAAGCATTCCTCAATTGTGTTCGGGAGAATTTTCTACAGCTATATGTGTTCCAGTCCAACAAGAAAGGATGCACTGTTGGACCTGGTTCTTGGAAATGAGGTGGGCCAAGTAGATCAAGTATCAGTGGGAGAACATCGAGGAGACAGTGATCATTGTATCATACGGTTTAGGATGATGGTAGAAAAGGACAATAGGCAACCCAGAGTAAGAATAATTAACTGGGGAAGAGCTGACTTCAATGGGGCAAGAACTGAGCTGGGCCAGATAGACTGGAATGAAAGGTTGTCAGGAAAAGCTGTAGCTGAACAATAGGCTACCTTCAAAATAGAAATGGTTCAGGTACAGTGAAGGTATATTCCCTCAAAAGGGAAGGTAAGGCAAACAAATCCAGAGCTCCCTGGATGAAAAAGAAGATAGAAATTAAGATAAAGAAGAAAAAGTGTGCTTATGACAGATGTCAGATAGAAAATACAATTGAGAACCAAGTGGAATACAAAAGGTTCAGAGGGGAGGTGAAAAAGCATATTAGAGAAGCTAAGGAGGATTGAGGAAAGACTGACAGCCAACATAAAGGGAAATCCCAAAGTCTTCTATAGGCACATAAATAGTAAAACAGTGGTAAAAGGAGTAGGGGACTGTCATGATAATATTGTATCTAATATATGTATATAATATTTTGGAAAATATTTTTCTTTTAAAATAGAGGTTTAATCTGCGGGCATGTCTTAATTGGATTAAAGCCAGCAAGTCTGGGTGCTTTGATGTACTAGTCTGAGATGTAAACAGAGAGATTGCGTGCATTTGCATTTTTTGAATATAGCATTCAAGAAGTGGGGTGAAAATTGACGCCTTTCTATCAGCTACCAAGCAATATGTTTATATTACCAATTAAATTGGTATTATGAAAGGGATTTCATTGTTATAAGGTGAAGTTCAAAGATGTTGTTGATACAATGGGAGAATTAACATTCAATGGGGCTGGTAGGTATAACTTCAGTAGTTTTTGGGTGCGCAGGGCAGAGGCAATGTAAGATCAAAAGGCAGCTGTAAGCCTCCAACTGGCTCCATAGTGAAAAGAACCTCATTCTGAATTCGTACGGTGAAAATGCTTTGCCTGGTGTTTGGTTAAGTCTATGGGTTGCTATTGCCTTAATGGAGATTAGTTTGGGAATTTGTTAAAAGTTATGATGGTAGTAATTTGCAGCCATGTGTACATATATTTTAACCTGTGTAAATGAATAAAATGTTTCATTTAGTTTAATGTAAAACCTCAGGAACTAGCGGTCTGATTCCTGAGTTTAAAGTCGCATCTCAAACATAACACTTAAATTATTGGTTATGACAGTTGTTTAAAGTTTCCCTCTGGGATTTTTAAAATAACTCCGCTTTACCAACTGCATCAGTCATAACGGGGACCAAAAAGGGGATTTACAGATGGAGGCAGGGACATGGCTGAGGTGTTAAATGAATACTTTGCATCTGTCTTTACCAAGGAAGCAGATGCTACCGAGGCCATGGTGACAGAGGACGAAACTCTGTCACTAGAAGTGTTCAAAATTGATAACGAGGAGGTGTTGGATAAACTGTCGGTACTTAAGGTTGACAAGACACCGGGACCGGATGAGATGCATCCAAGGATATTGAAGGAAGTGAGAATGGAAATTGCAGGGGCACTGGCCATAATCTTTCAGTCTTCCCTAGACTCAGAGGAAGTGCAGTGGTCTGGAGAATTGCAAACATTATGCCCTTGTTCAAAAAGGTTGTAAGGATAAGCCCAGCAGTTACAGACTGGCCAGTTTAACTTCAGTGGTGGGTAAGCTTATAGAAACAATTATTCGGGATAGAATTAGTAGTTACATGGGAAAAATGTGGGTTGATTAGGAAGAGTCAGCATGGATTTCTAAAGAGGAGATCACGTTTAACTAACTCGCTGGAGTTTTTTGAAGGGGGCAATGCAGAGCGTAATTGATGTGGTGTACATGGACTTTCAAAAGGCAATCAATACAGTACCACTCCACAGACTTGTGAGCTTATGGCTCATGGAATAAAAGGGACAGTAGCAACGTGGATACAAAATTGGCTGAGTAATAGGAAACAGAGAGTAATGTTCAATGAATATTTTTCAGGCTGGAGGAAGGTTTGTAGTGTTCGGCATTGGGACCCTTGTTTTTCCTGATATATAGTAATGATTTAGATCTGTGTGTACAGGGGACAGTTTCAAAGTTTGCAGATGATACAAAACTTGGAAGCACTGTAAACGGTGAGGAGGACAGTCTAGATCTTCAAAAGGACATAGACAAGTTGGAGGAATGGGCAGATAGGTGGCAGATGAAGTTCAATGTGTAGAAGTATGAGGTGATGCATTTTGGTAGGAAAAACATGGGGACACAATACAAAATAAGGGGTACAATTCTTACGGGTGAGCAGGAGTAGAGGGACCTGAGTGTATATGTGCATAGATCATGCAAGTGGCAGGACAGGTGGAGGGAGCAGTTAATAAAGCATACAGTAATCTGGGCTTTATCAATAGGGGCAGAGAGTACAAGGGCAAGGAGGTTGTGCTGAACTTACATAAGACACTAGTTAGACCTCAGCTGAAGTACTGTGTACAGTTCTGGGGACCACACTATAGAAAGGATGTGAGCGCATTGCAGAGGGTGCAGAAGAGGTTTATAAGAATGGTTCAGGGTTAAGAAACGTCAGTTATGAAGATAGATTGGAGAGGTTGGGACTGTTCTCCTTGGATAGGAGAAGGTTAAGAGAAGATTTGATAAAGATGTTCAAAATCAGGAGGGGGCTGGATAGAGTAGATAGGGAGAAACTGTTCCCGCTCGTAAAAGGATCAAGAACGAGAGGACACAGATTTAAAGTGATTTGCAAAGGAAGCAAATGCGATGTGAGAAAAAGCTTTTTTACACACTGAGTGGTTCAGGTCTGGAATGCACTTCCTGGAAGTGTAGTGGAGGCAGGTTTGATCAAGGCATTAAAGGCAGCATTGGAGATTATTTGAATAGAAACAATGTGCAAGGGGAAATGGCAGGAGAATGGCATTAAGTCATAATGCTCATTCAGAAAGCTGGTGCAGACATAATAGGCTGAATTGCCTCCTTCTGCACTATAACAATGATGTGATTCTGTGAAATGGATTAAGTTAAAAGTACCACCTGCCTTTTTCATCTAGACAGCTCATAACTGCAAAAACAAGCTTTCTGCATCTTAGCTTCCAGTTGCAATCTCTGGTTTAAAAACTGACTGATGCCCCAAATTTTTTTCTCTCTAGATTCCCAGTTAATGGAAAGTTTGACCCTCTGACTTGCATTGCCATAGCTTCCAGGGCTATGGGCCAAGTGATGGAAAATGGGGTTAGCGTAGTCAGATCTTTGTTGACCAGTGCAGACATGATGGGCCAAATGGCCCTTCTGTGCTGTAAACATCTATGAGACTTATTCACCATTCAGTGATTTCCCAAAAGATTTGTTAATAAACTGGTTACTCTCAGCCTTCCCTTTGGATATGTATCTAAAGAAACCATCTTTGCCATGTTCAAAATGAATATAGGTCTTTCTTTCTTTCATATGGTTTTAGGAGCAGAAGCTGTTGTAACAGTTTTAATGTCAAGTTCCCTAACCAGTTCAATGCCCTGCTGGAGAGCAAGTGTAACTCCAGGCTGTCACCCTCAAACTTGTGTCTGAGGCAAGATGTTATTATGCGCTCCATTGGTCAGGTTTTCTGCAGTCATAGCCAAGAGATGCTTTGAGGTGCCACATCGGCCATGTACAGACCGAATTCCATTGAAGGTTGTCCACATGCTCTGTGGAGATTGAAGCCTGGTTGTTGAGATGTTAGGTCTGAGACAATGTGTTTATGGGGATCCTGGCTTACCAAGCCTGGAGTGAGTGAATTAACTTTCATTATCTCAGTTTGAAGTAAGCTGTAACGTTTTGAAAATTGGCTCACCTAGCTTTAATATGCATCCTCAATGCCGACGGTTTTTAAAAAACTGTCCTAGTAGCAGCAGCCAGTGGCTTTTATAAATTATATGAATTCACCTTATTTTAAAGCACGTAACTTAAACATAACTGATATCTAATTTTTTCCATGACGAAAGAAAATGATCAGACATCCCAAAACATGACAGTAATTTTCTTTAACAAACCTGCATAATGTAATTGTATCTGAAGTATTTTAAGGCCCTTACCAAAATCAATTGGAAAAACTATATATGTTTCTTAATATTTTCTAGAATCTAGAACACCCTTTTGGTCACTTACTGTAAAAGAAGTTGAGAAGAACATGGATATCCTTGGGAGGAGAATTCTGCCAGTTTTAGATTTTACACTGTGCACTAAACTAGCTGTGGGTATATTCATTTATTAAATTGACTCATGGACTCATGGAACAACTGAAAGCTTTTATTAGTATTGAAGATTTACATCAAAAAGATGGATTTACAATGGCAACTGATTGTGGCAGTTTTCCTTTTTATTAGTCTGCCTACACTTATTGAATATCTTAAAGTTAATTTTCAAATTTAAAGTGCATAAAACATGCCCTGCAACATATACCAGCTTTACAAATGCACAAAATATTACATAATGCAATTTTCACTGTGCAGACTTCCTACTTATTTAGAGAAATATTATTAAACAACAGAATTTGTGATATCCACTGTTTTGTAGTATTTATATAACTGAGCAAATTACCAGAAGAATTATCAGTTGATTATAGAGTCAGTCAAGTGTAGGACTTAAAATAGTAGCAAAGTTAATTTTAAAGTAAAATGCCACGGACTTAAATTTGCGGCTTCTCAGCTTCTTTCTGTTAATGACATTTTCACTTTTAAGTCAGAAAGTTGTAAGCTCAAGCTCCACTTAAGTATCTGAACATACAATACAAGATGATTCTATCATGCATTTACAAAAGAGAGTGGTTGAATGTTGGAAGTGTTGTCTTTTAGCTGAAATACTAAACTAGATTTCCATTTATATGGTTCAGTTGTATGTTAAAGTTCTTATAACATTATTTCAAAAAATATCACAAAATTTCCCTAATGTCCTAAGCCAACATCCTTCCCTCAACCAATCAAAAACATTACTTAGCCATTCACATCACGATTTGTAGGATCTTGCAGAAAATTGCTGTCTGTTTACTTACATGAGGATGAAGAGCCGGCAAGAGCCCCGCATCATGACCTTTGGGGAAGGTTCGGTGTATTAAGTGCCAATCAGGCACTTAACTGGGCAGCGGTGAGTTTTCTCCAGGTTCAAGGAGCCCCGGGGCTTGAAATCCCACCCAACCCCTGCTCCCTCGAGAGCTGTCGGCTACTTAGAGGCCAGCTGCTGTGAGCTGTGCATTGCTCTGGAGTGCCACCATGGGGGGAAGCAGTGGTAGCTGCCGGTAATGCACCCACCCGAGTCGCAGGATCACAGAGGGTCCCAGACCACGTGAGTGACGGAGGGATGGGGCTTGCGGGATGGGGGTCATGGAAGAAGGAGTGAGGGGGATCAGCAGCAAGGGCAAGGGGCTAGCTCTCAGCAGGCCTCCTCTTCCGAATGCCAGGTCCCTTGATCAGGCACTGTGTCTTTGAATAAGGGCACCCCCCCCCCCCCCGTTTGAAGGGGCTTGCTTCTTGGGCTTCCCGAATGGCGAGTCCCCAGCCCACCGCTGGGTAAATACCAGCAGCAGCAGGATGAGGCCCTTAAGTGGGCATTAATTGCCCACTTAAGGACAATTGGTGGTAGGGTGGGAAGGCCCAGGGTCCTCACCCATCACCTTCCCAATCGATTAAATGCCCCTGCCACCAAATGCTCAGAGGAAGGCAGTAAATTCGACCCAAGGAGTCACTTTGTTCCAAATTAATTCATTGCATGCAAACTGCTTTGTAAGACATCAGAAGGCATTATATTAAAGCTTTCAGTGTGAAAGAAGTTTTCTCCAGGCACATTTAAGTTTCCTGTCAAAGTTTTTCCAATTTTCTTTGAGGTCAAGAAATCATAGGGGTAGATTTTCATTTTCTTGTCCAGCTATAAAACTGGCATTGCAGAACGGCTATCCATTACAGAAACTGCACAGCCAAAGGAAATTAAAATCAGGGAATTTCTACAACAGCCTGCTGATCCACAACATCAATTTTGTGGCCTGGCGGTATATAAAAAATCTACCCTATAATTCTTTCATTTTACTTGAGTCTCAACTAAAATTAAAAAGCTATTTCTACTATGTGGATACTGCTGGGGCATTTATACTGATCCTTGTAAGTCATTCCAATTCACAATCAGTATTTATTGCTTATAGTTCAAAGGTGATTAAATTTTAAGGCAAAAAGTTGAAGAGCAGATAGTAGAGCACATTTTTTCACCATTACCACCTCTCTAGGAATAAACCTAGCCACCATTGTTAAAGGGACTCCCCGCATATTCTGTTCCATTATTCCTAGCCATGCAAATACCCACAGATTGGGTCCTGCCTGTTGCATTCACTGGTTGAAAAGCAGGTGCACTCCCAACTTCTGTTCAATTTTCTTATCTAATATTGTATAGAAGTGAACCTGATCACAAGACCTCAGAGAACCAGGACAAAGGCTGAGCAATCTGAAATCACATGTTGAAATGATGATTAGAGGAAGCACTAAAGGTAACAGTAAATAGGTAACCAGTGCTAGAAGGATTTCACGGTATTCTATACAATTTTGAAATGAGGTGCCAGCATGAACTGGATTGCAAAAAAACCCTAAAACAATGCATCACAAAGTATTTCAAAGGTTGGAGAAAACACAAGTTTAAAAGTTGCAGAAAAACTAACACCAATTGGAGAGATTTTCTTAACTGTATTTTGAATTCCTGAGGTGAAATAATATGTTCTAAGGAATTTATATACAATGTAATTTTTGGAGACTACCCAAAACATTCTAATTACAGTCATCTGAGGTAGCTAGCTTTTAAAGAAAATTCAAATAGGTAACATATAACCTGTATAATATTGTCACTGCAGACCCTGTAAACATGCTATTAACTGAATGTTGGTAAAAATTCTTTGATTCAACTGTGTAAAATGGTACAGCTAATTAATTTAGGGGGATTTGGTGACATAGTGGTAATATCACTGGACTAGTAATCCAGATACCCAGGCTATGCCCTGTGGACATAGTTCAAATCCCACCCACAGCAGCTGGTGGAATTTCATTCCAATTAATAAAATCTGGAATTGAAAGCCACTGTCAGTAATGGTGACCATGAAACTATCATTGATTGTCATAAAAACCCACCTGTTTCACCAGTGTCCTTTAGGGAAGGAAATCTGCGAAACCTTACCTGATTTAGCCTACATGTGGCTCCAAACCCACTCTTAACTGCTCTCTGAAATGGCCAGGCAAGCCACTCAGTTCAAGGGAAATTAGGGATGGGCTGGCCTTGCCAGTGATGCCCACTTCCCATGAAAGAGTTTTTTTTAAATGCAAATTGGTTTTGAATGATGTTTTTATTTCTCAACTAACTTTGTAATGGGCCTCTTTGATGCTTTAATCCTTTATTAGTTTTAAGTTTCACAAATCATTGTAAAGGGAGATACAACTTTATGCACATAATATTAATATCTAGTTCTGTTTTAAGTATCTTAGAAAATTATAAAATGAATCAAGCGAACCATTCTGGGGGCATAATGTGAAAAAAAGAAATTCCTTTAGAGGAAACAATATCTCGTACACCAACTGATTTCTAACATTTTCGATCGGTACTGCCTTTTTCTAATAATAAGAGATAGCTTAACAAATATAATGATTTGATTTGGTCACTGCTGTCCCAGTTTATTAGCTTAATTTTTATTAATACTCGTTTGGTAATACAAAGCCTGAGTATTGCTGAAAAAAAGAGACATGCTGTCAAAGCTTTACTCATCAGGACAGAATCACAGGAATACCAAATTTCAAAAGTAACAACAATTTATACTGCATGAGAAAAGGGTGCTGATTGGTTGGCATTTGAACTCTGATTGGGAGAGGCATTGCCATGGACAGTGCACCGGGGAACAGTTATCCCCCCAAGCTTTTGTTTAAATTCAAACCAGGTAAGTTGAATCTGATCGGTTGAGGCATTGCCATGGGGAACAGTTGACCCTCAAGACTTTATTTAGTTGCTAAAGGTGCAATGTCTGGACATATTCTTTCTGTTTGCAAAGAACAGGGCCCCGTGTATGAATATATGTAGCTTCTAGCATGCGTAAATGAGCCACATTGCAAGCCTGACTGTTTACACTTACAACCAATTTAAGATTATCAATCGGGATTGTTTGTTTTTATTCATTCACGGAGTAAGTGTTGTCCAGTTGTGGAATCAAACATAATGTTGGACTCTATGTTCTGAGTTGTGCAAGCACAACCTGGTTAAGCGTGGTCAATACTCTGCCTGTTGGGAACAGCTGAAGGGATATGCCATTTGATACGATCCACTAGGCATTGGATCGAACAGCCTACATACCTGGCATTACACTGGCATTGAAATTCATACACCACATTGTGTGGTAGACAAAACATCTTTTTGGCTTGATGTGAGCATGGAGAATACCACTTGTGTTGCTATTGCATAGTAGCAGCATGAAACGGCTAGCTTCACCTGTTGCTCAAATTTTTGAGACACTTAACCCTTCCAGGGTAATCAGAGGTAGACTGGACACTTTTCAGGACCTCTTTTTCAACAATACTTAAGTTTTATTATATGAGATTACATAGGATATATGGTATAGAAACAGGTCGTTCAGCCCAACCAGTCAATGCTGGTGTTTATGCTCCACTCGAGCCTCTTCCAATCTTTCCTCATCTAAATCTATCATTGTAACCTGCTGTTCTCTTCCCTCTCATGTGCTTGTCTCTATTCGCTTCAACTACTTCCTATGGTCGTGAGTTCACATTCTCCCCATTCTTTGGATAAAGAAGTTTCTGAATCTCCTATTGGATTTCTTGGTAACTCTCTTGTATTGATGGCCTCTGGTTATGCTCTTCCCTGCAAGAGGAAACATTCTTTTTGTATCCACTCCATGAAATCTTTTCATGATTTTCAATACCTGTTAGGTCACCCTTCAGCCTTTTTTTCAAGAGAAAAGAGACCGAGCCTGTCAATCCTCTCCTGATATATCCCACTCATTTTTGGTATCATCTTTGTGTACACCCTCCCCAGTGCCTCTATATCCTTTTCATAATATGGCGACCAGAAATGCACGCAGTACTTTAAGTGTTGTCCAAGGTTCAATACAGGTTTAGCATAAATTCCCTACTTTTCAATTCTGTCCTACTAGAAATAAAGCCTTGTGCTTTACTTTTATGGCTTTGCTAACCTCTGACACAATTTTTAGTGATTGGTGTATTTGTACTCTGAGATCCCTTTCTTTGTTGCTCTATCCATCCTAGACTTGTACCTTCAATGTAATAAGTGATTTCCATATTCTTCCTACCAAAATGTTGTACATGCCTTACATTTATCTGTGTTGAACTTCATTTGTCATTTATTTGCCCATTCTGCAAGTTTATTCATGTTCTTCTGTAATTTATTGCAGTCTTCCTCAGTATTGACTTAAAAAATCTTAATTCAGCACTTCTCTTCGCTGAAGATCCTATCTCTTTCTATGTGGGCATCTATTTCACATATCCTATAAATAGGGATGATGATGTAATTTATCCACTGCTTCCTATCAACAGCTGCTTCTAAGCGATGGAAATTCAGCTAAGGGAAAAACACTGCAAGAAAGCAGATGTTTGGGTTCAACAGCAGCTAGAAATTCCCTTCCATAGGCATAGCAAAAGCTGAACAGATTGTTTAGAGTTACAGAATAAGAAGTGAACTCTTACTGTATTGAAAGCATGATATAGAGCACCAAATAGTGGAAAGGAGATAGAAGAAGGATATATAGATAAATTAGAGAAAACTACAAAAACAAGAGGATGAAGGGGAAATTCTGATTGTCTGCTCTGCTGGTGAAAATGAGGCAAGGTGGGACTTGAGGGTGCCCATGAAAACTCTGAGACAATGGGCAGAATTGTCCCATATTTACATGAAGTGCGGTAGCGGGTGAGTAAAACAATGTTTTACCCACCGGCCACAATGGCGGGTTTTCTCACTGTATCATCCCAAACCCGCCACATTCTTTATGCATTCCCAGGAAACACGCAGTTTCCGTGGCAGGCAGGCACTGATTCAACCGCCCGCCATCACCTCGCCGCTTCATCATGCCGGGCACCATATTTAAAGTCCAGCCATGCGCACACACCTCAATGCTTCCAACCTACAACTGCTGCAGGGAGGATGTCCACGAAAGTCAAAAAGACTGCAGCCCCAGGTTTAGCAATGCATCACTGGGATGCATTTGAATGCCAGGATATCCTCTACCCCCGCTCTGGCCGCAGGATGGACAGTGGCATGACCAACCGCGCATGGAGGTGGTGGTCAGCACCAACGCCTTTCCAAAGAGGATAGCCACCCAGTGCCACAAGAGGATGAATGATCTCTTCCTATCCACCAGGGTAAGTCACTCTTCACTCTCAACTCACACACTAACAAACCCATCATACATCCACAAGGCCCTAACTCTGCAGGTTCAAGGGACATCACCATTCACTCTCTCAAACTCACCATTATTGCCCACATCCTGTCCATGGGACTACTCACCACCCACACAGCCCAGGCATACTTGTCATCTGGCCTGGCAGGCCTCCTGCTAACACTTTCTCCATCTCTATTCATGCAGGACAAGCTGGCACACAACAACAGGAAGAGGTCGCAGACCGGTGGAGGAATGCCTGAAATTAGGGTCCTCATGAACTTTGAAATCAGAGCCAGCCAGCTGGCTGGCGACAATCATGGCCGGTCCTTTGCTGACGGTGAAGTCAACGGTGCTCTACCAAGTGAGGGTCCAGCAGTGCAACATCCATCAGACAACCATGCTGAGAGTTATGTGTCCTGTTTCACAGGCCACTGCCATGCACTAATTATCTTTCCTTGCTTTCGCAGGCACATCTGGGAAACCGCTGGAGTCCATGACCCTGGGCCTCCAATCAAGCCCTGAAGAAATCTCTGAAGAGGAATCTGGAGGCATCCTCCTTGAAGAGTGCTCAGTGCTCACCCACACCCTCCACCAGTGCAGAGGCACACACTTCAGTGGGACCTAGCTTTAGAATAGCCTCTGGATCACAAAATGGCAAGCACATCGCACTGTCTGATCCACAGCAGGCGGCGGCAGGGACTTCCGTAGCGTCCTGCACTCAGAGGATTGCTGGAGGCCGGTAATTTGTTGTCAGATGATGAGCCTCTGGAGTCGGTCATGTCGCAGTTGCTGGAGCTGCAAAGGCAAGCTCGGGAACATCAAGAAGGGATGTCTGCTGCACTCCTCAGATTGCAAGGAATGATGAAGGAGTCAGTCCACCTTCACTCTGAGGTGATAGTGCCGGCAGACCTCAACAATGGTAGGATGGCAGCCGCCATGGTCCAGGACATTGGCTCTGCACTGCTGGACAGGCACAACTCCATCATTGATGCCATAGTTGTCCTCCAACAGTGTGTACACAAGAGAGGTGCCGGGCAGCTCAGTCTCACTCCAGCTACTCCTTCTCCTCGAAGAGTCAGCCTGCGGCCCTCGAGCACCCATAGGGAAGAGGATCAGCAGGTGCACACCCCGGGGCCTTCCATCCAGGTGACTCCAGGAATGTCCAAATCCCCTCTTCCTGTGACCTCAGAAGCTCCAGCTCACAGGCCAAGGAGGGTGCCACTGCCACACAGCAGGACCCCGAAAGCAGTCCGGGGCCCTCCAAGTCTCGGCCCTCCAGAGGACATCCACCAAGGTCATCACAGGCAGGACGTTGCAGTCAGCAGGCTGCCTCCACCTCTGCTGCGGATGTCTGGGGAGCACCAAGATATAGTGGCAGGGTTAGGAAAGTTAAGAAGGATTAGTTGCACAGCCTGGGCACGGAAGTTAAGCACTTGTACATACTGTTCACTATTGTCAATAAACTCCCAAGAATGTCCCCTGCCTATGGCTCCTTGTTCTGATGAGCAGTGTTCTTGTCACTCAGATGTGAAACCTTTCTGCACAAGATAAAAGGCAGGCGTCTCAGTCCAGGGCCTCTTCCCTGTGCTCTCCAGCCTTCAGACCAAAGTGATGGTCTAGAGAGCACTAGTCATTGCTGCCAGAATGTAATGGGCAGGCACCACAGAGTTCCGTCATTCTCTCTGTGTGCTCTCAGCACCTTTTAAGATGCTTCTGAAGTTTCATGGCTGCGTCTCTATGATATGACCCTGATCACAAAGCGCAAGCGAGCTGCCCTCGGCTAGTCAGGAGTCAGACGTTCTCAGAGGCTATATGAAGATCTATGGAGTGCCCTCACTGCATGACGTCATAACCCTCCACAAATTTAGCAGCTATGAGGGCCTCCTGAGTCCACCTACCTCGTCTAACCAGTGTGAGGGCCTCATGCCCATCATCATCACCTTCGAGAACCTCCTCACCCTCATCCCTGCTGGCGTCCTCCTAATCGAAGGAGATCCCCAGCTCCTCCATCTCCTCCTCAGCCAGCTCGTCTCCCCGTTGAAGCGCCAGGTTGTAAAGGCCAAAGCAGATGACAACGATGCATGACACCATCTACAGATTGTATTTCAGGGCTCCACCAGACTGGTCCAGGCACCAGAACCACATCTTCAGCATCCCGATGGTCTGCTCCACCAAGTTGCAAGCTGCAACATGAGCCTCGTTATACCGCCGCTCTGCTGCAGTCTGAGGCCGCCGCCTGGGTGTCATCAGCCACAGTTTCTGTCGGTAGCCATTGTCCCCAAGGAACCATCCCTGCAGCTTCTGTGGACCCTGGAAGACTTCAGGGATCTGGAATGACTGAGAATGAAGAGGTTGTGCACAGTCCCTGGAAACCATGCGCACACCTGTAGGATGCGTTTCTGGTGGTCGCACACCAGCTGCACATTCAGCGGGTGGAACCCCTTGCGGTTGATGTAGTTCACCGCATGTTGCAATGGAGATCTGAGCGCCACGCGAGTGCAGTCGAGCGCACCCCGCACCTGTGGGAAACTTGAGATCTGGGCGAAACCAATCGCTCTTGCATTCTGGCTGTCCTGGTCCCAGGTGAAATGGACGAAGTTGTGTGTCCTGGTAAAGGTGGCATCCGTGACCTCATGGATGCATTTGTGGGTGGAGGCTTGAGAGGTCCCACAGAGGCCACCTGTGGAGCCCTGAAAGGATCCACTGGCGTAGAAATTGGTCACTTTCAAGGCCACTGGCAGTGGATGCCCTCCAAGTCTCTGTGGCGCTAAATCCTACAGTAGCTGGCAACACTGGTTCTTGGTTATCTGCAGGAATGAAAGGCGGTGTCTATAGACCCTGGTGGGGGGAGGGGGGTGTCACTAGGTGCTAACCAGCGATAGCTCGCCGTGGCTCTTATGTGGCCTGTGCAGGAGCCCCAGCCACCCCTTCTTCCTGAGGTTGCTGCTCTAGCCTTTGCGCAGGCAGGAGCCTCAGTTGCTCTCTCCTCCGTTGTCTTTGCTCTCTAGGCCATCGGGCATACAGCCAGTTCACCAGGCTCCATGATCCTGATGTACTCTTCCTGCAGGATGAAGGAGAGACACGTGGTGTACTAAGAACCTGTCCTGGTTAAGTGCGAAGGCCTCTTAACGCTTCCCGGAGAGTGCTGGCCACCGCTTGGATGGCCAGAGATTACTGCACTGCATGGCTGCCTGAAACCCCACCCACCTCCGCCCCATTCTTCCCGACCGATTGGTGGCAGCTTTGTCCATTGGACTGCATGCTATGCTCTTAGCTCAGGCGCAGGCATTCTCGTAAGACTGCACTGTTAACTTGAACCATGGAGGAGACTGGTCCAAATCTGGATGCTGACATTGCAAGGGGCTGTGAGCACCTCCAGCAGTGACTGCTCCATGGCCAGCTTTAGCGAGGAGATTGTACAACATATGCGGTTGTCCAACTGTTCTGCAGTCCACTAAAACGCTCATGACTTTGCAGTCTGTGCCGGGGGAGGAGTGAAAAGCTTTGGAGCACATGGTGGCACTTTGATGCCTCCGCATTGCTTACATGGGCAGATAAGCTAGAAGTTCGACTCCAATTGTATCAACGTGGCTGTACCTGAACAGTCTCAGCTGCAGAGGAATGGTCATTTTATACAGGCTTCCCTAATGCATGGCCGTTTCCCTCGGCCATCCTACCCCCCACCCTGAATGCTTGTGCGCTATATTCAACGACAGGGCTGTCCTTGCACCACCCCCACAAGTCACCTCAACCGCAAGGCTGCTCTTGCCACCCAGCCCCCACAAGTCACCTCAATGGCAGGGCTGCCCTTGACCCCTCCAACCCTGATGCAGCTTGAAGTCCAACAGGCGACCCTGGTGAGCGTTGCACAATGTTACTGTGTACTCACCTCCGAGTTCCCCTCAAAGTGTAACCTGCCAAGTGCACGCCTTTTATGTGCTGTTGTGAAACACATCAGCATTCTTTCCAGCCGACATGGATGGACGATCTAGCGGGAGGGTTGGGCAGTGGACAATTCCGGCGGGCTGGCCTAATAATGATATGCAGATGTATTGCAAAGATGTTCCCGTTGGCAGGCTAAGCAGATGATCACAAACTGGCTTCATGTTGTTATGAAACTGAATGCGCCATATTGTCCACTCACACCACTGAATACGCCTGACACTGGCGGGCATGGAAAATCCTGGCCAATATCTATGTATTTGATTCTTCCTCATGCTTGAGAGATAAAGTGGCAAACAGAAACTCTGCTTGAGGTACCCAAGCCTTTCCTGGACAGAATAAAAATTGCATGCCAGAATTCTTAAGCTCTGAAGGCAGCCATTCTGGTACTACAGAAAGGTAATTGATCCCACTTTCCTTTTCCAAAGTTTTGGCGTTTTTGCTTGGAAATCAGTAGAACACACATCAGCTTTTCAGCTAGCAACAGTTATTTCAAGTGCAAAAAAAAGGGATCGAATTCCTGGGGTAGGCGAGGAACATTTCCAAATACAACATCTTGATTTTGGAGGAGGAAAAAGTGGAAGATGTTCCCACATTACCGCCACCACCCCCCCGGAAAATGACAGGACCAAAATCACGGTGCAACCTGGTTCCACCTCATTTTCCAATATCCAATCAGACCAAGATCCATTCAGAGCCCAATGGAATTTAAGGATTGAAAGGTCAAATAATGTAAGTAGTGAAGAATGATATGTCAACAGCTGTTTTCTAGATTAGAATGATTTACTCCAACATAGAGCAAATGTGCTGGATCATAAGTAGGAACATAAGTACAATAGGTAATGCAAGGGTAGGGGACCATCTTGGAAATTGTTACCATAGCAATTAACTTCATCATAAAAATCAGAGAGATGGAAGATTCAAAGATAAATATTCTTGACTTGAGAAAAAGCCAACAAAATAGAACAGGAATTAACCCAGTCAGATATAGAAAAGAATGTGTTAAATCAATGAGCAAACAATGGGAAACAGAAGATGTTTAGGGATTAAATCAGATATTCCCATAAGAAGTAAGGAAAGGGCAGGAAAAGCTGGAGTTCCTTGGATGAGTACAGAAATTTACATTAAAATGAAATTAAAAGTGTGTGAAGACAAAAAAAATCAAGCACAGTATAAAACATATAATGGGAAAGCAAAGAAGATTAGAAAGACTAAGAGAACACCTGGAGAAAGATTGGCAGGTAACACAAGGAAATAATAAACAGCTGCATAAACATAAGTTAATGCATAGTTTAGTACAGGGCCAATTAGAGACGAAAAGCTAATGCATTTTTATGGAAGATGAAGGAATGGTGCAGATACTAGGGCCAATTCCACAGTACTACATTCAGGAACAATGCATCAGCAGAAGCATGTGTGACCTGTAGAGTCAGTCATGTAGGCTTCAGCATAATCAGCACTGAACCCCTGACAGTGTAAGAGGAAAAACATTTAAAATTTGAACTGTGTGTACACGCTGGCATTACTGCTCCCATAGAATTATGTTCATAGATGGAAAATGGCCCCACTCCAGATTCCCTTTGCTGTTTTGCAGGACAATTCTTGCTTTGCCGGGAAGCCTGCAAGTTGTTCATGAAGAACTTCATCACAATAAAGTTTGGTCATCATATTATTAATGAGACTTACATTTTAACTGATATTTTGGACTTGAATAACTCATTATTAGATCAGGTTTTTTTGTTCCATACTTGCTGCTATCTTCATTTAATTCTGCACTGTTTGGTGTACAGCTCCCACTAGGGTAGGAACTGTGATTAAATGTATTCCTGGAGGTTTTATCATAGATCTTGCCCCCATGCTCCCCATTAGGCAGCCAACACATCCGTCCTTGTGACACATTGCCTTCCTATACCAACTGAAAAGCACGGAGACTCATTATCCAATTGGATGATGCTTGACTGCAGAAAAACAGCCCTTTATTTCCCATTTTCAATATTTTTATGGCTGACAAAGAAAAGAATCTTGTTTAATGTCCCAATGCTTTTTCTCCAGGACCTTCAATTCTTGGAGATTCCGGGCCAATCCGGAAGGGTTGACAGCCTAGCTCCCAAAGTCACATTCCAACTACCACCACCTTGTAACTGACCAGCAGTTCTGATCATGGGCATTGCAATGGGACTGATAATAGCTATGTTGGATTTGGAGGAGCAAGATTTTTTATAGAATGAGGATGTGCAAGCCAGCTGCATAACAGCATAAGAATTACATCATACAACTCAGCCATAACTACTTGGAGACGTCAGAAGAAATCTATCTTCACCATCTATGATTCAGCAAGGAGGCTGTCGCTGAGTGCATAAACAAGTGCGCGCATCTCCAGGCTACAACCAGCACAACTGCAGTCTTGACTGTTGAAGTTAAAGTCACTGCTTTGTTGTACTTTTATACTACAGGCTCATTTCAAACCACAGCTGTTAATAGTTCTGAGATTAGTTAGACCTTTGTTACTACTGCATCAGGTAAGTCACTGCAGCCATGTTTGCAGAAAAGGGAAAACTGGAGAGAGTCCAGTATTTCTACCAGGTGCCTGGATTCCTAAGAACTCAGGGCCTTATTTATGGCACTTATGTTTCCATCAGGATGCCAAGCAAAAACCCTGTGACAAAATAAATCGCAAAGAGATTCATCCAGTCAATCTGCAGATGGGCATGGACCGCCAGAACTGGATAATTCATTGTACGTTGGCGGCAGACATGATGCTGTCATCTTAGGAGGCCACCTGTGGTAAAAGTGCTCAGCAGGTCCCACTTCTGGCAAGGGCAGGCCCAGGATAGTTTTTACTACATCGGGGTTCTGACTCCCCTAGTAAAATTCAGCCCCATAATACAAGATAAAATTAAAGCTCACTTAGAAAGACATAGATCAAGTAAGATCGGCCAACATGGATCTGTAAAAAGCAAAGTTGAGTCAGCCAAATCTTTGAGTGCATTGATAAAGAAAATGCAATTGACTCTATATTTATGGATTTTAAAAGGCATTTAATAAGGTACTGCACAGGAGGCTTTTTGTTAGAATGACAAATTAATTGTGATGGCACAAATGGGAAATTGGTTAAAAGAAACCAGAATTAGATAATAATTAATGGAACTTTTTTGGTTTAGAGACACACATACAATGCTTTTTTTAATACATATTTAAATGCTCCTAATTGAGTATGGGGCACAATATCAAAATTTTGTGGACAGTACTAAACAATGGGAATGGTTAATTGCAAAGAGAACTGTAAGTGATTTCAGCACAACAGATGAGAAAATTGGGTCGATAAATGTTGTATAAATTTAATGTGGAGAAATCTGAGGTGATACATTTTGAGAGGCATAATAAGAAACCCTGCAAATAGTAAAACCTTAAAGAGTAGAAAATGACAGAAACATAGGAATTTAGATATATAATTCTTTCAAAGTGGAATGCTGAATTGATTAATTTCTTAAGAAAGCTTATGGGGTCTTCGGTTTTATAAATAAATTCATAAGAGTACAAAAGTAAAGAGCCTTATGTTAAATTTATACCTTAACATATACAAATTGTTGGTTAGCACGTAGTTGGAAAATTATGTGCTGTTTTGAGTGTGTTAGTTTAGTAAAGGTGTGAGGACTATGGAGAGAGTACATGAGAGATTTAGGAGGTAATTTTAACCTAACTCGCCCATTGGGAATCCTGCAGATTTGATTCAGACACTCCGCCTAATTTATGCTCCATTGACTTTTGCTATTGCTGCCATCTGGGTTGCATTAAAATTACATCCTTGATAAGATAATATCAGGAATGAGAGACTTTAGTTATTAAGAAAGAGGCTCCTGTGTTCCGGATGTTTGACAGCTCAAATGTGGCTGTGGGGTAAAGGAAAGTGATGGTGAACTAAAGCCGTGTGCAATCAGCATAAATATGTCAGCTGATCCTGTGATGTCACTGAGCAGCAGATGACAAAGAGTAGGGAGAAAGAGATTGGTTCTTGGGTGACCCTGGAGGTAGTGGCAGAGAAACAGAAAGAGAAGCCATTATTGCAAATGCAGTCATTGAATTTTCATGGATAAGAGTCCATAGAGCGGTATAATAGAGCTAATAGAGGAAGGTAGCATAATCAACTTGGGACTCCCCTCAGAATGCAATGACAGCGCAACCAAGCCTATAACATTAAGCCATAAGAAGAAAACTTATGCCTACCCCAAAGCAGGGGTATCCAGCAAGCGATATTAGGGTGGGAGGAATTACCAAACTGTCTCTGTCAGAAAATTTCCTAGGGTTTATGACAATGGTCATATTGGTTCTAAGGATATCACATTTTCTTTTAATTCCATAATCCAGAATTTATTCAAAACAGGCATCTGGAATTTCTGTGGGGGTTCTCCTGATCTCTCACTGTACCTTTGGCAGAAACCCCAGACAGCATAAACAGTGACTTCCGTCATTTCCCTGGAGTTTCTGCCAAAGTTATGTCACTAAACTGGGAGAACCGCCACTGGAAGTCTAACTCTAAATTTATTCTATAATTGAGTACTTTCCGAGGCACCAATTTATGATTAAGGAAAAAAAGTCAAGCAAAATAACAAGACTTTCTAGCCCATTAGAGAGAGAAGAAGCAGAACAATCCCAAACTGCAAACCTTCTTTATAATTACCATTATGACTATTCCCCTCCAAGTTCTTTGTGATCTATTGCTGATTTTTGTTTGGATGAAAATACTCTCCATGCTTCCTCAACCCCTGATAATAAAATGGAGGGTCAGCCGTGGCTCATTGGTAGAAGTCTTGCCTTCAAACCGGAATGCTCTAGCCCCACTCCAGAGACTTGAGCGCATAAACTAGGCTGAAACTTCAGCAGGCAGCTGAGTAAGTGCTGCATTGTCAGAGTTACCATCTTTCAGATGAAACATTATACCAAGGCTCTGGACTCTGCTTAATCAGGTGGATAAAAAAAAATCCTGTGGTGCTATTTGATAAGAGCAGGGGAGTTTTCCCAGTGTTCTGGCCAATATTTAGTCCCTCAACCAACATCGTTAAGCAAATTATCGGATCATAATCTCATTACTGTTTGTACGATCTTGCTGTGCATAAATTGGCTGCTATGTTACTGTTGGGCTGAATCTTATTGTGGTGTTGGAGGTCTCGCTGCCAGCTGGAGAGCTGGCAAAGACCCACCGTGCCTCTTTTTGAGAAGGCCCACTGAACCAAATGCCAACCAGGCAGTGGCGAGGCCACCAGTGGGACTGCCTCAGGAATCAAGACCCTGGGGGCAGAAGTCCCACCTACTGAGAGCTGCCAGCCAGTCAGACGCTGGCAGCTCTTGCGTTCACTAATGCCACTGAGGAGGTCATGGCTGCTGCTGGAAGGACAGGCACTGGAGTCTCAGGATCGTGGAGAATCCAGGCTACAAGGAAGTAATGTGTGGTGGGGTTTCGCCAAGTAGAAGTCACTGGGAAAAGGGAACGGGGGTGTGCCGGAAGCAAGGACAGGGCACCCACTTTCTGATGTCCAGTCCTTTGATCAGGCATCAATTGCCTTTGATCGAGGGCCCTTACCCCAACACCCCAACACCCCCACCCCCCTCCCTCCCTCTCCCGCACCGAGGTGAAAAGCGGCCCTCACAGGTTCACCAGTTGCGCACACCACTTGGTGACAATCCTGTTTACAGCTGGGTTAATCCCATGGCCGGTGGGATGAGGCCATTAAGTAATCATTAATTGGCTACTTAAGGACCTCAATTGGTGGAAGGTCAACCATGGACCTTCCCACCCAGAACAATGGCGGGGTTCAGGTACACAATCACCCCACCTCAGTAATTCCCCTTCCCGCCTCCAAGCTCACCACCAGTGAGAGCAGAAGATTCTCTCGTAGAAAATGCCTGTAACTACATTTAAACGTACTTAATTGACTGTAAAACACTTTGAGATAAACTGAGGTCATGAATGGTGCTATATAAATGAAAGTTCTTTCTTTGGATTTATTCCTATAGACCTCCTAATATTCCTCTCCATCACATCTGCAACTGGAAATTAACCTAATTTATACAGATAATGCGTATTTCATGTTAAACCCATGTGCCATGTGAGCCCATGCTGTTTGCAAAAGTTTACAGAATGCAAAACTGAATAACAGAGGAAATTCAAATCGGTTAGTAGGTCTAATAGTAGTTAGATATATTAAAACTAAGTTAATTAAACCAAGCCTGGGTTCATTATATTAATGAAAGAGGAACTTTTAACAAGGTGGAGGTGAAAGAACATAAAGTCTTCCTTTCAATTAGGGTTGTATTTCAAAATCCCAAATTTCAACATGTTGAGGAAAGGGAAAGCTAAGTATATAAGGAACAGATAGTAATAACTTTTTCTCAAGTTTCTAGTTCATGCTTGAGTTAAAACATCAGATAAATCTTACTGTGAATCCAGAATTCTTATACATACCAAAACCACTATTATTAAGTTGCTACAGTTTTTTTTCCAAAGACATTTTTCTACTTTTTGACTGAATACTTTGATATAATCACCAAAAATAATTCAAATTCTGTTGGTCTAAGTGTCATTTGGCCGCTGAGAAAAACTGCAGATTCTTTCTAGCTCTTCATATTCCTGTTGAAAAGTGCTGAACCACAACTTTTCTGCCATATTGTAGGTTATTCTTAATTTAGGTCTTTGAAATCTTCTGCAGATTCTTAACTGAAGTGTATTATTCAAAGCAAGTGAAGAAGTTATCATGAGATTTGTCTTTTTCCTCCTCAACCTTTTCTGGTTATCTCAGAAATTTAGTTTATTTTTGAAGATAACCTAGATTTATTCTTCAGTGAAACTGATGATTCAAGTGCTCCACCCCCATTTACAATTCTCACAATCATCACATTTAGTTGTGATTTGGAAGGGTTAAACAAATCACCATTAAAATTCGATAAAATTTCCCCCAGTATTCTCTCAAACACCTAACATAATTTATGACCAGAACTTGGAAAAGTAGTATCAATGGCCATGCATCTCTTACAGAAATTCCATTCTTTATGTTCTCTATTTGTCTCAGTCTTTCCATTATTGTTGCAGAGTGATGTACATGTTTTCACTTTCTGTGCTGTAGGATTGGATTTTAAGTTCCCAACAATGGGGAGCATAAGAGAGCACAGGAAGCCCAGAGGAACTGCAGTGCATCAGTCAGTGGCTTTTTTCCCAGCGGCTGTATTAACGTATTATCTTTGGCTTTCCCAACCAATTAACTTGAGCAAGCGTGATTACGACCTGCATGAGTCCATTTCAACTCCACTAACATAAAATTTAATCGGTTCTGGAGTTGGGAACGGAATGACAACAAATTGACAGGACAGCGTTCAAACTTCAAAGGTTGCATATTGTTTTAATGATGCCACCCTAATTGTAAAGCTGTAAGGGCCTGCAGAAGATACTGTTCACTACTGACGGGAGGAAGAAACCTGCCAATGAAATCAAGAAAGTGTGACTGGAGGATGCCCACAGGTCAGCAGCAGAAATGTGGTACCACACTCATGGAGTTAATGCTGAAAGCAATTTAATGACCTAAGCAGGGCAGGAAAGGTGAGTACAGTGGTACATTCAACTACATCCTGCTGTGTGGATCACACCAACTCACTCACTCTGTCTTCACAAACCTATGCCAGAACATCAATTCTGACGCCAACTTACCTTGCAGGTACACCCATCCCTCTCTGTCAGTGTATTTCCTCACATCCCCATCTGTCCATCTACCATTGACATTCACCATCATCCTTCTGCAATGTCTGTTCACAAAAGTGCTGTCCATCTATCAATTCAAAGCATGACATTACTCTCACTCATTGGTCTTTTCATTCCTTCCTTGAAGAAAAGAGCTCAGAATAAATGAAAAAGGCAGAGGTGGCCCTCCAGCCATCACACAACAGAGGCGGTGGCACTGAACATCAGCAGAATCACAGCTGTTGGGAATGGGAGCCTCCCAGCTACCTGGTGGCAGAATTAAATATCAGGCAGCCTGTGACATACAATGCTCAATTAATTGACCTGATGTCAGCATTACTTCAATCATTCTTATCTTGACATTTCTAATCCTTGTCTGTGATCTCCCACATGGTCTTCAAACATCCCACAAGAGGTGTTGCAGGAGGATGATGACAACTCCTCAGCTGAGGTCAGCCACTCTTGAGTGTGCATGGTTACAGGACTCATGCAGACCATCTACCAGCTCAGGTACTTGCACTTCAGTGGGACTGGTAAAAACGATAATTGCGTTTTCACCCGGTGACTCATATCAAGCGAACAAGAGCAGATAGTAGAGACAGGGACGGCAGTTGGAAGCTGTAGGATGCTCTCAGCTATGTTCAGCTAGATGCAGATGCTGGACCTGAAAGGTCATTGATGAAATGGATACTTTTGGAGCAGCAGCAAAGAATCTGCAATGTACTGGAAAGCATTCCAACTGTACTGTGCACGCTTGCAGAGGAATCTGTCTCAAGCACGATGTGACAGATCTTGGTGATATCATCTTCGTCCTCCCTCTACATTCCACAGCGAGGCACATGGTTTCCTTCTGGAGGCCAGTTGCCAAGTCAAATGAGGTGTAACAGTCTCCAGACTTTTGCCTGTCCCATATATCATGTCTCACAGGCAGGACAGGCCCAGCAGAGGTGGCAGCATAGTGGTATACAGTCGGGAGGGAGTTGCCCTAGGAGTCCTCAACATCGACTCCAGATCCCATGACATTTCATTGCATCAGGTCAAACACGGGCAATGAAACTTCCTGCTGATTACCACGTACCGTCCTCAGCTGATGAATCAGTAATCCTCCATGTTGAACACCACTTGGAGGAAGCAGTGAGGGTGGCAAGGATGCAGAATGTACTCTGGGTGGGGGACTTGACCATCACCAAGAGTGGTTCGGTAGCACCACTACTGCCCAAGCTTGTTCAGTCCTAAAGGACATAACTGCTAGACTGGGTCTGCGGCATGGTACGGAAGCCAACAAGAGGGAAAAGCATACTTCATCCTCACCAACCTGCCTGCCACAGATACATCTGTCCATGACAGTATCAGCAGGAGTGACCACTGCATAGTCCTTGTGGAGACGAAGTCTTTCTTAACATTGAGGATACCCTCCATCATGTTGTGTGGCACTGCCACTGTGCTAAATGGGATAGATTTCAAACAGATCTAACAACTGAACGCTGGGCAACCATAAGGCGCTGTGGGCCATCAGCAGCAGCAGAATCTCAATCTATAACCTCATGGCCTGGCATATCCCCTACTCTACCATTACCACCATGCCAGAGGATCAAGCCTGGTTCAATGAAGAATGCAAGAGGGCATGCCTGGAGCAGCACCAGGCATACTTAACAATGAGGTGTCAACCTGGTGAAGCTACAACACATGACTACTTGCGTGCCAAACAACATAAGCAGCAAGTGACAGACAAATATGCCACCAAAGGTGATTGAGTACTCCAGAGACCCAGGGTAATGCCCTGGGGACCTGGGTTCAAATTCCACCCAATAAAAATCTGGAATTAAAGGTCTGATGATGACCATGAAACTATTGCTGATTGTCATAAAAACCCATCTGGTTCATTAATGCCCTTTTAGGGAGGGAAATCTGCTGTCCTTACCTACCTTGCTGCCTGGCCTTCATGTGACTCCAGACCCACAGCGAATGCAAGGGCAGTTGGGATGGGCAATAAATGCAGTGATGACGAATAATTTTTAAAAAGCGATTCCATGACCAACAGATCAGATCACAGAATGGTGGTGGAAGATTAAACAACTCACTGGAGGAGTAGACTTGACAAATATCCCCAACTTCAATGATGTGGGAGCCCAGCACATAAGTGCAAAAGATAAGGCACTTGCTACGCTCTTCAGCCAGAAATGCTGAGTGGATGATCCTCTGGAGGTCCCCAGCATCACAGAACCCAGTCTTCAGCCAATTCAATTCACTAGCCCGTGATATCAAGAAATGGCTGAAGGCACAGGATACCATAAAGGCTATGGGCCCTATATCCTGGCAATACTCCGACTTGTGCTTCAGAACTTGCTGCACCCCTAGCTTAGCAACAACATTGGCATCTACCCGGCAATGTGGAAAATAGCCCAGGTATGTCCTTTATACCAAAAGAAGGACAAATCCAACCCGGCCAATTACTGCCCCATCGGTCTACCCTCGATCATCAGGAAAGGGCCATCAACAGCGCTATCAAGCAGCACTTGCTCAGCAATAACCTGCTCAGTTTGGGTTCTGCCAGGGCCACTCAGCTCCTGACCTCATTACAGCCTTGGTTCAAACATGGACAAAAGAGCTGAACTCCAGAGGTGAGATGAGAGTAACTGCCCTTGACATCAAGACCGCATTTGACCTAGTGTGGCATCAAGGAGCTCTTGCAAAACTGGAATCAATGGTAATCAGGGGGTAAACTCTCCGCTGGTTGAAGTCATACCTAGCATGAAGGAAGATGTTTGTGGTTGTTGGAGGTCAGTCATCTCAGCTCCAGGACATCACTACAGGAGTTCCTCAGGGTAGTGACCTCAGCTCAACCATCTTCAGCTGCTTCTTCATTGACCTTCCTTCCATCATAGGGCCAGAAGTGGGGATGTTCGCTGATGATTGCACAATGTTCAACACCATTCACGACTCCTCAGATACTGAAGCAGTCCATGTCCAAATGCAGCAAGACCTGGACAACATCCAGATTTGGGCTGACAAGTGGCAAGAAAGATCTACTTGACAATGTGAAAAATTGCCTAGCTAGGGCCTGTCCACACAAGTAAAAAAAGGACAAATCTAATCCGGCCAATTACCACCCCATCAGTCTACCCTCAATCATCAGCAAAGTGATGGAAGGTATCGATGAGACTGTTATCAAGCAGCAGTTACACAGTAATAACCTACTTAACTGATGCTCAGTTTGGATTCCACCAAGGCCAATCAGCTCCTGACCTCATTACAGCCTTGGTCCAAACATGGACAAAAGAGTTGAATTCAAGAGTTGATGTGAGACTGATTGCCCTTGACATCTGGTGCATTAATGCCCCTTTAGGGAGGGAAATCTGCTGTCCTTACCTACCTTGCTGCCTGGCCTACATGTGACTCCAGACCCACAGCAAATGCAAGGGCAGTTGGGATGGGCAATAAATGCAGTGATGACGAATGATTTTTAAAAAGCGATTCCATGACCAACAGATCAGATCACAGAATGGTGGTGGAAGATTAAACAACTCACTGGAGAAGTAGACTTGACAAATATCCCCAACTTCAATGATGTGGGAGCCCAGCACATAAGTGCAAAAGATAAGGCACTTGCTACGCTCTTCAGCCAGAAATGCTGAGTGGATGATCCTCTGGAGGTCCCCAGCATCACAGAACCCAGTCTTCAGCCAATTCAATTCACTAGCCCGTGATATCAAGAAATGGCTGAAGGCACAGGATACCATAAAGGCTATGGGCCCTATATCCTGGCAATACTCCGACTTGTGCTTCAGAACTTGCCGCACCCCTAGCCTAGCAACAACAGTGCAGCAATTGACTGAGTGTAGCATCAAGGAGCCCTAGCAAAATTGAAATCTATGGGAATCGGGGAAATCTCCACTGGTTGGACTCATACCGAGCACAAAGGAAGGTTCTTGTGATTGTTGGAGGCCAATCATCTCACCCCCAGGACATCACTGCAAGAAACATAGAAAATAGCAGCAGGAGTAGGTCATTCGGGCCTTCAGTGGCCTGCTCCACCATTCTATATGATCCAACAACATTGGCATCTACCCAAATCTCTGATCGCTACTACCAGAGAACAAAGAGAGCAGGTTCATGGGAACGCTACCACATGAAAGTTCCCCTCCAAGCTACACACCATTCTGACCTGGAACTATTTCTTCATTCCTGCTGCATCAAAATCCTGGAACACCCTTTCTAACAGCGCTGTAGGTGCACCTACACCAGATGGACTATAGTGGCTCAAGAAGGCAGCTCACATCCATCTTCTGAAGGGCAGTTAGGGATGAGCAACAAAAGCTGGCCTTGCCACTAACAATCACACCTCATGAAAGAATAAAATAAAAACTTAATAGGTAACATTTATATTGATTGCTTTTGTGAAAGAGTGGCTTTATATGTCTGTGCATGTGCTTTTGTGCATGAGAAAAAATAGTGAGATAAATAATAGTGCGGTAGCTGTAGTAAATAACATTCGCATCACACAAGTGCCAGGGAATGACCATCTCCAGCGAGAGAGAATCTAACCATCGCCCTTGACATTCAATGGCATTACCATTGCAGAGTCCACCACTATCCTGGGAGGGGGTTACCATTAACCAGAAACTGAACTGGACCAGCCATATAAATACTGTGGCTAAAAGAGCAGGTCAGAGGCTAGGAATCCTGCGGCAAGTAACTTACTTCTTGACTCCCCAAAACTTGTACACCATCTGCAAGGCACAAGTCAGGAGTGTGATGGAATACTCTCCACTTGCCTGGATGAGTACAGCAACAACAACACTCAAGAAGCTTGATAACATCCAAGACAAAGCAGCCCGCTTGATTGGCACCCCATCCACAAATATTCACTCCCTCCACCACTGATGCACAGTGGCAGCAGTAAGATGCACTGCAGGAACTCACCAAGGCTCCTTAGCACATTCAAAACCTACGGCCACTACCATCTAGAAAGACAAAGACAGCAGACACATGGGAACACCACCACCTGGAAGTTCCCCTCCAAGCCACTCACCATCCTGACTTGAAAATACATCACCGTTCCTTCACTGTCGCTGGGTCAAAATCGTGGAACTCCCTTCCGAACAGCACTGTGTACCTACATCATGTGGACTGCAGCTGTTCAAGAAGGCAGCTCACCACCACTTTCTCAAGGGCAGTAAATGCTGACCTAGCTAGCGACTCCCACATCCCATAAATTAATTTTTAAAAATTGTTTTGTGTTCTATAAACTTCAGAAGGTGTATTAAACTGAGAGGGAGAGAGCAAAAGAGATGGGAGTCAGAAAAAGAGAGTACGGATAAGTAAAAACAGATAGAATAGAGAGACAGTGGTCCGAGAGAGAGAAAGAACAAGGTGAGTGATTGCCTTTCTTAATGCTCATGTTCAATTTTCAAAAAAAAAGTTGAATTTCAAAACCAAATAATTATCTCACTTGTGACTTGCTGACAGGTAAAAAACCTAATTGTTCATTGCTTAAAGCTGAGAAACAGCTTCTAAATGCTAACAGATATTTGTGCATGTGCAAAGAGTGAAAGAGAGAGAAAATAGAATTTTGAGAGCATCTTTGAAAGGAATGTACAAGAAGGGAGTAGGGAGAGAAGGGAGTAACAAATTGGGGATGGGGATGATCTGCCATTGGGGGAAAGAGTGGGAATGGAAGAGTTTAAGAATGCGACGTATGGTGTGGAGGGCGAGAGAGAGAAAGTAGATAAAGTACTAAGTATGTAATTCAAGGGGGAAGAGGTAGGTTTAGTGATGAAAATGAGGAAGAGATTTAGGAGGAAAGGATAATGGGAAGGTGAATGGTAGGAGACATCATTGAAGCAATGGATGTGGAGAAGCATGAGTAATTGGGGAAAGGATAGGAGAGATGCTAAGAACCAGATTTTGTCCTGCAAATTGAGCAGCCTGAGCAAATCAGTGGCAGTGTTGTAGGTTGAAGGGGTGGAGCCCAAGCAACAGCATGAGCTCAAATGATTCTTATGGAGCCCTAAGGAGCACTCCTGCAACTTCTGGCTGCACAAAGATAATTATAAACGATGCTATTGGTCCTCTCCAGGACAGGTGTGCTGTGCACAGCTGTCTCCCAGATTGGAAGTCAGGATCCAGTGTATGTCATAGGATCCCTATTTGCATATTAAAAGGGACATTTCCCAGAGTTACCTAAGTTCCAGTCCGCCTTCAGTGCATCTAAACTTTATTACCCCGAAAGCTACATCAGCTGGCATATATTACATAATATCTTGCTGTGATTTTTCAGTCAACTTAAACTGGTAAAAAATAAAATACATAGGTAAAGAAATATATGTAAGCTAAAGGTCACTTATTTGCAATTTTTGCAGAATAAAGGACAGTGGTTGAACTCGGTCCAGAAAATATTGGTGAAAATATCAAAATACTATTTAATAGAAATTAAATTTGATTTGTTCAGTAACAGTAAACCAGTGACCCTGATGTTATCCGCCGCCCATTGTCACATTGCTATAAAGTAGCATTTCCTGTGATTTTTCTATTTGAATATTTGTTTTCTTATGTCTCCATTGTTTTCTCTCTCTATTCCTTTCCTGCTGTTTCTCTGTCTTCCCTTCTGACTCCCTGTAATATTTTGTTTTTCTTGCAGTTCTTGTCCACTCCTCTCACCATTTTGTTTTTCTTTTCTTCTTTCCTTCTGGATGGAAGATGGTGACAGCATGGCCAGAAAGGAGTCAGTAAAGATGCAGCCTGCATTTGGGTGATGGTTGTGGGAAAAATATGGGCCTACATTTTTCTTTTCCTGTTCCCTCCTACAATTATTTATGCTTCCACACACCTTACTCATTATCCACGCTTTCCTGTCCTACCACTCACATTCGTTACACTACTCCAGCTCTAACCCTTTGAACTGCCTGTTCAGCCCAGCCCCTATGTCCTTCCTTCTCCCTCACTCCACTATCAATAACCTAATTTCTAACCCTCCATTCACCGTCACTTGTGCACCCAACGACAGATGGTGAGCTCAGAGGCACTTTCACCTTCAATCTACTTCTTTCCTCCTTCCATTTCCCTAAAAATTCAGTTTTCAAAATTCACCTTTTTCCAAAAAGAAAATCAAATTGGATATAAAGCATACCAATATTAGGTGGTGATCGCGTGCCCTGTGTATACTGAAATGCGTCAGCTACCATTTTGGTTCCAGCGCTCCTTAGTCGTTTCAAGTGCCTGCCTGAAATAAGGTTTAACCAATTAAAATATATAAATCATGGTCCTTTGCCCTTCTGTGAAATTGATCTGTGCTATTGCCCGATTTGCTAATTCACAAGACCCCCCCTCATCCCCCAGCCAGAACAGAGGGGCTACAGAAGTAATATTTACTGCAATCCTCACCTTCATCTATGCAAGTCTTTTGTTGTTTTAGGCTGCTAGTGAGCTGGTGGGTCTTATTTTGGCTGCTATAGTAATTCTTACAAATATATCATAAGTTGTTTTGGAGGTGTCTTGTGTTTCTGTACTTTGCATCCAACACAATTAATTTTATTCTATATTATATTAATTTTATATTGAGCATTCCATTGGACGGCCATTGTGGCTGGACAAGAAAAAAAGTGCAAGGAGGAAAAAAAAGTGCACTAACTAGGTAATGATGGGGAGGGCATGGAGGCCCTACACCACATGTGTGATCAATAACTGCATTTCCTGCCTATTTGACAGAGAAGCACTGTATGTGGTGCCTAAATTTCAACAGGAATGCTGTCACTGTGCTGTTGATGCAACACCAACTGGAGCCCTGCCCATCGCTGTCAAAAGAAGTGGTAGCCCTTACTTTCTACATCACAGCATCATTTCAGGCTGCAGCTAAAGCTATCACACAGTTTGCAGTTCATTGCTTCAGGGATGTGATGAACACAGAGGCAATGAAGCAACAGGAAGGAGCTGCAAGTTTTGCAGGACAACAAGCTGCCCACAAATGCAAGGCATCATTGACGACACACACATTGCTTTGTGAAGAGGAAGAGATTCCACTCCCTGAACATACAACTCGTACCATGATAAACAGTGCATTATGCCTGGTTTTCTGTCACTATTCTGTGCCAAACCTAACTACCTCCTCTCTTCCTCCCAGAAAACAAGATGTCAGCCTACACAAAAACAAAAAATGCTGGAAAAACTCAGCAGGTCTGACAGCATCTGTGGAGAGAAGGACAGAGTTAACATTTTGATTCTGTATGACTTCTTCAGAGCTACAGACTCGAAACATTAACTCTCTTTCTCTCCATAGATGCTGTCAGACTTGCTGAGTTTTTCCAGCACTTTTTGTTTTTGTTTCAGATTTCCAGCATCCACAGTATTTTGCCTTTATCAGGGTGTCAGCCTAGTTGCCTGGGGTTATTCCCTGACCACCTGACTTGTGAATCTTGTCAGAAACCTGAGCACAGATGTTGCGGAATGCTAGTCAGAGCTAGGCCTCCACCAGAGCTGATAGGGTAATCAGCCTTCTGAATCATAGGTTATTTTGCCTTAACAGATCTGGAGTTATTCTACAGTACAGCCCCAACCATGTTACTAGATTCATTGTCATCAGTTGCATGCTCCATAATTTTGCCCTGTAAAAGGGGCCAAACCTTTAAAGACACCTAATAAAAAAAAAAGTGAATGAACAATAGTAGGAAGATCAGCAGGAAGACAAAGATGGAAATAGAGCAAGGGCAACCACTCCACTATCTGTTAAAACCATGTGCGATCAAGTAATTAAAAAGAGGTTCAGTTGAATAATCCCTCCTTCCCCAATGCATCAGCAGTCCTTCCTACCATCCCAAGGTGCTTACACACACATCAAATGAATGCCCTGAAAATATACACCTTCTTAGGTATTATACACACATCATTACGAATGTTAAGATAGCAACTAAGTTAAAAAGACAAAAAAAATCAAGCTGCTTTAATCAGTCTTAATTGCACACTTACAAAATATTAACAATTGTAGACTAATAAACAACCTTGTGCAAAGCCCTTGTGCCTCACTTCCTACAAGGCAATTCTCCTGTGGCTACAGCTTGGGAGGTGAAAGGCTGCTGAACTTGTACTGATTGTATTTGAGATGGCAGTGATGAGTGATCTCAAGGAGATCTGGCTGTCGAAGACTTATTTGCAGACTGCTGAATGTCAGCATTGGCCAGGACTGCCGAGCTCAGCTGGCTATCTGTAACCAAGTAGGCTGAGAGGCTAGTGGGGGAAGCAGATAGGCTATCATTCTGAGAGAGGACATCATGTGCCCCTTCCATAACACCTATGACACTCCCAGGGACTGAGTCTCACTATGGCTATTGCTCTACACAGGAACATGCTCAGGAATGATATGGTACTTGAAGCCCTATCCACACACTTCTTTGTGCCTTGAAAGCCAGAGGAGATACTCAAGAGATCAGCATCTGAACTTCCATTGATGCCACTAGAGATTCCATCACTGTGGATCCCACTGCTGACCACTAGCTTCATGGATGACTGCATAGTTTCAATGCCATGCCAAATTGGGACACAAAAGACACATTAATTGTATCTATTGATGCCAACTATGTAATTTAGTGAACTTCATAATGTTTCAAACTTTACTTAGGACATTTGAAATTTATTGAGAGAAAAACTGTTGGTTCTAAAATTTTCAGATGAAAAGTTTTTAGAAACATTTTGTGTGATTCTGCGCCTAAAGATTATTACAGAATTATTAGGTGATGCAATTACATGCACTTTTTCTATTATAAATAGGGAAGTGGAAATTTCTATTGAAAATAATTGACTTGCAAATTATGAAAGGTTTTGATAGGGAGAAACTTTTCATTAGCAGGAAGATCAGTAATCAAAGGACATAAATTCAAGCTAATTGACAAGAGCATGTGGGGTGATGGGAGCACAGAAAGACTAGCGTTTTTCACATTACATGGCGAGTTATTATGATCGCGAATGCAATGCCTGAAAGGACGGTGAAAGCAAATTCAACAGTAGCTTTCAAAAGCAATTGGATATACAATTGAAAAGGAAAATTTTGCATCATTACGGAGAAAGAGCTGGGAGGGTGCTAATTGGATGGCTTTCAAAGTTTTATGCTGTGTGATTTCATGAACAGTGTGTTGAAAATGGTGGCAAGAGTAAATGAGATTTATACAGTGGCAAGAGTAAATGAGATTTATATAGAGGAAGTGATAACAGATACAAGATTTTTTTCAAAAATAATATATATACAAAAATTAATCAGACAAGAGATTTGGATCCTATTTGTCTGTACAGTATTCAAGCCTAGAGTTCCCTGACCCGCTACACCACCTATTCCTCTGCTCCAAAACAGACATGCATTGACCACAACTTTTATAAGCACAGGCCATTGTACAGATATCTGCAGTATGTAACTATGGTTTTACATAGAATGTCACATTTTAGAATTATGTTGAAAAATGCTCCTTGTATAGCCAGTATAGATGCAAAAAGATAAAGATACTTAATTTGAAGCTATAATTTTAGTTACCTTTTTTCTAAAAATTAAGATTGAGACACAAAGCATTCAGAATTTTTAAAAAATAGGAAAATACCTTACTTAAATTCAAAATACTTAGTTAACAGGAAATAGTCATTTCTATAGTTACTCTACAAATAAGTTGACGCTGATCTGAAACATTTTGATATCATCTCTCTAACATGTCTTTCTTTGATGAGGGTCAGGGGGGAATTTGTCCTGGTGCAGGTGTACTCGAGAAACTACAATATGCCAGTTACCTGAGTCAGCTAAAACGTATGAAGGAGCAAGCACAAGTGATTAACCAGACAATTGCAGAACTAGCCACCATGCCCTATCTGCATGAAATGAGTCAACATGAAACTGAACTGGTAAAACAACTTCCTATAAAACTTTTGCTGTAATTGTACCTGTATTAAAAATATGCTATTTCCAACATCAACATATTACTGTGGTAAAGTAATGTTAAGGACTGCTTGGGTATAACTTCTGTTGTAGGCAGGGGCATAAAATTGGCAGTATCGGATCAGTGCCATCCCGGATTTTCCTTTCCAAAGGAAATTGGGTGAGCCAAGTAATGGGTGACAAATCCTCACCCCTCATATTTTCTTTCCTGGGGTGGTTTTACTGCAGTACTACGTAGAGTGTAAAGAACAGAAACAGGCCTTCAGTCAAGCTGGTCCATGCCGTTGCTTACAGAATCACAGAATCTCTCAGTGCAGAAGAGGCCCTTCGGCCCATCGAGTCTGCACCGACACGTGAGAAACACCTGACCTACCTACCTAATCCCATTTACCAGCACTTGGCCCATAGCCTTGAATGTTTTGATGCACCAAGTGCTCGTCCAGGTACTTTTTAAAGGATGTGAGGCAACCTGCCTCCATCACCCTCCCAGGCAATGCATTCCAGACCGTCACCACCTTCTGGGTAAAAAAGTTTTTCCTCACATCCCCACTAAACCTCCTGCCCCTCACCTTGAACTTGTGACTGACCCTTCAACTAAGGGGAACAGCTGCTCCCTATCCACCCTCTCTATGCCCCTCATAATCTTGTACACCTTGATCAGGTCGTCCCTCAGTCTTCTCTGGTCCAACGAAAACAACCCAAGTCTATCCAACCTCTTCATAACTTAAATGTTTCATCCCAGGCAAGATCCTGGTGAATCTCCTCTGCACCCCCTCCAGTGCAATCACATCCTTCCTAAAATGTGGCGACCAGAACTGCACACAGTACTCCAGCTGTGGCCTCACCAAGGTTCTATACAACTCCAACATGACCTCCCTACTTTTGTAATCTATGCCTCGATTGATAAAGGCAAGTATCCCATATGCCTTTTTCACCACCTCACTAACATGCCCCTCCGCCTTCAGAGATCTATGGACACATACGCCAAGATCCCTTTGTTCCTCAGAACTTCCTAGTGTCATGCCGTTCATTGAATACTTCCTTGTCAAATTACTCCTTCCAAAGTGTATCACCTCACACTTTTCAGGGTTAAATTCCATCTGCCACTTATCTGCCCGTTTGACCATCCCGTCTATATCTTCCTGTAGCCCAAGACACTCAACCTCACTGTTAACCACCCGGCCAATCTTTGTGACATCCGCAAACTTACCACATAGTTATCTATGTCGTTTATATAATTGATGAATGATAGGGAACCCAGCACAGATCCCTGTGGTACGCCACTGGTCACTGGCTTCCAGTCACTAAAGCATCCTTCTGTCATCACCCTCTGTCTCCTACAACTAAGCCAATTTTGAATCTACCTTGTTAAATTACCCTGTATCCCCTGTGCCTTCTTTATAAGTCTCCCATGTGGGACCTTGTCAAAGATTTTGCTAAAATCCATATAAACTACATAAACTGCACTACCCTCATCTACACACCTAGGGCAGAATTTTCTGCCTGTCGAGCGGGCAGGCCCGACCCAATCTCCAGCGGGCGGGGAGCCGATCCCCGCCAGCGAAGCGGGCTGCACCAACATTTTATGTGGGCAGGCAAATTAAGGCCCACCCAGCGTGACGTCCGATAAGTGCTATGCGCTTCCTGTGCGGACGGGGGGGATTCCCTAAAAGCAAGTGCGCTGTTTCACGCATGCGCACGAAAGAGCGCACATCTCCCTGAGGCTGAGTGCAGCCTCAGGGAGATCGCTTCCACTTTTAAAAATAGAGAAAAAAAAAGAAAAAAAATTCCCTAACATGTCCCCCTCATGTGTCACATGTGATGGGACATGTTCATAATTTACAGAATAACTTTATTAAAATTTTTAAAACCCTGCATGAAACCTCATCCCACCGCTGGATGAGGTTTCATGTTTTCTCTATTTGTCGCCAGGGCTCCTGGCCTTAAGGTTGGATGGGCAGGTCCTTTAATTGTTTAGATGATCCTGTCAATGGCCTCAATTGGCCATTGACAGGTCGGCGGGCCCGCAGCTGATTTTGCTGTGCCCCCTTCCTGAAAATTTAAATTGGGCGGGTTGACGTCGGCTTCCGCCCAATGTCATCCCGCGTCATTTTACGCGTCGGCGAGCGGGCCCCGCACCCTGCTCGCCAACGGCAAAATTCTGCCCTTAGTCACCTCCTCAAAAAATTCAAATTTGTTAGGCATGACCTCCCTCTGAGAAAGCCATGCTGACTATCCCTGATCAAACCTTGCCTCTCCAAGTGGAGTTAGATTATCGCCTTCAGAATTTTCTCCAATAGTTTCCCTACCACTGACGTGAGACTCACTGGTCTGTAGTTTCCTGGCTTATCTCTACAACCCTTCTTAAATAGCAGAACCACATTAGCTGTTCTCCAGTCCTCTGGCATCTCCCCCATGGCCAGAGAGGAATTAAAAATTTGGTTCAGAGCCCCTGCGATCTCCTCCCTTGCCTCTCTCAGCAGTCTGGGACACAAATCATCTGGACCTGGAAATTTGTCCACTTTTAAGCCTGCCAACGCCTCCAATACCTTGTCGCTTCCTCTATCAATTTGCTCAAGAACCTCGCAGTCTCCCTGAGTTCCGTACCTTCATCCTCATTCTCTTGGATGAAGACGGATGTGAAGTATTCGTTCATCACTCTACCGATGTCCTCTGGCTCCACCCATAGATTGCCCCCTTGGTCCCTAATGGGCCCTACTCTGTCCCTGGTTATCCTCTTCCCATTGATATACTTAATATCTTGGGATTTTCCCTACTTTTACCAGCCACAGCTTTCTCATATCCCCTCTTTGCTCTCCGAATTGCATTCTTAAGCTCCACCCTGCACTTTCTGTACTCCACTAATGTTTCTGCTGATTTGCTTCCCTTGTACCTGCTAAAAGCCTCTCTTTTCTTTCTCATCGTATCCTGAATATCTCTAGTCATCCATGGTTCTCTGGGCTTGTTACTCCTTCCGATCACCCAAGAGGGAACATGTTGAGCCTTTACCTTCTCCATTTCCTTTTTCAATGCCCCCCACTGCTCCTCTGTAGATTTCCCCACGAGTAGCTGTCCCCAGTCTACCTTGGCCAGATCCTGCCCTATTTTACTAAAATCCGCTCTCCCCCAATCCAAAACATTGTTTTGCAACTTGTCTATTTCTTTGTCCATAACAAGCTTAAAATGTACCAAGTTGTGGTCGCTATCACTAAAATGCTACCCCACCACCATCTCAGCCACCTGTCCGGCTTCAGTCCCCAGAATTAGGTCCAGCACTGCGCTGACCCTTGTTGGACCCTCTACATATTGACCTAAAAAGTTCTCCTGTACACATTTCAAGAAATCCACTCCATCCAAGCCCTTAACACTGTCTATCCCAATTAATATTGGGAAAGTTGAAATCACTTAATATAATTACCCTATTGTTAGTGTTTTTACACACCTCTGCAAATTGTGCACATATTTGCTCTTCAATTTCTGCTGACTATCTGGGGATCTATAATAAACACCTAACAATGTGGCTGCCCCTTTTTTATTCCTAAACTCTACCCACAAAGCTTCATTCGATGCCCCCTCCAAGATATCATCTCTCCTTACTGCAGTAACTGACCCCTTAGCTAATAATGCAATGCCTCCTCCTCTTTTTCCCCCTCCCCTGTCTCGCCTGAAGATTCTATATCCCGGAATGTTGAGCTGCCAATCCTACCCCTCCCTCAACCACGTCTCAGTGATGGCTACTATATCACAATTCCACGTGTCAATCCTCACCCTTAACTCATCCGTTTTACCTGTAATACTCCTGGCATTAAAGTAGAGGCCATCCAGCCTGGCCTTACTCCCTTGAAACTTAATGCAGCTGTACTCCCCCTGATTTGATTGTTTTACTGTATTATGATGTGTCCCTGTTCTGCTAACATTCTGTGTCCCCTCCCCCTGCTGAATTAGTTTAAACTCCTCCCAACTGCACTAGCAAACCAGTCTGTAAGGATGTTAGTCCCACTCTGGTTCAGATGTAGACCGTCCCGCTTGTACAGGTCCCACCTTCCGCAGAAATGGTCCCAGTGATCCAGGAGTCTAAAACCCTCCCTCCTGCACCAACTTTTAAGCCACGTATTCATCTGTGCTAAACTCCTATTTCTGAGCTCGCTAGCACGTGACACTGGGAATAATCCAGAGATTACAACCCGAGGAGGTCCTGATTTTTAGTCTACTGCCTAACTCCCTGAATTCTTGATGCAAGTCCTCATCCCTCTTTCTACCTATGTCATTGGTACCAACATGTACCATGACCTCTGCCTTATCACCCTCCCCCTTCAGGATGCCCTGCAGCCGTTCAGTGACATCCCAGACCCTGGCACCAGGGAGGCAACACACCATCCTGGAGTCATGTTGACGGCCACAGTACCGCCTATCTGTTCCCCTGACTATAGAATTACCTATTACTATTGCTCTTCCTCTCTTCCTCCCCTCCTGTACAGACAAGCTGCTTGTGGTGCCAGAAGCTTGGCTCTGTTTGCACTCCCTGGAGGAACCAGCACCCTCATCAGCCTCCAAAATGGAATACCGATTTGCCAGCGGGACCCCAGGGGACTTCTGAACTACCTGCCTGTTTCTCTTGGACTGCCTGGTGGTCACTCATTCCCTTCCTTCCTCAAGTCCCTTAAGCTGCAGTGTGACCACCTCGCTAAACGTGCTATCCATGATGCTCTCAGACTCACGGATGCTCCCCAGCGTCCCCAGCTGCCGTTCCAGCCATGAAACCCAAGCTTCCAGGAGCTGCAGCTGGACGCTCTTCCTGCATACATGCTGGTCCTAGGCAGTGGAAATGTTCCCGGCTTCCCACATGGAGCATGAGGAGCACACCAAGGCTTTGAGCTCTCCTGCCATGAGTTATCCCCTTAAATTAACCTTTTAAATCAATTACTCTAGGGCCCTTCTTTCCTGATCCTCGTTACTACAGAATATACAAACTATAAACCACAAAAAGACCTTAAACTATAAGCGAGAAAAGTAGTACTTATCCAACCTTACCCACTACTTACCAGTCATTCCTTTCCCTTGTAGCCTCTACTACTGCAGCAGGGCAAGACCACTCTCTGAAGATTTAAGAAGTTGGATAGCAAAGAAAAAATGCAAAGAGCACCTCTTCCCCTATGCTTACGCTCCACATGAGCCTCCTCCCACCCCTCTTCATATAACATCAGCATAATCTTCTATGCCTTCTCCCTCGTGATTACCTCGCTACCCCTAAATACATCTATGCTATTCACCTCAACTACTCCTTGTGGTAGCAACTTCCACATTCCCTCTATCGGCAATCCCTCATGTTGAATATGATTCTTTCTTGTGGATAACAGGATGGAAGTGAGATGTGTTAGCTGTGGGATCTCAGATGGCTTATGAGCCCTATAGGCTCTCCTTCAGTGGGGGCATAGATTGGTGGGCAGCAGAGATTGTTGGCTCAAACAGCAGCCCTCCTTCTATTTCACTGTTATTTCTCAGTGGCTGCCCTTGTTGATTGGCAAGTTTTGACATCATTTTTGATGATGAATTGTCACTTTGGTTGTGATTGGGCATCTGGTTCCCTTGTGCTGAAGTAATAGTGCAGACCTTCATGGAGACTTTGAGGTTGTCTGTGAAACATTTCCCTTGGCTACTGTGTGAATGGGATCCCTGGCATAACATCTGCTTGGGCCATTTTGACTCGGGCATTCTGACGACATCTTGTCCATTTCAGTTGATATGAGATTATCGCGAACTCTATACTTGGCATATCTGTGTCTTGGAGGACACTTTTTTTGTTCTTCCATTTGATTCACAAGATCCTTCTAAGACACTAATGATGCTGTTGTTCTAGGGCCTTGGCATGGCATCTATATGTTGTCCAAGCTTCAGTCCCATGGAGCACCATGGTAAAGATCACTGCCTGCAGCGATTTAACGCCCATCGGGCCATTAATTAGCTCAGGGCCAGATGACTATCTCCATCTGGGAGGAAGTCCCACCTCCAAGAGCTGCCAGCCAATTAAATAGCCGGCAGCTCTCTCATCACAACAACAGTACCGGGAGTGATTGTCATTGCTGGACCTGCAGCCAGTCAAAAGCGCATGTACATAATTTACCATAGGCTGAGCCATCACATTGGATTCAGTGGTGTACCTCTTCATCAATGTCAGCTTTTTGAGATAGATAACTTCCAAGATCTGGGAGGTAAGGGACATTTTCCAATACCTCACCATGAATTTCAGTTGAAGGCATTAGATTCAATATATTTGTTGTGTTGGCCTTCAGTCTTCCTGGTGTTCAGGGCAAGTCCCATGCTCTGGTAGGCTTCAGTGAATACATCAACTATCTATTGTAGTTCTTCAGAGTGAGCACTAACTTGTGCATCATCAGCCTACTGTAGCTGTATTACAGAAGTGGTTGTTGTTTTGGTTGTGGATTTCAGCCGGCTGCGATTGAAGAATTTACCACCTTTGTAAGAAGTTTTTAGTATCCCTGAGGGGAGCTTGTCAGTTGTAAGTTGCAGCATTACTGTGAGACAGATTGAGAATATTTCCGTTGCAATGATATACGCCGATTGACAATTGTTTTTGATAGGGAAGGGGTCTGTGGTGGAGCCATTGCATAGAACTGTTATTTGCATGTTGTCATGTAGGAGATGGATAATGTTTGTAAACTTAGCTGGGCATCCATATCACTAGCACCTTCCCCATTCTAACCACTTTCTTGGTAAAGATGATTCTCCTGAATGCTATATTGGATTAGTGACTATCTGATATTTAAAGCATCTACTTTTGATATCCTCCACAGATCTCCCCACTTTCAAAATCTTAAAAGATCTCTAGCAGGTCAACCCTCAGCCATCTCTTTTCTGGAAAAAGAGCCCCAATCTGTTCAATCTTCCCTGAAAGGTATAACTTCTCAGCTCTTGAATATTACTGAGAGAGACATGTTGCCAAAGCTTTTCATCTTGCACTCATGACAAATGATAAGCAACGTTGTATATGAATTTCAGTGTCGTTGTGTTGCTAGGTATGTAGGCCAAATGTCCCAGCTATTGGCCGATCAAATCAAATAGCATGTTCCTTTGGTTGTTCATAATAGGCAGATTGCACTCAACCAGCCCACGCTTTCAAAACCCAGAACAAAATGTCTACTGTTAGATGTGATTCCGCAATTGGGCAGCACTTGCTGAATAATCCTGAATACACTGAGTACGCAGAGACATATGCCCTGCAAACAAAAGGAATATGTTCAACCCTTGTGCCTTTTCTTGAATTACCTGGGAGCTTAGGGAGCCTGTAGTTCCCTGCTGCCTCCTCCATGGTAACACCTTGGCAATCAGAGTTGACTTGCCAACGATTTAACACTGTTTCCTCTGTGGTATAAATTATGATTGTTTGAAACTTGGCATTCTTGCGTTTGGCCTGATGAGCGCAAGATGAAAAGCTTTGGCAACATCATTCTCTCATTAACAATATTCAAGTTCTATACGACCAAGCAACTTCTCTGTTCTGGTATCCTTGTAAATCTCTTTTGCACCTTTCGCAGTGCCTCTCTATACTTTTTATAACAACTTGGAGACCAGAACTGTGTACAGTACTTCTCTGCTTTTTAATTCCATCCTTCTGGAAATGAACCCCAGTGCTTTGTTTGCCTTTTTAAGTGGCCTTATTACACAAATTACTAAAAGTAGCAACATGGTTATCTATACCCCTCTGCTCTTCTGTTCATTCCATTTAGCCAGAGAATCACCTGCACTGGATCCTTTTCCCACTCCCACACAATTACCTCAGGGTACTCCCCAAGAATCTATCCTTCACCTACTCTTATTTTTCATCTACGTGCCGTCTCTCGGCAACGTCATCTGACAACACGTCTGTGTCCACATTTATGCTGATGACACCCAGCTCTACCTCAGCGCCATCTGTCTCAATTCCTCCACTGTCTCTAAATTGTCAGACTGCTTGTACTAGATGTGCAGAAATTTCCTCCAGTTAAATATTGGCAAGATAGAAGCCATTGTCTTCAGTCTTGCTGCAACTGAGGCTCAACCAGACTGTCATATTTGACCTCAAGATGAGCTTTCAACCATAGATCCACACCATCACAATGACCACCTTTTCCATCTCTGAAACATTGCACAACTCTGTCCATCTTAGCTCATCTGCTGCTGAAACCCTCATTTGCACATTTGTTACCTCTGGACTTGATTATTCTAAAACACTCCTAGCTGCCTCCCACATTCTACCCTCTAAGATTGAGATCATCCAAACTCTGTCTCCCATGTCCTAACACACACCAAATCCCTATCACCATCACCCTTGTGCACTCTGATCCATGCTGGCTCTCAGTTAAGCAACACCTCCATTTTCATAATTCTCAAGTTTATTTTCAATCCCTCTATGACCTCACCCCTCCCCATCTCCATAATGTCTTCCAGCCCACAACTCACCATGGTATCTGCTTTACTTCAATTCTGGCCTCTTGAGCAATACCAATTTTAATCACTCCACCGTTGGCGGCTATGCCTTTAGCTGGGTCCTAAATTCTGGAATTCTCTCCCTAAACCTCTCCACCTCATTTTCCTCCTTTAATAAACTCCTTAAATCTTACCTCTTTGAACAAGCCTTTCCTAATCTGACCTAATTTTCTTATGCACCACATTTTGTTTTCTGATGTACCTGTGAAACGCCTTGGGACATTTTATTAAAGGGGCAATATAAATACAAGTTGTTGCGAGTTTCTAAGGAGTATGTGGCTTCCCATCAAAATGCACCCTCATAAATGAGGGGTGATCTTATTGAAACATAAGATTCTGAGGGGACTTGACAGGATGGAAGCTGAGAGGATGTTTCCCCTTGCAGGAGAGATTAGAACTAGGGGTACATTTTAAAAATAAGGGGTCTCCCATTTTATGAAGAGGATTTTTTTTTCTCTCAAGAGGGTTGTTGATCTGTGGAATTTTCTTCCCTAGAGAGCAGTGGAGGCAGGGTCATAGAATATTTTTAAGGCTGAGTTAGATAGATTCCTGATTGACAAGGGAGTCAAAGGGATAGAGGATAGACAGGAAAATGGAGTTGAGGCCACAATCAGATCAGCCGTGAAATTATCAAATGGCAAGAGCAGGCTCGAGAAGTTGAATGGCCTACTCCTGATCCTACTTCACATGTAGGAAACTGTGGTGGCAAGCTTCAACTTCCACCTGTAACAGGCATGAAGTCAGAATGGCTGCACCACACTTTCAAGCCAGTGTTGGAAAAATGGTTTATGCCTCATTTATATGCAGCAGTGAGCTGTGGGCATCATATTAAAGCCCCGTTGCAGCTCACTGGTTGTGGGAAATTGACTTGCTCTGAGCTCAGGTAAAAAGGATTTTATTTGTAGGCACAGGAGAAGCATTGTTGTTCTTATTGGCCCCACAAAAATATAAAAAATTATAATTTCTTTAGTTGTTCTTTAAGTGGCCCCCAAATGTCACTTTTCAAATTGAGTAATGGGTAGTTAGCAGTTAAAAATTGCTCCCTTCGTATCTTCCGAATCACGCAAATACTTGAACTGACATATTATTGTCTTACATTCAAATAATGTATTCGCTCAATTCAAAAAAAGCATATCAGAAATAGGAGTAGGCCATTCTGCCCCTCAAGCTTGCTCCGCTACTCATTAACTTCATGGCTGATCTGGTTGTGGCCATAACTACACTTTCCTGGCTGCCCCCACCGCCCCCCCACACCACCACCGATAACCCTCAACCTCCTTGTTGGTCAAAAGTCCAAGCAAGCCTTGAATATGCCTAATGACCTAATCTCCAATGCTCTCTGTGAATGAATTTCAAAGACTAACCACTCAGAAAAAATTCTCATCTCAGTCTTTAATGAGACATACTTTATTTTTAAAATGCAGCCCCAGTTCCAGATTTCCCCATGAGGGGAAACATCCTCTCAGCATCTACCCTGTCAAGTGCCCTCAGAACCGAATGTTTCAATAAGATCAGCTGTCATTCTTCTAAACTCTAACGAGAATAGGCCCAGCCTGCTCAAGCTTTCCTCATAACCCAACCCTTCATCCCAGGAACCTTCTCTGAACTGCCTCCAAAAGAACTATATTCCTCCATTAGTAAGGAGACCAAAACTGCACACAATACTTTAGTTGTGGTCTCACCAATCCCCTATACCTTTGTTGCAAGACTTCCCTACTTTTATATTCCACCCCCCACTTGCCTTCCTAACTACTTGCGTTTACTTGCATACTAACATTGCGATTCATGGACAAGGACATCCAGATCCCTCTACCACAGCATTCTGCATCTTCTCCATTTAAATAATATTCTGCATTTCTGTGGACCACCTCACATTTTACCACTTTATACTATCCACCAAATTTTTGCCCACTCAACTTATCTACATCACTTTGCATTCTCCTTACAACTTTCTCTCCTACCTATTTTTGTATCATCAGTAAATTTGGCTACAATAGTCAGTCCCTTCATCCATGTAATTAATATAGATTGTAAACAGTTGAGGTTCCCCAGCACTGACCCCTGTGGCACTCCACTAGTTAGAATTTGCCAAGTTGAAAATGACCCATTTATCCTGACTCCGTTTCCTGTTAGTCAATCTTCTATCCACACAAATATGTCATCCCTAACACCTTGAGCTCTCAGTGTGACGTAACCTTTTATATAGCACCTTATCAAGTATGTTACATGTACTGGTTTCCCTTTATCCACCCTGCTTGTTACATTCTCATTATCTGCAGACAAATGACAAAATGCTATGGTTTAATCTGTAATAGCTGTTAAAATATACATTGATTTGTTTTTTTGTAAAACTTTGGGTTTAACTGTTATTTTCTTGAAGATACTTAAATCTTATCAATTGTGTTTACACCATAGCTGCATTCATTAATGACTGATGCTGTTGACACCCTCGAAGGAAACAGGAATAATGGAGAATGTGCTTGGAACAAAACTGAAAAGGTAATGGTTTCAATTTAGTGTATTACACGATTGGGATTAAACCCATGGAGTTACATTTAGGTTTGATTGAATTGCTTTGAAAGTAATACCTTCTGCTGTGGTGTTTTTCCAGTTTTTGCATAAGTAAATTATATTCATATATTTCAATGGAGATAATGTGGTGAGACAGTTAATTCTCTGAATTATCGGCTTTATATTGTTGGTAAGTTATGATTTTTTTCCTCCTGTCACCATCTAGCTACACAGAATTGAGAGAAATTTAGTAAATAGCATTTCTATTTGCGTGTCAGGCCGTGCCAAAGTTGGTAGCACTCTTGCCTCATAGGCAGAAGGTTATGGGTTGAAGTCCCACTCTAGAGACTTGAGCACAAAAATCCAGGCTGATACTACATTGTCAATGGTGCCATTTTTTGGTCAACATTAAAACAAGGCCCCACCTCCTCTCAGTTAGAGATTAAAGGTTCTATGACTCTTTTGCAAAACAGCTAGGTTTTTCTCTTTTTCCTAGTCAACATTTTATCCCTCAATCAACATCACAAGCAAAAAGATTATCTGGTTAACAAACATTGCTGTTTGTGGGAGCTTCCTGTACACAAATTGACAGCCGTTACAATAGTGACTACATTCAAAAGTACCTTATTGGCTAAAAATCATTTCTGATATCCTGAAGTTGTGAAAATACTATATAAATTCAAGTCTGTCTTTCTTTCATTCAATGGGAGTAATTTTGAAGTGTTGTTGGCATTGTGTAAAGACCAGAAAAAAAGACTCAGTAGACAGTGTTACTCTTATATAAATTTCTTGTGCCCGTTCCAGCCCACTAGAAATGTATGTCATCCAGAGAAGTAGTGGCCCGATGGTATAGATTTTCATTCCTTTTCACAAAGTATAATGCTCCATGGACTGGCACACATGGGGCATTCATAAAACTAATGTTCACAAAACTAGAGGTAAATATTATAAATTGATATTTAAGTCGAAACGATGAGCATTTACCATGGAAGTAGAAAAATGCTGTGCAGGAAAAAGCTTGCCCATCTTTCATTTATCATTTGGCTTGGACGAATTTCCTCTCAATGTCCATAGTACAGCTGTTCTGTCACCATTCTACAATATTGTTGTGCCCTAGACTAGATTTATCAAATGTCCTGGAAATAATTCCGGAGGTTCAAAGGAAAAAATATCAAATGCTGGAATAATATTCAATACGAATTGAAAAAAGCTAAATGTTTAAAAGCCATTTGAAATCAAACTTTTATATGCTGTATTTTTCATTGGCATTCCAAAGGCAACTTTTACTTAAAAACTATTAATAGATGATTGATTACAGGTTGGGCTAATTGAGGACCTTATCTATCAATTAGAAGATAATTTTCTGAAGTCTAAAGCCCTAAAAACAGCTCGGAAACAAAGAAGAGAAGTGAAGAAGCTGAAAAGCCAGAAGCTCGTTCTGTTGCCTGGTGACTTGAAGCCACCCAGAGACACAAAGGCGATAGGAAAGTCACTGATACAGTCACAGACTGATAGCCGCGACAACAAATTCCCATCTTCAAATTAATGAGGCATCACCTAGGAACAATGATATTTGCTAGAAGTTCCCTTGCTTCAGTATTCATTGTTTTGGCATTAGCTTACCATTGGAGCTTGAATAGTTGTATTGAAATGCTTCAAAAATTGAAGATAAAACTGAAATTGAAAGACTGACTTTTCCAAGTAATGTTTTCTTCTTCACGTTACATAGCTTTGTCAGTGATCAACTTAATACGTATTCAAGCACACAGACCATAATATTTTGTAGGTATGCAATTAAATACATTTTGATAAAGGTGATTCAATTTCTATTAATTAATTAATATGGAATGTAACTGAAAATGATTTAGCTACAAAATCCAGTGACACAAACCATTTCCATTTTTATGTTCAATGCTTTTAGAAATCTTTCAGTTTATTTTCAGTGGTAGAATTGTAGAAAATGTATGATTTTCCTCATTTGTTGAAATCCATATAAAAGTTACAACACAAACAGACCATTTGACCCAACTGTCACTTGTAGCCCCCAAAAGCTATTATAATCGTGCTTACCCACCCAATTCCCACATCCCTTTAGCCCTTTTACCAATCTAACCAACCTAGTCTTGATTGTTGAGTTTCTGCCTCAATCACTAATCCTGGAAATGAATTCCCAAGTTTCAGCTTTCCAAAGATGTTTTTCCTGCTCATTCTGTATCTCATACATTTTATCTTGCATCTTGGACCCTTTGTTCTTGACCACTCGAAGTACAAGCTTCTATCTACCCTGTCCCATTCATACATAATATATAGACACTACCATCATATTGTTCCATAATCTGCATCATTCTTCCTTTTAATTGTATTTCCTTATACCAAGCAGCATTCTAGTGAAACTGCACTGTATGCTCTCTACAGCCTCAATATTATTCCAACTCAAGACTGCACACAACAATTGCAACTGATTTTATGCTTTTATACAGTTCCTAATGATCTCTTAATACAGTTTTTCTTGAAAGGCTGGTTCTGAAAATAAAAGAAAGCAGTAATTAGTAGAAATATTTTACAATGGATGCATAATTGATTGGAACTAAAGGGATAGTCAGTCATCAGCCTGGGAGAATGTTAGCAGTGAGGTTACACCAGATCTATCTTGTTATTCCTTATTTAAAATAGTCATAAAATGTTTGAGAGTCAGGAGGCGCAAGCACAATGACTATATTGAGATGGCATATTAGTGACGTATTTTCTCTTCCTCCTGCATAGAGGGAGAGGTCACCTCCATTCAAAGATTTAGTGGCAATCTCCTGTCTCAATAGATTATCTTCACGTCCAAGGACTAAGGCAACATCGACTCTTACGGTTGACTTTCAAGTAGGCCAAAACCAAATGACAACAAAAAAAAATGCAGAAAAATTGCACATTTGAACCTCTGAAAAGATCAGTTTTATTATTAGTGAACTATTCACAGTAAATAGTATTAAAACTGTTCAATATTAAACCACTAAACACAAAACTAGCAATATATATTCTTAAATCAGATGATATGCACTTGCCTTCTTCTTTAAACCTGTCTTTTGGTGTTCAGTCAAGAATTAATTTTTAGCTTTAACAATTGTAACTTTCATGTTCCAAACAACCCAACTGTTAATAATTGAGGATATTTTCTGCTGTATTTTGCCATCTCTCCATCCTGAAAAAAAAGCTTCAAATTTTATTCCAAAAGTAAAACACCAAACAAATTTGCCCGATACCTTAGATTGTATGAATGAGCTATTAATACAGGGAGATTCAGCAAATATCTATATTTCTACATAATGCAGTTTCCAAAATTGAACTGCTAAAATTATTTAAAAGATCTCTGAAGAATATCTGTCCTTTAGCAATAATGCACCAAATCACAAGCTATTTTTTCAAAAGAAATTTTATTTTCATCTATCAGGTTTATATGGAACTACACTTTATAAAAAAAGTTATGTACATATAAAAATGTAATATGTCCTTCACTTAGCAGCTCAGATTACTATTTTGCAGACTAGAGAACACATTAAAAAGGAGTAACCCAGTATATGAAATGTGAAACACAATAAGACAAAAATATTTTTCTTCACAAGAAAGTAAGTGTCAGTACAAGGTTGTATTCCAGAACTAAAGTGACTCATCACATGGATACCTAGTTAGCAAAATATTCAAAATATAGAAACATCAAATATACAAACACCGTAGCGCTTTTAATTCTACAAAAAAAGGTCATCCAATGTAAAAGAAAAGGTCAAGGTTTAACATGCAAATTGAGATTCTATAAATGGTGCTTAGGTTTTAATAAGAGGTGTATCTAGAAAACTGTTATAGCCTTAGAACTGTACTTTGTTATTGACTAAATAACTTATTTTAATACATTTTATATAATTAGAATCATAATCAGAACCTTCGTTTAACCCTTTTTATAAAGCTTTGGGAAAACCTGCATGATTGTCTCCTGCAGTAATTAAAAAGACAGTGACCCATAATGTTGGCCAGAAGACCACCTATTAATTCTCCTTCCAATAAAATTTGAAATATTTCATCTAATTCAGAAAAATTGAATCAAATATTTTGCAGGTATAAGTAAATTGTATGATTGCTACTTTTTTTTAAAATTCCTATCAGGATTAAAAATAAAGATACTGTCTTTTTCCTGTCTTGGAGACTATGGATTTCAATGAATTACCTAGCAGCCAGTTTCATGGGGCAATTTTAACTTAATCTACCCATTGAAAAACTGACAGGAGCAAGTGCAACTCTGGTTTTACACCCCACCCAATTTTATCTATTAAAGTCAATGGAGAATATCGGGACAGGATCCAAAACCAAGATTTCACCCGATCCCTTTTGTTACTTGCCCGAGTTAGGTTAATATGGCCCTAAAGGTTGATCATGTCAGTTTAATCAGTGCTTAAAAAAGAGAAACAAACACATCTGAATAAAAATGCAATGGTAGTGTAATAAATAAATTTGTACCAAAATGTACAAACTTAAGCAGGAAAAACAGCTATCAAAATAAATTTTTCAACTGGTGTTCAACCAGGCACACCATAGCATTAAGAAGTTGGAACAAGGTTAAAGAAAAAAACTCCACAGAATGGTTAGCATTATCCTTCCTTTAAAATTATGCATGTTTCAAATGCAATTCCATTTGATATCAGATAATTTCCACTTTCACAATGATTGCAACTGATCAAAAAAATCTTTCATGGATTTACCCAAAGTGCAGATTCTATATCAAATGAGTTGTTGATCGACTGAAAGTGTGGTACTTTTTTTCAAACATTGCTGGTAGACTCACTAATGAAGGCGATTGTACTCCCTGTGTAAAATAGAAAGATCAGTGTGCATTTCTGTCATATAATGTCTCAAAAAAAGTAACTGAATACCACAATTAATTCAATACCTTTTCCTTTCTAAGGTGCTCCCAGTAAGTTTTTCATATTCCATTAAATACATTCATTATATCAGGAAAATTACAAATTAGGCCGCAAATATATTTCCTGTGAAACATGTATTTGCTTAAAGTTGAGGATTTCAGTACTAAGAAATTGAACACATTCCCCATCACCTACATTTTGCACCCAACATCACTGTTAAGCACTCTCAGTTCAGGCTTATATGATACACCTCAAATTTAGAGCTTACTGCACTGTATCAGTGTGAATTCCAACACACATATGGAGCAGAATTTTCCCATTGGCATGGGGGGGCGGGCCCCACATATCGACATGTAAAATGGCGCACGGTGACGTCAGACGAGCGTCCCGACGTCACTGCGCGCCATCACGATATTTCGTTGGGGGCGTGCGCAATGATGTCCAATGCGCACGCGCCATTAATTAACAGGCCACTTAAGGCCTTGACTCACCAATCGATGCCGATTTTTCGACACCCACGCAATCTTCGGGTCGGTGCACAGGTGCAACGGGCAGGTGAGTAGCAGGGATTCGTATAAACATCATCCACGGGTAGGATAAGAGGGCTCACTGGGGTCGCGAGTGTGCACTGTCAAGTATTTATTTTTCAAAGTTATTGAAACTTGCCTGTGTGATCTGCAGTATTTCAGAATGCATTCCAGCTGCTTTGTCTGGACTCTTAACCTTCAGGTCAGCACTCTGCAGTGAGTAATCTTTTCTGGGCCTGCAGGTTTCAGGGAACCTTCCCTTAGCCTGGGAATGGGAGCTGAACTGTCCACTGGAGGCAGCTCCTCTGAGGAGGGAGGGAGGGTTAGAAGGGAGAGGAGACCAGGAGTGCACAGCCTCCAGGGGAGCCACCTTTGGGAGGACAGGCACAGGTACAAGAGGTGGACCAAGGCAGATGGGGCTGCAGAAGACATCACTATCCTGCTGCCAGGTTATACAGGCAATGAAGCAGCTACCTCAATGTGTCTTGAGGTGCAGTGTCGAATGAGGCTCTGTCTCTTAAGGGAGACAGTCAACTATATCTGTCAGATGATTGGGCCTGAAATCTCCACTAACTGTGTGGGTGGACACCCCATGCCAGTGGCTCTGAAGGTCACAGATGGTCTCAACTACTATGCCTCTGGCTCCTTCCAGGGGTTGGTGGGTGATCTTTGCGGTGTCTCCCAATCAGCTGTCCACACTTGTGTCAAGCAGGTTACAGACACACTGTTCAGCTGTGCATTGACCTTCATCCACTTCCATTGGGACCAGGAAAGCCAGACACAGTGAGCCAGAGGCTTCGTGGCCATTGCTGGCTTCCCCCCACGTCCAGGGTGCAATAGACTGAATACATTTGGCCTTCAAGGCGCCAGCAGGTGAGCCCGGTGCCTTCGTCAACAGGAAGGGATCCCACTCCATGAACAATGCAGATAGTGTGAGATCACAGGATACTGATTTTACAAGTCTGTGCAAGGTACCCAGGCTCCCACAATGCCTACATCCTCAAACACTCCTAGGTGCCGGGGCTTTTCAGTGCTCGAGCCCGGCTTGATGGATGGCTGCTGGGTGTGGCTCATGATGCCTCTCCGCCATCCAAGAACAGAAACTGAGCAGCGCTACTATAGCCACGCCTCCCAAGGGCTGTGGTGGACAGAACCATCTGTCTTCTCAAGATGCACTTCCGATACTGGACCGCTCAGGGGGGCGTACTCCAGTGCTCCCAGATTGTGTGTCGGTGATAGTGGCTGCATGCTGCGCTCTCCACAATCTTGCACTGAAAAGGGCGGTGGGGGGGGACACACGCAGTGGACGACGAAGACATCGACGCAGTGGCTACAGCTGCACACGATGAGTCCAGCAGTGAGCCGAAGGATGAGCACGCACAGGGAAATGCTGAGGGGGTAGACGCTGACTGGGGAATATTGCAGGGAGGCAGGGATACCAGTGAGGCTTTAATCCAAAGAACCTTCAGCTGGCACACCACAGATGGACCTCCAGGATAAGCCTGGGCTGTAGGCTCCATACTCGACACCCAAGTGCAAAATCTGCCAGGTTAGGAACAGCAACTAAGGGCCTTGCTAATAAAGCTGAATGTCCAACAAAGCACTCATTACATTTTTGGAAACCATCCACATGCAAAAAAAGAGGCACCCTCAGCCATGGTGACATATCTGAATTTAATATGTCAAGCAAAACAAAGTTATGCAAAAAAGACAATAGTGTTACAAATCATAAGGGCCTCGTCTCAGGCCAACAAAAAAGCACCAGTGAAAAACCCATAGTATGCCTAAGGTGCCTTATGTTTTCGTTTCCGGGTGCTGCCTCATCGCTCGGACTGGCGTCTGAGACAGCCTGCTGACTCTGCTGTCCTGTTGGCCTCAATAATCTTGGCTGCCGCCCTCATCCAAAGCGCCCTGAGAGGTGCCCGCAGAGACGACAGGCAGCTACTGTGCCAATGCGAGGTCACTTCGGAACTCCCTGCTTGCTGTCGTTGGATGGGCACCAAGCTGGGAAATTTGATGCCCAGACCATCTCCCACACTGGCAATGACCAGCTGAGGTCAATGCTGATGTGAGGGCTTGCTGGTCAGAGCGCATCCCCAGGAAGTCCCGATGGGTCTCCTGGAAGCCCCTCTCCACAAGAGTCACCATTCTCTCCATGGAGGATGCATGGCACTCGGACATGTGGCTCATCACTTCGGCGATCGTCCGCATAGTCTCCTCCACCACGGAGACCAAGCCAAGCATAGCCTCATGTATCTCCCCTAGATGCTCCCGTACACCCAGCCGCATTTCCTGCCCCTGCTGTGTCGCGGACTACTCCAGAGGCACATCATCAGGCACCGACTGAGCATGTGCCTGGTCTGCTGAAGTCCTCCAACTGCTGGCGCCATGGGCACTCTGTCACTGCCAGCTCCTCCAGCGACTATGAAGTGCCCTCACGACTGTGCTCTAGGACACCAGCCGATGTTCTAATTCCCACCGAGGTGCAAGTATCTGCGCTGGTGCCTGCCTGGCAGAGATGATGTGACGCTGGTGAGACTTCGGGGTGTGAGAAGGAGTCTCTGCTGCTCCTCCTCCTGGCCCTGCTCCGATGATGCTGAAAGGAAGAACAAGGACAGTGGCTCAGTTAACGTGGAGGCTATGACAAAGTGCATCCCTGTCCCCCAGATCATTATGCGCTCATCCTTCCATAAGCAATGGTCAAGCCATGTTACAAATTTAAATCAATTAACATTCAGCACTGCTATGGATGTTGGGAGAACAATGCTGACCTCACTGTTGGACATAAATGCCTGGCCGTGGCACCCCAGCCTCACCGACACCAGTGGACCTGGGCCTCTCCAAATCCAGGGCCTCCTGCTCGAACCAGCTAAGAATGACGATCTGCGCCTGCCTACCGCCAGTCCTCGCATGCTCTGCCGCGTTATGGGCATTCTTCTCCTCAAAATGAGAGGCAAGCATTGATTAGTGCAAATTGCAGATGGACTCGCTTCATGCATGGCCCACCCCAACCAGAGTGGGTCATATCAGGGCTCCAGTGCTTCCTCACCCTATTGCTGCCGAACACTCACACAAAGATGCTAGGCCTGTTCCCCACCCCACCCTTGGACACATGCTGCCTACATCACATTAGTAGCAAGCACATGCAGCGCAGCAGATGGTTCGTTGCCACGCCACCTTGAAGCTCCCCTCCAAGCATGTCATCACCCTGACTTGGACATGTCCTGCAGTTCAAGCACAGCGCCTAGGTGCAGCTCCTCCAGGTTGCCCCCAAACCAGTCACGTGGCACTCAGTGTAACACATGCTGCGGAGGCAAAACACATCTCTTCATCACGCTCTCAGGCTGACCTCAGCATGGGCAATATCTTTTGACCCTCCCAGCAAAGGATATATGCCGTCAATGATTCAATGCACTCACTACACTCAGGCTTGGGGGTTGGAGGCAGGCAGCAGGGGGTAAGCCAACCTGCTGGGTTAAATGACCATTGACACCATGGTACTCACCCTGCCAGAACACAAGTCACTGAAGCACTTGCAACACTAGATCCATGTGCGCTGCACCACATCACGGGAACTCACCGCCTCCTCCTAGGCAGATTTTGTCATGTGGGAGGGGCAGCCTCCTCCTGCCGTGCTGCCACCTCCTCAAGGAGGGCAGCAAGGCAATCATCCAAAAAAGCGAGGGCCCTACCCTCCGGCTCGGTGATGGACTACCCTCCGGACTTGCATGAACTTCATTGCCTTTCTGCACAGCCCTTCGCCCAGTCTTTGAGAGCAGCTTTTCAGAGGCTGCCAGGGCATTCTTTTATGCAGGCCGCCATTGGACCCAGCGGCCTAAGCACACTCACCCACTCCTGTTGTGCACTAGAGTCGTGAAGTACACTGGGCGGGCCTTAATTGGCCTGCCTGCGTAAATGGCGGCGCGGCATCGATCACAAGCAGATCCACTCTGCCAGCCAGAAAATTCAGCCCATGTAGATGAAAAGGCCATTTTAGTTCATCCATTCAGAAAGACCGTTCAGTATTCCCCCATTCACAGCACCAAACTGCTTCTTCCATGATTTTTCATAGCTTTTCCCTCCACTAGTTGAGATCCATTCCACATGGTGATCATTTCCTGAAAAATCAATTCTAAATTTCCCACATATTCATTTGAATCTACATCACCTTGTCCTTAAAAATTGGCTCAGTTTAATGCATTATGATCTGCTCAAGCCAAAAAGTGTTATATTCTTGTAAGGGCACCTCTGAAACTGAAAAGCCCACGTTCCTTTGATTTTTCCTCATCACTCAATCTTCAGACACTAGGAATCTTCAACTACTTTGCATCTCACTGGAAGAGGTATTCAGCTGTCTGGCCAGAGCATTGCATACTTTGAGCATGACATACTCCAATTTATATTCAACTTTTTTGACCATATGACCATATAGTTGATTGCTGCACTACAGCAATAGAATAAATCTACTAAAACTCCATAATCTCAACTACACCTGTGGTTTTTTTGTTTAGATACAATTAGTAGACTACTTGTTATATTTCAAGTTCCTTTACCATTATTTGGTGAATTATTGGGTTTTTTGGCTTCTGTACCAGACTACTCTGCTAGGCAAGCCCAAACTGCTTTGATAAAGTTCATAGCACTCACACACACCCACCACCTCCCCCAAACCCCCAGCCAACCCCAAATATTTTAGCTGCTGTAAAAGCAAAATACTGCAGAAGAAATAAAAACAGAAAATGCTGGAAAAACTCAGGTCTGGCAGCATTGTGGAAAGAAACAGAGTCAATGTTTCAAATCCTATGGCTTCTGTATGACCCCAAAGGACTCTGAAGAGTCATACAGACTTGAAATGTTAACTGTCTCTCTCTCCACAGATGCCACCAGCTGAGTTTTTCTAGCATTTTCTGTTTTTATTTTAGCTACTGGTTTATTACGTGGCTTCCAATGATCGCTGCTAATTTACAGAAGGGGCAGAACAACATTAAACCAGACTTTAACTTGAGTTTTAACTTGAGCTTTAACTATCAAAATAGTTTTGTTAGACATTAATAGAATAAGCAAAAGTAACAATAATATTTTACATAAAGATTTTCTACTATAGCAATAAAAAAAGTTTGCAGCTACTGCATAAAAATAATGACAAGTTTTTTGTGTAGCCAGTCTTCTCCTAAGCTTCTCTGGAAGCTAACTAACCGGAGAACCTCTTAAAAATCTCAGACTCTTAATTGAACATTTCAGATCAACAGTATTTGAAAAAAGTTATTGGGGAAGAAAAACACTAAGAAAATCTGCTAATTTACAAATTTTAAAAGAAGCTCCACAGATTTGTTTAATATGAATTAAATGTATTGAATTCCATGTTATACTAGGCATAGACAAACCAAATTAAAATCTATGACAATTAAATTGGATATGATTTCTGGGAGTCAGGTTATTCTGAAAAAGGCAGAACAAGAGCAGATACCTTGCACACAGAAAATTTCAAGCACTCTAAATCAAATTAGCTTGGATGGAGCACAATAAGTGAGCATCAATTCCAGTCACAAAATAAAATAATTGAAAAATGTACATTAAATAAGCTTCCCTGACCCAGATTGCGCATTAAGAAAATCTTAGAAATTACAATACAAGAATTCAAAAGCATTAAAAATATCCAAAGTGATACATACCTCAGAAGTTTACATCACACCTTTTGCTTTTAGCAATCTGCAGTATTTCAGTAAGGGTTTATGCTCAAGATCTCAAGATCTATTGTATATCATGTACCATTTTAATGTTCTAAAACATTTAAGTCAGCTCAATTTGAAAAGAATCAATTGCAGTTTTATGATGAGATTAAAAACTTGAATGTGAATTATTGTCCCTGCACAAATTAATAAGCACCAAAATTGACACCTTAAGTGAAAAGGTTAGTAACACTGAAAATTTCCTCTTATCGAAATTAGTATTAGAGCCAAAACTTACAATCTCACACCAAGACATTAGTGCAAAGCCAAACAACACAGGAAAAAATGATGGTCTTCGTATAGCTTTCAGTTCACTTCAAACATCAGCTTTACAAATGACATCATATGTGGTCACCAAGAAGAATGCCACCAACATTATGCCAGAGTTGGGAGGAAAAAAATTGGGTGACCTTTGGAAGTTAACAGAAGCTACAGTAAGACTCACTGTCGATAAGATGGGTAGAAGGCTGACTTGGTGAGGGTGAACGCAGAATATTTCGAGGTCTGAGGCCAACAGGTGCACCGTCCAGGGAGTTGGAACGCTGCACAGTTACACAGTTTGCTGACATCACTGAGACATTCAGACCAAATGTGGATGAAGAACGAGAAATCTAGATATAGGAAGACCACTAAATTATGGTAGGCAGGTAAAGCTGGAAAGAAATTGAATATTGAACAAAACTAAATAGGTTTTCAAGGAGAAAGCAAGTGTGGGAAGTAAGCACTTTCCCCAGATGAAATACGGTACTTGATACCTTAAGTATTAAATATAGTAGAATTGGGTAGACAACACCAACATTCATCTGATGGATCATGATGACTTCTATGACCAGAAGCTATGACTGTAGAGTTTGAATACAATGCAATGCCAACATGCCAGTTGGAGAACCATAAAGCCAAGACACTTGAAATTGATAGATTGAAGTAAGCAACTGAATAGTGCTGAAAGTTATAAAACGACAACAAAAAACTGAGTGGAGAAAAAAGTGATGGGTCAAGAATCAATAAGGCTTAAAATCAAAATGTAAAAATTGAACCCACTGAAGAAAAATCTTAGGAAAAGAAAAATCAAATCAGGACCTTCAGAAGATAGTCAAGTTCTAGTAGTTGCTGATCTGAAAAATGTGAAAGGGAACCAGAAGGGAGTTTACTTCTAAGCGCCAGGATCAGAATTGCTGAGTACTTGAGAAATTGCTTTGAAACAGATACACAATTAATACTTTGAATTTTTACAATTTTGTGATTTGGAGATTGCCATTCTCCTTTACAAATAAAACTGTCAGTACTGTTCAAGCTAGGGAACTTCAGTGTTGCTTGGCTGAGCCACCAATTTGCAGTAATTGAATGTTAAATCCTATTGTCATTGCATGGTGCTCTGGGACTTAAAGCAGTGCCTCAAGGACCAAACTTAGGCGTTTTAGCCTGATCGTTTTTCTGGAAAATTATGAGCGGCTATGAGGTATTTAATTTTTAATCTTGCTTTTCTTTTAAGTCCCGATTAATTATAATGGTGGTGGGGAACTGCGAGCAGTTCCAAGTTGCTGAAAGGTGTACAGGGGTTGGGAGGAGAAGACAAAGAAATACTACCTGTGGAGATTGATTTGTGGGGCGATATTTGATTTACTTATTTACTGGTGATGGCTCTGGGATTGATGAACTGGAAGGGGCTAGAGACCCTTTCCCGATAACAGAAAAAGGTGAAGAGACAAATAAAAAGGTGGTCACAATGATTAATGGTCTTGGTAAGGTAAATTGTGAAAACCATTCTACTGGTCAGAGCAACTATGGGCATAAATTTATTAGAAGAATTAAAAGGAGGTTAGGAGAACATGTTTTCTTAAATTTGCAGAGGGCTGAACATGCAATGTACTTTTCAGAAATAGTCAAATCTATAATCGCATTTTAAAAAGGGAAGCACATAAATATTTACAGAGTTCTTCTTAAATTAAAAGAACATTCCACAGGCTGGAACAATAGGGTTAAGTGGATTGAAGACAGTCATTGATGTACATTCTATGTTTAATATTGCACAACTGACTGTCAATGCACAAAAGCACATTCTTCCCCTCAAGCCTGCTGCCCCGTTCAATTAGATCATGGCTGATCACATTAACCAACAGAAATCTAGTGATCTTGAAAGCTTCAATTGTCCAACCTTCCAGAGTGTTTTTTTGAGAAAATTCCAGGTTTCTACTAATCTTCTAAAAATATTCTTCCCAATTTCCCTTTCAATTGGCCTACCTTTAATTTTAGGTCCCTCATTCTTGATTCCCCAAAAGGAATTTTTTTGTATCTAACTTATTGACTCCTTATAGCATTTTAAATACCTTGATCACATCACTACCCAATCTTCTATACATAAGAGAATACAAGCAACACGTCCTCAATTTAACCCTAAGACCAGATACTCAGATCACTACTTTCCACATAAAAGGGAGTGCAGCAAAGTTCATCAGACTGATTCCTGGGGTGGCAGGATTGCTGTGCGAGGAGAAATTGGGCCAATTGGGAGCTTAGAAGAAATGAGAGGAGATCTCATTGAAACATATAAAATTCTGTTAGAGATGCGCAGACTGGATGCAGGGATGATATTTCCTCTAGAACAAGGGGTCACAGTCTCAAGATACTGGGTAGACCATTTAGGACAGATGACGAGAAACTTCTTCACTCAGAGGGTGGTGAGCCTAGGGAATTCTCTAGAACATACATACGAACAAGGAGCAGGAGTAGGCCATTCAGCCCCTCGAGCCTGCTCCGCCATTTAATAAGATCATGGCTGATCTGACAATAACTTGAAACCTGCATCCCACCAACCCCCAATAACCTATCATCCCCTTGCTTACCAAGGATCTATCCACCTCTGCCTTAAAAATATTCAAAGGCTCTGCTTCCACCACCTCTTCAGGAAGAGCGTTCCAAAGACTCAGGACCCGAGTGAAAAAATTTCACCTCATCTATTCTAAATGGGTGACCCCTTATTTTTAAAGTGACCCCTAGTTCTAGATTCTCCCACAAGAGGAAACATCCTCTCCACATTCACCCTGTCAAGATCTCTCAGGATTTTGTGTGTCAATGAAGTCACCTCTTACTCTTCTAAACTCCAGCGGATACAAGCCTAGTCTGTTCCAATCTTTTCTTGTAAGACAACCCATCCATTCCAGATATTAGTCCTGTAAGCCTTCTCAGAGCTGCTTCCAATGCATTTACATCCTTAAATAAGGTGATCAATACTGTACACAGTACTCCAGATGTGGTCTCACCAATGCCCTGTATAACTGAAGCATAACCTCCCTACTTTTATATTCAATTCCCCTTTCAATAAACAATAACATTCTCTTAGCTTATCCTAATTACTTGCTGTACCTGCATACTAGCCTTGTGTTTTATGCATTAGGACACACACATCTCTCTGCACCTCAGAGCTCTGCAATCTCCCATCATTTAGATAATATGCTTCTCTTTCATTCTTCCTGCCAAAATGGACAATTTCACATTTTCCCACATTATACTCCATTTGCCAGATCTTTGCCCACACATTTAACCTATCTATATCTTTTTGTAGCCTCCTAATGTCCTCTTCACAACTTACTTTCCTACCTATCTTTGTGTCATCAGCAAATTTGACAACTATCCCATCCATCCAAGTCATTTGTATAAATTGGAAACAGTTGAGATCCCAGCACTGATCCCTGTGGCAGACCATTCGCTACATCTTGCCAATCTGAAAAAGACCCATTTATGCCTATTCTCTGCTTCCTGTTAGCCAGCCAATCTTCTATCCATGCCAATATGTTACCCCCTATACCATGAGCTTTTATTTTCTCCAATAACCTTTGATGTGGCACTTCATCAAATGCCTTCTGGAAATCTTAAGTACAGTACATCCACCAGTTCCCCTTTATCCACAGCACACGTAACTTCCTCAAAAGAACTCCAATAAGTTGGTTAAGCGTCATTTCCCTTTCACAAAACACAGAAAGCTGTGGAGGCCAAGTCACTGAATATATTTGAGGAGGAAATAGATAGATTTCTGGACTCTAAAGGCATCAAGTGGTATGGGGAGAGGGTGGGAGTACGGCATTGAGATAGAGGATCAGCCATGGTCATACTGAATGGCAGAGCAGGCTCTAATGGCCAAATGACCTACCCCAGCTCCTATTTTCTATGTTTCTATATTCAGCACACCAGCAAATTAATTGGAACAGGATAAAATGAAACACTTAGCAAACAGGTTGCTTGAGCAATAGTCAATTTTATTGCCTCAAATAGCTTATGCAATCAGTGCTTTATCCCAACTCAAATACTATCTGCAAGCAACATGTTTTCACCTAAATCATTTTTAAAAATTTTATGTGGGCATCGTTGACAAGGCCAGCATCTGTTGCCTATCCCTAATTGTCCTCAAATAGGTGGTGATGAGACACCTTCATGAACAGCTGCAGTCCATCTAGTGCATGCAGAACCCACAGTACTGTTAGAAAAGGAATTCCAAGATTATCAGTGACAGTGAAGGAACAGCAATACATTTCCAAGTCAGGATGATACATGACTTGGAGGGTACTGTTCCCACATGCCTACTGCCCTTGTCCTTCTAGGTGATAGAGGTCATGAGTTTGGAAGGTGCTGTTGAAGGAGCCTTGGCGAGTTGCTGCAGAGCATCTTGTACATGGTATACACTGCTGCTCCTGTGCACGGTTGTGGAGGACGTGAATGTTTAAGGTGAATGGTGGATGGGGTGCCAATCAACCAGGTTGTTTTACCCTGAATGGTGTCAGGCTTCAGGTGTTGTTTCGAGTTGCAAGCATCCATGCAACTGGAGAGTATTCCATCACATTCCTGACTTGTGCCTTGTAGATGGTGAACAGTCTGGGGAGACAGGTGTGTTAGTCACCAGAGAATTTGCAACCTGATATGCTCTTGTAGCCAGTAATTATATGGTTTGACCAGATCAGTTTCTGATCAATGGTAACCCCCAGCATGTTGACATTGGGGGTTCAGCATTGGTAATGTTATTGAATGCCAAGGGGAGATGGTTAGATTCTCTCATGTTGGAGATGATCATTGCCTGGCACTTGTGTGGTGAGAATGTTCCTTGCCACTTAACAGGCAAGCGTCAATGTGTCCAGGTCTAGCTGTATATGGACATGGACTGGTTCAGTATATGATGACTCACAGATGGTACTGAACACTACAACACAAGTATCAAAAATGGTCCTTTATTTCGGTAAAAGAACAAAATTGCCAACTGCACTTGAATACTATAGCTAAGCCGAAATGTTAGTTTTAATGGGTTTCTATTTTGGTTGTTTCGTCTTGAAATGAAAGTTAGAAAAAAAAAACTTACAGATTAAGAGGGGAAAAAAAAGTGTTCAACCTGAAAATAAATCCATTGGTTTACTTTTGTTTAGATAATTGCCTGTTCATTGCTATGTAGAAGCTAAACAGCAGAGGGAGAATATGCCAAGACTTCATTTATGAATATACAACACACTTAAAATTTAAAAAAAAACTCAGGCTGACCTGAGAATATGCACTTGCACTTACCACTAACGAGGAAGTACTTGCTAATCGACTACCCAAGTAAGTTCCATTGCACGTTGGGCTCTTTGTATCAGGAGTACTGTGGGCCATCAGCGCTCGTTGCAGTACTCTCTTTGGTGTTTTAGTAAATGAGAATGCTCTTGTCACCTGGACAAAAAAATAATTATGTTGCACCTTTAACATAATAACATGCACTGAAGTTTTTTGTTATGTAGGAGGGATGGACATCAAGTAGTAGTAGAGTTACAGAATGACCAAGTATGGCTGGAAAGACAGATTTTAAGGAGATAGGAACAGAGTTTTGTTGATGGAGTTTGAGAATAGAACAAAGGATGAAGGCTCAGGTACCAAAGTGGAGTGGGTGAGGGGATCAGCAGAAAAATAACAAGGGATAGGAAGTTAGAATTGGAGAACTGAAGTGTTTACATTCTGTTGGAATGGTAGGATGGAGCAATATTAAGATCAGGACAATAAATCTTCCAATCTTCCCTAGATACAGGGGAGGGGACAGGGACTGGAAAGTGAAAAATGTGACACTTGTATCCAAGAAAGGATGCAAGGAAATTCCTGGTAACTACAGGCCGGTCAGTTTAACATCAGTGGTGGGTACGGTTTTAAAAACAATAATCAAGGAAAAACATCTACAGGCACTTGCAGAAGTTTTGAGTTAATTAAGGAGAGAAAGCTAAAAGGCAGATCATGCTTGAATTGAATTTTTTGAAGTAACAGAGGAGGTTGATGAGTGTTTGACAAAGTGCAACATGGGATGCGGGGGGGGGGGGGGGGGGGGGGTGCGGTATCAGTGTCAGCTTGGATAAAAATTTTGGCTTAAGGATAGAAAGCAGCAAGTATATGAACAGAAAAGTGACAGGTAATGCATTTTGGCAGAAGAGATACGGAGAGGCAGTATATACTTAATGGCACAATTCTGAAGAGTGCACAGGAAGAGAGGGACCTGCAGGTTCATGCGTAGATCCACAAAGGTGGCAGGACATATTGACAAAGTGGTTAGCAAAGCAAATGGGACCTTGGGCTTCAATAAATAGAGGTATTGAGCACAAAAGCAAGTAAGTTATGCTGAACCTTTATTAGGGTTAGGCCACAACTAAAGTCCAATTCTGGTCACCACACTTCAGGAGGGATGCGAAGGTCCTTGAGTACAGAGAAGCGGAGATTTACCAGAATGGCTCCAGGATGAGGCATTTTAGCTACAAGGTGTTCTCCTTGGCAAAAAAGAGATTGAAGAGAGATTTGATAGATATAGGACAGCCTTAGATGAGGTGGACAAAGAAAAACCGTTTCCATTAGTTGATGGTACAAGGGCTAGGGGACACAGATTTAAGCTTTTGAGCAACAGGGGAAATAGAGGAATCTTTTTAAATGCAGGAAGCGGTAATGACCTGGGACTCTGTCGACGAGGGTGCTGGGAGCAGAGATGATCAAGATTTCAAAAAGAAACCTGAATAGACACTTGACAGAAATAAACTTGCAGAGCTACTGGGATAAATCAGGGGAACGGGACCAAATGGATTGCTTGACAGAGAGTTGGCATAGACTCAGAAGGCCAAATTGTGGGTCTCTGTGCCATAATGACTCTGTGACAAGAAATTTCAGTTTGCTGTGTTGAGGCAAGATGGTGGGATGGGATTCTGGCAATAGGAGTTAAATAAATTTGGAACTTGTGTAGAATGAAGCTTAGGAGGCTCCAAATCCTGAGTATCAAAGTATCAATGAAGATTTCAGGAGTAGTCCAGGCATTTACAAAAATTGTCATGGCAATATACAAGGACAGGGTTTAAAGGTCAGCTCAATCATAAACAAGATAGAGGTGTGGCATTGTCCAGTTCAGACAAAACAAGCAGTGAAGTGGGTGGAGCATAGAGCAAGGGTGCAAGGCTTTTGACATGAGCTACATAAGATAGGTTCAGTTGGGACGCCAAAAGCAGCCCGACAAAAAGATGGGGAAAGATTTTTAGATCGGCGGGGAACGGACCGCCACCCATGATCGGCCCCGAACCATGATTTCATGCTGGCTGGCCAACCAGCGTGAAGCGCACGCCGAAATGCTCAGCGCTGTGGGATGGGGGCTGGAGAAGGGCAGGCATAGACCTAAGCATGCGCACAAGCGAGTGCCGAATGAAAGCGCCCTGAAGGCAGAGAGCTGCCTCAGGGAGCTGAAGGCTTCAAAACGATTAAATAAAGATTTTAAAATCCGGAAAAAAATGTCCACGCATCAGAGTCATCTGAACATATACAAGATGACAATTCTGTCCATACATTTTTTAAAATATATTTAATAAAGGAAAACCTCATCCTGTCCTTAGATGAGGTTTCATCAAAAATGCAAAGTCCGCCTGGCAGATTCGCCCATCCGCCAACCGTAAGGTTGGATGGACCACGAAAACTCGGGGACAGTTGGAATTCTTAACAACTTTACATGCAATTCTGTATGGAACTGAGCATCACTAAAGCTTGCGCTGATGTGTTAATATGCATGGGTGCTGTAGGGCTATAAATATATCAAGGCAGTACTTCTAATTGAATGACTTATATTAAAATCCACATTAAATAACTGCTTAATCTTCAACAAACTCTTTGGTTGGGTCTGTAATTCAGTTAACAGCTATCTAGTGATTATATGGATGTTAAACTTGATTGATAAAATAGGTTAAGCAATAAAATCTGCCACGTGACATAATAATTCTTCAAAGATTTCTGAACTTGGCTTTTCCAACCGGACAAGATAATTCTGTACAATAGTAACTGAGATTCTCCAAAAGTTTAATACGTATTCACAAGTTCAGCATGCACAGTGTGTTTTTAATTAACGCATCCACAATGTTGGAGCACACAGTATGTTCAAAAACAAGTTGCTCTCGTTTTATAACGGAGCATGGAGGGTAGGAAGCAGATGGAAGAGAAAGTTCAGCAAGTAGGACCAGAAGACATAAATCAGTGAAAAGTAAATGTAAAGACAAATATAAAAGAACACACTACTTAAAGCAAAAATCTGCCATAATGGTATATAGGTACAACTGTTAACATTTTGAATACCATATAGTATTTATTTCTTTTTTTAAGAAAGAAAATCTGAATTGGGCCAAATTAGTATCAACTGGAAGTAACTGTTGATATCACTAATTCAGCTCAACACACCTTATGGGCAACAGGCTTCAACTTTATTCTAGACAAAATAAAACAAATGGAGATTAAAAGCTGAAGTGATAAAAGAAACCAATGTTACCTTCTTTGAGGTTTTTTTAAATGCTCTTGATGCTCTGCTTAATGTGCTATCCATGTCTTTTGTGTTGACTTCTAGAAATTCTGGGTCAGTATTAAAAATAATATTTTCCTAGAAGAGAAAAAAAATCATTTAATTTAAAAACAAGCCCATTAAGTTGGTGTAGGTCATAATGGGAGTGATTGTTATACACAGGTCAGATGTGCAAAACAAGCTTTGTGGGGCAGCCGAAGGAAGAAGGGTATAGGGGAAGAGGAGCAAGCATCACTGTAAAGCAAAAGCTTATCACTGCACCAAAACCTCAAACCTTGATAAGCTTGGACAGTGTATGTAGCAGTGTCCCATAAAATGGAACCACTCTTTCCCACACCACTCCTTTAGACACATGTTGACCTCCTAATCTGTTTGTCCCTAAGCCAATTTATCCATGGCTCAAGTAATAAACCTGTTAGAGGAGTTAAATCAAAAGTAGAAATTAACACCCAATATTCCCTTAGCCCAACTGTTTTCCAATCTTTCCCATTTTGTTCCAACCTGGGGCATATAACTAGATTCTTTCAAAATCTGAAACTATTGTAATTAAAATGATAACTGGATAGACTCAAACAGATTAAATAAATAATAACTTTTTTTTCCTTCCCCTCCCATTAAGCCTTCAAAAGTCAGGAACAGGCTAACTATTCAGAATTTCTGCCTTCCAAGGTGTGCATAAATACCAATGATTATTCGTCTCAAGAACCTGTGTCAATGTGGCCAATTATTATACATTTATAAAGCACAATTAACAGAAAAATGCCAGAAGATGCTTCAGGGATGCAAAGAGAAACAATGTTGACCTAAAGGGGATGTTAGGAAGGGTGATCAAAAGCTTAGTTAAAAGATGAGTTTCACAGAGGGTCTTGAAAGAAAAACAGGACAAGGAGTGGCAGGGCAACAGAGAAATCCAGAACAGAGGAACTAGGTGGTTGCCACGCAGACATCAATGATGGAGTGTATAAGAGATCAGATCAGAATCAGAAAAACGGTGAGCAGGGGACTGGGAGCCGTAGGTAACAGAAATTAGGTTGGTGAGATTTTCCCCCTAATAAGCTTGTTGGGTAGAAAGAAGATTGAGGAGTAGTGATAGGTTGGGAGTAGGGATGAAAGAGGGTAAAGTACTTTGGAGGGGAGGGGATGAAAAAAGATCCCATGGCCAGGTGAGGGGAAGGGAAACCAAAGGCCAAACATAGGTAGAAAAACAAAATGCTAGAAATTATAGGCTTAGGACTGGAGAAACAGCTAGAGTGCAAGCACAAAAGGGAATTCTAGATTCCCATAGGCATAGAGATCAGGCAAGAAATGTAGCAGTCGTAAAAAGAGAATAGAAAGGAAACATATGAAACAAACAAAAACAAAAGTCTAAAGTTGAAATCTAAGGGTCATAAGGCCATAGTTGGACAAACATGCTGTCAGAAAGAAACAGCAACCAAAGTGAAGTTCAGAGGCAGTAGTGTAGAGAGGAGCCATTGGAGGGACATTTCAGGTGCCAGCTAAATAAACTGGAGGGTGGACCTCCAACACAGCAACACCTCTTTGATTGAAAAGAGTGACATGAAAAGTCTCTGGAGCCAACTATCGGCACTGTTTTGTGCATTGCGGTTGGCAGCCATCTTGCACAAGAATAAATTACTGATTGATCGTGCCAGAGATGCCCATCAAAACCTTTCAACTTACTGCATCTGCTTTACAAATTGTGTTTGCCACATGTCGACAAAGCAGCCTTAACCAGTAATCCTTCTTGGGCTCTTCCACTATTAATTGGAAGCTGAACAGTAGGTTTGATTGTTCTGTTGGAGGTCGTACGACCAGGGCAAAGGCACTGCGGCAATCTAATATAAACAACAGTAAATTAGTTTAGCATATCACAACAACTACATATAGTATTAAAAGACACTCATGAATTAACTACTGGTTTAACAAAATTATGCAATTGAGCGCAATTATTAGGTAGAAAATTTAACTGGTTCACTATCCAATTTGATTTCCCACCAAGGGTAAAAGCAATGCTTTACTTAAAATTGTAGAAAGCATAATGTAGCCAAGGGCATGTTCATATGGTTGAAATGTGAATTTTGCAATTGTACTAAGTACTGTCGAGTCAAAAACAAAAAAAAGTCTGAGATTAGGAAACTGCCAACAAATGCCATTTTTTCACCACCTGTTCTTCATCATCATCATCCATTTGTAAACCCTCACGAGTATCAAAACTATTTAGTTAAGGGCATAACAGAAGACAAGCCTCAATATCTATGCCAAACTTTTAACAGGGTCACCGGATTGTAAGCAGAAACAGAATACTGACAACCTCCCCAGCCTTATTCATGGGTTTTTAAAGGCCAAGTTTAGTACCCCAACTGAGGTCATCTATCTTAGCACAGACCAGGGAATCAAATCCAACACCTTAACTGGACAGAAAGCTATTTGGTCCATTATGCTGGCTCCAGCTCTCATTTGAATTTTTCTGCCTTTTCCCACCCATTTCAAATGCTCCTTTCACAACTATTTATCAACTTCTCTTTTAAAAACCATTATAGATTCTATTTCTCATTGAGTATTCTATAGTCCTAGAAAGAACGTTTGTCCAAATTCTCCTTTCATTCATTGTGATGATATTAAGCTGTCTAGTTACTCTCTAACTTGCGGAAATAGTCCTTTACCCTACCCCTGCCATTTACCTAAAGATCCCAATTTTGAACACCACCATCATGATGTTTGGCATTCTATAATCCAGTGAAGCCCCAGTTGCTCTGATTGCTGAGGGCTCACCTGTGGTATCTTCTGTACCTTCTTTGTAGCCTTAACATCTTTTTGAAAAGCAACAGTATTCAAAACTGGATATAGTATTCAATTTGGGCCTATTTATTAAACAAAGGGCAAAATTACACAATAGTTTGACAAGGGTAGATAGAAAACTTCCTTGAAGCCTCAAGGCCAATTTTGTTTTTATTCATTTACAGGATGTAGGCGTTGTTGGCTAGGCCAGCATTTATTGCCGATTTTCCAATTGCCTTCGAGAAGGTGGTGGTGACCTGCCTTCTTGAACCGCTGCAGTCCTTGTGGTGTGGGTACATCCACAGTGCCGTTATGGAGGGAGTTCCAGGATTTTGACCCAGCAAAGTGAAGGAATGGTAATATATATCCAAATCAGGATGGTGAGTGGCTTGGAGGGGATCTTCCAGGCGGTCGTGTTCCCATGTATCTGCCACTTTTGTCCTTCTAGATTGTGGCAGTCATGAGTTTGGAAGGTGTTGTTTAATGAGCATTGGTGAATTTCTGCAGTTAATCTTGTAGATGGTGCACACTGCTGCGACTGTTCATCAGTGGTGGAGGGAGTGAATGTTTGTGAATGGGGTGCCAATCAAGCAGGTTGCTTTGCTCTGGATGGTGTCAAGCTTCGAGTGTTGTGGGAGCTGCACTCATCCGGGAAAGTGGAGAGTATTCATCACACTCCTGACTTGTGCCTTGTGGATGGTGGACAGGCTTTGGACAGTCAGGAGCATTCCTAGCCTCTGATCTGCTCTTGTAGCCACAGTATTTATGTGGCTTGTCCAGTTCAGTTTCTGGTCAATGGTAACCCCCAGGCTGTTGATAGTGGGGAACTCAGTGATGGTAATGCCATTGAATGTCAGGGGGTGCTGGTTAGTGTGATGTTTGTTTTTAATGTTTATGCTTTTTTTGTAAAAGGACAAATTAGTTATAAAGAATTGTTATATAAAACCTGCTAGTAGGATGTACTGCCCTCTGATGGAGAATAAGGAATAAAAGAACCTTCTGTTTTTCAAACAGGAAGTTAGGTTTCAGAAGCAGATAGCTGTGTGTGTATTCTTAATTGTTAAGAAGTGACAAAACACTTCAGTTAGATTCTGTCTTGTTGGAGGATGATCGTTGCCTGGCACTTGAGTGGCACAAATGTCACTTGCCACTTGTCAGCCCAAGCCTGGATATCATCCAGGTCTTGCTACATTTGGACCTGGACTGCTTCAGTATGAGTCGTCGCAAATGGTGCGGAACACTGTGCAATCATCAGCGAACATCCACACTTCTGGCCTTATGATAGAAAGAAGGTCAGTGAAGCAGCAGCTGAAGATGATTGGGCCTAAAGACACAACCCCGAGGAACTCCTGCAGTGATGTCCTAGAACTGAGATGATTGACCTCCAACAACCACAACCATCTTCCTTTGTGCTAGTTATGACTCCAACCAACAAAGTGTTTTCTCCCCAATTCCCATTGACTCCAGTTTTGCAAGAGCTCCTTGATGCTACACTCTGGTCAAATGCTGCCTTGATGTCAAAGGTAATCATTCTCACCTCAGGAGTTCAGCTCTTTTGGCCATGTTTGAACCAAGGCTGTAATGAGGTCAGAAGCTAAGTCTGGCAGAACCCAAAACGAGCAGTGGGCAGGTCATTGCAAAGCAAGTGTCGTTGATAGCGCTGTTTATGGCCCTTTCCATCACCTGATTAATGATTGAGAGTAAACTGATGGAGTGGTAATTGGCTGGATTGGATTTGTCCTGCTTTTTCTATCCAGGACCTGGGCAATTTTCCACATTGCTGGGTAGATGCCAGTGTTGTAGCTGTACTGGAACAGCTTGGCTAGGGGTGTGGCGAGTTCTGGAGCACATGTCTTCAATACTATTGCCATAATATTGTCAGGGCCCATAGCCTTTGCAGTATCCAGTGCCTTCAGCCGTTTCTTGATATCACGTGGAGTGAATCGAGTTGGCTGAAGACTGGCATCTGTCATACTGGGGAACTCCGGAGGAGGCAGAGATGGATCATCCACTCGGCACTCCTGGCTGAAGATAGTTGCAAATGCTTCAGCCTTATTTTTTGCACTGATGTGCTGGGCTCCTCTATCATTGAAGATGGGAATATTTGTGGAGCCTCCTCCTCCAGAGTTGTTTCATTGTCTACCACCATTCATGACTGGATGTAGCAGGACTGCAGAGCTCAGATCTGATCAGTTGGTTGTGAAATCGCTTAGCTCTGTTTCTCGCTTGCTGCTTGGCATGCAAGTAATCCTGTGTTGCAGCTTCACACCTCATTTTTAGGTATGCCTGGTGCTACTCCTGGCATACCATTCTACATTGAACTAAGGTTGATCCCCTGGCTTGGTGGTAATGATAGCGTGGAGGATATGCTGGGCCATGAGGTTACACATTGCGGTTGAGTACAATTCTGCTGCTGCTGATGACCGACAGAACCCCATGGGTGCCCAGTCTTGAATAGCTTGATCTGTTCAAAATCTATCCCATTTAGCACAGTGGCAGTGTCAAACAATACGATGAAGGGCATCCTCAATGTGAAGACAGGACTTTGACTCCACAAGGACTGTGTGGTGGTCACTCCTACTGATGCTGTCATGGAGAGGTGCATTTGCAGCAGGCAGGTTGATGAGGATGAGTCAACTACAGTTTTTCCCTCATCGGTTCCCTCACCACCTGGTGCAGACCCAGTCTAGCAGCTATGTACTTTAGGACTCAGCCAGCTCGGTCTGTGGTGGTGCTACTGAACCACTCTTGGTGATGGACATTGAAGTCCCCATCCAGAGTACATTCTGTGCCCTTGCAACCCCAGTGCTTCCTCCAAGTGGTGTTCAACATGGAGGAGTACAGATTCATCAGCTGAAGGGGGGAGGGGGTGCAGTGCGTGGTAATCAGCAGGAGGTTTCCTTGCCCATGAGACTTCATGGGGGCCAAGGTCGATGTTGAGGACTCTCAGGGTAACTCCCTCCTGACTATATACCACTGTGCCACCACCTCTGCTGGGTCTGTCCTGCCGGTGGGACAGGACATACCCAGGAATGGTGATTATGGTTTCTGGGATATAATCTGCAAGGTACGATTCCGTAAGCATAACTATGACAGGTTGTTACTTGACTAGTCTGTGACAGCTCTTCCAATCTTGGCACAAGCCCCCAGGCATTAGTGATGAGGACTTTGCAGGGTCGACAGGGCTGGGTCTCCCTTTGTCGTTTCCAGTGCCTAGGTTGATTGCAGGTGATCTGTCCGGTTTCATTCCTTTGTGTTGACTTTTTAAAACTGAGTGGCTTGCTAGGCCGTTTCAGAAGGCATTTAAGAGCCAACCACATTACGACGGGTCTGGAGTCACATGTAGGCCAGACCAGGTGAGGACGGCAGATTTCCTTCCCTAAAGAACATTAGTGAACCAGATGGGTTTTTTTACGACAATCAACAATGGTTCCATGGTCAGCATTAGACATTTAATTACAGATTTTTATTGAATTCAATAAATCTGCTGGATCTCTGGATTACCAGTGCAGCAAAATACCACTATGCCACTGCTTGCCCTATCTTGCAGGGCTGCTCATGGGTATAAAACAAAGCATCTTTTCCTGTAACCACCTCTCGGCTTTCTTCCTTCATCTCGAATTCTTTTTGTAACTATGTTATTCTTCCACTCTTAATATTCCTGCATCTTTCCAACACATTTCCTTCTGTATCAGTGGTTGTTTTTCCTCATTAGTCTCCTTCTGTCAGTTATTTCTTTCCACCAACCCTCCCATAACAATCATATCCTTTTACCAATGAAATCAAGTTGGTGTTTCATCATTTCCATAAATTGCTTGGTGATTTAAGATTGCACACTTAACTGAAGTGGTCCAATTACCAGTTATGATAATCGCTGTTGTAATAGCATTTTGGGCAAAGAGGGCACTTTCAGTGACATAAGAAATTTACCTTGGTGGGAGCTTCAAATGTTCAGGAAAAAAAAAGATGCCAGCTAGTTTGAAGTTTTATGCTTTCTGCATCTTTAGGAACGCACCAGCTCTTCCAAAGATTTCCTAAACACAATTCTCCAATAATCAACAGCTCAATGGTTTGTCACCTCGATGAGGGATAGTAACTCAATTAAAAAAAAGGGTGGTGATTTACTCCTCAAAGTGATATGTAATAAAGACTGAATCAGTTACTTAGGTAGAAGATACCAGGGCCATGGCGGGGGGGGGGGGGGGGGGGGGTGCGGGGAATAGCATTTGAAAGGCAAATCTTGAACAGCAATCATTGAAGTTGATTTACAAGTAGCTGAGGTGGTCAGCCTGGCAAGAAAGTTGCTATTTTGCCCATATTACCATCAAAAAAAAAAATTCTGCTCTCCAGATGTTGAATCCTACTGAGGTGTATTTCCATGAGTGCCAGTTGTCCAAGTGAATAGTTGCGATGTTATGAACCTAGATAGCAAGTCTTGATGGATCATTCAACATTGAGAAAGATCACAGTCAATCCAACTTTGTTGTGCCCCAATAGATTTCCTCTGTGGCCAAAAGTTAATTGTAACCAGCTGCTGCCAAAGTGTCCAGGAATTCAACTAGCCATCTTCTACTCCAAAGTTTAGTGCTATAACACGAGACCAGCCAATCTTTTTTTAAAAAATTCATGAAAAAGCATAAATGCTCCCTTTACTGTGGCAAATAACCACCAATGACAAGAACAGCAGGAAACATGTGATGACCAATAAGTATACTTAGCATGGTATAGGCAAAACAATGATACTGAGGATTGTTAAACACTTGCATCTAAAATTTAAAGAAATTGTGGGCTTAACCAACAAGGAAAAATCTAATTATGCAGAGCAAAAAGGATAAGGGAGAAATAAAAACAAAATGTGCTTGAGAGATACATTTAAAAATTTAAGCCATACTAATGTCTGTACTGACCTTCAGTCTCCTTAATATTCAATACTCCCTTTATCTGGGAAAGGGGCATTAGCACAATGTGTTTCAGAGAGGCAGGCGGTCGTGTTTGACCATGAGGACTCTTGAAAGAGCTAATTACTTTATGGCGCTTTCTTGCGATCTGTAAAGAAATTTTGCCAATATCAAATGTGTAAGGACACAAAGGAAACAATTGTTGTTTTACATAAAGTTTCATGGCTGCAAAAGATAATTAGCATTTTGAAATTTAAACATTAAAATGCTCAAGTTTATATGCTCAAAATATTCAACATGACATACTGAAACAAAAATCAGTTCATTAGTTCAAACTATTCTAACTCTTAGACACGAAAATTTACATCCAATAAAAATGAGTAGATTTTCTGCTCATTTAAGCCAGTAATAATTAGCCAACTACACAAAAAAAAATGTAGAATTTCAAACACAAGTTATGACCGTAACTATTTACAATCGTGTTTTCTATAATCCTACGTCGATTCAAGATTCAATTCACAAACTGGTGATGCCCTAGGTCAAAATTGCAAGATTCCACTGATTGCTCTGGTTCAGAAAGTTTTTCAAATTGTGCTCACTTTAGGTGCTAGCAGGTACTAGTTGGCATGTTTTAATTTTGTATACAAAAGTTTAATTTACTGTTAGGGGGAAAATTAAAAATGCTAAAAAATATACAGTAAGAATTTACTGAAAAACCCTTAAAATCTCCACACAGACATGGCTGCTAAACATATTAAGAGTTGAAGATTACCAGATGAACATTGCACAGCCTTGAAAGTCAGACTGGAGGCACAAGAAAGGACATAAATTAGATTAGGTGTACTCCCCTCTCACATAGGGAAGGGGCAGATGGTTTTAGCTTAGATACGGGAAGACATACAATAGACAAAGAGGGGGCTTTGATGAAACACAAAGTCTTGAGTGGTGAGAGCCAAGGTCTTTGCGTACGTGTTTTAATTTTGATTGGATAATATAATTACATATACCTTCTTTAGAATAATTGGTTAGCAAAATCACATGTTTATGTATTCAATAGGATAGAGTTAGCATGGGACCGGTGTGTCAGTTACCGATTGGATGTATTCAAATGTATTACGATAAGAAAAAGTACAAAAGTAATGAAATGTAATCAATCTGGGAGCTGGGTCTTCATTCTTCGGAATGATTGCAGCTCCTTTGCATATGCTTGAATAAAACTAGTTAAAGGAAGCCTGACTATCTGTGGTCACTGGGTGATCGGGGATTGTAACTTCTCATCTTCTGCAACTACTACATAGGCAAGTTGAATTGGAAGGAGTACCTTCTTCATTTACTAAGAAATTGACTAGTGTACACCATGTACATTATTAAATGTATCAATAGTTTTTTTAAAGCCATTTTTAATCATTTTAACTGAGATCATTCATAGATGGAGGTCTGGATACCCTTATTAGAAATGCTTATTTTTTTGGTGGTAAACCCATCTTCAGCTGTATCCATAGACTGTATCAGGTAATGGAAAGGAGGAAAACCATTACATTCTATGACACTGTCCGACTGCAGTGGTTCATTGAAGATTTAAAGTCTGTGATTATGCACGTTAAGTTTTAGTAGAAACTTGAACTTATAGCCTAACACATGCACTTTGGTCGCAATTTTTCAATGTGCCCATTGTCTGCTGTAGATTTTGAAATTAAACCAATGGAATTTGACTGGATCAAATGCAAAAGGTCTACATATTTTCAGACATTTGGTTGATATTTAACTCCTGACTATTCTGTGGGCCCGCAGTAAATGTAGAAGCAATTCTGAAAATAAGGCAACTCAAAAAGAAGTAATAACTGGACATAAACCTTTTTATACTATTATGGTTTCCCTCCCACAAGCTCCCCCATAGTGACTACTGTGGAAGTCAAGCGCAAATGTTTTCAGGTGCAAAACAATTGAAACAAATTTATAACATTATGGGCAGTCTTCTGAACCTTCAAAATGGCTCACACTGCAGAAGAACGCAGTGATCATCACTGCCAAGAGCCTCGAGCTAAATATTCTGCAGCATGAAATTGATGACGCTTATTAAATTCAGGACTTTACCAAGGAGGTCAAAAGTATAAAAATTTTGGTAAAGTTTAGAGTCACCCTTTGGGTTTTGGAATGGACTACTTTCCTTTCAAAACAAAGACTTTCAGATAAGCAGAAATTTATTTTGCAGGTATATTTACATATATGTATCTATGCCATACAATGATTGTTACAAGTAGAATTCTGCTTAGACAGTTAAACTGCTTTCTCAAAACTCAAATGTACTCTTACCTCTAGGCAGTCATTAAATAAGAATAGAGTGACTTGTTCACCTCGGTCACACAAGTCATCATCCAGTACAATGGTTTCTACTCGCTGGACAAGGTTGCGATGAGATGACAGCAAGTTGGCCTACACAAAGGGAAGAAATTTGATATACTGCACAAAACTATTCGCCAAAACATTGCATTAAAAAATATATAATTTCAAGGTGTTAGGCATTAAGTGACCATTTCACACACAAGCATCAGGAAGGGACAAATTAGAGAAATAGAAAGGCGCAAACCTCAAGCCATTTGTGTGAACTGGGACATCAGGTGTTGGTAATTTTGAAACAGTTAACTAACATACATGAAAATACATGTACTTTTCCCACTAACATATTGCAGTTACAAGTGTAAACTTTGTCCATGATCCCTGGATCTACGTAGGTGGACTGCAACTGTATAAGATCCCTCAGAGACTATTAAGTTTTTTCTGAGATGAGGAAAATTGATGGAAATTATATAAAATTAGAGGCATAACTGATGATAGCCCAGATACTCAGTAGATACCCCCCACCTCCCCCAACCCAAAAATAAAACCAGATGCACCTGTAATGATATGTGCTAGCTGCTAATGCACTTACAGGACAACCATCTACTTCATAGACAACATCAAAGATTTGTCGTTGACCTTCAGTTTTCCTTTTATCTTCATTGATATGCCTAAAAGACAATGATAAAAGCTTTACATAAAACAAAATGGGGATCCGAAAGCTTGCATGAACATGGAATTGCAATTAATTACAGAAAAGAAGGGAATTGTTGATTTCTGGCTAAGTGGAAAATTTCTTTCATTTAAGCTGAACTACTTCTTTAATGTGGAGAAAGATGAATGAAAAATGTGTGGTATATTACAGTCTGTTCATAATTCTGATCAAAGTAAGCAGGGTTTTTCATATGTTCCATGCAGCAATCAGAAATGCTTTTTTTTTTTAAGCACCTTGAAATAGTTTTCAAATGGAACCCATCGCTGTTCAATATTTTTAAATTTACTGGTTTTAGGGTTTGACCCAATTAGTACCACAAATTCCAAAATAAGAGTGTTTCATCAAATGTCAAAATATCAGCCAGTTTTTGATTTTCATCGGAAGCACTTCATGTTTTCTAGATACTAATGAGCATCATCTATGTACAGCACACTTTCAGTAATGTACACTCCATACAGGCAATGCTGAGGATGCACATCAACTCTCCTCAACATTTTATCAATTCCTTCTTTAAGTTATCAAATGGTCTTCAGAGTGAGCGTCGTTCTCATCTCAAGTGTCCACAATTTAAATGCTGTCATTTGCCTTTTGGATCAGGCATTAAAGTAAGGCCACATCTGCCTGCTTGGATAGATGCAAATCCAATGGTGCTAGATAAAGAGCAAAGAATCCTCCCATTGTCACCAAAACAGATCAATTGGTTATGCACCCCATTGCTGATGATGGCAGTGTGTTGGCACAAGTTGGTTGTAAAGAATTTTGAGTTTAAAAAAATCTAATAGCTTTTTATAAATCACCCATTTTGTAGAATTCAAGTACATATTACACCCATTTGAACAACACAGAATTGAAAATTCTGGATATTGTCCTGATCAGTTAGCTACCCATGCATTAAGTTCCAAAAACATGTATAAAAATCCAAAAATCAGAACTTACGTCATGACTTCTTTTAGTAACTCAATAGCATTGCCCAAACTGGCTTTGTCAGGATTGTCATCTGCAGTATGCTTCTTAAGGTCTAAACAAAAGATAAATTGGAGTTAAACCACATGGCCATTTATAATTATGAATTTTAAAATAACATTTCCTTCAAGTAACGTCAGGCAGACATAGAAGTCAGTGTCTCAGGCTAACCTTTAATGAGACAATCCACATTCGTCTTTCCTACATCTAACTAACATTTAAGAACTGAAGTTCAAAGGTTTCAAATCTTTTCAGTGCCATGAGATCATGCCAAAAAATAACTAAGATGGGTGCATGAACTTTCAATTTTAAAATCAGTGCCACGACATCTATACATTGCATAATTATTTCTCAAAGCAAATGTACAAGAAGATTGAATGAAGAAACTTGATCTTTTTTGGTCTAATTACACTTGTATTTTGATACAGGTATGGCATTAATTTAAAGTTTTGGTGACACAGGTTATTTTGTGTGCATTCCTAAATGTTCTACAAACAAAACAAACAAACAAAGCAGCAAGCAAGTATTCTCAATACCATTCAATAGCAAGGCAACACTTGGTAACCTCTGTACAGGACGAATAAGCAGCTCAGCCAGGCTCTGGCGACCACATTCAGGTTTAGCTTGATTAATCTGTCAAAAGAAAGAAAAAAAAGAGGGGAATAACATTTTTTAATTATTCATTAGGAATTGATTGACAAACCAGAGTTAAAACTTTAAAAGCTAAATATGGGTCTCATTTAAAAACTTCATCAAGGCCATGAAGTGGTACATGACGTGTGCTGTGGTGCCAAATTCTTCTCAGCTGTGTTGTACACAGCTGCAAGGCAATGGTAGGTGTTTTCCTATGGGACAGTATCAGAGGAAGGAAAACCGATTTGTTAGATAAAAACTTTCATTCCAGCCATGTTACCTAGCAATTATTTTAAGGAGATTAAAAACAACAAATGCTGGAAAAACTCAGCAGGTCTGGCAGTATCTGTGGAGGGAGGAACATTGAGTCCAATATGACTTCTTCAGGACTTTGTTTTTATTTCAGATTTCCAGCTTCTGCAGTATTTTGCTTTTATTTTAACCATTTTAAGGGATTTGCCCGGTGAAACTTTTGACATTGATTTTTTTTTAAAGATACAACATTACTTTCATTGCAGCCTTAAGCATGGATATGTACATGAAAATAGTCAATTCAAATCCTAATTGAATTCACTGCTAATGGTTTCAGGTGCGCGTAAGAACATCTGTACCCTTCAGAAAGAGAATTAGAAAATCGGGATGTACAAGTGCTTCAAATAAAGCCCATACCTTCAAAAAGGCTTGAAACCGTGGTTTTTGTCTTTCACACTTCCCAATAGTCTCTTTGCTCATTTCAAAGAAGTTCACAAATGGTGGATAGGTCTTCACCAAGTCCTTTGACTGAAAAAAATAAGTTATCAATTTCAATCCATTGCAATATAAAACAAATAGCAATTTATGTTCTGTGCCGCAAAAGTGTTCTTCTGGGAACATGAGGGTTATAGCCTTGAGGACCATTCTGAAATCTTGTGATTAAATATCAAAGGATCCTTGGTGATCATACAACTTTAGAAATTTTTGGGCCAATGAATCCTTCAGAATTTAACCGAGTTTATCATAAACCAGCTTATCCAAATGTAGCTCCAAGAAAAACCATTTAATTCAGGACTTAAAGAATATTACCTTGCACACAGTTAAGCAGCAGCAACTTGGGATGAGGGGCATCGTTGACAAGGTCAGCATTTGTTGCCTGGAATACCAGTGGTGAGCCACCGCTTGAACCGCTGTAATTCATGTGTATAAGTACACCCCAAGAGTGCTATTTGAGTAGGGAGTTCCAAGATTTTGACTGAGCATCAATGAAGGAATGGCAATATTTTTCCAGAATGCTGGGTGACGTAGAAGGGAACGTGCAGATGGTGGTGTTCCCATGCACTCGCTGCCCTTGTTCTTCTAGGTGGCAGAGGTCACAGGTTTGGGAGGTTCTGTTGAAGAACCCTTGGGAGAGTTGCTGCAGTCCAATTTTGGAGAGGGTACACATGGTGCACTAATAGTGGAGAATGCATGTTTAATATGGTGGATGGAATGCCAACCAAGCAGTCTGTTCCTCCCTAGATGGTGTTGAACTTCCCAAGTGCTGTTGCAGCTGCACTTATTCAGGTAAGGGGAGATTTTTCTTTCCCCCAATCACACTCCTGTTACTTGCCACTTAGCTGGAGCCTGAATTTGATCGAGGTCCTGCTGCATGCAGGCACAGATTGCTTCATTATCTGAGGAGTGATGAATGGTATTGAACTGTGCAATTATCAGCAAACACACCTACTTCTGACCTTACGTTGGAGGGAAGGTCATTGATGAAGCAGCCAAGAATAGTTCGAGCTAGGACACTACCCTAAGGAACTCCTGCAGTGATATCCTGTGGCTGAGATGATTGGCTTCCAATAACCACAATCACCTACCTTGTGCTAGGTACACCACCAGCCAGGGGAGAGCTCCCCTCACCCCATTTCGATATAATGTCAAGTGAACTGAATTGACCGAAAACAGGCATCTGTGATGCTGGGGACCCAAAGAGAAGGCCAAGATAGATCATCCATTTGGCACGTCTGACTGAAGACCATAAGACATAGGAGCAGAAATTAGGTCATTCGGCCCATCGAGTCTGCTCTGCCATTCAATCACGGCTGAAACGTTTCTCAACCCCATTCTCCCGCCTTCTCCAAGTAACCTTTGATCCCCTTGCCAATCAAGAACCTATCTATCTCGGTCTTAAATGCACTCAATGACCTGGCCTCCACAGCCTCCTGTGGCAATGAATTCCATAGATTCACCACTCTCTGGCTAAAGAAGTTTCTCCTCATCTCTGTTCTAAAAGGTCTTCCCTTTACTCTGAGGCTGTGCCCTCGGGTCCTAGCCTCTCCTACTAATGGAAACGTCCTCCCCATGTTCACTCTATCCAGGCCCCTCAGTATTCTGTAAGTTTCAATCAGGTCCCCCCTCATCCTTCTAAACTCCATTGAGTATAGACTCAGAGTCCTCAAACATTCCTCATATGTTAAGCCTTTCATTCCTGGGATCATTCTCGTGAACCTCCTCTGGACCCTCTCCAGGGCCAGCACATCCTTCGTGAGATACGGGGCCCAAAATTGCTCACAATATTCTAAATGTGGTCTGACCAGAGCCTTATAAAGCCTCAGCAGCACATCCCTGCTTTTATATTCTAGTCCTCTCGAAATAAATGCCAACACTGCATTTGCCTTCCTAACTACCGACTCAACCTGCAAGTTAACCTTAAGAGAATCCTGGACTAGGACTCCCAAGTCCCTTTGCACTCCAGATTTCTGAATTCTCTCCCCATTTAGAAAATAGTCTATGCCTCTATTCTTCCTACCAAAGTGCATGACCTCACACTTCCCACGTTGTATTCCATCTGCCACTTCTTTGCCCATTCTCCTAACCTGTTTAAATCCTTCTGCAGCCCCCGCGCCTCCTCAATATTACCTGTCCCTCCACCTATCTTTGTATCATCTGCAAACTTAGCCAGAATGCCCTCAGATCCTTCATCTAGATCATTAATGTACAAAGTGAAAAGTTGTGGACCCCTGCGGAACTCCACTAGTCACCGGCCGCCATCCTGAGAAGGACCCCCCTAATCCCCACTCTCTGCCTCCTGCCAGACAGCCAATCTTCTATCTATGCTAGTACCTTGCCTCTAACACCATGGGCTCTTATCTTACTGAGCAGCCTCCTGTGCGGCACCTTGTCAAAGGCCTTCTGGAAGTCCAAGTAGATAACATCCATTGGCTCTCCTTTGTCTAACCTACTCGTTACCTCCTCAAAGAATTCTAACAGATTTTCAGGCATGACCTCCCCTTGATGAAACCATGCTGACTTTGCCCTATTTTACCATGCACTTCCAAGTATTCTGAAATCTCATCCTTAATAATGGACTCTAAAATCTTACCAACAGCCGAGGTCAGGCTAATCAGCCTGTAATTTCCCATCTTTTGCCTCACTCCCTTCTTAAACAGGGGGGTTACATTAGTGATTTTCCAGTCCTCTGGGACCTCCCTGACTCCAGTGATTCCTGAAAGATCACCAATAACGCCTCCACTATCTCCTTCAGAACTCCGTGGTGTAATCCATCTGGCCCAGGTGATTTATCCACCTTCAGACCTTTCAGTTTTCCTAGCACCTTCTCCTTTGTAATGGCCACCATACTCACCTCCGCTCCCCAACTCTCGAACTTTGGGGATGTTACTAGTGTCTTCCACCATGAAGACTGACGCAAAGTACCTATCCAGTTCCTCCGCCATTTCTTTGTTCCCCACTACTACTTCTCCAGCATCATTTTCCAGCGGCCCAATGTCCACTTCTGCCTCTCTCTTACCCTTTATATATCTAAAAAACTCTTGCAATCTGCTTTTATATTACTGGCTAGTTTACCCTCATATTTAATCTTCTCCCTCCTTATTTCTTTTTTAGTTGTCCTCTGTTGATCTTTGTAGGCTTACCAATCCCTTGGCTTCCCACTGCTCTTCGCCGCATTGTATGCTTTCCCTTTAGCTTTTATGCTGTCCCTAACTTCCCTTGCCAGCCATGGTTGCCTCGTCCTCCCTTTAGTATGCTGCTTCTTCCTAGGAATGAATTTTTGCTGTGTCTCCCAAATTACTCCCAGAAACTCCTATTGCTGTTCCACTGTCTTTCCTGCTAGGCTCATCTCCCAGTCAATTCTGGCCAGCTCCTCCCTCATGCCTCTGTAGTTGCCTTTATTCAACTGTAATACCGTTACATCTGATTCCAGCTTTTATCAAATCTGTCTTATCAAATCTGCCTCATTACACATCACTAAATCTAGAATTGCCTGTTCCCTAGTGGGCTCCACCACAAGCTGCTCCAAAAAGCCATCTCGCAGACATTCCACAAATTCCTTTTCTTGGGATCCACTACCAACCGGATTTTCCCAGTCTACCTGCATATTGAAATCCCCCATGATCACCGTAACCTTGCCTTTCTTACACGCCTTTTCTATCTCCTGGTGTATCTTGTGCCCCACATCCTGACTACTGTTCGGAGGCCTGTACATAACTCCCATTATGGTTTTTTTACCTTTGCGGTTCCTCAACTCTACCCACACAGATTCTACATCATCTGACCCTACATCGTGTCTTGCTATCGATTTAGTTTCATTTCTTACTAACAAAGAAGCCCCACCCCCTCTGCCAACCTGCCTATCTTTTCGATAGGATGTATATCCTTGGATATTTAGCTCCCAGTCCTGATCCCCTTGCAGCCATGTGTCCATGATGCCCACCACATCATACCTGCCAATTTCAATCTGCGCCACAAGCTCATTTACCTTATTTCGTATACTGCGTGCATTCAGATACAACACCTTCAGTCCTGTATTTCCCATCCCCCTTCTCATTGTCGTCCCTTTATCTGATGTGCTTGAAGTTAGATTCCTAGCCCTTTCCAAACACTCTGTCCTATTTTGTGTTCTGAAGACTTTAATAGCCTCTCCTGGGCTCTCCTTTCTTTTCAGTTTTTTCATAATTTTCCATGAAGTTGAATCCACCCCCCCCACATGCTAACCCGCTGCTTTGTTTCCCATTAGTCGTACTTCTTGGAGTTTTACCTTTCCCTTCCCTCCCACTTTCTACTTTAAAGTCCTGTTGACCACCCTATTTACCCTTTTCGCTAGAACATTGGTCCCAGATCGGTTCAGGTGGAGACCGTCCCAACGGTACAGATCCCTCCTGTTCCAATACTGATGCCAGTGCCCCATGAAATCGAACCCCTCTTTCCCGCACCACTCCTTTAGCCACGTGTTTACTTCCCTTATTCTCGCGTCCCTATGCCAATTTGCATGTGGCTCGGGTAATAATCCAGAGATATATTTGAGGACCTGTTCTTTAATTAGTTCCTAGTTCCTGATAATCTCCAAACAGGTCCTCTTTCCTAGTCTTACCTATGTTATTTGTCCCGACGTGGACCACAACAACTGGATCCTCCCCCTCCCTCTCCAATATCCTTTCAAGCCGGTCAGAGATGTCCCTCACCCTGGCACCGGGCAGGCAACATACCATGCAGGACTCTCGATCCTGCTTACAAAGGAAGTTATCAATTCCCCTAATTATAGAATCTCCTACAACTACCACTTGTCTCTTTGCTCCCCCCTCTTGAATGGCCTCCTGTGCCATGGTGCCATGGTCAGCTGGCTCATCCTCCCTACAGCCCTCTTCCTCATCCATACAGGGAGCAAGTACCTCGTACCTGTTGGACAAGGTCAAGAGCTGAAGCTCCTCTGTTCCTGAACACAGGATCCCTCTACCTGCCTCACTTGCAGTAACACCCTGCTGACCCTGACCATTGACCGAATTGGAGGTACTTAATCTACTGGCGTGACCGCCTTCTGAAATAAAGTGCCCAGGTTACTCTCCCCGCTCCCGGATGTGCTGCAGCGTCTGGAGCTCGGACTCCAGCTCATCAATTCTGAGCCAGAGTTCCTGCAGCAACCAACACTTGCTGCAGATGTGGTCACTGCGGCTCACAATGGGATCTGCCAGCTCCCACATCAAGACGGTTGAAAATGCTTCAGCTTCATCATTTGCACTGACATGCTGGTCTCTCCCATCTTTGAGGATCGGGATGTTCGTGCAGCCTCTTCCTCCTGTTAGTTTAATTGGGCACCACCATTCATAACTAGATATGGGAGGACTGCAGGTTTTTTTATTCCATCCACTGGTTGGTGGCAGAAGGAAAAACAAACAAAACCCATACCACTGCCTATACTATAGCATACTGTTCTGCTGTTTAACATGCATATGTCCCGTGATATAGCATCACTGGGTTAAAAATTAATCATTTTTAATTACACCCAGTGATGCTCCTGACGTGCTCTTCTACAAACAAGGTGGATGCTGTGGCTTAATGGTAAACATACAGTGAGGGTTATGTCGAGACTATGAGATCACAGATCATGCTGAAATACAATCCTGCTGCTGATGGCCCACAGCGCCTCATGGATGCCCAGTTCTGAGCTGTTAAATATGTTCTGAATCAATCCCATTTAGTAGGGTGGTTGTGTCACACAGCACAGGGGATGCCATCAGTGTGAAGACAGGACTTATCCCCAACAAAGACTGTGGCAGTGGTCACTGCCAATACTGTCATGGACAAATGCATCGGCAGCAAATGAATTGCCAAGGACAAGATAAAGTAGGTTAATCCCTCATGATGGTTCCTTCATTTGCCACAGGCCCAATCTGGCACATATGTCCTTCAAGACTCAAACAGCATTGGTGCTGCCAAGGTCACTCTTGGTTGATGCACAGTGAAGTCCCACACCCAACGTACATTGTGTCCTCATTACCCTCAGTGTATCTTCCTAGTAGTATTCAACATGGAGGAATACTGATTCATCAATTGAGAGATCTGTAGGTGATAATCAGGTTTCCTTGCCCATGTTTATCCTGATGGGATAAGATTTCATGGAATCCAGAGTCATGAGCTTTGAAGGAGAGCTCTGAAAAAAAGAGTCATACGGACTCGAAGCGTTTCTCTCTCCACAGATGCTGCTAGACCTGCTGAGTTTTTCCAGCATTTTCTGTTTTCGTTTCAGATTTCCAGCATCCGCAGTATTTTGCTTTTATCCCATTGACTCGAGTTTTGCTAGGACTCCTTGTGCCATACTCAGTCAAATGCTGCCCTGATGTCAAGGGCAGTCACTCTCACCTGACCTCAGGAGTTCAGCTCTTTTGTCCATGTTTGGACCAAGGCTATAATGAGGTCAGGAGCAGAGTGGCCCTGACAGAACCCAAAATGAGCGTCAGTGAGCAGGTTATTGCTGAGTAAGTGCCGCTTGATAGCACTGTCAACAACACCTTCCATCGCTGATGACTGAGTGGACTGATGGGGCAGTAATGGGCCAATTGGATTAATCCTGCTTTTTGAGGACAGGACATACTTGGGCAATTTTCCATATTGCCGGTTAGATGCCAATGTTGTAGCTGTACTGGAATAGCTTGGCTAGGGATGTGGCTTGTTCTGGGGCACAAGTCTTCAGAACTATTGCCTGAATGTTGTCAGGGCCATAGCCTTTGCAGTGCCTTCAGCCATTTCCTTATATCACATGGATATTACTTGCAATGCAGTAATCAACTTGTCAAATGTGTGGTTTCTTTCCCCACACATCCCCACCCAAATAGTATTTAATTTATTGGTGAAACTCAGTGAAAAGGCAACCCGTTCCTAATGGTCAACCATCTCAAATTGAGCACAAAACTAAAAATCAAGTTTCTTCATCAAGACGACTGGAGCCCGGAGAGAAAATAAAACCCACAATGTTTTGTCCCAAAGTTGAGATATGAAAAACTTCAAATTGTACGTTAATAAATCTTCCATTTTTCCTCCAAAAGATACTGACTGTCTTAAATTGCAATCATACAGATACAGCCCATAGACACACATCAAATTGCACAGCCAGCTGTCCTTCATAAAGGAAGCCTTGTCAGCTAGCATTGGGTTTGATCCTGTCTTCACCTGACAACTGAATGGCAGTCAACAAGGAACTTTTCCCCCTTCCCTGGACAAGAGGCCAAATGCAGCAACCCCTACTGAAATCAAATAGCACAGACTGAAAATTTAATCAGGAAATTTCTAGTCTTTATGGACTCTCAAGGAATACTAGTCCATTCCTTTACTTACTAGACCATTGGGACAGCCAAATGGTTTACTTTACAAGAAACTTCAATACTTACATATTTTTGGATTATGCCACCTATACTGTGGTTTTCAGACCAGTTCAAAATAAGTTCTTCAAGGTCAGTCTATGGGAAGAAACAAAATAAAATACCACTTAGAAGTGCTATAAAGCAATTACATTAAATATCTCAATATAACTTCAAATTGCCCAACATTAAAATTCATCTGCAAATGTGACATGGTCACTAGACCTTACATCCTTTTCAATAGAGCCTCATGAGAACCAGATACAATTTCCCTATTTTAAGAGATAGGGCCTGCAACATGGAATTACTCTTTTCCAAAGAGGGCAGCTTCAATGTGAGCTGTACATACACAAACAAGCATTGAAAAGTAATCACGATTCAAACTGGAGTGTGAAAAATGTCAACAGTGAAACTGATTTCAAACATTTATTTCAGGAATCATGATCAGGATTAAGTACTTGAGATTTTAGAAAACCCCTTGACAAAGGGCTGCACAAAAGGCGACAAAAATGAGGTTGAATCACATGATATACGCAGGTAGATTCTTGATTAAATAAGAAATGGAGTGCATTGCCTTAGACAGGTAGTCAAATGGCAATGGTTTTGCTGTTTGGGGGGTGGAGAGAAACAGGCAGGTGGAAGTGGCAGTAGTCGCTAATTGGGCCTCTATATAACAAAAATCTTTTAACCTATAGATAAAAGCAAGACAGAATACAGCTTTGTCAGTCTGTAAGTGAGGCATAAAATATGCCTTAACTAATGGGACCAGTTACCAAAAAAAAACCTCAGTGCTTTACAGAGCCACTTTCTGACATTACCAACTATGTGCTGTAGTTAAAAAAAAAGGGGTTTATGTTGGCTGCTTTAGAAGATGACAGAGGCAAAGATAGTGATGACGCTTGTTACAAATAAAGTTTACAAGGTGGTTATATTTTGGGACTCGCTTTAATTTAGGGTAAAATGGAAGAATGAAGGGGCTCATGTGAACTGTTTTGAATTCTGCCCAACAAGAAGCTTGGGTAGCTTGTTTGTTAAAGGCAGGAGCCCAGGCTGTTTTGCTACGAAGAAGGTGTAAGATGTTCACAGTGGATGACAGTGGAGAGGCACTGGAGGATGATGGGGTGGTCAACCATGTGAATACATTGCAGACAGGTTGAGACCTTTATCACTCTCTCGAAAGGATGGAATCTGTGACTTGATAAAAGACATGGGAGGCAGAGAAGGGAAATTGGGTGGTCAGCAGTTTACTGGAAATAAGGTCAAGGGAACAGGAGGTAGGTCTCATAGACAAGATGAGCTCAGAGCATGCCAGGGGGGGATAGGAGAGAAATTAGAGAACACCACAAGTTCAAGGCTAAGGTAGTGGGGAAGCTTAGGAGGAACTACAGCCTGGGGGCTAGAAGTAATCAAGGTAGATGTTCAAATGGTCTCAATTTTCGTCAGTCCGGTTGGGGGGGCGGCTGCTATGGTCAATGGTTGGGGAGTAACATGAAGGGAGAGATTAAAGGAGGATAGGAGGGAAGTGAACTCGAGAGCATGATAGATTGAGATAGAGGCTGAAAATCACAAGGATAAGAAATGCGGAGTCCAGAGGCCAAGTTAGGAAAGTAATGAAAATATCTCAAATAGAATTTTTTCAAAATCTGGATGGACAGTAGAGAGCAAGGATTACAAATGAGAAGTGAGAGATACAACAAGGCAAGACACTCAAGAGGAGGAAGTGCTAGAATGGGACATGGAGTTGACGGATCCACTGGCAGAATCCACAAGATCCATACTCTGTCAGGCAAGTTGGGCAGGGAAGAGATTGGCAAGATTGGAAACTTGTGGGTATATCAGGCAGCAAGGTTGGCAAAAGAGTAGGATGGACTAGTTGGGATTGCAACCTGTCAAGAGCCGCAATGGCCCTTCGGAGAATGACAAGAGGAACAGGGAAGCTGTAGGTTTACTCAAGGAGACAAGCTCTGGGATGGCGACAGGAGAGTAGGAAAGACCAAGGAATACTGAAGGGTTGGTGAGGATGCAGTGGAAAACAGAGCACCTGAGAAAGAAGAAATGAATGGAGGCACAATGACAGGAGGGAGAGGTCTAGATAGATTAAAGAGAAAAGTAGGGTGTGACATGGGGGAAATTGAAAACTATGGACTCTTGTCTGGAGCAGCTGTCAAAATGCACAGGCGAATGGACACAGAAAACATTGGCCTCATTGCATAGAAATTAGTATACATAGAACCTGGTAGTAAAATGGGAGATAGGAAACAATTTGGAGGGAGTCAGAAGTAGTGGTCAGATAAAGCCAACATTAGGTAGGGTGGAGTCGGCACGGAGCATTAACAAACCATTGTCCAAGTTCGAGACAGGTGTGGCAGAGGAGTGCAGTCCAAAAGCTATCTGAAGCATAAAGAATCAAAGAAAGCACTGATAGGGGTATTTATGAAAGAATAAAAAGGTCCAGGAAATGTGCAGAATTAGTTGTAGGGCAGGAAAATAATGGCAAAGTTCAAGGTCCAGGAGCAGCAGAGTGTACTTCAGCTTAGAAAGTGAATCACTGGCCAGGAACAGATTGTAGCTGAAACTGAAAAACCAGTATAACCCAGTATTCCAATCACTGCAGGGAATAGCAGTGGTGGGGGAAAGGGATGTAAGCTAACCAAAATATCACCAAAGTTATTTAAACTGGTGATATTTTAACAGAATAACAGATCAAAGACAGCTGAGTGACAGCACGGAAGTTCAGCCTTGGTGTCCAAAGTCCAAGAATTGGGACGTCAAATCTCAGCAACAATACAGGTACGAAAACCAGAAGCAAATGAACTCCCCAGAAGCCAACTGTCCAGGAGCCATCTCAACGCACAGCCCACTAAACTTTCCCATCCTCAGCCAAACTCTTTCACAATGTTGTCCCATTGCAACCGCCCATCTGCAATTCCAGCCCAAATGTTTCAATTACTGCCTTTCAGTTAAGTCAAATTTCTTTCTCTCAACGTCCCCACCCCCCCAACTCACATTCTCAACTCAGACTTTTTTTTCTTCATCGACCTCTTCCAGGCATGCCTCACTGGCTCTCAACCACATCCCACAGCTTAAATCACACAAGAGATCCAATATAAAATCTGATTTTGATCTAAAATCTGATATAAAATCTGTCCAATAGAGGACAACTAAAAAAGAAATAAGGAGGGAGAAGATTAAATATGAGGGTAAACTAGCCAGTAATATAAAAGAAGATTGTAAGAGTTTTTTTTAGATATATAAAGGGTAAGAGAGAGGCAAAAGTGGACAATGGGCCGCTGGAAAATGACGCTGGAGAAGTAGTAGTGGGGAACAAAGAAATGGCGGAGGAACTGAATAGGTACTTTGCGTCAGTCTTCACAGTGGAAGACACGAGTGACATCCCCAAAGTTCAAGAGAGCCGGGGGGCAGAGGTGAGTATAGTGGCCATTACCAAGGAGAAGATGCTAGGAAAACTGATAGGTCTGAAGGTGGATAAATCACCTGGACCAGATGGATTACACCCCAGAGTTCTGAAGGAGATAGCTGAAGAGATAGTGGAGGCGTTAGTGGCGATCTTTCAGGAATCACTGGAGTCAGGGAGGGTCCCAGAGGACTGGAAAATTGCTAATGTAATCTCCCGGTTTAAGAAGGGAATGAGGCAAAGGACGGGAAATTACAGGCCGATTAACCTGACCTCAGTCGTTTGTAAGATTTTAGAGTCCATTATTAAGGATGAGATTTCAGAATACTTGGAAGTGCATGGTAAAATAGGGCAAAGTCAGCATGGTTTCATCAAGGGGAGGTCATGCCTGACAAATCTGTTAGAATTCTTTGAGGAGGTAACAAGTAGGTTAGACAAAGGAGAGCCAATGGATGTTATCTACTTGGACTTCCAGAAGGCCTTTGACAAGGTGCCGCACAGGAGGCTGCTCAGTAAGATAAGAGCCCATGGTGTTAGAGGCAAGGTACTAGCATGGATAGAAGATTGGCTGTCTGGCAGGAGGCAGAGAGTGGGGATAAGGGGTTCCTTCTCAGGATGGCGGCCGGTGACTAGTGGAGTTCCGCAGCGGTCAGTGTTGGGACCACAACTTTTCACTTTATACATTAATGATCTAGATGAAGGAACTGAGGGCATTCTGGCTAAGTTTGCCGATGATACAAAGATAGGTGGAGGGACAGGTAGTATTGAGGAGGCGGGGAGGCTGCAGAAGGATTTGGACAGGTTAGAAGAATGGGCAAAGAAGTGGCAGACGGAATACAACGTGGGGAAGTGTGAGGTCATGCATTTTGGTAGGAAGAGTAGAGGCATAGACTATTTTCTAAATGGGGAGAGAATTCAGAAATCTGGAGTGCAAAGGGACTTGGGAGTCCTAGTCCAGGATTCTCTTAAGGTTAACTTGCAGGTTGAGTCGGTAGTTAGGAAGGCAAATGCAATATTGGCATTTATTTCGAGAGGACTAGAATATAAAAGCAGGGATGTGCTGCTGAGGCTTTTATAAGGCTCTGGTCAGACCACATTTAGAATATTGTGAGCAATTTTGGGCCCCGTATCCCAGGAAGGATGTGCTGGCCCTGGAGAGGGTCCAGAGGAGGTTCACGAGAATGATCCCAGGAATGAAATGCTTAACATATGAGGAACGTTTGAGGACTCTGGGTCTATACTCGATGGAGTTTAGTAGGATGAGAGGGGATCTGATTGAAACTTACAGAATACTGAAAGGCTTGGATAGAGTGGACGTGGGGAAGATGTTTCCATTAGGAGAGACTAGGACCCGAGAGCACAGCCTCAGAGTAAAGGGAAGACCTTTTAGAACAGAGATGAGGAGAAACTTCTTTAGCCAGAGAGTGGAAAATCTATGGAATTCATTGCTACAGAAGGCTGTGGAGGCCAGGTCATTGAGTGTATTTAAGACCGAGATAGATAGGTTCTTGATTGGTAAGGGGATCAAAGGTTACGGGGAGAAGGCGGGAGAATGGGGTTGAGAAACTTATATATGAATGGCAGAGCAGACTTGATGGGCCAAATGGCATAATTTCTGCTCCTATGTCTTATAGTCTTATGATTTCAAGAAGCCTATTTCAATTTATGGAAAATAAGGTCAAGCAGCTTTACAGAATCACCACATTAACAATTATTGAAATGTTCCAAGTGTTTTCACAGGTATCCCTGAAAAGTTAACAGGCATAAAAGATTTTCAGTCCATGAACATTTGTGCCTACTCACCATCTACAATACATGCTCAAATTAAAGATGATAAACAGCAAAAAATAAGATCCACCTGCTGGCCACCACTTGAAATTTGCAAAGGGCACATATATTTCCAAATGCAAAATAAGCATAATTTTCATCTGGATATTTATTAATTGGATTCAGTCATGATGCAGTGGTGAACAAGAGACTGCGTTTTAATTTGCTATTTTCTGCCTCCCAAGTTCACATCAGTACACTACAGCCATTCTGCCAAAAGACTATTTCTTGTATAAACTTTCTATGGATTAGTTTCCTCATCTAAAACCTGAGCATGTCTTATAAAATATTTCCCTATTCTCTCTACTGCATTCTACCACCATGATCTGATACCAAAACAAGATTAAGAATACAGATGTATTTAAAGTAGCTCAAATAAGTTTCAAGATAAAACATACTTCTAAAACTTACAGAAGTAATGCTAGTCAACTGATTTTCAAAATTTTCCCCATGCCCTGGGAATTGCTACCTCATTCATAACCGTGCTGTCTTAGTATTTTCTATACAACAGTTTACTTACCTTAATTTTCGTGTGCACATCCAAAATATCTGGAATACTGCCAAAAATTGTTTTTATTTCTTCTTGAGCAAGAATAGGCCCTCCAAGTTGACCTTCTTTTTCCAAAGGAACCTTAAATAACTGAAAGTATAGACAAGTCAAATATCTCAAAAAAAAATCCGGCCAGTGTGTTGAATTTATGATATGTTTACAATTGGGCAGAAGGAACAGAAAATGCACCATCAGAAGTGCGGAATCTGCTTTGCATTAATATTGATAGCAACTGGATTCACTTCACAGATATTGTAATCCACCATTAAACTCACATACACCCAGTTACTATGGTCATACAACCCATAAACCTGTCTTTACTCTGCTTCAGAATAGGTGAGCCAAATCGGAAGCTTGTGCTTTAAATAGAACACATTAACTAGTCAATGTTCCTTCAAGAGTCACAATGCCAAAAAGTTCTGGATTCTCCAAGGAAACTTGGAGTATTTGGTCGAAAGTTACTAACTCCACTGAGAAGATAACCAGAAGCCACTTTTGTACCCAACATGCAACTGTATCATATTAAATCTTCCACTGGATACCAAGTTTAGCAGTCAAAGCAAATTATGACTTGAATAGAAGCATAATCCTAAAAGGGAGTTCCAATACCACCAAAAATTCGTAACAGATTTCTATACTAGGAAAAAATAAGCTAACTTTGGAAAGAATGTGCAGTTATACAGCACTTATTATGACCTCAGGATGTCCCAAAGTGGTTTAAAGCCAGTAATATAATACGATGTCTGAAGTATAGTCATTGCTGCAGTTAAATTGAGCACAGCAAGATAATGAGTGTATAAATCAATTTACTATGTTGGTTGAGAGATAAATATTAGCTAGGACACCAGAATACTCCTGCTCTTTGAATAGTGCCATTGGATCTTTCACATATACTCGAGAGAGTAAACAAGGCTTCAGTTTAACACCTAATACAACAGGTGGAACAGTGGTTCCTCAATTTTGCACTGAAATGCCAGCTTAGATTATGTGCTCTAGTCTCTGGAGCAGGAATTAAACCCAGGGGCTTCTGACTCAGAAAAGAGTGCTATAAATAAGACTGACACCCAATAGAGCAATATCTGAAGTTATTATTGTCCTTTGACAAACTGTGTTACTTCTTGTGAGTCATTAACAAAAAACATTAACAAAATATGTGACTGCCAATTCTGTATCAAGCAAGGTAGAATGTAAAACAAAAACAGAATTACCTGGAAAAACTCAGCAGGTCTGGCAGCATCGGTGGAGAAGAAAAGAGTCGACGTTTCGGGTCCACACGACCCTTCAACAGAACTGAAGTATAGTTAGGAGAGGGGTGAAATATAAGCTGGTTTAAGGTGGGGGGGCGGGGGGAGAGAAGTTGAGGGTGGGGTGGTTGTAGGGACAAGCAAGTAGTGATAGGAGCAGATTATCAAAAGATGTCACAGACAAAAGGATCAAAGAGGTGTTGAAGGTGGTGATATTATCTAAGAAAAGTGCTAATTAAGAATGGATGGCAGGACACTCAAGATACAGATCTAGTAGGGGTGGGGTGGAAAGATTGACAAGGTATTAGTTGTAGATTTAAAAATAATGGAAATAGGTGGGAAAAGAAAAATCTATATAAATTATTGAAAACAAAAAAAAACAAAAGGGAGGGGGAGGAAACGGGGTGGGGATGGGGGGAGGGGGAGTTTAAGATCTAAAGTTGTTGAATTCAATATTCAGCCCGGAAGGCTGTAAAGTGCCTAGTCGGAAGATGAGGTGCTGTTCCACCAGTTTGCGTTGGGCTTCACTGGAACAATGCAGCAAGCCAAAGACAGACATGTGGGCAAGAGAGCAGGGTGGAGTGTTAAAATGGCAAGCGACAAGGAGGTTTGGGTCTTTCTTGCAGACAGACCGCAGGTGTTCTGCAAAGCGGTCGCCCAGTTTGCGTTTGGTCTCTCCAATGTAGAGGAGACCGCATTGGGAGCAACGAATGCAGTAGACTAAGTTAGGGGAAATGCAAGTGAAATGCTGCTTCACTTGAAAGGAGTGTTTGGGCCCTTGGACGGTGAGGAGAGAGGAAGTGAAGGGGCAGGTGATGCATCTTCTGCGTGGGCATGGGGAGGTGTGGGTTGAGGAGTAGGGGGTTATGGAGGAGTGGACCAGGGTGTCCCGGAGGGAACGATCCCTACGGAATGCCGCCGGGGGGGGGGGTGAAGGGAAAATGTGTTTGGTGGTGGAATCATGCTGGAGTTGGCGGAAATGGCGGAGGATGATCCTTTGAATGCGGAGGCTGGTGGGGTGATAAGTGAGGACAAGGGGGACCCTATCATGTTTCTGGGAGGGAGGAGAAGGCGTGAGGGTGGATGCGTGGGAGATGGGCCTGACACGGTTGAGGGCCCTGTCAACGACCGTGGGTGGAAAACCTCGGTTAAGGAAGAAGGAGGACATGTCAGAGGAACTGTTATTGAAGGTAGCGTCATCAGAACAGATGCGACGGAGGCGAAGGAACTGAGAGAATGGGATGGAGTCCTTACAGGAAGTGGGGTGTGAGGAGCTGAGATTGTCCTGCCATCCATTCTTAATTAGCACTTTTCTTAGATAATATCACCACCTTCAACACCTCCTTGATCCTTTTGTCTGTGACATCTTTTGATAATCTGCTCCTATCACTGCTTGCTTGTCCCTACAACCACCCCACCCTCAACTTCTCTCCCCCCGCCCCCCACCTTAAACCAGCTTATATTTCACCCCTCTCCTAACTATACTTCAGTTCTGTTGAAGGGTCGTGTGGACCCGAAACGTCGACTCTTTTCTTCTCCACCGATGCTGCCAGACTTGCTGAGTTTTTTCAGGTAATTCTGTTTTTGTTTTGGATTTCCAGCATCCGCAGTAATTTTTTGTTTTTATATCTAAGGTAGAGTGTAAGTTGCTCACACTCTGCCAAAACCAAGGCAGATGTAGTGTATTGATGCAAAATGAAAGCTGCATTCTCTTTGACCCACAAAACCCAAAATATAATTTCTATTTATTTAAATTGCAGAAAATTTGTAGTACCATGGGCTAGCATGATTTAATTGAAGTGCAATAGAATAGAGAGGCAGACACAAGAGGCAGGAGAGGAAATGACTTTTAATGATCACTGTATTGTGCTTCAACTGTAGTGGTCCAATAACAACCTTATAATTATACACACTGTCTTTTTAACAAAATAAAACGCCTAAGATCCTTCACAAAATGGGACACCAAACCACAAAGCGATTTGGTCAGATGACCAAAAGCTTGGTGAAACAAGTAGGTTTCAAAGAGCATATAAAGGGAGGAAATTCTGTAGATTAGGACGTAGGCGATTGAAGGCTCAGCCACCAATGTTGAGTGATTAAAATCACGGATGCTCAAGGGGCCAGGATTAGGTCAAGATATCTCGGAGGGTTGCAGGGCTGGAGATTACAGAGATAGGGAGGGGCAAGGCCAGGGAGGGATTTGAAAATAAGGTTGAGAAGTAAAAAAAAATCAAGACATTGCTTGACCAGGAACCAATGCAGGTCACCAAGCACAGAGGTGATGGGTGAGCAAACAGGGCAACAGAGTTTTGGATGATTGAGTTAACAGAGAGTACAATCTAGTGAGAAGTTAAGAGAATGCATAGCTGCCTTTTTTCTGGTTGCACTGTAGATAATTTATTCACAGCATAAATAACAAAAACATACACAAAATTAGCCTACCTGAATAATTGTAGTTAAAATATCTACATAATTGCTTTCTGTTTGGTACAGCTCCATTGCAACCTGCCACCGAGCAGACTGCTTTGCAGGAACAGCTGTGTAGCATCTTGATGATTTTATGCTCGACTTGGGTGTTTCTGTAGAAGAGGGAAAAATGGCTTTGTTTATAACCTCATCCAAAACAGGGAGGTCAATATCCACAGTTTCCACCTCCAGGGAGGCAGAAAATGTCTTTTAAAAAGAAAGTGAAATTTCATAAATGCACAAACATAAAATTATTCTGCACCAAGTACAAAATCGAAAAGGGCAGATCAGATCACCTTAAGCTTAAATATGAATTTCATTTAACAATCTTAATTTATTTTGTACAAAAAAAATGCCATGAGACACCATTACAAAATGGTTTTATGAGTAACATCCCATGCTGGGGAACATTTGTACCTTCACTATAAAGTGCACTGACATCCCAAAAAGTAAAGCTTTGAGCCACAGAACATTCAGAGGCTGTGGACATTTCTACATCCTCCAGGTTTTCAATCATGGTGCTTTGTTGAAATTCATCATTGCTGCTTTCCTGAAAGTACCGCTGCATTTGCTCATCAGGTAATGCCACCTCTAATTCTAGATATCCTGCTTTAACCATATTGGAAAACGCACCATTATGACGTTTTGGTAATATGTCAAAATCTCCATCTTTATCTGAACTGTCATGTGTTGGAAGCTTCTTTTGATCACAAGATTCAGCATCCACATTTTTGGCAGAGGTATTCTGTTGAAACTCTGTCAATTTAATTTCAATCACTTGCGACAAGTCAGTAGCCTTTCTAAAGTTTGCTATATTAGCCGTTGCATTACTTTTCTGAGGTAAAAGTCCTCCATCTACCTGACCATCAAGGTTTTCTGGCGTGCAGACAGAAGCATCCATTTCAATCAAAATGTCACTGCACAGGACATTATTTCTCTCAATAATTCCTGGAAATTCTACAAAAGCTTGCCTTCGAAAAGTTTCTCCTTTTTCTGCTTCATTTCTAACCTCAGGTGTATCTTCAAGCTCAAGAGCTAATTTTACCTCTGGAATGCTAATGGGGGAGCTAATAGTGTAATTCTCATGTCCTTTTTTTTGCTGAAGAAATTCTATAAATTTGGCATGTTGTTCTATTTCTGAGTTGGTATGACCAATAAGCTTCCCAGACTTTTTTCCATTTTTTGGCCATCTCTGAGCTCTCCAGTTATGAATCGGTTTGTCAACTTGCACAAATGTACCCTGCTGTCTATCATTTTTTCTATGCCTCTTTACTATCCTGTTCATTTCATACTCTGAAAGACAAAATAAAATAACTGAATGAAATCGTATTCGTTGGTTCTTTCCTTATGTACTTTAGTTTTAAATGTTATGAATTTGTTCAATTTTAAAGGCTTTATTCAATATATTTTGCTGCTTTCTCAGTGGAATCTAACGATATTATGGAAAGGAGTAACATGAGTAGTGCAGTGGACTGTCAAAAGCATTTAACATGGTACTGCAAAATAGACTTGTAAGCAACATTAAGTTCATTAAAGGGCAGCGGTACCTCAGATACAGAATTCGCAGAGTTTGAGAAAACAGAAATTAGTGGCAAATGATTATTTTTCCAGACTGGGGAGGGGTGCTTGCAGTTGACAGGAAACTCAAGATTGTATTAAGCAATGAGGAGGATAGGAACAAACTTCAGGAGGTCACAGATTTACGAAACAAGCATTCACATGGCAGGTGAAATTTAATGCAGAGAAGGGCAAAATGCAGGTAGGAAATAGTATTGAAGCATGGTGTCCATAAGCACATATTAGGAAGCGATGAGCTTCTTTAAGGCAGAAACTTGCATTTATACAGCATCTTCGACAATCTCAGAAGCAACATAACTGAAATAATACAATTTTAAAGGGAGTGCAGGAACAGAGAATCTTGGTGGTGTCCTGTACCTTTGAAGGTACAAGTTGAGAAGGCTGTTCAAGTATGTAGGATCCTTGATTTTTATTAATAGGGGAGCAGAGTACAAAAGCAAGGAATTTGTGTTAAACTATTTTATAAAATACTGGTTAGACCTGAAGCTAAATTATTAGTACTTAACACTGGGCATCACACTTTACGAAGAAGGACGTCACGAGTTTAGAGTGCAGAAGAAACTTACTAAAATGGTAGCAAGGTCTAAGGACTTGTGAGGAGAGACTGGAAAATCTGCAACGTTTCTCTTTAGAGAAAAGGTGAGGTGTTCAAAATAATGAAGAGTTTTGAAAAGAATAAATAGGGAGAAACTGTTTCCAGTGGCAGAAAGATCAATAATCTCAAAGCACAGATTAAGGCAACTGGCAAAAGAATGAGAGGCTACATGACAGGCAAAATGCTGTTGAGAGCAAATTCAATAACAACATACCAAAGGGAATTGGATAAATAATTGGAAGGAAAAAAAAAGGCAACAGGGCTATGGGAAAGCACAGGGCTGAGAGACTAATTGAATAGCTCTGTCAAAAGAGCCAATACAAGCAAGATGGGCTGAATGACCACCTTCTATGATGAACCATTCTACGATTCGAAGAACATTTCATTCATCTCAACAGAACATTGAAATAGTCTGTCAACCCACCTCCACAGGAGTCCGGCGTATTAGAGATGTCCAACAGAGATCCCAGTGAAATGGAAGCTTCTGCTGAAGGCCTTTTGCGTGGAGGGAAAGGCGAGAAGTTGTCAGTCTCTCTTGTAAACTGTGTCAGTGTATCACGCAAGCGGCGCCTCTTGCGCATACTATTTGGTGTGCTCAATGAAAGCAAAGATACAGATGTCTTAAGCGTTGGACTTTCTGACTGTAATTAGAAACCAAAAATCTTTTTTTCAGCTGAATACATCTTCAGAAAAAAAAAAGTGCACCAATGTGGTTAGAAAGAAATTGGTGTACCTCTTCAAACAAGTACATTGACTCTCCAGCTCTGGCATCCATCTGTATACTTCCCCAGAACCACTAAAATAAAGATAGACTTTTATCAGTAATCCACACTAAAGAACAGAATCTAGAATATATTAACCGCTGTCAATTTAACTCAAATGAAATCCATGACCAATTAAAATTTGCACATTAAATCATAAAATGATGCAATGCCACTTGAATACTCAAAGTTTGATTTCAGCTGTCCCAGTGGGGGAGCACATCAACAAGGATGTAAAAGATAAATACAATCATCTCAAACTTCTTTCAATGACTAACACTGAAAGACAACCACAACCCCACAGTCTATCCGCTTTCACTCTTCAAAGATCTAGAAAACAAGAGCCCATGGGGGAGGGGGGGCATCATTTGGCACCTTAATCCAAAGTTATTATGCTTTCATTACTGGAACTTACCATTACATTAGCAGACTTTTTGCCTTAGATTAAAGAGACTTCTCACCTCCTGTCTTACAACAAACAGTTTTTTGGAGGGTTCAACTGGCAGCTGTTTTATTGTATTCTCAACCACAAGATGAGTGCACATTTCATCGCCAAGAGGCAGGTATCTTCCTCCTGAAAAGGGGCAGCAAGTTGACAAAGTTTTGTTACTTATGATACTAGACCTTCCAAACCATTGCTCAGATAGTCCATGGCCTAGAATACAGTTTTTTTTTAAAACTTCCAAATTTCAACCCCACCAGGAACTGCTAGAGCTCATGTTCCCTCAGAGTCCTTTACAAAGCTCCCAAATCTGGGAATTATATTTAAAGAAGAAATAATATTTAAGTGAGGAATGAGAAGCGACGTTCAAAAGATGTTGACAGATAAAAGTTAGGGGCAACAGTGAATGCTGAGAAGAAATTTTCTATAGTGGAAAGGGAAAAAAAGGTGTTTAATATTACATTTGAGCTCCACTATGTGCTTTCAAAAATGATTGCACTTAAGTTCAACAGTGGATGAGTTATTGTAAAAACAATTATTACACAAGAGTTCTCTTTCATGTTCACCACAGACCTTGTATTTCAGTCATTTCTTCCATACTTCTCAGTTCATCATCAGAAAATCCCAGAAAAGATAGCACGCAATCTTGAAATGGAGACACTTTGAATTCATTTCGAAACACTTCATCAGCAACATGGAAATCACTACGAACAAAACTAACTGTTAATCTCAAACTTCTGAACTTATGATTCATGAGAGCAACATCAATCAAATTGGCTACATTTTTCTGGAAGGGAAAAATATTGCAGGATAACAAATCTGGTACTAGAATTACTTTTAAATAGTATTGGACAGAGTGTGCTATCACTAAGAACTCAAGATTGTTTGAGTTTGCTCATCTTCAACAGTATCCAACATTGCACCAGGCATCAGAATATCTACAGTTGCTTGTCAACATTACATAACATTTATTAAAAAGGACAGCTTATATGTTTGGGAATTCTCTCCAATACCATTAAGGTTATGTTAACAGGGCTCGTGAACCTTACCAAGAAGAATTATATCTGCCAGAGCATCTAGTCAGTTTTTAAAATAAAGCCAAATGAAAGCATTTAAAATCAGCCCTGGAAGTTAAAGTGGCCTTTCAAAAGCGCTTTACCAGTTCATGTCCAACTACAGGTAGTGTCTCAAATCCGGCGATCTGAAAATCAGCAATGTCCAAAAACTTGACTTTTTTTTTTAAAAACTGCCATGCGTAAATTTTAATTATTATTATATGTGCCCATAATACCTCTTCAACAAGACTTTAACCTCAAAGCTTTCATGCGCAGACAGTTATTAATTTGAAATTGTACGTGGTTTCATAAAGATTGATCCCAGTTTTGAGGAGGCTATGACACCATGAAGCTCATATTACTGTGACCATTTTCAGAAGGGTTAACAACATTGGTCTTTTCACTTCTCATGCTGGTTACATTTATCTGTATTAAAATTCAGAGAGCATCCATTGCCCTCCAAAGTGTGAAAAGGATTATAAAAACGCAGAGAAAGTCAGTCATGTCACGTTACGTTTTTTCCCCTCTTGACCTGAAGCTATACATTTATACATAGCTTCCCTCCTGTAAACTTCCCTCACCACCCAGCAATTGAACTCTGGTTCATCTCAAATTCAGTGATTAGGAAGTTGTGCCCTAAGGGGACAGGAGAGCTCAAACACAGCTGCACTTTAGTAACAAAATAATATACTTTACATCACACAGCACTGAGTAGTATGAGAGAGTGGGGGGTGGTGGAGGGAGAGCAGAGGGGCAGAGGAGTGGATGCAATTGTAACAGACTAGCCTTTTGGGAGGACTAGCTGGTCTTTTGTTGGAAGATCTTTGTCAACATTTCCACCTCAGGGCCTAATATTATTGGACCAGCCCCAACTGAACTCCATCTGTTTCCACGTATACCTTGTTAGTTTACTTTTGTTCACAAGCGCCTTTATCTTCTAAGGTCAGATTGACATGCTAAGTGGACTTTTCTTGTTTACGTTTTTTCCTTTTAATTGTTCTTGGTCATGGGACTGGATAGTATTGCAAGTTAGATCATTCTCCATTTTTTCAGCAGGGCTCAGTACTAGGTCCCCTGCTTTTCGTGGTATATATTAATGATTTAGACATAAATGCACGGGGGAATGATCAAGAAGTTTGTAGACGACTCAAAAATTGGCCGCATAGTTGATAGCAAGGAGGATTACTATAGACTGTAGGAAGACATCAATGGACTGGCCAGGTTGGTAGAAAAGTGGCAAGTGGGGTTCAGCCCAGTGAAGTGTGAGGTGATGCATTTGGAGAGGTCAAACAAGGTAAAGGATTACACAATAAATGGGAGGATACTGAGAGGTGTTGAGGTAGTGGGGGGTCCTTGGAGTGAATGTATACAGATCCTCAAGGTAGCAGGACAGGCTGATAAATTGTTTAAGGAGGCATATGGTATCCTTTCATATATTATAAGAGCAGGGAGGTTATGCTGGACATATATAAAAAAAAAACTTAGTTAGGCCACAACTCGAGTATTGTGTTCATTCTGGTCACCTCATTACAGAAAGGATGTAATTGCATTAGAGAGGATGCAGAGGAGATTTACAAGGATGTTGCCAGGATTAGAAAATTGCAGCTATGAGAAAAGATTGGATAGGCTAGGGTTGTTCTCCTTGGAACAGAGGAGGCTGAGGGGAGATTTGATCGAGATGTACAAAATTGTAGAGGGGCCTGGATAGAGAGTGGATGGGAAGGTCCTATTTACTTTAGCAGATGGGTCACGATGAGGGGACATAGATTTCAAGTAATTGGTAGAAAGATTAGTGGGGAGATAAGGAAAATGTTTTCACCCAGAGCGTTATAGGGGTCTGGAACTCTCTGCCTGAAAAAGGGTAGTAGAGGTGAAACACAACTCGTTTAAAAGATGTCTGGGCATGCACCTCAAGTGCCGTAACCTGCAGAGCTACAAACCAAATGCAGGAAAGTGGGATTGGGCTGGGTGGCTCATTTTTCAGCCAGTGCAGACACAATGGCCAATTGGCCTTTTTGTGCCGTAAACCTTTAATGATTCTGACTGTGAGAAAAATATCTTCAGGCTTGCCAGGCTAGATGCTGCATTAGCAGCACCTAGCACACCTGTCTTTTCCTGTGGTCTAAAATGACCCTTGATGCACCTAAGTGGCTTGGCCTGATCCAACTAGATGTGCCTGATCCAAAAACCAGCAAGATCCAAAATCCAGCATGGACTTGGTCCTGAAGTTGCCTGTTTTGTATCACTGCACCTACACTATTCAAAAATGGTCAATGTATTAAAACATGCATGTGATTACTATACTTAACCCAGTCATAGCAGATGGAAATCATAGATGTTAAACACCCATGCATGAAATATTTCCTTCTAAGCCTTGTGGGAACAGCATGGAGAATATTCCCTTCACCCCCCCCACCCCGGCGGCATTCCGCAGGGATCGTTCCCTCCCGGACACCCTGGTCCACTCCTCCATCACCCCCTACACCTCAACCCCCTCTCACGGCACCTTCTATGCAACCGCAGAAGGTGCAACACCTGTCCCTTTACTTCCCCCCCTCCTCACCGTCCAAGGGCCCAAACACTCCTTTCAAGTGAAGCAGCATTTCACTTGCACTTCCCTCAATTTAGTCTACTGCATTCGCTGCTCCCAATGCAGTCTCCTCTACATTGGAGAGACCAAACGCAGACTGGGTGACCGCTTTGCATGACCCAGACCTCCCTGTTGCTTGCAATTTCAACACACCACCCTGCTCTCATGCCCACATGTCCATCCTTGGCCTGCTGCAATGTTCCAGTGAAGCTCAAAGCAAACTGGAGGAACAGCCCCTCATCTTCTGGCTAGGCACTTTACAGCCTTCCGGACCGAATATTGAGTTCAGCAACTTTAGATCATGGACTCTCTCTTCCATCCGCACCCCCTTTCCGATCCCCCTTTTCCCAATAATTTATACCTTTCCGATCCCCCTTTTTCCAATAATTTATATATATTTTTCTTTTCCCACCTATTTCCATTATTTTTAAATGTATTTCCATCCATTGTTTTATCCTACCTTTTAGCCTATTTTGATCCCTTCCTCCCCCATCCCACCCCCACTAGGGCTATCTGTACCTTGCTCGTCCTGCTTTCTACCCTTAATGTCACCATTAGCGCATTTCTTAGCTAATATCACCACCATCAACACCTCTTTGCCAAAAGATGTCATAGACAAAAGGACAATCTCCACCTATCACTGGCCCTCTATCCAGCTCTGCCTGTCCCATCACCCCCCCCCCCCCACCCCCCCACACACACACACACACTTAAACCAGCTTAGATTTCACCTCTTTTCTATTTTTCCTTAGTTCTGTTGAAGAGTCATATGGGCTCGAAACGTTAACTGTATTCCTCTCCGCAGATACTGTCAGACCTGCTGAGTTTTTCCAGATATTTTTGTTTTTGTTTTGGAGAATATTACATTGTCTCTTTTACCTCCCCTCAACATGCTAGTATGTACATACCAAGCATAGTCTAAAACTGTCTTTGACCAGATTCTCCATTTTATTTGGCCTTCTGTCAGTAATATTCAAATCTAACTCATTTCCACTTTCCACCCATGGTCATACCAAAACTGGATTTTGCTGTACAGAGTATATGCAGCAGGCTATTCAGCCCAACTACTCTAGTCCTAGTCTATCACATGAATCTCCTCCCTCAGCCTTTCAACATAGGCGGAATTTAATATAACCGATGCGAGTCCAGTCCACCAGTTGGAGAACCGGTGGGAAACCCATGTCACTACTGTGGGGGAGGCCCAACCAAATTAAGCACCTATCAGGCACTTAGCTGGTCAGCGACAGGCCTTCCATGAGATTCAGGAATCCTGCCCACTGAGAGCCACCAGCCAATAGGCCAGCAGCTCGACATTGCTGGCAGCTCCAATGGGAGTGATATCAGCTGCTGGTAGTGCTTCAGGGTCTTCACCAGAGATCAGCATGGGATTCCTGGACTCTAGTAAGCGAGCACAGGATGGGAATGGAGATCATGGGGCTTGGGGACAGCGGGCGGATGTCGCAGTGGGCAGGGGCATTGGGGGCAGCTTTCAGCAACTACCCCACTTCCTGGTGCCAGGTCCCTCAACCAAGCACGAAGTGCATTTGAAAGAGCAACCTCCCTCTAGAAGGCAACAGGGTTTGCCTGGTGCCCTTCGGTTGTGCCTCTCACCTGTATTCTCTTGAGCCACCACTGTATTCCAGTGGGTTCTGGACAATTGGTGTCAATTGGCTCAATAATGAGCCTAATTGACATCCCACTGCAAACAGGCAAGCTTGTTTGTCAGTGGGTGTAGATCATGTCAGGTAGAGGGAAAGGTGGTAAGGGGCTGGGTAAAGTCCTTCGCGATAATATCAAAGGTATCACGAAGCCGGCCATCCAGCGTCTGGCCTGCCGTGGGGGCGTCAAGCGCGTCTCCGGTCTCATATACGAAGAGGTTCGCGGAGTCCTGATGGTTTTCCTGGAAAATGTTATCAGGGACTCAGTCACCTACACTGAACACGCCAAGCGCAAGACGGTGACGGCCATGGATGTGGTGTACGCACTAAAGCGCCAGGGGCGGACCCTGTATGGCTTCGGTGGTTGAAGATAGTTTTCCGCCCCCCCACCACGGCCTCTTCCAGCCTCCAGCTTAATCGCAAGGGGGCAGGGTTCCTGCAGCCAGGAGACTGACATGCAGCCTCTTCCACAATCAAGTGGGCTCAACCGCCATGTTTCCCACCGCAACAGGCTACATTAAATCCAGCCCCATATTTTTCTATTCCCCCTTCTCGTATACCTATTTAATTTTTTTTAGAAAAAGATTCCAGACTTTTTGCCTCAACCACTTCCTGTGTTAGCAGTAATAAAAGCAAATTACTGCATATGCTGGAAATATATGAAATAAAAACAGAAAATGCTGGAAAAACTCAACAGGTCTGGCAGCATCTATGGAGAAAGAAAGAGTTAATGTTTCGAGTCCATATGACACTTCTTCAGCGCTCCTTTGAGGTCATACGAAAGTCATTTGGACTCGAAACATTAACTGTTTCTTTCCCCATAGATGCTGCCAGACCGGAGCTTTTCCAGCATTTTCTGTTTTCATTCCTGTGGTAGCAAGTTCCACTTTCCAACCACTTGCTACCTTTAAAGAAAAATTCTCATTTCCCTTTTGGATTTATTCATAAATATCCTGTACTAATAGCCCCTAGTTTTAGATTCTCCCACAAATGGAAACCTTCTCTCCACCCCACTCATAATTTTACAAGGCCTCTAACAGGTCTCCTCTTATTGAAAGAAAAAAGCTCCAACCTGTTCAGTTATTCCAACAGTTGTAATCTCAGTTCTGGTAACATCCTTGTATTTTTTTTTTGCAAGTGCTTCCTGCGTCCTTTCTATAGTACGGAAACTAGAACTGTGCACAAAACTCCAGAGTGGCCTAACCAAGGTCCTATACAAATTTAACACAACTTCACTGCTTTTGAATTCTATACCATTAGCAATAAATCCCAGTGCTTTATTGACATTTTTAATTACATTTCTAACCTGTAATGTTGCTTTTAATAACTTGTTCACCTGCATCTCTAGATTCCTTTCCTCTGTCACTATTAGTTTATTATTTTTCAAGGTGCATGTAGTATTTGTCTTCCCTACCATTACCTTACATTTATCTATGTTGAAGTTAATTTATCACTTAACAGCTCAGTCTTTAAGTTTTCTAATGTCATCTCATTATGATTCTTAGGTATTAGCTATACCCTCACCAAGTTTGGTATAATCTACAAATTTTGAAGGCATCCCAAGGTAGGTTCAGGACAATTTTGATAGTTATTTATTCCAAACTCTAAAATCACTAATGTAAATTATGTAGTGGTCCCAGCATTTATCTTTGTGGTACACGACTTTCCACCTTCCTCTAACCTGAATAACTACCCTTACACTTAGCGAAAGCTAATGGCATAGTAGTAATGTGACTGCACTAGTAATCATCCATAGGCCCAGGCTAATGCTGAGGACATAGCTTCAAATCCCATCATGGCACCATAATTAATAAAATCTGGAATTAAAAGTTGGTCTCAGTGATGGCGACCATGAAACTACCAATTATTGTGAAAACCCATTTGGTTCACAAATGCCTTTTAGAGAGGGAAATCTTCCATCCTTACCTGGTCTGGTCCACATGGGACTTCAGGTCTACAGTAATGTGGTTGATCCCTCACTAACTAGTTTAACTAACTTAGTTTTTTGAGCAGGTAACAGAGAAGGTTGATAAGGGCAATGCTGTTGATGTGGTGTATATGGATTTTCAAAAGGCATTTGATACAATGCCACACAACAGGTTTGTGAGCAAAATTCTGGCTCATGGAATAAAAGGCACTTGGATAAAAAATTGGCTGAGTGACAGGAAACTGTGGTGTTAATGGATGTTTTCCAGACTGGAGGAAGATTTGGAGTAGAGTTCCTCAGAGGTCAGTGTTGGGACTCTTGCTCTTCCTGATCATAAGACCATAAGACATAGGAGCAGAAATTAGGCCATTCGGCCCATCGAGCCTGCTCCGCCATTCAATCATGGCTGATAAGTTTCTCAACCCCATTCTCCCACCTTCTCCCCGTAACCTTTGATCCCCTTACCAATCAAGAACCTATCTATCTCGGTCTTAAATACACTCAATGACCTGGCCTCCACAGCCTTCTGTGGCAATGAATTCCATAGATTCACCTGATATATATTAATGGCCTACACTGTGGTGTGCAAGTCATAATTTCAAAATTTTCAGATCAAACAAAGGTTGGAAACGTCAACTGTAATGAGGATAGCCTTCAACTCAAAAGGACATAGACATGTTGGTGGATTGGACAGACAAGTGACAGATGAAGTTCAATGCAGAGAAGTGTGAGGTGATTCATTTTGGCAGGAAAAATATGGAGACACATTATAAAATAAAGGGATAAACTCTAAAGGAGGTGCCAGAACAGAGGGATTTCTGAGTATAAGTACATAAGTCATTGAAGAATACAGGGCATGCTGAGAGAGAAGTTCATAGAGCATATAGTATCTTAGGCTATATTAATAGGAGCATTGTGTAAGCAGGTCATGTTAAACTTGTATAAGACACTAGTTAGGCCTCATTTGGAGTACTGCGTCCAGTTCTGGGCGCCATATTTGAGGAAGGATGTGAAGGCATTAGAGAGAGTACAGAAGAGATTTACAAGAATGATTCCAGGAATAAAGAAGTATTGCTATGACGATAGATTGGAGAGGTTGGGACTGTTTGCGTTGGAGAAAAGGCTGATTTGCTTTTAATTTAGCTATTTATCCCCTGAGCTCCACATGCCCCAACTTTTATCATGAGCCTGTGTGGTACCTCAAAAAAAACCTTTTAAATATCCAAGTATATGGCATCTACAGTTTACTCTCTCTCTCTTCAAAATAATTCTCATCAGACAACTAAGCATGACCAAGCCTTGTGAAATCATTGCTAACTAAATCTTATACTTTCTGGTTCTACATGTTCTATTACATTTCTTAGCATAGATTCAAGTAGCTTTTCTGCCACTGACAATAAGCTGACCAGTCTACAGTTCCTAGGTTTGATCCCATCTCCCTTTTTGTATATAGGATGAAATTAGCTATGTGTCAGTACTCCAACACCACCCTATCTTCTATGGAACGGCTGTATCTATAAATCTTGGCTCTCGTTATTTCTTCCCCAGTTTCCTAAACCATGCGTGGATGCATACCACCCATGTCCAGGGTATTATCCTCTTTTAGCTTTTCTAGTTTATTATTTTCTCCCTTTCAATCTAAATCACATTAGGTATTCTTTAAGTTAATCTTCTGATGAAGTATCTAGTTTGTTGTCTTCTTTAGTACAATCTGAGCCAAGGTTATTCGATACTTCTACTATTTGTCTCATTGCCTGCAAGCTTATTTTGCTCATCTGTTAGCAGTCCTATATTCCTTAATATTCCTTTCATTGTGTTCATCTCTTTACATACTCCTTGGTAATTTAATTTCATAATTTCTCTATGCCTTGCTGATTCTTTTTTTAAACTTCTTCCACATTCTTTGTATTCCCTTTCACACTCCTCTCCTTTAGCATCTGAGTACTTAGTTTATGTCTTTTTATTTAGAATATATTTTTTTAAAGTTTCTTGTACATTTGAGGTTCCCATAAATTAACTTGCTTGCTTTTGGCCTCGACAGAAAGGTATTTCCTTAGAACTTTATTAATTACCCTTTTCCAACCGTTTTCCTGTCTCCGTTGTTCAAAATTTTCTCCCAGTTTTCCTCCTTAGTGTCACCCTCATTTCCACAGAATTTACTCTTTTCCAATCCATTACCTTGGATCGTATCCTACTTATGCCATTCTCAAACCTAATCTTGAACCTTGCTATGTTACGATCTCTACAAAGAAATTTCCTACATGTTCTGGTACATGGAAAATACCATTGTTAGATTGTCAACTTTATAAGCATACTGATTGAGAAAGGGAGTCATGTATAAGCCAAAAACTAGATTCTCCTTTAATATTTCTTCCTGTCAGTTTATTTGGGAGTAGTTGAAATTTCACATTATTCTTCTTCTATGCCTGCTATTCACCTTGTTGATTTGCCTATATATTTATTCCTCCAATTTTCCTGCATTATTTGGTCATCTACAGTGCACCCCAATAGGACGAGATTCCTTCTCATCTTTCAACTGTTCACACGGACTCTTCAACTATGAGTTGCATCCTTTTTTTCCTCATGTCACATGTTATCTTTAATTAGTACAGCTATTCCACCTCCCCATCTTCCCTTTCACTATTATATCTGGCAATATTTAGTTGCCAATATTTTCCTGTAATCATCCACATTTCAACCATTCCTACTATTACAAAGATCCTTTCCAGAAATGATTGCCTCCGGTTCATCCGTTCTGTTTTCAATACCATGTACATTGCTATACCAACGATTTAAATTGTTTTTATTTATTATTCCTCTCTGTTTTTAGTTGTTATTTTACACGTCTGTTCTATCACTTATATGGATCTCTGGCATTCTTATCTTTTTCCTTCCTTATGAGACGTCCTCCACTCTTCAATGTTGACTAAAAATCTTAAGTCACTTAAGAACAACATATCTGTTGTTAAAGATTGGAAATTACATTGCCACTTTTGGCATAAATAGTCTAGCAAAATAACCTTAGCTATACTCAAACTGATTTCTCAGCAATTATTCACATCATTTTGATGTAGCTTTTATTCTACTGTAAAGTTGACCAGAATCTCACATTTGTAACTTTGGGGGCTTTCCAACAACAAAGTCAGTTTTTCACTTCTGGAATAAGATTGGTTTAGTCAATATACATATTTGAACAATTAGGCTGCCTGTTAATGTCACAGCACATAAACACACAGCTGGCTACAGTGTAAGGTTCTAATAGAACATGATTTAACCACAAAGAAAGTTGCTACATGCCTTGGCTCAGTGGTTCAGCTGGCCACACTGTTGGCTGAGTCAGAAGTTTGTGGGTTTCAGTACAAAAATAAAAGCCAACACTCCATTGCAGTACTGAGAGACTGCTGCATTGTCAGAGGTGCCATCTTTCGGATGAGACATTAAACCAAGATCCCATCTTCCCCCTCAAGTGGGTTTAAAAGATCTCATGGCACTGTTTTTGAAGAATTGCAGGGAAGTTATCCCTGGCGGCTTGACCACTCACTACAGCAGTGGCTACACTTCAAGAAGTATTTCATTGTAGAGCACTCTGGGACATTCTGTGGTCATGAAAGATGCAATATCAATGCAAGTCTTTTTTTTAAAGCTGTGAAATAGAAGATTTAAACTCCCCACAAAATTAAGTAATCTCCGGTTTCCATGTGCAGCTATACTTAGTATTAAAAAAGGTAAATACAACACACCATTGGTTTGACGTGGAATTACTTAGGTGATTGGTGTTTCTTATTCCACATTTTTTTTTAAAAAAGCTAACCACTATATTTCATGAATTATAAAAAGATACAAAGCACTACATCATAATGCACTAAAGTGTGGAATAGGATTTACATCAAATTCACTTGATTGGCACCTTCAAGAAATTTCAGTTTACGTGAACAAACACAGAAAATTAAGAGCCAGATGAGACAAACATTTGGGATCAAATAATAAAATTTCTGCAACTGCTTGAAATGCTCCAGTGTTTTTTTTAAATTTACAACTCTTAAATCTTCATATAATATCAGAGAGAAAATTAAAGAAGATTGCACAATATGTTCATCTAATTAAATTGAATAGAAGGCACAATGATTTTTTTTACTGATAATTTGAGAAACTCACATTTCATTTCGTCTTTCCCAGGCCTTGTAAATCCATTCTGCTCTCATGATAGGAGTACCCATGCTTACAGCAGCCTGTAATTAACACATTTTTTGTCAACTTTCATCCTACATATCTCTTGAAGACATTGGATGCTGCTGGAACACAACATCATTGGTGCCAATTGCTCTCACCACCTCATCCAAAAGACAGGGCACATATGGGAGCATATTCAATGTCAGTAAACTATTCAAATGCATGGAGAAAGATGGGAGTGAGAGTCATCACAGCTGCAATAATCTTGCCCTTATCCAACATCTTATAGGCGCATTTCATAGAGACAGCTGAATAGTAATCAAAAGCTGACATTCTGGCCAAGTTTCTCCATGCCAAACCAGAGGCATAAGTAAATTGCAGGGGAGACAGGGGCGTAGTGGTAATGTCACTGGACTAGTAATCCAAAGGCCCATGCTAATGCTCTGGGGAGGAGTTCAAATCCCACCATGGGAACTCGTGAAATTTAAATTAATAAAATCTGGAATTGAAAGCTAGTATCAGTAATGGTGACCATAAGACTATCATTTGTCATAAAAACCCATTTCATTCACTAATCTCCAACTAGCCTTTGATCTAGAGCAATGTGGTCGACTCTTAACTGCTCTCTGAAATGACTTAGCAAGCCACTCAGTTCGAGGACAATTAGGGATGGGCAACAAATGCTGGCCTTACCAGCAATGTCTACAACCTAAAGAATAAAAACACTACCGCGAACCGTAATAGATCTAGAGTCCACTTGTCAAAAATCAGCAAAGATTCAAACCTCTACATTGTGCTGAGACCATCCCATAACTTGCCTGCTCTTACCACAAGAGGGTATAGTTGCTTCTTCTTGGCCTCCTCGCATTGATACGCCTCCCAGGCAAAAAAAAATGCACCATCTGAACTGAATCTGTGAACTGGCTAATCAGTAAGGATTCGATTTTTACTTCCGTACCCATTCTTTCCTTATACAAATTTTATATCTGTGTCTCAATGGCCTATTTTCTATGAAAACCAGAGAAGTTGATTAGGTTTATAAGATTGTTACAAAAGAAAGGCTATTTGGCCGATCTCAATTCATCCATCCAACAAAGTTCTAAAGGTAACCCCCACCATTGTAGCATCTAATTGTTTCTTAAATATTTCCAGGGCTCTATCCTTTATCATTCCACAACTCCTTAGGCATGGCACTAGTGATTAGCCTAATGGCATTTCTCTGCATTACCTCCTGAAATTGAATTGTCTTAAAAAGAACTGGACAAAGAATTCAAGATGCAGTCTGGCTAGATCATTGTACAGTTCAATTACTACTTCCTCTGACTTATATTCTGGTTATGTTATGAAGTTCAAATTGTTTGATATAGTCCACATGAATTTTAGCACCACTTTTGACAAAGCCCCACATTAAAAGATCCAAGGGAAAATGGCAAGTTGCATTCAAAGTTGGCTCAGTAGCAGGAAACAAAGGATTATTGTTGTTGTGTGCTTTAGTCACTGGAAGAATGTTTCCCATAGGGCTCAGCACTGGGTCCCTTGCTGTTTGTGCTATGTTTCAATGACTCAGACTTGCAAGTCAGCGCATGATTAAGAAGTTTCAGAGGATACAAATATTGGCCATGTGGTTGATATTGAGGAATAAAGCTGTGGACTGCAGGAAGCTATAAATGGGCTAGTCAGGTGGGCAGAAAAGTGGCAAACAGAATTCAAACTGGACAAGTTTGAAGTAATGCATTTAGACATGGAAATACACAACAAATATTACAGAAGTGTAGAGGAACAGAAGGCCCTTAAGAGTGTAGGTCTACACAGATCCCTGAAGATAGCAGGGTAGGTAGATGAAATGGTCAAGAAAGCATTGGGTACTTTCCATTATTGACAGGCATCTAGAGTGAGAGATCAGGAAGGTTATACTCTTTAGATAGCAGCTAAAGTACTGCATACAGTCTGGTCATAGGAAGGATGTGATCATGAGGGAGAGGAACAGAGGAGACTCAAGAATGTTACCAGGAAGGGAGAATTTTAGCTGAGGAAAGATTCTCCAGATCGAATCACTTGCCACTTTTCTGCCCACCTGACTCGTCCATCAACATACTGAAGTTGTGGTATTTGGAACAGAAGAGATTTAACCCATTATATAAAATTATGAGGGCCTAGATATACTAGTTAGGAAGGACCAATTTTCTTTAGCAGAAAAGGTCAATAATCAGGGGACAAAAGGTCTAAAATAATTGGCAAAGGGTTTAGAGGAGATTTGAGCAGCATTTATTTTATTTTTTTTTGCACACTCAAAAAGGGCAGCGGGGGTCTGGAACTCGCCATCTGAAAAAAAGAGTGGTCGAGGTAGAAACCCTCATCACATTTAAAGAAACACTTCGATTCCCCAACCTACAGACCAAGAGTTGAAATGTGGAATTAAACTGGATAGCGCTCTCATAGCCAGCACTGCTGTAAATCTTCCTATTGTATTGATTTTGCTGCTCCGAGTTGTTTGGACATGTTGAAGAATTAATCTCAGTCTCGAAGCCTTTTTCCAACACCAAAGACTATTGGTGTTGCTTTTTTCTCCCCTTCCTATGTACCATATTCTACAATCTGGCAATAAAATCCATATTTCAGCTGGCATTGTTGTACCCACAGACTTATTTTGTCCAACTCATTTAATAATGATGATCGAGTTGTTTCCTGCAATCCCACTGCTCTTCCCAATAGCTAATACACTTTTATTGTCAGTGAGGAAATTCACTGTAGGTACAATTACTTAGGCATAACCAAAAGAAAAAAAGACAGAATTACATCAGTGTTACAGACAGGAGGGGGCTGCTAGTATTGGCTCATTAATCAGGACAGCTTTCAGTTTTCAAAAGCCTCTTGTCCAACCCACCTTGGAAGGCTTTTCTAAGGCATCGGTTAAGGAGGCTATTGGCCATTTTTCAAAAAAAAAACTCAACCCTCATCAGAAAAGATACTCCACAGTGAAGAAAGAAACCATGGGTCTCCCCTTAGCTCTCCAGCACTGAAATTTACGTTCGCCATGGGCACTGGGAGACCCCAGTATACACCAATCACAATCCTCCGAAAAATTCAAAGCCAACCACGCATGGCTGTTTCGCTACAGTCTGCTCTTACAGCCTTTCAACCTACAAATCACCCATGTCGCCGAAAAGAACAATGTCCTCGTGGATGCCCTCTCCCGGGTTTAAACCTCAAAATGAAAATGCAGCAGGGAACTGCCATTGCCCCTGCTAGCGGTGTCTGATGTGTCAGTGTGAATAAGAGAATGCAGGTTTACTTCTTCACTTCCCATCCTGGCGAATTTATAATTTTTTTTTAAAACTGGGCATAGACTTTAAAATGACTGAAACAATGACTGGAAATGACTGGCAAAATGAATTTCTGGCCTTCAGAACAGCAGTGACCTCATTATCTCTAAAGAGGTGCAAATGCCCCCTGTGACTGCAGATAGTAAATCCCAAGGAATTGTACAAACGCCATTTACATTTCTACGGCCAGACCCTGACCTACAGGATGATCAGTCTGCGAGGACAAAAAGGACCCTGAAACATCTGTTGAACCTATTAAATGGTTGAAACATTAACCATCTTAAGAATCCAGGCAAGAAATATACATCCTCTGCCCAAACCAAGGAGGAGAAGTGGGGGTCACATCACAGGACTGCCCCCACTGACCATGCTGGCAGAACCTGTAATTGCCTTGTGGAGCAAAAAAGGCTCCGGCTGCCATTTTCCATCTAACCAAGCAGACCCACAGTTCTGCCCAGGTTTTTGAATACTTAGCTCCCCACCTACACTGTTTTCTATTGGAACTTCTGTACCAACGCCTACAAAGCTAAATCATCTCTATGTGCCTATCCCATTGTGGAAATCATCTCTACTAGAAAAGTGGATTATTCAGCATCCGTCTTCAGCCTGCTAACTTTGTGAAAGAATACACCGTTGGACTTTGATTCTGAACTCTAGGCTCATATGAAACAATAATGCTTATTTTGTCTGTTCTTTGCCCTGTACCTCTTTCTGTTCTCTATCCCACTTTTATTGTATGAATGAAAAAAGAGGCCACGTTGCAACCCTTCTGTAACGTTTGAGTGAGAGAAAATAAATTAACCCTTTTAGTTCATTCTATCAAGTTTGCTGTGGGGTTATTAATAGATAGATCACACCAAAACTGAGGGGTTGGGAAAATACAGCACCACATATAAAAGGGGGAAAAGTCAAAAAAAATCAAATCGACCTTCCTGTTCACGGACAGGTGGCGAGAGCAGAAGCCAGGGCTGTTTAAATTAAACCACCTCCTGTTCATAACAGTGCAGCGCCAATATCACAGCCAAAACAGAATAAAGAGAAATGGAAAAATAGAGAAGATTCTTAGATCTTCATACCCCTTCCTCAGCAAAGATACTACCAATGGATATGTAATGTGGCTATGTCCTCCAAAAATGTCTCCTGTATCAGGCATTGGTGGTATATTGAAGAGAATGGAAATGAAGCAAAAATCTGGAGTTCTGGAAAGCTCTCCGAGCCCAGGTAGACATAGTCCACAGGCAGACATTCAGCCATCCTCGAAATCCTGCTATTTCTCTGCTGCAGACAGCTCCAGGTTGAGGAGACTGAACATTTTTGCTGGCCCAGTCCACCCTTGTGCAAAGGGATTCTGGCCTAAAATCCCCCTGCTGAGCAGCAATGGTTCCAACAGCACCTGTAGTTTCTTAGGCCACACAGTCGCAGGTCCGTTGCCAACCAAATAACCGATCTGTACAGCAGGGGGGTGGGTGGGTTTAGGGAGATGACTGATGCACTCAACATCCCTATGCCTTGTAGCCAAGCTGAAAGCAGGCTGCTCCCACATGATTAGGTCAGTTTTATGGAGGCTTCATCTCCCTGTCCACCCAGAGCCTTCTTTCAAACAGCCACCATCTTAAAACTTATGATCTTGGCATCATTAGCAAGTTTGACCAGTGAGATTTTGTACCCAGATCATTTACATAAATTAGAAACACTCTAGGGAACCATATTCGGCACTCTTCCTCCCCAGCCTCAACATTGGTTTAAAAGGATGAAAAACAGTTTCTTAGCCATTCCCAAGATTTCCAAGAATCTCAACTTGAGATAGCTTGCAGTTTCTGTCAATGTACAAATGAAGATTAAAAATGGTTCATACCCTAAACTTGCCACTTTGAGTAGAATTGGCAACGAGATGAGTTATTTTGCCTGTGTATTCTTTACGAATGGTTGCTCCCATATGATGTGCCAAGGCAACAAGAATAAGCTGCAGATTAAAAAAGGCAAGAGTGTGGTTATTGTCAAATTAACTATTCTCGTAACCGTCAAGGAATGGAAAAGGAAGAACTACAGGCATATTTTTAGATTTTTTTTTACAAAATAAAACAAAAATATTGTTCTAACTAGTCAACCTGCAAATTTACCAGAGTCTGAAAGCATCCAATTTTCTCAAGCTATCACCCCCATTTGTAGTAATTTATTAATTTATATGGTGCATCAGGTATCCTTATTTAAGCCTTTTCAATAAGCAAACGATGTCACAATAATCAGCATGCACTTTCCACCTGGCTTTCCTCAAAAATAATTAGGTGTCATTCAAAAATAAATTACACAGTACCATAATCTTCTATAGAGCAACAAGTATTCCATGTGGGCTTGCAATAAAATTTTAAAAACAGTACCTCAGGCTAGACAAATATTTAACAGAAATAATTGAGAATGCTGCTACAATCAGAAGTGTCAGGCATACCAGGGAAAGTAAAGCAAGCACAAGAGAAAAACAAATCTTTCATTATGTAATTCAACTCAACCAACAATAACACTGTTGTTCTATCATGTGTGAGATTTGCAAATTGTTAACAACCATTCTGTAAATGCATTGCTATCCATAATTGATAGCACCATCATAGCCCCAATAGAAGATGAGATTTAATCAAAACTTCAATGCAGAATTTTAAAATATAATCTCAACTATTTTTCTCCAGGCCCCATGCTTTGGATTATTTTTGGGGTTAAGTTAAAAACATTAAAAACTACATTGTAAATGATTCTTTGAAGTTAGGAATTAAGAATGTATGCTTCCTGAATACTAGATGTTTACAGCCTAAACGGGGGAGAAAATAACACTCCATGGAAAACAGTGGATCTGCAGTGTATTGATGTGGCACTTCATATGTTGGACAACATTGCAATGTTCACTACCAGAGTCCTTGTAATACAATACTCCATGGTCAATATAAATCAGTCAATAGAACTTTAACTAAAAAAAAAAGCAAAGGCTCACCAACTTCTCCTTCTTGAATCCAGTGAAACACAAGACCAGATCCAACATACTTGTGCAATATAACGGCCGAGATGTGAAAGGCAAAGGCTATGTGGACCAAAAATATTAGCTTCATTAAAATAATCATTTCAACACTTAAAAGGTTTCTTAATTAGGGAGATGTGGATTGAGTCATCATGTCAAGTTAAAGTTGTAAATTTATTGCGTCTCCTGCATAAGTCTTGACAAGCTTAAAGCAAAGGCCAAAATGGAACAGCGAGACAGTAAGCTTATTCTCAACAAGGAAAATTATCTTCCAATTAAGTGTGACAAAAATTCTCTGGAGAAGCAGAACTAATAAAGTTGATATGTTCCTCTAATGTCGCAGTTATATCGTAAACCCACTTTTGGAATTAATACTGCAATTCCACTTGAAAGTTCCTGACGTTGTGATAACTGCTCTATTTATACTGCACAATCCAGCTTTCAAAGTTTATATTATAAACATGCAACAGGCATGTTCACCCATGCAGTTGGGGCATCTTCACAGGAGTAACGGTATCTGTGATCTTTCAGATCTGCTTATGCCAGTTCTTGTACAGCTACTTACATTTCCTCCAATAGTAACTGCAATTCTCTCCATTCATTTGATTCCCAACATGCACCCAACAGCACTTAATAATTTTAAATAGTGCTGGAGCACTGTTAATCAGTGAGGGGAGTGCAGAATATGTCAATCAAGCAAGCTAGCAATTTGTTTCTGTTTTGATTGTGAAGCAAAGAGTCAGAGCATGAGCACCTTAGATTATCCTAATTAAGATTAAACTGCACAATAAAACTGTGGATTCTAGCAACCTGTGTTAATAAAATCACTGTGGAGGCTTCCATTCTTTTCTGCCTCCTCTCCCCATCACACAAGTAGTTTTGAAATCACATTTAATCTCTCACATTTAGAGATGTTTAACCATACCTCTCTTTTTCTTGCGCAGTGAAGCACAACAGGAGGCCCCAGAATTCTAGCATTCATCTTGTGCAAAGTCTCATAAGGCTGGCCTTCGAATTCTCCCAGCACAAATATGGTCTCCATCTCATGATTTTCATTATCAAAATCTTCTACATTTCCCAATTTAACAAATGGCAACTTGATTTCCTAAATCATTGTGAAAGAAAAATTTTCAAAAATCAGAAACACAAATTCTGTATAGTGCCTTCTGCAAGGTGCAGAAAAAGGCTCATCACCCACACTAAAACAATCCTTATCAAATTAGTAGTAAATTGCGTGTTGTTATTAATTCAGGATTACGTTCTACAATTTTAGATTTTTAAAAGTTTAAGAATTATGGGTTAGATGGCTCAAATTTTCTACAATCATTTCAAATGCAAAAGAAATAAGTGTAGCTGGATATTTTCATCAGTGACATAATTTTAAACATTTAACAGCTTCAGCTCCTCGAGAGTACAAGACATTTTCCCAAAAATAGGTTGGCACCATGGTGCCCAGCAGATACATTAGCTTAAACCTACATTTGATAACTATCATTCGTCTTTACAATGACATTAAGGAACCTTAAGCAAATCTTGGTGCACAAAGCTGCAAAGCTCAAATCCACAATACATAACTAATTGTTTCAATGTATGTATGAACGTGATATGCATATTATGAAGAAGGAAATTAAAAAGTAGTGAAATCTCAACAATGCTCTTTAACGGAGGAAACAGCCCACATGGTTAATAGAATTAGCAAATATTTCAGCTTCTAAATTTGGGCCTGCAAGGATAATACTATAATAACCTAAGCGATGAATGAAGATAAGTGCAGTATAAATTACATATTTAAATGTCTTCTCTCCTTGATCTAGAAGGTTAATTCAGTTAACCAGTGTTAACTGGTTTTGCAATTGGGTAAAATTTTTACATAATTCTGTCATAACCTTCAAGATAAAATTGAGAATTCACTCTTTTTAGCGAAGATGATGAAATCATCTATTTATTAAATGTTTAGTGCTAAATCATGGACCTTTGAAGTTATAATGGCCCGTCTGCAGTCAGACACTCCTTGCTGTCCCAGCAAGTCAAGGCATTATTTAATGTACCACTAAGCCATACACAATGGGAGATCCTGAGTTTGAATCTCTCCCTGTGCCGAGGCAGCTGGTCCAAGCTGAGACATTACAATTAGCATGAACACCCTCAGGTCTGATATTAACAGCAACAGCAATAAGTTTTTTAGCTGTCTAATATTGAACAACTCACAAAAAATGAAAAACCATTCAGGTCTTCCGAAAGCAGATTATTAACCATACATCACTTAAGTCTTACATTTCAAAAGTAATGGAGGGGTGGGTGGGGGGCGGCAGCAGATGCAGGAGTGTGCTGCCTGGCACCACCTCCAGGCCACGCACCATTCTGTCTTGGAACTGTGTTGCTGTTCCTTCGCTGTTGAGTCAGGGTTATGGAGCTCCCTGCTTGGCAGTACTGTGGGTGTGCCTGCACCACATGGACATTGGTAGTTCCGGAGTGCAGCTCAACACCACCTTTTCAGCAGTGACTGGGGATGGATAGTGAATGCTGGCCTTAAAGTGATGCTCAAATCCAAAGAACAAAATTAAATAAAACTCCATTGATCTAACTGGTGGCATCACTGTTCAGTATGCATAGCATGCCCATGTTGCAGTCAGGAGGATAGTATGGAGGTATTCTGAATAGTTTAATTGAACAAGTAAATTGAATTGTCATCATAGTTAATAATGGGAAAAGACTATTTGGTCGATTAGGCCATGTAGGCACCTTCATAATCACAAAGTAAAACTGTTAAGAGATGTCTACACCAATGGCACAGGAGAGCATTTAAGTGCCGAAAGTATTTTTTTTCCTGGCACACTGGTTGGACATTTTCCATTCTTGAAAATGTAGACATAACATTGATAAAATTGCATGCTAATAAAAACCAGCTGTTGAAAACAATCCAAGTCTCTGTTTGCAAGTTTACCTTTGGAGACTTATGTATTGTGTAGCAGCGATACAAAGAGTGCAATTTAATTATATCCAAAGTGAGGTACTGTATATATTCAGCATTTGAACATGTATGTTTGGATGCCAGCAGACTCTCAACATGTTCAAAAGCTGCACCACACAGGATAAACCACGACTGGTTCTTGCATGGTTATAATCTAATAGCTAATCACATTGTGCTGCAATTATGTGGGCACCAAATATCTGCAGGTACACTTTGTAATGTAAAGCTTTAATTGCTAGCCATGAGCCTATCAATTTCCTGAAAATAGTTTACGAATAGAACATCCAACATAAAGACGGTTTTGTGGTTAGAGGATATTATATACAATTGAAGAGAAGATAAATTACTTTATTCAGTTATAAATCATAGTCTAGAGTAAACACATTTTATTAACAGAAGAACAGAATATTTAATGATTCACAGCAGCAAAGTACAATGACTAAAGGAAAGGGAAAAAGCACATTTAATACAAAACTTAACTAGGAGTATATTCAAAGTTCTAAAATATTTGTGCTACAGACAACTAGAAGCCACTTGAGCTTTGCTGATATAGTTTTAGAATGTAATTAGAGCTTGCAGCTGTGTGCATGCATCTGACCACGTGTGCAGTAAGAAAACTCTAAGTTTTCAAATGGACATAAAAAGAGGCATAAGACCACCCAATTTCAGGGACCACTGTTTGGTCCATTAAATTCAACTGAAGAAATTGGGACAATATCTTCCATCTTCCCAATATTTAATTGTAAGAAATTTCTGCTTTTCGAGCACTGGATGTCAGGTAATTCAGCAATGTTGGAGGCATTGATAGAGGTAGAACTAGGTAGCATCAGTATGCAAGTGAAAACTAACTAGTGCTATGCTTTTAGATGATTTTGCCAAAGAAATAGGAGAGGACCAAGGACAGATCTCTGTGGGGCACCAGAATGGTGAAGGAATTAGAAGAGAAGCAATTGCAAATGATACTCTGCTACAATTACATAGTTAAGAACTGAACCTGGCAAGTGCATTCCCACCCAATTGGATGACAGTAGAGAAGTGTTGAAGGAGGATAGGGCCCATCGAGATATACATGGTAACTTGTGCAGTGATGCTGGAGATGTGGTCAGGGCTCTCAATGAGTACTTTATCTCTGTCTTCACCAAGGAGAGGGTTAATGCAGACATTCTAGTTAAGGGAAGAGAGTGAAATATTAGATACAGTAAGCATAATGAGAGAGGAAGTGCTGGAGGGACTGACATCCTTGAAGGTGGATAAATCACCAGGGCCGGATGGATTGTATCACAAGCTGTTAGAGGAAGTCAAGGAGGAAATAGTGGAAGCTCTGACAATCATTTTCCAACCCTCACTAGATACAGATGAGGTACCAGAGGATTAGAGGTCTGCAAACATTGTACCATTATTTAAAAAGAATGCGAGGAATAGGCCAGAAAATTATAGGCCAGTCAGTCTGACTTCATTGGTGGGCAACTTATTGGAATCAGTTCTGAGAGATAGGATAAACTGTCATTTGGAAAGGCATGGATTGATCAGGGATAGTCAGCATGGTTTTGTTCAGGGAAGATTGTATCTTATTAACTTACTTAATTTTTTTGAAGGAAGTAACAAGGAGGATTGTCAAGGGTAGTGCAGTAGATGTTGTCTACATGGATTTTGGCAAGACATTTGACAAGGTCCCACATGGCAGACTGGTCAGAAAAATGAAATATAGGGATATAATGGGATATAGGGTAAAGTGACGAGTTGGATTCAAAATTGGCTCAGCAACAAGAAACAAAGGGTAATGATGAATGAATGTTTGTGCGAATGGAAAGCAGTTTCCAGTAGCGTTCCACAGGACTCAGTTTTGTGGCCTTCGCTGTTTGTTGTCTATATTAATGATTTGGACTTAAATGTGGGAGGCATGACAAGGAAATTTGCAGATGACACAAAAATTGGCCATGTAGTTGATAGTGAAGAGGATAGCTGTCCACCTCCAGAATGATATCAATGATTTTTTAAAAAATTTTAAATCAGCAAACTAAACTACAACCCTGTTTAACTGATATTATTACTTCAGTTTCCAACAGAAGCTCACATGCACAAGTTACAACATAGCAACAAATAAGAATCTACTCAAATGTTAAAAGGTCTGATAATTTTCTAAGAATTATATTAATGGAAATTTTAATCAAGATATTTTTGTTTCAAAACATGAATTATCCAAGAGTGAAGAGTTTCCACTTAGTTTCACCCCAAGTTTAAAATACAAGCTAGTAAACATAGATCCTTATCTTTAAGGCAAAATTGGAGTGTACAGGAATTAGGTCAATGTAACTTACAGGCACGTGGAATTTGCTCCCAAGATCACCACAACCTATCATACAATAGTTTATAAAAAATCTATTGTACGCACAACTTGCTATTAGACGTGCTTTCCTTCATCTTCATCAAACAAACTTCCATTTCTTTAACTGCCCATGAAGTATCAAGAGTTAATACCAAAAAACATAAGTGAAAGGATTTGGATGCAAAAGACCTCCATTTATTGCTGTATTGCAGTTTTAAGCATTACAAGATCTTATTTGGCTTTCCCTTTTTCAAGAATATCAGATGAGGACAGGATCATGTACAACAATAATGCTTTGTCCCCACACCCGCAATCTTCCTGGGTAACACTGCTCACGAACACTCAACTGTCCTATCTCATTTGTAATGGCCATTTGAGGTACCAGCACTCCACTCTTCATTCAACCTATTCTAACATGTAATTTTTCTCTTTGGGAGGACAGAGATAAAAGGAGGAAAAGAAAAACAAGATTTGAGAATCAATAAGGCAAAAAGTGAAAAACAAAAACAAAAATAGTTGATAGAGTTATGTACCAGACCAGCAAATTGAAATAGTAATGAAAAGATATTGTCACTCAGCTGAAAATTACTTGCTAAATTTCCTTATTTTTTTTCAATGATGCCATTTAAAAAAACTGGAAGTGAGTTATGTACCAGACCAGCAAATTGAAATAGTAATGAAAAAATATTGTCACTCAGCTGAAAATTACTTGCCAACTTTACTTATTTTTTTTCAATGATGCCATTTAAAAAAACTGGAAGTGACATCTGGGGTTTATTAAGATAATTAATTGGCCAACTATAAATCAACAGCAAACCAATGATCAGAAAGCTAAAAGTATCAGTCTAACAATAAAGGTTCATCACTAACATACCTCTACAATAATCAGATAATGGTGGTCAACGTAAAAGTTATGGAAACAAGAGTCTCTAGCTTTTTTAGGTTCATCTTGCCAATGAATTTAATTGTATTTGGGTAAGAACAAATAAAAATCTCAAATTTTCAAGCAAAACTAGAAAAATAAAGCAATCATTCTTTAAAAAGCGGGAGGTATGTCCTTACCCAAAAATTGTTTCTTACAGCCATGTTAGCAATTCGTCAGGTGTTTTGCTAATAAGATGGATTATCACAGTAACAAAAGAACCAGAATTTCAAAATAAAAATATCCTTAATAGAACACATATCACTGACATCGACAGATGAAAAGATAATGAATTTTATTGACATTTTAAACACGACGTTATTACCTCCAAGGCTTTCAGAACCTCTTCAGTGTCCCCAACTTCTCCCATTAACGCAACTTTTGTTTGAATCAGAGGTGCACCTAGAAAACAGAACCAAAAATTTGTAAGCACAAATTGATCTCCCATGACTAAATGTAGTTTTCAAATGAAGGAGGGCTAGAGGATACTGAATAATTGAACCAGGGTATACATATGTAATAGTGCTAACTGGGATGTATGTGGGACTTGCCTCCTTGCCCTCCCTACGGTGAAGGTTGTGGCACTGTGTTGGACCTGTCGTTGGGTAAGGAACTGAAGATATTTATAATACAAACTGCCAACTAGAACATGGCACACTATAATTGCACCTTTTGGCCAAGGATATGAGATCTAAACTACTTGGGAGCATTGGAAGCAAAAATCCACAGTCGTCAAAACGTGCAAGGAAGAGACAAGCAGGACAACAGCTAGGGCAGTTATCCATATAGGAGCTCAGTACACAAATGCATGTGACATAAGAAATTTTAAAGATGAGTTAGAACACACATATTAAGCTGAAAAGATATATTGCAACAGCCACAAGAACTGGCTACAAACTGGATCTGATTGGGAGCTAAATATTCCAGCATAACAGATCCATAAAAAAGGGCAAGGAAATTGACAGAGATCAGAAAGTAGTAATATTGATAACACAATTACACATCTTTGCTTTGTAAATATGTTCTTGGTTGAGTAGATAGAGAGAGGCGGTGGAAAATATGGGCAAGTGAAAGAACAGGAATTCTGTTAGACAGATCTTCAAGTACAATAATAATTAATTCCTTAGTCATTTAAAACTAAAATAGAAAATGATGCAGTACCTGAAGATGGTGCCTAAAATATCCCCTTATCTTTTCATATGAGCGACCTTATTTATTTTCAACAATTTCTATTCCCATTTCAGATTCCCAGGACTCTCAGTAAAAATAAAACTGTTTTAGCGTCACCTCTAATAACAGACTGAAGCCAGTGGAAAGGTCACCAAAAAGTTTATGGTGAACCTTCACAAAAAACACTAGGTAAGGCTTGAACTGGAATACTATGTCCAACTGTGGGACCTACACTTTAGGAAGGATGTGAAGGCATTAGAGAGAGGGTATGAAAAGATTTACAATGGTACAACTTGTATTTATATAGCACCTTTAATGTAATGAAATGTCCCAAGGTGCCTCATGGGAATTTTTTTTTCCTGGACATCACTCGCTAGGCCAGCATTTGTTGCCCAACCCTAATTGCCCTTGAGAAGGTGGGCTGCCTTCTTAACCACTGTAGGTAAACACTCAGTGCTGTTAGTGAGGGCGGATGCGCGGGAGATGGGCCGGACACGGTTGAGGGCCCTGTCAACCACCGTGGGTGGAAAACCTCGGTTAAGGAAGAAGGAGGACATGTCAGAGGAACTGTTTTTGAAGGTAGCATCATCAGAACAGATGCGACGGAGGCGAAGGAACTGAGAGAATGGGATGGAGTCCTTACAGGAAGCGGGGTGTGAGGAGCTGTAGTCGAGGTAGCTGTGGGAGTCGGTAGGCTTGTAATGGATATTGGTGGACAGTCTATCACCAGAAATTGAGACAGAGAGGTCAAGGAAGGGAAGTGTCAGAGATGGACCATGTGAAAATGATGGAGGGGTGGAGATTGGAAGCAAGATTAATAAATTTTTCCAGGTTCCGACGAGAGCATGAAGCAGCACCGAAGTAATCATCGATGTACCGGAGAAAGAGTTGTGGGAGGGGGCCGGAGTAGGACTGGAACAAGGAATGTTCCACATACCCCATAAAGAGACAGGCATAGCTGGGGCCCATGCGGGTACCCATAGCCACACCTTTTATTTGGAAGAAGTGAGAGGAGTTAAAGGAGAAATTGTTCAGTGAGAACAAGTTGAGCCAGACGGAGGAGAGTAGTGGTGGATGGGGATTGTTCGGGCCTCTGTTCGAGGAAGCAGCTAAGGGCCCTCAGGCCATCCTGGTGGGGGGTGGAGGTGTAGAGGGATTGGACGTCCATGGTGAAGAGGAGGCGGTTGGGGCCAGGGAACTGGAAATTGTTGATGTGAAGTAAGGTGTCAGAGGAATCACGGATGTAGGTGGGAAGGGACTGGACAAGGGGAGAGAGAAGGGAGTCAAGATAACGAGAAATGAGTTCCGTGGGGCAGGAACAGGTTGACACGATCGGTCTGCCGGGACAGTCCTGTTTGTGGATTTTGGGTAGTTGGTAGAAGCGGGCCGTCCGAGGTTGGGCGACTATCAGGTTGGAAGCTGTGGGAGGAAGATCTCCAGAGGAGATGAGGTCAGTGACAGTCCTGGAAACAATGGCTCGATGTTCAGTGGTGGGGTCATGGTCCAGGGAGAGGTAGGAGGAAGCGTCTGCGAGTTGACGCTCAGCCTCCGCAAGGTAGAGGTCAGTGCGCCAGACAACAACAGCACCACCCTTGTCAGCGGGTTTGATGACAATGTTGGGATTGGACCTGAGAGAACGGAGTGCAGTAAGTTCAGAGAGACAGATTAGAATGGGTGAGAGGAGCAGAGAAATTGATACGACTAATGTCACGCCGACAGTTCTCAATGAAAAGATCAAGAGAAGGTAAGAATCCAGAGGGAGGGGTCCAGGTGGAGGGAGAATATTGGAGGTGGGTAAAAGGATCCGTTGAACGGGGAGAGGACTCCTGCCCAAAGAAGTGAGCACGGAGACAAAGACGGCGGAAGAAGAGTTCAGCATCGTGCCGAGCCCGAAATTCATTGAGATGAGGGCGTAAGGGTATGAAACTAAGTCCTTTGCTGAGCACTGAACATTCAGCGTCGGAGAGGGGAAGGTCAGGGGGTATAGTGAATACACGGCCGGGGCTGGGATTGGAAGATGGGGTGGGGACGGAGGGACAGGCAGGGGTGGAGGGTCCTCGATGGGTGTTGGTGTCGATGAGTTGTTGGAGCTTGCGTTCCTTAGCACTTGAGAGAAAGAGAAAAAAAGTTTCTTGTTGAGGCATCGGATGAGACGAAGAATAAAATGAAACTGGGGGCACGCACAGCTTTGAAAAAGGGTGCGGCGGTGCTGCTGGAGGGAGAGGTCGAGTGTGTTCATATGGCGGCGCATGGCACTGAGTGTGGATCTCAGAATGCAACGGGAACAGCAGTCCGAGAAAAGTTTTATGTCCCGGTGATACCTGTAATCCTGGGTGGGTTCGAAACGTGAGGAATGGAATTTCAGTTGAAATCCACGTGGGGTAAGTCAGAGACGGAGACAGTCAGAGGAAGGAAATATGGCTGTGAAAGCGGGTTTTAGTAAACACCTTGTCAAACACCAGGAGAGAAATGGAAAGCAATGAAGGTGAACAAGGCAAAAGAGAGATATGGAAATCCTGTCGGAGAGAGGAGCAGTACTTCTTCAAGGTAGGCATTTCTTGAAGAGAAGTGGCAGTCAATTAAACACAGATAAAAACAAAAAACTGCAGATGCTGGAAATCCAAAACAAAAACAGAATTACCTGGAAAAACTCAGCAGGTCTGGCAACATCTACGGAGAAGAAAAAAAGTTGACGTTTCGAGTAGGGTCCCCCTTGTCCTCACTTATCACCCCACCAACCTCCGCATTCAAAGGATCATCCTCCGCCATTTCCGCCAACTCCAGCATGATGCCACCACCAAACACATCTTCCCTTCACTCCCCCCGCCGGCGGCATTCCGTGGGGATCGTTTCCTCCGGGACACCCTGGTCCACTCCTCCATCACCCCCTACTCCTCAACACCCAACTACGGCACCTCCCCATGCAAACGCAAAAGATGCAACACCTGCCCCTTCACTTCCCCTCTCTGCACCATCCAAGGGCCCAAACACTCCTTTCAAGTGAAGCAGCATTTCACTTGCATTTCCCCCAACTTAGTCTACTGCATTCGTTGCTCCCAATGCGGTCTCCTCTACATTGGAGAGACCAAACGTAAACTGGGCAACCGCTTTGCAGAACACCTGCGGTCTGTCCACAAGAAAGACCCAAACCTCCCTGTCGTTTGCCATTTTAACACTCCACCCTGCTCTCTTGCCCACATGTCTGTCCTTGGCTTGCTGCATTGTTCCAGTGAAGCCCAACGCAAACTGGAGGAACAGCACCTCATCTTCCGAGCACTTTACAGCCTTCCAGACTGAATATTGAATTCAACAACTTTAGATCTTGAACTCCCTCCTCCATCCCCACCCCCTATTCGTTTCTTCCCCCTTCCTTTTGTTTTTTCCAATAATTTATATAGATTTTTCTTTTCCCACCTATTTCCATTATTTTTAAATCTATACCTTTTATGCCCTTAGTCTTTCCACCCCACCCCAACTAGAGCTGTACCTTGTGTGTCCTGCCATCCATTCTTAATTAGCACGTTCGTTTAGATAATATCACCACCTTCAACACCTCTCTGTTCTTTTGTCTGTGACATCTTTTGATTATCTGCTCCTATCACTGCTTGCTTGTCCCTCCAGCCACACCACACCCCCGCCAACTTCTCTCCCCCCACCCCCCCGACCTTAAACCAGCTTATATTTCACCCCTCTCCTAATATTATTCAGTTCTGTTGAAGGGTCATGAGGACTCAAAACGTCAACTTTTTTCTTCTCCGCCGATGCTGCCAGACCTGTTGAGTTTTTCCAGGTAATTCTGTTTTTGTGTTGGATTTCCAGCATTCGCAGTTTTTTGTTTTTATTACTGCTTGACAGCACTGTTGATGACCCCTTCCATCCCTTTACTGATGATCAAGAGCAGACTGATGGAGCCATTGGATTTGTTCTGCTTTTTGTGGACAGGACATACCTGGGCAGTTTTCCACATTGCCAGGTAGATGCCAGTGTTGTAGCTGTACTGGAACAGCTTGGCTAGGGGCGCAGCAAGTTCTGGAGCACAAGTCTTCATTACTATTGTCTGAACAATGCCAGTGCCCATAGCCTTTGCAGAATCTAGCGCCTTCAGCCATTTCGTGATATCACGTGGAGTGAATCGAATTGGCTAAAAATTGGCATCTACGACCTCTGGCAGTGGTTATAGAAACAAAGTATGACACCGACACACAGAAGATGATAATAGGTCAGGTGATCAAAAACTTGGTCAAAGAGATAGGTTTTAAGAAATGTCTTAAAAAGGAGGAAAACAAGGTAGAGAGGCAGAGAGGTCTAGGGAGGGAATTCCAGAGCTTGGGGACGCGGCAACTGACGACACAGGCGCCAATGGTGCAGCAATTAAAATTGCTGATGCACAAGAGACCTGAATTAGAGGAGCACATATCTGGGAGGATTGTGGGGCTCGAGATTATTACAGAGATAGGGAGGAGCAAAGCCACGGAAGGATTTGAAAATAAAGATGAGAATTTTTAAAATCGGGGCGTTGCAGGACTGGGAGCCAATGTAGGTCAGTGAGCACAGGGAGCTTGCTGAGCATCGAGGCACAGGCAACAGAGTTTTGGATGACCTCAAGTTTACGGAAGGTTATCAGCTAGTGATGTATTGGAATAGTTAAGTGTAGAGGTAACAAAGGCACGGCTCAGAGTTTCAGCAGGTGAGCTCAGACAAGGGCAAAGTCGAGTGATGTTACGGAGGTGGAAATAGGCGGTCTTAGTGATGGTGCAAATATGAAGTTGGAAACTCATCTCAGGATCAAATGTGACACCAAGGTTGCAAACAGATTGGCCTAATATCAGACTGTTGCCAGTGAGAGAGATGGAATCGGTAGCTTAGGAAGAGGTTAGAGTGGGGACCAAAGCAATGACTTCAATCTTCCCAATATTTTAACTGGAGGAAATTTCTGCTTATGTTTGATGTTAGTCAGTACTAGATGTTGGATTAGCAGCAACCGTGGAGAAGTCAAGAGAGAGGGTGGTGAAGTAGAGCTGAGCGTCGACAGCGTACGTGTGAAAATTTGCTGTGTCTGTGGATGATGTCGCTGAGGGGCAGCATGTAGTTAATAGGAGGGGGCCAAGGATAGATCCTTGGGGGGACACCAGAGGTAACGGTACAGGAGTAAGAAGAGAAGCCAATGCAAGCTCTTCTCTGGCTACAGTTAGAGATAGATAAGAATGGAACCAAGTGAGAGCAGTCCCACCCAGCTGTGTGACACTCGAGTGACATTGGAGGAAGACGGTGTGCTCTACCTGGTCAAAAAGCTGCAGACAGGTAGAGATAGAGGAGGGGGGAACGTTTACCTTCATCACAATCACATAGGATGTCATTTGTGACTGATAAGAACTTTCAGTGCTGTGGCAGGGGTGGAAACCTGATTGAAGTGATTCAAACATGGAGTACTGGGAAATATGTGGGAGGCGGAAGCACACTCAAGGACTTTGGAAAGGAAAGGGAGGTTGGAAATGAGAGGGATCAAGGGTTGATTTTGAGAGGACAGGGGTGGTGGCAGGTTTAAAGGTCCCAGGGATGAGGGACTTCAGTCACATGAACAGATTGAAGAAGCTAGGGTTGTTCTCCTTCAATAAAGAGGTTGAAAGTGTTCCACATCATGAGGAGCCTCGACAGGGGTGATGGGAGAAGCTTTTCCTATTGGCAGAAGGATTGTGAACCTGAGGGCACCAATAGCAAAAGAACCAACGGCAACATGAGGAAAACCTTTTTTTTTTAAAGCAGTTAAGAGTCTTTTTTTCCTGAGACGTGGGCATTGTTGGAAAGCCAGCATTTGTTGCCCATCCCTAATTGCCCTTGAGGTGGTGTTGATCACTTTCTTGAGCTGCTGCAATCCATCTAATGCAGGTACACCCACAGTGATGTTAGGGACAGAGTTCCAGGATTTTGATCCAGCAGCACTGAAGGAACAGTGATACATTTCCAAGTCAGGATGACATGTGGCTTGGTGGGAAACTTGTAGGTGGTGGTGTTCTCATGTTTCCGCTGCCCATGTCCTTTTAAATGGCAGAGGTCACAGGTTTGAAAGGTGCTGTCTGAGGAAGTTTGGTGAGTTGCTGCAATGCATCTTGAATGCTGCCACTGTTACGTTGGCAGTGGGGAAAGTGAATGTTTACAGTGGTGGATGGGGTGCCGATCAAGCTCGCTGTTTGTCCTGAATGATGACGAGCTTCGAGTGTTATCGGAGCCACGCTCATCCCAACAAGTGGAGAGAATTCCATCACACCCCTGGCTTGTGCTCTGTAGATGGTGGGCACACTTTGGGGAGACAGGAGACGAGTTACTATTCCCAGCCCCAGACCTGCTCTTGAAGCCACAATATCTATATGGTTAGTCCAGTTCAGTTTCTGGTCAATAAGTCCCATGAAGTTGATAAGAAGGGTTTTCAGCAATGGTAATACCATCCAATGATTAGGATCTGGAATGCAACACCTGAGAGTATGGTGGAAGCAGATTCAATTGTGGTTTTCAAAAGGAAATTGAATAATTATCAAGGGCAGTAGATGCATGGGAACACCACCACCTGCAAGTCCCCCTCCAAGCCACACACCATCCCGACTTGAAAATATATTGTTGTTCCTTCACTATCACTGGGTCAAAATCCTGGAACTCCCTTCCTAACAGCGTTGCAAGTGTACCTACACCACATGGACAGCAGCAGTTCAAGGCACCAGCTCACCACCACCTTAAGGGCAATTAGAGATGGGCAATAAATGCTGGCCAGCAATGCCCACATCCCAATAAAGAAAAAAAATGTAAAAAATCTGAAGAGAAAAAATTGGCAGAGCTACAGGGAAAACAGCAGGGGAGTGGGACTTGCTGTGTTACTCTTGCAGAAGAGCCTGCTGCACGGGCACCTCAAGCCAAATGTCCACCTTCTGTGCAGTAATCATTCTATGATTCTATTTTATAGTTTTCTGGGGAGGGACGAAACAGGGGAGAACTCCAACATATCCATGACCGCTGGGTTCAATGTTGTGTCCATTATTTAGGATCTGCTCCAAAAGACTTGAGAAAACACCTGCCGAGCTCTCAGCAAATCGTGAGGATAAAGTCCTACATGATTTGCTGTAACTCGATTTATCTAGAAAAAAAACAATTACAAGGTACACAAATACAAGGTTAACAATTTAAGCAGTGCATAGAACTGAGTGAACAATTGGCCTGACGAAATCCTGGATCAGCGTACACCGTCTTAACACCACAGACATTCTCTAACCTCAACAAAAGCACTTACGATATTTGTGCACATCTGTAACTTCCAGTTGCAAGTTTTAAGCTAGCAGCGGAACATCGGAACTTAACTAAACCCCCCCCCCCCCCCCCTATCCCAATTGCGTCTAACATCAGCATAGGTCAGTGTCACAGAAGTGAAGCCTGCTTAGTGAACAACTCTACTTCAATCTTTTTGTGCATATATCAGTTCGCTACACAAGATTTAGATCACCCAACAGCTGGAACCTGTGGCTGTGTCGGCAAATAAATGTTGAGGGGATGGGGCGGGGGTTGCGAATGCTCCGTAACCGCTCTCCAACACGGAAACCGGATTCTTACTGAAACACCCTGGTTACCTTCCACGGCTTCCGATGCGGCCAGCAGGTGCTCCTTGGAGGAGTCGGCGAGTCTGGAGTCGAAACCGGACGAGTCCACCAGGAGACTCCCGGCGCTGGCGGCCGTTGAACTCCTCTCAGCCATTGTCAGCCCCGCTGTGAGCAGCGACTCCACGGCCGGACAGGTAAGCTGAACAACGGCTCCCTCTCTAAAATCAGAGCTGCCTCCCGCACACGGCGCGGCTCAAAACCCCGGTTTAAATTTGGCGCTTTCTTATCTTCAAACGACTTTGGAACCTCAGCTCCCGGCGTCGCCAACGAAAAATTCAAACTTCCAGACACACTCTTAAACGCTTGTCTGATTGGTCCGCACATAGCCGATTGAAAGGCGTGAACGGCTTTTCCTGATTGGTTGTTCTCGGAGCAGTTATGGTTCTCTGCCCTGTAATTGGTTCGGAGGACATCTATGCCATGGCTGATTGGTCACCGATCGGCCGTCCCCCATTGGACGATCTTTGCTCGAGTTTCTGTGACAAAAGCCAAATGTTGTAAATACTGGAAATCTGAAACGATAGTGGGAAATCAAATGAATGCTGTAAATATAAATATATTGTAAATGTAGAGAGGCACCTCAGCGTGTCATATACTGTATTGAAAGAAACTGATTTGTTTTGCATGTGTTACAATCCGTAGAGACCGTTAACTTTTAAAAGTAAATTCGGCCTTCCAGTTAATAGCTGAAAGGTGGCATGACAACATTTCACTTTTTAAGACTATTAATAAACAAACTAAAATGATACTTTTGTAGGCAGCTTAAATTCTGAACTACAGAACTGAGCTCTCCCTTTTACTTTTAACGTAACTGAAAACATTTCACAGTTATATTTTACACTGTGCTTTGATTAGACATTCAACTTTCCCAGGCCCAGTCCAAAGTGATTCTTACCTCCCGAGTGTTTACCTCTGTTCTTTCTATTGGCAGCCTGGTAACTTTTACCCCCAGAACTGTCTTTCACAATGAGAGTTTTTCCTGGAGATTCCTCCCTTTAGCTAAAGTTAGGCAAGTCTTCCAGTCTCATTTAAAGACTCACGAATTTGCTCTTTTCAATCCATGCACGAACTCCCACCTGCATAAAGGCTTTTGGCCTTTTGCTCTTTCTTCTGGATGCTAGCAGAATAGCTATATCTCTGAGCTTTCAGGCGTGCCTTAGAAACCGTCCCCACCTCCACGGCAATAAGACTATAAGACATAGGAGCAGAAATTAGGCCATTCGGCCCATCGAGTCTGCTCCGCCATTCAATCATGGCTGATAAGTTTCTCAACCCAATTCTCCCGCCTTCTCTCCGTAACCTTTGACCCCCTTACCAATCAAGAACCTATCGATCTCGGTCTTAAATACACTCAATGACCTGGCCTCCACAGCCTTCTGTGGCAATGAATTCCATAGATTCACCACTCTCTGGCTAAAGAAGTTTCTCCTCATCTCTGTTCTAAAAGGTCTTCCCTTTACTCTGAGGCTGTGCCCTCGGGTCCTTGTCTCTCCTACTAATGGAAACATCTTCCCCACGTCCACTCTATCCAGGCCTTTCAGTATTCTGTAAATTTCAATCAGATCCCCCCTCAACCTTCTAAACTCCATTGAGTATAGACCCAGAGTCCTCAAGCGTTCCTCATATGTTAAGCCTTTCATTCCTGGGATCATTCTCGTGAACCTCCTCTGGACCCTCTCCAGGGCCAGCACATCCTTCGTGAGATACGGGGCCCAAAATTGCTCACAATATTCTAAATATAGTCTGACCAGAGCCTTATAAAGCCTCAGCAGCACATCCCTGCTTTTATATTCTAGTCCTCTCAAAATAAATGCCAACATTGCATTTGCCTTCCTAACTACCGACTCAACCTGCAAGTTAACCTTAAGAGAATCCTGGACTAGGACTCCCAAGTCCCTTTGCGCTCCAGATTTCTGAATTCTCTCCCCATTTAGAAAATAGTCTATGCCTCTATTCTTCCTACCAAAGTGCATGACCTCACACTTCCCACGTTGTATTCCATCTGCCACTTCTTTGCCTATTCTCCTAACCTGCCCAAATCCTTCTGCAGCCTCCCCGCCTCCTCAATACTACCTGTCCCTCCACCTATCTTTGTATCATCTGCAAACTTAGCCAGGATGCCCTCAGATCCTTCATCTAGATCATTAATGTATAAAGTGAAAAGTTGTGGTTCCAACACTGACCCCTGCGGAACTCCACTAGTCACCGGCCGCCATCCTGAGAAGGACCCCCTAATCCCCACTCTCTGCCTCCTGCCAGACAGCCAATCTTCTTTCCATGCTAGTACCTTGCCTCTAACACCATAGGCTCTTATCTTACTGAGCAGCCTCCTGTGCAGCACCTTGTCAAAGGCCTTCTGGAAGTCCAAGTAGATAACATCCATCCTTTGTCTAACCTACTTGTTATCTCCTCAAAGAATTCTAACAGATTTGTCAGGCATGACCTCCCCTTGATGAAACCATGCTGACTTTGCCCGATTTTACCATGCACTTCCAAGTATTCTGAAATCTCATCCTTAATAATGGACTCTAAAATCTTACCAACGACCGAAGTCAGGCTAATCAGCCTGTAATTTCCCATCTTTTGCCTCACTCCCTTCTTAAACAGGGGGGTTACATTAGCGATTTTCCAGTCCTCTGGGACCCTCCCTGACTCCAGTGATTCCTGAAAGATCGCCACTAACGCCTCCACTATCTCTTCAGCTATCTCCTTCATAACTCTGGGGTGTAATCCATCTGGTCAAGGTGATTTATCCACCTTCAGACCTTTCAGTTTTCCTAGTACCTTCTCCTTGGTAATGGCCACCATACTCACCTCTGTCCCCCGACTCTCTTGAACTTTGGGGATGTCACTCGTGTCTTCCACTGTGAAGACTGACGCAAAGTACCTATTCAGTTCCTCCACCATTTCTTTGTTCCCCACTACTACTTCTCCAGCGTCATTTTCCAGTGGCCCAATGTCCACTTTTGCCTCTCTCTTACCCTTTATATATCTAAAAAAACTCTTGCAATCTTCTTTTATATTACTGGGTAGTTTACCCTCATATTTAATCTTCTCCCTCCTTATTTCTTTTTTAGTTGTCCTCTGTTGGTTTTTGTAGGCTTCCCAATCCTCTGGTTTCCCACTGCTCTTCGCCGCATTGTATGCTTTCTCTTTAGCTTTTATGTTGTCCCTGACTTCTCTTGTCAGCCATGGTTGCCTCGTCCTCCCTTTAGTATGCTTCTTCTTCCTAGGGATGAATTTTTGCTGTGTCTCCCAAATTACTCCCAGAAACTCCTGCTATGCTCATCTCCCAGTCAGTTCTGGCCAGCTCCTCCCTCATGCCTCTGTAGTTGCCAATGAAAATCATATGGTCTAGTATCCAGGTAGAACTGCTGATCAGCTATCCTTTAGTGCCCAACTCTCCTTTATCTTGGAACTAAATGGACAGTTTAAAGCATAACTGTTTGCAACCTAAAATTCTCAACACCTTTTCAGGAACTTGGAGACTAGCAGTCTGACCACTGTATGCACAGATGCTGCTGTCATTTGTCTTCAAGTATAAACACCTTGCACCTTTTGCCAGCAAAACAATCTGGGCCTCACTTTAATCTTTAACAGCCATGTGAGCCAGATCTGCTGTCAGGCAGACTTCAGAATAAGTCACATACTCCACTTCATTTTGCCCCAAATTTAAAAACACAGTATTAAAACATAACCAACTCATAAACCTCATATTCATAACACACTTTATGTAATGACAAATTTGAACTGTTATTAAATGTACTTTTATAAATTTTATGAATGAAATATATTATTGTGAAAAGTAAAGGTGGGAAAACAATGTTGGAATACTCAGCAGCTGGGCCGTATTCTTCACATGTAATGTATATTGTAAATATAACCCAGAACGATTGAACGGTTACAGCCCAGAGAAGGCCAATTCTGTGGAGTGGAGTGAATTGGCTGAAGACTGGCATCTGTGATGCTGGGGACCTCCGGTCTGTGCTGGTCTTCTGAAGAAGGTATGCATGGTGCAAAAGCCTTATCTTTTGCACCAGGCATACCTAAAAACGAGGTGTCAACCTGTTGAAGCTATAACACAGGACTACTTTCATGCCAAACAGCATTAGCAGTAAGTGATAGATAGAGCTAAGCAACTTCACAACCAACGGATCGGATCTAAGCTCTGCAGTCCTGCCACATTCAGTCGTGAATGGTGGTGGACAATTAAACAACTCACTGGAGGAGGAGACTCCACAAATATTCCCATCCTCAAGGATGGGGGAGCCCAGCACATCAGTGCAAAAGATAAGGATGAAGCACTTGCTGCAATCGTCAATGAGAAGCGCCGAGTGGATGATCCAACTCGGCCTCCTTTGGAGGTCCCCAGCATCGCAGATGCCAGTCTTCAGCCAATTCAATTCACTCCATGTGATATCAAGAAACAACTGAAGGCACTGGATACTGAAAAGCTATGGGCACTGACAATATTCTGGCAATAGTAATGAAGACTTGTGCTCCAGAACTTGCCGCGCCCCTAGCCAGGCTGTTCCAATACAGCTACAACACTGGCATCTACCCGGCTATGTGGAAAATTGCCCAGGTATGTCCTGTCCACAAAAAGAAGGACAAATCCAATCCGGCCAAATACCGCTCCATCAGTCTACTCTCAATCATCAGGAAAGTAATGGAAGGGGTCATCAACAGTGCTATCAAGCGTCACTTGCTTAACAATAACCTGCTCACTGTCACTCAGTTTGGGTTTCACCAGGGCCATTCAGCTCCTGACTTCATTACAGCCTTGGTTCAAACATGGACAAAAGAGCTGAACTCCCAAGGTGAAGTGAAAATGACTGCCCTTGACATCAAGGCCAGATTTGATGGAGTGTGGCATCAAGGAGCCCTAGCAAAATTGGAGTCAATGGTAATCAGGGGGAAAACTCTCCGCTGGTCAGAGTCATACCTAGCACAAAGGAAGATGTTTGTGGTTGTTTGAGGTCAGTCATCTCAGCTGCAGGACATCACTGCAGGAGTTCCTCAGAGTAATGACCTCGACCCAACCATCTTCAGCTGCTTCATAAATGATCTTCACTCCATCATAAGGCCAGAAGTGGGGATGTTCAGTGATGATTACACACTGTTCAACACCATTCACAACTCCTCAGATACTGAAGCAGTCCATGTCCACATGCAACAAGACCTGGACAATATCCAGGCTTGGGCTGACAAGTGGCATGTAACATTCGCACCACACAAGCATCAGGCAATGACCATCTCTAACGAGAGAATCCAACCATTGCCCCTTAATGTTCAATGGCATTACCATCACTTAATCCCGCACTATCAACATCCTGGGGGTTACCATTGACCAGAAACTGAACTGGACTAGACATATAAATACTGTGGCTACAAGAGCAGGTCAGAGGCTAAGAATTGTGTGACAAGTAACTCACCTCCTGACTCCCCAAAGCCTGTCCACCATTTACGAAGCACAAGTCAGGAGTGTGATGGAATACTCCTCACTTGCCTGGATGAGTACAGCTCCCACAACACTCAAGAAACTTGACACCATCGAGGACAAAGCAGCCCGCTTGATTGACACCACATCAACAAACATTCACTCCCTCCACCACCGACGCACAGTAGCAGCAGTGTGTACCATCTACAAGCTGCACTGCAGGAATTCACCAAGACTCCTTCGACAACACCTTCCAAACCCACGAGCACCACCGTCTAGAAGGATAAGGGCAGTAGATAGATCAGAACACCATCACCTGGAAGTTCCCCTCCAAGTCACTCACCATCCTGACTTGGAAATATACTGCCGTTCCTTCACTGTCACTGGGTCAAAATCCTGGAACTCCCTTCCTAACAGCACTGTGGATGTACCTACACCACAGGGACTGCAGTTTTCAAGAAAGCAGCTCACCACCACCTTCTCAAGGGCAACCGGGGATGGGCAATAAATGCTGGCCCAGCCAGTGAAGCCCACATCCCGTGAATGAATTTTTAAAAATTCACCTTGTGCCTCTCCCCTTCCTTTTCCTCACAGCCATGAAAAAAATTCATTTTCAGGTAATGATCCTACTCCCTTTTGAAAGGCTTGATTAAACCTGCCACCAGCGTACTTTCAAGAAGTGCATTCCAGATCCTAACCACTTGCTACATGAAAAGTTTTTCTTCAAGTTTTTCCTCTTTTGCTATCTACCTTAAATCTGTGCTCTCTTGTGTTTTTGATCCTTCCACCAATGGGAATAATTTCTTCCTATCCACTCTGTACAGACCCTCATGATATTGAATACCTCTATCATATCTCGTCTCAACTTTCTCTTCTCCAAGGAGAAAAGTACCAACTTATTCAACGTCTATATAACTGAAGTTCCTTATCCCTGGGACCAATCTCATGAATCTTTTCTAACCCTCTCTAATGTCTTCATAACCTTCCTAAAGAACTGGACATAATACTTCACTGGCCAGAACTGGACATAATATTTCACTTGAGGCTAACCCAGTGTTTTATACAGGTTTAACATGACTTCCTCACTTTTGTACTCTATGTCCCTATTGATAAAGCCCAGGAAGCTGTATGTTTTATGAACCGCTTTCTCAACCTGTCTTGCCACCTTGAATGATTTATGCACATATACACCCAGATCCCTCTGCTCCTGTAACCCCCCTTTAGAATTGTGCCCTTTATTTTATATTACTTCTCTTTGTTTTTCTTACCAAAATGAATGACTTCACACTTCTCTGCATTACATTTTACCTGCCGCTTATCTGCCCATTCTACCAATCTGTATATGTCCTTTTGATGTTCGACACTATCCTCATTGTTCACAATACTTTCAAGTTTCATATCATGTGCAAATTTTGAAATTGTGTCTTATACATCAAGGTCTAGGTCATTAATATATATCGGGAAGAGCAGATGTCCTAATACTGATCCCTGAGGAATTCCACAATAAACCTTCCTGCAGTCCGAAAAACAACTGTTCACCACTAGTCTTTGTTTCCTGTCACTTGAGAAATTTGATATCCACGTTGTGACTGCTCCTTAGTCCATGGGGGCTCTGGTTTTGCTCACAAGTCTGTTGTGCACCTGTTTATCAAATGCCTTTTGGAAGTCCATGTACACCACATCCACAGCATTACCCTCATCAACCCTCTCTGTTACCTCATCAAAAAACTCAAGCAAGTTAGTTAAGCACAATTTTCCCTTAACAAATCCACGCTGGCTTTCCTTAATTAACCCGCATTTGCTCAAGTGACTATTAATTTTGTCAGAATTATTGTTTCTAAAAGCTTCCCCACCATTGAACTGACTGACTGACTGGGCTTACCTTTACACCCTTCTTTGAACAAGTGCCATGAAGCTATTAATGTCTATAATGTTATTGGAAATTATTTTTTTTCAAATAGAGATTTAGTCTGTGGGTGTGTCTTAATTGGATTAAAGCCAGTTGTTGTTGCCTTAATGAAGATAGGTTGGGAATTTGTTAAAAGTTATGATAGTAGTAATTTGTAGCCATGTGTGTATGTTTAACTTGTTTCCGCCAACTCCAGCATGATGCCACCACCAAACACATCTTCCCTTCACCCCCCCGGCAGCATTCCATAGGGATCGTCCCCTCTGGGACACCCTGGTCCACTCCTCCATCACCCCCTACTTCTCAACCCCCACCTATGGCACCTCCCCATGCCCACGCAGAAGATGCAACACCTGCCCCTTCACTTCCTCTCTCCTCACCGTCCAAGGGCCCAAACACTCATATCAAGTGAAGCAGCATTTCACTTGCATTTCCCCTAACTTAGTCTACTGCATTCGTTGCTCCCAATGCGGTCTCCTCTACATTGGAGAGACCAAACGTAAACTGGGCGACCACTTTGCAGAACACCTGCGGTCTGTCCGCAAGAAAGACCCAAACCTCCCTGTCGCTTGCCATTTTAACACTCCACCCTGCTCTCTTGCCCACATGTCTGTCCTTGGCTTGCTGCACTGTTCCTGTGAAGCCCAACGCAAACTAGAGGAACAGCACCTCATTTTCCGACTAGGCACTTTACAGCCTTCCGGACTGAATATTGAATTCAACAACTTTAGATCTTGAACTCCCTCCTCCATCGCCACCCCCTTTTCGTTTCTTCCCCCTTCCTTTTGTTTTTTCCAATAATTTACATAGATTTTTCTTTTCCCACCTGTTTCCATTATTTTTAAATCTATGCCTGTAATGCCCTGTCAGTCTTTCCACCCCACCCCCACTAGAGCTCTACCTTGAGTGTCCTGCCATCCATTCTTAATTAGCACATCCTCTTAGATAATATCACCACCTTTAACACGTCTTTGTTCCTTTGTCTGTGACATCTTTTGATTATCTGCTCCTATCACTGCTTGCTTGTCCCTACAACCACCCACCCCCCCCCACAACTTCTCTCCCCCCTCCCCACCCCCCACCTCCCACCTTAAACCATCTTATATTTCACCCCTCTCCTAACTTTACTCAGTTCTGCTGAAGGGTCGTGAGGACTTGAAACGTCAACTCTTTTCTTCTCCGCCGATGCTGCCAGACCTGCTGAGTTTTTCCAGGTAATTCTGTTTTTGTTTTGCTTACCTTCAATGACTGGTGTACAAGGGCACCCAGGTCTTGGTGCACATTTCCATCTCTCAATTTATAGCCATTCAGATAATAATCTGCCTTCCTGTTTTTGCTACCGAAGTGGATAACCTCACATTTAACCACATTATATTGCATCTGCCATGCATTTGCTCACTCACTCAGCTTGTCCAGATCACCCCGAAGCATCTCTGCATCCTCCTCACAGCTCACCCTCCCACCCAGCTTTGTGTCATCTACAAATTTGGAGATATTACATTTAGCTCCCTCATCTAAATCATTAATATATATTGTGAATAACTGGGGTCCCAGCACCGATCCCTGCGGTACCCCACTAGTCACTGCCTGCCATTCGGAAAAAGACCCGTTTATTCCTACTCTTTGTTTCCTGTCTGCCAACCAGTTTTCTATCCTTCTCAATACACCACCCCCTATTCTGTGTGCTTTAATTTTACAAGCTAATCTCTTATCTGGGACTTTGTCGAAAGCCTTCTGAAAGTCCAAATAAACATCTACTGGCTCCCCCTCATCAACTCTTGGTATCAGATTATCCTCCAGACTTGGGCCCAATGTAGTAGGTATCAGTCCTCTGCCCACTTGTGTTCCATATTTATGAGAAAACACTCCAAAGCCAAGACAAAGACTAAGGCCAGGGAACAGCATCAGAAAACCACCACAGATGCCTAGATAATGTGATGAATGGAGATACCAATGGCGAATTCTAGTGAAGATGAAATATATTGAATTATGGTGCACAGATGGCATTTGGTTCCTATTTTGAAGTGTGGCTACTTCACAAGGGTGGTTTCCATTATGACTGAGGACTTAGGAATTGCTATGGAACAAAAATGATGAAGTGCACATAGATGTAAGGTTTGTAACATACTGGCTAGAATCTTGCAGTCAGTGGCAAAGCAGAGGTATTTTCCCTTCCATCAAGTGCTTCTTTCAGCATCAGCAGAACTGAGGAGCCTAGGGAGGGGTTGTGTGGAGCAAAGTCTGGGGTATTGGGGGTGGAGGAAGTCACGGAGGGGGCAGAAAAGAACCAGGGGAGGTGAGGAACTGGGGATACCATGGGGACCGGAGCCAGGGGGTTGCTGGGGGTGTGGCAGGGATCCAAGAGTTTGGAGGGACAGGCGCTGAGGTTACTACGTGATTTCATGAGCAGAATTTACTGTCACATTTTAAAATAGCTGTGAATGTTATCACACTTGAACATTTTTTGTGCTGTTCTAGTCTTTTGCCCTTTAGATTGGGTAATGTGGATGAACTCATTGGAGTAATTGCCACTGGTGAGTAAAGGTGAGTAAATGGGGTATATGGTGACATAGTAGTAATGTCAGTGGACTAGTAATCCAGAGACCCAGGCTAATGTTCTGGGGACATGGGTTCAAATTCCACCTCAACAGTTGGTGGAATTTAAATTCAATTAATAAATCTGGAATATAAAATGGTGACCATGAAACTATCATCATTGTTGTAAAAATCCATCTGGTTCACTAATGCCGCTTTAGGGAAGGAAATCTGCCATCCTTCCCTGGTCTGGCCTACATGTGACTCCAGACCCACAGCAATGTGGTTGACTCTTAATTGCCCTCTGAATTGGCCCAGCAAGCCACTCAGTTCAAGGGAAAATAGGGATGGGGAAAAAATGCTGGTCTTGTCAGCAACGCCCACTCCCATGATAGAAAAGTGTTTTAATATTCTTATTGATTTAAAGGGATGCGCACCTAAGCCGGTCTGCTAGGAGCAACCTAAAAAAATGAACGTAAAATCTGGTGTTCCTACATGACAGGTCTTGGTGGAACCATTAGCATCACAGGCGCATCACAGTTTCCAGATTTGAACAGAAGTGGGTCCCCGGAAGAGTGTCGTTGTAACCCTCAGTAGTGGCAAGCTTCTCAGGGCTTGCCTCTATGGGAATGCAAGGTCTTGGCTATTGGCTCAGATCTTTTGGTCAGCGTCAGAGAGGGAATGCCCAACAATGACTGTGATTTAATCTGCCCAATACCATTTTACACTGGAGCCTTTGCATCTTCCGATACCGGCTCCAGCTGAGCTGGGAAGCAAATTGTCTGAGTAATTCCAGCAGAACCACATTCCCTTTTTTGTCATGAACTGAAGACACGCCCTTAAGGTCTGTTTTCAGTTCATTGATTTACATTGTTTTAAATGGAGCTGTCAACCTCTGGAACTGTATGGCCTCACCCCACTGACAGTCCTAAACTCCCTCACCTCCCGACTACGTTCACCCCCCTCCTTCTGGACAACATGATCCCCCAGGATGTCGGTGGTGGAATATTCAGTGATAATAATGCTGTTGAACGTCAAGAGGAGATGATTGGATTCTATATTTTTGGAGATGGCATTGCCTGGCACTTTTGTGCAAAAGTGTTGCTTCCCATTGAATGGTGTCCAGGTATTGCTGCATGTAGGCACAGATTACTTCTGTATCTGAGGAGTTGCAAATGGTATTGAATACTGTGCTATCATCAGTAGACATCCCCACTTCTGGCTTTACGAGGGAGGGAAGGTCAGATGAAGCAGCTGAAGATGGTTGGGCCTAGGGCACTACCCTGAGGAACTCCTGCAATGATGTCCTGGGCTGAGGTAACTGACTTCCAACAACCACAGCCATTTTCCTTTCTGCTAGGTATGAGTCCAATCAGTGGAGAGTTTTCTCCCTGATTCCCACTGACTTCAATTTTGTTAAGGCTCCTTGATGCCACATTTGGTCAAATGCTGCCTTCATGTCAAGAGCAGTCACTCTCACCTCACCTCTGATATTCAGTGCCTTTGGCTATGTTTGAATCAAGGCTGTAATGAAGTCTGGAGCTGAGTGGCCCTGTTGGAACACAAACTAAGCATCAGTGAGCAGATTGTTGCCAACTAAGTGCTGCTTGATAGCACTGTCAATGACACCTTCCATCAGTTTGCTTATGATTGAGAGTAGACTGACGGGGTGGTAATTGGCCAGATTGAATTTGTCCTGTTTTTTGTGGACAGGATATAACTGAGCAATTTTCCACATTGGCAGGTAGGTGCCTGTGTTGTAGATGTCCGGAACAGCTTGACTAAGGGCATAGTTAGTTCTGAAGCACAAGTCTTCAGTACTACACCAGGATGTTGTCAGACTCAATAGCCTTTGCTGTATCCAGTGCCTTCAGCCACTTCTTGATAACACACAGAGTGAAGCAAATTGGCTGAAGACTGGCATCTGTGATGACGGGGACTTCAAGAGAAGATTCTTAAGACTTCCCACAACTGCTCCCCCCAAATTCATCTCATTAGCTGTTATTCTTCAGGGCTTGTTTTCCTCCCCAAACTCACCTACTCTTTCTTGCTCCCATAGCTTTCACACAGTTTCTTTAATAGCAACAGATTTTGTTCCCTGGAACAAGCTTCCCTGTGTACATTTTAATTGCTTGTAGCTTTTATCTAAGTATTCCTAGTGACGTAAAAAAAATTACTCTGTTATACTTAATTTAAAAAAAAATCAAATCAGCACTGTGAATAAAGCAAAATATATGCAAATAATTGATAGAACTTTGGCAAGGTAAAATATGCATCTTGCATTGTGTGGAGTCATAGAAAAGTCTTAAAATATGGTACCTGTGAGGTCATGCATCTTTACTTACCAATAATTTGTGCGTGTTTACTGTTTGTTGTGTAATATGGGGAGAATTTTCGGCTCGCCGAGGCGTAAAGTTATGCAGGGTGACATTGGGCCTGCATCACGACGTCACCGCGCGTCATTTAGGTTTTCAGTTCGGCAGGCGCGCAGCTGACTCGGTTGTGTGCCTGCCGAACTGTCAAAGGCTTATTAAGGCTATTGAACTTTCAATTCAAATAATTAATGGAGCTGCACGTCCAACCTTAAGGTTGGCGGGCAGGCGAAGAGCCCAGGCGGCCTTCGTATTTTTCATGGAACCTCATCCATGGGCGGGATGAGGTTTCATGAATGATTTTAAATTTTCACAAGAAGCTTCAATAGAATTAATGCACATGTCCCAGCTCACGTGACAGCTTCACATGAGGGGATGTCATAAAAAAATTTCCACCACTTTATTAAGCTTTCTACGCTTTAAACTTATCTCCCTGAGGCTCTTCTGTGCCTCAGGGAGATTTCTGCGCTCTTACGCGGAACAGCGCACTGCTGACTCAGGGGAACCCCCTCTCCGCACACACCCGCCACCCCCCCACCACCACCACCACCACCACAGGGAGTGCTCAGCGCTTCCGGGTGCGCATCACGCTGGGCAGGCCTTAATTGGCCCGTACACATAATATGGTGGCGCACATGCCCACCCCCGCACAAACCCCCTTGATGGGGAGAAAATTCTCCCCTATATGACAGCAATAGAGCAACCACTTCAATATTTAGATTGTAGCAGGACAGCAGTAAATATCAGAAACCATGGGATGATTTTTGTCTATCACCCTGATGTTCAGCATGAACATGGTAGTAGTGGGACCGAAATATTAGGGAAAAAAGTGTCTATTTTTCACCCCAGGCCTACCTGCCGAAATTAAGAAACAGGCCAAATGTCTAGGAGTAACTCTCCTTGCAGTTTAAAATTAAAAATCCCAAATAATATAACTTGGAAACATTTTAAAGTTTTAAATTAGTTCTCCTGCAACCAGTGTGAAACTAAAGTATTGTCCAACTATCTGAAGATGCTTGATATAATTATTCCATTAAGATATGCACAGGAAATAATAAGGGTGTCACTGCATTCTCCTGTTGTCAAATCTTTCTCTCGCTTGTGCCAAAAGTGCAAAAGTTCTGTACATCCCAAAAAGCACCTTATAGACTGTAAGCACCCAAACCTACCTGTATTCCCAGGTTTGCCCAATTGCAACACAAGGGTGTGCAGCACCTGAGCCAACATGGAGGCAACTGCTCCTCTGACCTGTACTTACACTATTCTGTGCTCACAAAATCTGACAGAGCGCAACCCAAATCCATAATTACTTTATACATTCCTTCCTTTTTGACGGAGAAAGCCATGAACAGCACTGATTGACGTTGAACTAAAATTTACACTTATCTAAAGTGTTCTAGATATAAATAAAACAATTCGCAATTAAATATCAGAACATATAATAGGTTTTATTGTTGTGATTAGCAACTGAGCAAAACATGTTCATGTTGTAATCTAGAATTAGGTTAACCTGCAGAGGTTCCAATTTTCCTTTATAGAGGAGAAGATCTTTCTAAGCGTTTCCTTTGTCAATGAAGTACAGACTGACATCTGTCTTTTTAGACACACGGCCACCGACTGTCTGCTCCTACAGCCACATGTTCTGCAGAAACTCCTCCAGTACAGTGACATTGCTGTGTTTGGTCCAATTCTTCTTTTTCATGTTCATCATGCTCTAAGAGTACAAAAAGTATACATGTCAGGCATCTAGGTATATTTAGCAGGAAAGTTATGTTTTGGGATTGGGGTAGTGATTTTCCCACAAAACGGACTTGGGGGGGGTGGGGGGAGGAAGTTAAAGGATTGTGTACTGAGACAAGTTTAAAAATTGCTGAGCAACAAAGCGCTAGTGAAGGTGCTAATGACCTAGCCTGCTGCTCAGGCTGCAAATAAAATGCCATTTGTTATTTGTCTCAATCAAAAGATATGATATATGCAATGTATTAAAGTCTTATTCCCCTTTTTAATTGTGAATGGAAAAATAGAATATAGAGGCTGGTACAGATACTTTCTGAAAGAGAATGCTGCACAGGCAAACACAGAGAAAGCTGAAAAGGCTTTCATGGAGCCAGAGGTCAGAAATATTGGATGTCACTGTTTAAGTAAGACAAGCAACTGTTGAGAGAAGGCTATTTTGTATTATTACATGGAAATAAATAGAATAGATTAAATCAAGTGATTGTGATTATAAATGGTGTACAGTATATTCACCTTACTGTTAAATAAAATATTTATTTTACAGTCTAGTCTCATCACACCAAGTGTTGGTTCAGTCTATGTTTGAAGGATCAAAGAAGTTCACATGTGGAAAACACAAATATCCAGTTCAGGTCATAAGAGGTTTATATTAACCCACAAATGAGATAGAGGGCAGTGTGAGTCAATTCCTGTAAAAGAATGATACACAGAGCACTTAACAGGGTGACTGTGGCCATTGTATTTTAGAAGGTATCTTTAGCAGATCCACGTTGCTAGGAGTACCCAATTTCATGGAGTTGAAGTTTCTTTGACCTGATTTTTGCTGCGGAATTTGTTACAGTGTTTAGTTCTGATTATAATTCATCAACTTAAGTTATGCACATGAAGGTACTGCTTGCATGGATAGTCATGGTGAATATACTATTACCTTCAGACTAGAATGGCTGGTACATTACGCACTAGAGTATCCTCCTTCAAGACTTCTGAACAATGTACGAAATAGTGTTAAAACTTCCACCCATGATATGCTATTGCAATTTGTAATGTTGCATAAATTTGCAATGCAGTCACAATTCAATGTTTACATGAAACTTGGTTTCTGTTGTAAATAATTTACAAGACTTGATCATTTGATAATGCTATGCTTACCTGGAGAGATTAATTACTTTAATTGTTATTTTCAATTAATTCAAGGTGTCATTGCAGTGGTCATGAGCATGTACAGAGCTCACAATTATACTGCAATGACAGAGGAAGGGGCTGTTCTTGGTTCGCGTGTGAATTATTTGCACAACTAGTGCATATAATTTACTTCATGGCGTTACAGCAATCAGACAGTAACAAAACTTGCACAAGATGATTGCGGCTTAAGTTTGCTTTTGTATTGGCACGAATCCCCTCTCAGAAAAAATGTTACCAGAACGTCTCATTTTATTTTTAAAAAGTATCTCAAACACTTTGGCTCAGTGGGACTCCCTTTAACATGAGTTTCCAAATCTGCTGATCCAGCTGATGCCAGTCTTTGGGCCAAAGTTGGCAATTGTGATTAGTTCCATTCTCAGGAATGCTAGCAATCATAGCTAATAGCTGTCAGCCTAATGTGAGATGTAGTTCTATGGATTGTTAAGCATAATAATTGCCAATTCAAAGTTTCTCAGTTCACAAGATAAACTATGTCCAAGGCTGAATAGTTCAGTATACTAGCATGTTTATGAGTAGCCAAGCAAGAATTTGGAAGTGATCCTGTATCAAATTTCTACGCAGAAGTCACTTTGATATGCTTAAGGGAGCATATATGTCTGGTCCATTGTTACATTCTTCAAAGTAAAACTCTGCTGCTCTAGGGGAAATGATAGTAAATGTCATTTTTGGTACTCAACACAAACAATCATATGAAGTAGAGATTCAGTCTTCATCTAGACAAAGATTGGTTATTTTGTTTCCAACATAAGATATTATTGTACTGTTTGCTTTCATATGGTTAGTGTCTTGCGAGATTGCAAAGATGAAAAGGCTTGGCACAGGACATAAGATTCAAAGACACATTCATAACTTTCCATAGAATTCCAGTTGTCCTTTTGACATTCATTGAATTTTTCACAGAATTTATAAGCTGTAAATTGTTTGGGTATCAAATACTACCACTGAAAATGCTTGGTTATACTTAATTAATATTTTAAAAATGCAGCATAGCACACCTACATTGCAGCAAGAAATGTCCAAGAAACAAAAACAGAATTACCTGGAAAAACTCACAGGTCTGGCAGCATTGGTGGAGAAGAAAAGAGTTGATGTTTCGAGTCCTCATGACCCTTCAACAGAACTGAGTAATATTAGGAGAGGGGTGAAATATAAGCTGGTTTAAGGTGGGGGGTGGGGGGGTGGGGGGGAGAGAAGTTGGGGGGGAGCGGTTGTAGGGACAAGCAAGCAGTGATAGGAGCAGATAATCAAAAGATGTCACAGACAAAGGAACAAAGACGTGTTGAAGGTGGTGATATTATCTAAACGAATGTGCTAATTAAGAATGGATGGCAGGTCACTCAAGGTACAGCTCTAGTGGGGGTGGGGTGGAAAGACTGACAGGGTATTAAAGATATAGATTTAGAAATAATGGAAATAGGTGGGAAAAGAAAAATCTATATAAATTATTGGAAAAAACAAAAGGGAGGGGGAAGAAACGGGAAGGGGGTGGGGATGGGGGAGGGAGTCAAGATCTAAAGTCGTTGAATTCAATATTCAGTCCGGAAGGCTGTAAAGTGCCTAGTCGGAAGATGAGGTGCTATTCCTCCAGTTTGCTGGTCCAAACATGTGTCAATCAAAAAAGTCTAACATTGTTTTATGCTAGAAGAGAGAAAAATCACACAAGAACTAATCAATGTCAATGGATCCTTTAAAAAATTCCAGGATCTGAATCTTTCCCAAAAACTAATCAGTTCTTCCTCGGGCCATAGCCTAACCAAGTTTTGTTGAAATACGTCCATTAGCTTTTGAGATATATTGTTTACCGCCAAACAGACCAGATGCAAAAACATTACCTCTGCTCACCTTCAGTGGCGGAAGCAATTATGAAAGGGAACTGGCGAACAATGATTCAGGCAAATTAGTCATTATGGAAAAGGCTTCACAAAGCAGGAACACAAACTTAAAATGAGGAATTTGGGCAAAGTGTAAGGGGATTGGAAGGAAGGCCACTGAAGTAAATAGATTAAATACATTTCCTGAGGATTAGGGGTAGCTCTGTGCAAAAGAGACAAGTTCATTGAACATAACAGCCTTTTTCTAAAATGCTTATACTCCTAACAGCCTCAAAGCAGGTACTACTTGAATGCATTTCTTCAGAAGCAAAGGGCTATCACAAACTCATTGAGACACGAGTGGTAAATTTATATTGTAGCTATCAGCCTGAGACCAGTAGCTGCACAACTGTTTCCATCCAAATAATAGCTTGCTGATACTGCCTGATAGGTGTGATTTAGAATTTTGCAGGTGTGAAAAACTCTGCTCCCAGCAACTAAAATTTAGATTTTTATAGAACAGGAGTGAGAGTCTCTTCATTCTCATAATATAAATACACTCTTGGCAAGTTCAAAAAGTGTCCTAGGGATCATACAGATTCAATTCAATATCAAATAGAACTCCCACCTGGCCTCCCCAGCACCACAAGCACTGTTCAAAACCAGGTTATACAATTCACTGGAATAAAATCCTGTGTAGTGTCTTCAAAGACATGTTGCTAAAGTACGATCAAGCCCTGGTTGCACACTAATGCTATATCTTTAGAATCATTTTGCAGCAATACTACCATTGCAGTATAAATAGAGACCAAACCCAACTTCAACAGATGCCAGCGAATATTACTGAATGATGACTTGACTATACATTTCAACAGCTAAAGGGGAATGAAAATTTCATCCACCTCTGCTGTTCAAAAGTTGCAATAACATATAACTTTCAGATTCTGCAACTGGGCAACATGTACAAATAGCTTCCCTCTTCTTATTACCAGACATTACTGTTCTACAGATCATCAGTCTTACTTTCTCTCAGCTGGTTGATAATTCTAGTGAGACTGTCAATTTTCTGCTCTTTTCTTTTCAGTTTTTGCTGGAGTACTCTGAATTTTTGCCTATGTTCTTCATTCTTCTTTCTTTCCCATGCAAGCTTCTTTTCTAGAGTTCTCCTGATGATATCTGGACAAGGACTCATAAAGTAACTGTGATCCTGGGGAAATGTCATTCCTGACAAATCTTGATCATCAGGAGAAGAAAGCACAGTCTCAGAGGAACATTGCACTTCTTCAGAAGCCAGGACTCGAGTCGATAGATGGGTTTCTGTTTCTGGGATAAGCACTTCTGTAGATATCCAAGTAGTTTCTTCCGATATTGTTACTTGCTCAGATGTTAAATCTGTAGATGTTGTAAATAAACAGGGCAAAATACTAGCAGACACTGTAGGTACATCCACTGAACTCACGAGTGCAGTAGATGTATCCGATAGTACTTCAGGTACATTGGCTGTCCAATGGAAGGCATCTGAACACAGAGCTGCAGCTGAATCTTGAGATTGTTCCTCTGAATGAACTGTTATAAACCCACTTGAAACTGATTCCATCTTTGCATCTGTTGTACATGTTTGAGTTTGTGTACTGCAGTTAAACAGAGTGAGGACTTCTGAAGTCTCTGCTTCAGGTTTTAGAGGAACTTCCAATACTTGAGAAAATTCTGCTAAATTCAGGACTGCTGCAGCTGCTAGTTGAGCTAGTCTCCCTGTATTAAGAGTCTCTGTAGTTAAAGTAGACTGTAACTCTGTGATTTTTGCTGGCTCAGTTGGCTGGTGAAATGCTTCATCAACTGAATCAGCTTGCGGTGGCAAATGCGACATCTGGACCTCCGAGGTTCTCTTATAATGTTCACCAGAAGCTTTTGCCTTATGTAGCCTTCGGGAGCTTGTATTCTGCAAAATAGATAAACTTAATGTTTGAATTCTGTTACTTGTATAAAAAAAACTGAATACATTTTTCATTGCATTTTACCATCTATGAGATAATTTGAATTTACTCAATTTACCCAGTGGTACAAGAAACTACAGGGGCCATTTAAAATGGCCATTTTTAGAATAAATCAAGCCCCTTCCATTGTGTCCCCCTAAATCCACCCCCGCACCTCCCCACCACAAAACAAATCCCAAGTCAAAATCTGTACTCATTGCAAAAAACCCCTGTAATGTATTCTTCAAAAGAACTCCTCACTGACAGTCTTGACTCCAACAGTCAGTAAAAGCATCACAATTTAGTATTCCCACACAAAATACTGCCTACATTTCTTCTGAGGGACTGACAGTAAATAATGGCGCACCAGTTCAAAGTGTACCATAGAGTTTGTGCTTTGGATGATACTTTCTCAACAGTTTTTAATCAATGCACTAAGACTCTGGTAGCTACTTAATTCAACCAATTACATCTTAAGTTGTTGCTATCTAAAGCATTCAAGATTTGGGTTATTTGATATGTAATGGGAAAAGTTCTTACAAAAAGTGTATATGATTACCCCCTCCAACAGACAACATACTTGTGATCGCTTAGGGCAAAAATTTAAGTTTTAATCAAGAAGTCATCAAAACTGATTTACTAAAGTAAACGACAGGCACAATAATGGTTGAAACTGTACCTTGTTTTTCGGAGGTGGAAATATGGTTGGAATGGAAGAGAATTTTAAATGCCTTCTATCATTCCTTTCCTCAAAACAATCTTTTGTGAAGTGGTCACTACAGAGAGTTGCTCTTGGTGATGGCATCCAGTTTTCCCGTGCTACAGCTTTCAGCCATTTTGCCATGAGGTCAGGCCTTGAAATAGGAAATCTATGTCGACAGAATCCAAAATAAAATAGAATTAGGGATTCAACACAACTTACTGAAACTGCAAACATCCTAAATAACATTTTCAGATTTTTATATTTATTAATTTGAGATGCGTGCTTATCAGTCAAAGCATCTGCTCGCAACTCTGGGCTAAACTGACTGTCTGCAACTGCTCCATTCTGCTAAGATATCTTAAAACACCACACTTGATAATTAAATGAGTTTGAGCAGTTAGATTATTTTATAGAATAGAAACATAGAAACTAGGAGCAGGAGTAGGCCATTCGGCCCTTCAAGCCTGCTCCGCCATTCATTATGATCATGGCTGATCATCCTACTCAATAGCCTGCTCACAGTTGGGTTTTAACTGATAAAAATTGGATTACCCAGCTCTGCAACTTTTTGGATGTGAAAATAAACAGATCCTCAAAAATAGGATACAACACTTAAGGATATAACCTCATCTGTAGTCTGACAGCCCTGAACGCATCCAATTCTAAATCTTTTGACGAGCTGGTAGACCTTGTAAAGACACATTTTCAGCCGAAACCAAAAATGATTGTGGAGAGATTATGAATAAGGGCCCCAGGTGAGTCAATCGCAACTTGTAATGCGAAGTTAAAACAGTTGACTGAGCACTGCGACTTCGGAGATGCACTCAATGACATGTTATATGTTTCAATAAGGTCGCCTCTCATTCTTCTAAACTCCAATGAGTACAGACCCGACCTACTCAACCTCTCATAAGAAAATCCCTCCATACCCAGGATCAACCTAGTGAACTTTCTCTGGATTGCCTCCAATGCCAGTATATCTTTCCTTAGATAAGGGGACAAAAACTGTTCACAGTATGCTAGGTGTGGTCTAACTAGTGCCTTACATAGTTTTAGCAAGACTTCCCTATTTTTATACTCCATTCCCTTTGAAATAAAGGTCAACATCCTATTTGCCTTCCCTGTTACCCCGGTTCTTTAAAGCCAGACTTGTGCCTCACGCCCTAAAGGAGAAGGTGGATACTGAAGTGTGCTGCTTAGAAAAGCTAAGCGTAATCCAGCCAGTTCAATTTTCAGAATGGTGGGGCACCCTGCGATGAAACCAGATCAAACTATTTGCGTTTGCAGAGACTACAAATTAACTGTGAACAAGGCTGCTAAATTAGATAAATATCCTATCCTGAGGATTGAAGATTTGTACGCTAAGCTAACTGGAGGAAAATCCTACACCAAAATGGACATGAGCTATGCATACCAACTAGAGCTGGATAGCACATCAAGAGGGTATGTAACCACCAACACACACAAGGGCCTGTACCAATATACATACCTACCCTTTGGTGTATCATCTGCCTGTGAGATTTTCCAAAGGACCATGGAAAGCCTACTGCAAGGACTTCCGAGTCGTAGTGTACTTGGTTGACGTCCTGATCACAGGATCAACGGAAGCCGAACATTTGGCCAACCTAGAAGAGGTTTTAAGCTGGTGTACAATTGAAGAAAGAGAAGTGTACTTTTCTAGTGACTGAAGTCACATACTTGGGTCATCGTGTGGGTGCCCAGGGGTTGCATCAGTAAAGGAGAAAGTCAGGGCAATCAACGAGGCCCCCTCCAATGTCCTACCAATGTCACTGAACTCAAGTCTTTTTTGCACATGATAAATTATTACGGTTGCTTCTTGCCAAACTTGTCAACAGTGTTCACCCCTTTACACTTATTATTGAAAAAGAACCATTGATGGTCATGGAAGGTGCAACAAGAAGAAGCCTTCATAAAAGTCAAGAAGCTATTACACTCCTTATGTCTACTAGCACATTATGACCCATCAAAGGAATTAATTCTAATCTGTGATGCACCTCCCTGCCGGGAATGGTGTTGTCACACAGGATGGAAGATGGTTCCGAAAGGCCAATAGGCTGTGTCTCCAGAACCTTCTCCGCAGCCGAGAAGGGTTATTCACAACTTGAAAACGAAGGGTTATCAGTAATATTTGGAGTAAAGAAATTCCATTAGTATTTGCATAGTTGATATTTCACCATAGTGTCCGATCATAAGCCACTAATGGGTTTATCTAGTGAAGATAAAGCAATTCCACTGACACACTGTGCCAGAATTCTATGATGGGCCTTGATTTTGTCAGCATATGAGTACACCTTTATGCACCATCTGGGCGTGCATATAGCAAATGCAGATGCCCTCAGAAGTCTTCCATTGCCAGATAGCATTGTATATGCTCCAGTGCCACAAGAAGTTGTACTTGTGTTGAATTTCCTGGACTCTTTGCCAGTCTGTGCGAAGCAAAAAAAGAATTGAACAAACTGGGAACCAATTTTATCCTTGCAGGTTCTGTAAGGGTGGTGGAATGCACCAATCTCTGAAGAGATAAGACCATTCTACGCCCGTAAAACTGAGTGAAGTTGTCAAGATCGAATCTTGTTGTGAGGAACAAGAGTCTTTGCCCCTTCGCAAGGAAAAGAACACTCTTGACAGAGCTTCACAGTATGCATCCAGGCATATCGAAGATGAAGATGCTTGTGTAAAGCTACGTCCGGCGGCCAGGTATAGACAGTGATATAGAAAAAATGGTTAAACACTGTCTCCAGTGTCAGCAACAACAGAAGTTGCCTGTTTCAGCTCCATTGCATCCGTTGGAGTGGGTCTGGGTTAGGCTACACAAAGACTTAATCTATAATCACATGACCTATGTATATATGTATGTGCTGTGGATTAAGATATTCTTGGAAATAAGAAACATTAAAAAAAATTAAAAGGGGGAGGAATGTAGTGATTGTAAATAAAACCTTTCCTACTGTTTTAGGGGTCACGTGATTGTACTGATGAATCAGTCCTAGGCGCGGGTAAACTTAGGGGGTAGAGCTTTCTAGTTGTGGACCTGGTTCAAGCATGTAGCTTCTACAAGTTAACTGTTTCAAGTAAGAAACCTGTCCAGCAATCCAAGTTTATTACACCAGTGTACAAAGTAGATTCACTGGAGCAGAAGATCCAAGTGCAAAAGATAATCTCCCCACTGATTGGGCTCATCAACTAGACATTCCAGGAATAACAATGACCAATGACACCACTCATAAGGTCATAGAAACAAAGCAAACCAGCAGCACAAAGATGCTGATCTATTCAATTGGCTGGTTACAGCCAGCATAATTCCCTTGTGCCTGAAACACTTAACTTGTGGTGCCAGCTACATAGTGTATTTCTCCCACCAGTCCAAAACATAACTGAACCACAAGCCATAATTTCCCACATTTCCATCACTACCTCGAATATATTTATTACCTATCAAGTATACAGTCAGCTCAACACATCCACTACATAACAATCCAGTTCCTAATCTCAAGATAATAAAAACACAAAGTGCTGGAAAAACTCAGTCGGTCTGGCAGCACCTGTGGAGAGAGAAACCTTCCAGTCCTATATGACTCTAATCTCAAGATTTGTTATGTAACCAGGCTGTTTCTGACACAAGAAAGCCTCTCAAAACTTGACGAGTTTCTTGTTATTGCGATTGCTATAATGTCATCCGATTGCAACCCTTGTCTAGCACAAGGCTACACGTGCTTGGCATCACCACTGTACATAGTATTTAGCAAGATCACTAACAACAACAGGCCAACAATTCATAGCCAATAAACTACTGACTAAAAGCGAAAGGCTTACTCATGCAATTCTTATTTGAGTGTGGGTCATTTTCTGAAACCCCTTGAAAGGTCATCTTCTTTATTTGAGCTAGTTAAGAAAATATATTTATGAAACGGTAACAGAAACTAGCAGGAATAATGATTGAAGCCATGTTGGCCAATACAGACTACCGTATACAGACTGTACCATCCGTCTACTAAAGAAGGGAGTGTAAGGTTGTAGCACAAAAAAAATTGAAAAGAATAAAAAGAAGCGTCTTCCAAACGTCAGATTTCACACCCCATTGTAAAGTGTCTTGGTAAACTTGTTTTAAACTGCAGGAAACGCTGTGAAATTAAATCGCAGATAGCAACGTATACAAAATATCCAACGAGGCGGAGCATAAACATGAGAGCAGCAGCGTATCGATTGGAGTGACCGCTTTGGAGAGAGGCTGTCGCGCACGAACTGAGTGAGGTGAATGATTTAAAATCGCCACCGTCACCGTGATGATACTGTCCCTGCCCTGGAGAAAAGAAATGCGCTCTTGCACATTCTCACGCAAGAGAACTGAAGTTAGAATCTTTTCAGAGTGATTATTTTGAAAGGGAAAGTTGACCTCCTAGCAGTGTGGCAAGGTACCTGTGGAAAGTTATACCGCTCCCTTTCTTGAAGCGGTTCTTGCAGTCCAGTGCGCTGCAGGAGACTGGCATCTTCCAGGTTCGGCCGCCAGCAGTCGCCGCTCCTTCTGCCTGTCAGAAAGATGGCGGCCGGCTGGCGGTGACGTCACTTGGAATCCGGCCCCTGGATTCGAATTCTGGAGGAAGGATACAAAACATTCGCATTCTATCGCAGGCCTCGCATGAAGGGCAATGTTTCATCAGAAATACGGTCGCCTTTATTTACAGTTAAAAATCCTTCAGTTATCCTTTGGTTGCCGCCCCAAACGAGAGGAGGCCTTCAGGATTGAGGTGCATTAACCCGCAGTAACCTTGTCTCCACCAACAGCACCGATTCCTAATGAAATTCAACCTTTTATTTTAGTGCCCGGGTTTTACCACTTGCTGAGCCATGTTGTCTTTCTGTTGCACCCGCGGCCTGTCACTTGCCAAAATTGCCACACCCACGAAAACTACAACTCCCAGCATCCTGCCCTCCTTCCCCCCGATAGGCTGGCTGATAAAGCCGCAGCGAGTTGATTGGTCTGTTAGACCGATGTATAGTCCAGGCTGATCGGACTGAAGGAAATGTGTGTCTGCCCTTCTGCGAGCATTTCCATTTTTTTGCCCCGTATTCTGTAATGATGCGAGCGACAGCCCCAGTGATGGTGATCGCTGCCGCCTTGATAGTTTATTATGTGTACATCCCACTTCCCAACACGCTCTCCGAACCCTGGAAACTGATGCTCCTCGATGCGACGTTCAGAGGAGTCCAGGCTATGGTATAGTTTGTCTTTCTTGATGCTGCTTTTCTGACCGGTTGTAGAATATTTACAGTTGAACGGTAGAAACGCCGTTTTCAGGGCTGAAGTGCAATAATTTACGTCGAACTTTTGCATGTTCGTAGTTTCAAATATATTCTTTCAAGCTTGCAAATTACAAAATGTCTAATTCACTTGTCTGTCTCTGCTATTCGCTTACGGTAGAATTACTCATGCATATCAATTCGCGGACATCTTTCAGGTTACACTTCTTAAGTAATAAGATTTCCCAAAGGGGGTCACTCATCAAAATAAAAGTTCCACGTTGATCGCCCTAAAGATAGTCACGAAGATGAAACTAGGAGTGGCAGGCGGTAGCTCCTCAACTGCTAAGACGTTGGAAGATACTATAAGTGCACATCACGTCCATCAGTATCTGGAAAAAAAGGACCGATTAAAATTTTGGCCGCACCTGCTGTATATTTCTACTTTTTGATGTTTTCAGCTTTATTAAATATTTAATAATGTAGGAATTAACACTGATAAAGTACCTTATTTCGTCTGTAAAATGACCCAAAGTACTTACACCCAGTAAATTACTTTGACGTATTGTTACCCAGAGATAAGGGGAAGTTAAGTTGCACACAAAGTAATATTTTACAAACAGCAAATTAAAATGGCGATGCCATGGACACAAGGCTATTGGCCTAGTGCTGGAAAATGGGATTGGACTCGATGGGCCGAAGGGCCTTTTTCTGTGCTTGTAGACCTCTATGACTCTAGAAGAATAAACCAGTTAATGTTAGTTGAAGGAGAAATATTGACCAGGACTCCTTACTTTGGGTGGTCCCATGGGATATTAATGTTCTTCTGAAAAGGTATATTTGGCTTGGCAGCTGGTGTGGAGACACTGACAGTTTTACACTGAAATGTCAGCTGTTGGGTTCAATATACATTCTAGAGTTCTGCTTGATTTACCTTTCTAGGACGGGGGTACAAGGTGAAGGTTTACAGAGCCTGCCGTTTCTTTGGCTATTCCTAAATTTCTGTTATATCATTCTATTTTTAAAAAATACTCAAAGGTTTTTGAATTAGAAAGTAATGCTGTGATTTTTAAAAAAAAAAGTTTATGGAATATAGGTGCAAGCTTCATCATGCATCATATTATAAATATTTGCTATACCTGTTTATTTGAAGCTATAAGTAGACTCATCTACTATTCTGATTTTTAAATGGAGCTATGCCTGGTATTTCTGACAGATTATTTTTTCTTGGTATATGGGCCTGAGTGTAAGTAATCCACACTTAATGTCCAAAGTGGATACTGACATTTGAAGAGGATGGCCCAGTTTTACGATATAGCCAACAGACAGACTCCATAAGGTCACAATTATTCAATTACTTTGAATACTAATGCAGGAAGGACACAAAGTTACCATCTGTTTGGGTGACTGATTAGGAGATATCCTACCGGGGCAGTGTCGGTCACAACTCAATTGGTAGCACTCTGCCCACCACCTTCTGACTCGGAGGCAAATGTTCCCTCTAAGCTGCACAGCCACATGGAAAAAAAATTCAAAGGACCCACAATCTTAAATGAATCAGCAGCACACGAAAAAAAGTTAGAGGGGAAGTTGGTTGTGGGTTCAAATCCGACTCCAGGCCCTGAGCACAAAACCTCACGATGACACTCCAATGCAATACTGAGGGAGTGTTGCACCGTCTTTCAGATGAAACACAAAACAGAAGCACCGTCTGCTCACTCAGGTGGACGTAAAAGATCCCATAGCGGGATTTCAAAGAGGAGTTATCTGTGGAGAAGGGTCATATGGACTCGAAACGTTAACTTTGTTTCTTTCTCCACATATGCTGCCAGACCTGAGTTTTTCCAGCATTTTCTGTTTTTGTTATCTGTGGTATCCTGGCTAATATTTCTTTAAATAATCTACATTTGGAAGCCTTGTGAAATAACATTATTCTCCCCTGTCCTAATAACTTAATAGTTCACTTTTGCTGGCAAGCAATGGAGGTTTTAAAGAGCTGAATTGGGGAATTTTTGGGAAAGCCTAGTGCCACAATTTTATCTATTGCTTTCAGTTTATGTTGCAGAAGGCTCATCTGTTTCGTGCAAAATTTTGCGGTCTTGCTTTTCAATATTAATGTTACCTTGTATTTTATTAATTTTATATTATAAGCCTTAAGGCAGCATATGATAGGCAACATGGTTCCACTTTGAGTACTAAGTTAGTTAGCCTGTCAGTTACAATAAAGTGGGCAATGGTAAATACATAATGAGAGGATGATTAGAAATCCCTGGGAAAAAGAGAAACAGAGATTAGAGAGAGGAAACTAAGGGGAAAAAGGGAGCAGATGGTGGACCAGTTTATTGAAAGAAACTAAATTGTTTATTAAATATTTGAACAAGTTTTAGGTGTCGGGGACATTGAAGAGATAAACATGAACAGATAAAGAAATGCGTGAAAAGATCAAAATGAGGAAAGGAGTGATGTGGACAAATGTTGAAAAATGCCAATGATTTTTGATAACAAAACAAAAATACCTGGAAAAACTCAGCAGGTCTGGCAGCATCTGCGGAGAGGAACACAGTTAACGTTTTGAGTCCGAATGACCCTTCAACAGAACTAAGTAAAAATAGAGAAGAGGTGAAATATAAGCTGGTTTAAGAGGGGGTGGGACAAGTAGAGCTGGATAAAGGGCCAGTGATAGGTGGAGATAACCAAAAGATGTCACAGACAAAAGGACAAAGAGGTGTTGAAAGTGGTGATATTATCTGAGGAATGTGCTAATTAAGGGTAGAAAGCAGGACAAGCAAGGTACAGATAGCCCTAGTGGGGGTGGGGTGGGGTGAAGGAATCAAAAAAGGCTAAAAGGTAGAGATAAAACAATAGATGGAAATACATTTTAAAAATAATGGAAATAGGTGGGAAAAGAAAAATCTATACAAATTATTGGGGGGAAAAAAGGGGGGGAAATCGGAAAGGGGGTGGGGATGGAGGAGAGAGTTCATGATCTAAAATTGTTGAACTCAATATTCAGACCGGAAGGCTTTAAAGTGCCTAGTCGGAAGATGAGGTGCTGTTCCTCCAGTTTGCGTTGAGCTTCACTGGAACAATGCAGCAGGCCAAGGATGGACATGTGGGCAAGAGAGCAGGGTGGAGTGTTGAAATGGCAAGCGGCAGGGAGGTCTGGGTAATGCTTGTGGACAGACTGAAGGTGTTCTGCAAAGTGGTCACCCAGTCTGCGTTTGGTCTCTCCAACGTAGAGGAAACCGCATTGGGAGCAACGAATGCAGTAGACTAAATTGAGGGAAGTGCAAGTGAAATGCTGCTTCACTTGAAAGGAGTGTTTGGGCCCTTGGACGGTGAGGAGAGGGGAAGTGAAGGGGCAGGTGTTACACCTTCTGCGGTTGCATGGGAAGGTGTCGTGGGAGGGGTTTGAGGTGTAGGTGGTGATGGAGGAATGGACCAGGGTGTCCCGGAGGGAACAATCCCTGCGGAATGAGGCCAGGGGGGGTGAAGGGAAGATGTGTTTGGTGGTGGCATCATGCTGGAGTTGGCGGAACCTTCCTCTCCCTCCCAGAAACATGATAGGGTGCCCCTTGTCCTCATTTATCACCCCATCAGCCTCCACATTCAAAGGATCATCCTCCGCCATTTCCGCCAACTCCAGCATGATGCCACCACCAAACACATCTTCCCTTCACCGCCCCCCCCCACCCCCCCCAGCACTGGCAGCATTCCGCCGGGATTGTTCCCTCCGGGACACCCTGGTCCACTCCTCCATCACCCCTTACACCTCAAACCCCTCCCACGACACCTTCCCAAGGAACAGCACCTAATCTTCCGACTAGGCACTTTAGAGCCTTCCGGTCTGAATATTGAATTCAACAATTTTAGATCATGAACTCTCTCCTCCATCCCCACCCCCTTTCCGATTTCCCCCCCACTTCTTTTTTCCCAATAATTTATATAGATTTTTCTTTTCCCACCTATTTCCATTATTTTTAAAATGTATTTCCATCCATTGTTTTATCTCTACCTTTTAGCCTTTTTCGATTCCTTCACCCCACCCCACCCCCACTAGGGCTATCTGCTGAAGGGTCATGAGGACTCGAAATGTCAACTCTTTTCTTCTCTGCCGATGCTGCCAGACCTGCTGAGTTTTTCCAGGTAATTATGTTTTTGTTTTGGATTTCCAGCATCCGCAGTAGTTTTTTGTTTTTATTTCTATCTGTACCTTGCTTGTCCTGCTTTCTACCCTTAATTAGCACCTTCCTCAGATAATATCACCACCTTCAACACCTCTTTGGTCTTTTGTCTGTGACATCTTTTGGTTATCTCCACCTATCACTGGCCCTTTATCCAGCTCTACTTGTCCCACCCCCTCTTAAACCAGCTTATATTTCAGCTCTTTTCTATTTTTACTTAGTTCTGTTGAAGGGTCATTCGAACTCGAAACGTTAACTGTGCTTCTCTCTGCAGATGCTGTCAGACCTGCTGAGTTTTTCCAGGTATTTTTGTTTTTGTTTTGGATTTCCAGCATCCGCAGTTTTTTGCTTTTATAAAGTTTTTTTTTTCTAGTGACCTCCCATGAGATTAGGGATCATACGATTTCACAAACGATGCTATTCAAATCACAGAAGTATCACTGCTGAAAAGAGGCTGCTCAGGAGAAGTAAGAACATAAGAAATAGGAGCAGGAGTAGAACATTTGGCCCCTCGATCCTGCTCTACCGTTCAAAAAGATCATGGCTGATCATCTTGTGTTTCGATTTTTCACATACCCATCTACCCCCGATAACCTTAGATTCTTGTTAGGCAAGAGAATCAATCTACCTCTGCCTTAAAAATATTCAATGACCTCCACCACCTTCTGAGGCAGAGTTCCAAAGTTGCACGGCCCCCTGAGAGAAAAAATTTCACCTCATCTCTGTGAAATGATGGGGTAATACAATTTATGATGTCTTTCATAATTTATAGGACATGGTTGAAGAGGTCAAGGAGCAGCTGTCGAATTTTTCAGTAAGGAATAGAAATAAACCAAATGTAGAAGCCTAATAAGAAAAAAATATAAAATGGGAGTAGAACAGGAAATGAGGAATCTTGTGACATTAAAAGTAAAGAATTTAGAAACATGCACCCCAGTTTCTATTTACAACCAGGAACATAGTGAACTTTGCACTTATTTATTCAGCCATTGTTGTTTTTAAATGCTTTTCAAACCAATTGCTTGTGGATGTGTTTAGCTTTTTCCCATTGAAAAGAAAAATCCCAGGAGACAATTTGCACATGAATAGATGCTCCACCCTTATTAAGTCTGAGGCTTCTGGATCAAACACATTCTGCAGCTGTTAGATATGCAAGAATGGGTTGAACTATTTAATCCTTCCTCCTCCCATCACTGATTCTGAGGAAGTGCTATCTATTCCAATGACTGAGTTAGCAAACTCAGCATATGAATAATTGTGGGCGAAATCTAATGTGCATTGAGACTTTTTATCAAAACCAGTTTTTGTATGTTGAAAGAAAGCTTTTGTTAAAAAATTAATATTAATGTGGACAAAATGTCACTAACCTGACATTAAACTGCAGTTGTGGACTTAAAATTGCCCAGCTCTCAAACTTGCTGCAGCAAGTGAATTTCATTGTCACTTTTTAAAGATTTATTCCTGGGATGTGAGTGTGACTGGCAAGGCCAACATTTGTTGCCCACCCATAATTGCCCCTGAGATGGTGGCGGTGAGCTACCTTCTTGAACAGCTGCAGGCCACCTGATGTAGTCACACCCACAGCACCATTAGGGAGAGTGTTCCAGGATTTTGACCCAGTGATGGTGAAGGAACAGCAGTATTATGATCCTGGTAGAGACCAGTAATATGTTTATTTTTTATTTTCCAAAAATCCTGGTATTTACTAAAAGAATGAAGTCGCAGTTTAAACCAAAAAAATTTTACTACGTAAAAATTGAAGAACATGAATGCAAATAACTATACTCTATCTTAAATAGTCAGTTACATCAGAATATTAAAAATACAATGAACACAGATGCTTATACTGAAAACAACTTCTTGACTCAACTTTCCTTCTACACCCATTTGCCTTGCATCCCCAGTAACTCCAAGTCAGATACTTATCAGGCTATTGAAAGATTAACCAAGTGGTCTGAGATTCATATAAGGGCGGAGATTCCTTGGGCCTTCTGCATGCTTCCGGCAAGGTTGTACCTTCAAACCTTCTCCAACCATCCTATGGTTGTAAACTTCCTATGGTTCTAGGTACAACACAGGCATCACTAGCAAGTTAAGCGTAGGCACCTTGAGTAAGAACTCTCTTGGTTCTAATATTCTTTAACTGTGGAGTCTTGCATCTAAAACGTGCGCCCTCGCCCGCGCTCCCTCCCGCGCCCTCGCCCGCGCTCCCTCCCGCGCCCTCGCCCGCGCTCCCTCCCTCGCCCGTGCTCCCTCCCTCGCCCGCGCTCCCTCCCACGCCCTCGCCCGCGCTCCCTCCCACGCCCTCGCCCGCGCTCCCTCCCGCGCCCTCGCCCGCGCTCACACTCTCTTTAGCTTGGCTATCCCAGATGTCCAGCTCACTGTTAGGAGTCCTTCAATTAATCAGAGATTTTAAATCTTTTAGCCCAAACACAGAGTTTCACTTGAACTCTGCTTGAAAGAGATGTTTCCTGCAGCAAACTTGGTCTAAACTAAATAACTAAAACTCTGCTTGAGGCCAGAGCCACTCCAATAATCCACTCACCCCCATAATTAAATTCTTGTTAACCCATTTTTCTATTGTTTATTTCCCAGGCATATTCGTCACACAAACAGTTACTGGAACCAAGATACTTTACCTGAAATCATCTCCCAGAGAAACCTAGATTTTAAAGTGACAGTCACCCCAACATAAAACATGGCTTTTTCCCCAAAGACACATAGGCCATCACTGTTCCAAGTTAGGATGTCGCAGGTGGTAGTGGTGTCCCCATGGATTTTTCAGATGAAATGTAAAACAGAGGCACCACCTGCTGTCTAAGCGCAAATTGGCTGCTGCATTTCCCAGATTATAACAGTGATGACACTTCTAAAGTACTTCATTAGCTGTGAAGTGCTTTGAGACATCTGGTAGCCGTGAAAAGCAGTATACAAATCTAAGTCTTTTTTTCAATTTGGGAGGTAAAGAGGAAGAGTAGATTGGAGCAAAGGGAGGGTAAATTGAACTTGCAAACAGTGTAAGAAGAGTAATATCGGATGTTGTTCATTATAAGGCTCTCCTGACTTTTCTTTCCATTCATTTCCAGGAGAAGAGTTTTTCTAGCTGATTAGATGGGAGATGCAAAACTGATGGGATACAGTGGGGTGGAATCTTACTATCTTTGAAATTTTTCAGCTGTTGGGATCAAATGCATGTCCTGACTCGACGGTGATGGCACAATGACGCAATTATACAAGAAGCGGCTGATTTGGAAGCTGCCTCCATGGTTGCTGTCAAATTAAGGATGGCAGATGTGTTCCTGAGGTGGCAGGCCCAAGCAGAGGGCCTGAAGCTCTGTAGGGTTGGCAAACCCACTGGGAGCGGTAGGTGCTGTTGATGCATGTAGGGGACCTTGAGGGCACCTCAGATTGGAGGAACTATCTGAACATTCAGAAAATTTAAACATTTTCCTGGGCCATAGCTGTCAGGCTATTAATGTGATTGGAGAACTGTGTTGACACCACCTTGGACAAGATTCCTTAGAGGAGGAAATGTGTTGTGTAGCCAACCCATTGCACTAATTTGCCAATTGAGGCCAGGAAGATTCCGTCCCTAGCAAGGGGGGGCTTAATCATAAGTGACTGATTTACATAGGCAGTTTTGAGTTACAAATGTTGACATAGGAATTTACACTAGAAAGAAATTGATGCAAAATCATAACACAACTCAACAAAGAAGTATGATCTTGTGGACCAGAGGTGTTCACAAATTAAGATTTTTAATATATTAATTAGATACTAACCATATTCAGAGCTGATTAGCTCAGAAGGCTAGCATTTGGTTCAGAATAACAGTGATCGTGCAGTCACATAGTCCATCTCTGACACTTCCCTTCCCTTCCTTGATCTCTGTTTCCATTTCTGATGATAGACTGTCTACCAATATTCATTGCAAGCCCACCAACTCCCACAGCCACTTCGACTACAGCTCCTCACGTCCTGCTTCCTGTAAGGACTCTATCCCATTCTCCCAGTTCCTCCGCCTCCGTCACTTCTGTTCCAGTGATGCTATCTTCCAAAACAGCACTTCTGACATGTCTTCCTTTTTCCTTAACCGAGGGCCCTCCCCACCACCCCCACTGTGGTTGACAGGGCCCTCAACTGTGTCTGACCTATCTGCCACACCTCTACCCTCATCCCTTCCCCTCCCTCCAGAACCATGATAAAGTCTCCTTGTCCTCACCTTTCATCCCACCAGCCTCCTCATTCAAAGGATTGTCCTCCTCCATTTCCACCAACACTGGCATAATGCCCCCACCAAACAAACACATAATCTCCTAAGCCCGCCCCCCCCCCGCCCCCGTCAGCATTCCGAAGGGACCGTTCCCTCCGTGACCCCCTGGTCCTCTCCTCCATCACCCCCAACTGCTCATTTCCTTCCCACTGCACCTTCCCATGGAATGGCAGAAGGTGCAACACCCGCTCCTATACCTCCTCCGTCCTCACTGTCCCAAGGCCCCAAACACTCCTTTCAGGTGAAGCAGTGCTTCACATGTAACTCCTTCAATTTGGTCTACCGTATTCACTTCTCCCAATGTGGTCTCCTGTACCTTAGGGAGACTAAATGCAGACTGGGTGACTGCTTTGTGGAACACCTTTGCTCAGTCTGCAAGCATGATCCAGACCTCCCTGTCACTTGCCATTTCAAAACACTATCTTGTTCTCATTCTCTCTTGTTCTCATGCCCACATGCCTGTCCTTGGCCTGCTGCAATGTTCCAGTGAAGCCCAACGCAAACTGGAGGAACAGCACCTCATCTTCCGATTATGCACTTCTGGAATTATCATTGAGTTCAACAACTTCAGACCATGAACTCTCTCCTGCATCTTGACCCCATTTTTTAAATCCAATTTAAAAAAAAAATATATATCCTTTTTCCCCAACCCCCCTCCCTCCACAAGGCCAACTGTCACTTGTGTCTACGTTGTGATCTCACAGAGCGCTGACCTTTATTCTGCTATTAACACATTCTGCTATCTTACCTTTATGCCACTATCAGCACCTTCTTTAGTCTTAACACTCCCTTTGCCTCGTGTCCATGACATCTTTTGTCAATCTCTCCTGATCTCCCACCTATTCTGACCCTCTATTTTGCTCCACCTGCTCCATCCCCTCTTAAACAATATAAAATTCATCACATTTCTCCTTCACTTTAACTCTGAAGAAGAGTCATATGGACTCGAAATGTTTCTCTCTCCACAATTGCTGCCAGACCTGCTGAGTTTTTGCAGCATTCTCTGTTTGTATTTCAGATTTCCAGCATCTGCAGTATTTTGCTTTTAACCAACAGTACAGTGTTCGATCCCTGTTCTGACTAAGCTAGATTTGGGGTCTGCCTTCTTGCCCTGTAGTAAAATCATGGTGTATGTCATGTTTCAGTGATCCTTGAATAACTGAGAATGCTATCTGCAGAAGAAGAACCATATTCAACTGAAACCAAACATGGAAACATTTTAAATAGAATAGTTTGGAAACACTCAAGTCAGGCAAAAATGTGGAGATAACTGTCCAGGTATTTTGAGTATAGACCTTTCCTCAGAACTTCAGCCCATTCCCGAAATCCTTGTCTGTTCTCTCCTGGAATGCTGCCTGATTTGCTAACTGTTTCCAACATTTGATCCTTTTTGCTTCATATTCCCAGCATCTGAAGCATGTTTTTATTTTGCTCAGGTAAACATTCCAACTAAAATAATTTTCTACTTGGATAAAACAGCGAAAGTTCGGGGGATAACACAGCGAGAGTAAAATTCTAACCAAGCACACAGAAAGTAAGAATTTATAATTTGTGAGTAATGGCAAAGAATTTCTACTTTCTACTAATCTCCAGTTTATAGTTAATAGTGCAAGAGTAAGGTTAAAGTAGGTAAAAGTAACTAAAGTTTAAGCAAAAAATGCTTTAAAAGTTTAATGTTAAGGCATGGCAGGACAGCTCAGCTAAGCGGAATGCCCACCCTGCAGCATGTGGGGAGTTGTGGACACTTCTTGTGACCCAGATGAGTCCATGTGCAGGAAGTGTCACCGGCTGCACAAGCTTGAGCTCCGCGTTTCAGAGCTTGAGCGGCGACTGGAGTCACTGAGGTGCATCCATGAGGCAGAGAACCACGTGGATAGCACCTTCAGAGAGGTGGCCACACTAACAGGCTAGGGGCAGGCAGGCAGATAGGGAATAGGTGACTGCCAGGCAGTCCAAGAGAAACAAGCAGGTAGTGCAGGAGCCCCCAGAGGTCTCGCCCCCTAAACGGTTGTCCATTCGGTGAGGGTGATGGATCCTCGGAGGAGTACAGCAAGAGCCAAGCCTATGGCACCACGGGTGGCCCAGCTGTACAGGAGGAGGGGGGAAGAAGGGCAGTACTGATAGGGGATTCTTTAGTTAGGGGAGCAGACAGGCATTTCTGCGGCCGTCAAGGTGACTCCTGGATGGTTTGTTGCCCCCCTGGTGTTAGGGTCAAAGATGTCCCAGAACAACTACAGGACATTCTTGTTGGGGAGGGTGAACAGCCAGAGGTTGTGGTCCACATTGGTACTAATGACATAGGTAGGAAGGGGGATGTGGTCCTGGAATCGGAATTTAGGGAGCTAGGTAGAAAATTAGCAAGCAAGGCCTCTAAAGTAGTAATCTCCGGATTACTCCCAGTGTCACATGCAAGTGAGTACACACAAATAGGAAGATAAGACAGATGAATGCGTGGCTGGAAAAATGGTGCAGGAGAGAGGGCTTTAGATTCCTGGGACACTGGGACTGGCTCTGGGGAGATGGCACCTGTACAAGCCGGACGGGTTGCATCTGAACAGAGCTGGGACTGAGTTCCTTGCGGGTTGTTTTGCTAATGCTGTTGGGGAGGGTTTAAACTAACTCAGCAGGGGTGTGGGAACCAGGAGAGAATATTAGAAAGTAATACCAGGGCGCACGGAATGTTGGGAGAGGCAGATAGCACTAAAATAGAGATTAGTAAGTTAATAGATGGAGTCAGAGTAAGGGGGCAAGTAATGAAGTCTTAATCAGGGTTACACTGCATGTATGTGAATGCACGGAATATAGTTAATAAAATTGGGGAGTTACAGCCACAGATTTCCTTGTGGGATTATGATGTTGTGGCGATAAAAGAGACCTGGTTTAAGGAAGGGCAGGTCTGGGTGTTTAAATATTCCTGGTTACAAAGTGTTCAGAAAAGATAGGAAAGGGGAAAAAAGGAGGAAGGGTGATGGTATTGGTTAAGGAGAGTATTGCAGTACTGGAGAGAGGATGTGTCAGAGGATTCAAGGACCGAGTCGATTTGGCTAGAGCTAAGGAATAAGAAGGGTGCAATTACATTGCTTGGTGTGATGTATAGACCACCAGCTAGTGGGAAGGATATAGAGGAACAAATCTGCAAGGAAATTACAGAGAGGTGTAAACATCGTAGAATAGTTATAATGGGAGACTTTACCCATATATAGACTGGGATAGTGGTAGTGTAAGGGTCAGTGAGGGATAAGTGTTCCTAGATTGTGTTCAGGAGAATTTCCTACAGCAGTATGTGTCCAGTCCAACAAGAAAGGAGGCACTGGTAGACCTGGTTCTTGGGAATGAGGTGGGCCAAGTAGATCAAATGACAGTGGGGGAACATTTAGGGGACAGTGATCATATTATCATACAGTTTAGGATGATGGTGGAAAATAACATTGGTCAATCCAGAGTAAGAATAATCAACTGGCAGAGAGCAGACTTCACTGGGGCAAGAACAAACTGGGCCAGATAAACTGGATTGAAAGGTTGGCGGGAAAAACAGTAGCTGAACAATGGGCTACCTTCAGAGAGGAGATGGTATGGGTACAGTCAAGGTATGTTCCCTCAAAAGGGAAGGGTAGGGCAAACAAATCCAGAGCTCCCTGGATGACAAAGGAGATAGAAATTAAGTTAAAGAAGAAAAAAATGTGCTTACGACACGTGTCAGGATGCAAATACAATTGAGAACCAAGCTGAATACAGAAGGTTCAGAAGGGATATGAAAAAGCAAATACAAGAAGCAAAGAGCGATTATGAAAAAGGTCTGGCAGCTAACATAAAAGGAAATCCCAAAGTATTCTATAAGCACATCAATAGTAAAAGGGTGGTAAAAGGAGGAGTAGGGCCGATTAGGGACCATAAAGGGGATTTACACATAGAGGCAAGAGGCATGGCTGAGGTGTTAAATTAATATTTGCATCTGTCTTTACCTACGAGGTAGATGCTGCCCAGGCCATGGTGACAGAGGAGGAAACTCAGTTACTAGAAGGGTTTAAAATTTTTAAGGAGGAGATATTGGATAAGCTGTCAGTACTTAAAGTTGATAAGGCACCCGGACCAGATGAGATGCATCCAAGAATATTGAAGAAAGTGAGAGTGAAAATTGCAGAGGCACTGGCAATAATCTTTCAATTCAGGGGAGGTATCGGAGGACTGGAGAATCGCAAACTTTATGCCCTTGTTGTAAAGGTCTGCCCAGCAACTACAGACCAGTCTAGAAACAATTATGTGGGATAGAATTAATGGTCACATGGAAAAATGTGGATTGATTCAGAAGAGTCAGCATAGATTTGTTAAAGGAAAAGCATGTCTAACTAACTTGCTGGAATTTTTTGAAGAGGTAACAGAGATAGTTGACGAGGGCAAGGCTGTTGATGTGGTGCATATGGACTTCCAAAATGCGTTTGATACTGTGCCACACAGCAGACTTGTGGGGAAAGTTATCGGTCATGGAATAAAAGGGACAGTAACAATGAGGATATAAAATTGGCTGAGGGATAGGAAACAGAGTAATGGTTAATAGGTATTTTTCAGGCTGGAAGAAGGTTTGTAGTGGAGATCCCCAGGGGTCCGTATTGGGACCCTTGCCTTTCCTGATATGTATAAATGATCTAGATCTTGGTGTGCAGGGGACAATTTCAAAGTTTGCAGATGACACAAAATTTGGGAGAATTGTAAACTGTGAGGAGGACAGCGTAGAACTTCAAAAGGACTTTGACACATTGGTGGAGTGGGCATATAGGTGGCAGATGAAGTTCAATGCGGAGAAGTGTGAGGTGATACACTTTGGTACAAAGACCATGGAGAGACAGTATAAAATAAAGGATACTATTCTAAAGGGTGTGCAGGAGCAGAGAGACCTGGGTGTATATGTACATAAGTCATTAAAAGTCATGAAAAGGTAGAGCTGTTTCTAAAGCATACAGTATTCTAGGCTTCATTAATAGTGGCATAGAGTACAAGAGCATGGAGATTATGGGCGGAGCTTATATAAGACACTAGTTAGCCCTCAGCTGGAGTATTGTGTACAGTTCTGGGCATCATACTATAGGAAGGATGTGAACGCAATGGAGAGAGTGCAGAAGAGGTTGATCAGAATGGTTCTAGGGATAAGAAATTTCAGCTATGAGAATAGATTGGAGAACTTGGGACTGTTTTCCTTGGAGTGGAGAAGGCTAAGAGGAGACTTGATAGAAGTTTTCAAAATCATGAGTCTGGACAGATTAGATAGGGAGAAACTGTTCCCGTTTGTAAACGGATCGAGAACTACAGGGCACAGTTTTAAAGTGTTTTGCAAAAGAAGCAAATGCGAGATGAGAGAACTTTTTCACACAGCAAGTATTTAGCGTATGGAATGCACTGCCTGGAAGTGTGGTGGAGGCAGGTTCAATTGAGGCATTTGAGAGAGCATTGGATGATTATCTAAATAGAAACAACGTGCAGGGTTACAGGAAAAAGGCAGGAGATTGGCACTAAGTTAAAATGTTCAGAGAGCTGGTGCAGACATGATGGGCCAAATGGCCTCCTTCTGCACTGTAATAATTCTGTGATTCTGTGATTTTATTTCACTTTATCCAGCATTTCTTTTTTCTCTTCTATTTTACTTTAACTTGAGATCTAACTTATGAATACCACTCCAATTATTACATATCTTTTGACAATTTTTATTAAGTTTAATACAACATATTTTACCCCATCTATCAATTCTACCTCTAATTTCAGAGAATATAACACCATTGACAGTCCATTGATTTTAATGCACTACCTTTGGTAAGTCACTGAGTGTTGGTGTTACAATCAAGAAAGCATAATCTGAAATCTGTTTTTTAAAAAATGGCCTTCAGATAGCTGAAAACAATTCCCATCATTCTTTTCAGCCAGAAGAGTCAGAAATCTAAAGATTGAATATGCTTCTAATAGATACAGTATGATTTAATATTTGAAACACATTTTAGGCTTCAAACATGGAAAGTCAATTACATCTTTTTTACTGTACCAGAGAAGATGACTTGTCATCTAGGAATTAAAATTCCAAAAGATCCACAGTTTATTGGAATCCAAATGTGTAACGGACAGACAAGATCCAGAATTCCTTGCATGCTGAGTACTTCACTGTCAGTTCTGCTGCCTTGATCAGATGCAGAGCAGTAGCCAGGCATTTTTCCAACCACCAGGGAGGTAAAACTGGAGAGTGTCAAGCTGAACTGCACTGGTACACCTGCTAATGCTCTATTATAGAGCCAGAGCTATAGGAAGAAGGGAAGAGCGAGTGGGGAGGAAACAGCTAATTAACTTTCAAAAGACTGTCTACTAGAACACAGATTCCCTCTTAAAGTAGATGTAAGTATATCAGAGTCAAATAATGCGGAAAATAAAAACATTTTGGATGTTTCCCTGCGCTAAGTTGGGCAAGTGGTAAGAGTTTGCCAGCAATAGTAAATCTATTTATATGACTATAAATTTTTCATGGCCTTTACCTCAATTTGGAGGCTGATTTTCCTGAACCTTGCTCCCAGGAAACAGATTTTTTTTCCCCCAGGTGCAAAGGTCAGGAAAGCAGGGTAGAGACTTGTTTCCCTTAGTTTCAGCCCCTTTTATGTTATCCTAGGAATTCTGCAGCTTTTAAAAAAATTCTTTAATGAGATGTTGCTGTCGCTGGCAACATTTGTTGCCTATCCCTAAATGTCCTTGAGAAGGTAATGGTGAGCCAGCTTCCAGGACTGCTGCAGCCATGTTGTGTAGGTACACCCACAGTTCTGTTAGGAAGGGAGTTCCAAGATTTTGATCCAGTGGGTCAGAGTTGAACCTATGCCTGCAGTAGGCACAAGTATGGCCTGAATTTTTGCGCCCAGGTCAGGAGCACAGAATCGGGACATTTCCCAGCTCCGCAAACTCAACCCAGGAGAAAGTGCCCCAGTGGTTGGGATTTTTGTTCCAGGATGGTGGGGTTCTCTGGGAGTTGGTCCAGGTGACCCTGGAACAAGTGTGGAGGTGGGCTGGGCGGAAGGTTGCCCCTGTGCATCAGCACTCTGTCAAAGATTTTAAAGCATTAAAACAAAAAACAGACCTCCAGCCCTCGCCCCTCACATCCCCACACATTATCCATGCCCCATCCATGCAATATCATGCCACCTCATGCCCTCTACCTGGTTCCTCATACGCTCCATGCCAACCTAAGCCCTTCCACCCACCCCTCCATGCCACCTATGCTCCTCCACCCAACCCCCATGGCCCTTCATAGCCTCTATGCCAATTTAATGCCAACCAATCCCCACCACCCTTTGCACCTACCATGCCAATTCACCAAGTATCCACCGTGGGCAGACCTCAAGAGCCATGCTGAGATTAAATAAAATAAAAGTCTGTGTCTATTGCAGACTTAAACGCTCATTCTTGAAAACCCATTTACTACATTTACATTCCTTCAACTATACTATAAGAACAAACATTTAATTCAAGTGCTTAATCCCTTAGAAAAACAAATTGTTGTAATTCATAGTCCCATTTCAAAGTGTCTATAACCACTTGGAGCTGTCAATCAAACTGTGAAATGGAAGGCACCCTGCTGTGATCATGGAAGGTTGTGAAATCAGTCATGCAGCACAAATCCAGTAATGACAACCCTCAGGCTATCAAAGGGCGGACACACAAACCATGGTTAAGGAAAAAGCATATAACTGTGCAAAAGTGAGTGGCAGATCAGATTATTGGCCAGAATATAAAGAACGGCAGAGAATGACTAAAATGTTAATCAGGAGAAAGAAAGTAAAAGTATGAGAGGAAGTTAGCTAGAAACAGAAAAATGGATAGCAAGGGTTTCTACAGGTATTTAAAAATAAAAAGCGTAAGTAAAGTGAGTGTTGGCCGTCTAGAGAGTGAGAACGGGGAGTTAATAGTAGATCATAAGGAAATAGTGGATGAAATGAACAAATATTTTGCCTCTGTCTTCACTACAGAGGATACAAAATACATTCGAGTAATAGCTGTAAATCAGGAGATATACAGGAGGAGAGAGGAACTGAGTGAAATTGCAATCACTAGGGAAGTGGTACTTAGCAAATGTAGAAACATAGAAAATAGAAGCAGGAGTAGGTCATTCAGCCCTTCAAGCCTGCTCTGCCATTCAGCATGTTCTTGGCAGATCCTCTATCTCAATGCTGTATTCCTGCACTCTCCCTATATCCCTTGATGCCTTTAGAGTCCAGAAATCTATCTATTTCCTTCTTAAATGTATTCAGTGACTTGGCCTCCACAGCCTTCTGTGGTAGAGAATTCCATAGGTTCACCACCCTCTTGAGTGAAGAAGTTTCTCCTCATCTCAGTCCTATCCTGTCTCTTGAGACTGTAACCCCTTGTTCTAGACCTCCTAGCCAGAGGGAATATTATCACTGCATCCAGCCTGCCATCCCTGTCAGAACTTTATATGTTTCAATGATACCTCCTCTCATCTCTTAAGCCTAGTCGGCACAATCTCTCCTCATATGGAATCCTGCCATCCCAGGAATCAGCCTGGTGAACCTTCGCTGCACTCCCTCTAAGGCAAGTATATCCTTTCTTAGGTAAGGAGACCAAAACTGCACACAACTCCAGGTGTGGCCTCACCAAGGCCCTGTACAGCTGCAGTAAGACATCCTTGCTCCTGTACTCAAGTCCTCTCGCATTGAAGGCCAACATACCATTTGCCTTAATTGCTTGTTGGAACTGCATGCTTGCTTTCAGTGATTGGTGTACAAGGCTCAGGCCCCTTTGTACATCAACATTTCCCAATCTCCCAATCTATCACCATTTAAATAGTACTTTGTCATTCTGTTTTTCCTACCAAAATGGATGACTCCACACTTATCCACATTAAACTGCATCTGCCATGTATTTGCCCACTCACTCAACCTGTCTAAATTGCCTTGAAGCCTCTTAACGCCCTCTTCATTGCTCACATTCCCACCAAGTTTCATATCGTCAGCAAACTTGGCAATGTTATATTTGGTTCCCTCATCCAATTCATTGATATATATTGTAAATAGCTGGGGCCCAAGCACTGATCCCTGCTGTACCCTACTAGTCACCGTCTGCCACACTAAAAAAGACCCATTTATTCCCATTCTCTGTTTCCTGCCTGTAAACCAATTCTCAATCCATGCCAATATATTACCCCCAATCCCATGTGCTTTAATTTTACAGACTAACCTCTTATGTGGAACTTTATCAAAAGCCTTCTGAAAATCCAAGTACACCACACTCACTGTTTCTCCCATATCTACTCTGCTAGTTACATCCTCAAAGTATTCCAGTGGGTTTGTCAAACATGATTTCCCTTTCATAAATCCATGTTGACTTTGCCTAATTCCGTTGATATTTTCTAAGTGTCCTTTTGTCACATTGTTTATAATAGACTCTAGCATTTTCCTTACTACTGAGGTTAGGCTAACCGGTCTGTAATTTGCTGTTTTCTACCTCCCTCCTTTTTAAAATAGTGGGGTTACATTTGCCACCCTCCAATCTGCCGGGACTGTTCCAGAATCTACAGAATTTTGGAAGATGACAACCAATGCATCCACTATTTTCATGGCTACCTCCTTTAGTACCCTGGGATGTAACTGATGGAGCTGCAGGCTGACAAGTCTCAGGTCCTGATGGACTTCATCCTAGGATCTTAAAAGAGGTGGCTAACATGGTAGTAGATGCGTTGGTGTTAATTTTCCAAAATTCGCTAGATTCTGGAAAGGTTCCATCAGACTGGTGTTATGACAATGATGTGTTCCAGGTGGACCAAATCCACAAACGAAGCTTGGTCACGCTGTCACAACAGTTTTGCAATTTGTATTTATTACGAGAAATGTGTGCACTGAATTCAGAAGTAATGAGTCCACCAAGACCTTTCCAGGTTTTAAAAATTTAGTTAAAATATTTATTCACAAAATAAAAGATTTTCAAGCACATACAAAAGACTACAATTACTTAATACAATAACAACTCCTAAAATTCCTAATTAACCTGACTTCCAGTTGCACACCAACTTTAAGACAACAGTCCAAAATAGATTTTAGATTGAAAGAAAAAACCAAGTTAACACGGTACCCACTTGACAGTGGAATTACAAATGGCTTTCTCCAACTTTTGTTACTGGACATGACAAATCTAAGCACAAATGGCTGGAGGCTTTTTCAAGGTTATTTCACACACTCCAGTTAGATCTTACATGGCCCCCAACATTACCTTTCACTCTCCTTATATATGTTTCTCTCTCTTTAATATGTAAATTCCATTGTTCCATATATCTTTGGAACTGTACCCTTCCCATAATATAAAAACTTTAATGTTGCCAATATTGTCAGTAACCGTTGGGAAAAATAAACACACTCCTTAGCTTTGCTTATCTGGCTAGTTGTAAACATATATTGTCACGACTCACTGGCTGTGTACTGTAATATCAAGCCCCACTATTCCCCAAGCTGCGACAAATGTGAAACATTTGATCAAACCACCAGATTGCCCCAATTCTACCAAACTGTTTGATTTAGGTTAATAGAATACAGGCACCAGGTTTGTAAACTTAATAAGCAAATAGCTGTTTTATTGAACAAGCTGTCATTAACCAGTGGCAAAAGAAAGAAATTGAATTCTTGATTTCTAATTCTATAACTTTAACTCTACCCCCTTCTTAAATCCCCATACACACACATACAAGACACATAAGACATACAAAAACATGGATTTTAAGGGTGGGATAAAACAGTTCAATAGCACTAATTCCAGAGTACAGGATTCGAAGGGTTGATTTTGATTGATGTCTTTCAAATTCCTTTCCATTGTTGATGACATGAGGTGGTCTTCCAGCACTTTCAGTATTTAGTTCACTAGTTGAGCACCTGCCTTTCAATGTCTCTGTGATTTTTTCCCCTTTGCCTCTTGACAGGGTTTTTCAGAGAGATAAAAACAAAAAGCTAAAAGCTACTGCGGATGCTGGAAATCCAAAACAAAAACAGAATTACCTGGAAAAACTCAGCATGTCTGGCAGCATCGGTGGAGAAGAAAACAGTTGACGTTTCGAGTCCTCATGACCCTTCGGCAGAACTGAAGTATAGTTAGGAGAGAGGTGAAATATAAGCTGGTCTAAGGTGGGGGGCAGGGGGAGAGAGAAGTTGAGGGTGGGGTGGTTGTAGGGATAAGCAAGCAGTGATAGGAGCAGATAATCAAAAGATGTCACAGACAAAAGGATCAAAGAGGTGTTGAAGGTGGTGATGTTATCTAAGAAAAGTGCTAATTAAGAATGGATGGCAGGATACTCAAGGTACAGCTCTAGAAGCGGGCCGTCCGAGGTTGGGCGACTATCAGGTTCACGCCTTCTCCTCCCTCCCAGAAACATGATAGGGTCCCCCTTGTCCTCACTTATCACCCCACCAGCCTCCGCATTCAAAGGATCATCCTCCGCCATTTCCGCCAACTCCAGCATGATGCCACCACCAAACACATCTTCCCTTCTCCCCCCATGGCGGCATTCCGTAGGGATCGTTCCCTCCGGGACACCCTGGTCCACTCCTCCATCACCCCCTACTCCTCAACCCCCACCTATGGCACCTCCCAATGCCCACGCAGAAGATGCAACACCTGCCCCTTCACTTCCTCTCTCCTCACCGTCCAAGGGCCCAAACACTCCTTTCAAGTGAAGCAGCATTTCACTTGCATTTCCCCTAACTTAGTCTACTGCATTCGTTGTTCCCAATGCGGTCTCCTCTACATTGGAGAGACCAAACGCAAACTGGGCGACCGCTTTGCAGAACACCTGCGGTCTGTCCGCAAGAAAGACCCAAACCTCCCTGTCGCTTGCCATTTTAACACTCCACCCTGCTCTCTTGCCCACATGTCTGTCCTTGGCTTGCTGCATTGTTCCAGTGAAGCCCAACGCAAACTGGAGGAACAGCACCTCATCTTCCGACTAGGCACTTTACAGCCTTCCGGGCTGAATATTGAATTCAACAACTTTAGATCTTGAACTCCCCCTCCCCTTTTTTTCAATAATTTATATAGAGTCTTCTTTTTTCCCACCTATTTCCATTATTTTTAAATCTACAACGAATACTTTGTTAGTCTTTCCACCCCACCCCCACTAGAGCTGTACCTTGAGTGTCCTGCCATCCATTCTTAATTAGCACTTTTCTTAGATAACATCACCACCTTCAACACCTCTTTTATCCTTTTGTCTGTGACACCTTTTGATTATCTGCTCCTATCACTGCTTGCTTATCCCTACAACCACCCCACCCTCAACTTCTCTCTCCCCCCGCCCCCACCTTAGACCAGCTTATATTTCACCTCTCTCCTAAGTATACTTCAGTTCTGCCGAAGGGTCATGAGGACTCGAAACGTCAACTGTTTTCTTCTCCACCGATGCTGCCAGACCTGCTTAGTTTTTCCAGGTAATTCTGTTTTTGTTTTTCAGAGAGAGTAGGTTATAGAGATATGAGGAGAAAAAAAAACAAGCTAACTATTATTGTGGAATTACTGGAATCTTCCACATACAGGAGAAATAGGTTTTAGGTCTTGTTCCTTTCAGGCTAGGAGCTATTCTGCTCTGCTCGCTCTCAAAACCTGGTCACCTGGTCAGGAGCCAATTAAAATGCTGCTGTCAGGCAGCTCCCTTGGTCCAGGACTCCTTTCTGGCACCATCCTCTCTTTCATGGCACACTCTGTTCCAGGACTGCAACATTGTATATATCTCTCATCCTGTTCCAGTAGACATGTCTTTCAACCTGCAGCCATTGTAACTCTAATCCACAGTCCGACAGGGGAAAAAAGATATGTTCTTTATAACAGTCTAACAGAAATAAAAAGATATGTTCCTTACAATACTAACAACCCTTTGAAATCCAAACAACCCCTTCACTTATCTAAAAATGCAAATTCCCATCACACCTTACATGCTAAGACAGCATCCGCATTTACTCATTAGCATTTCAAGTACATTTCCATACCTAGCTTCTTTTGATAATTTTAAGCCTGCAGTCTAGCTGACTCCAAAAATAATTAAATCATACAGACAGAACCATCTACACTCACACTCATAAACCTACTTCACAACAAACCAGAAACATATTAGGAAAATTATTATACTTTTGTAACACTGGAAAGTAGCAAATATAACCCCACTTCAAGAAGGGAGGGGGGCAGAAAACAGGAAACTACAGACCAGTTAGCTTGATGTCTGTTGTGGAGAAGGTGTTAGAATTGATCATTAAGGAGGTTATAACTGTGCACTTAGAAAACCTCAAGGTAATTGTGAAGAGTCAACATGGTTTTGTGAAAGGGAAATCATGTTTAACAAATTTATTGGAGTTCTTTGAAGAAGTAACATGTGCTATGGATAAAGGGGAGCCTGTAGATGTACTGTACTTGGATTTCCAGAAGGCATTTCATAAGATACCACAAAGGTTATTGCAGAAAGTAGAAGCTCATGGTGTAAGGTGTAACATATTAGTGTGGATAGATGATTGGCTGTCTGGAAAAAAATGGAGAGTATGCATAAATGGGCCATCTTCTGATTGGCAGGATATGATGAGTGGAGTCCCATGGGTCTGTGCTGGTGCCTCAACTTTTTGCAATTTATATCAATGGCTTAGATGAGGGGAGCGAAGGCATGGTAGTTCAATTTTCAGATGACACAAAGATAGGTAGTAAAGTATGTTGTGAAAAGGACATAAGGAGGTTGCAGACAGATATAGATGGGTTGAGTGAGTGGGCAAAAATCTGGCAGATGGAGTATAATGTGAGAAAATGTGTAGCTGTTCATTTTGGCAGGAAGAATAAAAGAGCAGAGTATTACTTAAACAGAGAGCGACTGCAGAATTCTGAGGTGCAGAGGGATCTAGGTGTTCTAGTGCCTAAATCACAAAAAGTTAGTACGCAGGTATAGCTAGTAATTAAGAAGGCTAATGGAATGTTTTCCTTTATTACGAGAGGAATTGAACATAAAAATAAGAATGTTACGCTTCAGTTATACAGGGCATTGATGAAACCACATCTCGAATAGTATGTGCAGTTTTGGGCTCCTTATTTAAGAAAGGATGTAAATGTACTGGAGACTGTTCAGAGGAGGTTTACTAGATTGATACCTGGAATGAGGTTGGACAGACTAGGCTTGTTTCCACTGGAATTTAGAAGAGTGAGGGGTGAGTTAATTAAAGTGTATAATATCCTGAATGGTCTTGACAAGGTGGACTTGGAAAGGATGTTTCCTCTTCTCCTTTCTCTTCCCAGATCTAGGGGGCACTGTTTTAAAATTAAGGATTGCCCTTTTAGGACAGTGATGAGAAATTTTTTCTAAGGGTCATGTGACTTTGGAACTCTGCCTCAGGAGGCAGTGGAGACAGGTCATTGAATATTTTTAAGGTGGAGCTGGATGGATTCTTGTTAGGTAAGGGAATCAAAAGTTATTGGGGATAGGTGGGAATGTGGAATACAAAACACAAACAAAAGCCAAGATCTTATTGAATTGCAGAGCAGGCTCGAGGGGCTGAATGGCCTACTTCTGCCCCTATTTCATATGTTAGTATTTCTGGCACTCAGGACAAATGCAAGAATGCCAAAATTCAAATGATCATAACAATGTATTGAGCTCCAGGTGAAAAGAGTGCTGATTGGTTATTATTCTGACTCTGATTGGCCAAGATGTTGCCATGGAGGTCTGAAAGTTACAACCTTTGGCCCATTTCCAGGTTTGCACAGTACACAGTGAACAGTGCTAGCCATTGTGCCACAGGATAGTTTTGATGCACTCTGTTTCTGAGTCAAGTGTGCAAGGCAAGCAAATGGCTATGGGCCCTATTTACAAGATTGCTGACAAGGCCAAACTTATAGTGCTTGGAACTATGTGAATGCCAGCATGTATATTGACCAGTGAAGGTAGGCTTGCGGTACACAGTGGAGAAACCATTTAGTGGATTTTTCAACTAGCATGCTGAACTAGACAACTCCATTTCAAAAGCTACACTCACAACCAACATAAGATAATCAGTCAAACTCAGTACGTGGCTCATTTACACTTGTTTGGGGAGAACAGGTCCCTTCTAGCAAGAGGAATATGTTCAAGTCTTTTTTGAGTTCCCTAGGAGCTTGGGGAGCCTATAGTTCCCCATTCCCCTTTGCTTTCGCCATGGCAATGCCTCAGCCAATCAGAGTTGGCTTACCAACCAATCAGTGTCCCTTTTTTCCTGTAGTATAAATTGTTGTGATCGTTTGAAATTTGGCATTCTTGCATTTGCAAGACAAAGCTTCGGCAACGTGTCTCTTTTCAGAAATATTCAAGTTCTGTACTACCGAGTGAATTTCCTATTGCCTAATTCCTATTTGTAGTCATTCATTGTTGGAAAATTGCATTATGGATCTGACTTGCATCCCTGTACGGTAAGTGTACCTGCATTATCCAGGTATATGTTGGCCACAGGATAGGGGGAGCTGTATGGATTTTTGGTGGGGACTTCATCCTGCCAGTCCTGCTTTCTCTCACTGGATTTTTGCATCACGGGTAAAAGGAGTAACAACTCGGTGAAACCAAATACCTCCTCCATCACCCAGCTTGTCTGATCCTTGTACTTATAAATACGAGCCCTGAAATTCCTTTTTTTAACAGTTTATGTGTGAGTAAAACATCTTTAAGGTTTGATTGAACTAACATACGTCATTCATTCACAAATATAACACACTTTGACCTTGTTAAAGATGTAGCTGGAGTCCTAGGAAATGTGATTAAGATCTTAGATTAAGATTTAAATAAATAAAATTTCAATTCAGAGCCTAATTAATTATTAACTGAAGAATTAGTAAACCAATAGTTTTAATAGAAGATTTCTACCTTCATAGAAATGTAACTGGAATTGTTAAAAAAACCACTGCTCTTTCTGAATGAGGTTTGATCATCTTTCATATGCTAGGAAAATTTTTATTCGAGTTCTGACTGTAATGGATGTTTAGATATTTGTATTTTACTGCTATCTTCCTTACTTTCTATTTTTGTTACTTAGAATTGAAAGGGAACAATTGGCTGACCTTTTATCTGCATCCTTGTGTAATCTTGTCAAACAGTTTCATAGCTTTGAGGTTGCACAACACATTGGTGAACTTTCCTCTATATTCAGCAATGGTCAGCTGACTTCTATACTTTGTGGCAGCTAAACAATTGCATAAGGACTGAATGTCTCATGTTTGAGCATTTGTTCACCCGTTGAGAATGGAAACATTTGGGATTGGCCACACATTTAATGTATGTTTTGTGGTATAATGTTCCTTATGAGTAGCACAGCACAAACTGTTGAATATAAACATTGTCCCAAGTACTTACAGCAAGATCGTTCACTATTGAAAGAAAAATTGTTGAATGAAAAGAAAATAAACTTGAGCAGTATTAAGAAGTCACTTTCCCTCTGTGTGGCAAATACATCTCAAACAATACATTACATTACAGACCTGAACAACACAAGATGGTGGTTTTGTTTTGTGACTAATGTGTGCCTGAATTCCCAAACAAAACTAAAGTGTTTTTTTAACATATATATCACTTAAACAACTGTTCAATAGAATAGAGTAAAATTTCTATAAAAGGATGCCTGCAAAAAACAGACATTGGTTGAGAGACCCTTTATTATACTAGATACAATTAATTATAATAGACGCATCTGGAAACTATGGACGCTCGCAAATTACGACAGACAACCTTCAATGCACCAAAAAAAGGCATTGATCTCTTTACCCAGAGAAACGACTCCATCTCTGGGTTTAAATGCTTCTTTTTGAGTATGCATTCACGGGAAGTTGGCATTGCTGGCAAGGACGGTGTTTATTGTCCATCTGTAATTGCCCTTGAGAAGGTATGGTGAACCACATTCTTGAATCGCTGCTGTTCATGTAGGTACACCCACAATGTTGTTAAGGAGTTCTAGGATTTTGACCCAGTGACAGTGAAGGAAAGATGATGCAGTTCCAAGTCAGGCTGGTGTGTGGCCTGTGGGGAACTTGAGGTGGTGGTGTTCCCATGCATCTACTGCCCTTGTCCTTCTAGCTGGTAGAAGTTGTGGGTTTGGAAGGTGTTGTTGAAGGAGCCTTGGTGAGTTGCTGTAGTGCACAGCTGTCACTTTATGTTGGTGGTGGTGGTGGGAACTAATGTTTAAGGTGGTGGATGGGATGCCAATCAAGTGAGATGGGTTGTCCTGGATGGTGTCAAGCTTTTTGTGTTTTTGGAGCTGCACTCATCCAGGCAAGTGGAGAGTATTCAATCACGTTCCTGACTTGTGCCATGCAGATGGTGGACAGGCTTTGGGAGTCAGGAGGTGAGTTACTGTCTGCAGAGTTCACAGCCTATGATCTGCTCCAGTAGCCACAGTTTTTATATAGCTCGTCCAGTTCAGTTTCTTGTCAATTGTAACACCCAGGATGTGTTAGTGAGGGATTCAGCGATTGTAGTGCCACTGAATGTCAAGGGAAGATGGTTAGATTCTCTCTTATTGGAGATGGTCATTGCCCGGCACTTTTGTGGCATGAATGTTCCTTGCCACTTATCAGTCCAAGCCTGACATTGTCCAGGTCTTGCTGCATATGGACATGACTTCAGAATCTGAGGAGTGGCATATGGTGCTGAATATTGTGAAATCATCAGCAAACATCCTCACTTCTGACCTAATGTTGGAGGGACAGTCATTGATGAAGCAGTTGAAGATGATTGGGCCTAGGAGACTACCCAGAAGAATTCCTGCAGTGATGTCCTGGGACTAAGATTGTTGACCTCCAACAACCACAACCACCTTCCTTTTGCGCTAGGTATGACTCCAACCAGTGGAGAGTTTTCCCCGATTCCCATTGACTTCAGTTTTGCTTGGGCTCCTTGATGCCACACTCCATCAAATGCTTCCTTGATGTCAAGGGCAGTCACTCTCGCATCACTTCTTGAGTTCAGCTCTTTCATCCATGTTTGCATCAAGGCTGTAATGAGATAAGGAGTTGAGTGGCCCTAGCAGAAACAAAACTGAACGTCAGTGAGTGGCTTATTCCTGAGTAAGTGCCGCTTGACAGCACTGTCGACGACACCTTCCATCACTTTACTGATGATCAAGAGTAGACTGATGGAGCGGTAATTAGCTGGGTTGATTTGTCCTACATTTTGTGGATGAGACACACCTGGACAATTTTCCACATTGTCGGTTAGAAGCAAGTGTTGTAGGGTACTGAAACAGCTTGGCTATGGGCGCAGCTAGCTCTGGAGCACAAGTCTTCACTACTGTTGTCGGAATGTTGTCAGGGCCCATAGCTTTTGCAGTATCCAGTAACTTCAGCCATTTCTTGGTATCACATGAATTGAATCCAGTTGGTTGAAGACTGGCATCTGTGATACTGGGGACCTTGGGGTGGGAGGGAGTGGGGGGAGGCCAAGTTGGATCATCCACCCCGCAGTTCTAGCTGAAGATGTTTGCAAATGCTTCAGCCTTGTCTTTTGCACTAACGTGCTTGTACAACTCTATCCCAGGGCTAAAGGCTGTGGATGCTGGATAGAGAACTCCCCTTTCCATAAAAACCTGAAACTGCACTGGAATGGTCAGTGCTCTCTCAAAGTCAGGTATGGGTCTCCAGGACACTTTGCAATGATCACTATGTAAATCAAGACATTAAATTTACCACTGCTGTGTTCCCTTGCTCTGTGACATCACTTGACCAGCACCACAGAGAGCTGTAACCATGTGGAGTGGAAGAACCAAGCAGGGAGGAGGAAGGTTATTAAACTAAGGGCTATTACAGCTTGAGATCCTTCACTACATGTGGTTATTGAGGTAGAGACTAATATTTAATATGAAAGAGAAAGGGTTAAATATCTGAAAAGGAAGAATATAAAAGGATCTGATGGTTACAGCAAAGATTGCCAGCAGCAGGGAGTAGCTGACTCTCCCCTCCAGAGTTGTAGTGTTTGGTTTCCTCTGTTCACATGCTTATGTGTGATTTCCTGCTATTGGAACTTTTTGCATAACAGTGCAGGATGCCAATGGTGCAGATTCCAAAATCAGAACATCCTTCCCTCAGTGTAAAGGGACCTTCCTTCCGTCAGTGTAAAAGGGCCTTAGGATGGTAATGAACTGAGAAATTTCAACAAACAAAAAATGAACTGAAATCCCATCCCATTGGTAGGGATCCAGAATTAGGCATAATCCCAGGTGAGAGCAAGAATAAGAAGGAATGCTGCGAGAGATCCAGTCAATCCTGGAATATGTACAAATAAAGACCATTTTGAAATTCAAGTTCCTTAGGTGTCTGGAATTGATAGGTTTCACAGTATGTAACTTAACCTTCTCTAGCTGTAGTATTCCAAAACAAAGCTTTTCACCTTGAACTCATCAGGATACATGCAAATGATCACAACAATTTATACTAAAAGCAATATGTTTGAGCCTTGCACCCTTTTCAAATTGCCGGGAAGCATGGGAAGCCTATAGTTCCCTGTTGTTTTCTCCATGACAACACCTTGGCCAATCAGAATAGATTTGCCAGCCAGTTATCACCCCTTTTACTCCTGTAGTATAAATTGTTGTGATCGTTTGAAATTTCGCATTGTTGCAATTGTCCTGATGATTGCAAGACGAAAAGCTTCGGCAACATGTTTCTCTTTTCAGCAATAGTAAAGTTCTGTACTACCAATTGATGGTTTATTCCATACCAGGTCAGTGTAAGATCAGTATTTACCTCTGCAAAAAGCAATTAGTATTTGAATACTGTATTATCCGTATAACTAGGCAAAGTGTGGGAACAGGAGATCAAATAGCATTTTTTTTGTGTGTGTTAATGTTTTCGTAATAACAATTATATTGTTACAAAAGTTTTAGGAGGATATAATAACTAGCTAACTATTTTGGGTTGACCCATCAATGAATTTTACTTACCAAATCTAATTTCCGGTTGCATTATAGGTTACTTATAAAATACATTTTCCCTATAACTCACTATAAATTATAGGACATTTATCTGTGGTACACTATGTTAAAACATTAATGAGTTATAGCACAGAATGTTGGAACTTGAGTTCTCTCCTGTAGTTCTCCACATGGTGAGTTTCTGGATCATCTCTGCTCAGCTGTTGGGAAATGCATGGGTAATGCTGGGAAGATGGAGACAATTCTAGCTTGTCTTGCTCTGTGCAAAATTGACTTTTAGGAATTAGTTCAAAATATAATTGGCTAAAACCTAGAAATTGGTGACTTGACATCCTTTCAAATTGGTGAGCTTTGAGATTGTTTTAAAAAAAAAGTTAACGTACCTTTCAGACAACCTATCAGGCTTTCTCTTTCACTTCCTATTGGATAGATTGTTATCCATTTATAGATTACTCATATTACATGTTATACACCTAGCTTAGTGTCACATTTTCAGTTTTGAAAATATCATACATGCATAAATGCATGTTATAGTTACATTTAATAGGTTAGTATGTTTACAAAATTGCACCAAATCATAATTAAATGGATAGGGAATGAACCATATGGAATCCTGTTTCATTTTACAGTTCTCAGGTTCTTTTATCAGAAAATAGTGGATGAATGAGAGAACTCCCATGGAAATCCACTACCATTATTTTTGGCAATAAAATGCCACTAGAAAGTGCTTGAAAAAAATGCTTATAAGTTTTCAGTTGCTCTGGCATACTCCTCCCACAGCTCCTGAAGGAAACGAGGCCAGAACCCAAAGCACTGTGGCATGGCCGTGGCGTAGGTGATAATGTCTTCATCTGCTCCAAACATGGTTATCAGTATAAAGCTGCAACAGTGATACCCCGCAGAGTGTAAGTTTTCAAGCTGCAGGACTTCATTGGGTGGTGGAGATGCATCTGGTGAGACATGTACTGGAAGTAGTGGGATCCACGTTGGGGATTGTATCATTGTGTTCTGAATCCCTGAAGATCTAGAATAAGATGTTTATTTTGTGTTTCTTATTAAATGGTCCCTCAATTTAACTATTTACTTTATAATGGACACTGAGCCCAATCAGAGACCTGTTGGGAGGCTATTAAACAAGTAAAATTTTATGTATTGACCTGTGAACAAATCTTCCTCAGATTCCAATGTTTATTAAAATCAAGATTGGTACCTATCCTCATATTGTGAGCAGGCCAGATTAAAGTTATAAATATCCTTCCTCACATTGCTGTAGGGTGAAGAAAAACAAGGTGATTTCAGGCATTTGAATTATAAAGAAATAACTAAGTTTCCACATAGTTTACATAACCATTTCTGCCTTTCCGTCTCGATTCTGACAAAAAAAACTTACAATTTGTATTAGGGACATTCCTGTTGAAACAAAGTCTGTACATTTAATGAATTATTGTGAAGTAGCTGCATAATCCCTGTACTGAATTTATATTTGTAATAATTTTATGTACAGCTAGTTGGTTTATAAAAAATATCTAGTTCTAAGTGAAGTTTTAGATTTTTTTGACTTCACAAATAAATGAGGCACAGAAAGATTAAATTTGGGTACAATTAATGATTAGATTCCATTATATTTGTTTCCCCAGTGTCATCTGGTGCAGCAGCTGGGACTCGGTCATCACCTGAAGGCTCTGAATTTTGTTATCACAATGTTTGAAATGCTTGCTCCTCAATCGAGTGAAATGGTTGAAGTGACAGACACATCATTTGATGGAGTGCAAGTCAGAGTGTTTGAACCCAAGAGTGTTAATGATGAACTAAAGCGAAGCATTATTTACATACATGGTGGAGGTTGGGCTTTAGGAAGTGCAAGTAAGTGAAGTGCGAATAGAAATTGTGAATTTCTTAACCTTCCTGTTAAATGCCTATGACAAATTTTTTCATTTAATTTAGTATAGCTGCTAGAGTTTAAAGACAAGTAGATACAGAAGCCTATTTGCTCTAAGTATGCCTTTTCAAAGTAAACCTTGAAGAATATATTCCCAATTTTGCACTGATGCAGAGCCTCACTGTAGAGGAAAGGGTTTACTCTAATAGCTACTGGGCATGTCCGTAAGGAACAATGCCACAGTGATGTCACTCATTGAGAGATGAGATGAGTGTGAGACATCTCCGAGAGTAGCTCCAGCTATGTCTTGGTCTTATTTTTAGACTTTGTAAATAGTTAGCATGTAAATAAATATTTTGAACAAAAGACCACTGTTTTCAGCAAGATCTCTTCTAGAGTAAAAAGCCAATGAATCTCAAGATAAAGCCACAATAACAGATGGTGGCAGCAGTGACTACACCCTCAGGGGAACAGTAGAAAACGGCAGCAAAAGTCTCAAATGAAACCCAGCAACACTGCAGAGCAGTGAGTGAAGGACTCAAATAATGAGGGCAGCCCAGCGACTGGCAAGACAAACAGCGCTGGAAAAGACAACCTCGAACCAGGGTGAGAAATGGCTACTTCTTTGCCCCTACCAGAATCCTTTCAAAATCTAGAGGCCCCAGACAGGCTAGGCAATGGCAAAATTGGTGAAGGCACTTTACCTCTGCTCTCGCAAGTAAAGAGAACAAAGATCAAGTTAGCACTTTGTTATACACTGTTGGGAGCATGACAGATGATATACTGGCCAGATAGGGGGTGAACGAAGAGACAGCTTCCTACGAGGATGTTATTGGAGCCATTGACTTCTACTTCAGTCGTCTTAAAAATATTGTGATAGGGTGAAATTTAATCAACGCAGTCAAAAACAGGGTGAAGGGATTGACTCATTCATCAACAAATTGTGCTGCTTAGCTGAAAGTTGAGAGTATGAAACACCTAAAAGACGACCTGATCAAAGAAAGAATGGTCCTTAGCGATTTAGATGAGAATCTCTCTGACTTCTTACAATCTCGGGAAGATTTAAATTTAAGCAAAGCTGTACAACTGGTCAGACATGCCAAAGAACAGACGCAGAATCGGGCTTTTATCAGAGATGCGAAGGAAATTTCCCAAGAATAGCCCAATGAAGTCATTCAATTGTTTGGTTGTAAAATTGAAAGTATAGCAAGGCAGCAACCAGAGAAACACCCTGAAAAGGTGCCAATCACCATTTTCCAATGTCCCCACTATGGCAGGAAGGTCCACAGGCCCACTGTGAGAGGAAACGGTGGTGTAGTGGTAATGGCACTGGACTAGTAATCAGAGGCCCAGGCTAATGCTCTGACGACATGGATTCACATCCCACCACGGCAGTTGGTGGAATTTAAATTCAATTATTAAATCTGGAATTGAAAGCCAGTCACAGTAATGGTGACCATGAAACTATCCTTGATTGTCATAAAAACCCATCTGGTTCACTAATGCCCTTTAGGGAAGGAAATCTGCCATCTTTCCCTGGTCTGACCTACATGTAACTCCAGACCCCACAGTAATGTGGTTGACTCTTAACTGCCCTCTGAAGTGGCCCAGGAAGCCACTCAGTTCAAGGGCAAATAGGGATGGGCAATAAATGCTGGCCTTGCCAGCAATGCCCGTATCCCATGAAAGAATAAAAAAAAGTGGGGAAAAATGCCCTACCTGAATTATGTAGTGCCATGAATGTGGCAAGTTGAGCCATATTAAGATGGTCTGCCATTCCAGGAAATTTGTATTTACCAGACAGAAGGAGAAATCTGTTAAAGAAACCTCAATTCAAGAAACTCAAGTTGACTCAGAATGCTGTGAATCAGGCTTCATAGACAAAACTCCATGCCTATGACCACAAGAGGGCATCGTAGATCTTTCATTTCTCTTCCAGGAGAGGCTAGATGAAGTTGGAGACAGGTGCACCAAGGATGAAGTGGAGTTGACAAAGCTGCAAGGTGACATTCTTGATTTGCTCTTTAAGGAAAGAGTGAAGGAGGATGATAACCAAGATGCCATTAATGCTGATGATTTGTCGCAGGAGGAGATCCTGAACCTTGCTTTACTTTTTGAAGAAGGCATATGTTCTGATGAAGTTCCAGAGATGTCCAGGTTACTGAGGAGTAAGCCCACACCAAGGAGTGTGCAAGCTGAACCACTACCTACAGATTTCAAAAATTCCTACAGTATTAGCAGGACGTACATTATTTTTTTTTCAGAGTATTCTTCGTCCTTCCCTTCATCCATCTGATTTGTTCATGGATGATTTATTACATAATACTTTATTCATTGCAGCGGTAGAAGTTTGTAGACCCTCTATAGCTGTACAAATTTTCACAGGAATTGAATGAGCTTCATTCTTTCAAGCAAGAGCAGCCAGCAGTCCAACATTTCCCCAAAATACTAAGAGGAAGGGAAAGAAAATAGAGAAAAAAAGAAAAATCTCTGTTCATCGCCTTTATACTGTGGACCAGAAGCAGAAATCTCTGAGGAGGTCATTGTCTTCCAAGGAGAAGATTCTGGAGAGCATACGTCCTCAAAGAGAGCCAAGAACACAGTCAGAGATTGACACCATCAGCACAAGAGACTTTGGGGGGCGGTGGTGGGAGGCGTAGGAGAATGCGTGTATAAGTATGGGAATAAAGACTCCGGGGAAGGTATAAAGGGTTATCTCCAATGATAGCTCCTTACGCATATGCTCAGTAGCTATGTCACAGTGCTGTCACTCATTGAGAGGAGATGAGTGTGAAGCATCTCGCAGAGTAGCTCCATCTGTGTCTTTGTCTTACTTAACCTTTGAAAATAGCATGTAAATAAATGTTTTGAACAAAAGACCATTGCCTCCAGCAAGATCTCTCCTAGAGTAAGAACCCAATGAATCCCGAGATAAACCTGCAATAACAAACTCACCAGGGTTGAATGTGACCAAGAGTTGTGTTATGCAGTTCTGCATGCCTAATGTACTGCAAAATACATTTTAGAAAATAGACAGCTTTCGTTCGAGCCTGTCTATTGCTGAATTGATGTTAGCAGTTCATTGAGTGGCCCCTCTCCCTGTGCCATCCAAACCCACACTGTACTTTCTTCACATAAGTGGGAGTGAATGTATGACTGATCTGGATTGTAGAATTCAGGTTCTAAATGTGTATAATGGTTTGGAATGTTAGTTACAAAATTTAATTTTGTTTTCACTGCAATCTTATTGTGCTTGTTCTGTATTATCATTCACGTGTTCATTCTTGGTGCTGTGGAGGATGTTTTGTTTTCCACTCTAAAGCTTATAGTTGCCATTTATTTTCCTACAGTAGCCTCATGGATTTATTAAATGTATAAATTCAAGGGAACAAAATAGCCAGGAATAATAAATCTCAAAATTTGTTATATCCCAAAATTTCATTAATCTCATGTAGCTTGTAAAGCATGTTAGTCAACAAATTTTTTTACATGAACTTGGTTGTTCATGGATCCCTTCATTCTATCCCCTTAATGCAAAGGCCTGACTTGTACTGGGAAATAGTGTGCCAAACTTGTATCCAGAGCAGGCTTCCTCTGGATATAAATAGAAAAAATATATTTTATAGGCGTCAATGCTCTTACGCTCAGAAATCTGCCTCAAATTCTTCATCCATTCCCAGAACAAAGCAGGGCTATGGGCTTGATCAACAGGGTCCCTGCTATTTCAGCTTTGACACTGATATTCCAAGGTAGGTGGAGGGAACTTGGAACTTAGTAGAACAGGAATCATTCAAGTATTGACGGAGCATGGCCATGTGCACAGGTTCCAACAACTAAAACAAAGTTTTGAACTAAAGAAAACATTTCCACAGGTAGCTCAGTGATTGCCTCTCCCTCCTGCTTCAGGTCTCTGAGGCTTGCTGTAGCATCTGTTCCAGAAAGCCAAAGCCATAATGGCCTCCAACCCTTAATAAGCATTGACCAGAAAATTTGGGCAGCTTCATTAAAATACACCTGACTGCAAAGAATGCTGTTTTTTGCCTTGTTTATTCAGAAATGCGATCATATGACCACCTTTGTCGGAAGATGGCAAAAGATATGAATGCTGTTCTTGTCTCCATTGAGTGAGTAACTGCAAACTAACAGCGTTATTCTCTTGTTTGATGCATTTTTAGGATAATTTTGTAGGTCGGTTGCAGAAAACTCAGGGTTGGTTAATTGGGTATCTGTTATCTTGAATAATGTATACTGTCAAAATCAGAATTAAAAGTTACTTTGTGATTAGGTTCCATCTGGTTTCTACTTCAGTATTTTCACCCTCATGGAAGGGAATCTGTTTCCTCTAACAACTGCAATTTTTTCATGTTGTAGCCAAAAATGAAACAATGCTAAGAGGTTTACTTGTGGCTGGATGCAACATTGCATTGATAAGATTTATTTGCACTTGGACTGTCTGATCAAGGATTGACTTGTGAGCCTTGGCCCTTTGTTCTTGGCTGTATGCCACCTCTGGTTCAGGAAACCAACAGACAGATGTTGAGTTTTCATTTCAAAAAGAACTTATTTATCAATGCTAATGGAGTATGAGGGAGAATTTCCATATGATTTTTGGTGTATTGTCAGTGAGTATTGGGGCAAGTGGTATTAATTCTTTAAGGACCTCTGGTTCGGCCACAGCAAGAACAGGAAATCCTGATCAAAGCATAACTGACGCCTGCTCTACTCAACGCAGACCAATTTAAATTAACTGTCAAGCATTGTTTGAAATTTAACTGTCAGTCACCATCAGCAGTGCATTCTCCATGGCAATGCCACTTGCCAACCAATCAGCACACTTTTCACAAAGTATAAATTGTTCTTTCCTCCCTTATTCTGGTATTCTTGAGTGTCCTGATGAGTGCAAGATGAATAGCTTAGACATGTCTTCTTTTTCATCAATACACAGACCAATTTCTGAGAGGGATCCTTTAAACAGTCAGTAAGCCTGTACAAGGCCCATAAATTTGGACCTGTTTTCACCCATACCCTACCTGTAAAATAGGTGCAACAAGATCCAATATCTCTCTCTCTCAGAAACTTACCACTGAGGAAGAAGCAAATAACAGATGTCCAAAGGAGAAAATTTACAGATATTTATGGTTGACATTGCGTAATGATCACTATAGACAATTTTTTTTCTTAAATTGGATTTAACATTTTGAATATTCGAATTAAATGTTTATTTAATGTAGAATTGCATTTTTCTTAGTACAGCATGACTCAGAAAAGTATTATATCAAGTTGAACTTCACAAGTTGAGTCTTATTGAAGTTAATTACATTGTGTGCCCTTGAATTTAGATATCGTCTTGTCCCAGAGGTTCATTTTCCTGAGCAGATTAATGATGCTTATAGTGCTACCAAGTATTTCCTACAGCCTGAGATTTTATCCCAATACTCAGTGGATCCAAATCGAATTGCAGTTTCTGGAGACAGTGCTGGAGGAAACTTGGCTGCTGCTGTAACTCAGCAGGTAATACCTCTCATTGTGGATTGGACAAACTATATGATAATTTTAACAAAATATTAGCTGATGACCTCTCACTAATTAGCATGATTCCTCTCATTGTTGTGATTTTAAACTTAGAATTGGAACAAATCCATTTTTGTGGAACGTGCAGGTGCACTTAATACTGAAGGAGAAAGCAACTCAACATGTATAACAATGAATATACATTTGAAGAAAACTGTGCAAAACTGGAGAATTTTTGAAATGTAAACAAATGCTAATTGTTTATCCCAAATATGCTGCACTGGTGTTCAAGGCCAGAGTGTTGTTATAACGTTAAAATAGAATAATCGTTTACAACTTTGAAAAGGCAACTTGTGGATTTTTTATAAAGGAACTTCAATGCTATAGCAGATAACAACTCAATTATGACTTGAGTGTCATTATTTGATCTGTCATCCATAGCTCAGTTGGTAGCGCTCTAGTCTCTGAATTAGAAGGTTCTGGATTCAAGTCCCACTTCACTTGAGCACAAAAATCTCAGCTGAAACCTAAGCGCTGTACTGAGCGGGTGCTGCATTGCCAGAGGTGCTAGCTTTTGGATGAAATGTTAAAAGGATAATTTGAAACAGAAAATGTTGGAAATCCATAACAGGTCTGGCAGCATCTATAGAGTGAGAAACAGAGTTAATGGGCAGAATTTCCCCCCAACTTTGGGGGGGAGGTTTAGGAGCGGGTGCGTGGAAGCGCACCTCCAATTGGTGCCCCCGATTGGGGGTGCACCACCATTTTATGTGGGCAGGCCAATTAAGGCCCGCTTAGCATGACGTCTGCAAGGAAGCGCTATGCGCTTCCTGTGTGGGCGAGGGAGGGATTCCCTGAGCCGAGAGTGCGCTCTTTTGTGCATGCGCGCGAAAGAGCACACTCATCTCCCTGAGGCTAAGTGCTGCCTCAGGGAGATCGGCTCTACAATAAAAAATCTGAAAAATAGAAAAAAAAAATTTCCTGGCATGTCCCTCATGCACATGAGTTGGGACACGTCCATCACTTTTAAATACACTTTAATTACATTTTTTTAGAACCTACATGAAACCTCATCCCACCCGTGGATGAGGTTTCATGCTTTATCCAATGCCCGCCAGGGCTCCTGGCCTGCCTCCCAACCTTAAGGTTGGACGGGCAGGTCCATTAATTAGTTTAACGGCTTTGTCAATGGCCTCAATTGGCCATTGACAGGTCGGCGGGTGCACAACTGATTCTGCTGAGTCCCCGCCTAGCTGAAAATTTAAATGGGGCGGGGTGACGTTGGGAGTTCCGCCTGATGTCATCCTGCGTCATTTTACGCACCCCACTCGCCGACTGGGCAATCCTGGCCAATGTTTCAGCTCAGTGACCTTTCATCAGGACAGAACTTTTGTTTTTGTTACACCAAAGCCCTGTCTGCTCTCAGACTTGAAAGATGTCAATGTTATCATTCAAAGAGTGTAACACTTATCCCTGGTGTCCTGGCTAATGTCCATCACTAAATCAACGTTGCTAAAAAAAAAAATCATCTGGCCATTATCACAGAGATAAAAAGGGTCATGAGATAAAAATGCCGAAGGGTCATGAGGACTCGCAACGTCAACTGTTTTCTTCTCCACCGATGCTGCCAGACCTGCTGAGTTTTTCCAGGTAATTCTGTTTTTGTTTTGGCCATTATCACATTTGTTTGTGGGATCCTATATCATAGCAGTGGCTACACTTCAAAAGGACTTCATTGGCTGTAAAGAACTTTCGGATGTTCTGAGGTGGTGAAAGACATTATATAAATGCAAGTCTTTCTCTCTTTTCTAGATATATTGATTCATCTGCCCATTTTCTATGCATACAACATGACTTTAGTTAAGTGTTGTATAAATTCTACCAGTTAACAGTATTGTGTATATTTTCCAAATTATTTAAGCAATACTACTATCAAAGGCGAATGAGAATAATTTCTGAGAAAACATTGGTATCTCTTGAATTACTGCAAACATTGTAATGTGACTGAAAACTCTGGTAGCATCCAAGTCCCTCAAAAATGCTCAAAGCATCAAAAAATAATCCTTCTGTTTTTGTTTTATAGCTTGTTATGGACAGAAGCATCAACACCCGACTCAAGCTTCAAGCTCTTATATACCCAGTACTTCAGGCTCTTGACTTCAATACTCCTTCCTACCAACAGAATATGGCTGCACCTATCTTGTACAAACAGGTCATGGCCCGTTTCTGGCTGGAGTACCTGAATGGGGACCCAAGCTTTGTCCAGGCAATGTTGGTCAACAACCACACAGCTTCAAACCTAAGTCAGCTGAGTTCTATCCGAGATCGCTTAAACTGGACAAACCTTCTACCACAATCGTTTATAAAAAACTACAAACCTGTCATCCAGGTAATGGGAAGTCCACAGGTTATAAAGGAGTTGCCAGCATTACTGGACCCAAGAGCAGCTCCACTAATTGCAGATAAAGAAATCCTGCAGTTGTTACCAAGAGCCTACATTCTGACCTGTGAACATGATGTTCTAAGAGATGATGGAATAATGTATGCAAAGCGCTTAGAAGATGCTGGAATAGAAGTGACTCTTGACCATTATGAAGATGGATTCCACGGTGCCATGATATTTGCATTGCCACCTACCAACTTTGATGTGGGAAGCAAGATCATGAGTAACTATATAAACTGGCTAGACAAAAATTTGTGAACCTTTTGTCAGGGTTTGGGAAGTGGTAATAGAAAATGTTGCTCATGCAAACTGTACTTTTGAAAAAGACCTACTACATATTTATGCAATGCAACAATCCAATGCAAATTTATGTTATAGAATTACTGAAGCTATCTTGTTAGGCTTGATAAAAAATTTATGCAATGCAACAATCCAATGCAAATTTGTGTTATAGAATTACTGAAGCTATCTTATTAGGCTTGATAAAAATTTTAATGTGCATTCTCTCTACTACAATAAATCTGTATAAAAACAAAAGTGTAATTTAGGAAGAAATAGCTGTGTTAGCTATTAGTATGGTTTTGCATAATGATCAAAAAGTGGTATTGCTTAGCATCTCATTTACATGCTAACCTTAGCATATGAAGAAATCTTCATTAGGTCAGCAATGTGTTTTGCGATAATCTTCACTGTCATTGATAGAATCTGCCTTTTTGGCAAAATGAATCATTTAAAATATATAAAGGTTATTTGCAGTCAGTGACAGTCTAGAAATTTATCATGTGTGCACTTGAATGAATATAAAAGAATCAAACCTGTGTAGTTATGTAAAACTCCTGGGACTGCAGTAGAACTCCCACAAGTTCAAATTTGATGGGAATCAAAAAAAACATTAAGACAGTTCTTTTTAAAAACCTGAAACTTAACACATGCTAATAATAAAAATCTATTCAATTAGAGTACTTTCAGTAACAGGTTTTGGGTACAAAGACCACCAGTTACATTGAATAGCTACTGATAAAAGTTATGGATTACAGTAAACTTGCATACATTTTTTTTCAATTATCAAAATAGATCATCTGCTGAGTTAACAATCTGTATAGTCAAATGATCCAAATGTTTGTTAGAAAATACATTTGCCAGGTCTGTCCGGTAAGTTGATGCTGGAATAGGAGTGATTCTTGAACATTATGAAGATAGTTCCATGGTGCCATGATATTTGCATTGCCATCTACCAACTTTGTGGGAAGCAAGATCATGAGTAACTGTATAAACCGACTAACAAAAATTTGTGAACCTTTTGGTCAGAGATTGGGAAGTTGCAATAGAAATTGTTGCTCATTGCAAACTGTACTTTTGAAGACCTACATATTTATGCAATGCAACAATCCAATGCAAATTTGTGTTATAGAATTACTGAAGCTATCTTGTTAGGCTTGATAAAAATTTTAATGTGCATTCTCTATGCTACAATAAATCTGTATAAAGACAAAGGTGTAATTTAGGAAGAAATAGCTGTTAGCTATTGGTAAGGTTTTGCATAATGATAAAATGGGACTGCTTAGCATCTCATTTACATGCTAACTTTAGCACGTGAAGAAATCTTCATCAACGATTAATGCTCATCGTGGAATCACCACAAATTTAAGTAATAAATGCTGTAGTTTATTTTTAAAAATGACATAGCTGGAAGTTTAAAAAAAACAACCTCCCCCAAAAACTGAGTAACCTGAAAGTACTAATCTCACTTTGTTTCAGCTGACCTTAAAACTACTGAAAGTCAACTGTTTTGTTTTTGTCACCTAAACCATCTGATGAGATTTGTCTTGCAATTATTTTTGCATGTTCATTATCCTTTATTTTAAGTTTCATAGAACTTTTTTGTTGGCAACGCTGAAATTGATCTTATCAGGACTACACTATATTACAGTATTCAGAATGATTTTTATTTAGTTTGAAACTAGTTATACAAAAGGCTGTATATTTAACGATGTTTTGTGTGGTTTTTTACAGTATTTTGCTGGTTTTAATTTTAAATTTTCTGTAATATTTTGCTGGTCATGCTGAAATGCTATCTCAAAAAATGATCAATTAATTTGTTGTTTTGGAAGATTTTTATATTGTCAATTGCTTAGGAAAATATAATTTAATACTCCCAAGTGCTTTGGTATGAAACCTGGCAGCCTCCCTGCAGGGCTTCAAGGGAATGGGGTCTTCAGAGGGGTGCCCTGGTGTTGATGGATGCCCCTGTGATAATGGTGGCGTTTGTGCCTCATGACCACACATAAGATCGCTGAATAGTCAACGTCAGTGCTACAATTAATTATTGTTCCTGAAAACTTGTAGATAGAAAGTTTTTTTTTCATTTGCTGCTACCGTGACTAACTCCTTTTTAAGTTCTCCCTCTTTTCTCCTCCTCCTCCCCACCCCGTCTCCCCCGGACAATCTCCCTTCCCCCTGCCATATCTTTTTCTCACCTGAAAGCAGTGACTTCTGTGGTTTCAAAAGCCCTGTGATATCCTACTTGAACTCTTCATGTGAGCGTAGACTGTGTTGACAGCGCAGTCAAGTTTGGATCCTTACCTCACCTGATGCTCATTGGTATCTAGGAGTCACTTGATAGTGATTAGGAGTGGGAATTCTAGATGATTTGATTATATTTGACTAAGGTCAATTGTAGAAGCTTCCTTGACTTGTAGAGCTCAGGATCAAAACTAACTTTTAATTTTCACTTTAATTACACATCAGTATACGGTTACCAATTACAAATTTGTTCATATTTTTAAAATAACATCAGTGATTGTTTTAGCACTTAAGCTTTTGCCAAAATAACCCTAGCTGTGGTAAAGCCCTAAATTAGACCTAAACTTTGTTCAGAATGCCTTAGTTTTATCACTTGTTCCCTTTTAGATGAGAGAACATTTTTGGAAATGTAATTTATGGACTAGTAAAATAGTAAAAATAACAATCAGCCAGTCAAACAAGTGGGCAACTGTAAAACAACTTTAGAGGGTGCTAAAGTTGGCAAGTTGGGATGGAAGAAGAAAAATGTTAGAATCAGTATGAAAAATGTATAGATTTCTTTACATACATAGTGGCTTATTATCTGTTTGTTATATTGTTTACATTTGTACCAACTAGTGCCTGTGATAGTAACACTCTGGATCACAGTGCTGAACAGAACTATTCATGCAGTAATGAAAGGTGTCGTTTGGTATAACCGCCAGGAAAAAATGTTAAAATAATTGTTTGAAATATATATATATAAGTATATATATAAAATATGGAAATCAGTGTCTGTTCTTACACCATTTATGTTTCAGTTGTATATGAACAAAGATATAATTGCAATTTGCCTGTTATTTGAAAATAATATAAATTCAAATTTTGACCTAGCATATAACTTTATAAATTATTGACAAGAACATGGCTTATAACAGAAAAATATAAGCAAACTAATTGTTTTTTTTTAAATCATCTATTTATGTAACCCAAGGTCTCGTAAGAGATCAAAAGGACTGATACCTTCACTTTACTAGGATGGCGCAAAAAAAATCTGAAACAAAAACAGAAAATGCTGGAAAAACTCAGCAGGTCTGACAGCATCTGTGGAGAGAGAAAGAAAGTTAACATTTTGAGTCCGTATGACCCTTTTTTGCGTGAAAATCTATTGGATATGTATCAAAAGATGAAATGTGAACTTTCATTTATGATTTGTGAGCTCCTCAAAAAAATTTACAAGTTAAAAATCCAAGTAACTTGGGCTGTGAGGACAAGTTATTTTAAACAGACAGGGAACAATACATCTCCATCTCTCAAAGTAGACTGTCTGCTCAGATGAGTAATCAGCTAATCCCACATCAGACACATAATGATCATTGGGCCTTTCTATAAAAATGTCACTTTAATAAAAAGACATCTAATAACGTGTTTTTAAATTGTGATAACAACAAACTGCAGAACTCTACTTATTAATTATCAGATAGGGTAAATATAGCTAGACAATGGACAAAATGCAATTTTTTTCCTTTCTAAAAAGGGCTTTTATCCCAGAAGGGCCAATTGTGAGTCTTGAAATGACCTAATTCAGAATACAATGTTTTCCATTTGACTCTGAACTTATGCCATGTCTTACTGTATTTAAATTACACTTTTCTGGTTTTTTAATGTATTGTGACTCTGTACAAGATAAAGTGCACTTTAAACAAGGCAAATAAAAATTAAAGTTGATAATTAAATATTTCTCTGTTTTCATAAACAACAGCCTTGTTTCCAATTATGATTAGTTCTGGTAGTGATCAGAATTTTGAAAACATGAGCTATATTTATGTCAATTAGTTTTGGTATCAGAATTTTAAGTGACTTGTTTCTTTACCATCATGTCTGTAACTTATCTGGATAAGAAACAAGAATACAGAGGATCTCTTGTTTCCGATGCTGGCTTGATTAAAATATGCCAGTGAAAAGGCTGTCTGCTCATGATCACATCTTTGGATTATTTACAAATATATTTTTTCACACACAAATTCAGACAATGCATATTTTAATAACTAAATGTGCAATTACTGAGTTTACATTTTGACCATCTCTAATAATGCTTAATCATCCTAATTCCAGTGGTCCAGTTTGAATGGGCGGTGTTAACCCTGTACTTCTGCTCCCAGATGCTCTCCATGAAGTTTGCTTATTTCTGTCCTTATTTAAGCCCATCTGCATTTGACATCCCGCAAACACCATTAATTTACTGCTGTCCTTGCTGACCTCCCATCCTTTGCCATCTATGGACTTCAGTTCTAGTGCCCATATCCTCCACCAAATTCCACTTGCCCATGGTTACCTCTGTCCTCACTAACCTACATTGGGGGTCTGGAAGCCAATGCTTTAAACTTAAAATTTTCATCTTCATGATTAAATCCCTCCATTGCATTACTCCTCCCATCTTACTCCTGCCTGATCCATTGACAACACCAATTACTATTGTTAAAGAGCTCATTGAGAGTTTGTTAAGGGGCATGTTCTAATTTTGACAGGGGCACATAGGCTGCATGTGCTGTCTGGTATAGACCAGGTAAAGGGAGGCAACAGACAGCAAGAAAGCAGTCATGGCTGCCCCAGAGGATTAGGTAGGCCCCATGAAAGGGTGACCCTCACAGTGGGGGACTCAGCCATTGATACACAGGTGCCACCAGGCCAGTACAGGTTGCGGGTGGGTGGTCAGTAAGTGCTCTGGCAGCACAGGGGGAATAGAGAAAGGGGCAAGGTGCCAAATACAATTGTGGGGGGGCCGGGGGGGGGTCACCTGAGTACGAGGAAGGTAGCAGCTGGCAATGGGAGCGTGACAGTCAGGTTTGGTTCCAGTGGCAATGAGGAGCTATATCTTCTGTAGGAAGGGCAAAGCCCCAGCCATCAGAAGGGTAGGGGCAAGGGGCTGGAAGGACAGACGCCAAACACTGAGCAAAGGATCAACCAGCGAAGACAGAGCAACTTGAGATGACCAAGAACCAGTGCTGCAGAAGACTGCAACTTTCCAGGGAGATGGTGGCAGAGCTCTGTGCCTTTGTCGCTGAAGACCTCATACTTCACAGTACTGCCCACCATACCCTTCAATAGCCATCAAAGCCACTGTGGCCTTGAACTTCTTCATTTCTGGCTCCTTCCAAGGATCAGCTGCAGACCTTGCTGGTATCTCGCAAACAGTTCATTGCATCTTGCTGGTCACTGATGCCCCTTGTTCTTATAGACAAATTCTTGAACTAAAAGGGAGTCAAAAGTTATGGGGAACAGGCCAATTCCATGGAACCATAGAACACTACAGCACAGAAAACAGGCCATTCGGCCCTTCTAGTCTGTGCCGAAATATTATTCCGCTAGTCCCATTGACCTGCACCTAGTCCATAACCCTCCAGACCTCTCCCATCCATGTATCTATCCAATTTATTCTTAAAACTTAAGAGTGAGCCCGCATTTACCACATCAGATGGTAGCTCGTCCAACACTCTCACCACTCTCTGAGTGAAGAAGTTCCCCCTAATGTTCCCCCTAAACCTTTCCCCTTTCACCTTCAGATCAGTCATGATCTTATTAAATGGAGGAGCAGTCTCAAGAGGCTTTATGGCCTACTGTTCTTGTGTGTCTTTTTCCTAGATGTCAACCTGCTGAGTATTTCCAGCATTTTCTGTTTTTTTTCAGATTTCCAGCATCCGCAATATTTTGCTTTGGTCCTGAAATAGCAGAGAAGCTTTTTCACCATCTCAAATAATACTTAAAGATAATCGGCTAGAAATTGGGTTGCCCTGATTTTTGGGGAAGGTGGTCGTGATTCATGTAATGCAGATCAAGGTGGGCAACACAGCAAAATTCATGTACCCACCTCATCTGAATGATTGTGGTGCTAGCTGGTGCACCTCCAGCACTGCTTTCTGCTTCTGAATGCTGCTGGTAACTTCTGCTCACAGTAAGTGGCCCCAGCAGCATTGTTTGCAGACCATTAGGTCTAGGCAGCCTGTTCTTAAAGTCAGATAGTCTCAAAGCAAAGCTGGACAAAAAAAAATGATGCTATGTAAGTTATTGCAAAGCAAATGTCAGGGCAGATAGATCCACAGTGACAGATGCGGGGCTGAAGGCATTAAATGGTGGGTAGGCAGGAGCAGAGACACCATGGATGTTGGGGAGAGAGCCAGGAGGCCCTTTAGGAAAACCTCAGAAGGAATGGGAGCAGGTGGCCAGGAGTTCCTGGACGCTGGACCCAAGTACCTGACCGCTGTGCCACAAGAGGTCTAACAACTTCAAACAGGTGCTCAAGGTCAATGAATGCATCTTCATATGACATCTCCTACCCAGCACACCATCGCCTCAGGCTGTTCATTCATTACACTCCCAGCAGCACTATCTGACACTCAGGACCGATGCTGAACATCCAGATACCCCATCTTACATACTTATCAATGCTGCCAGCCTCACACCCACCTCTTACTGACTACACATACTTTCAGTTATTCAGATATGGCAGGCACATCACCCAAACACAGTGCTACACAACCACTGGTATCCTGCTCTCTCTCTCTTGCTGGACAAGGTGGCACACAATGGAAGGGAGCGGAGCAGAACTGGCATGGGACAAGGATGCCTGCATTTCCTGAGTCCTACAAAGGGAAGTTGATTCTCCTGCATCGAAGTATCAGCTGCGATCCGTCTGTAGTATCTGCCATTGCTGAGAAGATTGAAGACAATGGCATGCCTTACGCTCCTTCTCAATTCTGAGCAAACCCTCATCCTGTTAACTGGGCTGATGAGCAAGCTGACAGTGTGACCATAGACCTCTTGCTGAGCCCAGCCCCCTTCCCTCATACTAACCTTCTCCTTTTGAGATTCTGCTTTCATGCAATCAAGAACTGTCAGCTGCCCTGCCACAGAAGCCCCAGGAGGAGGAAACTCTTTCGAGTTACCAACAGTCACAGATTGCAACTTCTTTCGAGTACAATCACAGTTCTTGGTTTCCGGGAGTGGGACATGAACCCACAACCCTCTGATTCAAAGGCGAGGGTGCTATGAACTGAGCCACAGCTGACACCTCCCCAGGAGGAGGAAGGAGAACAGCAGGGCAGCACTGATGAAGAGGCCCAGTCACCTGATCTGATCTGATATTCACAGCCACCAGCTGAGATACTGGAACTGCACTTACCTTAGGGGATAGTTTAAATTTATCATTAGGGCATGGAGAGTCATCTGAGATAAAAGCAAAAAACTGCGGATGCTGGAAATCCAAAACAAAAACAAAAATACCTGGAAAAACTCAGCAGGTCTGACAGCATCTGCGGAGAGGAGCACAGTTAACGTTTCGAGTCCGTATGACTCATCAACAGAACTAAGGAAAAATAGAAAAGAGGTGAAATATAAGCTAGTTTAAGGGGAGTGGGGGGGGGGGGTGGGACAGGTAGAGCTGGATAGAGGGCCAGTGATAGGTGGAGATAACCAAAAGATGTCATAGACAAAAGGACAAAGAGGTGTTGAAGCTGATGATATTATCTAAGGAATGTGATAATAAAGGTACAGATAGCCCTAGTGGGGGTGGGGTGGGGGGGGGGGGGGGGGGGGAAGGGATCAAAATAGGCTAAAAGGCAGAGATAAAACAATGGATGGAAATACATTTAAAAATAATGGAAATAGTTGGGAAAAGAAAAATCTATATAAATTATTGGAAAAGGGGGGGATCGGAAAGGGGGTGAGGTTGGAGGAGAGAGTTCATGATCTAAAATTGTTGAACTCAATATTCAGTCCGGAAGGCTGTAAAGTGCCTAGTCAGAAGATGAGGTGCTGTTTCTCCAGTTTGTGTTGAGCTTCACTGGAACAATGCAGCAGGCCAAGGACGGACATGTGGGCATGAGAGCAGGGTGGAGTGTTGAAATGGCAAGCGACAGGGAGGTCTGGGTCATGCTTGCGGACAGACCAAAGGTGTTCTGCAAAGTGGTCACCCAGTCTGCGTTTGGTCTCTCCAATGTAGAGGAGACTGCATTGGGAGCAGCGAATACAGTAGACTAAATTGAGGGAAGTGCAAGTGAAATGCTGCTTCACTTGAAAGGAGTGTTTGGGCCCTTGGACGGTGAGGAGAGAGGAAGTAAAGGGGCAGGTGTTGCACCTTCTGCGGTTGCATGGGAAGGTGCAGTGAGAGGGGTTTGAGGTGTAGGGGGTGATGGAGGAGTGGACCAAGGTGTCCCGGAGGGAACGATCCCTGCGGAATGCCGCCGGGGGGGTGAAGGGAAGATGTATTTGGTGGTGGCATCATGCTGGAGTTGGCGGAAATGGCGGAGGATGATCCTTTGAATGCGGAGGCTGGTGGGGTGATAAGTGAGGACAAGGGGGACTCTATCATGGTTCTGGGAGGGAGAGGAAGGTGTGAGGGCGGATGCGCGGGAGATGGGCCGGACACGGTTGAGGGCCATCTGGGGCTTTCCACTACTGTTGAGCATAAAGGAGTCTGGCTCCATCTTGGCAGAGGGCATAGTGCAGAATCTGCCCTCTCTCTGTCATGCTGCTGACCCAGGGGCATAGCCACTGCTGCCTAGTACTTGTTGCAGCCTTTTGTGTGCATTGGTCACCTACTATTCTGCCATCTCTAAGAATGAGGCAACACTTTCTGGCAAATGTAGGAACTCACAAAAGCACTTCCAAAAACACTCCAGAGTGCTTTCAGGCGCTTTGCAATAGAAGTTACAAAAAATTACCTTAACTTCAGTCAGGGTGCCTGGCTCTTTAAATAACCCTACTGCAAGGATTATCTTGCACCTTTGTGTTTCTCTTTTTGTCACTAAATACCACAGTCGTTGCTTGCATGTTGTCCAAATTTGACATCCTGGCATCACATCAGCTGTTTGGGTTGTGATGTTAAGATAGCACTAAATAAATGTCTTCCAGCACAGGCAGGGGATGTAGGACTCCACTGCATATGCCCATATCATCCAGCAACACCAGCCAGGTTGTACAGGAAGCAGCCAGTGATGCACTCTGGCCCTGGGAAATGAACCTAGATGACTATAGCGCAGCTGGAAGCACTGCTACGCAACTGAATTTCTTGCCCATTGTATTTACAATTAAATTATTTATTGAATGTAAGTTTATTTACAGTTTAACATGTACACATTAAAGATGAAAAAAGCAATTTATAAAGGGATTTGTGTCAATATAAATATTCTTCATTCAAATATGATCACAGAAACATTGGTTTATCAAAAAGCAGATGAAAAATGAAACTTTACATGTATACACAGCAACATTATATAAAATGCATTTTATATTATGACTTACTATATATAATCTCTTGTATACTAGTTTTTAACATTTTCATTAGTTAACATTTGTACACTGAACTTTTAAAAAATGTGGACTTCAGAAAAAGGCTGCTTGAGAAATTGAAATTCACATTTCTTTAAATTTAATGTACAAGAGTTAGTGGATTTAAAAAGCAGTATGATTATATAATGAGTTCAATCTACAGTTTTAATGGATTTCTTTTATTACTAATGAACTATTACTGACTGAAATAGATTTTTGGTCAAATTCACTCCACCTTCAACAGTTCTCAGGAAGTTTGCTGGTTTATGATGTAATGTATCGTCCACAAAAGGTGAAGTTTTCCACTTTTGATATTATCATCTATTATTACATGTTAACTTGTGTGTTTTAGACAAACTGAAATCGAAGTGGGCAGTTTACACCCAATTTTCCTTAGTCCATACTTAGCATCACTAAAGGTACGAAGTCAGACAGGTCTAAAGAGCAAATGATTGGAGAGAAAAATCATGTACAAGTCAAATTTAAAGGGATTGAGTCAAATAAAGGTAAGGGTCACGATATCAGGACTAAAATTTAGTCAGCCTTTCAGAGTCTCAGATGGCATTTCAACACACTAGCAACCTTTTCCAAGGCTGAAACGGATCTTATAAGCAACAGGCAAAAATGCAGGAAAAAGCTCTGGGTGCTGATGCAAGTCTGCAGATAAGCAACAAAGCATCCAACTCTGGGTTCACAGATACTGAAGTTGAGGTGCATACGGCGCTTGAGAGAGAGTTGCGTCCTTTATCACTCCACAGCACCATCCAATAAATCAGAGTAACTACATATCTGCAAGGAGGTTCAACCAAGTTTCAGCCGCAGCTGTTAATTACTGTTCCCACATGTGCCCATCCTATATTACACAGTTGCAGAAGGCACAACACATGTTCATAATGCTGACTCAGACCCTGAAAAGACAAACATTACACTCAGTGCCAAAGTGTCAGGGGCTGCAGAAATGGTTAGTAACATGTTAATGAGTGTGGCAATTGGGTTATGCCGAATGTTGATCACCTTGGTATTTATTCTTTGATGCACTGTTATTGAAGACATGGCAAACTGAGGGGGCATCCAATATTATGGTCCGTCTGTATTTACATACTGCTGATGCATCTTCCTATAGGAAGAGGATCCATCACCAGCACAAGGTGTGGTAAAGTTAGGTCAATTCATTTCCAATTACACACAGGCAGGTGGAGGGTGGATGCAGAGCAACACCGGTGTATCATGACCTGCCTGGCATTTGTATTTCAATTCTCCTCCTCTTCTAGACAAGTCAGATAAGCAGCTGCCCATTAGGAAACCCAGTGGTGTCTGTAGTTGTGTTGTGGGAAAAGAAATTCACATCGATGGACTCAACTGTTCGAAAATCTAAATACAAAGAGGAAAAAAGGTAAGAAAAATGGCTCAGAAATAATGGTGCACTTATCTATTTGTTTACTGATATGGTGGAGGGGTTGTGACAAATATCTAGTTCATGGTTTATGTTAATACTTTAAGGGCAAGGTTTAGTTCTGGGAAGATTGTTGTTGTGAAGGTAACTAAAATGCTGGGCTTTAGAGATTGCCAGAACACCTAAAAAAAATGGCATCAGAAGATTACCCATGTTTGTTTTAAAGAATCAGGATAGAAGAGATGAAGCCATAAAACTGCAGGTGGGCTTACTTAGTTGGAGAACTGGAGACATGTTGTTTACACTGCTTGCGAAGAAGTGCAGTCCAGATAGATATTTTGTTCTGGGAGTTAGAGCTAAATTAGTTTAAAAGCATTCAGTGAACCCTGAAAGGCTACGTTGACATGGAGATGGGTGAAGCTTAAGAAGGTTCTCTGGTTTTATTTCATCTGTGTTTGCTGGGAGAGGGTTGGTTGCAGTTTGGGCCTTGTATAATTTGCAGCTCACAGGTAATCCCTGGGGGCTGTTCAGTGCAGTAAGGACACAGGAGAAGTCCTTGGGAGCCAAGAAGGCAGAAGGTTGCTGGTTCCATGTTAAGACTCAAAGAAGCTCTGGGAGCCTCTTATTGCTGTGCAGTCAGGAGCCTGTGGTTTGGAAAAACCCAGGAAAAGTGCCAGCTTAGTGAAGCTAGCAGTCTGTGAAAGAGTTGGAAGTGAGCTGGTAATTGGAGGCGGGAGTGCAGCTTTGTGAAACCCCTGGAATGCAGTCTCAGGAGGAGAGACTGAATCATCGGGAGGGTAAGCAATCGTCGAGGCGGTCTAAGTCAGAGAGGCTTTGGAGGGGATTCAGAGGCTAGATCGTTGAAAGTGAAAAGCTGAAGTTCTTGTAAAAGAGACAGTTTTAACGAGATATTGTGACTCACAATGGTCACCGGCATTTGGGTGGATTGCTGAGAAATCCCTGGGTACTGTCTTGGTTGCATCTTTCATTTAATGTGTAGGGTGGTGTGTTCAACCACAGCTTGCCTGTTAATTCATATTTACCTCATGTTAATTCTGAATGTTAATAAGATAGACATGGTAAATATTTTACTTTTCTGACTCTGTACAATAAAACTTATTTTGTTTGTTTAAGCCGTAGAATCTTGTGCCTTTATTCTCCTAGTGGGTAACTGAGATTTCAAACCTTGTCTACTTTAAACAAAAAGTTATTGGCTCCCTAACTGGATCATAACAGGTTACTGGAGGAAATCCCAGTGAATGGCGTGTAGGTGGCAAAAAGCCATGGTGGGACAAACAGAAAGGGTTGCACAATAGGCTGCACAGAGCAGAACAAATATTGGGAGGACAGGGAGAAAGAGGGCTAGAGGAATTTACAGAGTTAGGGAAGGATCAGGCTATGGAGGGTATTAAGCACAAGGATCAGAATTTTAGATCAATGTAGATAATTGAGGACAGGGATGACAGACAAGTAGGACTTGAAATAGGATAGAAAATGGGCAGCAGAATTTGCATAAGTTTATGGAAGATGGAAGGCCAGCCAAGAGATATTAGAGTAATCAAGTGCCGAAGTGGCAAAGGCACAAGATACAATGGCATAATCTTATTCTGTTTTCATAACTGAAAGTGCACCAAAATCTCTTTCACATGTGAAAATGGGTTTCTGTGGCCCTTCCACCAAAGATTCAGTGATGGAGTGGGGGCAGTGCCATTGACATTATGGAATATGTAGAAATTTTTTTCAGCAATTACTAATCTAATAATTACATCCTATTTATATAAAAACACTTCAGCTAAATGCAATAATCATCAAAATGTAAACAAACCTTCCTTTTAACTAGCAGTTAAATAAACCAATTTAAGCCAGTTACATATTCTTGATAATTGGTATGAGTCCTTTTGTATCTTTAAATTCACAAAGATGCAGACATTCGATTTGAGAGGTTGAAAAGGCATTTCAGTTATAATTTTAAAACTTCATCCAAAAATAATATGCCTCTTTAGTATTTCTATAAGTACTTATGCAAATCCATCATTCAACACTGGATGATAATAGAACATAGAATTGAGAAAAAGTTAATGGTTAGCCAGTAAAACAAATTATTTATCCAGCATCCGCAGTTTTTTGCTTTTAAATTATTTAGTTTTCTGTTTTCTATTATGACCCAATTTCACTCCTTCATTAATAGCTACACAATGATGGCATTGTGTATAATTAATAACAAACATATTCACTTATACTACTGCATCTTCAAAACACTGTGGGTGGCAAAACTAACACTCTTGAAGGCAGTGTACATGGAATTTTTATTATGGTCTTAGAAGGGTTTCCCCTTATTTAATTTATTTAAACACACAAAAACACTGCTGGCTACTTAGATGCTTAAGAATTTTAAACATCTGCTGGACACCTTAAAATTGCATCATTGCCCTTCCAGATCTCATTTTAATAAAAGTTAATTATTTGCATTTTTAAAGGCAATTAGCATCGTTGGGCTGGATTTTAAGCTCCACCACTAGCGGATCTGAAGGTGCAGGGGGGAGGAGGGGGTGATGGGCGCCATGTAAAATATTAAATTTTACAGGGGGTGGAGTGGGGAAGGTGTCAAATGACCTGCCTTGAGCCATTTCACGGCCTCATCCTGCCCCCGCCAGTATTTTGCCATGGCGGGAGTGGAGGGATGCCCAAACATGCGGGAGCAGCTTTAGCTGAGTGGGCTTGTGTCAGGCAAGCAGGCGGGGTTGTCTTTCAAGGGTTCCCAAACCCAAGGTCATTCCCCACTTTAACCCTCCTTTCTGCCGTCTTGAAACCAGCCCCCCAAACCTCCCGTGTCTCCACTCACCCACCTTGTGGCAACCTTAAATCTGAACTCCCAGTGGCACTGCTGGGATCATATTTGCTGACCCATCTGATTGGTTGGCAGCTCTTTAAGGCAAAACTTCCTCCCAAGAAAGGGGCAGAAGTATCGCCTTAAAGTAATTAACATTGCTCCTAATGTTAAATTGCTGTGTAGCAGCCATCAGAATAGTGGGCGGGTTCCCCCCAACCTTTTAGCTGGGGCGTGGGGAGGGTGCGTGGGGACCATGGTGCCCCGTAAAATTCAGCCCACTGTGCTTAATCTTTGTTCTGTAACTAACATATATTCGTCATCTATTTGAACATCATTTACACAGGTATAAAAAACAGTAATCCAAGTATTAAAAGATAAGTTCCATTTCAATATCAGGGCTCACAATCAAACTTGATTATCTGTTGTTGGTCTGAGCAAGTGTTTTGCAACTAATATGATCATTCGCCCATTTTAGAACATGACCGATTGTCATTCAATTGCAGTAGTCTTTCTCATCCAAGGAACTATCATTAAAAGGAGAAAGACTTTGGTAGAATATTATTATTGTTATCATCATGTGATTGGAGATAGAAAAGGCCATTTGCAATATCACTCTAAAAAACACCATTTTACCTGAAAAGTTTCTATTTGAATGATTTTTACCACATTTTAGTTGTATTACAAGTCAGAAGGGTAGGTCTTATAGTGCAGTAGGTAACGTCTCTGCCTCTAAGCCAAAAACTCTGGGTTCAAGTGCCATCCCAGGACTTGATGGCCAAGAAAGGTGTGTTCATAACACGGCCAAACAGGTTGTGTACGAACCTATAATTCCTTCCAACACAAGCAATGGCAGGCGGTAAGATCGGGAAAGATTCCATGTCAACCATGTGATAGAAAAAACGTTGGAACCTCTACCATCATAGCTCCAGGGTACAGGATGCATATAAAAGTGCATGTTGCCAAAGCAACTCAGAGTCCCTGAGAGAACTGTAACCCACCACAAATCAGAAATGGTCATAAGTAACATTGCAATGGAATGACAATTGGTCGGGTTCTAAAACAAGTGAATGATTTGTTCTATCAGATTACCTCTTAGCTGAAGAGAATTAAAATCTAACCCTGCGCATGTCAATGCGCCAACTCCTGTCAATTTACTTGCAAACTTAAAAATTATTTGATGAAACATTGATATATAATGTAGTAAGCTGCTTTATCAATATGCTATGTCAGAATAGTTGAATATTCTTCCTTTGCTTTGACAAGTCCTCAGAAAGGAAGTTCTTTTTGCGACTTTTGATGAAGGGTCCTACCAGAAATGTTACCCTGCTTTGCCCTCTCAGATTTTGATTGACAGCAGTGCATTTCCAGTGTTTTCAGTTTTATTTCAGTCTTCCAGCATTTGAAGTTCTCCAGTAAGCGACTAGTGACTACCACAATTTTTGTAAATGTTCTGCTATGTGGAACTTTAAATTTTCATTTCTAGCTGCATCGATAGTGAAACTGTAAAAAAAAATGACTTCAAGTCTTCCATGAATTTAACATAACTGAGCAGCTGGTTCAAAATATCTCATCTTGAAAGTGTGGAAAAAATAGCCTCATTCTTGAATTTGTAACAAGTTACAGGGTCAGAATGTCCTTGAGTTACCCTGGCATGCTGCCTACAACCTTGCTTCATCCAACTGTCTCTCCAAAAAGCACATGATGTAATGGCTTGATTTTCATCCGAGCAGATGTATTTCATCACTTTTAACGTATAGAAGAGTGTACACTGTCTGAATTTCATTTGGATTCAAATTTACTTCATTTCATGTTTGATCACTTAGGCATGTCAGCATGATATTTTCTGGAAATAAGTTTCAGTTCCTGTTTAGTTTCCCAACGACTGAGGCTGGATTGACTAGGAATTTTAATAGCTGTCACCTTCACATCCTTTGTAAAAATAAAATAAGCTAGATTTTAGTAATAAATGTATACAGTAACTGCTCTAGTATTTCTTGTTTTTGAAATGCAATGCTCAACTTTCAGTCAGAGATGACAATGAATGCATTAATAATCCAATGCTCTTTCAGGCTTTACTCTTTGTAAAATATTTACCAGGAGAATGGTTAGAAAGTGAACAGAGATATAGATTTTTTTTGGCCTGTATAATATTCAGTAAGGAAGCAAATGAAACATAATGGGCAAGAAATTAATTAATGTAACATCACTTCTAGTGGTGCTACTTGGATTTACCTTGATTTCCCTGGTACAGGCAGCTATTACCAGTGAAGTATTCTTCAAGGACATGGGTGCGCACAACTGCATTTCCCGTGTATCCTGCCTAACCAGTTGATGCGACGGCAGGATACCAAAATTGGACAACACAAGTCCTGGCAATGCTCGACATGTCCACTCTTGAACAAAGAAGCATGAAGTAGCATGATGAGCCATGCAGTCACATTAATGGGACAGACAACCTGATTGCAGGTAAGTTACATTTATGGAACTTTTCCACTGGAAAGTGCCTGTAAGTACTCAGGAATATTTTTGGAGTTATTTTGGTGTATTTGCTGGGGAGTGTTGCCTAATCCTCGCAGGATGGTAGAGGAGTAGATGAGCTGACCACACAAAGGCTGCAAGAGGTACGGGGAAAACAGTGAGAGTCTCTGGGTCTGCAAACAACGGGGAGATGAAGCCAGGTGCTGTAGAGAAGGCAAGCTCTGCATGATGTCCTCTGCCAATTTAGAGCCAGACTCCTCCATATTCCTTAAAAGTCACAGAAAGCTGTCTGGCCAGCCATTTCACCCAGTTTCATGGTGTGAATGCCCATCAGTATTCTCCTGTGTGCCATCCCATCAAGAACCTCAAATGAGTTATTTCCAGCAAAAATTGACTGTGACCTCATCCTCTGGAGAGTTGGCAAACTAAACATCCTTTACCCCTAACCTGGCTGTAACCCACTCATGCCCAGGTGATTCAATAGATGCTGATCCTAACTCTACACTTGCCTCCAAGGTACATGCTTTGTCAACATCTGAGCTGATGGTTGCAAATGTCAGATAAAGTGATGCAGCCTCTTTATCAGTGTTGTGCTGCTGGTCTTCCTGTTCCTCCTTGCGCTGTATGAAACAGAAGGGGAAAATTTGTGCGAGGGAAATAGAGATGTAAAGCAATAGGTCCATGGTCACACCATCAGCAGGTTGTTCCTCATGCCAGATTGCAGGATGGGGATGTGCTGGGAGTTGAGAAAGGGCATAAAGCATGAATATGCCATCATCCTCAACGTTTTCCATGATGTCGGATGCTACTGACCTATCACCAAAAGCACTGTGATGCTGAGAGTCATCTGCTCCATAGTGCTCAGGTGGATGTCAGCTGTGGCTCAAAACTCAAGGTTGACACTCCAGTACAGTACTAAGGGAGTACTGCACTGTCAGATGAGAGGTTCAAATGAGGCCCGGTTTGCTTGCTGGAGTAGATGTAAAAGAACACATGGCATTATTTCAAAGAACCCATGGCATTATTTCGAAGAAGAGCATGGTATTTACCCCCAGTGACGTGGTCAATGTTCATCTCTCAATTAATATCACAAAACAGATTAAGTGGCCATTATCACATTGCTGTTTGTGGGACTTTGCTTTGTGCATATTGGCTGCTGTGTTTCCTACATTACAAGAGTGTCTACACTTCAAAAGTACTTAACTGGCTGTAAATTTCTTCGACAGCACCTTCCAAACCCATGGCCTCTACCACCTTAAAAGGCAAGGTCAGCAGATGTCACCATTCTGACTTGGAAATATATTGCCATTCCTTCATTGTCTCTGGGTCAAAATCCTGGAACTCCCTTCCTAACAGCACTGTGGGTGTACCTACACCACATATGGACTGCAGCGGCTCAAGGAGGCAGCTTGCCACCACCTTCTCAAGAGCAATTAGGGATGGGCAATAAATGCTGGCCTAGCCAGCAATGCCCGCAGTCTGTGAATGAAAACAAGAATCACATTGAGATCCAGTGGTCGAAATGCAAGTTTCCTTTCCTTTCTATTCTTATCCCCTGCCAGTTTTGCCCTGCCACCTTCTATCATGTGCAACATTGTCCTGCAAGAGAGAGGGCAGAATGTCAGTGATTGTGTAGCGCTGTGTTTGGGTGACATGCTTGCCATAAGTGAATAAATGATGGTCTGTGTAGGTAGCAAGAGGTGGGTGCAGACTGGCAGCATTGGTAGGTGTATAAGGGTGAGGTGGAGTATTGGAATGTTAGGCATGAGATCTGAGTGCCACAAGGTCCTGCTGGCTAAGAGACGTTGGTTGTGCAGAGAGTAGGAGATGTCATGTGAAGATGAATTCACTGACCTTGGCCATCGGCACAAGGGCCTTAGACCACCTGTAGCCCTGCTGCCAGGTACTTGGGTCCAGACACCAAGAGTTGAACTGTCTGGTCACCAGCTCCCTCATCCTTCTAATGTTGGTCCTTGAAGGTCTGATGACAATCCCACAGGATCATGGCGTCTCCTCCTGCCCACCTGCACTGCTAATGACTCCAGCACCACCTCAGTTAGATGGATCCTTCTGTGCGCCCCAGTGTTCATTTATCCACTGTGGCAATTTTTTTCACCTTCCCTTTAAGTAGCAGCCCACTTTTAGGAAAATGCAGGCTGACTGTACCACATAATCAGCAAATAACATTGCTGACGTCACTTGCTGCGCACAGACCATGCCAGCAGTGTTGAAAAGAGACGACCGCTGGAGGCACAGGTTCTAGCCTGAAATCATGAGGTTGAGGTGGGTAATGCAATTTTGTGCTTACCCAGCTAGATTTGAATGGGTGCAGGCATGCCCCAAACCATGATCCATGCACCCAAAAATCAGGATGATTCAATTCCACCCCTTGAATTAAATTACTTAGCACCTCCATCCCACTCTGGAGAGTGTGAGAGGAAGACTCCGAGTCAGACAGTCAGCAGCACCTAGAAAAGAGTGCAAGAGGACGACTCTGGGACAGGCAGTCAGTAGCACGTAGAAGGGAGCAGAAGAGCTATAAAAACAGCGCAAGAAGCAGCAAGAGTTCAAGGGCAGAGGTGACTGAGGGACTTTGGGGAGGAGGTACTCCTTTCCTTTTCTACCTTTTCTCAGAAAGAAGAGCAGCAGCCTTCGTAAGTAAGACCTGGTGGGTAAATTAGAAAAGTTTAATATTTTTAAATAAGTTGCTATACCTGGATTTAACCGAGAAGCGTCAGAAATAAGGGAAATTTAAGGCCAATATAATAAAGTATTATAAATAATCCAAAGTAGAATAAAGTTAACGTAAGGGAAGTAGAGTTAAGACATGGCAGGGCAGCTCAGTAGAGTGGAATGCGTGTCCTGTAAGTCATGAATGCTACCGGTGTCCTAGACAACCACATGTGCAGGAAGTGCTGCCAGCTGCAGAAACTTGAGTTCTGGGTCACAGAGCTTGAGCGGCAGCTGGAGTCACTGTGGTGCATACGCAAGGTTGAGAGCTACATGGATAGCACGTACAGAGAGGTGGTCACACCGCAGCTTAAGGACCTGCGGACAGAAAGGGAATGGGTGACCACCAGTCAGTCCAAGAGAAGTAGGCAGGTAGTGCAGGAGTCCCCTGGGGTCCCGCTCTCAAATCAGTTTTCTGCTTTGGAAGCTGGTGAGGGCCCTAGTTCTTCAGAGAAGTGCAGTCAGGGTGCTGCCATGAAGCCAACAAGTCTCTTTTGGAGAGCCGGTGTAGACACAATGAGCAGAATGGCCTCCTTCAATGCTGTTAAAATTCTGCAATTCTCGTTGCCACTCTGTTAAGCAAGCCATTCCATTTCGCAGATTTGCCCAGCTCTCTCTGCTCACACCTCTGTGCTTTAGCAGATATCCCTCTAATATATACTTTTTAGAAACACACTAGTTATAACGGGTCAGTAAACTGCGAGCTATAATAATTAAGCCTAGTCCAAGGTCCACTTACTGCAAATTGCTCATTAACTTCCAGTGACTTGCGTTTTTAAAATAAGAAAACTAGATTAAATTCCAGTTTGGTAACAGTAGACTATCTGTACATCTCATTCACAACTTACCAGTGAATTCCCGCTCTCGTCAAATCCCTATCATTACTCTGTTTAGCAAGCCACCTCATTCAGCAGGTTCACTCAATGTTCACTAAGCTCAGTGTAAAGCAGTAATTTATTTATGTTTCTTGTAGTCGTTTGGTAGTACAGAACTTGAGTATTGTTGAAAAAAAAGAGGCATGTCAAAGCTTTTTGTCTTGCACTCATCAGGACGCTTCTCAAGAATACCAATGAGGGGAAATCAACAATTTATACTGTATTTAAAAGGTTGGCTAGTGGACTCTGAAGAAGAGACGACTGCTGAAGGCACAGGTTCTTGTCCTAAAATCATGAGGATGAGGTGAATAATGCAATTTTCTGTTTACCCAGCTAGATTTGAATGGGTGCAGGCGGAGCCCAAACCATGGTCCACGCGCCCAAAAATCAGGATGATTCAATTCCACCCCTTGAATTAAATTACTTAGCACCTTACATCCGCAGCTGCATGTAATAATTTCCTTATATGTCTTAATGGGTTCCATCCTGCGGCGCTCAAATTCACCTTTGAAATGAAGCAGTCAAATTAGCTCCCCTTCCTTGGCATACTAGTTGAGAAATCTGCCAGGGGGTTCTCTACCATGGTCTACCACAAGTCTACCTTCACTGGTTGATATACATGTTGGGATTCTTACAGTACCACGCGTTATAAGATTGGTCTTATCATCCGAGCCATTTGCTCACCATGTAAGCTTGATGCTGAAATAGGGCACATCAAAGGCATCCTGCAGGATAATGGCTACCCTGATCAGATCATTTTGTGCTGTATATCACGCAAACTCATGAACAGGCCTAAAGCTGTCAAATGAAAAGTGCCCAGTCTACTTCAGATTACCCTGGAAGGGCAAGGTATCTCATAAATTTCAGCAACAGTTGAAGCCAGCTGTTTCACGCTGCTACTATGCAGTAGCAATACATGTGGTATTTGCCACTAACAGGGTGCTGCCATGAAGCCAATAAGTCGTTCTGCCTATCACACTAATGAGTAATGTGTTATATGAATTTCAGTGCCAGTGTGATGCTAGGTATGTAGGCTGTACGTACCAAACAGCATGTCCCAGCCGCTATTCGCAACGGGCAAGATACAGACCTTACCCAACCAACCCGTGCTTGCAAAACTCAAAACACAGTGTCCAACGTTAGATGTGATTTCGTGATTGGACAACATTTGCTAAATAATCCTCAGTGTGCTAAGAATTACACTGACAACCAATTTAAGATGGTCAGTCGGGCTCGCAGTTGGTGCATTTGCGTGTACTGGAAGCTAAATATATTAATACACAGGGCCCTGTTCTTTGCAGACAGAAAGAACATGTACACACATTGTGCCTGTTTCAGCTAAACAAAATAAGTGACAGCCATTCACTGACTCATTCCTCAGGGCAATGCCTTGACCAATCGGAGTCAAGCTGCCTGGTTTAAATTTCAAACAGTGCTTGGTAGTTAACTGTCAGTCACCATCACTAGTGAATTCTCCATGGCAACATCTCTACCAATCAAGTCCACTTGCCAACCAAACAGCACTTTCTTCTCATACAGTATAAATTGTTGCTTTCCCCTTATATTGGTATTCTTGCGAAGTGTCCTGATGAGTGCAAGATGAGAAGCTTTGACATGTCTCTTTTTTAAAGCAATAAGTTTCTTGCCCTATATAATATTTTGGAAGGGGAAGATTAAAATGTATTAACAATTTTAAAAGAAAATCTTTTTGCTATGGAAAAATAATAAGATGCTGATGTACTTTATTTTTCTGTTATCAGAATTGTAGGATATGGTCTTAATATTTAAAAATTCTGATAAAACTGCATCAGATATAGCAAAGGCTGGGTAGAAATTAATGTTCTCTTTGCTCTGTCCTGACAATACATCTTAATACTGTCCTCAAGAGAACCGTGTTTTACTGCAACTGTGGTTTTCTTCCCCACATCTGCTATTTTTATATATTCTCCATGAAATTTTCAATTTGTCCTAAATTATTGTGGGCACCTGGAGCTGAATTGGAATAAGCTAAATATATCCAATCAGTCATCGAGACTTGCAGATCACTATTTGATGCTAGACACAAACCATTTCTTGATCTAGTGTTAAGTAATCAGCATTAGCTTTAAATCCTATTATTCCTTTCCTCCATCTTCAGAAAGGATTAAACACGGAGAAACTCAGTTTATTGGTGCCATTTTCCAGTTGTTCACACAAAGTATGTGGTCTGATTACATGAATTGCATTAGGACAACACTTGAGCTCTGCATTTTAAAAAGGAAAGATTTTTTTAAAAATTAATTACTGCTTTGCACAAAGCTTATTGAAGACAAATAAAAACAAAATGCTGGAAATACTTAGCAGGTCTGGCAGCATATGGAGAGAGAAACCAAGTTAGTGAAAACTGTCTGTTACAGATTATGTTGAGGTGATTGTTGGTAGGTGAGTGATGGGAGTGTAGTGCAGTGAGCAGAGTGAGGCTAGTACTGTAAATGATGGGATATGGCATTTGAGGATGCGGTCACTGGCCTTGACCACTTGTGTGATGTCATTAAACTTATTGCACTACTGCATTCAGCTACTTGGAGCTAGACTGCTGGCATTGACCCCACGTTTCTGCACAGTGTCAGTCTGGAAGGCTTCCTGGTCCCCTGTGGATAAAGAACCCCTCTTCCTCTGTCCATCTCATGTAGCTAGGCCTTCATTGCTGCGTTGAAAGATTTTGGAGTCCGCTCTTTGCTATCTTATGCAATATTTTTTGTTGTTCTTCTTTTCCAGGTCAAATTCAATTCTAGGATAACTTTCAGCACATACTCCAGTCAAAATGCACCTTATCTTTTTGATTTCTAGGCAGGCTCGAACTTATGCTAGCCTCTCACAACTTGGTGTCCCCTGCTCAAGAGTGCAGCCACTCAACAGCACGCTTAATACTGGCTGCATGCTGAAATCATGTAAATGATCAGGAAGCACAAAGTTTGTGTGTTGCCTGCATCGGAAACAAAGGGTACGAATTAGTTGTGTATCACAATCCCTGTGCCCGTTTTTGGGCCTTACTGAATTTTGTGAACATTATGCAAGGCAAAATTAAGTGACACTTGAAAAAAATGAGATAATAAATTAAAGCCAGCACAGATTTGTTAAATATAAATTGTGTTTGATGAAACTGACGGGTTTTTTTGATAAAGTAACGGAGAGGGTGGATGAAGGTAGCCCTTTGGTGTTGTGTAAATGAACAATCAAAAGGCTTTTATAAAAGCACTTCATAATTGACTTGTTAACAAAATTGATGCCCATGGGATTATAGGGCAGGAAAAAGCATGGACAGGAAACTGACTGAGGGACAGATCAAAAGAATAACAGTAAATGGTTGTTTTTCAGACAGGCAGGATATGTGCAGTGGTATCCCCAGGGTTTGCTTCTGGGACATTGTTCTTTTTCATGGATATTAATGACCTGGACTTGGATATACAGAGCATAATTTCAATGATTGCAGATGAAAAGAAACATGAAAATATAGTAAGAAGGATAGTAATGGATGTTAGGAGGTCATAGATAGACTGGTGAAATGGGAAGCTACATGGTAGATGAAATTTAACACAGTAGTGTGAAGAAACATTTCTCAAGTTGGTGTCATTTGTTGCTCAGTTGGAAGCATTCTCGCCTGAGTCAGGGGGTTGTTGGTTCAAATCTCACTCCAGAGACTAGAGCACATAATCCAACTTGGCATTCCAGTGCAATGGTGAAAGAATGCCCCACTGTCAGAGGTGCTGTTTTACCATGGCTCTGCTCTCTCAGGTGGACATAAAAGATTCCACGACACTATTTTGAAGGAGGTCTGGGGAATTACTTATGGTATCCTGGCTGATTCTCATTTTTCAAACAAAATCTCAAAAAAAACCCCCAAATGATCTGGTCATTCTCATACTGCTCTTTGTGGGACCTTGCGGTGTGTAAATTGGCTGCCTCGATTCCTACATCACCACAGTGACTACACTTCAAAACTACTTCATTGGCCATAAAGTGCACCACAAATGCAAGTCTTCTTCCCTTTAAAGGTGACAGATAAATTGAGAAGGCCATTCAGAAGGCATACCAGATCCTTGGTGTTACAGATTGAGGCATAGAGAACAAAAGCATCTAAGTTATGTAAGCCTTTATAAAACACTGCCCCAGCTGGAGTTTTGAGGGGAAAAAAATGTAGTAAGTTATTGCGATCTGGAATGCACTGCTAGAAAGGGTTGTGGAAGCAGATTTAGTAATAACTTCCAAAGCACAATTGGTTAAATACTTGAAGTGGAAAAATTTGTTGGGCTTGGGGGAAAGAGCAGAGAGTGGGACCAGTTGGACAGCTCTCTCAAAGAGACAACGTGGGCACAATGCGTCAAATTGCCTATTTTTGTGCTGCATCATTCTCTGATACTATTATTTGTGAATATTAATTCACTTGTTCTCACATCATAGGTATGAGAGAAGATGGAAGGATACTCACAAATAACTCTCAAATAGCAATAATTTAATCAAGTCATATTGAGGGGATAATCATTAAGTTCTCAAATTGAATGGTTTATGACAGTTTTCTGAAATTAAAGGCTGCATTACAACCTTAGAAGCCATGTATCTGTAGTATTTAATTTGTAAGAAGAGTTTATCTAATTTTTTGTGCCAAGAAACTGTTTGAATTCTCAAGGTGAATGTGCCTCATGTCCTTGATAAGTGGGGTCATCTATGTTAAAAGGATCAACATTGTGTCATGATTACAATAGGTTTATTGAGGTTTAGTTTCACATTTGTTTTTTGTAACTTCTATGACCAATCTTGTAATATAAAACAAGTATTCTCAGTATTTGTCAACAAAAAATTAGGAATATTCCAGTATATAATTATTGGTCTTCACTAGTTTGTTTTTGTTTGAGTTTCTATAAATGCTGCATGTAAAAGGCATTTTTAAAAACTTATTTGGTCTAAGTTCTATACACTGATAAATAAATTGGGAATGATTAACAATGTGGTTATTTTTGAGCAACTGATAATCCTATGGTCTTTATTTGATGACACTCAAATCTGCAGACATGTTTGTGAAACATTTTAGTAGTTCTTACATCAGGTTTACAGTCACAGTTAGTTTTGTTAACAAACTAGTTAGGCCTCAGTGGAGTATTGTGTACAGTTCTTGGCGCCACACTATAGGAAGTATGTGAACGTATTGGAGAGTGCAGAAGAGGTTTACAAAAGTGGTTCCAGGGATCAGAAATTTCAGTTTGGAAGATAGATTGGAGAAGTTGTAATAGTTCTCCTTGGAGAGAAGAAGAGGAGATTTGACAGAGGTGTTCAAAATCATGAGGGGGCTGGATAGAGTAGATAGGAAGAAAGCGTTCTCGCTCGTAAAAGAATCAAGAACGAGAGGGCACAGATTTAAAGTGATTTTCATAAGAAGCAAATGTGATGTGAGAAAAAACTTTTTCACACAGCGAGTGGTTTAAGTCTGGAATGCACTGCCTGGAAGTGTGGTGGAGGCAGGTTCAATCGAGACATTCAAGGGGCCATTAGATGATTATTTGAATAGAAACAGTGTGCAAGAGTACGGGAAAAGGCAGGAGAATGGCACTAAGTCATAACGATCATTTGGAAAGCTGGTGCAGACGTGATGGGCCGAATGGCCTCTTTCTGCACCATAACATTCCGTGATTCTGTGAAATAAGGAAGAGAAAAACTTAACCCAGTGTTTCTTATTGTGCAGGAAGCCCACTTATTAAAAAATTAATTCATGGGATGTGGGTGTCATTGGCTAGGCCAGCATTTATTGCCCATCCCTAGTTGCCCTTGAGAAGGCGGTGGTGAGCTGCCTTCTTGAACTGTTGCAATCCATGTGGTGTAGGTACATCCACAGTGCTGGTAGGGAGGGAGTTCCAGGATTTTGACTCAGTGACAGTGAAGGAATGGCGATATATTTCCAAGTCAGGGTGGTGAATGGCTTGGAGGGGAACTTGCAGGTGGTGGTGTTCCTATCTATTTGCTGCCCTTGTCCTTCAAGATGGTGGTGGTCATGGGTTTAGAAGGTGCTAAGGAGCCTTGGAGAATGCAGTGCATCTTGTAGATGGTACACACTGCTGCCATTGTGCATCAGTGGTGGAGGGAGTGAATGTTTGTGGATGTGGTGGCAATCAATATGGCTGCTGTGTCCTGGACAGTATCAATCTTCTTGAGAGTTGTGGGAGCTGCACTCATCCAGGCAAGTGCCAGGGAGTATTCCATCACACTCCTGGCTTGTGCCTTGTAGATGGTGAACAGGCTTTGGTGGGTCAGGAGGTGAGTTATCCTTCGCAGGATTCCTAGCCTCTGACCTGTTCTTGTAGCCACAGTATTTATATGGCTGATCCAGTTCAGTTTCTGGTCAATGATAACCCCCCAGGATGTTGATAGTGGGGGATTCAGTGATGATAATGCCATTGAACATCAATGGGCGATGGTTGGATTCTCTCTTGTTGGAGATGGTCATTGCCTGACGCTTGTGTGGCGCGAATGTTACTTGCCACTAGTCAGCCCAAGCCTGGATATTGTCCAGGTCTTGCTGCATTTAGACATGGGCAGCTTCAGTAGTTGAGGGGTCGCGAATGGTGCTGAACGTTGTGCAATCATCAGCAAACATCCCCACTTCTGTCCTTATGATGGAAGGAAGGTCATTGATGAGGCAGCTGAAGTTGGTTCGGCCTAGGACATTACCCTGAGGAACTCCTGCAGTGATGTCCTGGAGCTGAGATGACTGACCTCCAACAACCACAACCATCTTCCTTTATGCGGTATGGCTCCAACCAGTGGAGAGCTTCCCCCCCACCCGCCCCCCGATTTCCATTGACTCCAGTTTTGCTAGGGTTCCTTGATGCCGCACGCAGTCAAATGCGGCCTTGATGTCAAGGGCAGTCACTCTCACCTCACCTCTGGAGTTCAGCTCTTCTGTCCATGTTTGAACCAAGGCTGTAATGAGGTCAGGAGCTGAGTGGCCCTGGCGGAACCCAAACTGGGCATCAGTGAGCAGATTATTGCTAAGCAAGTGCTGCTTAACAGCACTGTTGATGATCTGTTCCATTACATTACTGATGATCGAGAGTAGGCTGATGGGACGGTAATTGGCCAGATTGGATTTGTACTGGTTTTTGTGTATAGTACATACCAGGACAATTTTCCAGATAGCTGGGTAGATGACAGTGTTGTGACTGTACTGGTACAGCTTGGCTAGGGGCACGGCAAGTACTGGAGCACAAGGCTCCAGTGCTGTTGCCGGAATATTGTTAGAGCCCAGAGCCTTTGCACTATTCAGTGCCTTCAGCCGTTTTTCCATATCTCGTGGAGTGAATTGAATTGGCTGAAGACTGGCATCTGTGATGCTGGGGACCTCCAGAGGAGCCAGGGATGAATCATCCACTTGGCACTTCTGGCTGAAGATTGTAGCAAATGCTTCAGCCTTATCTTTTGCACTTATGTGCTGGGCTCCCCCATCATTGAGGATGGAGATATTTGTGGAGCCTCCTCCTCCAGTGAGTTGATTAATTGTCCACCACCATTCATGGCTGGACGTGGCAGGACTGCAGAGCTTAGATCTGATCTGTTGGTTGTGGGAACACTTAGGTCTACCTATCACTTGCTGCTTATGCTGTTTGACACGGAAGTAGTCCTGTATTATAGCTTCACCAGGTTGGCACCTTATTTTTAGGTATGCCTGGTGCTGCACCTGCATTCTTCCTTGAACCAGGGTTGATTCCCTGGCTTGATGCTTATGGTACAGTGGGAGATATGCTGGGCCATGAGGTTACAGATTATGTTCGAATACAATGCTGCTGTTGATGGTCCACAGTTCCTCATGGATGCCCAGTCTTGAGTTGCTAGATATGTTCAAAATCTATCCCATTTAGCATGGTAGTAGTGCCACACATCGCGATGGAGGATATCCTCAATGTGAAGATGGGACTTCGTCTCCACAACGACTGTGCGGTCACTCCAACCGATACTGTCATGGACAGATGCACCTGCAGCAGGCAGGTTGCTGAGGATGAGGTCAAGTATGTTTTTCCCTCTTGTTGGTTCCCTCACTTGCTGCAGACCCAGTCTAGCAGCTATGTCATTTAGGACTCAGCCAGCTTGGTCAGTAGTGGTGTTACCGAGCCACACTTGGTGATGGACATCAAAGTCCCCCACCCAGTACATTCTGCACCCTAGCCACCCTCAGTGCTTCTTCAAAGTGGTGTTCAGCTTAGCAGAGTACTGATTCATCAGCTGAGGGAGGGTGGTACATGGTAATCAGCAGGAGGTTTCCTTGCCCATGTTTGACCTGATGCCATGAGACTTCATGGGGTCCGGAGTCGATGTTGGGGACTCCCAGAGCAACTCCCTCCTGACTGTATACTACTGTTCCACCACCTCTGCTGGGTCTGTCCTGCCAGTGGGGCAGGGGTGGTGATGGCGGTGTGACATTATCTGTAAGATATGATTCCGTGAAAATGATTATGTCTGTGCTTGACTAGTCTGTGAGACAGCTCTCCCAATTTTGACACTAGCCCCCAGGTGTTAGTAGACAGGGCTGAGTTCGCTGCAATCATTTCCGGTGCCTAGGTCGATGCTGGCTGGTCCAACCGGTTTCATTCCTTTATTGAGACTTTGTAGCGATTTGATACAACTGGCCATTTCAGAGGGCATTTAAGAGTCAATCACATTGCTGTGGGTCTGGAGTCACATGTAAGGAGAGCAGATTTCCTTCCCTAAATGACATTGGTGAACCAGATGAATTTGTACAACAATCGACAATGGTTTCACGGTCATCATTAAACTTTTAATTCCACCATCTGCTGTGGCGGGATTCGAACCCAGAGCACTACCTTGGGTCTCTGGATTACTAGTTCAGCGACAATACCACTACACCATCACCACCCCCTAATGTTCCTATCGTTGGAAAGTGTAATTGATATGGACAAAGTATGGCTTTTTTCCCATCATCTCTAAAACTTAACACATTGTTATGGAAAAATAATTTGAAAACCTGACTCCAACCTTTGATTTTTGTCTTGACCTTGAACATAGTTCTTCTGTGCCATAGTTCTTCATTAAATTGTCCCCATCACATAATTCTTCTTTTGATGGATCAATTCCACGCATCTTCATCAGTTCTGCTTGCAAACTATCAAACTTGGACTTAAACCATTGATGTGCTCCTTCCAGGTTAGCACTGACCTGCAGATAACAACACAGGCAGCAATACTTGCCTTTTACTGCAAATTGAAGACATTTCTTTATGTAATGTGCCTGTACATAGTGTTCACATTCCCAGATAACTACATTCACAACAGGAACTACTTTTGTAGTATTCCCCATGATTCAGTGGATAAATGTACCACAATACATACAAACCAAGAATACCCCAGGTTCTATCCCTGGTGTATTACGAGTTGGCTGATAACAGCTGGATAATTGTGGGGAGTACTACAACTGGACTCAGTAGCCCAATGCTTTTGGAGGTGAGAACCAGTCAGGATTCCTCCCCTCAATCACTATTCAGTGACACCCTGTTGGAATGTTACAGATCAACAACTGACAAATTGAACTGGGCCAAACAGTAAGGCCTGCCATTAGTCACTATCGAGGCACACATTTGAATAAAGGTCACTTATTCAAATTATTGAACAACTGCCAGTTCCTGTGGAACCATTCCCCAATATAATTCAGTGCTTTCAGCTTAGGAGAAAACTGGAGCAAAAGCTTTTGTTCATAAAGAATATAACATAAGTCCATATTAATTTGTTGTAATTAAAGTAGGGTCTTCAGTTATAGTCAGTAATCAATTTTATTCGAGAGTAGAAATAATTGAGCAGTGTTTATTTGTAAAGTTTTTCTTCAATACCTGGATATAAGTTAAAAGCTTTGAGCAAAAACTTCTCCTGAAAGATTGGAAAACTAAAAGTAAAAATAATCTCTAATCAAATTAAATATTGAGAAGACTGAAGTCATTGTTTTTGATCCTCACTCCAAACTTTGTTCCCTAGCTACCAACTCCATCCCTCTCCCTGACAACAATCTGAGATTAAACTAGCTGTTTGCAACCTTGGTGTCACATTTGACCCAGAGATGAATTTCCTATCTCAAATTCGCACCATCACTAAGGCCACCTATTTCTACCTCTGTAACATTGTGCAACTTTGCCCTTTGCTGTTGAAACCTTCATTCATGGCTTTGTTAAGATCTCTCAACTTGACTATTCTAATCCACTCCTGGCTGGTCTCCCACATTCTACCATCTGTAAACTTGAGGTCCCCCAGAACTTAACTTATATATAAACAATGTATTTTCATCACTATGGAAGTGGTTACACATGGGCAGAGAGAGGGACAGGAAATCAACCTTCACAACTTGCACCAAGTCAGGTTCACCTATTACCTCTTTGCTTGCAGATCAATATTGGCTCCCAGTCAAGCAATGTCTTCATTTTCCAATTCTCATTCTTGTTTACAAATTCTTCCATGGTCTTACCCCTTATTTCTGTAATCTCCTGAAGACCCTCAATCCTCCTTTAATTCTGGCCCCTTGAGTATTCCTGATTTTAATCTCTCCTTCACTGCTGGCCGCAGCTTCAGTTGCCAAGGACCTAAGCTCTGAAATACCCCCCTCCAACTCTCTGCATCTCTATCTCACCTTCCTCCTTTAAAACACTCCTCAAAACCTACCTCTTTGACCAAGCTTTTGGTCATGAGACCTAATAATTCCTTGTTTGGCTTGGTATCATATCTTGTTTCACAATGCTCCTGTGAAGCGCCTTGGGGTGGTTTATTACAGTAACGATGCTATATAAATTGTTTTGGAATCAAGACTAAATAAACCGAACTGATCTGGGGAAAAAAATTACCAACAACTCTGACAGTTAATTTAAATATTGCTGAAAAGAGAAACTTGTTGGCAAAGCTTTTAGTCTTGCACTCATCAGGACAAACACAAGAAAGCCAAATTTCAAATGCTCACAACAATTCATACTACAGGAAAAAGGGTGTTAATTGATGGTAATTCAAAAAATGTGCAAGGCTTGAACATATTCCTAAAGGCAAAATACTGCAGATGCTGGAAATCTGAAACAAAAACAAAGAATGCTGGAAAAACTCAGCAGGTCTGACAGCATCTGTGGGGAGAAAGACAGAGTTAACGTTTCGCGTCAGTATGACTTTTCTTCAGAGCTCTGAAGAGTCATATGGACTCGAAACATTAACTCTGTCTTTCTCTCCACAGATGCTGTCAGACCTGCTGAGTTTTCCCAGCATTTTTTGTTTTTGTGTTGAACATTTCCTTTTGTTTGCAGAGAACGGGTCCCTGTGTATGAATGTATGTTGTTTCTAGCAAGTATAAATAAGTCATTTAATGAGCTTGGCTGTTTATCTTAAATTGGTTGCTAGTCTAGTATTAGCACACGCAGGATTGTTCAGTAAATGCTGCCCAATTGCGGAATCACGTCTAACAGTAGACATCTGGTTTTGGGTTTTGCAAGTGTGGGCTGGTTGAAGAAAGTTCATTTAGATTAATTTCAACAGGGGAGCAGTTTAAAAGAGAAGGAATGCTTGGAGTGAATAGCTTCAGTACATGTTTTATTTTTATGCTTCCTTCTCGTACAGAGAGCCAGCACAGACATCAAGGGCCAAATGACCTCCTCCTGGGTTATAATGATTCTATCATTCTATGTGTTTTTTTGAGAAACACATCTTTTTATTATTGTAACTTTCCCTCCTTTGAATAACCACAATTTGGGTCTCCACTCAGGGCCAGATCTGCTATGATAACACAGATTTGAACAGCATCTCAATTGATGTGCATCTCAATTGATTCAGTTTATTTATAGAAATCTGTACAATTGGCTGATCGAAATTCTGATCAGATCCTGATGCCAGAATTAGATTGCCATTCACAATAGATTTTACCATCACCTTGAATGTAGGAGGGCAGAACTGCTGTGTTGGTTTAACATTATCTTGTTTTTTTAAAATATTAGATGGGAGAATATAATTGCACAATTTTGATATGCAGCATTGTGATAAATGCAGTATCATTTAGCGATTCTGAACCTTGGGGTAAAGACAGCAAAACTATGACACAATGTTCGTAAGATAAACAAGATGTATTTTATCAATGTAGGACAAAGGATACAAAACAAATATCTCATGGATCACGTTCTCCTACCTGCTGCGACTCCAAACTAGCTTCCTTCAGTTTCTGCTCAGTTATCTCTTTGCAAGTTTGCAGACTTTTTACCTTCGCCTCAAGAGTCTAGCAGCAAGAAAAACATTTTTCTGCTTGTTAAAATTCAGAATTTCATAACCATTCTATGTGAATCAAGTTTAACAAAAGCAATGCAATATTAATCTCTTAAACCGAGAATCCAAATCCTTAATATTGTGTGATCCAGTGACAAATTCTGCAAGATTAATAAGGGTGACAGAAATCAAAGCAGTAGAACAGACTGTACTACAGTGAGCTTTTGAACCCCGTTACAGAATTCTTGGAAACCTTAGGGGTTAACATTGAATTCTGAAAAAATAAATCCACAGAGCCTTCTCAGAGAGAGCCACCATCAACGTTGATATCACAGATGTCAATAAAACTGGCCTGAAGGATTAGATGAATAGCTTATTTTATTTGTGAAACTAGTCAAGTAGCCTGCAGAGACAATTCTTACAAAAACATGGAAGCCAGGTTTATGGGTCTAGCTATAGTTAACAAGTTAAAAATGTTGAGGTGAGAACAAGTCAGGATGTCCTAACCTCATCAGAACATACAAAAAAAACCCATAATTTCTGACATACCTATCAAAATTGATTGGCAAATTGGAAGAGACTTGCATGGCCCCTTCAAACTCTTCTTTACTGGAAATTAAGGGTTGAACTTAAAAAGGGGATCTAGAAGCAAAATTTAAAATTTAAAATGGGCCATCCTTTCTCTGCATGTCATTGCCCTCTTCCCAAACCCAGCATAGTAAAATGCAGTATGTGGCTTATGGGGATGGGCGAGTGTCCAAAATATACTCATGTGTGTGATATTGATATGTAAAGTAGAGATTATCCCTAACCCTAGAAAATCTGGGGGCTCAGGGATTTTGGGTGGGCATATTTCAGAACTTCAGAACTCAGTTATTTAAACTGAGGTCCAGTCTGGCTGTTCCAGTGGTTAAGGTGGATATTAACAACCTTATGACACTTTTCGAAGAAGAGCAATGGGACCTTTTTCTGTATTTGATAGCATTTTACCATCATTCTACACCATAACAAATGAACTGGTTATTCATCTCATCACTGTTTGTGGGACGTTGCCCTGGGCAAAAGGTAATTTCCTTGCATGTGGAACATTTTTGAAATATCATAAGACGCTATATAAATGTAAGTTAATTCTTTTTTAACTAGTTAATAATAGTCCCGATTGAGGCAGCGTTAGGAAATGGAGATAGTTTAAGTAAGTTATTTGGTATCTGTGGGTGTTAGGAATAAGTTTTAGCTTTAAAGTTTAAGTTTGATTTGTATTTCTGTATCTGTGTGTTAAGAAAAGTCAAATGGAGTTTTAGTTTCACTTTAGAGGGTGCTTGCATTTCTAATGAGGAGTTTTATGACCCCTAAAGAGAAGGTAAACATACAAGGGTAGAAGGATTGGACTGTTGCCTAGCAACAGGGGCCCAGAGAGGCAGGTCCCTGCCACAGACACACACACAAGAGAAATAACAGTTGTTTTGGAAGCTGTTTGGGTGCAGTTGGTTCTGAAAGTTGCTGCCAGGAGAGATTGGAGCAAAAGGGACAGATAGCCAGTCCCAAGCTAAAGAAAAACCCCAAAAATCCAGGGGAGTGGAAGAGGGGAAAATCCAAAGAATACTTTCTAGTCAAAGGAAGGACAGGAACCTGGGAAAAGGTCCTGTTAAGTGAGGGGCAGAGAGAAAGGCTCCATGCTTCCGATTTAAAGAGACAAAAGCTACAGAAAGCAGATTTAAAGTGAGAACAGCTTGCAACAGGCAAGAAGGTCCAAAGAGACAATTGAAGGTCTGTAACCTTTTGCTATGGGAATGTGAAGCAGTGGTGTACTGTTGATGGCTCAGTCAGAGAGAAAGTGTGTGTTGAAGACAGCTTGAATGCATGTGGTGACCCGGGGAAGAGGAACATCAGAAGGAGAGTTTGAAACCCTGGAGATGAACCTTTGTGGAAGGCATCTGAGAGAAAGCATTGGTCTGGGAGAAGATTCCAAGGCGAAGTCTTGGAGAGTGGAGAGTGGGAATCCTCGTGTGAAGGACGGAATTCAGTGAGGCTGGTTGGATCACGGTGTGACAAGCGTCTGGGGGGAGTTGAGGAGAGATCCATAGTATCTGGTTGAGGTGGCATCTGTCACTTGGTTTCAGAGTGTGGTGTGTCTGACCACAGGGTGCCATAGATTTACACGGACTGTGTACTTACTGTGTACATTAGAGTATAAGATATATATCTTATACATATCTTGGAGGATAGCAGATGTGGGATCAGCATCTTTGAGACATTGGACACAAGTGCACTACAGAGAGGGCAGGAGGCAAAGATAGCGCAGATGCCAGTTCACTGGAGGGCAAAGCCATATATGAGTTCTGATGAAGTGGACTCAAATGATGACTTCAATGGGCTAAGCTATAGAAGATGGTTGATGGATTTAATTGAGACCAGTAACAATATTTTTTAAAAATCTGAAAGAATGAAGCCACATGATTCCACGATTTAAAATAGAAGAACTTTTGCCATGAAAGAGTCAAACAAAGCAAACACTAATTACTATCTAAGGTGATCTCCTATACTTTAAAACCCAGAATCACCTTAAGTCAAACATGAATTAACGGGCAAATTGCAGTCAACCGTAAAGTATAAATTACAGATGGCAAATACAACAAAAACAGATCTGACAAATTGGCTCAACAGTCCACTAAGCATATATGTCATCATTCTCAGTCACGAAGTCCCTCAGAACTCTGTCCTCCTCACAAGAATTTCCGCTTCGCTTCTTCTCGGATTTAGCCTGATCCCCAGCTGGCAGCAGCACACAAACGTCCTGAGTTCCAAGGGCAAGGTCTTCACCAAAACCATCTGCACAACCTCTCAACTCTGCTTATGACGGTCTGGATGGCATAGATCCACCAATGTTATCTTCAAATCACAGAGCCAGCTGTAGCAACTTTATCTTTGCTTATTCTCAGTTTCTGGATCTAGCCTCTAACTTCTTCAGGCTGCCTGTACTGCACCATTAGACTCATTATCTACTCATGAACACTGAGGGCCCTCTGCATCCTTTTATGTGATTTCAAGCAGTTTCAGTCTCTCTAGAAGTTTTTGTTTCCAATCTCAGTTTCAATCTTAGTTTCCTTAGAAACTGGGACAGACAGTTTCCTTAGAAACTGGAACAATCAGTTTCCTTTCCTGGTTGCCCTTTTCAATTTCCCTTCTCAAGTTGGATCTGTCTCAAAAAATACAAGCTTTGAAACTAAGGATTCCATCACAGTATACACAACAAAATGCTTGGTACATTGGGAAACCTGCCAGAAAACCTGCAATCAATCTCAAGGAACATGGAGGTGTCCAACACCAACTTAAGCACAGGGCATTACAGAGTTTGAACTCCATCCTTTCCAGCATGGATTGGGTGGCTAACTCCATCAACATGCTTGTAGGCTCAAATATGATGAAATGTTTACAGCCAATGTCTTAGCTTCCACTATATCACAAGCAGTTTCCACCAAAAGTCCAAGTGCTGCAGTGGAAACTCAGACTGATGTCAAGCAAGATCAGCTTGTTGCAATGCAGGCTCAGACTGCTGATATCATGGCTGTAGATACCCATGTTCAAAAAGACTTGCAGCTTGTCACAGCAATCCGAATGTCCAGCAATTGTCATTGAATAGGTTACTAAAATTACTAAGACACCATCCCAGGGGAGTGGCAGCAGCTCCATTCTCCAAGTCATGCTCGATTCCAAGAGAAAGGCCTAGTAGTACATCCATATCTGACAACAACTGATTTGTGCTGAAGCCTTGAAGTTAGCAAAAAGTATTTCACACTAGCCATACCTTGTAGACTTTTGAAATTTGAAAAATTATGGAAGCACCATAAAACGTGTCGATTTGGAGAAGCTGCCAGGAAAAACTAACCAGCAACTAACCTATTGATATAGATGACGATCCCTATAAATGGTATTGGTAGGGGATCCTTCCTACAGCTTACCACACATTCAGCTGTGTAATGTTAAGGAGAGGGTGTTGGTTGGAATATGGAACTCCAAAATGGCAGCAATGTCATCAAATCAGTGTTCCACGTTGATTGGCATCGTGATCTGCACTCTTCTGGCAGATGATAAATGTGCACAATGTAACACCTTTATCAAAATGGTGACCTACACACTTCGCAACAGAAATGTGCATGCACTATATACTCCATTTTAGATCCCTAGCAGCACTTGTAGTGCACCCAAAAAAATGTTACCTCGCTCAGTTTCTCAAAAAAATGTTACCTCGCTCAGTTTCTCACTCATGATGTTTACGTTAGTTCTATATGGAAACAACAGTTGAACTTTGAAGCCAACTGGTGTTTCATTAACCGAAAATTGTCAAGACTAATTCCTTACACCTATGAGATAGAGATCATAATTGCTAATAGCTATGAGATGGTGTTACTTCATACTAATTGATTGCTTTTTTAAAGAAACAAGTTGAATTTTGAAAGCAAATAAGCTTCGAGGAACAGTTAAGAAGGAAAACAGAAAAGAGAAGAGGACCACAATTTCCTTGAAATCTCACTCTAGATGCAGCCAGTAGCCATCAGTGACTCCATTCCTTGCCATCTCCAACAGAAAGGAGCGGAGAAAAGATTGAGAAACGAAAAGGACAGAACGAAAGCAAAAATTCAAATAAGGAACAGGGAAGAAGATCCAACAAAAAGATAAAAAGACGGAAGAGTCGGGTTAAAGAGAGAGAAACAATATCATGAACACAATGGAGACAAGACATGTTCTCCAACTAACAATATGTGATGCAATGGTAAATCAACTGTTTTTTTTAATTTAACAAAAAAGTACAAGGTTCAAAAATATTCTGCTATTAATGAAGTAACAAAGGGTTAGATTTCACACTCCCCAGTCGGCGGGTTTGAATGCAGAGGAGGCATGTAAAATCCAGTGGGCGACCTTTCCGCCGCCTGCCCACCCACCCTGGCCTGTCTGAAATTTTACTGGGAAGGTGTCGGTCAGCCCGCCCGTCCTTTGGCCTATTGAAGCTCTTAAGTGGCTAATTAAGGCCTTCAGCTTGCCACCACCAGTATTTTACCCATGATGGGGAGAGTTCCACGTCTTGCAGGAAGCCCAACAAGGGGCTTAGCTGCGCAGGCTGGTGTCAGGAAGCTGGGGGGAAGGGTGACCTCCTTTGTGGACCCTCTGAGCCCATCTGCCCCAAACCCCATTCCGCCAAGTCATTCCCCCTGTCGTCCTCCCCAGTGGTCTTTTGAGCCCGGTCCCCCACACCTTCACCACATGACTTTGGACTTGTGTGTGCTCCTTGCATGGTGGGTCATCCTGTAGTCCCAGCAGTGGCCAGTGCTCCCACTGGTGCTGCGGGGATTACAGAGTTGCTAGCCAATCAGATTAGCTGGCAGCTCTGTAAGGCAGGACTTCCTCCCAAGAAGTCTTGCCTTAAAGCAATTAACACTGCTCCCAGCATTAAATTGCTGCAGGACAGCCGTCAGGATTGTGTGCGGGCTCTCCCTTAGACTTTTTAGCTGGCAAAGTTGGGGGGGGGGGCGGTGCGGGTTGATGGTGGGAAGCAGGGACCACGGTGCCCCCCTAGTGTTACTCAGTATCAAGTAAAAGCGTACTATAGTGATGAATTAGAAAGAAGCAAAACAATGCATTAATTATGTTGGCCCATTAGCAACCATCAGCAAATGACAGGTTTTCTGTAGATATTGATATTTCTTCATTTTGGAACTGGTTTTATTTAGAAAAAATATAAACGTGTAGATGCTAAGTGAAGTCAAACCCTTGGAAGTGCAATTTTGGGTGAATCAGCAATTTCAACATTACAGCAGGGGGAAATTCAACATCAACAGGGGCACAAAGTAGTGGATGGTGTATTGGCCTCCCATTATACACCCCCACCCAATTTCTCTTTGCCTCTCAAAGTAGTCCATCATATAAATGTAAATCTTCCTTTTTAACAGCTCAAATACTATTTGGCAAAAAACATTCAACATTGCTGAAAACATTTTTTAATAAAAGCATGGATACAGAAGACATCCCACCTGACACTTACTCTTCAGCTCTTGACTTAACTTATGCTCCTTCTTCAACTGGAGTTCTTGCTGTTTGTGGAGGGATGCTGCCTCATGCTGACTCTTTGCCACATTTTGAAGTTCTTCTTGTAGACTCTGCATCTCTGTCATAAACTTCTGAATCATTTCAGCCTACAGAAAAAGAAACAACCAAAATATAGCAACAGTAAGAGCAACAAAATAATAAAAATCCAACCCTTCAGTAAAAGTGAAATTATTTAAATATTATCCACCAATCTAGAAGGCTGAAACTGGCAGTTGAACATTCATCGTTTTTCCACTTCCCAGATGCAGCTACAATAATGCTCAAGAAGCATGATGTTATCCAGGACAGAGCAGTCACCACCCCCACCTTGCCACGATTTTACAAGTGACAGAGGAGGTGTCAGGTGAGTCATCTGTCAGTGGTCCTACTGAGGCCCTTAAGTGGGCAATTAATACCCGATTAAGGACCTCATCCCACTTTCACTTCCCGGGCCCCCATACCAAGCAGAGGCCCCGTCACCCACCCCTGACTCCAGTCTTGCATTCTTGCGTCTACTCTTCCCCCCCACCCGCCCTCTTGAACATGCTCCCTCCACCTCTCTCACTGGGGTCTGTTAACCCGGTCTTGGCGAGGTCCTGAGCTTACTCGGGTTTGGAGGAATCATTCCTCCTGGGCCTCCTGCAATACCGGCAGTAGCCACCAATCCTAGTGTGGCACAGAGCTGCCGGTCTCCAATTGGCTGGTGATTCTGAGGCGGGATTTCCTCCTGGAGATGGATGGAAACCCCACCTCACTCTAATTAAAGGGTCATCGCTGAAAAAGTTAAAGCGGGGCATGCCGGCCAAGTAGAGGGAGGCTCACCCCGAAATTGACACTGGGGTGCAGAGAGCAGTGTATAATCCAGCGTGGAGTTTTATGCATAGCTAAATAAATTATGAGGCAAATATCATTTAATACAGATAAATAATGTTCATATTTTTGTCTGTGTACAGACCTGCTCATAGTTCTTTTTCTGATACATTGCTTTTATTGTCTCGATCCGTTTTAAGTCTGCTTCAAATTCCTAAGCAAAAAGCACAGCTTGTCAGAGGCCATGGAAGTTACCTTATTTTCCATTTTCATTATTGTTTAATCTCTTTACAATCAAATATATTAAATTTCATTAAATTCTGTAAACTAATTAGCTTGCAACCTATCATAACTAAAAAAAAAACTTAGTTTCCGGAATGATTTAAATAAAATACTTGATTTATGGAACGATATAATGGAAATGACTGGCAACAGTTCATTCATAGCCAAATCGGTACTTACCTCTTGATTTGGGATGTAATTTTATACAGTAATTTTGAGGAAATAATGGAGAAGTTAAGGAAGTCTGAGAAAAAATTATCCATTAAAGTCATTTTTTGTGGTAACCAAACATACTGTAGCCACATTATAACTAACATAATGGGCTGAATTTTCTCAGGATTACACTAAGTGCGGTAGCAGGCGGGTAAAACGGAGTCCTACCCACTGATGAAAATAGCGGGTTTTCATGCTGTATCTTCCCGAGCCCACCTCAATATATATTCGTTCCTGCGAAAAGCGTCGCTTCCATGACGGGCGGGCTCTCATTCGCCTGCTCGCCATTACCCCACTGTTGAATCACGCCGGCCGCCATCTTTAAAAGGCAGCCGCCAGCAAAAGCGCTCATCGCCACCAGCTCACCACCGCTGCCTGGGAGACATGGCCTGCTAAGGCAAAAAGACTGCAGACTCCCGCTTCAACAGCGGGTCCCTCGAGCGACTGCTGGATGCCGTGGAGACCCGCCGGGATGTGCTCTACCCCAGCTCTGGCCACAGGATGGGTAGCAATGTCACCAACCCGGCTTGGGAGGCAGCGGTGGTCAGTGCCAATGCCCTTCAGAAGAGGACCACCAGTGCCGCAAAAGGATGAATGATCTCCTCCATTCCGCCAGGGTAAGTCATTCTTTTCATCACTCCCAACTCACACTTACAAACTCAACACACACCCACAGGGCCCTCACTCACTGCCAGTGCAAGGGACCTCGTCATTCACTCTTCCACACACACCATCATTGTCCTCATCCCACCCATGGGACCACTCAGCACCCACAAAGGCCAGACATACTTATCATCTGGCCGAGCAGGCGTCCTGATACACTCTCCCCATCTCTATCCATGCAGGACAAACTGGCTCACAACAGGAGGGAAAGGTCGCAGGCAGGTGGAGAGGTGCCGGAATTCAAAGTTCTCTCAGAATTTGATAATAGAGCCATCCAGCTGGCCAACGATGACTGGGGCCGATTCTGTGCTGACGGTGAGATTGGTGCTGCACTACCAAGTGAGGATCCAATAGTGCAACATCCATCAGATAACCATGCCATGAGTGATGTGTTCTCTTTCACAGGCCACTGCCATGCACTAATTATCTCCCCTTGCTTTCGCAGGCACATCTGGGAAGCAGCAGACGGAGTCCATGACCCAGAACCTTCAAGCAACCTCCAAAGAAACCTCCGAAAAGGAATCTGAAGGTACCCTCCCTGAAGTCCTGTCACAGCGCTCAACCACACCCTCAGAGACACACATGGGGGTACCTAGCTTTAGAGTAGACTTGGGATCACAATCTGGTGAGCACATCGCACTTTCTGATTCACAGCAGCGAAGGCAGGGACTTCCCTCGTCCTTGGCACTCAGAGGGCTGCTGCAGGCCAGAACGTTGCTGAGTTCGAGTCAGATGATGAGCCTCTGGACTCCGTCATGGCACAGTTGCTGGAGCTGCAAAGGCAAGCTCAGGAACATCAGGAAGGGATGGCCGCTGCACTCCTCAGATTGCAAGGCACAATGGAGGAGACCGTCCATCTTCAGGCTGAGGTGATAGTGCTGGCATTGCAACGCACCAAGGTCAACACTGGCAGGATGGCAGCCACCATGGAGATCTTGGTTCAGGATGTCGCTCCTGAACTGCTGCGCGGGCTTAACTCCGTCACTGACCCCACAGTTGGCCTCCAACAGCGTATACTTGAGAGGGGTACTGGGCAGCTCAATCTCACTCCAGCTACCCCTTCTGCTCACAGAGTCAGCCAGGCACCCATAGGGTGGAGGATCAGCAGATACACACTCCAGGACCATCCACCCAGGTGATTCTGAGTGTGACAGGCCCATCTGACTCCCCTCTTCCTGTGACCTCCGCAGATCCAGCTTCACAGACCAAGGAGGGTGCCACGGCCACACAGTAGGACCCCGAAAGCAGGCTGAGGCCCTCCAAGTCTCGGCCCTCCGGAGGACGCTCGCCAAAGTCATCACAGTCAGCAGGTTGCCTCTTTGGGGAACACCAAGACATAGCAGCAGGGTTAGGAAAGCTAAGGAGAGTTAGTTGCACAGCCTGGGCACAGGTGTTAATCGCTTGTACGTAATGTTCACTATTGTCAATAAACTCCCAAGAATGTCTCCCTGCCTACGGCTCCTTGTTCTGATGAGCAGTGTTTTTGTCACTCAGATGTGAAACCTTTCTGCACAAGATAAAAGGCAGGTGTCTCAGTCCAAGGCCTCTTCCCTGTGTTTTGTGCGGCCTTCAGACCACAGTGATGGTCTAGCCCCACACGCCCTGGAAACATTACTGATGCTTGCACCTCAGAAGTGCTGTCACTGCTGCCAGAATGTAGTGGGCAGGCACCAAAGAGTTCTCTCATACTCGCTGTGTGCCCACAGCACCTTTAAGGTGGGGCTGGCTCCCATCACACCATATCCCTTAATGCACAAATTTCACAAAATGCAAGTCCTATCACGTGCTATTCTGTCATGTCATGCATAAAGTTGTAAATTTAACATCATAGGAAAGTGGGTTTGCTTATGGAAACAGCATTTTTCCTGTAACATACATTCAGAGTCCGGAGTGTGCCTAAATTGCAACAGCCTGGTCTTTCAAAAATGAGTTTACATACAAAGAAGAGGTTGTACTATACACACCTTCATTCTTTCTGTATTTTGTGCATTAGTTGTTTTGGTCTCCATATGATGCTTTAGTTGTGTCTTTTGATCTTTGATCTTTGCTTTCTGACTTTTTATAGTCTTCTCGAATTCAGCAACTTTCAGTCGCAATTCTCTGTTGGCTCGTGACACTTCTGCAGACCTGGATGTGGCATCAGATAGGCTTTTTCTAAGCTATGAAGTTAGAAAATATTTGCAAGTCAAGGAAAATCATGGTAGTTCTTTGCAGATAGGTACTTCTGATCGCATTACATAACTCTCCTACTCAAATAGAATTAAACTCTCAGAGGGGGTGGAATTGTAACATAAAAATGGCTGGCTTGAGTTGGGTGAGCAGGGCGGTGGGGGCGCAGTTAAAGTCTGAGAAATCTGTTTCCCAACTCAAGCCCATTTCTAACCAGCTCAGTTCAGGCTTCAACTGTGGCTGAAATTTGGGTGGGCAGCCAAGCCGCTCCAAGGAGGTGATTTAAACATTTAAATATGTTAATGAGGTCATTATCATCTTACTTTAACAACATAAGAGCTTAAGAAATAGGAGCAGTAGTCAGATATCTGACTTCTCAAGCCTGATCTGTTGTACAAAGGTACTTTTCTAAATATCTAGGCTTACAGCGTAACTTCAATAAGTAATAGGTCTAAACATGCCTGCTGCATAGTCTAGCGGATTGGGCCGGAGGGGCTATGGATTGAGGCGGAGGAGGGGACACAGTGGGTTGAGCTTTGGGCCCCACTCCCTCCGCCTCCTTGGGTTATTCACACTTCACCACCCAATTGTTGGTCAGCAGCTTTGCATCCCAAACTAGCATGGCACCAATCCGACTGGCAGTGACCGGCTCAGCCAAGCTTCTGGGTCAGGCTCCCTGCCCTGCGCTCCTGCTCCCAGATTTCGGGCCTCACTCGCTCTGCCCGCAACCTCGGTCTCTGGTGATGGCAGCAGCTCCGGCATCAGAACATGGCAGTAGCTGGCCAGAGAGTAGCATGTGCGGGAAGCGGGGTCAGGGTGCAGGCAAAGTAAAAATGAAAATGGCAATGCAAATCGGAAAAACAGGCCCTAAAGAATAAACAATGTTAAAATGGAACAACGTTAAGCAGGGCGACTTAAAGCGAGGTCTTACTGTACCTCATTGGTGCAAGAGCTTTGAGACATCTGGTGGTCATGAAAAGCACTATATAAATACAAGTCTTTCTTTTACGCAAATTACTTCACTCTGTGTCAGTTTTGTACTTGTACAGTTCATGTCCTTGGGTAGTTTTAGTTTATTTTGGGAAGGGTGCAAGTTAGACTTACTTCCATTATTTCTTTCTGACTGGTCTTCCTCGCAACCTCTCTCTCACTTTGGAACTGCTTTTTCAGGGCTTCAATCTGTTCAGTGAACATTTTTGACTCAATTTTAGCACCCTCAAGTTCTTGTTCCCTGCAGAATTTTTATGATAAGCAGGATGAGCAGTAAGGCAACAATATGCAGTTAATTTACAGTCATTATCATGAAATATAAGTTGCAAAGATAATAGATTTTAAAATTGTAGCAGCTGTGCCCAGCATAAGCCCTGATCCAGACATGGACACCAGCAGAATGGGTGAGAAGAGACTAGATAATTGTCCTTGATCTCAAGGTGGCATTGGATTGAGCAGAGCACCAAAGACCTCAAGAAAAACTAAAATTAATGAGGATCAAGGGGAAAATCTTCCAATGGCTGGAGTCATAAAGCATGGATAGTCCCAGAACATTGTTGCTAGAGTTTCTCAGGGCAGTATCCTCAGCCCAAACATCTTTATTGGGCTGTTCACTGATCATCCCAGATTATTCAGCTCCATTCACAACTTATGAAGCAACACATGCTAATTTAAAGTAGGGTCCGAACATCCAGGTTTGGGCTAACAACTGACAGGTAACATGCATGCTTCATAAATACCAGGCTATGACCATCTCAAACAACCTCACCAGACCTCCATTAGCAACACTATCACCAAGCCCCTACAATCAACACTGAGGATCATCACTGACAGAAGTTTAACTGGACTAGCCCTAACAACAAAATGACTATTGTAACAAGGCAGAGACTACTATACAATGAGTGGATCACACTTTAACCCCTCATATCCTCTTCACCTTCCTCAACATCATTTGTAAGGCTCACCCAGAGTAATGGATTATGCACCCAGATAAGTGCAGAAGCAGAAACATTCAAAAAGCTCAACATCGCCCAGGATAGAGCTGTCTGCTTGATCAACATCCTTGCCACTGGACACAATCCCCAACACCCACTCCAGCACTGGCAGAATGTAGCTGGAATACATTGTGCTATCTACAGGATGAGCTGCAGCAAGTCAGTAGGCTTACTTTGTCACCCTCCCACAACTCCATAAGCTCTACCATCAAGAAGGCCAAGAGCAGCAAGATCATCACCTCCAAATTCCTCTCCAAGTCTCTCACAATTCTGGCTTGGATGTATACCACCATTTCTAATTATTGCTGGGTCAATTACCTGGAATTCCCTATCTATCATCGTGAAAATAACATCAATACAGGAACTGCCAGGTTTCAAGAAGATTCACTATTACCTTTTAGGGAAACTGGGGAATAAATGAGGCTGACATTACATATATCATAAGAACAATTAAAATTAAAAAGTGACCCTGGAAATAAGCACAAATAATAAACATTTCCATGATTTTTGGGGGATTAAGCAAAAGAATAGTCAAGACTAAATCTACACAGGGTTTAGCTCAAATTGTTTCCAAATCTTTTGGCGATATCAAAATTGGGCAGAAATTCCCCCTTCCCAGTCACTCTTAGGTCTGACCTGTTGTGCAGAAGTTTCTGTTGCTGGTGTTCTTTATTATCAAATTCTTCTTGTAGTTGATTTAGTGTAATCCGTAAAGTATTGCTTGTGCGCAAAGTCTGTTCCAAGCTGCGTGCTAGTTTCTTATTATCTTGTCTCACAACCTCTAGTCCTTTATGGAGAGGCTTCACCTTAATTGACAATAAGTAGTCATTTCAAAATCATCTTAGTAAATAAATTATTTAATAGTTTAATGCCATTTTCTATAGATACAGAGGCTTGCGTCTAAATTCCAGTCTCCACCAAACAATTAGACCACAAACAGGGAAATTCTAATTTCAGCTTAGTCTTAGGCAAGATTGTAAACAGGACAAGTCATCTCATGTGTCACATCTTAAAGTATCACAGATACAAAGTATTTGAAAGTCAAATACTATACAATAGAAACAATGGGCTGGATTTAGTCAACCCAACTAGACTTGCACACTAGTCGGAGAACCGGCAGGGAACCCCCATCAGTTCCATGGATGGGTGAGAGCCTATGGTATTGTGCCCCTCAGGCACTTAAGTGGTCACTGTCAGGCCTTCCCAGGATTCAGGGCCCTGAGGGCAGAAATACCATCTGCCAAAAGCTGCTGGCCAATCAGAGCCAGCAGCCCTCCACTGCTAGTCAGCACCATTGGGAGCAGTGGCAGCTGCTAGCAATGCACCCACCAGAGACCCAGAATCGCAGATGAACACCAGGTGAAAGGTGCACGAAGGCGGGATGGGGATCACGGGGTAGGGTTGGAGACAAGGGCAGGAGGGTGGCTTGCATCTGCTCCCACCCCCACTTCCCAATGCCAGGTCACTCGATCAGACACTGTGCCTGATAATGAGGGGCCCTTCCCCCAGAAGGCCATTGCCATACCCTATAGGATTTGCTGGCCTTGCCTTTGGGAGGTGTGGGAAAGCTGTGCAGCTACCTTTTAACCTATGAGCCACGACTGAAATGTGGTGGACTCAGGGATAATGGGTGCCAATTTGTTCATTAATGAGCCTAATTGACATTCTACTGCCGGCAGCCTGGAATTTTGCATCAGCCCCTTGTGCCCATCGGCTTAATCAGGGGAGGTTTCTCCTGCACCAGGAGACTGATGCAGGGCCTCTCCCACAATTAAGTGAGCCTGGGCACCATGGTTTCCGCCATGACGGGCTGCATTAAATCCAGCCCACTGAATTTGTTTCCTCAAGATTCTTTTTTAATAAATGATGTGAGCATGTTTGGACTCATGTACCATGCAAGGTAAATTCACATGTATGAAGTGCACAGAGGAACACAGGAACAGGAGTAGATCATTTAGCCTCTTCAGTTCATTCCGCCATTCAATAAGATCATGGCTGATTTGTGATATAACTCCACATGCCCGCCTTTGTATCATATCCCTGAACAAAAATCTATCAAACTCAAATTAAAATTCACAACTGATCTAGCATCAATTACCATTTCTGGAAGACAGTTCTAAATGTCTACCAACCTTTGCATGTAGACACGCACTTGCCACAGTTTTGCCCAATTCACTTAATTTATCTCTTTGTAATTTAATGCTTCCATTTACACTGCTTACAATACACCATCTTTGTGTCATTTGCAAATTTGGATTTGCAGCTTTCTATCCAATCATCTAAGTTATTAATAAACACAGTGAATAGGAACATAGATCCTTGTGATACACCACTAGTCACATCCTGCCAATTATTGTACATGAACATTATCCTTATTTTCCCCAGCTCCTGCTGCTCAGCCAATTTCCTAACCAAGTCAAAAGTTTGCCTTCAATTCCATGGGTTTCAACTTTGGTTACAATCTCTTATGAAGGGCTTTAACAAACGCCTTCTGGAAGTCCGTATAAAGAACATCCATAGATACTCCCCTGTTCATGACTTTACTCACCTCTTCAAATAATTCAATCAGGTCTCCCAGGCATAACTTATCCCTTAAAAAGCTATGTTAGCTCTCTCTGATCAGCTGAAAATTTTCCAAGGTGTACAAAGATTGCAAATTGGAAAGTTTCCCAGCTTGAGAGTAAACTGAAAAGGTTCCACAATATTCAGATGGGGGAAAAGTCTTCTGGAGCAGACGTTCCAGAGGGTAGTCATCCCACAGGTTGCTAAGAGTAGAGAAGCTGGTATGGAAGACTAGGAGGCTATCGGCAGAGAGGACAGAAAGCATCAGGTGTGGGTAGACAGGTGGTCATCAGTGGAGTTGATTTGTCTAATAGGCAAATCCATACTAGGTACCAGTGATGTGAACAAAAAGGGTGACTCAGAGAAGCATAACCACAAGTCATGGGCATACAATTATTTGTACATGAATTTCTACACTAATAACAGCTTATTGGCATGTAACATGAATATTCAAACTCTCAGGGTGAAAGATAGAATACCACTTTTACCATATATTTAGATTATAATATGCTGTCGATTGAACTGAAACTTAATTTTCAAATCACAAATATAAATATCAAAATAATTATTGTCACAAATATCTGCTTAAATTCCTGAACACAGGAGCTTCACAAATGTGTTTGATGTATGTATGTCCTTAAGGGGTACTGGGCCTGTCTTCATCGTTTAATCAGTGTCTAGGTTCTGTTAAATAGCTATTTCCTATTAAAGGATATCGACCAGATTGGACTCAACATACCAAAAAGGATCAACTAGGTGCTGTTGTAGCTTGGGTTGCAAAGTCAAGAATGTCTCAGAACATATCACTCAGCATTTTAAATGGTTTCTTGGGCGATAAGCACGACAAACCCCCTACCAGAAGCCTGAAGTATAATCATGTTCTACAACTTATCCATCATGCAACTGTGTATTCATGTAATATGTATGTTTCGGTGTACATTGTTTATAGAAATGTAACGCTCACAAATACACTTACCTGAATGTTGTGCTGTGTTTCTATAGTAGCCAGTTTATCCTGTAGATCCTCTAGGTCAGCCTGTAGCCTCTGTAGAATCATTTGGGCATGTGACCTAGACAGGAATTGAAGATTTAACACACCATATTCAGCTGGTGTCTACAGTTTGTGTTTTACCAAAATGAACAAGTACTGGTATGATTTGCCAGTTTGCTGAAGTGGTGAAATATTACCCTGACACATTACTGAACATTCTTTGAGCAGATAGGATATTTTATCAACAACAAATTTGCAAAGGTACTAATCCTGTACTTACTTTTTATCAGGTTCCCCAAATCAAAATATATTTGATAAGGCCTCAGTATGTCTCAAAAACATTAATTGAAAAAGTGTGTGCAAGAGCAAGGAGACCAGGAGGAACCTTTTCAAGGAGGAAATCTTATTTTTAAAAAGAATGAGAAGGACAGGTGCTCCAAAACAAGAGTTTATGGGATTTCTTAATTTTGAGGTGATAGCAAGAAACAGACAGGCTTCCTGTAATTTGAAATTCTGCATTTTTTTAACCAATTCATTAAGTTTTATTTTTGGTAAAAGGTGTAAAGATAAAATTTCAGGGAGTCACTTTTCAACAGAATGAATTTTAATTTTGTACGGCTGAAAAGATCTTCATCAGGAAAACTAATATAGTAACAGCACATTTTAAGACAAAATGGTTTATTAAAACATTCATTTTTATAGAATCTTGATGAGTGGAAGATAAAATGAAAGCACAATACCTGATGTTTTGTTTATCCTATTCTTTCAGCCACTGCTTATAAAAATGGTGGGCAGATGCATCAGGGTGGAGGGGGGAGGGCAAGAAAAAAAAGTCTTATTTGAAAACAGTTACCAGAAACAAGTGAAATGGACAAATGCAAAGAAAAGAAAATTTGTCCATTGAAAATAGAAATAATCAAAACCAGTAGATCCAACTCTGGAACACCCAGACAACTTCGACAAAACCAGCTGCCAATCATTAACGCAGGTTCAAAGAGGTCCCTCACAAAGAACAATTAACATTTCTACAAATTTGATATTCAGGTCATCTTTCAAAAATACATGATCACCATTGCAAAGAAGAAGGATATTACAAGGCCATTTGAACTGTAGCATAAAAGAAATAAATTTCTTTCTCACAGTGCCATACTGGGGTAATTTTAACCCCCCAAAAAATGGGTGAATTGGGTAGACTTCAAATCTCAAACCCATAAAGCTAGTTTTGGTAATAGTGGCCACGAAGCCATTGTCGATTGTCATTAAACCCATCTGGTTCACTAATGTCCTTTAGGGAAGGAAATCTGTCATACTTACCTGGACTAGCCAAATGTGACTCCAGACCCACAGCAATGTGGGTGATTCTTAAATGCCCTCTGAAATGGCCTTGCAAGCCACTCAGTTGCATCAAACTGCCACAAACTAAAAAAGAGGAATGAAACTGGACAGATCATCCGGCATCGACCTAGTCAACGGAAAGGATAACAGCAAACCCAGTCCTGTTGACCCTACAAAATCCTCCTTACTAACATCTGGGAGCTTATGGCAAAATTGGGAGAGCTGTCCCACAGTCTAGTCAAGCAACAGCCTGACATTGTCATACTCTCAGAATCATACCTTACAGACAATGTCCCAGACATCACCATCACATCTCTGGCTATGTCCTGTCCCACTAACAGGGCAGGCCCGCCAGAGGTGGTGGCACAGTGGGATGCAGTCAGGAAGGAGTTGTCCTGGGAGTTCTCAACATTGACTCTGGACCCCATGAGATCTTATGGCATTAGTTCATACACGGGTGCGGAAATCTCCTGCTGATTACCACCTACCACCCTCCCTCAGCTGATGAATCAGTACTCCCCCATGTTGAACAGCATTTGGAAGAAGCACTGAGGGTGGCTAGGGCACAGAATGTACTCTGGGCGGGGACTTCAATGTCCATCACCAAGACTGGCTCGGTAGCACCACCACTGACCAAGCTGGCCGAGTCCTACATAACTACTAGACTGGGCCTGTGGCAGGTTGGCAGGGAACTAGCAAGAGGGAAACACCTACTTGACCTCATCCTCACTAACCTACCTGTCGCAGATGCATCTGTCCATGACAGCAATAGTAGGAGTGACCACCGCACAGGGGTGTGGAGATGAAGTCCCGCCTTCGCATTGAAGATACTCTCTATCATGTTCTGTGGCACAACCACCGTGCTAAATGGGATAGATTTTGAACAGATCTAGCAACTCAAAACTGAGCATCCACGAGGCACTGTGGGCCATTAGCAGCAGCAGAATTGTATACACAATCTGTTACCTCATGACCTGGCATATCTCCCACTCTACCATTACCATCAAACCCTGGTTCAATGAAGAGTGCTGGAGGGCATGCCAGGAGCAGCACCAGGCATACCTAAAAATGAGGTGTCAACCAGGTGAAGCTACAACACAGGACTACTTGCATCCCAAACAGCACAAGCAGCGTGCGATAAACAGAGCTAAGTGATCCCGAAAACAATGAATCACGTCGAAGCTCTGCAGACCCTCTCCACATCCAGTCATGAATGATGGTGGACAATCAAACAACAAACTGGAGGAGGAGGCTCCACAAATATCTCCATCCTCAATGATGGGGTAACCCAGCACATCAGTGGAAAAGGCTGAAATATTTGCAACAATCTTTAGCCAGAAATGCCAAGCGGATGTTCCATCTCGGCCTCCTCCTGAGGCCCTCAGCATCACAGATGCCAGTCTTTAGCCAATTCGGTTCACTCCATGTGATATTATGAAACGGCTGAAGGCACTAGATACTGCAAAGGCTATGGGCCCTGACAATATTCCAGCAATAGTACTGAAGACTTGTGCTCCAGAACTGCTGCTCCCTAAGCCAAGCTGTTCCAATACAGCTATAAAACTGGCATCCACCTGGCAAAGTAGAAAATTGCCCAGGCATGTCCTGGCCACAAAAAGCAGGACAAGTCCAACCCAGCCAATTACGCCCTATCAGTCTACTCTCAATCACCAGCAAAGTGACAGACGGGGTTGCCGACAGTGCTATCAAGCAGCACTTACACAGCAATAACCTGCGCAGTGATGCTTAGTTTGGGTTCCGCCAGGGCCACTCAGCTCCTGACCTCATTCTCTGCAGCAAAGTGCGAGAGTCCAGAAGGCTGTGTTGCCTGCCCAGTACCAGGGTTCAGGACATCTGCTCAGGGCTGGAGAGGAAAATGCAGTGAGAGGGGGAGGATCCAGCTGTCGTGGTACCAACAATATAGGCAGGACAAGGGAAGAGATTCTGCGAAGTCAGTATGAGGAGTTAGGCACCAAATAAAGCAGAACCTCAAAGGGAGTCCATGTTCAAATGCAGCAAGACCTGAACAACATCCAGGCTTGGGCTGACAAGTGGCAAGTAATATTCATGCCACACAAGTGCCAGGCAATGACCATCTCAAACAAGAGAAATCTAATCATCAACTCCTTGATATCCTATGGCATTACCATTGCTGAATCCCCCACTATCAACATCCTGGGAGTTACCATTGACCAGAAACTGAACTGGGCTAACCATATAAATACTGCGACTACAAGAGCAGGTCAAGGGCTAGGAATCCTGCAGCAAGTAAGTCACCTCGTGACTCCCCAAAACATGTTTACCATCTACAAGGCACAAGTCAGGAGTTTGATGGAATACTCTCCACCTGCCTGGATGAGTGCAGCTCCAACAACACTCAAGAAGCTTTACACCATCCAGGACAAAGCAACCTGCTAGATTGGCACCCCGCCCACGAACATTCACTCCCTCCACCACTGACAAACAGTGGTAGCAATGCGTACCATCTACAAGATGCACTGCAGAAACCAACCAAGGCTACTTAAGAAGTGCTTTCCAAACCCACAACTGCTTCCATCTAGAAGAACAAGGGCAGCAGAAACATGGGAACAATACCACCTGGAAGTTATACTTCAAGCCACTCACCATCCTGACTTGGAAATATTTTGCCGTTCCTTCACTGTCACTGGGTCAAAATCCTGGAACTCCCTTCCTAACAGCACTGTGGGTGTACCTACACCACAGGGACTGCAGCGGTTCAAGGCGGCAGCTCAGCACCACCATCTCAAGGGCAATTAGGGATGGGCAATAAATGCTGGCCTAGCCAGCGACACACGCAGTGCTGTTAAAAAAATCTCTCGATTACTACTTGAGCTGTGTGCAAATTGGCATAAAGCAAATAAGATTAGAGAGATGCATGCGTGGCTCAAAGACTGCTGTGGGAGAAGTAGGTTACGATTTGTGGGGCACTGGCACCAGTACAAGGGAAAGTGGGGGCTGCACCATTGAGACGGTCCACAGCTGAACCATGTTGGGACCAGTGTTCTTGCGAAATGCGTAACTAGGGAAGTAGGGAGGTTTTTAAATTAAATAGTGGGGGCAAGGGATCAAATGTGGGATTTCAAAGAGCAGAGACAAGGTAAGAGAGGAAGGTAGTAACATGGGAAATGATAAACAGACCGTGACAGGAAGGGACAGAGAGTACAAGTCTAAGGGTGAATCAATAGGTAAGGCTAGAGGTTACAAAAATAATAAAAGGACAAAACTTAAGGCATTCAGAACAAAACAGATGAACTAATAGCTCAAATAGAAATAAATGAGTGCTATCTGCTAGCCATTAGAGAGACATGGCTACAGGATGGCATTGGTTGGGACCTGAATATTGAAGGGTATATGACTTTGGGTAGGATAGGAAGTTAAGAAAAGGTGGAGTGGTTCTGTTCATTAAAGACAACATTAGCACAATAGAGAAAGGTGACCTAAGTTCAGGAAATCAGGATATAGAAGCAGTTTGGGTAGAGATGAGGAATGATAAAGGCAAGAAGTCACTTGTGGGTGTACAGGCCTCCTAAAAGTAATCACATGGTAGGACAGGGGGTATCAAAGAAGAAATAGTGCAAGCTTGTCAGAAAGGTACAGCAATTATCATTGAGGATTTTAAACTACATATAGACTGGAAAAAATCAGATGGGCAAAGGTAGCGTAGATGATGAATTTATAGAAGGTCTTCAGGATAATTTCTTAGATCAGCATGTTATGGAGCTAACCAGGGGGCAGTATATGCTAGACCTGGTATTATGCAACAAGATAGGATTAATTAATGACCTTATAGTGAAGGTGCCCTAGGTCGCAGTAATCATAATATTAGTAGTATTTTACATTCAGTTTGAGGGAGAGAAGAGTGAGTCCAAGACTAATATTTTAAACTTAAATAAGGGCAATTATGAGGGCATGAAAGTAGAATAGTAAATATGGACTGGCAATATAAGAAGCATATTATTGAAATGGTAAGAAATTGCAGAACTCTGAGATGCAGAGGGATCTGGGTGTCCTCGTGCATGAAGTGCAAAAGTTGGTATGCAGGTGCGGCAAGTAATTAGCAAAGCTAAAATGTTATCGTTTATTGCAAGGGGAATTGAATACAAGAGTAGGAAGGTTATATTTCAGTTATACAGGGCACTGGTGAGACCACATCTGGAGAACTATGTACAGTATTGGTCTTCTTATTTTAGGAAAGACATAAATGCATTGGAAGTACTTCAGAGAAGGTTTATTAGATTAATACCCAGAATGGGTATCATGAGGAAAGGCTGGACAGGCTAGGTTTGTATCCACTAGAGTTTAGAAGAGTAAGTGGTGACTTCATTGAAACATATAAGATCCTGTGGGGGCTTGACAGGGTGGATGTGGAAAGGATGTATGCTCTTGTGTGAGAATCTAGAACTGGGGTCACTGTTTAAAAATAAGGGGTCGCCCATTTAAGACAGAGATGAGGAAAAGTAATTTCTCTCAAAGTGTTATGAATTCTCTTCCTCAAAATATGGTTGCGGCAGAGCCTTTGAATATCTTTAAGGCAGGAGTAGATAGATTTTTGATAAGTAAGGAAGTGAAAGGTTATCAGTGGAGGGGAGGAATGTTGTGAAGTTGAGGTTAAAATTTGATCAGCCATGATCTTATGCATGGCGGAGCAGGCTCGAGGGGCTGAATGACTTACTCCTGCTCCCAATTCTTATGTTCATATATATGTAAAACCTGAGCCCAAACTTGGACAAAAGCGCTGAACTCAAGAGATGAGGTGAGAATGACTGCCCTTGACATCAAGGCAGCATTTGATCGAGTGTGGCATCAAGGAGCCCTAACAAAACTGGAGTCAATGGGAATCGGGAAAACTCTCCAATTGTTGGAATCATACCTGGCATAAAGAAAGATGGTTGTGGTTGTTGGAGGTTAATCATCTCAGTCCCAGGACATCACTGCAGGAGTTCCTCAGGGTAGTGTCCAATGTCCAACCACCTTCAGCTGCTTCGCCAATGAAGTTCCCTCCATCATAAGGTCAGAAGTGAGGATGTGATGGCATAATGTTCAGCACCATTTGCAACTCCTCAGATACTGAAGCTGTCTGTGCCCACTGGCAGCAAGACCTGGACAACATTCAGGCTGGTGCTAATAAGTGTCAAGTAATATTTGCGCCACATAAGTGCCAGGCAATGACCATCTCCAATGAGAGAGAATCCAACCATATCTTCTTGACATTCAATGGCATTACCATTGCAGCATCCTGGAGGTCACCATTGAATAGAAACTGAACTGGACCAGCCATATAAATACTGTGGCTACAAGAGTAGGTCAGAGGCTGGGAATTCTTTGGCAAGTAACTCAACTCCCGACTCCCCAAAGACTATCGATGATCTACAAGGCACAAGTCAGGAGTGTGATGGAATAATCTCCACTTACCTGGGTGACTGCAGCTCCAACTACACTCAAGAAGCTCAACGCCATCCTGGATAAAGCAGTCCGTTTGATTGGCACCCCATCCACCACCTTAAACATCCACTCTCTCCACAGTCAAGGCACAGTGGCAGCAGCGTGCACTATCTACAAGATACACTGCCGCAACTCACCAGGGCTCCTGCGACAGACCTTCCAAACCCACGACTTCTACCACCTGGAAGAACAAGAATAGCTGTTGCATGGAAACACCACTACCTGCAAGTTCCCCTCCAAGCCACACACCATCCTGACTTGGAACTTTATTGCCATTCCTTCACTGTTGCTGGGTGAAAGTCCTGGAATTCCCTCCCTAACAGCACTGTGAGTGTACCTACACCATATGGACTGCTGCGGTTCAAGAACATAGCTCACTACCACCTTCTCGAGGGCAATTAGGGATGGACAAGAAAAATGCTGGCCTAGCCAGCGAGACCCAAGTCCTGTGAAAGAATAAAAAAAAACTTCTCAGTTTAACAGTAGCAGGTTTCCCAAGCCTTGGGATACCTAACAACTCAATGGAGGTCAGGGCAGTTTCAAGGAAAAGTTAAAGAGCCCCCTACAGCAGTGCTTGTGGGCCATGAGGAACAGGATTGTTTCCCCTGAAACCCCAAGCTTCCCTGGCATCAGGTCCAGGTCAGGGATTGAACTCCCATCACCACACTCCCACTAACATGACAGTGGTTCCAGTCTCCTCTGGGGTGCTTTCCGCCCAACTGGGAGCCAAGCTAATCAATCAGGTTGGTTTCTAGGGGGAATCCTGTTAAAAAGACGCAAGTTATGAAGCTAAGACTCTATAAGCTTGTAGGGAAACTATCCCTGTCAATAACAGCCCATCGAGTCTCTCAGAAATGTTCGAACGCACTTCACATGGAATTACAGTTATAGTTACGCGAGTAAATGTTGCAGCCATTTAGCACAAAGCATGGTCTCAGAAATAACTAATAGGAACATAAGAACTTGGAGCAAGAGTAGACCATATGGCCCCTTGAGCCTGTTCTGCCATTCAATATGATCATGGCTGATCTTCTACCTCAATTCCATTTTCCTGCCCGTTCCCCATATCTGCTGATTCCCTGGGAGCTCAAAAATCTCTCTCAGCCTTAAACATACTCAACGATGGAGCATCCACAACCCTTCAGGGTAGTGAATTCCAAAGATTCGCAACCCCGTAAGTGAAGAAAATCCTCCTCATATCAGTCTTAAATGATTGCCCCTTTATCCTGAAAATGTACTCGTGTTCTCGATTTCCCGGCCAGGGGGGAAAGAATCTTTCAGTGTTTACCCTATAAATCCCCTTCAGAATCTTTTATATTTCAATTAGATCATCTTATATTCTCCCAAATCTCAGCCCAATTTTCCCAGCCTCTCATCAAAGGATAACCCTCTCATCCCAGGAGTCAATCACTGAATCTAATGAGATAAATACCAAATTAATTTAGTGCTGGAGTGTTCTCTGAGCGAATAATTGTCTTCAAATTGTGTCATGGGGTCTTTAATATCCATAGGAAAAATTCCAAAAAGACAGATATGACTTTGCTTTAAAACTTCATGTTGAGGACAATACCTCCAACATTACTGCACTAAAGAGTTTAAGCATGCAACTTTGACTCAAGATTATATGCTCATTTCCTGCAATGGGGTTTAAAGTTGCAAATCTCTGACTCAGAAGCTACCAAATGAGCAAAGCTGACATTCACAGAGTGGCATACAGACCTGAAGGTTACAGAATCCAAATGAAAGCAAGCAAAGAGTCAAAATACATTTTACTCTTAACTGAACCCAGCAGTGTATTAGACTAAGGTGCTTACTCCTATGCATTCTATCTTGGCTGGAAGATCTGAAACAGACACCTTCAAGATCTGAAATGAGGTCAAGAAAGTTTGTGTAATAATACTATTTACAATCTACCTGACAGTGGTTATGCACCTCAAAGATCAACTGCCCTCTGGTGTCAGAATTAAATACCGTCTAGATGGAAAACGCTAACCTCAGTTGCCTCCGTGCCAAAACAAAACTGACCCCCATAATTATATATAAACCTCAGTTTGTGGGTCATTTCAATGTCATTGCCCACTCTGCACCAGGTTTGCAAGCCACTTTCGATCTCTTCAATTCTGCATAAAAGAAACTTGGCCTGTCCTTGAATGCTGCCAAAACAAAACTCATATCAACCTATACCTGGTCAGCCAAATATTCCACCTTTGTTCAGAAACTCAAACTTATCTTGGAGGTTCCCGATGATCCTTGGACTTGCCGCAATTGCGCAGGTCGGAAGCAGACTGCATATGCGCAGTTTGGCATCCAGATGTGGAACACCATCCTAAGTGTCCCAGGGAAAGGGACAAGGGAGGGGGACAGGGAGAGTCTCTAAACAGGGAGGAGGAATGGGGAGAGGTCCCAATGAGTGTCCCAAAGGCAGGGACAAGAGAGAGGGGACAGGAACAGTCCTAGTTAAGAAAATTAGAAACAGTCTCCAATTAAAGAAAGAGCTGAAGGGAGCAGACTTTAAGTGAAGTGGGTTCATGACAAGCCCCGATAGTCGGAGAGGGCTCAAAAGAAACCCTGAGGATCCGAGAAGTCAGCCGAAAGTCGGTGACTCCATGCTGCAGGCCGTTGGGGCAAAGGCATCTCTTTGGAGCAGTGGCATTTAGCTTGGCACGGCTGAAATTGTGCTTGTAAGGTGATGCTCAAGTGTACTCGGAAATCCAGGGGAAAGGAATCTCAGAAAGCGAGATTGAAACCCTGCAAGGTGGGCTATTGTTGTAGCTGTTCGAGTTGGAGTGACTTTTGGGGAGAATTCCAAGGCAAGATCTTTGAATGTGGAGACTGGAAACCTTTGTGAGAAAGGCGAAGTTTCAGAGAGATTGGTTGGCTCACGATGTAACAGATGTCCAAGTGGGTTGTTGAGAAACCTGTGAAATTGGGTTTGGTCACATTTGGCATTTATTGTGTAGTATGATGTGTTTGACCACAGTTTGCTTGTTAATTCACATGTACCTCCCTGAATGTTAGAGTATAAGATAGATATTGTAAATCATTTTATTTTTCTGATCTTTTATAGTAAAGTTCATTTTTGTTTGTTCAAAACCTGTGGAATCTTGTGGCTTTATTCACTTAGTAAGCGCCTTTAATCTCAAACTTTGTCTACTTTAAACAAAATGTTATTGATCCCTAACCAGATCTCACCCTCGACCCGGGTCTGGCCAAGGATCAGAATAACCTCCCATGAATGCTGAACGAGAAACTTTGGAATATGTTGAGCACTTCCCATATGACACCCACCTCCCTCAAAAGGCCATCAGGAATGAGGACAACCAACACCGGATCAGCTGCATCAGCTCGGACTTCTACGAACAAAGACCTTCGCAAATCAACAAAAGTCCTAGTATGCAGAGCAGGCGTCATTACCATGCTCTTGTGCTGCAGTGAAGCCTGGACTGTGTGTCAGTGGCATATAAGAGCGCTACAGAAATCCCATCAGCAATGCATTCACCACATCCTTCAGATTCAATGGGAGGACCGCTGAACAAAAGCAATTTTCCTCTTGAAGCCAGATCCACCAGCACTCGGCAAAACTCCTGCAAAATCAAAATCAACTTTGATGGACTGGATATTGTCTGGAAGGCTAAAAACCGTCTCTCTTGCTGGGTCCTGGTGTCTTAGCTTCCAACTTGTCAACATTCCAGGGGAAACAAAAAAAAACCCTAAAGATACTCTGAAGCTCTCCTTGAAGCGCAACAGCATTGACATAAATGACTGAGAGGAGCTTGCTACCAATCTTTCAGAATGGGCGATAACTTGTCCATCAGGGTTTGGGATCCATGCCTTAATGATGAGCCAGGGCAGCAGCAGACATAGAGAGAAAAGGAAGCAAACTTGCACTTTGGATCCCATTGCCTCGTGGGAAGATCTGCAGGTACAGAATCGGCCTGTTCAGTCACATGAAGGCCCATGGCAGAAACTCATGACCCTGAGTTGACATCATCCTCGAATCAAGAGACAGCCAACGATGACTACGCATACTCAATCAACACACAATAAATCAGGCCACAAAATAACAGAAATCAAGATATAACTGGGAGAAATTTACATCAATTCCCAGGGACAGGCAGTCTTACAGGCACATTTTCCATTGGTAGAAACTTTGTGAACAAAATTTTCCTAAAAAATAGACTTCTAAAATTCAGTGCATCAGAACAATAATGGGTGACATATGCTTCTTAGTGCATCCAAATCCATTATTCCCTTTGAAATAGCATGATTACCATCTTAACGAGCACTGTGTTTATGATAATCAGAGAAAATCCCAGATCATAAGTGAATGTAAAAGTTGCTTTAGTAAATAAAGATATTTTACTAATAAAGTCATAAAACATAATAGTGAGATTGCCTAATTTGAATTATCTGATCATTCAAATCTGAATCATAAACACTTCCTCTACGTTTCACACAAAATTGTTAATTCAAACCACTGGATAATTATTTTAAACCATAGTGGACTTTGAATTAACAGGAGTAGACTATGCTTGCATTTATGCAGCAACCTGTCACTCAAATATCTTGCAGCACTTCATTCACTTTTTTTTTGAAAAGTGAAATTAAATGTTTTTCTGATGGACAGTTGTTTTGTTGGATAATCTGCAAAATCAGAAATAACATTTTCTGAAGAGTATTATCTATAATCAATGTACATATAATGTAGCACCTCCTTACTTGTCTTGTTGCAAGTAATTTATCTCTGCATCTCTTTGTCCAAGTTCTATCTGTAGTTTCTCCACTGTGTGCTGGAGTTTTGTGTGCGATGCCAATACATTATCTAGAGTCACTTCCATTTGGCTATTATCTTGCTTAGAACTTGTCAAATTTTGCTGCAGATTTGCAACCTGGAAAGTAAATTAGCATTCCAATCAGTTCAGGCATGCAATTGTGAATTATTAAAGGACAAGTATTTCTTAACAGTAGGGGTTTGGGCTCTTGCCTCAAACAGTTCCAAATCTGAGGGCCAATTTTCATACTCAAAAATTGACTTTGAATTTATGCTGCCATTTACATGCATCACCACTTGCAAGACAATCACAAGCCAACAGGTATGAAAAAGATAGCTATCACTGCCAAATTCCTAGACTCAGTTTACCTTCTCAAGCATTCAAGTTTCTTCCTAATCAAACTGCAAATATATTAGCACATGAAGCACTAAATTGTTTTTGAAAACTATGCATGTTTTTCCTGAATTCTTCAGCAATCCCATGGTGGACATCATAGGCTGTGGGAAAATTATTGGTTCAGATTCAGTAAAATTCCTTGGAGTTGTCTCACTCTGTTGAACTTCCAAACTTATGATGGCAGAGTGGAAGCAGCTCTGAACAGATTCCAGATAACATAACTGAAGCCGACTAAAACACCAACTTAGGGCACTTGGGGTTTGAGTGATGAATCCACAAGACCATTTTTTTTTGATATATTTGAGTAATATGAAATTAACAGTGTTTTGTTCCCAAAATGAACTCCAGATCAATCTAGACCAATATATCTGACCATATTGCTCTTTTTATTAATCACTAAAGTACCACAATGAATTAACCATATTGCTAACAATTAATTACTTGATATTCATTAAAAGCATTTTTTTTTTCATTTTTCACTGTTGTTTTCACCTTGTAGTTTTCTCTCTCTTCCATCACCCCTATATATTCTTTTAGCTTTCGGATTTCTTGAAGTGCTTCATCACGAGATTTTGTTGCCATTGCAAAATCTTCCTCTTTTTGTTTCAATACCAACTGTGCCTGGTCAGAACAAAAGTCAACGCATACCAATGACAAATAATATAATAAATGTAAGTTTAGCAATAATGCTGAGCTTACTTCTAGTTTATTAAATCAAAAGGTATGTAGCAACACTTAATTCATACAATTCAACAAAGTGAATTTTAAACCAGAAAAAAGACAGGTTGTTAAAATGTTAAAAATCCTGACCCGAATCTGCCTAGTTCCAGTTTCAGTGGAGGTGGGTGTGCAACCAACCCCCTCCCAGGAGACAGGTTGGCAAGTTAAATATTTTAAGAAGCTGTGTGCCTCATATTTAATCACCATTTTAAATTTAACCCTGGCCGGATGTGTTTTCTGGCTTTCAAGAAGCCCAGTGATTAAAGGGAGGCAAGAACAGCTGGATAAAGAGGGCAAGTGTCTTTCCATTCATTTGTGGATCACGTGTACGCTCTTCAGCCTCCTCCTGTGATCAGGCGCAACCCCTCCGCTCCCCACCTTTTCAATCTCTCTCTCTCCCTCTTCTCCATTCCCTGGCTGCAGCCTGGTGCCGAAGCCAACCCACCTTACAGCCAAGCTGGCTGCACCCAGGAAACGGAGATAAAATATGCCAATCAGGTCATGCAGTTAAATTCAGCAGGACATTAAAAATCCATTTTTCTGGGTTTCCTAATTCAAAGCAGCCAATCCTGCCCCATCTCCAAGTTAATATCTAGCCCATTAATGTGACACAAAGGCTAAATGCCACATGTATTAATCATACTTCAACAGTGAATATAGGAACATAAGAACATAAGAAATAGAAGAAGTAGACCATAGAGCCCCTTGAGCCTGCTCCGCCAATCATCACGTTCATGGCTGATCATTGGCCTTAACTCCATTTTCCCGCCTGTTTCCTATATCAAGAAACCTCCAAATTTAGATTTTTAAGGTCTATATCAGCCTTAAATGTAGCATCCACAGCCTTCTGGGGCAGAGAATTCCAAAGATTCAAAATCCTATGAGTGAAGAAGTGTCTCCTCATCGCAGGCCTAAATGATCACACCCCCCCACAACCACCCACCTCCCCCCACCAATGGTCCTGTGACTGTGCCCCCATGTTCTAGATTCCCCAGCCAGGGGAAACTACCCCTTAGTGTTCACATTGTCAAGCCCCTTCAGGATCTTGTATTTTTCAATGAGATCACCTCTCACTCTACTAAACTCCAGAGAGTATAGGCTCAATTTACTCAGTCTCATCACTAGAAAACACTCTCATCCCAGGACCTCATCTAGTTACCCTTCACTCATCTCCAATGCAAAAATATCTTCCCTTTGTACTGTGCTCCCAGGTATGGTCTCACCAAAGTCACGCACAATTGTGGCAAGACTTCTATATTTTTGTACTCCAATCCCTTTCAATGAAGGCCAACATGCCATTCGACTTCCCAACTGTTTCTTATACCTGCATGCTAAATCTTTGAGTTCCTTGTATGAGTACTGTACACCCAAGTCCCTCTGAATATCAACATTTACAAGTATCATACCTATCAAAAATGTTATGCATTTCTATTCTTACTACCAAAGTTAATAACATCACACTACCCCACATTGTACTTCATCTGCTACCTTGTCGACCCCACACGTAACCAATCTCTATGCACACTCTGTGTCCTCCTCGCAGCTTATATTCTCACCTAGCTTTGTATCGTCAGCAAACTAGAGACATTGCTCTCGATCTCTGTCTAACTGAGACCTTGTCAATAAGCCTTTCTAAAATCTATGTAGACTACATGAAAGACACTATCCTTATCAGCTCTCCTTGTTACTCCCTAAAAATGTTTAATCAAGTTAGTCGGTCATAACCTTCTATTAACAAATCCATGCTTAATGTCCTTGATTAACCCATATTTTTCTAAATGACGACTTATACTGTCTCTCAGAACATTTTCAAATAATTTTCCCACCACCAAGGTTAGGCTGTCTGGCCTGTAATTTCCAGATACTGGCCCAGACTTTGTGGTAAGAGTGATAGTGAAATTGTCATAGTCCACTGTCATTATTCCTATGAAACTGACAGCAACTTGGAATCTGCACATGTGCAATTAAAGATGGATATCTGGAAGTGCTGTCAGTGATTCTACGTTTCTCCATAAGGTGCACTGTTGAAATACCTGAAGACTGCAATCAATTAGAAATCACGGAATGGATGAGAATGCTGTTAGTCTCACTGTAGTCATAAAACCCTTGAAAAAAAGTTGAGGTGAATGAGGTGTTGAATAGCGTTCTTAACAATGTACCAAGTTCATCCTTACTGCTGAAAAACCTTCTGGCCCTAAAGAACTAATTTTATGGCTGTGGAATGTCAAATTTCTCCATTATGATAATAGCTCCACTTATTTTTAAATTTTCTTTTAAAGTTTGTTGTGACATTTCAGTATCTGTGTTAACTCCATGGGTTGGATTTAATGCTCCCCAGCCAGTGGGTTTGAAGGCAAGGGGATGCGGGGGTGGAGGACAGTGCTCCAGTGGTCAGCTTGCCCGCCTGCGGACTACCTGTCTGCCTCTGCCCCCACCACAATTATACCAGTGGAGGGGATGGCCCACTCATTGGGCCAATTGAGGCCCTTAAGTGGGCAATCAATGAAGGGCCTCATCCCTTCGCTGGCATTTAACCGGCAGTGAGAGAGGCCCAAGCCGAGTGGTCAACCAAGCACGTTTCCGTGCGGGCTGCTGGTGGTTGGGGGGGGTCCCCTCTTAACTAGTCCCCTGGGCCCATCCGGCAGCTCCTCCTTCCAAGGTGTAGCCCCCTCCCCTCTGCCATGGCCTCAAATCACCCTCACCGACCCCTAAACACTTACTTAAATTCTAATCCAACTCAGCTTGCCTCCTCATCGGCCTCTGAGTGGACAACAGCTCTCTGAGGTGAGAATTCCTGTCCCTGAGGGGCTGAAATCCAGCTTCCAGTCTATTAATGGCCAAATACGGGGCAAATGTTCTTCCCAAGCAGGCTCCCCCCCTCCCAACCTCTTAGCCAGAGTGGGGGGATGCGGAGGCGCAGGGACCACCGCTCCCCATATAATCCAGCCCCATGTATAAGTTACAATCCTGTATCTTGCTCTGTAAAATTTAATTAAAAGTTAAGGAACATCAATGCTTCATACTTTCTCAATTGCTGTCTGTGACAATACTTCAATGTGATTAGCTTCCTTTAGTGCTTATTTCTGGATACCTGGGGATTGCCTTGACTTGGAGCCTGTCATGAAAGTATAATCATTTTCATAATATTTTTCTGGTTTATTGTGAAGTACGTTTATGCAGGTAAGTATAGTTGAGTCTCTGTGTGTGTGATTTAATTACATTTGTAGTCAAGCAGACTGCAAGTTAAATCATCAAAAGAAGCTAGGTGCTTGCCATGCTAACGAGTAAACATGGATGCTGACTTAGCATGTAAGGTGTGAAGGGAATTTGCATTTTGAGATAAATGAAGGGATATATGGATTTCAAAGGGATCGCAATCTGTTTACAACTAGCCAGATAAGCAAGGCTAAGGAATGTGGTTATTTTTCCCAAAGGTTACGAGCAATATTGGAACCATGAAAGTTTTTATGTTATGAGAAAGATAATTTCAAAGACACATGGAACAATAGAATTTACTTATTAAAAAGAGAAACATATATAAAGGAGAATGAAAGGCTATGTGTCAGGAGAAGGCCATGTAAGATCTAACAGGAGTGTGTGAGGAGCCTTAATGAAGCTTTCAGCACTTGTGCATAAGTCTGCTGTCTAACGGAACTGAAGATGGAGGAAAACCGTTTGGAATTCCACTGTCCAGGGTATTGTGTTAACTTGCTGAGTCTGTTTTAAATCTAAAATCTTTTTTGGGCAGTTGCCTTAAAGTGGGTATAACTGGGGTCAGGTTAATTAGGAATTTTAGGAGTCATTATAGTAGTAATTGTAGTCTTATGTATGTGCTTGACATCTTTTATTTTGTTAATAAATATTTTAATTTAGTCTTTTGAAATCTCTAAAGGTCTTGATGGACTTATTACTTCTGAATTCAGTGCACACATCTTGTAATGAATACAAATTGCAAAACCATTGTGATAGTGCAACCAAGTTTCCCTCGTGGATTTGGTCCGCTTGGCAGACATCATCTGCCACGTCATAACAGGGCCAGATTCAAATTAACGTCGTTAGAGGGGAAAAGTCCCAGGGGTCATTAGATCTTTGTGGGCAGCTTTCTTCAAGGTCAGCAGCGAGTGCTACCACTTCACACCAATCATAAAACCTGGGTCACTAGCTCCCAATAAGTACTCCCCTCCTCCACCCAATACCAATTGTTGGCAACAAAAGGCTTTAGTCATCTATTCAGAGGAGGTGATGGCCACTGCAATGATAGAGAGGAAAACTCTGCATATATTTACTTTTAAGTACTTACTAATCTAAAAAAGATTTAGGACAAGAAAATATAGACCCAGTTCAGCCATCCAGGTCTCATTCTAGCACCTGTCTAACTCCATCATTTTCCAACCAGAAATTCATATTACTTCACAATCTAATGAATCAGGAAACCACATTATTAACTTCTGAACCTTTAAAGTGAAAAAATATCTACTGCATCTAGTCATTGCTTAGTCCATAGGTTAACAACCCAAAGCATAAAAATCTAGTACTGAAATTAAAATGAGCATATTAAAATAGGAATGTTATCTATGTACTCTTGTAAAAATTAGTCAACATTAATTGCATCTTTCAAAGCATAAATAATTCCTTTAACATAATTTATACTGCATATTGTATCAAAGTAGATATTGCACCTGTCTGAACTGAGTTTCAAGTCTCTGTAGATTAACCTTATATGTGCTAAATTCTGTATTAATCTGCAAAAGACAATTTTTAAAAAATGATCAATAAATATCAGCTCCTCAAAAGCATACAACTGGAAAACAAGGAAAACATGTTGTGGTATATTTAATTTGGTTTTACTAGTAAATACACAATGTGCTAATGAACTATATGGTCAATTTCACCTGGCAATGTACTGGGCAAGTGAACAGGAGAGATATACATGAGTGGTTAATCTGCCATTCTCTCTCAGATGACAGCATCCGTACAATCACCACTGCCGCTCAGCCAGTGCATCTCCTGTTGCCTCTCATCTAGCCAACACAGACTGCTGCCTCCCATGTTGAAGTGGTGCCATCTGAACCTGGGCCTCCTAGGCATAGAGTTGCTCGAGGGCATCCTGCAAGGCCATCTGCCGTCTCCTGCACTAAAAGTCAGCAACTCTCCTCACCCATGCTGCAGCCTCTAGAGTAGCACTACATAGAAACACTAGGTTAGGCAAAGTCACTCCCACAAGAGGCACTAAGGGAATGCACAAGGATGTTTAGTTGAGTTTTTTATGGATTATTGGAAGTTATGTTGGATGAAGTTAGCATAGAATGATTGTGGTGACTTTTATTTCAGGATTGCGGTCAAGAGGACACAGTGACGGTCCATAACATAGGGATGGTAAGGTGGAGGAGTCGTACCCAAAAGGGATCTGGGGTTGCATTCATGGGAGCCGGAGTCAAATGATGCACTCACAGACAGCCCGTCCGGAGGGTGGGTGTGCTGGCTGCCCTGCAGACGTAAACAGCTCCTCAAAACACCCAGTAATTTCGCAACCTCAAACAGCCTTTAGAAAAAAATCAGCAAACCATGTAAATGGTTGATGGTCCATTTAAGTAGCACTGGTAGAGGGCACCTTTGTGTTGTTAAATGCATTCTCAGCTGAATGCATTTAAGAGAGGACGTTAACCAGAGTGGCCAGGTACAAAATGCCAGTACAGCATCAAATCAGTTAGATGTTGACTGAAGCCATGATTTGTCTTTTCTGCGTACTTCCAGCACACACACACGAAGCCTGCATATTACCCTCACTAAGATAGTGGTCAGCACAAGCACCCCCTGGAAGTGAGCAGAAGTGGCACAGATGCCATTTTGATACCAAAGTGGTACCTGTAGGGACAAAACTACCAGCTGATGTACGGATCAGGAATACAAAGACAGTTAAATGCTGGCTCCCGCAGCTGGAAGTCTGTCAACATTTTTTTTAAAATTCATTTATGGGGTGTGGTCATTGCTGGCTAGACCAGCATTTATGCCCATCCCTAATTGCCCTTGAGAAGGTGGTGCTGAGCTGCCTTCTTGAACCACTGCAGTCCATGTGTTGTAGGTACACCCACAGCACTGTTAGGAAGGAAGTTCCAGGATTTTGACCCAGCAACTGTGAAGGAACAGCGATAAATTTCCAAGTCAGGATGGAGAGAGGCTTGGAGGGGAACTTCCAGGTGCTGTTCCCATGTATCTGCTGCCCTTGTCCTTCTAGATGGTAGCAGTCATGGGTTTGGAGAGTGTTGCCTAAGGAGCCTTGGTGAGTTTCTGCAGTGCATCTTGTAGATGGTACACGCTGCTGCCACTGTTTGTCAGTGGTGGGAGGGAAGGAATTTTTGTGGAAGGGTTGCCAATCAAGCAGGCTTTGTCCTGGATGGTGTGAAGTTTCTTGAGTGTAGTTGGAGCTGCAGTCATCCAGGCAAGTGGAGAATATTCCATCACACTCCTGACTTGTGCCTTGTAGATGGTGGACAGGCTTTGGGGAGTCAGGAGGTGAGTTACTTGCCGCAGGATTCCTGGCCTTTGACCTGCTCTTGTAGCCACAGTATTTATATGGCGAGTCTAGTTCAGTTTCTGGTCAATGGTAACCCCCAGGATGTTGACAATGAGGGATTCAGAGATGGTAATGCCATTGAATGTCAAGGGGTGATGGTTAAGTTCTCTCTTGTTGGAGATGGTCATTGCCTGGCACTTGTGTGGCATGAACGTTACTTTGCACTTGACAGCCCAAGCCTGGATATTGTCTAGGTCTTGCTGCAATTGCACATGGACTGTAAGAACATGTGCACCTAGCAATTTCTTTGTTAATGATAAATGAATGAAGCTCATGTCATTCCTGAATTATCAAAACTCATCATTCAATTTTATCCTGTATTTGTCACAAATGTTTTAATGTATCTCACCTGAGTATACTTGGTCTCTAGCACTGTGTTAAATTTTTGTAACTGAATATTTTCAGAGTTGGCTTCAGACATGCACTGCAATTCTTCCTGTAACTGCTCCACTCTGGCCTACCAACAAAAATAACAGAGGAGGCAATGACGATGACCTGTTCACATAATGTTGAAATTTAAACATCATTCACAAAAATACTACATGAAATAATGAATAAGATTTGAAAAAATTATTCTGGCAAGGACAGCGTTTGTTGCCCATCCCGCTAATAGCCCTTAAGAAAGTAGTGGTGAGTCACCTTCTTGAACCGCTGCAGTCAATCTGGTGCAGGTACACCCACAGTGCTGTGAGGAAGGGAGTTCCAGGATATTGACCCAGCGACAGTAGAGGAACTGTGATTTAGTTCCAAGTCAGGATGGTGTGTTTGGCTTGGAAGGGAACTTGCAGGTGGTGGTGTTCCCATGCATCTATTGCCCTTGTTCTTCCAGGTGGTAGAGATCACAGGTTTGGAAGATGTTGTCAAAGGAGGCTTGGTGAGTTGCTGCAGTGCATATTGTATATAGTACACGCTGCTGCCATTATGCACTGGTGGTGGTGGGGGGAGCAAATGCTTAAGGTGGGGATGGGTTGCCAAACAAGCAGACTGTTTATGTCCTGGATGGTGTTGAGCTTCTCGAGTGTTGTTGGAGGTGCACTCATCCAGACAAGTGGAGAATATTCCATCACACTCCTGACTTGTGCCTGTAGGTGGTGTACAGACTTTGGGGAGTCAGGAAGCGAGTTACTCACTGCAGAATTCCTATCCTCTGACCTGCTCTTGTAGCCACAGTGTTTACATGGCTGGTTCAGTTAAGTTTCTGGTCAATGGTAACCCCCAGGATGTTGATGAAGAGGGATTCAGAGATGGTAATGCCATTAGTCTCACTAGGGGAGATTGTCACATTCTCCCTCGTTGAAGGTAGTCATTGTCTGGCACTTGTGGCGTGAATGTTACTAGCCACTTAACACCCCAAGCCTGAATGCTGTCCAGGACTTGCTGCACGTGGACATAGACTGCTTCAATATGACCGTAAGACATAGGAGCGGAAATTAGGCCATTCGGCCCATCGAGTCTGCTCCACCATTCGATCATAGCTGATAAGTTTCTCAACCCCATTCTCCTGCCTTCTCCCCATAACCTTTGATCCCCTTACCAATCAAGAACCTATCTATCTCGGTCTTAAATACACTCAACGACCTGGCCTCCACAGCCTTCTGTGGCAATGAATTCCATAGATTCACCACTCTCTGGCTAAAGAAGTTTCTCCTCATCTCTGTTCTAAAAGATCTTCCCTTTACTCTGAGGCTGTGCCCTCGGGTCCTAGTCTCTCCTACTAATGGAAACATCTTCCCCACGTCCACTCTATCCAGGCCTTTCAGTATTCTGTAAGTTTCAATCAGATCCCCCCTCATCCTTCTAAACTCCATCAAGTATAGACCCAGAGTCCTCAAAAGTTCCTCATATGTTAAGCCTTTCATTCCTGGGATCATTCTCGTGAACCTCCTCTGGACCCTCTCCAGGGCCAGCACATCCTTCCTGAGATACAGGGCCCAAAATTGCTCACAATATTCTAAATGTGGTCTGACCAAAGCCTTATAAAGCCTCAGCAGCAAATCCCTGCTTTTATATTCTAGTCCTCTCGAAATAAATGCCAACATTGCATTTGCCTTCCTAACTACCGACTCAACCTGCAAGTTAACCTTAAGAGAATCCTGGACTAGGACTCCCAAGTCCCTTTGCACTCCAGATTTCTGAATTCTCTCCCCATTTAGAAAATAGTCTATGCCTCTATTCTTCCTACCAAAGTGCATGACCTCACACTTCCCCACGTTGTATTCCATCTGTCACTTCTTTGCCCATTCTCCTAACCTGTCTAAATCCTCTAAATGATACCCTCTGACCTTGCCCTCTCTCTGACGCGGAACAATCTGTCCTTAGCAAAGGTCTCAGATTTAAAGAAGAGTCTGAAGAAGAGTCATACAGACTCGAAACGTTAACTCTGTTTTTCTCTCTACAGATGCCGTTAGACTTGCTGAGTTTTTCCAGCATTTTCTGTTTTTGTTTCAGATTTCCAGCATCCACAGTATTTTGCTTTTGTCTCAGCTTTATCCCCTTACGCCCCCATGTTAATGACTTGAACTTATTATATTAGTTGTGCTCACAACAGTCCCTTTGTAACACTCCAATTTTGAAAGTTCAATTTTACTTAAAGGTGAAAAAAGCAAAGAAAGGCATAATGAACCCTCAGGCAATAATTTGTTGCTTTTTTTCAATCTTACCATAGAGTCAGCATGTACAAGTATTCATCCAGAAACAAACTTAAAAACCAAATAACATATAAATCCGTTTAAGAATTATATGTCACCTTCCAACAACATGGAAATCTGAATGAGAACTGAATGGTGGAGTTTCATATCATATCAATTAAGGGCTGGGAGGATAAATTGCCACATTACGTCTGAGGAATTACAATTGGCATTGAACACTGCAATCATCACTGAACATCCTTACTTCTGATCTTGTGATAGATGGAAGGTCATTGATGATGCAGCTGAAGATATTAGGGCCTGAGATACTACCCTGAGAAACTCCTGCAGCTGAGGTGTTTAGCTTCCTACATCCACAGACACCTTTCTTTGTGCTCGGTATGACTCCAAACAGGAAATCAATTAAAAATGTCAGGGGAATTTCAAAGCAGTACATAAATGGATTTTAAAAAGTGTAACTCCTTAGCCCAAGGCGGCTCTTACATAAGATTTCTTAGAGATCTGATCATGATAAATGCAAGAAGGCATATCTTTATATTGAGATGTACATCTGCTGTCATCAAAATAATTTCTTCTGTTATTAAACAGTAATATTATTTCAATGCCGGATGTGAAGTATGAAGTTACATTTCTTTGACGTCATGCATGATCAAATCGATCTGGGAACACTAACTGGAGGGCTATTTCATCATTTAGCTTTTGCTCTTTTAGTAGATATTTCAAGGTCAGCAATTTTCATAGAAACTAGGAACAGGAGTAGGCCATTCGGCCCTTCGAACCTGCTCCGCCATTCATTATGATCATGGCTGATCATCCAACTTAATAGCCTGCTCCTGCTTTCTCCCCATACCCTTTGATCCCTTTCGCCCCAAGAGCTGTATCTAACTCCTTCTTGAAAACATACAATGTTTTGGTCTCAACTACTTTCTGTGGTAACGAATTCCACAGGCTCACCACTCTCTGGGTGAAGAAATTTCTCCTCATCTCAATCCTAAATGGTCTACCCCATATCCTCACTGTGACCCCTGGTTCTGGACTCCCCCACCATCGGGAACATCCTTCCTGCATCTACCCTGTTTAGTCCTGTTAGAATTTTATAGGTTTTTATGAGATCCCCCCTCATTCTTCTGAACTCCAGCGAATATAGTCCTAATTGACTCAATCTCTCCTCATATATCAGTCCCACCATCCCAGGAATCAGTCGGGTAAACCTTCGCTGCACTCCCTCTATAGCAAGTACATCCTTCCTCAGATATGGAGACCAAAACTGCACACAATATTCCAGGTGTGCTCTCACCAAGGCCCTATACAATTGCAGCAAGAATCCCTGTTCCTGTACTCGAATCCCCTGGCTATGAAGGCCAACATACCATTTGCCTTCTTCACCGCCTGCTGCACCTGTATGCTTACCTTCAGAGACTGGTGTACAAAGACACCCAGGTCTCGTTGCATATTCCCCTCTCTCAATTTATAGCCATACACATAACAATCTGCCTTCCTGTTTTTGCTACCAAAATGGATAACCTCACATTTATCCACATTATACTGCATCTGCCTTGCATTTGCCCACTCACTCAGCTTGTCCAAATCACACTGAAGCATCTCTGCATCCTCCTCACAGCTCACTCTCCCACCCTGCTTTGTGTCATCTGCAAATTTGGAGATATTACATTTAATTCCCTCTTCTAAATCATTAATATATATTGTGAATAACTGGGGTCCCAGCACCGATACCCCACTAGTCGCTGCCTGCCATTTGGAAAAATACCTGTTTATTCCTAACCTTTGTTTCCTGTCTGCCAACCAGTTTTCTATCTATCTCAATACACTACCTCCAATCCCATGCGCTTTAACTTTACACACCAATCTCTTATGTGGGACTTTGTCGAAAGCCTTCTGAAAGTCCAAATAAACCACATCCACTGGCTCCCCCTCATCAACTCTACTAGTTCCATCCTCAAAAAAATTCCACTAGATTTGTCAAGCATGATTTCCCTTTCATAAATCCATGCTGACTCTGTCCGATTCTGCCACTGTTTTCCACGTGCTCAGCTATTAAATCTTTTATAATGGACTCTAGAATTTTCCCCACTACCGACGTCAGGCTGGCTGGTCTATAATTCCCTGTTTTCTCTCTGCCTACCTTTTTAAATAGTGGGGTTACATTAGCTACCCTCCAATCTGTAAGAACTGTTCCAGAGTCTATAGAATTTCGGAAGATGACCATCAATGCATCCATTATTTCTAGGGTCACTTGCTTAAGAAATGGAGTTGGTAGTTAAGGAACAGAGTTTGGATTGGGGATCAGAAACAGTGACTTCAGAACAATTAACTGCTGTATTGGTTACACAATAAATAACAGGGTGAGTAGAGATACATAGGTGTGACGTCATCCAAAGGAGCATCATTAGTTTTCACATGTATGCTAACAACACCCAACTTTACCTCACCACCGCCTCTCTTGATTCCTCCATTGTTGCCAAATTACCAGACTACTTATTCGACATCCAATACTGAACAAGCAGAAATTTCCTCCAATTAATTATTGGGAAGACTGAAGTCACTGTTTCTGATCCCCAATCCAAACTCTGTTCCTTAACTACCAACTCCATTTCTTTCCCTGACAACAGTCTAAAATTAAGCCAGTCTGTTCACAACCTTAGGCTCAGATTTACACTCTGGAAGCTGGTAGTGCAAGTCAGGAAATTTCCTGGCTTACAGCGCCCATCTTGAGATAAATTCTGCGGAACGGCTGGGATCTTCATTCTGGGGGTGCAGCTGCAGGATGGAATGGTGCCCTGCATAGAGTTCCCTTATAGCCCTCCATACCAACTCAATGCTCTTCCTCACATACCCACCACCCTCCCACCCCACTCCACCATCTCTTGCCCAAAACCTAAAATCTGTGTACCCTGGTTCTTGTACCATCAGTTAATGGGAACAGCTTTTCTTTGTCTACCTTATCTAAACCTGTCAAGCCCAACTTCATCACTCTAACCTTGTAGCTTAACTCATTTCATACCTGGACACATTCTCATGGGCTCTTGCATCCTTTCTAAAGTGTGGTGACCAGAACTGGATGCTGTACTCTAATTGGGGCCTAACCAGAGCTTTCTAAAAGTTCAGTATAATTTCAGTATAATTTGTACCCAATACCTCTATTTATAAAAATCTGTCTGGTTCACTAACGTGTCTTAGGGAAGGAAATCTGCTGTCCTTACCCAGTCTGGCCTACATGTGACACCAGGCCCACAGCAATGTGGTTGACTCAAATAGCTTCTAAAATGGCCTAGAAAGTCACTCAATTGTATCAAACCACTTCAAAGTCTAAAAGGAATGAACCCCCACCCTAACAGCAACTATGAGTGTACCTATATAATATGGACTGCAGCAGTTCAAGGCGGCGGCTCACAACCACCTTCTCAAAGGCAATTAGGGTTGGGCAATAAACGCTGGCCTCGCCAGTGATGCCCACATCCCACGAAAGAATAATTTTTTTAAAAATCAGGCTAAATGCTACCAGTATGTCCTATCACCTTCAGAGATCCATGTGCATTCAACAACCTTGGCCCTGCACATAGTTTTTTTTAGAACTGTGCCACTTAGTCTATATTGCCTCTCCCTATCTCTTCTGCCAAAATGCAACACCTCATTTTTCTCTGTATTAAATTCCATCTGCCACTTGTCTGCACATCTTCAATGTTTGCCACACCTCCAAATTTGGTATCATTGGCAAATTTTGAAATTTTATTCTGTGTTCCAATATCCAAGTCATTTATATATATCAAAAAGGCAATGGTCCCAACATGACTCTTGGGGAACATCACTTGCAGTTTGAAAAACAACCATTTACCACGACTTGCAGTTTTCTGACCTTGGGTCAATTTTTTATCCAAGCTGACATGTCCCTATTCCACGAGCCTCAATTTTATTAACCAGCCTTTTAAGTGGTACTTTGTCAAACACTTTCTTAAAATCCATACAGGCAATAACTCCTGCATTCCTTTCAACCTTCGCTGTTACTTCAGCAAAAATTTAAATGAGATTAATCAAGCACGATCTGCCTTTTATAAATCTGTGCTAATTCTTCTTAATTAACTCACACCTCTCCAAGTGCCCATTCTTTTTTTCCTTGATTATTGTTTCTTAAACCTTACTCACCACTGATGTTAAACTGCCTGGCCTGTAGATACTTGAAATCTCTTTACACCCTAATGCTGTCACATTTGGCACTCTCCAATTTCTGACACCTGCCCCATATCTAGGGAAAACTGGAAGATTATGGCAAGCCCTTCCTCTATCTCCACCCTCACTTCCTTCAGCAATCTGGGATGCAAGCCATACAGACCAGACAACTTACTAACTCTAAGCCTAGCCAGCCTTTCCAGTACATCCTGTCCATCAATTTTGATCCAATCCATTACTTCTACCATCTCCACATCTTACCAATATTTTGTCAGCACCCTCTTCCTTCGTAAACATCAATACAAATAACTAATTCTAGCCTTGCCCTGCGCCCAAAAGCATATATTACCCTCTTTGTCCCTAACAGGACCCATCCTGCTTATCATTACCTTACTATTTACATGCCTGTAGAAGATTTTTGGGTTTCCTTTCAATGTTAACTGCCATTCTATTCCCATATCCTCTTGGCCAGCCTTATTTTCCTCTTCACTTTTCCTCTCAGCTTATTGTATTGAGCTTGGATCTCGTTTAAGAATTCACCTGACATGCACCATAAACTCTCTTATTTTGTTTCTTTTTTCTCATCCCCCCATATCATCAAGTGAACCCTGGCTTCAGTTCTCCTACCTTTTGCCTTTGTTGGAATGTACCTAGCCTGTATCTGAAACATTTCCTCCTTAAAAGTTTACCCATTATTCTGTCACAGTTTTTCCTGTCAGTCGTTGGTTCCATTTTACCCTGGCTGAATCCTCTCATCTCATTGAAGTTAGCCTTCTTCCAATTTTGAAGCTCTACTTTAAATTGTTCCTTGCTCTTCCAATAATACCACTCTATGTTCTTGCACATCTGTGTTTTCCTGTAAATTTGCTCCTCTATCTCTCTCATTATTTGGAAGCCAATTGAATACCTCCAGTAGCCTGATCATACCTTTCTTTCTTCTCAACTGTAACCACATGGATTTTATACTTGCCCCGTCAAGGCCATCCTCGCTTTCCACAATGGCTTCCCTAATTTGTGTCGTCATAACACCTCTGTTTTTCCCTTTCCTATTCTTTCTAAATACATTGTATCCTTGAATGTTAAGTGCCAGTCCTCACCATCTTTGAGCCACCTTTCTTTTATTGCCAGAGCATCATATTGCCACATGCCTATTTGAACTTGTGGGTCACCAGCCTTACTCGCCACACTTTGTGAATTTACATACATGCATTCTAAATCTGTCTTTGTATTCCTTGTGGTGCTTCTTCATCTGCTTTTATCTATTATGGTAGTACTTCCTTCTCTAGCACTACTGGCTACCTGAGAAATTCATCACAATGGTTTTGACAGTTCCATGATGGCATGGTCGCACTTGTCCTGGATGGTGGTGAGTTTTCCGACCCACTCCCAGTCACTAATGAAGTTAAACAGGGCTGCATACTAGTACAAACCCTCTTCAGCATGCTTTTCTCCGCCAGGCTCTCTGATGCCTGCCTGCCCACTATGCACAATGCATGCGAGACGCGTACCAGTGTAATGCCGAGAAGCTCACTTGAACTGCGTTCCAAAGCCACTGAAGATCAGATGGCAGGACAAAATAGCAGACACTGAAGTGCTCACCTGAGCTGACATGCCAAGCATCCATACCATATTGAGGCAGTCACAACGGAGTAGGGCTGGTCATGTAGCCAGGATGCCTGATACTCGGCTTATCAAAGCGAACCTTCTAGGGGAGCTTGAGGTTGGAGTCATCTCATGGCAGTCTAAGGAAGAGCTAAAAGGACACACTGAAGGCTCTACCTATGAATTTTGATTGAGTCCTGGAAGAAGATCGCCCAGAGTCGCTGCATCTGGCGCAACCAAATAAAAAACGGTACGGCCTCTGTTGAAAGCAATCATATATCAGAGGCAGAGAGAAGTTCCTCTCCAAGTCACTCACTATCCTGACTTCGAAATACATTGCCATTCCTTCACTGTCGCTGAGTCAAAATATTGGAACTCCATTCCTAACAGCACTGTGGGTGTACCTACACCACATGGACTGCAGCGGTTAAAGAAGGCAGCTCACCACCACCTTCTCAAGGGCAACTAGGGATGGGCATTAAAATGCTGGCCCAGCTAGCAAAGCCAACATCCCATGAATGAATTTAAAAAAAAGAAATCCTGAGCCAGCAACTCATCCAAAATTCAACTGTCTGTGGTATCCTGTCCTATTTGCAGCAGAACTTTTCAGGCACAGAACGGCTTTAACAGTCCTTACGTACCCAGCCTAGATGATGTACATGGTCACCTCTGCCTCGAAGGTCATCCCTTTATGCACCTTTTTATCCTTCTATATGCTGGTGCTCATTCCCCTGCCACTTTAGTTTAAACCCATCCCAACCATGCTAGTGTACCTTGCTGCGTCAACATTGGCCCCAGTCCTGTTGATGTGCACCCTGTCGCTTTTGAATAGGTGCCTCCTGTCCCAGAGATGGTCCCAATGTCCCAAGAATCTCAAGTCCTGCCACCTGCACCATGTCTGAAGCCACACATTGATCCTATCTTCCTGTTTTCACTCTTGCTAGCACTTGGCACTGGGAATAATCCAGAAATTACTGCCTTCTAAGTTATACTTTTTAATTTCCTCCCTAGCTCCTGAAAATTGACCGTAGGATCACAGTACCTGCTTCCTCTATGTCTTTGGTACCAAATTGTACCACAACTTCTGGCTCACTCCCTTCTCCCTGCAGAATGTCCTGCACCCTCTCTGTGATGTCCTTTACCCAGACACCAGAAACACAAAAAAGCATGTGAAATTCACAATGACACTTACAGAAACGTCTGTCTGCTCCCAGTTATGGAATCTCCTGAAATGACTAGACTTCTATGCTGTTGTTCCCCATTGTGCAGCCCCTTGTCCATTGGTGCCATGATCTGAACTGCACTCCTTTAAGGTGTCATAATTCCCAGAAGTCTCCAATGCTGATTGAGAGTGGGGGACATCCTCAAGACTCCTGCACTTGCTGCCTCTTCCTACCCTTCTGGATGGCCACTCATCAACTATCCTGAATTCTCTCTGCCTCTGGGGTGGCCACCTCTTGGAAAGTATGATCTAAGAAACTCTCATCCTCCCTGAAGCTCCATGGTGACTCTAGTTGCCCCTCAAACTTGGAAACACTTGAGTTGAGCTCAAGCACTTCCTACACGTGATCCCCCAAAACACATGAAGTGTCTGTAAGTTTAGCTGCCCATCCATGATCTGAAAAATAACACTATTCCCTCTTAAAGAGCCTAGTTAGTAATTTGTTTAAACTTTTAATTTTAATTAATGCCTCTACCTTTGCTTTCAGGCTTTTTCGTCCCGTGCTCCCTCTCTCATACCACTCCTTTTTTAAAAGAAAATTAAAACACTACATCTTCACTCACTGCACCAAGCTCCCCAAGTTTAATAAAGAGGTACTCTGTCCAACTGGACTCTGCACTACTTACACCATGCGTTCACGAAAACCTCCTTTATTTATAGCAGCAAAAATTTCAAAGACCTGAGGCAGCCTCTGCTACCTAATTGCCAGTTCTAACTAGGCACCTAATTAACTAACTGTGCAACTGTTACTAGCAGGCAAATTGTGAAAGAAATTACAAATTGGTGTTAAAGTTAAGTTAAATGCTAAATGCAAAACTTGTCTAAAATATTGAAAGAGATCAATCTTTCTAAAATCCTTAAAATTTCCTCACTCACCAAATTCCCTGAATTTAGTAAACTGTAGAAACAGGACTGCATAGCACTGGACTAAGAAAATGATAAAACCACAGGCAATTTGCACATAGCAAGCTCCCACAAACAGCAATCTGATAATGATCAGATAATCTGAGTTTTGTTATGTTAAAGAATAAATACTGGCCGGGACACTGGTAGTAACTCACCTGTCCTTCAAAACACTGTAAAGTGATCTTTTAAGTCCACTGAAGACAGATGGGGCCTAGGTTTTATGCCTTATCTGAAAGACAACACTTCCAACAATACAGCACTCCCTGGAGTGTCGGCATAGATTTTTGTGCTCAAGTCCTGCCGTGGGACTTGAACCTACAACCTTCTGACTCAGAGGTAAGAGTGGTACCAACTGAGCCATGGCAAATTGAGCTGTATTACATGTGTGTTATAGGATGATTACAAAGGTATTTCTGAAACTGTTAATTGGCCACTGAGAGAATGAATGCATTTGAAGAAATATGAGTGTTTATAAAGTTGTTTTAAAAAATAGACGTGTAATTAGCTTTAATTTTCATGCGTTTTCTATTGACAAGATATACATTAGTGACTTTGTTGATGGGGAAACACAATTGTAAACAAAATTTCTTACAGAATTCACTAAATACATCTTCAGATTCATTGGCAAGGTAAGAGTAAATCTTCAGGATTGTCTCTTGGACCGTAGTCCAAGGAGCAGTCCATCTACCCATTGTAGACCCCATCAGATTTTCATTCCATTGACTTCAATTGAATAAGAGTCAGATGGATTGTACAGCCGACAGCTCATCCACAGTGCTCAATTATCTCTCAGGTCGTGAAGGTAAAAATTTACCCCTTAATGTCAATTTTAATCAGCTCAGTTTCAATAACAAACTGAAAACTTCATATTAATATTGTGTAATACCTGTAGTCTTCCCTTGTCATATGCCAATTTGTTTTTACTCTCTGTTATTTCAGCAAGGACATGCTCTACGTGCTCCTGTGCATGCTGGGGAGGAAAAGGAGTTTAAAAAAAAATGTGGCTGGTATGCTTTTAAACGTTCAGAAAATAAGTTATTAACCCAATCCCAATTTTATACATGACATCATAATTAGATACACAAATGGATTATTATATTTAGTTTGATCTTCTGTTTTATCGTCACAGACATAAAAGGAAAGTAAAATTTATATGCTTCTCTCTCCATGTAACTGTCCCTTGTTTCAGACTTTCTAGTTCTTGGGGGATAATTTCAACCTAGCCAATCTGTTGGGAACCTGACAGTTGTAGATTACCCACATGTTTTACACCTAACCTGATTTTACTTTCCATTTCAAAGTAAAATTTGGCAGGATATGGAACAGGTGGCTTATCTGATGTGATCCAGTCAGTTTTCCTCCAGACAAGCTGTGAAAATTAGCCCCCTTCTCATCCTCTGCCTTTTGTCTGTCTTTCTATTTCCCCTTTTCACTGTTGTTCTTCATATAGTTCAGGGAGACTTTGTCATTATCTTTGCATCCGTTTGAGGGTTTCTTTCATTCTTCATGTTCAGCTTATTCTGCAAAACTGTCCTACCCTCTGTTTCATTTCTTCTGTCACTGTTTTTATTTCTATCCATCTCTTTGGCACAATTACATAATTTCTCTTGTGCTTCTGTGCCCATCTCCTTTCTGATCCTTTATTCTTTTGACTCACTTTAAAGTTTGTGATAACTTCAGTCATTATGTTTATGTTCCAAACGTAAGGGATCTGACTGTGTTTAGACATGAGTGGAAATATGGGTGGGGTAGTGTCAGATCCAGAAGATTGGAGAAACTAAGCAGCTAAGACTCAATATATGGCTACATGTCCAGAGGCGAAGAAATTCAAATTGGGGTGATCAGAAAGGTTAACTATTTGAGCACACTCAGAGGGAAGAGGAGATTCAGGTTCGGTGGAACAGAGGCACACTGGGTTGATTATAGAGAAGGTGGCTAATAATAGTTAAAATATAGAAAATAAAGGTGATGCAAATAATTTGAATTAGAAAATAGAACACTGATTTGAGTTAAATAAAATCATTAGAAAAATGTAAGGGATTGTAGTGGGAAACTTTAATAGCCAAAAACGGATGGGTTTTAGTCAAGTTTTTAGTCAAAAAAGTTTTTAAAATATCAAACTAGAATACAATACACCTGGTAACTGTCCAGCTCTGGGCTTAGCAGAGGCAGGATATTGAAGGTGGGAAACCTACTCTTTTCCAGGCGGTCACTATTTTATTTTAATTTTTTAATGTGCCTCACAGTTTAGCTCCATTTTAAATTTTACACTGGTCAGTTGTGCTTCCTGGACCTCAGGACACCCCATAGCTGAAAGAGAGTGAGGAGTGTTGGATCCAGCACTGCTTGTGGATCAGGAGCAGCAGGAGACTCCCTGGCTCACCAAGTTAACCTGCACCCCCTCATGTGCGGTTCTATTTCTCCACCCCAGGGCCAAAACTTCCCACCAACCCTTTTGATACCCCACTCCCTCTTTCACATCCCTCCCCTCTCTCTCTCTCTCTCCCTTCTATGTGCTCCCTGGCCACATCCACCAATAACCACCCCCACACTCCCCATGACCTTTTCAATCTCTCCCAGACCCTTCTGATCTCCCCCGACCCATCTGATCTTCCACTTGGGTCCTTGTGGTCTCTGCACCCACCCCAGCCACCAGTATCCTCCGACGCCCACTCCACTCAGATCTCCAAAACCCAACTCCACGACTGATCTCCGCCCCAGCCTACAATCTCTGGCCCAGCCCCTCCGAAAGCCTCCCTCTCTCCTCTCTGCTGCCTGAATGTGGTCTAGTGTCAAAAGCGTACCCCTTTGACAGTCAACTAGCCTCTCAAATGGTTGGCTGTGTCTGAGAAACAGAAAAAATTTCAATCAAATTCTGCCATTAAATTTGGCAGGAACCAAAAGGAAAACCTTTCTTCCAAGTTCCCAGAAGTTTTTTTTAACCTTAATAGCATGAGAGAGAAGGAAGTACATAAAAGAGAGAACAATATTAAAATTTTACAACATAGAAGGTAAAAATCAAACGGGTTCAGTTCCAAAACCTGTTCGAGAATTATGACTGCTTTTGAGAATTTTATTGCCTACCTGCTGATGTTCCAGAGCTGAGAGTCGCTCGACAAGATGTCCATTTTCTTCCTCTTGTTTCTTCAAGGCAGCAGTCAATGCATCCACCTTAAGCTGCATAAAAATAGCTAATCTTTCAATAACTGTCAAAATAATTACCACGTAGATGTTTATTTTTTAAATAATTATCAAAGTACCTCAACTCTTAACTTCACATCCAGCAGAACTTAACATCTCAACTGGCCTTAAATCTTCAAAATCATCATAACTAGTACAATTAAGACAAAATATCATACAACACTTCTATCTTCAGTTGCTCGAAATCACACTGAGGGTTTCTGAACTTGAGAAGCAGCTGGAGTCATTGATGGGCATATCAGTGGTTGCCTGTTTCCTGGGTCAAATGTTTCACAATGTAGTTACCCCACAGCCACAAATGGAATCATAGTGGGAGGTCGTTGGGAAAAGAAAATAGAGGCAGGCAGTGAAGGAATACCAATGAGGGTCACAACATCTTGAAGGAGTGCTGTTCCAAGCCTGGCACCATAAGGTGGAAGTCTACACAGGGGACACAGCAACGAGTAGGAAACCAGCAGTTAAAGGGGATTGAACAGTCAGGTCATTCTGCTACCATTGACATGAAAGTCATTTGGTACGTTGCTTCCCTGGTGCCAGGGTAAGGGACAGGTCTCTGTCTCATCTTTTCTGAGGATGCCACTTTCCATAACAATTCTTCCAATATTTCTTCCTTTTTCCTTAACTGAAGTTTCGCTCCACTGGGTCAACAGGGCCACAACCATGTCTGTGCCACTTCTTGCATTTCTGCTCTTGCCCTTCCTCTCTATCTCAGAACCATAATAAGGTTCCTCTTTATCCTCATCTTCCACTCCACCAGCCTCAACTCTTAATGAATGATCCTCCATTGTTTCCAGCATGATGCCACCACCAAACATGTTTGCCCTTCCCAGCTACTCAGCATTCTGAATGGACAGTTCCCTCTGTGGCACCCTGCTCCACTCCACAATCTCCTCCGATAACCCCTCATCTACCCACAGCACCTGTCCAAGTTAGCACAAGAGATGCAACACCTGCTCTTTTATCTCCTCCCTTCCCACCTTCCAAGCCCCAAACACACCGTGCAGGTAAAATAGTGATTTACTTGTACTTCTTTCAATTTACTACCCTGCAGTCACTGCTCACGATGTGGTCGCGTCTGCACTGGAAAATTGCAATGCAAACTGGGTGACCACTTAGCGGAATGCCTCCCTTCAGTCCAAAAGTGCGACTCAAGCTTATGGTTTCCTATTATTTTAATTTTCCACCTCATTCCCACTCTGACCTTTCTGTTCCAATGAAGCTCAGTGTAATCTTGAGGAATAGCACTTCACCTTTTGACTAGGTGCTTTATGGCCTTCAGGGCTCAAACATTGAGTTCAGCAGTTTGAGATCATAACCTTTACCTCCAATTTTTTTTTGGACTGCAGCTAAAGATGATGATAGTGTATTTCACATTTACGCCTCCACACGACTCTTTTTATATCTTGTTTTGTTTCTTTACTTTCTATATCCTTTGGCCTTGCACAATGATCCCTTTTGTCATTTAATCTATCCTACCTTCCACCCTTTCACAGACCTTCCCTTTTATTCCTGCCCCCCTCCATTCTTTCTCTGCCCTTTTACTTGTTTAAAACTTGTTACATCTGTAATTTTTCCAGTTCTGACAAAAAATCATTGACCTGAAACATGAACTTTATTTTGCTATCCACAGATGCTACCTGAGCATTTCCAGCATTTTCTGTTTTGATTCCAGATTTCCAACACCCAACTATATTGCTTTTGTATCAGCCAATTGTAGTACCCTCTTAGCACAAACATAATGTAATAATGTTGAAGCACAATTCAATACCCCCAAAGTAGCTGAATATATTTTCACACTCAGTTGGGTATGTTTCTTCTATTTACTAATTTAAAGTAAAAATTGTGGCGAGTATAAAGCAAAGCAATATTAAATAGCATCAAATGCACTGGGCAGAATTTTAATGGAATGGACCCACTCGCAACAGTGGAGCAGGCGTGGCAGCGACAGCAGGTTGAGAAACTGTTCAGCGGGATTTGCTGCGGCTGTTTAATTCGGTCATGGCATTAGCATCTTGCCTCTGGGTTTCCTGACTGATCACAGAGTAAGGGTGTAGCATTGAACCATGCCTCTCAGTGGAAGGATTTCTATTTGAGGTGCTCAGAATGGTTGCATCCTGCATTAGATCTAGATATTTCTGGAAGCAAGGTATGGGAAAGCTGATGCCCCCAGTTCTGTGGTTCTTCCCTGGAAGTGTTGCTGGAGATGGTGAGGGCCCGAAGAGATGTGTTGTTTCCCAGGTACGGGAGGAAGAGACCATTGAAGCAAACAGACATGACTGAAGTCTCTGAAGCAGTCAGTGTGGTCCCTAGAACATGGACACAGTGTTTCAAGAGATTCAATGATTTCATAAGGACAAAAATGGTGGGTGGCAGACCACTTTCAGATGCCACCTTCCACACTCTGACTACCCAGCAATCTCCTGTACAGCACACCACAGAACACACTTCGCAGTTTCAATGATTCCACTATCTTGAAGTACCTCCTTGCATGCCCCATCTGGACACCCAACACTCACTCACCCTCATTTTAATGCCATTTCACACTCATCTCTCAGTCACCCTCCACAACTGCTGTCATTCCATCCCACCACGCATTCCATTTCTCACACTAAACTCTCTGCTTTCTTTCCTGGCACGACAAGACAGAGCACAGGGAGAGACAGTGAACTTGGGTAGCCCTGCAGTTGTAACTGCCTTCATTGCTGCAATGGATATGGCGTTGAAGTTGGTAGGTGACACAGTCCATGGGTATAGGTGGAGGTCTCCCACAACCTCGTGATAGGTTTGGATATCATACTGCCATTTGGTGCATAACAGTAGCTCATGTTGAATTACCATCACCATTAACTGAAATCTGCAAAATATAGACTTTGAACACACAGTTCAGCATGGGGCTCTAACAAACATAGCTAGGTTGTGATATAGTGAGGTGCACATCACATATCAGCAGGAGTGGAGACAGGGACAGGAATGGAGAGCCCCCATCAGAGGCACAAGGCCCCCCACACCCCAAGTTCTGCTCAGCTGGACATAGTTGCTGAGCCTCAGGGTTCATTCAAAAAGGTGACACTCTTGAAGCAACAAGGGGAAATGTGTATGTTTCTATCAGCATCTCCGGAGCAATGCGAATCCTTGGAGAGAGACTGGAGAAATCCACCTCTAACATGAGTGCCATGATGTCTTAGACATTTGTACTCGTATCCATCTCCATGGAAAGAGCAGCTATCTGTCTGGAAAATCAGGCCTGGCAGGTAACCAAGTGCATGCTTGCCCTGAACAATGGCCTGCACACTCAGTCTGCCACATTAGCCAGAATAGAGGTCAGCCTAACTTTGGCTGTTTAACACCTCACTGAAGTGCATCCAAGTGCTCTTCAGCTCTTGGCTAGCAGGGAAGTTTTGGGCCATAAGGAGAAAGGTGGAGAAAGAGCAAATAGAAGTGGGGGCTCTTCTCAAGGCATTCCCACTTCTCATTCTTTGCCCCATCCCATTCTCAGACGGAAACCCACATGCTGCCTCCTGCCTCGATGACTGAAAGTGCCCTTGCACAGGTGCAGGTGGAGCAGTCTTTGGTAGGGCCTTCTTGGGCTTCAAAAACTGAAGTATGTCCACCATGGGCATTCAGCTATCAGAGCAGGAGAACAAGCAGCCTGCCTTCAGCTCTGAAGTCGCAGGGGTAGCACTACATATGAATAATAGACGGTGGAAGAGAAAGACTTCTTAGCTGTAAAAAGGGACTCACTTGGCTATTTATAACAATGTCAATGTTATTGTGTCTATGGAAATTTAAATGAATCAAGCACTTTGTCTGAACTCTCCACTGTCCTGCCATCTCTGTTGTTGCCTCCCAAATTCCAAATAGACAGTAGCCTTCAGGAGAATGCAATGACCAGAGCGGAGGATGAGCAAAGGGTGTGAATGCGATGGAATGATTTATGACTGTGGGAATGAATTGTGTTGTTGACAGGACGGGGATGGTTAGCAGCGGAGTGCCACAAGGTTTCATGCATCCACGTTATCAAAAGCGTGGCTGTTGCAGGCTTTTCTGGCAGTCAGGTGAATGGCTGCAGGCAATGTGGCCACACAGGCTCCTCCTCCTCACAAAAGGATGCCTAATGGTCAGCACCTTCCTTCCTCCTGCTACTCCATTCCTCTCTGTGGCACAGCACTGTGCAAGGTACAATAGATGACAACCATTCTGGAGATCCTTGCTGGTATATACTGAAGTGTGCCCCCAGATCTGTCCAGGCACCTGATCCGCATCTCCAGCAATCCAAAGGCTTACTGCATGATCACCCTTGTGGTCATTTGGCTCTTCTTGCATCTTTCCTCTGCATCATTGGTAGGGGCTTCTCACAGGTGCCATGAACTAGGTCCTCAGAGGATAGCCCTTGTCTCGAAGAAGTCACCCACTCACTCTGTGTGGGGGTGCGAACACTTAAGGGTGATGTGACTGGAACAGAATGAAAGAATCATGGCAGCTTTGAGGATATTTCGCACAGACATACATGAAAACCTCTCAGTGGTCACATAGCAGCTCAGCATTGATGAGAGTGAAATCCCTTCGGATTGATAAATACTCTAGGATCATGAGGGCACTTTGATTGCCACATGTGTACAGTCAATGGCTTCCTGTACATCTGGGAATCCAGCCACTGCAACAAATGTGTCTGTCTGCCCTATCAGACAAAGTGGACATAAGCAGCAGCCTGGTCAAACACGGCAGCAGTCACCTCGGGGAAACACTTGTTGGAAGCTAATTGCGGAATCCTGCAGATAGCATCAGCAGGTGATAGAAGAAGCCTGAGGCAAAGAAATTCAAGGCAGTGGTGACCTTCACAGCCACTGGCAACTGATCTTAGGAGGAGGTCGTGTTCCAGGAAGATGTAGATATCAGCCACGACCTGCCATGAAAGCCTGAGGCACTGTTGCTCCGTCATGTTGAGGAAGCTCATCCTCTCTGTGTATACCCTATGCTCGGGTTATCACCTTCTTCAAGCTGGAGCTCTGTGCCCATCCCCTGTCCTACGGCTGTAGAGAAGGCAGCTGCTATTTCTGCTCCTACTGTTGTTAATGCTGCTGGTGTTGCTCTTGATGCTGTTGCTGTGACTGCTCATTTATTCTTCATGCTGCAGTGGCGGCTGACAGCAGGGAAGTGTAAGTTTAACGTGGGTGAAATGACTTCCAAAAAGTTGGAACTCCCCTCTAAAGCAGTAAAGTACACTCTCAGAAGTTCTCCCTTTCACAAATAAGGCCAGCATCTAAGCAGTTTCACTGTTTAAAGGTTTTCAAGCCTGTCAGTTTCATTGGTTAATGGCTGCCCACCATGAGTGGATCGTCCACTCCCATTTGCGCTGAGTGGGTCAGAAATTGGTTTCACGCTGGTATGAAATCACAGCAGGATCATCCATTTGTGTTTGCCATGGCGGATCACGAATCCGGCTGGAGGCCAGCGTGAAGCGCTAATGGGATGCAAAGTAGGGCCCGACCGGAATCGTCCTTCCATGCCCAAGTTACTGTTATGCTGGTGAGAAAACATTCCAGCCCAGAACATGTTTGGACAAGTGTGACATGCAGAAGTCGGGTCTTACCTTTGGGGCCTTGCTCAGATCACGGACATCTGAGCAGATGATGATACTGGAGACCTACAGCTACCATACTCTGGAGGGTCTGGAACACGTGCATTCCAAGATGAGTGGATATTCATGCACTCGGCTCTTCCTCAAAGCAGCTCTCAGAAGGTGGGAGGTCTCCACGCAACAGCTTTCACATCGCTGAGGCTTCGAAATTTCATGGACTTCGTCATGGGCTGCGTCATGGGATGATCAGCGAAGGTGGGGGGGGGAGTGGGAGAGGTCTGCAGGGGGGGTGGAACAGACGCGAAGGTCTGCAGGGGGGGTGGAACAGACGCGAAGGTCTGCAGGGGGGGTGGAACAGACGCGAAGGTCTGCAGGGGGGGTGGAACAGACGCAAAGGTCTGCAGGGGGGGTGGAACGGACGCGAAAGTCTGCAGGGGGGGTGGAACGGACGCGAAGGTCTGCAGTGGGGGGTGGAATGGACGCAAAGGTCTGCAGGAGGATGGAATGGGCGTCCGAAGGTCTGCAGGGGGCATCTAAAGGTCTAAAGAGGGGGAAGAAGGTCTAAGGAGGGGGGGAAGAAGGTCTAAGGAGGGGGGAAGAAGGTCTAAGGAGGGGGGAAGAAGGTCTAAGGAGGGGGGAAGAAGGTCTAAGGAGGGGGGAAGAAGGTCTAAGGAGGGGGGAAGAAGGTCTAAGGAGGGGGGGGAAGAAGGTCTAAGGAGGGGGGGAAGAAGGTCTAAGGAGGGGGGGAAGAAGGTCTAAGGAGGGGGGAAGAAGGTCTAAGGAGGGGGGAAGAAGGTCTAAGGAGGGGGGAAGAAGGTCTAAGGAGGGGGGAAGAAGGTCTAAGGAGGGGGGAAGAAGGTCTAAGGAGGGGGGAAGAAGGTCTAAGGAGGGGGGGAAGAAGGTCTAAGGAGGGGGGGAAGAAGGTCTAAGGAGGGGGGGAAGAAGGTCTAAGGAGGGGGGAAGAAGGTCTAAGGAGGGGGGAAGAAGGTCTAAGGAGGGGGGAAGAAGGTCTAAGGAGGGGGGAAGAAGGTCTAAGGAGGGGGGAAGAAGGTCTAATGAGGGGGGAAGAAGGTCTAAGGAGGGGGGAAGAAGGTCTAAGGAGGGGGGAAGAAGGTCTAAGGAGGGGGGAAGAAGGTCTAAGGAGGGGGGAAGAAGGTCTAAGGAGGGGGGAAGAAGGTCTAAGGAGGGGAGGAAGAAGGTCTAAGGAGGGGAGGAAGAAGGTCTAAGGAGGGGAGGAAGAAGGTCTAAGGAGGGGAGGAAGAAGGTCTAAGGAGGGGAGGAAGAAGGTCTATGGGTAGGGAGGGGGGGTGGAGCCCAGAGGGGGAAGATGTCCAAATGAAGGAGGGAGTCTGGAGGGGGGGAAGGTTGGAGCCTAGAGGGCAGAATGATGCAAGTGGTGAGGCAGGTGTAAGAGGGGGGAAAGGTGCAAGGGAGGAGTCCGGTGGGGGGAGGCGGTGGGAGGTGTTCTGGGGTCAGAGGAGGGAGTCCGGAGGGGGAAGGTGTCCGGGGTAGAAGGGAGTCCAGTGGGGAAATGTGTGTCCTGGAGGAGGAAGAAGGGGTTGGGGGTTGCGGAGTGGGGGGGGATGGGGTGGAGGGAAGATGGTGTCTGAGAGGGGAGGAGTGAGCCCGGAGTGGGGGAAGGTGTCTGGGGTGAGGAAGGCATCAGGATGGAGGACGGAGTAAGGGGGATGGTGGAATGTCGATGTGAACATGCAAGGGAGGGGTTTGTGGAATCAACGACTGGCTCCCGGGGAACGAACTCAGAGTGGGCGTGGTAGGAAGGGATGGTTAAAGTATAGGGGACAGAGCAAGCAGGTAGGGTGGAGGACGAGGGTGCGATGCTATCGGTTAAAGGGGCAGCAAGGGTGGTTGGTGGAGACAGGGAGGTAAATACGGACATGGGAGCATGGGAAGGAGGAGGTCGAGAGGTCAATGTGGATAGGGATGGGGTTTTCAGCAAGGTAGGAAACGTGCATGTTCGCCTGGACATCCTGGAATGACAAGGGTTCAGGTTGGAAGGTTACGGTGGGGAGCTCGAAGGTTATGCCAGAGGGGTCTATGGTTTTTGGGGAAAGGACATGGGTGACTGGGGGAGGGGAAATGGTGGGGGAGCTCATGAGGAAATTGACCGTCATCATCTTTTCAAATTTGAAATTGAGCGGAGCCTCGTGTTGGATGGGCACATGTGCTGTATGGAAGTGAAATGAGTGGGTGCGAGGAGATGCAGGTCAGCTCAGCTGGATAACTGAAAGGAAACCCCAGCAGGCAGCACTGAAAATGCTCTGGATAGTGAGATGAGTGTGATGGACGAAGGCTCCACACTCATGCAAGAGTGCTTGCATAAGGATCCAAAAGGCCCTGCCACACATACTTCTCCCTGCAGAATAACTCGTGGTCCAGCTGCATGCAGCTGAACTGCTAGTGCGGGGGGTAAATGCACTCACGAAGCCTGTATATGAAGCTGAAAGACATTACACATTATTCTATGAAAGTGAATATATTTTTAGATTATAAAGTGACAAAATGTGTTCACCTGTGCAGTCACTCGTGATCAGAATTTCTTAACTTTTCTAAGTCTAATTGCTGCCCTGACATCCACAGCAGGGGTGGAGACAGCCTGTGCAGTGGTTGACCCCATTGCCACTGATGACTTCGCATTAATCCTCTGGAGATCCAAGGCCCTAAGGTCATCGCTTGCTTTGGCTGTCCTCCTATGGGCCAGTTTCTCCCTCTGCAGTGATAGAGGATGAGGTTGAGGGGGTCACAAGTAAAGGGGGCTTGGAGGGAGCGGACAGCCTCTGAGATTCCTGAGTGGATAACCCAGGGGTGTCCAGCTGCCGCTCCTCCACCCTTTGGGTGCCTGAGAGCCCTGGCCTGACTCCTTGACGGGAAGGAGCACCTGGAAGGACATCGAGTTGCTCTGTTTTCCTCCCGCATTACCACTGCAGGAACTCAGCCATGACTACCACGATGGAGTGCAGGTCTGCATAAGTCTCCAGGTTCTGCTGGACCAGGGTCTCCATGGCGTCTGCCATCCTTCCCATGGAGACCTCCTTATGCACACGTGGGCACCACTTCATCAGAGAACAGCTGGACTCACTCTTCCGACTCACATAATACTGTGTTGGGGGCTTCCAACAGCTCTGTATGGTGTTCCTCCGCCTTCTGCTGACTCTCCACCATGAGTTGGAAGGCCAAGTCCAGGGACTCGCCATCTGACTCGGCCTGACAGATGCCTCTTCTCCAGCAGCTGGGGAGCTCGGCTGAACCTGCCTCCTCCTGCTGTGGACACGTATCTGTGTGGTGACCACCAGATTGTGAAACCGAGCCTGCTCTACATCTAGGTCCCACCAAGGTGTGTGTCTCTGAAGTGGAGGGTGTGGGTAAGCGCTGTCTTCCAGGCTGCTTATTTCATCTCTTTCATGGAGGTAGTGTCCTCTTGGCTGGAGGTGAGTATCTGGATGGAGCTGATGGACTGGCTGGCTGAGGGTGTCGGTCACTTGGCAGAGTTCCCTGTGAACCAAAGTAGAGATAATTAGTGCATGACAGCAGAGTCAAAAACAGGTGAGAGCACTCACAGTTGCATTGAGAGAGGGGTGATCTGGTTCAGGATCCTCATGTGGGTGCTCCCCACCAGCCTCACTGTTGCAACATGCATGGTCCATGTTCTCGACAGTCAGCACGATGGCACACTCCTCAGTGAGTGAGGGGCCTAATGTGGGCCACTCCACCCCTGGTCTGGGACCTCACCCTCCTGCTATGAGCCAGCTTCTCCTGCATGAAAACAGGTGGAGAGAGTGTGAGCAGGATGCATGCCATGGCAGGTGATAAGGATGTGTGGAATGTTTATATGGTGAGCAGAGCCATGGACGGGATGAAGATGTGAGCTCCAGAGGATATGAGCCTGATGGAGATGTCAGGACGTGTGAGAGAGTTAGTGGTGCTGTCCCTTGAGGTGTGAGATCCCATGGATGTGTGATGGGTTTGGGAGTGTGTTGAGAGTGATGCGGTGGTTGACTTACCTTGGTGGAATGGATGAGATCATTCATCCTCTTCTTGCACTGGATGGCTGATTTCCTCTGTGCTCTGTCGCTGCTGAGTGCCGTTGCCACCACCTCTCTGGCTGGATTGGTGACTCTGGTGGACCTCCTGTGGACAGAGCGGGGATAGAGGACATCATGGCGGCCTTCCACTGCATCCAGCAGGTGCCCCAGAGAGGTGTCACTAAATTTGAAGGCTACTGTTACCCTTGCTTTTGGTGACCGTCTGTCACCTGGAGCAGTCCTGGTCTCTAGACATGAAGTAGGCTGCACTCTGGTGCACTTTAAATATGGCACCTGGAGTGAGGAAGCGCTGAGGTCACGACGTGGCAGGCAAATCTGAGCCCACCCACCAGCGATCTGGTGTGGTTTCTGTGAATGCGTTATTAATTAGGCGGGGCGTGCCAGGGAGCGGACGATATGGCGCGAAAACCCACATTGTAGCCAGCAGGTAAAACATAGTTTTTCACGCTTGCTACCGCACTTAGTGCAATTCTGGGATGATTCTTCCCCATGCTTTCACATTGATGACGCTGGCGAATTCCACGCAACTTGGAAAAATCATATGCTGGCTATTAATTAATTAACCTATAATTTTGACTTTAATTGGATAGTTAAATTTTTAAATGACTGATCAGTAATCTTCATGGGGGGTTTTCCATTCGCCTTGGAGCATGCTCCAGTAAAAGCCAGGAGTGAGTGGGATCATGCCAGCATTTAACCCCTGCGCCCACACCTGAACCCACCTCCATTTAACAGTCAAGTTACATTGGAATATAGTAATTGCTGTTATGCAGGGAAACATGGTAAACAATTTTCACATAGTACAATGCCACTAGCATCTATGAGGTGAATGACTAATTAATTTTTAGCTTGGTGATATTGATTGAGGGAGGAATCTTGGCCCTGTTGTTCTTTAGATAGTGCCAATGGATCTTTAATGTCCACCTGAGCATGCAACGACAAGCATGGACTGAATGACCTCCTTCTGTGTTGTATGACTATGACAGAGCCTTCACTCACGCTCTCAATTAAAGGATGGCAACTCTTACAATACAATATTCCCAAAGCAACTCCCTCAGGCGTGGAAAAAGGTTTGAACCCTCAACCATCTAAATCACAGAAAGTAAGATTTCCCCAGTGTAAATTACAAAAAGGATAATTCTGTTCTGTGCTTGTGTGACTCTTTTCCATTCAGTTTAATGAGATAGTTATATTTCCAACCATTGTTGCTTGCCACTTAAGGCAGCTCAACAAAATAATGACATTTATTTTGATTGCTTCAATAGCCTCGACAAGCTCTGAATCTTATTTTTAAAATGCCAGACAAATTAGGTTTGAAACATTAAATTACAATGAGCAAGAATTACCTCACTATTTGACTTAAATTGCAACTTACTGCTAAATGAAGTCAAATAAATGGATACATTGACATTTTAAAAAAAATTTTGTTCAGGGATGTGGGCATCTCTGGCAAGGCCAGCATTTGTTGCCCATTCCTAATTGCCCTTGAACTGAGTGGCTTGTTAGGCCATTTCAGAGGGCAGTTAAAAGTCAGCCACATTCCTATGGATCTGGTGCCCCATGTAGGACAGGCCAGGTAAGGATGGCAGATTTCCTTTCCTAAAGGACATTAGCAAACCAGATAGGTTTTAATGAAAGTCAATGATAGCTTCATGGTCACCGCTACTGAGACTAGCTTTCAAGTTCAGATTTTATTAATTTAATTTAAATTCCACCAGCTGCCATAGTAGGTTTTGAACCCATGTCTGTAGGGCATTAGCCTGGGCTTCTGGATTACTAGTCCAGCCACATCACCACTACACTACCATCTCCCTGATAAATCACTCGTAAAGTGTTATTAAAGTTTTTTATTGCTATAACTTTGTCCAATTTTACACAAAATTTCAGCACTACACTCACCACTAGCATTCTTTGTTCCCAAAGGTTACTGTGAAAAGATGGTGTACTTGAAGACATACAAGATTGATACCAAGTGATCTAACACTACTTCACCTGGCTTTCAGTCAGTTGTTTCTCAAATTTGTTCTTCTCCTCCGTAATTTTATTGATGATGTTATTTGTCTGCCAGGAAGACAAACAATAGGTCACTTTTGCAAAGTGGAATATATAAGACACAACTTCTTGAAACCAAAAAACACAAAGTGAGATTCTGAGCTGCAATTGAGTGGAATTTCTTAGTCATGAGCTACCAAACCAGATGCACTTATTAGGAAGAATAAGCAAAGCTTAAATTAACTTACAAAGTACATTTTCTACAAATACTTACACCAAACTATAATACATAAGACACATGAAGCAACTTTTGTTGGGCATTTGAAACCAAGAGGCTCCTTTGACTTCCATAGATTCAAGAAGTGAGAGTGGAGAAATACTTTGTGCAACAAAAAAATCTGCACCAACATACTAATCAGGTTTCTACATGAGACAGAATACTGCTGGCTACAGCCGGTGGCAAATAATTACTACCTCGTGCTTAGATAAGTTTATAATTACAATAATGCAATTATGTATATCTGCAATTAATTTTATTTCTATTCTCACAATGTAGGAGATGCTGACAAAGCTGCATGTACTGCACAACCCTAGTTATCCAATGAAGATGGTGCTGGGGATTCTTTTTGAAGTGCTGCTTTCATTGTAATTGTGGCACTCCAAAAGAGGGACAAGAAAGAGAGTTGCATTACTGGAAAACCAGTGAGACACTCGAGTGAACACACTAGGCTAATAAGGTAGAGGTTTGGGCAGTGTTGGATGTAGACAGCACAGCAGTGTAGCAGGGGAACAAAGCAGGAAGCTGGACCAGCGAGATGAGCTGATGCTTTGGCAGGCAAGCTCATGGCCAAACCAGCAGAATGGTCCATAGGTCATCTGGCAAAAGCTGGGGGAAATGAGACATTCCTACAGGAACAATATTGTTGCTAAACAAATAAGCTGGCAAATAAAGCACAGGAATGGAACCAATACTATTTAGCAAAAACGGGAGTGGTAAGGAACACGAAGGCATGATCTCTGTGGGCCCCGTGAGGTGAGTACAATGGGAATGCCTTATTTACATTTCGCAAGATATCTGCGCTCTAGTTAGCATACTGTTGTAATGCCACCCTGTGGTGAATGTTAAAAACTGCAGATAGAACTGACAAAAGTCAACAGAAATTCAACTTTGCCAAGGGCACATAATGGGTTGTAGCACACTTGCCGCCCATTATACATCCTACACAACATTCTGTTTGAATATCCTGAGGGGTGTATAACTGGCAGCAAATGCAATACTGCCTATTTTGTGTACATGCCCAAGTCAAACTTCACCCTCACTGAGTTCAGTCGTTTGACAGACATGTAACAGTAGGTGGTATGTTATGCTCACAGCACCACCTCCAATGTATTATCAAACTGTTGAGATCATTCATCATTTTTCATATCTTACAGACAGATACAAATTGAAAAATATTAAATAATAATTATAAAATATATGCAATTTAAAACATATCACTAAGTATATTTAAGTATTTTAAGTATATGTAACCGTAAAGTAAAACTAATGTGTCACAGGATGCCGACAGTGGGATCCCAATTCGTTTTCAGGCATCACATTATTTCTATATTATATTTTTTCACTTGGCTTCTTGGATCCACAATATATGCTTATACAATGTCTAGCAATTTGAACATTAGGATCCTATATATAAAATGGAATTGGAAAGTCAATATTCACTGAATATTTGGTCAAATGGCCAAGATAAAAATTGTGAAATTTATACTAGCCTATTTTAAATTTATTAAAGAAAAACCACTTGAAGCATTGAGCAGGCTTGTTGGTCCCAATATTCACTGAAGTCATGTTTCAGAGTGGGAGAGTTTTAAGTTTATGACGTGCGGGCATTTTCTATTTAAAACAGGTTCCCCTTTAAAAAGCAGCTAGATTGACAGGCTTAACTGGCTGTTGAGTGGGGAATGCGCCAAAAAAAAAGGCTGCAGCTTAGCAGCATGTGGGTTTAGTGAATGTTGGGGTTAGAAATCGCGGAGGTGGATACAGCATGGTTGAGAGAGTGAGGAGTGATTGCAGGTGAGGTGGAAGATTGTAGTATATTGGGGATTGAAAGTAGGGGAAGTTAGGAGACATGGGACAGAGGTTGGGATGGTCACTGAGGAGAGTCAGGAGCGGGTGGTCGGGAGAAATTGGAGGGGAAGCCAATGAATGGTTGGGGGCAGGAGGTGGTGGTGTGGTTCATTAGCAGTAGAGTGATCACAGGAACAATCAATGATCGCTGTGTGGATGGAGGCGGGGGCAAAAGGGTTGGAGGAGATCATGGAGTTGAGGAGGTTGTTTACAGGTTAGTTTGTTGGGCATGGCGAACAGTCTTGCTCCTCCTGGCCCACAAGCAATGCTGTAATAAAACTCACCTGCTGGATCTGGCCCTTCTCATCTCCTTTTACCTATCGGGTTTTCTAAGGCACAGGAAACCCAGCTGACAGTGTTTGGAGATAGAAATCCCGTTAAATGTAATTCAACGTGCTAAAACACTCCACTCCCAAACGAATAATTTATTTAATTATCTTTGAAAGTGTCAAAGTCACTTCAGCTAGGTGAAGGTTGATATCCTGTTCTGACTAAAAATTTGTTTTTAGGAAGTTCGTTGAATTTGATGAGAGAAAGATTGTTCACAATTGGTATGCCTGGCCTACCTAAAGCTCAGTGCCTTACTTGATTCTAACCAACTCATATGTCTGCAATTTTAACTCCTATTGTTGGATGCTAAATGGAAGACAATCTTCAAACAAATTGTTTCTATGTTAAAAGGAAATTAGATGGACAACGTCCCAAGGATGACTGCCAAATTTTAGTTCTGGCATTTGGTTGACATCAGTTTGGAATGTACAAAACTCCATAAACAGGAGCTCATATGTTATAGCGAGGGATTGTGTTACTTAGAGAGCTTTTTTTAGAAGCAGCTGAGACAACAACAGGCCTGTTATATAATTGACCCTTGTTGTAAATATAATAAATTATCACCTGTGCTATACAGTATTTTCTATTTATCTTTGTTTCTGTAAGTCATCTAATTGAAACTAAATTGAATCAGTAGTTTTAGCCTATACGAAGTGAGTCTAAACTTTGATACATTGCACTTCAGAATTGTAAGATGATGTACTGGGAATCTTTTGTGAGCTGCAGAAAGCAATTTACCATAATATACCATGGTATATCTGAGCTATGCTACCTCAGTATAACAGAAAGCAAAAGCTGCAGACTGGAAAGGACGCTGTCGCCTACAGAATCTGTCGTCAAGCCATCTGCATAAGATAACAATGGAAACAGCCCAAGCAAAACAGTAAAATTAGCAAATAGAACTGAATAATTTTATGAGCTATCAGTGGGTGTATAGTTTATATATCCTAAAATCAATATAAATGCAGGTCCAATGTTATGCAAATTTCAGTTTTTTGCAGAGGTGGGGGTCAGCAATTCTGAATAGCAATATCAGTTTCATATCGAACTCAAGAGGCAAAATTTAAAAATGTTCTTTTCAATTTTCTCAGGTATAATAATGATAATTTTAAAATTAAAAGTATAATATTGGTAGATTATAATATGTCATCTTTTAACAGAATCTATCACTATGGATAGCTGCTTCCATTTGCTCTGCTGTTGACACCAAATTTATGGCAAGAAGTTATTTACCTGGTCCAGTAGGCTTTCCTTTTCCTGTTTAATATGTTCACATTCAATTACAGCAGTCTTTAAGTCCTCCTTTAGGTGGGCAATTGCAGACTCAAGAAGCACCCGTTGTGCTGTTGCGTTTTCCTCCACTGTTTCAAATTTCTGCTGTATCTCAGTATGCTCTAATCTTAAAGCTTCTCTGAGTTATAATAAAAAAATGTAAAAAAATTAAAACATTTGCAATGTCCTACTGGGTAAAAAAAACTAATGGAACTATACTGGCATAGATAGAGGTAAGAGTGCAGACAAGTGTGCTCCTTACCCACCACAGCTACATAAACAAATAAATCAATGCTCCTCAGGTATCACAACTAAATAAATAAATTGCTGCACAATCTGCCCAATATCCCAGCAACCCCCAATACTGCCAGACTGCCTCTCCCAAGTCCTCCCAGTCCTACTGGAAATTTCATAGATTGCAGGAACACCACTTGGGTTGTCAAAAACTCCCAGAATACATTCCCAGTGCTGCCAATCCCAAAACCACTCCAATGCTCCTGAGACCAATCTCTTCAATGCCATCAAATCTCAGGACTGTTCTCAAATCTCCCTTGTCCATGGTTCCTGAAACCCAGGACTGTTCTCCTAGCACTGTATTGTTGGACAGTATTCCAATTACTGCAAGACTCTAAGACTCTATTCCAATTACTGCAAGTCTTGGGAATCACATGTAGGTACAGGGGCAGGCTGTTCAGCCATGCAATTTGACCATGGCTGATCTCCACCTTAACTCCAGTTACCTGGCGTGGTTCCATAATCAGAATACCCTTGCCTAACAAAAATCCATCAATCTCAACTTTGAAATTTTCAACTGATTTAACTTCAAAACCTTTCACAACATAAAGTGCATTGGAGGGAAACAGAGTAAGGAGCACGTGTCATTCTGGCCCCAATATGGGCAGGTCAGCTTCTTCATCTGCAACCAAGGTATTTAAAAATGCTGGATACTCCTCTGGAGGCATAATTTATTGTTTCAATTGACAACCTTGAATGACTCTATGGTTTTTCAAAATACATTCAATCTCTGGGCATTAAATTTCAAGCACTCTGTAGAATCATAGAGCGATTACAACACAGAAGGTGGCCATTCTGTGGTGTGTCTGAACCAGCCCTCTGCAAAAGCAACTCAGCCAGGTCGCCCTTTTCCTGTAGCCCAGCAAATTTTACCTCCAGGTGCTTATCCAATTCCCTTCTGAAAGCCTCAGTTGTATCTGCTTCTACACTTTTAGATAGTGCATTCCAGATCTTAAACACACCTGCTGCATAAAGCAGTTTTTTCTCATGTCATCTCTGGTTCTTTTGCCAATCACCTTAAATCGGTGTCCTCTGCTTCTTGACCCTCCCATCAATGTGAACAGTTTCTCTCTATCTCATCTGTTTTGACCCCTCATGATTTTGAGCCTTTCTACCAAATCTCCTCTCAAACTTCTCTTCTCCAAGGAGACCAACGTCAACTTCTCCAATCTATCCTCGTAACTGGTTCCAGGGCTGAGGGACTTCATTTGCATAAATCTTTTCTGCACCCTCTTTAAAGTCTTCACAGCATTTCTAAAGTGCGTTGCCAAGAAATGGGTAAAATACTCTGGTTGAGTCATCATAAACTCCTTGCTTTTGTCATCAATGCCTTTACAAAGTCCAGGATCCCAGGTGCCTTTTTAATCACTCTGCCCTGCTACTTTCAACAATGTGTTTCTCTCTCTCTGTCCCTGGATCTTCCTTAGAATTGCATCCTTTGATTTATATTGCCTCTCCTTATTCTTCTTACCAATGTGCACCACTTCACACTTCTCTGCATTAAACTTCACTGATCCATTCCACCAGCGTCATGTCCGCTTTAAGTCTATCATTATCCTCCTCACAGTTCATAATACTTCCAAGTTTTGTGCCTTTGCAAATTTTGAAATTGTGCCCTGAATTTTGTTGCCAACAGTTGCAATCTTGTGACTCAGAGTAACATTACGAACTGCTTTGGGCATGTAATCATTAATGAGTCATTAATGAGCCACATCCTTACATGCACCAAGTCCCATTCACACAGAACAACAACAACTTATATAGCATCTTTAACGTAATGAAACCGCCCAAGACATGTCACAGGAGCATTATAAAACAAAGTGTGACACTGAGCCACAGAGAGAGATATTAGGTTAGGTAATCAAGTCTTAAAGAAGGAAAGCAAGGTGGAGAGGCTGAGAGGTGTAGGGCAGGAATTCCAGAGCTTGGGGTCTAGGCAACTGAAGACACGGTCACCAAAGGTGGAGCAATTATAATTGGGAATGCACAAGAGGCCAAATTAGAGGAGTGTAGCTATCTCAGAGGGTTATGGAGATGGAGGAGATTACAGAGATAGGGAGGAGTGAGGCTATGGAGGGATTTGAAAGTAAGCATGAGAATTTTAAAATCAAGACATTGCATGACCGGGAGCCAATGTAAGCCAGCGAGCACAGGGATAACAGGGGAATAGAAATTGCTGCAAGTTTAGACATGGGCAGCAGAGTATTGGGTGACTTCAAGTTTACGTAGTGTAGAATATGGAAGACCAGCCAGAAGTGCATTGGAATAGTTGAGTCTAGTGGCAATGAAGGCATGGATGAGGGTTTCAGCAGCAGATGATCTGAGATAGTGGTGTTGTCAGGCTATTTTATGAAATGAAAATAGGTGGTTTTAGTGATGGTGTTCAGAAGCTCATCTCAGGCTCAAATGCGACATCAAAGTTGCGAACAGGTTGACTTACTCTCAGACTGTTGCCGGGGAGATGAATGAAACTAGTAGCTAGGTAACAGAGTTTGGCTTGGGGACCAAAAGCAATGGCTTCAGTCTTCCCAATAGTTAATTGGAGGAAATTTCTGCTCATCTAGTACTGGATGTTGCATAAGCAGTCTGATAATTTAGCAATAGTGGAGGAGTCAAGAGAAGTGGTGGTTAGGTAGAGCTAGGCGTTGTTTGTGTATATGTGAAAACTAAAACTGTGCCTTTGGATTGTCAAAAAGGGGAAGTATGTAGATGAGAAATAGGAGGGGCCAAGGATAAATCCTTAGTGGGATACCATAAGTAGCGATGTGGGAGCAGGAGAAGCCATTGCAAGTGATTCTGACTATGATTAGATAGGTAAGAATGGAATCACATGAGAGCACCAGCTGGAGAGGTAGTGAGGGGTTGGAGGATCATGATGTGGTCAACCATGTCAAAGGCTGCAGATAGGTCAAGAAAGACAAGCAGGGATAGTTTATCTTAGTCACAGACACTTTGTATATCATTTGTGACTTTGATAAGAACCGTTTCAGTACTATGGCGGGGCGAAAACCTGATTGAAAGGATTCAAGTGTGGAATTCCGGGAAAGATGGGAACAGGTTTAGGAGGTGACAAGTTCCAGGCCTTGGGACAGAAAAGGGAGGTTGGTGATGAGACAATGCTTTGCAAGGATGGAAAGGTCAGTGTTTGGTTTTTTTGAGGAAAGGGGTGATTTAAAGGACAGAGGGACAACACCTGAAGGGAGAGAACCATTTACAGTATCAGCTAACATTAGGGGGGGGGGGAAAGAGAGCTTGGTGATCAGCAGTTTATTAGGAATAGGGTTGAGGAGATAGGAAAGTTTCATGACGAGATGAGCTCAGAGAGGGCATGAGGGGAGATGGGAGAGAAAGAGAAAGATGCAACTTTGGTCTGGGGCAGGGGAGCATTAAGGGAAGTTTTGCCTGGTGAGCTGGAAGGGAGTGAAGGTGCAGTGACAGCTGTTCGGATTGACTCATTCTTTATTACAAAGAAGTTCTGAGCTCCATGCATGTGTTATCGGGAGGTAAGGGTGGAGGCGACAGGGGAGAGGAGTTTAAGAAGATGGTTTGCAGTAAAGAAAAGAATCCTGGAGTTATCTTTGCATTCCAGGATGGTACTAGAAAAAACAAGCAGTTTTAGCAGACAAGAGCAGAATGATTCAGCCAGATCAGCGCTAGGTGATTAAACCAGCTGTCTGCCATATGCTTTCAAGTCTGCATCCCTTAAGGGATTGCTGATGAGAGCTGTCACATGGGGAATGGCCAGGGTGAAAGAGAGTGACGGCTTTATTGGGGACTGGGACAAAGGTGCACGGTGTGGTTGAGTAAATTAGTTGTTTCTGAAATGTTGTGGCAAGCTGGGGGCCAAAGGCTAGATAGTTGGGATCATCCCTCTACTTGCAGACATACATTGGTCCCCAGTCGGGCAATGCTTTAATTTTAAAACTCACCTTGTTTTCAATTCCTTCCATGGCCTCTCTCCTCCCTATCTTTGTAATCTCCCCCAACCTCATAACCTTCCAAGTTATCTGTGTTCATCTAAGTCTAGCCTCTTGAGCATCCTCGATTTTAATACTCGACTATTGGTAGCCATGCCTTTAGATGCCTAGGTCCCAAGCTCTGGAATTGCCTCCCTAAACCTCTCCACCTCTCTTTCCTCCTTTAAGACACTCCTTAAAACCTACCTCTTTGACCAAAGCTTCTGGCCTCCTGCCGAATATCACCTTATATGGCTTCATGTCGGTTTATTATGTTAAAGGTGCTATATAAATACAAGTTGTTGCTGTCTCTCTAGCATTTTTTTTAAAAGTCCAAGGGGGCTCCTCTGCCCCCTTAACATCTCCACTGCTTCCTTCCACAACAATGGATTCTCTTTTAATAGCAGAGATCCCACCAGTAGCCGGCATAGCATAAATAATTGCTCTGGTCCCAAAAAATGAGCAAGGGTTGCAGTGGATTTAGGGTAATGGCTGGAAGTCTGACTCTTCTATGTGGCAATTCCACCCAGGAGGAAAATCCAGTCCCTTCTCAGAAAATGTTATTATTTGAGAAATGTTTACTAGTTATAGGTTTTAATTCCATGCGACCTCTATAACTATAGGGTGGTAAATAACAAAAATGGACTATGATTCATCAGATTGCTTCTTGGCTTATGACTGGATAGATCAATGAAAAATGTAATACTCACAACTCAGATTTTAGCTGTTGCTTCTCATTCACAGCACTTTGCAGTTCTGCTGAGATACTTGCTCTTGCTGCATCCAGTAAAAGGTCTTGTTCTTGCAACTTTTCTTTCATTTTTTTCTGCTCAGCCTTTTTTGGAAGGCAGGTAAATAAAGAAATGCTTTTAACAATAGATAGCATTTTCAACAGTGACCTACAACATTAAACAACAACTTAGCTAAAGAGAATAATCCAAATTGCAGAGAAAGAAACACAAAATACAATGTCCAGTATATAGTTACAGAATAGTATCAGGCTAATTGAATTAAAAACAGAAAAACTCAGTGCAGTGAATTTTAAAAATACAGGAAAGCTTGTTGCCAGTCTGCACACAGACCAACAACTGAAACGATGTTGATAGGACTAGAAAGGAGGCTCTGCTGAAAGAATTTGAAGTTAGGAGCTAAATTAAAAAGCAGAACCTCCAAGGTAATAATCTCGGGATTACTACCTGAACTACAGGCAAACTGGCATAGGGCAAATAAAGTCAAAGAATTAAATGCGTGGCTCAAAGGTTGGTGTAGGAGGAATGGGTTTCAGATCATGGGGCACTGGCACCGGTACTGGGGTAGAAGGGAGCTGTTCCGGTGGGATGGGCTTCACTTGAACCGTGCTGAGGCCAGTCTCCTGGCGAATTGAATAACTAGTACTGTAGAAAGGGCTTTAAAACTAAATAGAGTGGGGGGAGGGTTCTGGGTAGGGGATAAGTAGGCTTACAAAGCAAAAGGTTATGGTGGCATTGCAGGGCAGCTACTTAGGTAATGATACCCAGAGTGTGACAGGAAGGGATAGAGCGTACAAACATAAAAAAACAGCAGCAAATAGGGTCAAAGGGGGAAAAAAATTGTAAAATGGCAAAATTAATGGCTCTTTACTTATTGCACATAGTATTCGGAACAAAATAAATGAATTAACAGCACAAAGAGAGATTAATGGGTATGATCTTATAGCCATTACAGAGACATGGTTACAGGGAGATCAAAGCTAGGAACTAAATATTCAGGGGTATGTGACTTTTCGAAGTGCAGGCAGGAAGGAAAGGGTGGTGGGGTAGCTTTGTTAGTACGAGATGGAATAAGCGCGATAACAAGAAATGATCTTGGATCGGAAGATGTGGAATCATATGGGTGGAGGTAAGAAATAACAAGGGGAAGATGACACTAGTGGGAGTAGGCTATAGGCCCCCTAACAGTAGTTATGCTGTTGGCCAGTGAATAAATCAGGAAATAATAAGGGCATGCAAAAAGGCAGTATATTAATCATGGGTGACTTTAACCACCAGGTAGATTGGGAAAATCAAATTGGCAGAGGCAGCCACGAGTAAGAATTCATATAGTATATTCGGGACAGTTTCCTAGAACAATATGTTGTGGGTCCAACCAGGGATCAGGCTATTTTGGATCTGGTAATGTGTAATAAGGCAGGTTTAATAAATGATCTCAGGGTAAAAGATCCCCTAGGAAACAGTGACCATAACATGGTGGAATTTAGCATTCAGTTTGAGAGTGAGAAACTTAGTTCGGAAATATCTGTGCTAAACTTAAATAAGGGTAATTACAAAGGAATGAGGGCAGAGTTGGCTGGAGTGGACTGGGAAAGGAGTTTAGCAGAAAAAATGGTTGATGAACAATGGCAGGCTTTTAAGAAAATAGTTCATGACTCACAACAAAGATATATCCCAGTGAGGAAGAAGGGTTGTAGGAAGGGGATAAACCAACCATGATTAACCAAGGAAGTTAAGGATAGTATCAAAGTGAAAGAAAAAACATACAATGTGGTAAAGAATAGTGGTAAGCCAGAGGACTGGGAAAGTTTTAAAAACCAACAGAAGATGACCAAAAAAATAATAAAAAGGGAGAAAATAAACTTTGAGGGTAAACTAGTAAGTAACATAAAAACGGACAGTAAGAGCTTCTTTAAATATATAAAAAGGAAGAGAGAGGCCAAAGTCAATATAGACCCCTTATAGAATAAAACTGGGGAAATAATAATGGGGAACCAGGAAGTGGCAGAGGAGTTGAATAAATACTTTGTATCAGTCTTCACGGTAGAAGACACTAATAGCATACCAAAAAGACTAAATAACCAGGGGGCAAAAGGCGGGGGGAGGAAATAAAGGCAATATCTATCACTAGAGAAAAAGTACTAGGGAAACTAATGGGGCTAAAGGCTGATAAGTCACCTGGACCTGATGGGTTGCATTCTAGGATATTAAAGAACATAAGAATATAAGAACTAGGAGCAGGAAATTCAGCCCCTCGAGCCTGCCCCGCCATTCATTACGATCATGGCTGATCTCATTTCGGCCTCAACTCCAATTTCCCGCCCTCTTCCCATAACCTTTCAACCCATTACTAATTAAAAATCTGTCTATCACCTCCTTAAATTTATTCAGCGTCCCGGCATCCACTGCACTCTGAGGTAGTGAATTCCACAGATTCACGACCCTTTGAGAAAAGTAATTCCTCCTCATCTCTGACTTAAATCTACCACCCCTTAGCCTAAAGCTATGGGCTCTCGTTCTAGAATGCCCCACAAGGGGAAAAATCCGCTCCACGTCTACTTTGTCTATCCCCTTTAGCATCTTATATACCTCAATTAGATCTCCTCTCATCCTTCTAAACTCTAGCAAGTATAGGCCTAAACTGCTCAATCTCTCCTCATAAGACAAGCCCCGCATCTCTGGAATCAATCCAGTGAACCTCCTTTGAACTGCCTCCAGTGCAACTACATCCTTCCTCAAGTAAGGGGACCAAAACTGTGCACAGTACTCCAGGTGCAGTCTCACCAATGCCTTGTACAGTTACAATAACACTTCTCTATTTTTATACTCTAATCCTTTAGCAATAAATGCCAAAATTCCATTTGCCTTCCTTATTACCTGCTGTACCTGCATTCTAGCTTTCAGCGATTCATGCACGAGGACACTCAGATCCCTCTGCACTTAAGCATTCTGAAGTTTCTCTCCATTTAAATAATAAGTTGCCTTTTTATTCTTCCAACCAAAATGGATAATCTCACACTTATCCACGTTAAACTCCATCTGCCAAATGTTGGCCCATTCACCTAACCTGTCCATATCCATTTGTAAATTTCTTATTTCTTCATTGCAACTTACTTTCCCACCTATTTTAGTGTCATCTGCAAATTTAGCTATAGTACCTTCTATCCCTGAATCCAAGTCGTTAATATAGATTGTAAATAGTTTGGGCCCAAGGACCAAACCCTGTGGCACCCCACTAGTTACAGCTTGCCATCCAGAAAAGAAATAGCTGCAAAGATAGTGGATGCACTGGTAATAATCTTCCAAGAGTCCTTAGATTCTGGGAAAGTCCCAGAGGATTGGAAAACTGCCAATGTAACACCCTTATTCAAAAAGGGAGACAAAAATCAGATAACTATAGGCCAGTTAGCTTAACATCTGTCATTGGGAAAATGTTGGAGTCTATTATAAAGGATGTAATAACAGAGCATTTAGAAATGCATAATCTAGTCAAGCAGAGTCAGCATGGCTTCATGAAAGGGAAATCATGCCTGACAAATTTATTAGAATTCTTTGAGGAGGTAACAAGCAGGATAGATAAAGGGGAACCAGTAGGTGTAATTTATTTGGATTTCCAAAAGGCGTTTGATAAGGTACCACACATAAGGCTACTTAATAAGATAAGAGCGCATGGTGTTGGGGATAGTATATTAGCATGAATAGAGGACTGGCTAATTAATAGAAGACAGAGAGTTAGGAACCTGTAACTGGTGGAGTGCCACGGGGATCAGTGCTGGAGCCACAATTATTTACAATAGATATTAATGACTTCATGCATGTATCCCAAAAAGCTAGTATACAAGTTCAGCAGGTAATAGGTAAGAGGAATGGAATGTTGGTCTTTATTTCAAAGGGAATGGAGTATAAAAATAGGGAAGTCTTGCTAAACTAAGGCACTAGTTAGACCACACCTAGAATACTGTGAACAGTTTTGGTCTCCTTATCTAAGGAAAGATATACTGGCATTGGAGGCAGTCCAGAGAAGGTTCAGTAGGTTGATCCCGGGGATGGAGAGATTTTCTTATGAGGAGAGGTTGAGTCAGTTGGGCCTGTACTTATTGGAGTTTAGAAGAATGAGAGGCGACCTTATTGAAACATATAAGATTCTTAGGGGGCTTGACAGGGTAGATGTTAAGAGGTTGTTCCCCTTTTGGGAGAACCTAGGAACAGAGGGCATATTCTCAGAGTAACGGGGCGCCCACTTAAAACAGAGATGGGGAAGAATTTCTTCTCTCAGAGGGTAGTCAACCTGTGGAATTCTTTACCGCAGAGGGCTGTAGAGGCTGGGTCATTAAGTATATTCAAGGCTGAGATAGACAGATTTTTAATCAGTAAGGGAATCATGGGTTATGGGGAAAAGGCAGGAAAGCGGAGTTGAGGATTATCAGATCAGCCATGATCTCATTGAATGGCGGAGCAGACTCCATGGGCCAAATGGCCTACTTCTGCTCCCACGTATTATGGTCTTATGTAACCATTTCACATCCTCTTTATCTCTCTGCAGTACTCCCGCTACATATGTTACTCCTCTATTGACCAGATTGGTGGAACGGCTTTACCTGGTTCCACTCTCACCCATCCAATTGTAGCCTTTCTTTCCACTGTCATTGGAGGAGCCATTCTAGGCCCCCTCCTTTTGCAGATCTAAATGCTGCTCTTTGGCAGCATCATTCTCAGACTTTTGAGTCAGCTTTCACACACACGTTGAGGACACCCAACTATACCTTTCTTGAGTCATATACTACCTGTGTTGCCAGACTGCTTCGTCTTAGATGATCTATAATTCCTAAAGTTAAACAGACATTAAACATCTTTGCAAAACATTCTGCGCCCTCAGTCCAGTTCAGCCTTGCAATGAAGAGGGAGGGGCTGAAATTGGTGACCGTGGCTTTGACCTCAAGGAAAGATTCCAATCTTATATCCTTACCTTTACAAAGGCTGCGAATTTGCAAATCCATAACAATTGTCCACCTCCAAGCATGATTACTCCAATGCTCTCCTGATTGCCCATATCCTATCCTGCACCATTCCGTTTGACCACCCTGTGTCTTTGTTGATCTATATTGGTTCCAGTCCCCTACTGCCTCCATTTCTATTACTTAAAATACTAATTTCATTTGACTCATAGCACCCATCAGAAACCCAACCACTAAAGCCCAATAATGCTACAATAAATGCCATATCACTACCAGATGTGTAATTGAACAGGCCACTGCCATGCTGAATAAATACTTCAGGTGCCCAGACACCCTTCTGTATGCAGCAGCCCAGAGTCTCCAGGATGATCATGATTTGCTGTGCTCTGCACAGCATTGCACAATAGCAAAGCTTGGACCTGCAGATTGAACAAGGTGAATAGCTCAGATCCTCCTCAGGTGGTTCAGAGTAGAAAAAAGAAGAAGAGGACTAAAAGAGTGATGAGGGAAATGTACCCCCAGCTGTGCATATTTCTGCCCAGAATTGCTCTTATTACTGCAAGACTTACTTTGGCTGCATCGGTGGACCCATGTGACAAGGAACGTGATAGCCATTCTTCCAACCCGCTGCTAATGCCATTGACTGATAGCAGTGCTGCAACTAATCAACCACCTCTCGAAAGCCACCCATTGGTCCCCATCAATTCATGTCTTCCCAATCATCATCAAACAAACTAAAAGTGTTTGTTGTCTCAGCAACTTGGACTCCATGAGTGAACTGTAACACACCATCTTAAACATACAACTCCCTCCACCACTGGATCATAGTGGCAGTGCGTGCCATCTACAAGATGCACTGCAGCAACTCACCAAGCCTCCTTTGACAGCATTTTCCAAACCTGCAACCTCTACCACCCAGGAGAACAAGGGCAGCAGATGCATAAGAACACCTTCGCCTGCAAGTTCCCTTCCAAGCCACACACCACCCTGTCTTGGAACTATATCGCCATTCTTCCATTGTCACTTGGTCAAAAACTTGGAATTCCCTTCCTAAGAATGTACCTATACCAGAAAGACTTCAATGGTTCAAGACAGCAGCTCACCATCATCTTCTCAACAGCAATTAGGATGGGTAACAAATGCTGGCCTTGTCGACAATGCTCACATCCCATGAAACCAAGAGAAAAAAAGACCTACGAATGAGTGTAATGATCCCCCTCCCTCCAATGGAGCCGGCCTGACATGTCACAGTGACCCTGGATGCCACTTAAACAGTAGAGAGGGCAGTCTGCTCCCATAGCATCAACTTTTTCCATGCGCAGTCCCAGCAGTGATGCTGCCGTGGCTGCTGAGTTCCTGCCCTCTGATTGGCTGGCAGCCCATTGGGGCCATACTTTAAAAAGGCAGGAGCCCTGACAGCAACTAATTAGTTGCTGGATGATCATAAAACGTGGCTGGAGTCCCAAAATGGCCAAGGAAAGATTGCCCTCAACTTCTGGGCTCGAGTCAAGGCCCCTGTCTCACTTACAATATTCTGACCAATATATGCTGCCCTGCCTCCTGAATATATCACTTTCAACCCTTCTCCAATCTAAGTAATACCCAGTAACACTAAACAGCTATTCCTTCTCCAAACAAATTTCAATCTTTGTTGTTAAATTTTGTTTGATATGTGAAACTTTTATAACAAAATGTCTTACCAAGTGCCTTCCAAAAGGCTATATAAACAACATATGCTGCATTCCAGTTATCGATTCAATTGTTCACTTCAAAAAAAAGCTATCCGATACATTTTTCAAACTTCTGAAAAATATTCTTTATTATATATATATGAACTTAAATTAAGAGGAGAAAAGAAACAAAAGTCAGCACAAAGTAATCTGCATCATCAAACCTTTAAGGATGCTTGATGTTCTGTTATAAGTTTAGCATTCTCTATGGAAATAGAGCGTAGTGCGCCACTTAGTTCAGTACACTGTGTATCTAGCTGGTCATTCAAAGCCTGACAGAAGAAAAGCAAAATGCTAATTAATATTGTATTTCCAGAATAAAATGAGAACAATAGCATATCTACTTGTAAATGATCCAAGTAGAAAATGTACTGAGACAAAAAAATACAAATAAGAATGTCTATTACAAAAGTCATTCTAACCTGCACTTTTTCTGCCACATCCTTCATTGATGCAATCTCATTCTGAAGATTGGCATTTTCTTCCTGTTGTTTGCTTAACATCAGTTGTGTTTTCTGAAGACATGCATTTCAGAATAGTGATGACTTGAGATAATAATCAAAAACAAGTAAATATACAATTTTTTTTTTTTTGCAAACTTACCTTGCCTTCATCAGCCATCTGAGATATAATGGACTCTTTAGCATCTGGAAATCATAAATGACGCAATGTCAAATAGATCTACAAAAGACTAGAAGGTGGCAAGATCTAAAACTTTTCCACTCAGCGTTTCGTGTTCCAAATACATCACAAGCAAAATTCTATCACGCCACAGTTCCATGATAACACTGCCTATCCGGAACTGCAGCAGAATTTACAATACAATCACGAGAGGTTTGTACCAGATTGTTAGCAACATACACTGGTGTACAGTGTCTTTTTTTTAAAAGTAAGGAACTTAACCAAAGCCATTTTGATAGATCCAAGATAATACTTCCATCCCTGATCTAAGCAGACTAGAATGTGCAAGGTTTGAAAACTAACCCATGATCCTGATCCAGGAAGTTGCTAAAGTACTAAAGTACATTAGGGAAGGGAACCTGCCATCCCTAACCAATCTGGCCCAGATGTGACTCTAATTCCCCACCAACATGGCTGGTTTTTAACAATGAAATGGTCTAGCAAGCCACTTAAGTTGCATCACCACCACTTTCCCTTCAATTAGAGATGGGCAATAAGTGCCAGACTTGCCAGTGACACCATTACTTGAGGAATTAAACAAATATATTTATCAGTAAGCATGAAGGAAATTTTGCATCATTTTGAATAATTACATGTGTAGTAGCAGCACAACATACCACATCTTTTTATCTTCAAAAGGTACTTAATGTGAACTCATTAACAATTATTTTATATGCACCAGCATTCAACACACTCTGAAACACACAGGTTAGAGCCTAAAATTCTATTTGAATATACTTCAGTAATTGATAGCAATGAAGATATAGATATTTTTGTTTCAAAACATAAATGGCAATAAAGACAGCAGGCACCAGAGCAGTACCATTCATGAAACAGCTGCTACTGCAAAACAAAGGACAGGTTTCATGATTTTATCCAAAATGAAGTGGTCTTCCTTCTTCCAAGTCCAGTGATGACCGACAATCCATTGCTCCCATTGCTTTATATCCAGCAGATTGTGATTGAGTTATTCCATAACAATTCTACTATATGAGGAAAGATCATTCAGCTGACTCAACAGGGAGATCAGGAGTAGGGCAGATGCAATGGGGGCTACCACTCTGCTTCCAGTGGACACGAGTGTCCTTCTGTGTACTAACCCGATATTCAGAGACCAGGAGTTAAAAATGGTTTGCTCTTGTTTTCAGGCGCAAAGATCACGATTCACCATCAGCTCATGCCCGGTTCCAATGAAGCAGGCAGTGTACAAACTTCATGCTACTTCATTTGATTGATTGCAGTGTTCAGCTTAGCATGCACACCAAGATGCTGGGTGCATTGACAGGCCTGCCAGATAGTTGTTCCAGCTTCAATGTGGCACAGGGCATCGTGCAGGGCTCACAGCCCATTCTTTTCACTGTGGAAGTGGTGGCCAGCTCCATAATAGCACTTGCAAATCCAGCTGCGAAGCAGCAATTGGTGATCACTGCCTCAGCTTCCACTGCAGCAGAAGCAGAAGCCACTCAAAGTCTCAGTGCTACAATGGAAGCTCAGATACAAGTTATGATATCCACGCTTGCTGCCATGCAGGCTCAGGCTGCTGCCATCATGGCTGTGGATCTCAGTACTCAAAGAGGCATGCAGACTCATATTGTAGTCTAGCAATATGTCCTCCATCAGAATGTTAGGCTTTCTGAGGCACTGCCAAGCAGGAGAGTGGTTCCATGGAGCAGAAACCTGGCATCCTCTCTCAGGATAACAGCATTTGTGCTCCCAGCATTGCCACTTCACCAGTGCCTTTGTTGTTACCTTTCAATGAGCCAGGATTCTGCCGTCATAGCTAAGTCCTCAAGCCCATAGCTGCTCAAGGGCATCCCGCAAGGTCATCTGCAGTCTCCCCTTGTGAAAGACAGCAGCTTTCCACCAGCCAAAGGAACAGTTGGAATAGTAGGTGGAGTAGGGTATTCAGCCCATTGAATCTGTTCCCTCATTCAATAAGATCATAGCTGATCTTCTAACTCAACCCCAATTTCCTGCCTGATCATCATATCCCTTGATTCCCCAAGAATTCTATCTAAGCCTTGAATATAAACAACTGAGCATCCACAGCCCTGAGGTAGAAAATTCCAAAAATTCACAACCCTCTAAAGTGAAGAAATGCCTCCTCATCTCAGTTTTAAATGAATGGTCCCTTACTCTGAGACTATGCCTCCTCGTTTTAGACTCTCTATCCAGGGAAAACAACCTTTCAGCATTTGCCCTGTCAAGCCACCTCAGGTTCTTACATAGATTCTGACAGGAAGCGATATCAGAGTTATTGATCAAAGATTCCACCCTCCGTATGTAAGGTTGCTCAGAGACTTGCACATTGGTAATGTATGCACTAAGGGGAAATTTTACCAATTTAGGGTGCCGTCATGGTATATGCTTTCTCTTTTCATAAAGTTACCTCTTTCTTTGTATTTTTTACTATTTTTATATTATCAATTATAATTGTCATATCATTATTATCATTATTCAATATTCAACAAAATTGTTGTTTTAACACATTACTTGGCAGTGTCGCTCATTCCTGTTACATCCAGAATACGGCTCCGAGCCTAAGTGAGACTCCACAAGGGATTCTCACGACTCCTCACTCAACAACCCTCAGGGTCCTTCTTCCTCTTCACTTCCCTATGGCCCATCCCTTCTTCCAATCTCACCCCTTGCCATGCATTCATGATGCCCTTCGACCTTTCCCTCTCTGACCCCGAAAGGTCTCAGGTTTATCCTTTTAAGCCCCACCTCAATGAATTTTCAGTTTGGCATGACACCAAGCTTTTCTTCCATTGCCTTAGCTTCCATGTCCACTTCTATCGCCAGGAGCCTTCCTCTTGCACTGTAGATGACTTTTACCCATCATGAGTATTTTCCCTCCACCTGGACCCCTCCTCTGTTCCCTTACCCTCTCCAAATCTTTTAATTGAGAATCGCCAGCATTATATTAGCTGTATCAATTTCTTTGCTCCCCTCACTCACTCTAACCTATTTTCATCTGAACTTGCAGCATTCTGTTCGCTCAGGTCCAACCTCAAACAGCCCACTTCTACCTCCTTCCATAAATTCACAAACAGGGTATCAACACTTCTTTTATTTGGAGGAAGAGAGTGGAGTCAAAGAAAAAGTTGCTTAATATGAGAACAAGTTCAGCCAGGCAAAGGAGGGTGGACCCTGCTAGTCCCATCATTGCAGCCTGTTCCAGCCCCATTGAACTGATTTCTTCCTACCCCAACTCTATTTTTTCTCCCCTTGTCCAGTATCGCTCCAGCTACTTTTTGACTCTTCAGATGCCCTCCTTTGCTTTAACAGTTTCCATTTTTCTGGCCTTTGCATCTCCTCCACACCATGAATGCACAATCTCTTCACACCTCTACCCCCTCCAGGACACTGAGGGCTCTCCATTTCTTCCTTGAATGAGGACCAGCCAGACCCTATCCCCCACCACACTCTGCTGGCACTGATGTCATCGCCCGGCATGAAGGGTGCAGATCCTGTTGAAGACAGCTCAGTTCTGTGATAACCTCCTTGATGAATCTCAGTTGCCTCAGGCATTGCTCCTAGCTGAGGTGGAGGTAGGTGAAGTACTTCCTGAAAACCCTTAATGGGTAAGGCCTTCTGTTGAGAACCCTCCTCTCAGTCTGTGCAGGGCTTCCCTTCTCAGCAGCCTCAGCTCCATTTCCCTGCATTGTCACAGGCCCAAAGGGGCTATATAACTGTATCAGTCTTTCTGTGGCCAAGGACTGCATGACACCACAATCTACTCACTGCTTAAGCTTTCACGGCATGCATGACAAAGCTGCACTAGTGCCCCTCCCAGGTTGGGATGCCGTGCAGGCTGCATCAGAAGTGCTGTGTGTGTGCCATTTCTGACTTTTGTAGTGCTGGCTCCAGTGAAGCTATGAAGCTAAATTTTGCAGCTTAGAACCCTCACCTCTGCTCACTGAGGCTGTCTGGAATAAGGCTCAAATCCGTACCTTCTGACTCAGAGGGCACGCTAACACTGAACCAAGGCTCATTCTCCTAAAACTGCAGTGCTAACATCATTCTATCTAAAAGAAATGAAGAACCTATATTTATACAGCACGTTCTCTCATCCTCAGGATATTCCAAAACATGCTGCAATCAATGTGGAACACTTTTAAAGTGCAGACACTCTTGTTATGTAGACAAACATGGCATCCAATTTACAGACATAACTAAATTATGCCCAAAATCTACAGGCAGGATTTTCCCAGCAGGACCGAAAATTCTCGCCTGAAATCAACAGACCTTTTGCTGATCCATCAAATTACCTGTCCACCTGCTACAATTCCTGCGATGGGCAGGACTGGAAAATTTATGCCTAAGAATCTAAATGCGTAATATTAGATGAAATTCAATACCTGATTCTATTTTTAACTGTTTGTGTATTTTCTCCAAATCACTTGTTTTCTGCTGTTCAAGCTGCAGTCTCTGCCGAGTTACCTCCCCATCATTTTGGAGTGTGAGGATATCCTGCTGTAGGGCCGAGACCTAAGTGAGGATATAATGAAATCTTTAACCAAACATCTAGTATATTTACACCATATTCAGGGTCACCCACTTGACCTTGCCATGTTACATTGGCTCAATACTCCCACCGCGTCAGTCACAGACAAGGCTATCATTGATCAGTTCTTTGTATCACTCTCCACTCACACTGCCCTTCCAAGTCCCAGCCCTAACTTCTTCTGTGTCCATTCCTGAAAGAAACTATCCCCAATTTACATACAACTGTATTTGTCAAATCCCAACTGTTTAGCCTTTGGCCTTGCTGTTCGCCATGATATTTCTGCAGCTACTGATTTACTCAATCGCATCCTCACCTCCAACTTTGATAGCCTAGGCTCCAATAAAACTCTCTCGCATCCTGGCTGTTCCCTTTGGTAAGCTTGCTTCCACTTCCTTAATTGCAAGGGATACAGATTTGAACAGATATGGCTGACAAGTAATTCAGTCATTCACCATCAGGTCTGGTTGGGCCACATAAAGCAATATCGCATCTTCCTCTCATCTGCTAAAACTGTTCACCATTCCAAGATCATCCTGGAATGCAAAGACAACCTCAAACATCTTCTCTCTAATACAAAACATCTTCTTAAAATCCTTTCACCATCTCCTCCAACCTCACCTCCAACAATAAGTGTTCAGAGCTCATGGGCTTCTTTGTCACTAAGATTGAGACCACCCAATCAGCTACCTCCGTCGCTTCCGTCCCTTCCATTAGGTCAATCTTCCTCAGAAGCTCCCCCCTGCCCTAGCCCTGAACTCATCTTTTTCCAGTTTCTCACCTATTTCATTAAAAGGCACCATAAATTTTGATAAATTATTTAAACTGCAAAGGTGAGGTGGGGCAGGGGAGTAGGGGCAATAGTTAGTGAGTTCGGAATACAAAACCGAAAGTCACAAAAACAAAATAAACTAATTTTATCATGAGCAGATCACATTAGCTTTAAATTTGTACCAAACTCTGCACCTGCTTTCTTTCAATCTCCACAGCTTTCTCCATATCTTGGACGCGTTGCAACAAATGAATATGGGATTCTTCCAGAGTTTTTCGGAGACTCATTTCCTGGGCCAATTCCTTTTTCATCTGAGAAACAGTTCATTGATAATATCAACAAACAATATGGTTTAAGTTGGTAATATTGGCAATGCAATATGTTGGTTATGCATTTGTCATTCTCCCTGCTGAGGGCTGCAAATCTGTGTAAGCACAGATTGGAAAATACAGATTGTAGGCCTCAGTTATTTCCTTCACATCATCTACAACTTCAGTCCATTCCATTGTATTCCTCCAAACCCACTGTATAATTTATCATACCTTCCAATACCTTATCCTTCCAAATCACCTCCCACAAACCCAACCTTCCCACCACTCCGACTGCATGCCTTACTCCTTTTCCTTTGTGTTATCTTTCATGCCCTCCATCCCCAACATCTTTCCTTGTGCTCAGTTCTCCACTGCCTCACTGTTCACTATCCATCTTGTGTTTAATCATTGTTAGAGTCTGCTTTGTCATACTTCTTAATCAAATTGCTCTCAGCTTTAAGCCAAGTTATCCATTTTAGGTTGTTCACAGCCTGAGCCCTCATCAAGCTAGTAAGGCGACTAAAACCTCACTCTGTATATTTTTATAAAATATATATACATAGCTCATGGCTATTTATAGAATTTTAATAGCTGGACAATGACCTTTAAAAATGGCTGAATCTATGTCTGTCTGTGACCCCCGAACAAAACAAGCTATCTGGCAGTACTGGGAAAAGTTGCACATTGTTATCTCTGGGGAGCCACTAACAACCTCCTGTGCGCTGCACAGGAAAAATTCAAAATGAGCTATACAAAGGCTATCTGCATTTCATTACCCAGGCTAGCTAACAGGAGTCTGTTCATCTGCCTAAGACAAAGGGCCCCGCAATCTTCCTTTCAATTATTAATGATTGAATCATTTAACAATCTTGGGGACCCAGACAAGGTATACACATCCTTTGTCAAAGAGAGTGCGGAGGCAGGAATCATGCGGCATGAGCCTCAGGCTTGTGGAAACAGTAATATTGCCTTGCTTAACTGCGAAGTTCAGTCTTCTGTTTACCATCTAACTGGCAGCCTCACAGAAAAGGAGCGCTATCCAGGTTAAACAGCTGGCCCCCATCTACACTGCTTCTGCTGGAAACTCTGTACCATCACTTACAAGGCTGATTCATCTCTGCATGCCTATCTCACCATGTGAAGTCAACACCACCGGAAATGTGAATTATACAGCATCAGTTTTCAACCTTCCGACCTCCATGAAGGAATACCTCATTGCACTCTATTTCTTGGTTCTGGAACCAATGTGAAACAATATTTCTTTTCTCTGTGGTCTCTGCACTGTAAATCTTTCTTTTCTCTATCCCTCTCTTTACTACCCGAAGGTGTGGGGGATGTTGCGAACCTTCTTTTCGTGTTTTGAGCGTGTGCAAATAAACTATCGCCCTATCTTGGGTTTGCTGTGGGATTATTAATAGAAAATTGGGTCGCACCAAAACCAAGGGGTTAGGAAATATGCCACCACTTATAAAGAGGGAAACAAATCAAAATGCCTTTTTGTTTATGGGTGGGTGGTGAGAGGGGGAATTAGTGTTATTTAAATTAACTCCCCTCCTGTCCGTAACACCAGAATAGGTGCAAAGATCACAGTTTGGCTGTGACAATGGGGAACAAGAAGTCTGATAACCCAGTGCACATGATCCCTCCTTACTGCTGACTTCCAGCTTGACTTGCCCATGAAGTCACCAGATTAATCACAGAGCACTGGACAGCTCATTGAACTGTATCCTAATAAGGCCCAGACCTGTAAATGATTTGGAGCTCCAGACTCTCACTACCAACTTTGCATCTGTTTTCAGCAGAAGTTCAGAATCACCCTCTTTGCCTTTATTGTTATATAAATTGGAGGCCATCATTTTGCACTGTGATGTGACATGAGGCTAAATAAAGAACTGAAATACAGGTACCTTCTGCACTTGTGCTACTCCCTATTACGTTTAATTATAAATGAGTAATATAAACAAAATGCTCAGTGAGGAACTATGCAATATAGAGCTTATTCAAGTTGTCAAGAGTGTCCCCATAACATTACAACGTTATCACGTCATCTCACTTGTGAAACAGATAGTTAATTCACTCATTTCCTGTTTGAAATCTTTACACAGATTTGAGCTCTAACCTCTTGCAATCTTCGGCTCATTCTGGTTTTTGTTGCTTTCAGCTCTTCTGCTGCCACTGCCACATCTGTCTAGAATAAGGAAAAACAAACAAAACATAAGCAAAAAAAAGGTGTATTTTTGCATAGGCGTCAGTTAGACAATATGCTGAATCATATCCCACTGATTCATCAGTACACCTCCTAGTTTCTAAGTGGTGGAGGAATGAATTGTGATCAAGCTTTTAATGTACATTAAGAGGTCATGTAACAATAGATTAAACATTTGTTAAGAAGTTGTAAAACATTGCTTGTACACAAGAAATTGTACTGTTTTCTTTTGTTTCATCCTTTAAGTACCTCATCTCAGACCTTAAAATAGATTTTTATGAACCGTTTCTAAGAAACCGTCATATGTTTCATTGTACAATTTAAATTATCTTTATGATTCACAGACCTGAAACATCCTTTAGATCCTGTCATCCTAACTACTAAGCTAATTTTTATAGATTAAAAACAATGACTCTAATGGCCAGATTTTCCCTATCTTAAAGAAACAGTACATTTAAATTGGTGTTGCTGTCATTAAATCATCAAACCAATCCCTGACCACCTGCAAATTAAAAAACACTTTCATTGGATGAAATTTTGTTTGTTTGCTGATGTCTGAAAAAGACAATTTTCATAATCCTATCATATTATTTTTCACTTTTGGAAAGGAGCTTTACATTGAATATGACAGATAAAACAAGAATTTTGTACAAACCAGTTTAGATTGAAACCATAACAACTCTATGGGGTGAATTTCCAGGAATTTTGCAGATCGTTCATCATAACTTCAGTAGAAGAGCTGAGGAAATCCCAGGAAAGGGTGCAAGTGGTATTTGTGCCATTTTTTTTCAGGATTTCTACAGATATTGTGCCAAAGTTACAATGGGTGAACAAGAAAATCCCAATAGAAATTCACCCCCAATGTTTAATATGATCTGTGAACTACTGTAGTATTTCTCTAATTTTAGTTCAATTAGATAAAAAATTCAAAATTAAATGGCTGTAGACAATAGTCACTAGTCAAGGCTTTCTGTACAACCTGTGTCACAAAAGTGGCAGAATTCCTTTTAATGCCATAATGAGGGATTTTCTATTTTTTCTAAAAATATACTTTATTCATAAAATTTGTAAAAGTACATTACAAAACATTTCAAATTGAATATTACAGAAAGTGCAATAAAATTCCATTTTTCTCCATACATGTTGCACTCTGAAGTGCCTCAATACAATTGCAATAGTCTCGATATTTACATTATACATTTCATGTCAAGCATATAACCTGAGGGGTTCTACTCAGCTTCCAGCCCGTTGGTGTACTATCGCTGAAAGGCCTTATACTGTGGCCTTTGCCCATTGAGCCTCTGTGTCGGCTGCCCCAAGCTTTAGTGCATCCCTTAGCATGTAGTCTTGGACCATGGAATGAGCCAGTCTGCAACACTTGGTCATGGATAACTCCGCACTGGAAGACCAGCCATGAGTGATTCTCATCTAATTTTTGGTGTTGAAAAGCAACATAGTTTTCAGAATTATGCACCATTATTCCATTACCTCTTCACAGTTAAATATCTAAATACATCAGATGAAGGTTCTGCATAAATGTCCCCTAAACTCGTGAAGCTAATGAAGCTTTATAGTAGATTGTATACCTGTTGTGTACCTTAGTTGCTGTGACCATCTCCAGAGCAGCACTTAGCCTTTCTATTTCTTCCTGAGCTGTTTCCTTTTCTTCACTAACTTCACTCAGCTGCTGTCGGAAGCGCATTATCTCCCGCTGCATTTTCTTTAGCTCCTGAACATGTTCTTCCTGCACTGCAGTCAGTCGATCCACTGCAACAATGTTGAAAAGAAGGCAGCAGTCTACTTTGTGCTTAGCATTTTTGTGCTTTTTTTAAAACCACTGTGCTGTTAATAAATACATTAAATAAAAGCTCAGAAGCTATATACTTTCTGATATAGAGTCATAAGACTCCGTATGATTTGCAACCAATGTGGTTTGTAAAGAATATATTACAGCATACTGATTTGGTCTGCTCCAACAGATTATCAGTGTAGGAAGATCAATCTTCTGAGTCTAAAAACAAATAACTGAATGAATGGACTTATTAACCATCAGCATTTGGAATTCTGTATATTCTTAAGCTGAACCAATCCATACTTGCACAAATTACACCCTTTCCAGTAATTATTTTGTAATGTTCAAAATTAATGTAAGAAGTTAAAGGCTAACCAAACTTTAACAAATAACTTGCATTTATATAACACCTTCAATGTTGAAAAATATCCCAAGACACTTCACAGAGGTATATTGGAAAAAAATGAACGCTGAGCCAAAGGAGGAGTTATTAGGAGGGGTGACCAAAACCTTGATCAAAGATATGGGATGTGAAGAGGGAGGTGAAGAAGTGGAGAGGATTAGGGAGAGAATTCCAGAATGGCGAGGCCACAGCAGTCAATGGAGGGGGAAAGATGGTGGAGAGTGCGGAAAGAGAGTACAGGGTGGAAGTGTTGTAAGTTGAAGATTGACGAGAGCGCAATGGACAAGGCTGTGAAAGGGCTGAAATACAAGAATGCAAATTTTAAATTGGAGGCATTGGAGGACCAGAAAACAATGTAAGTCACCAAGGAAAAATTAAAGAGTGATGGATGAACAGGATGTAGTGTAGGATAGCATTTAGACACAGACTTTTGGACTAGCTGAAGTTTAAAGACTGTGTGGACTAGAGGTTGGACAGGAAAGCATTCAAATAGTGAAGTCTGGACCTGACAGATGCATGGATGAATTGTAGCAGTAGATGGGCTGACGGAGGAAAAGAAGCAGGCAGTCTTTGCATTGGAGAGCGATGGGATTGGAGATTCAACTCAGGGTTGAATAAGACACTAATACTGCAACAGCTCTGAGTCAACTAAAAAGGGAGATTGAATCAACATTGAGGATATGGAGTTTGTGGTGGAACTGAAAACAATGGCCATTGTCTTACCCAATATTTGTCAGTGACTGAATTTTAGACAGTCAGTCTGACTGCACAGAGACAATGTCGTAGTCAAGAGGATAGTAGGGAGATAAGGGCTGGGTGACATCAGAATACATGTCTAAACCGACCTAGTCCATAGATGATGTTTCCAAGGGAACAAGAGGAGACCACAAAAACATCCTTGAAAGTCTCAAGGAGTAACAATTTGGTCCCGGACAGGGAAGCCAATCCTGGAGATTGGCTATGATCAAATAGGTCAGAGTGGAACCAAGAGAAGGGCAGTCTCCTGACACCAGAGGGAAAGTGCTGGAGCAGGATGGTGTGGTTGACCATGTCAAAGGCTGAAGAGAGGTCAAGGAGGATGTTAGGATAAAATTAGGGTAAACGGACTGCAGTCAAAATATTTCTCACCCATACTATAGCTGTAGTGCTAATGTACCCTTATTAATCTAACTTCATAAATATTTTGAAAATCCAGGAAGGAGTTACAATTAAGTACAGAAGGATATACTTGTTAATTACCAGAATGCTCTGGGTTGAGTTCCTTTGCCGTCTGTATTCGAAATACATTCAATTTCATTGTTTGTATAACACTTTCCAGCCGGCAGACACGGCTCACTAGAGATTCATAGTTTTTCCACAGTACATCATTTTCAGTTCCAAACGCTTTTCTGACATGGAAGGGGCTGACAGGCCTGTGACTGTTACGTTCACCAATCTTGGATGCTCCAGTGTCCTCAGTACCAAATCCGAGGTCCTCTAACTCTTGAATTAATGCCTCTGTCTGCTCCTCAGCTGCAACGATCCGATGTTGAAGCACAGTAAATGATTCAGGTGCTGTGGCACCGACATGTATTGGTGGTATTGGTGCATGCGACATAGTTAAAGAATCAGTGGTCATCTGTACAAATGAAACACAGAATTAGAACCATTCTGTCAACCTATAAGCATCATACTGAACTGCACAGTGAAACAATGTGACTAAAGTACAGAAAACACTTCACTCCTCAATGGTGCAGGCCAACCACAGGAGGCTTATGGAAAATATTTAACATAAGCCCACTTTTTGTCATGTAAGATATAGATTTAAATTAGTGGTAGCATTCTTGCCTCTGAGACAGCATCCTGTAGATTCAAGCCACAATCCAAGATTTAAGCCTATGAATCTAGGCTGCAATTTCAGTGTAATATTGAATAAGTGCCGCATTGTCAGCATACAGTCTCTCTGATAAGACATTAAACCAAGGTTCCTTCTACTTTTTCCCAAATAAATCCAATTGCATTATTCAAAGAAGAGGAGCAGGGGAATTCTCTGCATTTTTGTTCAACATTTATCCCTCAACCAACACTACCAAAACAGATTGCCTGGTCATTTATTTAATTTATCTTTCAAGGACCTTACTGTGCACAAATTGGCTGCCATACTTGCCCACAAAACAACAGTGACTGCACTTTAAAGTAATTCATTAGTTGTGAAGTGCTTTGGGCCATCCTGAAGATGTGAACGGCACTACATAATTGCAAATCTTACGAAATATGAAATCACAAAGAACTTTATGACATAAAAGGTGGTGGAAATCTGGAATTGAGTAAGAATATCAAAGGATATGGAGCACAAGTAGGTAAATGCTGAGGTACAGATCAGCCACAATATAATTGATTGGCAAAATGGACTGGAGTCCCTGAATGGTCCCTGAGAAATGAGAAAACACTTTCTTGACCTTGAATTTTCCTCTATGTATTTGTCCCCTTGCATTACACATGTTTAAACTTACTCAGGTTGCACTTTCCCATATTTACACTCAAGCCATCTACCTCCCCCTGGACCATGACCCCACCACCGAACATCAAGCCATTGTTTCTAGGACTGTCACTGACCTCATCTCCTCTGCAGATCTTCCTTTCACAGTTTCCAACCTCATAGTCTCCCAACCTCGGACAGCCTGCTTCTACCTCCTCCCCAAAATCCACAAACAGGACGGTCCCAGTAGACCAATCGTGTCAGCCTGTTCCTGCCCCACGGAACTCGTTTCTTCCTATCTTGACTCCGTGCTCTCTCCCCTCATCCAGTCTCTTCCCAACTACATCCACGATTCCTCTGATGTCCTACATCATATCAACAATTTCCAGTTCCCTGGCCCCAACCACCTCCTCTTCACCATGGACGTCCAATCCCTCTACACCTCCATCCGGATGGTCTAAGGGCTCTCCGCTTCTTCCCTGAACAGAGGCCCGAACAATCCCCATCCACCACCACTCTCCTCCGTCTGGCTGAACTTGGTCTCTCACTGAATAATTTCTCCTCAAACTCACCTAACTTCCTCCAAATAAAAGGTGCGGCTATGGGTACCCGCATGGGCCCCAGTTATGCCTGTCTCTTTACGGGGTATGTGGAACATTCCTTGTTCCAGTCCTACTCAGGGCCCCTCCCACAACTCTTTCTTCAGTACATCAATGACTGTTTTGGTGCCGCTTCATGCTCTCGTCTGGACCTGGAAAAATTTATTAATTTTGCTTCCAATTTCCACCCCATCATCACTTTTACATGGTCTATCACTTCCCTTCCCTTCCTTGACCTCTCTGTCTCAATTTCCGGTGATAGGCTGTCCACCAACATTCATTACAAGCCCACCAACTCCCACAGCTACCTCGACTACAACTCCTCACAACCTGCTTCCTGTAAGGACTCCATCCCATTGTCTCAGTTCCTTCGCCTCCATCGCTTCTGTTCCGATGATGTCACTTTCCAAAACAGTTCCTCTGACATGCCTTCCTTCTTCCTTAACCAAGGTTTCCCACCCATGATGGTTGACAGGGCCCTCAATCGTGTCCGACCCATCTCCCACACCTTTGCCCTCGCACCTTCCTCTCCCTCCCAGAACCATGATAGGGTCCCCCTTGTCCTCACCAGCCTCCGCATTCAAAGGATCATCCTCTGCCATTTCTGCCAACGCCAGCGTGATGCAACCATCAAACACATCTTCCCTTCACCCCCCCCGCAACGTCGGGACCATTCCCTCCGGGACACCCTGGTCCACTTCTCCACCACCCCCTACACCTCAACCCCCTCCCACGGCACTTTTCCACGCAACCGCAGAAGGTGCAACACCTGCCCCTTTACTTCCCCCCTCCTCACCGTCCAAGGGCCCAAACCCTCCTTTCAAGTGAAGGAGTGCACTTCCCTCAATTTTGTCTACTGCATTCGCTGCTCCCAATGCGATCTCCCCTACATTGGACAGACCAAACACAGACTGGTTGACTGCTTTGCGGAACACCTTTGGCCTGTCCGCAAGCATGACCCAGGCCTTCCTGTCGCTTGCCATTTCAACACACCACCCTGCTCTTATGCCCACATGTCCGTCCTTGGCCTGTTGCAATGTTCCGGTGAAGTTCAACGCAAACTGGAGGAACAGCACCTCATCTTCCGATTAGGCACGTTACAGCCCTCCAGACTGTTGAGTTCAACAACTTCAGATCATGAAATCTCTCCTCCATCCTCACCCCTTTTTGATCCCCTTTTTTCAAATATTTATTTTTTAATTTTTATATATATATTTTTTCCCACCTATTTCTATTATTTTAAAAATTTATTTCCATTCATTGTTTTATCTCCACCTTTTAGCCTATTTTGATCTTTTCTCCCATACCATCCCCTCCCCTCACCCCACCCCCACTAGAGCCATCTTTCACTTGCTCATCCTGCTTTCTACTCTTAATGTCACCATTAGCATCTCCTTTAGCCAGTATCACCACCATCAACACCCCTTCGACCTTTTGTTTATGACATCTTTTGCAATCTCTTCTTTGCCTCCACCTATCACTGGTCTTCTATCCAGCTTTACCTGTTCCATCCCCCTTAAACAGTATATATTTCATCACATTTCTACTTCTCTTTAGTTCTGAAGAAGAGTCATATGGACTCGAAACTTTAACTCTGTCTTTCTCTCCACAGATGCTGTCAGACCTGCTGAGTTTTTCTAGCATTTTTGTTTTTTGTTTCAGGTTTCCAGCATCTGCAGTATATTGCTTTTATCTTAGTGGTTATAATTCTCCCCCTTTGACAATAGTAAGAAACTACAAGTATTTTACAAGTAAATGCGAAGCATAATAGATTGTGTATTCTTAAAATTCATTTTTCTTTGTGAGGGTAAATTGTGAATTATCCAGAAGCACTAACAGCTCCAGAGGGGCATCTAACCAAGTCCACAGTGAATAAAGTAGCAGTGTTGAAATGTGGATAGTAATACAGCAGGGAATTGCCCTGCTCCGTTGAATTCCCCCTTTTCACCCGGTTGCCCACTTTAAGTTCCCACTGTAATCTCCAGCACACGATATCACAGTAAAAAGGTTATCCTTAAGTGGCACGAAGCTCCAACCTCCAATTCGCTCCCTAGAAAAATCCCACATCCAGCAGTGAAATATAAAAGTGGCTGACACCCGTCATTACATTTCACTGAAAAACTCTATACAATACTTAATAAATTCATGGGCTCAAACATCGACATCATCGTTGAGGACAAAAAAAAAACATTTTAATCATAAAATTAAACGTTCAGCAGGCACATTAAGTGCTTTGCAGCGGAGGAATAACTACAAGGAAGGCTGAAACCGGGATGGAAGAGCTGAGAACAGGGAATGCGAGGGACAGAGTGCAATGGCAAGATCTTATTCCACTACAGTCTACTCCCTGCTGACCAACCTCACCCTGGTAAAGGGTTGCAATGTGCTTAAATCTAAAACTACTTCCAACAGTGGCAGAATGCAGCAGTTTTCGCTTCGAGTTTTAGAAATTAAAAACGATGCAAGGTGAATTGGAAAATTTTGAAAGTGAACAGGTTTCCAATGTAGCTCCTACCTTACAGCCTGCGCCCGCCCACTCTAACACCGAAATCAAAGCAATAGTCTGGTCTGGTGACAGAGGCGCGCTGAGAGGCGGCTGCAGGCGCTAGGCCCAGCCTCTGGTTACCATGGAGACCCCGAACCGCCCGCTCTCCAACCGAAACACCGCAACTGGGCATGCGTCATTGGAGAGCCGAGCTGGGCCAAAACCTTGCTGGAAGATTATTTGTTCAAATTCAGCCCATTAATTGCCATTCAAACTGCTGCTTTAGCTCTCAGGGACATGCAACATAGTGAGGAGAATGACAGGGATTTAAGTTTCTCATTTATAACTGAATAGGGCAAATTGAAGCCAATACCAAAGGATACTCACTCACCACGAGGGTGAGGTGTCAGCTGTGGCTCAGTTCATAGCACCCTCGCCTTTGAGTCAGAAGGTTGTGGATTCATGTCCCACTCCCGGAAAAAAAAAGTCAAGAACTGTGAATGTACTCGAAAGAGTTACTGCAGCCCATTTAGAGAGCAAAGTGAAACTTAAAAATGACTCACCTGTCTAATTCACCTAATTAATGCTTCCAGGCTTCAGCTCTCAAATACTGGCTCCCTCTCTTAACCTCACCACGAGGGGAGGTAATAGGAGGGGAGAGGGTGGTGTTCCTGAACCACACAGGGTTTCAGAAGTGAAGCTGATTCAGATGGTGCTCCCCAGCTTTGTGGCTGTAAATAGCATGAATCATTTGCAATTGAGCTGTCTTCAAAAGAGGTCTCAGAATTATTATATGTTGCCCCACAAAAGGGTGGAGGTCTTGTGGTGTTGTAGGTGGTGTCCAGTCTCTGACCCAGAAGGCTCAGGTTCAAGTCCCACTTTAGGACTTGATGACCAAGGAAGGTGTGTTCATAACCTGTCCAAACAGGTTGAATATCAATTTGTAAATCCTTCCAACATACAGCAATGGCAGGCAGTAAGAGTGTGAGAGATTCCTGGTCAGCTATGTGATGGAAACAAATTGGAGCCTTTACCATTACAGTCCATATATCCAGGCTATAATGTGCATGTTGCAAACTCAGACCCTTTTGGGGGACTGGATGGCAGGTGTGGATCAGATTGTTGTCAGCAGCACAAGGTTCAATCCCTGTTCTGGCTGGGGTGGATTCAGACCTGCCTCCTTGCCCTACCGGTGGTGGTGTTCGTGGTGCTGTGGCTCGGACCTGCCTTTATGCAGAGGAGAAGAAGAAGGAGGAAGGTCCCAGGAGAAGTAATCAAGCAGAAGCCACATGAGACCAAGTAAAGAAATCTTTATGGAGCTGCATTGACACCATCTGCTTTTGGGGTATTCTCTCTGGTCTTTTGCTGTGAGAAGTCAAGAGAGGAAAGCACACTTTCCTGTCCTAGACTGGGTTTGCCTAGATGGTGATATTGTTGATTCCAAAAAGGCAATATGAAAAGTGGAATAAAAACAGAAATAAACTGGTAATATTCAGCTGATCAGGCCAGCAGATCAGGCCACATCTATAGAGAAAGAAACAGTTAACATTTCAGTTTAATGACCTTTCATCAGAACTGAAAATTGTTAAAGATGTAACAGGTTTTAAGCAAGTACAGAGAGATAGAAAGGGGAAGAACAAAAGGGAAGGTCTGCGGTAGGGTGAAAGGTGGGAGAGATTAAATGACAAAAGAAATGATGGTGCAAGGCAAAAAAAGGTGATAATTGGATGAAATTAAATTTAAAAAGCCTGAAGGAAGTTTAAATGGTAAAGCAGAATCATTACCAAAAGCTTTTGTCTCACGAATTGGGGGCATTGGTTATGATCAGAAATTGTTGACTTCAATGTTGAGTCCAGAAGATTGTTTAAAAAAAGACTTGCACTTATATAGCACTTTTCCCAACCACCAGACATCTCAAAGTGCTTTACAGCTAATGAAGTACAATCACGGTTGTAGGAAATGTGGCAACTAATTTGCACACAGCAAACTCCCACAAACAGCTATGTGATAATGACCAGATAATCTGTTTTTTGTGATGTTGATTGAGGGACAAAGATTGGCCAGGACACCTGGGATAACCCACATGTTCTTCTTTGAAATAGTGCCATGCAAGATGGGGCCTCTGGTATCAGGGGATCTTTTACATCCATGCAAGATGGGGCCTTGGTTTAATGTCACAGCCAAAAGAAGGCACGTCAAACAGTGGAGTGCCAGGCCTGGACTTTTGTGCTCATCTTTGGAGTTGGAATTGAACCCAGAACCTTGTGACTCAATCGAGAATGCTACCACTGGGCCACGATGTAAAGTGTCTAATAAAAAGATAAAGTACTAGTCCTCAAACTTACCTTGAATTTCATTGGAACAGAGGTCAGAGTGAGACTGGGAATGGGGCAGAGAATTAGAATGACAGATGATGGTAAGCTTGGAGTCATGCTTGTGGACTGAATGAAGGTGTTCCACAAAGCTTCCACCATCCTGTGCTTGGTCTCCCCACTGTAGCGGAGATCACATCGTGAGCAGTGAATACAACTTACAAAATTGAAAGAAGCACTAAATTGAATCATTAGCCCAGATTTTACGGGACTTGGCGGGACAGGGAAGACGAAACTGGAAGCGGGTGGTGAAGGCTTTCCAATTCTGACTCCTGTTCAAGTAGAAATCTCGCACTGGCAAGGATAGATGACCACTCAGTGGCTGGAGCCAGGCTTTGAGGTGGCAGCCGTTTGTCACCTGATGAGGAAAGAAGTGCTGGCTCCATATTTAAAGGGTTGCCAGCAGCCAAGCCCTCTTGCGAACACCCTTTGCTTTAGCAATCCTCCCAGCAGCCATCCTCTGAAGACTTAGGCCAGCAAGCATCCAGCTGCCATCGACCCCTCCGGCATCCAGCTGCCATCGACCCCTCCGGCATCCAGCTGACATCGACCCCTCCGGCATCCAGCTGCCATCGACCCCTCCGGCATGCAGCTGCCATCGACCCCTCCGGCATCCAGCTGCCATCGACCCCTCCGGCAGCCAGCTGCCATCGACCCCTCCGGCATCCAGCTGCCATCGACCCCTCCGGCATCCAGCTGCCATCGACCCCTCCGGCAGCCAGCTGCCATCGACCCCTCCGGCATCCAGCTGCCATCGACCCCTCCGGCATCCAGCTGCCATCGACCCCTCCGTCTTTCCAGCTGCCATCGACCCCTCCGGCATCCAGCTGCCATCGACCCCTCCGGCATCCAGCTGCCATCGACCCCTCCGGCATCCTCAGCAGAAAGCCACAGGAGAAATGTGCTTGTCGGCATGTCAGGAGCAAGATCCTGGATGGTCCCATGGTTCAGTGACAATTCCCTGGCTATTTGGGCAAGACAGGAGGTTCTCTTTTCCAGGAACAGGAGGAGGAGACCTCCCTGTGTAACAAAGCAAGCCCGGTCAGAGGTCACAGAGGAGCTCAACAGCCATAGAGTCATCTGGAGAATGTGATTGCACTGCTGCAAGTTTGTCAATGACCTCTGCTCCAGAAGGTGAGTGCCAAACACCTCGGTTCTCTTTGGGGGGGGGGGAGGGGGGCAACAAATGGATAAGTGTGAGGGTGCAGTTACTGGGGAGTCAGTGGCAATAGGTAGAGGCTGCAGCTTTTTCTTGGAAAGGAATGTTTGCAGCTCTGTGAAGGGGTGTGAGCCTGACACTGTCGACCCCGCAAGGTGGTTCCAGAGTCACCCAATACCACATGCATGCTATTGGCCATAGAGGCAGCAACAAGTATGCAAGGTATTGTTTGTTCTAGTGCAGCCACCAACACTTTTTCTGTATTCCCACAGGAGAAGAGGATCCAGAATGCCAGGGAGAGGGACAGGACTGCGGTGGAGCCCAACCATTGCCATCCTAACGCCCATGGAAGAGGAGGCTCTGGAGCTGGCAGGTCATCATGGCGGCTGCTCCGTCATGGATAGTGAGGCTGACATGCAGTCACTGGGAGGTGAGCCACTTCATCACCGAGGATGAGGGATGGTGTTCATATATCCTCCAATGTACATATAAATGTGAGATGCAGGCCATTCTGTGAGCTCCTGTCTTGAGGGTCAAGAAACGTTGATCATTCCATTCTCTCCCACAGGTCAACCACAAGAACAGGCTGCTGCCATCTCTGGGAAACATTCATTCACCTTGGGGAGAAAGAGGGGACCTCAGAGGGTGCAGAATCACACCGTTCCTCCGCACTCCACCAGTTGCACTCTCAAGCAGATTCGGGCTCACAACTTGGTGGGAGCACCATATAAGCACCTGACCAGCTGTCAGAGGCTGTGACAGCCAAGTCCACTGACATTCGGAGGAGTATGGGAGGCCAAGCCCATGCTGAGCCCCGGGTGGGTAACTGGTCTTTGGAGTTTTATGTAATATGGCAGCTGCTGGAAGTTCAGCGTGAGGTGAATGAAGATCTGACGGAGATCTATTCTATTATCGTCGGTTTTGGTCTGGTATGTGGTAGTCATGATCCTGGACTTACAGATATAGCTGGAGGCGATACTGTTAGCAAACTCTATCTTTTATTCGACATTATGCTAACTATTTACAAAGTAGTCTCTACACGATTCTCTACATAGAACTATCTCCATGCTCTGTTCTTATGTGATCTTACATCACTAATGATACAGATTACATATTTACATATTCAACATTAACCCTTTGTATTACATCGCCCACACAACAACCCCCCCCCCCCCCCCCACCCAAGTCTCTGACTCAAATACTAGTTACATTATCTTTCATCTGCCCCCCAGAGTCTCTGCCTTCATCTCTGGTTTACAGAGATAAGCGTAGTGATGGTCTCACAACTCTCCCCAACTTTGTTCGGATCTCTCTCTCAGGTTGCATTGGATTCAGGTTCTCTCTTGGATTCTGTTAAGTAGCTTGTGAATCTTCAGAGAATATTGGTTCTGTTCAGGTTGTCTTCCTGATCATATGGATAGTTAGTCCATTCAATTGATGGTCTTCTTATTGGTGAAATGAGTGTGCTTCTGTTTCTTCTTACTATTGCATTCCCTGTTTCAACCAGATAAGACTTGTCTTTTCCAGTACTTGGCCTTCTCTATTCTGGTCTCTAATCCAGACTGGCTCACGTAGTTGGAATTCTGGTTAATTCCTGCATTCTATGGTGTGATTTGCACGATACTTATCCCTGTTCTCCCTTGCCCTCTCGATGTCAGAGGTTTTCAGACATGGTATGAGTGTATGTGGAAGAACAGAAAGTTGTGTGCATAATCTTCTTCCCATCAGTAGTTCGAACGAAGCTAATCCATTCTGCGGTGATGTGGAATGTTAACTCAACAGTGCTAAGTTAAGATCATCATTCTTTTTCAACAAAGCTTTGACCATTCTTGCTCCTCTCCTGGCCCCTCCATTTGCTTGTGGGTACCTGGGCAAACTAGTTGAATGGACAAATCCATAAAAAATTTCTTGAACCCTTTATTGCAAACTGTGGACCATTGTCTGAAATGACAAGATCTAGAATGCCATGTGTGGCAAAGATCTCTTTTAGTGAATTGATGAGTGCTTCTGAGGTTGTTCCATGAAGACGTTTAACCTCAATCCATCTGGAGTAATAGCCAACAGCTAGAGGAATGTCTTCCCCATGTACTTGAATGAGTCCATTCCAAGATATTCCCAGGATCTGGATGAAAATGGTGAAAACATCAAGCCTCTGCTCTTGGCGATGGATTACACAGGTGATGCAGCTCGAAATCATATCCTCTAGTGATTTTGAAATTCCTGGCCACCAGACTGAATTCGTGCCCGAGCATGGTACTTTGTAATGCTTGGGTGTCCCTGGTGTATTCTTTGAAAGATTGAGTCTGTGAACTCTTGGTAGATTAATAAGTCATCCACAATACTGAAGTGTCTGCATTGCTCGAAGTACTGTTTTAAGATGATATTGTTAGGAACATATTCTTGTGATCCATTTTCACAGTATTCTCTGATTTTAGCACATTCTTCATCTGTTTTATGTGCTTGGTGTATTTCGCTCAGCTTCTGTGTGGTTGATGGTAAGAATTTCGTTATTAGTGAGCTGTATGACTCTATCTCCTCAACAAGATTTATGTCCTCCTGTTCAGGCTTCCCAACAGGAATGCGTGACAATACACCTGTTGTTTGCTGCTTGTCTTGTACGTATTCTGTCTTGGCATCGAACCTCATTAGTCTCAGCCGGAATCTCTGGACTCCACATGGCATCTTTGCTAGTTCCTTGGTGTTTAATAATAGCTTGTGGTCCATTTCTATTGTAAACTGGAAGTATAAGATGTAGTTGGCAAACTTCTCACAGGCTCATGTGGCTGCCAACGCCTCCTTTTCAATCACCATGTATCTTTATTCGCTTTCTACCTAGATCCATAATATATGGGTTCCGTCTTTCCGGATTTGAAAGAGTACTGCTTCCAGTCCAGTCACTGATGCATCCGCAGCAACTATTGTGGGCAGTTCTGGGTCGTAATGTGTCAGTAAGCCTGGTGAAATAAGCATGTTCTTGATGTTCTGGAATGAGATTTGTTGATGTTGTCCCCAACACATGATCTTGTCTGAAGAATTGTCATAGTGGTTCTTTCACACGTGCCAAGTTAGCAAGGAAATTCCCTTCCTGGTTGACCATCCCCATGAAGCTTTGGAGCTCCGTAATGTTGCACGGTGGTGGAAAACCTTTTGTGGCCTTGGTCTTTTGGGGATCAGATCTGATGCATGAACAATGTATCCCAAGAGACTTCTAGTGGGTTGAGAGAACTCACACTTATTGATGAGAGTTAGCCCTGCTTCTTCCAAGTGTTGCAACACTGCTCTCACTCTTGTATCATATTCTTTTGTGGTGGACCCGTGGATCATAATGTCATCCATGTGGCAGATGATCCCTTCTAATCGCTCCAAAATGATTTTCATTGTTCTCTGGAAAACATGATTCCAAAAGGTAGGCAATTAAAACAATACCTCTGGAAAGGTGTGATAAATGTAGTCAGTAGTTTGGATTCCTTATCCAGAGATAGTTGCCAGAAACCACTGTTAGCATCCAACGTTGTAAAATAAATTATACTTCTGGTTAGCTTTACTAGATTCTCATCCATAGATGCCATTGGGTGGATCCCCCTTTCCACAGCTTTGTTTAACTGTGTGAGGTCAACACAGATGCGAATCAAGCCACTCAATTTTGGTACAGGGACCATGTTTGATCACCAATTCGTGGATTTGGTGATAGGTGAGATGACTCACTGATGCAGCGTGGATTTAATTTCTTTTTTCACCTTCTTTAAAAGTGGGTGTCGAACTTTCCTTGGTGTGAACAAGCACATTGAGACCAGATGCAAAACCAATGTGATGCGATAGGCTGTTTTCAGCTTCCCTAGACCTCTGAATAGCTTTGGGAATTCTATTCTGAATGCTGTTGATTTTTTTGAGCTTCCTAGCTCACAACCTTTGTAGATGAGTTGTTATTCTGTACAAGCTTTCAAGCTTAACAGTGAGCATTCTTGATTGTGAATCACATACAAGGTTTCTGTGATTTCACTTCCTTTATGCTGGAGCTGAGCAGTCAGCTGTCCCTTGACTTTCAGCTGAATGCCTCCTGAACCATGGAATCTTATAGTCGATGGCTGGAGTATCTCTGCTTTTAATCACTTTTCTGTTTCTGACAGAATTGAAACTCCTGCTCCAGTGCCTAACTTGAAGTTGGCTTTATGTCCGTTGACCATAATATGTGCACTCCAATAGTTTCCTTTTGATCCTGTGATTTCCCGCAAGGATGGCACTTCTGGTTCTTTTACTTCTTCAATTTCTTGAATGTCTTCAGTTTCCTGAATGGTACATGATCTTTGCTGTTTTTCCTTTAATTGATTAAAAGCTGTTTACTGTGGCAAACTGATTTAAAATGGCATCTCTCCTTGCATGAATGCACTCTGCATTTTTGGCAGAGCAATCTTTGCACCGATGCAGCCTTTTGACACCAAATGAAAACACTGAATAATGACGGCTACAGTACCCTCTTTTTTTCTCTGGGTTTAGTTGTGCTGCAATTTTTTTCATGCTAAAAACTGGACTGTGTAAGCCTGTTTTCTCCATGAGATTTATTTTCGCCTCGACTAAAAACTTTTGTTTTGCTTTCCCTCTTCTACCTGCCTCAATATCTGTACTACTTTCAATAGGGTGAAGTCGTCTTGCGACTGCAAAAAATCGGTGGAGTTTCTCGCATAAGACACCCACAGCAATGCAATCCCTAATTAATTCATCCTTAAGGGCTCTGTATTCATAATTTTATGTTAATCAATATAGCTCATTAATAAAGGAATCTATGATCTCCCAGTCTTTGGTTGCGCCTATTAAATTTTGCTTGCTCTATGATGGTATTTTTCTGAAGATTAAGTTAAGTATTGAAGGCTTTAATAACTCCTTCACAAAATGCCATGTCTTTGTTAATGCCCTGTCTGACCATTATGCCATCTTCACTGCTGCCTATGGCGTATAGTAAGGTACTGACCTGCTCCTTTCTAGTCTTTTCTGCTAGTCCCAATACTGTTCTGTACCTGATGAACCTGTGACGCCAGTTCTGCCACTTCTCGGCTTGATCTGGGCTTTCTACATGGTCGAGGCACACCGGTAAAGATAGGACTTTTTCCATCACTTCCTTTTATTGTAGCTTCTTCTGAAATACGGTTGAAGATTTTCCTGCCCTGTCCTTGTCCTGCAGTCAGTTTCCTCACTGTACCTTCTAGTCGCTGGGCTCTTCGCTGGTTACTCCTTTCATCGTTTTTAACTGTTGCCACCATCTGTTTTTGTTGGTTTTGGTCTGGTATATGGTAGTTGTGGTCTTGGACTTACAAATAAGGCAGGAGGTGCTACTCTTAGCAAACTGTCTCTTTTATTCAACATTATGCTAACTATTTACAAGGTAGCCTCTACATGATGCTCTGCTAAGACTATGCTCTGTTCTCATGTGATCTTACGTTACTGATGGTATGGACTATATATTTACATATTCAACATTAACCCTTTATACTACATCTCCCCCCTCCATGTCTTTGACTTAAAAAATATTATTTACATCATCTTACAGGTATGCGCACCCTGGCTCAGACCAGGAGCACTGCAAACTCCCTCTTGTCTGCATGCATGACCTCCTCTATCGAGAGTTGGCGAATCTCCTGGAGAGTTAAATCCAGCAGGCCAGTCAGTGGATCCCGTGTGCAGACCTGCATGCCATCAACTTGTCCATCAGCTCAAAGGAGAATAGTAAGATGAGAGGGGAGGGGGTACCTGGAGACTCCACTAAGTCTTTGTCTATCTCAGGTCAGCAGGGAGGTACAATTGTGGCTTACAAGGGAGGAGGAGCAGTTGCCTTCTGTTTCTGAGGGCTCCTCTCATAGTGCTTCTGCTGTGGACAGTGGCTGCTCAGCCCATCTGCCAGTGACACCGCCACCTCAAGTTGTCACAACGACAGAGGAGAGTTCTGCACCTGTATAGGAGCCCCTCAGCATGCTGGGACCCTGGAGGCCTCAGGCAGCCAAAGGACAGCTGCCAAGGTCATCCCAAGCCAAGGGGGAACAAAGTCAGCAGCCTACCTCCACCCCACTGGCAGCAGAGGGGGAGCACCATGTAGGAAAACTGGTAATAAAATCAAGAAAACATAATAGATGCGCTTGAGCCTCACCGATTTAGACAGTTAATGATTCTCTGCCTGAGTGTGATAATTATGCAATAAATGTCTGATTTGGTTTCTGAAATTTTCCATCCATTGTTGGTTGCTTTCTGGCAGTGCAAGAGTGGCATCAGTTGAGGCAAAGGCTGTCTGGGGGTTACCATGATATATGTACTCATCTTTTGCACATTGAAAAAGAACTTGGTTCTCGTGGCCGAGGGGTTCTGGACTTAGAGAAGAGGTGAGTGGCATTTGCATAGGTGGAATATGGCTTTATTTTGGCTTGTTGACTGAAGTGGGAAGGATCAACCGAAATTAATAAGTTAAGTACCTCCCGAGCTTCTCTTACACCTATATCTTACCTATATCTTAGCGCCTTTCAAATGGCTCTTCTTGTCCATCAGGATGCTGCAGCTGGTCATCATCTTCCTCCTTGTCTAAGGATGCCTCATGCTCCACCAAGTCTTCAGCAGCCAAGGCTGCAATGTCAGGTTGTGTAAAGTGTAGCAAATCACCACTATCTGAGAGACCCTTGCTGGAGTATTTGAAGGACCCCATTGGAATGATCCAGGCACCTGAATATCATCTTGAGGGGTTGCCTCATTTTTTTTTTATTCCTTCTTGTGATTTGGGCATCGCTGGCTAGGCCAGCATTTATTGCCCATCCCTAATTGCCCTTGTTCAGAAGGCATTTAAGAACCAACCATATTGCTGCGGGTCTGAAGTCACATGTAGGCCAGACCGGCTAAGGACAGTAGATTTCCTCCCCTAAAGGACATTAGTAAACCAGATGGGTTTAACACTTACCATTTAAATCTGGAGGGGTCCGTAAAAATGTGATCTGTTGCCTCATGAACAAGCTTAAATTCTTGCCAGTTGCTGATTTCGAGAACACAAGCAGTATCCTCACACGTAAAATTCAGGTCCAGCACGATGATGCCAGTAGGAGCTGACCCAAAGCCATTCCATGCAATTTTTCGCACCCCCACCCCATCACCGTTGCCATCTGTTCCTGAGGCATAAAATCCTGGCCACTGTTTCACCTGAAGGAGTGTTGGGACCCTGAATGGTGGGAAGGGAGGATGTAAAGTGCAGGTGCTGTACCTCCTGCACTTGCATGGCAAGATTCAGTGGGAAACAGAGGTTTATTGGGAGTGATTAAAGACTGGACTAGGGTTTCTTGGCGGGAATGGACCTATCGGAATGCTGAAAATGGAGGAGATGTGTTTTCTGGTGGCATCATGTTGGAGGTGGCGGAAATAGCGGAGGATGATATTTTGAATGTGAAGTTGGATAGGGTGGAATGGGAAGACAAGGGAAACCCTTGTCGTGGTTCTGGGAGGGAAGGAAAAGGGTGAGAACAGAAGTACAGGATATGGAACGGATATCATCAAGCGCCCTATCAACCACGGAATCCTGGAGCAGAATCTTTGGTTGATAGCAAAGGAAAACATGTATGGAAGATGGCATCGCAAAACAGATGCAACTGAGATGGAGAAACTGGGAAAGTAGAGTCCTTACAGGAAGCAGCGTGGGGGAAAGTGTAGACAGTTATCCATGGGAGATGATGGGCTTAGAGTGGATGTTGGTCGATAGCTTATTCCCAGAAATGGAGATCAAGAAAGTGAGGAAGGGGAGAATCTGAGATGGGCCGTGTGAAGATTTGGAAAGGTTAGAAATTGCAACCAAAATTGATGCAATTTTCTAGTTCAGGCTGAGAACAGGAAATGGCATGCATATATTCATCAATGCACCAGGAAAAAGAGGTAAGGGAGAGGACCTGTAGGACTGGACAAAAAATTGTTCCACATATCCCACAAAAAGACATATATTGCATTCATATGGGCTCCCATAGCAACGCCTTTTGGAGGAAGTAAATGGAGTCAAAGGGGAAGTTGATTAATGTAAGAATAAGTTCAGCCAAGTAGCGGAAGATTGGAGACTGGTTGGGCCAATTCAAGAAAGAAAAACTGAGGGCCGTTAGGCCGTCTTGGTTGGAAATGAAGGTTTGGAAATTGGACATCCATGGCAAAAAGGAAACAATTAGGGGCCTGAAACAGGAAAATGATTATCTGGCAGAGGCCATTGGAAAAGTACTGGATGTTAATTGTATCTTAACAAACATATCTAGGTGAAGGGTATTGTTTAGTTAAATACTTAGAGCACATATAGAGACTGCTCCTGGGCCTAGCCAAGCTGACCATTAACAGGTCCAGGCAACAGGCAGTCGAGGGGATCATCCGGCCCGATATCTGTCCCTCTTCCCCGGCTACATTTGCAGCCATGTGTCCATGAGCGGGAGCACATGGAGTCCGCCGGCACAGTAGAGGCCTTCTGTGACTGGTGAACACCGCGGGCACTAGGGTGCATTATTGATCCCCACAATCAAATTTTGGTTTGACCTTTGTAAGTTTCCTTTATGGTTTTGTCTTTTGTTGCAGTGCCTCTCTAAGGGGCTATCACTTTAATTGATTTGTCAATTTGACCTTTTGTTTATTTGATCTTGCTCAAAAGAGAATAGAGACTGCTGGTGAGCAGGGAGGAGGACCTCCTTGTAATTCGACTCCTGGGCCTGGCCATGCTGGCCATTAACAGGTCCAAGCAGTGGGAGGTTGAGGGGGGTCATCCGGCCAGACTGCTCCTCTCCTGCGGCCATGTTCACGGCCGGGTGTCCTTGGAGAGGGAGCAGGCAGCAGGCAGCCTCCACTGGCAAGCTTAAAGCCTTCCGTGATTGGTGGGCACCGCAGGGGCTGGAGTGCATCATTGGCCCCCAAAATTACAGTTTGATTTTGTTTGCTAAGTTTCTTTAAATCCTTATCCTTTTACAATGCCCCTTTAAATGACTCTCACTTTAATTTAGTTGCTTAATTTGTTAATTTGTTTAATTTGGTTCAATCAAAACAGTACAAAGAGAGATGGAATGCCCCTTTAAAGGGGCTGTTAATTAGTTAATTTGTTTAATGGATGTACTCAAAAGAGTATAGAGACTGCAGGGACATTGAGTTAGTAGGTAGAGGTGTCAGCTGTGGCTCAGTTCATAGCACCCTCGCCTTTGAATCAGAGGGTTGTGGGTTCATGTCCCACTCCCGGAAAACCAAGAACTGTGATTGTACTCGAAAGAGTTGCAATCTGTGACTGTTGATAACTTGAAAGAGTTTGAGTTAGTAGATAGGTGGCAGACATATCTAAAGCTGCATTCTGCAAATAATCTAGCAGGAAAAGGATTTGCGTCTAGTGTCATACTTCACCATCTAGCTTGGGATCCGTTTATCACTGGATGTAGAGAGGAAGAGACAGGCTACGGGGAGAAAATAATAGAATTGAGGTAGGAAGAAATCAGTTCCATGGGGCAAGAACAAACTAAAAGGATGGGTTTACAAGGGCAGTACTGTTTGTGGATCTTGGGAAAGGACATAGAAGTGGGCTGTGTTGGGTTGGGGTATTATGAGGTTCGAGTTATGGAGGGAAGCTCCCCAGGGAAGATGATAGTTGAAGAAACAATGGCTTGATGTTGGGTGGTGGGATCATGATCCCAGGAAAGGTAAGATGTCAGAGATTTAGCCTCCAAAAGATAGCGGTTGTCTACCAAACAACAACAGCTCACCTTTGTCAAGAGGTTTAATGGCATTGTTAGCATTGGATCTGAGAGAAAGGAACTCTTCATATTCCGAAGGAGGTAGGTTAGAGTGAGTGAATGGAATAGAAAAATTGAGGCAACCAAAATCATACCAGCATTTCCCAATGAAAAATCTAGAGAGGGTAACAGACCAGAGGAAGGGATCCAGGTGGAACAAAAGTCCTGAAGATTGGAAAATTTGTCCACTGTGTGGGGCCAACAAAGCGTGTACGTGGAGGTGAAAGCAATGGAATAAGAGCTCAGCATCGTGCTGAGCTCAAAGTTTATTGAAGTGGGCATAAGGGGATGGAGCTAACGCCTTGGCTGAGGTCTGATTATTTGACTCAGAGAGGGACAGATCAGACAGGATAGTGAAAACATGGCTTGGATCAGAGGAAAGAAATTAGGAAGAAGGAGCTAGAGGGGTATTGGTATCTAAGAGTTGTTGAAGCTTGTTATGCTTGAGACCTGAACAAACAGAAGAAAATTCTTTGTTAAAGTGGAGAATGGAATAAAATTGAGGACCAGCACAGGTTTGAGGTAGGTTGAGTCGGTACTGCTGAAGAGAGAGGTCAAGATTGTGCATGCAGTGGCACATGTCATTGAGTATGGAGCTCAGAATGCAGTAAGAACAGTGATTCAAGAAATGCTGAACATCTTGGAGATATCTGTAATCATGGGCGGATCAGAAACACGAAGGATGAAATTTCAGTTGGAATCCATGTGGAAAACGTTGGAGCCAAAGACAGTTGCTGAGGAAAGACCTGTGAAAGTGAGTTTTGGTAGACGCCAAATCGAACACTAGAAGGGAAATAGAATGCAGGTTGACAACATGAAAGAGACCAACAGGAATCTGTTCGTAGAGAAGAACAGGACTTCTTCAAGATAGACATTCGTGGAAGAAACTCTAGGACGAAAGCAAAATACTGAAAATCTGAAATAAAAATGTAAAGATTGCTTCTTCTGTGATCACGGAGACCACACAAAGCTTTAAAGCAGGTCTGTAAAGTGACGAAGCCTCTCTGCATTGTGAATTCTGCTGCTAAGATGAATCCCCTTGAAATGAGAAGAGGAAAAACCTTTCTTGGAGATCGAAATAAAGGGTAAATTATCCTCTGCTGCTGCATTGCAGAAGAATAAGTAAAACAGGAATTAGTCACCAGCAAATGTTTCACTACGTTCTGATCTCATGTAGGATAGGATTTATTACATTGATACTCAAAACATTAGAATTGTGCATTTAAAACAAAATTGGAACTAGAGAAGTTCCAGAAAGCCGTCGTGACCCCAGTGTGATTATGTGAGCAAACATCTTTAGAAATTAAAGATATCTTTTGTTGGGTTTTTGCACCCATCAAACTGAAAGATGCTATGGAATGAATTTGGTTATATTTGGTCATTCATTGCCATTACTGAGCACACCCAGGCTTATAGAAAGATGGGCAATATGTAAAGCTCTCTCTATTCTGGCCAAACAATATGTTTTAACCTCTATCTTAAAGTTTCTTCTTTCAAATTTTTCACATCAGCCATACATAAGCTCTTTGGCTGAATTGTGGAAAATTTCACGTTGTAAGCCTGTACATACTAGTAACCAAGTTGAGCTTGTAAAGTTTAATTTAAAAGAGGATCCACATAGCCATCAGACATACCAGATTTTAATTTCACAAGCTAGTTTAGCCGTAAGTTTATATAACTACGGCTACAAAGTGAAAGCACTATTTGCCACTAAGCACCAGGTTAATGTAGGAATTGTAACATACCTATACTCTCGACTCTCTCACAGTCTGTAATTTTCCTAAATTGTAGATGGCAATTGTGTACTTAACAGCTGCTCTCTTTCCTGGGGAGCAGGTGCACTTACTTGTAACTGATTCCATCAGGAATCAGGGAGAAATTTGACAGAAGTAATAGACCGTATTAGCCTTTTTGTTTTTGTATGCTGATTGAAAGCTATGGTTTCTTTTGGTGTGCTCTGTATTGATTTACTATTCAAATTATAATTTTTAATTGACCTACACAGGGATGATGCTGCGCTCCATCTTTTTCCGTGAAGTGTTCTTTAGGGCCCAAGCATAACAGTAAAGAACAATAACTCATTCTGCTGTATGTGGTACAACTTATACTTTGGTATTTGATACGTTATAGTGTACAGCTTTTTTTAATTAACAAAAGAGCAGTAAGACATGTGAGGAAAGTAAGGGAATACACTCTGGAAATATTTTCCTGTAGTAATACTCTTTAACATTGCTAATAAAACCTACATGACATTTTTGTTGTGGTAATGAAAACAAAGCTGATGAAAAGGAGCCCTAATATACATAAACAAATTGGTCCCTTGAGTCAGGAAATAATAGCTTATTATGCAAAGATGTATTAACAAATTTGTCTTCATTAATTTACATACAATTCAGCACATTTGTTAGCATTGTGCACTAAGAACAAAGAACAAAGAAAAGTACAGCACAGAGACAGGCCCTTCGGCCCTCCAAGCCTGCGCCGATCATATTGCCCATCAACTAAAACATTTTGCACTTCCGGGGTCCGTATCCCTCTATTCCCATCCTATTCATGTATTTGTCAAGCTGCCTCTTAAACATCACTATCGTACCTGCTTCCACCACCTCCTCTGGCAGCGAATTCCAGACACTCACTACCCTTTGCGTAAAAAACTTGCCCCACACATCTCCTCTATAGTTTTCTCCTCGCACCTTAAATCTGTGTCCCCTATTAATTGACTCTTCCACCCTGGGAAAAAGCTTCTGACTATCTACTCTGTCCATGCCACTCGTAATTTTGTAAACTTCTATCAAGCCGCCCCTCAATCTCCGTCGCTCTAGTGAGAACAATCCAAGTTTCTCCAACCTCTCCTCATAGCTAATAACCTCCAGACCAGGCAGCATCCTGGTAAACCTCCTCTGCACCCTCTCCAAAGCCTCCATGTCCTTCTGGTAATGTGGCGACCAGAATTGCACGCAATATTCCAAGTGTGGCCTAACCAACGTTCTATACAGCTGCAGCATGACTTCCCAGCTTTTATACTCATTACCTCTGCCAATGAAGGCAAGCATGCCATATGCCTTCCTGACTACCTTATCCACCTGCGTTGCCACTTTCAGTGACCTGCGGACATGTACACCCAGATCCCTCTGCCCGTCGATGCACTTAAGGGTTCTGCCATTTACTGTATAATTCCTGCCTGTATTAGACCTTCCAAAATGCATTACCTCGCATTTGTCCGGATTAAACTCCATCTGCCATTTCTCCGCCCAAGTCTGCAACCGATCTATATCCCGTTGTATCCTTTGACAATCCTCGTCACTATCTGCAACTCCTCCAACCTTAGTGTCGTCTGCAAACTTACTAATTAGCCCAGTTACATTTTCCTCCAAATCATTTATGTATACTACAAGCAGCAAAGGTCCGAGCACTGATCCCTACGGAACTCCACTAGTCACAGCTCTCCATTCAGAAAAGCACCCTTCCACTGCTACCCTCTGTCTTCTATGACCAAGCCAATTCTGTATCCATCTTGCCAGCTCACCTCTGATCCCGTGCGACTTTACCTTCTGTACCAGTCTGCCATGAGGGACGTTGTCAAAGGCCTTACTGAAATCCATGTATATAACATCCACTGCCCTTCCATCGTCGATCATCTTTGTCACTACTTCGAAAAACTCGATCAAGTCTCACTAATACACCCATTTGCTTCCAAATGGTAGTAAATCCTGTCACGAAGAATCTTCTCCAATAATTTCCCTACCACTGACGTAAGGCTCACTGGCCTGTAATTTCCTGAATTATCCCTGCTACCCTCTTAAACAATGGAACAACATTGGCCATTCTCCAGTCCTCTGGAACCTCACCCGTAGCCAGTGAGGATACAAAGATTTCTGTCAAGGTCCCAGCAATCTCCTCCCTTGCCTCCCTCAGTACTCTGGGGTAGATCCCATCTGGCCCTGGGGACTTATCCACCTTAATATTCTTCAAGACGCCTAACACCTCTTTTTTGATCTCAACATGATCCAGGCTATCTACACACTCTTCCCTAGACAAATTGACTGCTAAGTCCTTCTCTTTGGTGAATACTGATGAGAAGTATTCATTTAATATCTCTCCCATTTCTTCTAGCTCCACACACACATTCCCACCTCTGTCCCTGAGTGGGCCTACCCTTTCCCTGGCTACCCTCTTGCTTTTTACATATGTATAAAGGCCTTGGGATTTTCCTTAATCCTGGTTGCCAGTGACTTTTCATGACCCCTTTTTGCCTTCCTGACTCCTTGCTTAAGTTTCTTCCTACTTTCTTTATATTCTCCACGGGCTTCATCTGTTCCCAGCCTTCTAGCCCTTACGAATGCTTCCCTTTTTTTTGACTAATTTCACAATATCCTTCGTTATCCAAGGTTCCTGAAACTTGCCATGCTTATCCTTCATCCTAGCAGGAACATGCTGGTCCTGAATTCTTATCAACTGATGTTTGAAAGCCCCCCACATGTCAGTTGTTGATTTGCCCTCAAACATCCACCTCCAGTCTAGATTCCTCAGTTCCTGCCTAATATTGTTATAATTAGCCTTCCCCCAATTAAGCACCTTAACCCGAGGACTCCTGTCATCCTTATCCACCAGTACCTTGAAACTTACTGAATTATGGTCACTTTTCCCGAAATGCTCCCCTACTGAAACTTCGACCGCCTGGCCGGGTTCATTCCCTAATACCAGGTCCAGTATTGCCCCTTCCCTAGTTGGACTATCTACATATTGTCTCAGGAAGCCCTCCTGGATGCACCTTACAAATTCTGCACCATCCAAACCCCTAGCACTAAGTGATTCCCAGTCAGTATAGGGAAAGTTAAAATCACCCACCACAACAACCCTATTGCTTTTACATCTTTCCAAAATCTGCCTACATAACTGTTCCTCAATCTCCCGCCGGCAATTGGGAGGCCTATAGTAAACCCCCAACATTGTGACTGCACCCTTCCTATTCCGGAGATCTACCCATATTGCCTCGCTGCATGAGCCCACTGAGGTTTCCTCTTATCGTACAGCTGTGATATTCCCCTTAACTAGCAGTGCAACTCCCCCACCTCTTCTACATCCCTCTCTATCCTGCCTGAAACATCTAAATCCTGGAACGTTTATCTGCCAATCCTGCCAATCCTTCAACCAAGTCTCTGTAATAGCAATAACATCATTGTCCCAAGTGCTAATCCAAGCTCTAAGCTCATCTGCCTTGCCTGTTATACTTCTCGCATTGAAACAAATGCATTTCAGACCCACAGTCCCACTGTGTTCAGTAATTTCTCCCTGCCTGCCCTTCCTCTTAGTCCTACTGGCCATATTCACTGGTTCCCAGTCATTTGTTTCACCTGCTGACCTATTGCTCTGGTTCCCACCCCCCTGCCATACTAGTTTAAACCCTCCCGAGTGACACTAGCAAACCTTGCAGCCAGGATATTGGTGCCCCTCCAGTTTAGATGCAACCCGTCCTTCTTGTACAGGTCCCACCAGCCCCAGAAGAGATGCCACTGATCCAGATATCGGAAACCCTCCCTCCTACACCATCTGCTCAGCCACGTGTTCAGCTGCACTATCTTCCTATTTCTAGCCTCACTGGCACGTGGCACAGGGAGTAATCCTGAGATTACAACCCTAGCAGTCCTGTTTTATAACTTTCTACCTAACTCCCTGAACTCCCGCTGCAGGACCTCGTCAATCTTCCTGCCTATGCCGTTAGTACCAATGTGTACCACGACCTCTGGCTGTTCTCCCTCCCCCTTCAGAATGTCCCATACCTGATCAGAGACATCCTGGACCCTGGCACCAAGGAGGCAACATACCATCCTGGTGTCTCTTTCATGACCACAGAAGCGTCTATCTGAGCCCCTGACTATAGAGTCCCCTATGACAATTGCTCTTCTGTGTTTTGACCCCCCCCTGCTGAACAACAGAGACAGCCGTGGTGCCACTGCTCTGGCTACTGCAGTTGTTTTCCCCTGAAAGGCCATCCCCCCAACAGTATCCAAAATGGTATACCTGTTAGAGAGGGGGACAGCCACAGGGGATCTCTGCATTGACTGCCTGCCCTTTCTAGCGGTCACCCATCTATCTAATTATATTAGAAAAGGTGAACAAGCATTTAAAATGTCATTAAGTAATAAATTAAACAATAATAATGCAGGGAATTAGCTAACACTCTAATTATGTACTGTTATGCCTCAGGCATAAGTTGTATATGTAAAAAACTAAAGTTACAAAGTTTTAGTATTATTGTGCTGTAATTGGCAAGGATATCAACTTGCTTAGATTAGGGTGGAAAAAAATCATTGAGAAATTTTTAATACTTATTTTAATTAGTAGATACCCAATTCAAATTCACCAAATAGTAATGATGCAAAACATACCTCCAATGGAGACCGCATACAGAAGTAAACAAGATATAGAGGGTTATTTTTGCCAAAGGGTGAAAATAGACATTAGGTGGGTGCTGTGCTAACAAGTCATGCCTGCTTGAAAGTCTGGAATTAGCACACAATTTTGGTCCTAATTGCTGATTACCATAATTCAAACTTGCCTGAAGCTGCTAACCTGACATCTTCAGCTTTAGTACTCAAATGCTGATTAGATACATTTTTTGTGGAGCAGTGTAAATGGGATACACGCGTTCACTTTCACTGAAGGTGGAGAGTGCTCCAGCTCGTACACAATGGCATGGTGCAGGATGGTCAAGAGCTGAGGGATAGGACACAAAAGTTCTTGGACGCAGCACTAGAGGTCCTGGTGGAGGAGGGATGTAGTGGGAAGGATGCCACCTCTCCCTTCTTTCCGTCTCTCCTGCAGCAGCTGTTCTGCCTGGCCTCAGGTCTGCCCCCCCATTCCTCATCCAGACCGAGGGGTACCCTTAGCAAGATGCCTATGACAAAGCACTCCATTATTCCTGGAGGTACTATTCCTATAAGGTAAAGAAGCACAGCACATACTTTTTTGAGTGAAGGCCTCAGAGAATTTCCAGAATAAATGTTGCTAGAGTATTACCGAAGTCTTTATAAGTGTCCCAGAGAGTCTCCCAATGCCTTTCATGTGTCCTCTTCACAAATCCAGCAGCAAGTGAATATGAAAAGATGAGGATTCTATTGAGTAGCATTTGAAGTTGGACATCAAAAGCTTGTTTATTCCCAAACAGCTGGTCACAGTTAGGACAAGTTATGAGGACAAGCATTAGCCTCCAAAATGCTCTGCAGACTCTTGAATGAACTCTAGCAGGCATCTTCGGTGGCAATCAACCACTTTATGAGCCTCAAGGTGGCCATTCCCAGCACAGGCTTCCAATTCCTTCACCAAAATGGCATCTTGTACTAAATGCTACCTAAACCAGCATTTCACCTCATCTTGGCAGCCTTGCAGGATCATGGGCATCTAAATGCACTGTCAAAAATTGCCCTCTAAACTTGATATTCTGAATTTAAAGATCATATATGCTTGTTCTTTTTAATGCTAGACAGATCAAAGCAAGCAATATCAGAGCAAGAGAGAGAGAGTGAGCGAGCAAGAAAGTGTGTGTGTGTGTGTGTGTGTGTGTGGGGAGGGAGGGGCGTGGTGAGAGCGAGAATGTATGCGCGGGAGTGTGCGAGAGTGTGTATCCCTGTGTGTGTGAGCGAGAGAGCATGAGAGAGTCTGGCTTACTCCTGGTCTCGGGGTTCACACTCACCCTCACCCACACACACCAGTTCACACAATGGGTGAGGGTGAATGAATAAATACCGAGAGTGAGCCGGAAAAACACAATTTGACCCTCTCACACTCTAATGGTCATCTTTGTTAATTACTCATTATTTTAAATGATCAATTTATTGCTTTGACATTGCTTTATTTTTGCTCAGCAAGTTGTTTCTCTTCCTCATGCTGCAACATTTTGTTGAGATTCAACAATGTTGCGCCAATCCTAATCTTTTCGAAATTTGCTCATCGGCCCCTTGAGTGAGAAAAAAATTGAAATGTGGCCCTTCACAGGAAAAGGATGGACAAGCCTATTTTAGAGCATAAATGTTTGTTTTCATAAGAGATTAAGTCCTTAAGTGAAATGCTTGTTTTCATAAGAGATTAAATGAAGGAAGTTCAATGTATTGATTTTTTTATCAGAAAGGTTTTTTGAAATAGTGACATCATCAATAGACACACAACTTTACGTTAGCTTGGCTCCTGAGGTTTGTCCATGGTGGATACAAGGTGAGTTGGCATGGAGGGGCTAAGGGCAAAGGATGTTGAGTGAGGGCATGATTTGGCTCTAAGTTGACCTGGGGGATATAAAGGGTCATGGGGATGAGTGGGTGGCTTGGGTTGGCATAGGGGATATGAGGAGCCTTAGGGTGGCAGTCGAGGAGCATAGGGTGGCATAGGGGTGTGAGGGGCTATAGGGGTGGGTAGAGGGACATAAGGTAGCATGGATAGTATGAGGGGGTCATGGGAGCAGGCGGGGGACATGAGGTGGCATTGGTTGGCATGGATGGGGCATAGAGAACATGTGGGGATGAGAGCTGGAGGGATGATGTTTGTTTTTTTAAATAAAATGTTTTAAATATCTTTGCTAAAGTGTTGGAGCCCAGAGCCTTCTGGCCAGCACACCTCCTGCAGCCAGTTGCCTCTGCACTTGTTCCAGAGCTGGTGAGCCTGACTTCCAATCCAGCCCAACCCCATCCCTCCCCAACCACAACACCCAACGCCCCCCCACCACCCCAGAATGATAATCTGACCTTCTAGGCCTCTTTTTACCCAGGTTCTCTGCTTTCCTGACCCAGAAGTGAAAATTTCAGGTCTGAGAGTGCGGGTAGAAGCGTCCCAGATTAGCACTAAGTGTGGTCGGTAGTGGGTGTGAAAAAAGACATTTTATCTGCTGGCCACCATGGCAGGTTTTCGCGCTGTATCGTCCCCTTCCTTTCTCATAAATTATGTAGTCACAGGAAACACGTCAGATCGCTGGCACCCAGCCTCCAATTGGCCCACCATGCTGTTACCTTGCCACTCCCTCCCGCTGGGCGCCATATTTAGAATGCAGCCGTGTACACACTTCTCAATGCTTGTAGCCCAGGACTGCTCCGGTGAAGACATGGCCCTGAAACCCAAGAAGAATGCAGCCCCCTGATTCACTGCTGCATCCCTGGGACACCTTCTGGATGTCGTGGAGGCCCACCACCAAGCCCTCTACCGCCACCCTGGCCACAGGAGGCCCATCAGTCTCACCACTCTGGCTTGGGATGCGGTAGCAGAGGTGGTCAGTGACAACACTGCACACAAGAGGTCAACCATCCAGTGCAGAAAACGGATGAATGATCTCATTAGTGCCACCAGGGTAAGTTAACCATCAGATGAATCTCAACTCACCGACTCACAAGCCCATCACATAATCACTAGCATCTCACTCACTGCCAGCTCAAGGGACATCACCACTCACTCTCTCACACACACCCTCACAGCTCCATCTGACCTCATCTCCGCTGGAGATAGCCTCCTCATCCCGTCCTTGGCTCCATTCAGCACACATGCATGCCTGGCATCCTTCTTATTTGGTCTGGCATGCCCCTTGCTCACACTCTCTACATCTGTCTTTGTGTGCGATCTTGTCCTGCATAGTCAACAGGAGAGGTCCCAGACTGGGGGTGGAGTGCCGGACATCAAGGTTCTCATGCCATTTGAGAGTTATGCATTGGAGCTGCCCGAAGAGGATGTGGACCATTCCTGCAGCGACGATGAGGTCGGCGGTGAACACCCACATGAGGATGCTGCACCATATGATCCCTCTCTCAACACTACTGAGTCCACTGTTCTGTGTTCAATGCAGCTTCCAAGCACTAATAATCTCCACTTTCTCTCCTAGGCACAAATCTGCCACGCCGCCCTTAGGCAACCTTGACCCCAACCCCAGTGCCGAGAGCACCTTAGATGAGGACCGTGAGGGCATTACCATTGAAGACCCGTCACGGCGCTCACCCTCACTCTCCACCAATGCTGCTGCTGCTGATGGCCCACAGCGCCTCATGGATGCCCAGCCTTGAGTTACTGGAGCTGTTTGAAATCTATCCCATTTAGCACGGTGGTAGTGCCACACAACACGATGGAAGGTATCTTCAGTGTAAAGATGGGACTTTGTCTCCACAACGACTGTGCAGTGGTCACTCCTACCGATACTGTCATGGACACCTGCATCGGCGGCAGGTAGGTTGGTGAGGATGAGGTCAAGTATGTTTTTCCCTCTTGTTGGCTCCCTCACCACCTGCCACAGACCCAGTCTAGCAGCTGTATCATTTAGGACTCGGCCAGCTCGGTCAGTAGCGATACTACCTAGCTAATCTTGGTGATGGACATTGAAGTCCCCCACCCAGAATGCATTTTGCACCCTTGCCACCATCAGTGCTTCCTCGAAGTGGTGTTCAATACGGAGGAGCACTGATTCATCAGCTGTGGGAGAGTGGTATGTTTGGAGAGTGCCCATGTTTGACCTGATACTATGAGACTTCATAGGGTCCGGAGTCGATGTTCAGGACTCCCAGGGCCACACTCTCCTGACAGTATACCACTGTGCTGCCACCTCTGCCTGGTCTGTCCTGCTGGTGGGCAGGACATACCCAGGGATGGTGATGGTGGTGGTGGTGTCTGGGACATTATCTGTAAAGTATGATTCCGTGAGGTTGACTATGTCCAGCTGTTGTTTGACTAGTCTGTGAGACAGCTCTCCCAATTTTGGCACTAGCCCCCAAATGTCAGTAAGGATGACTTTGCAGGCTTGACCAGGCTGAGATTACCGTTGTCATTTCCAGAGCCTAGGTCGATGTCAGGTGGTCTCTCCTGTTTCATTCCTTTTTTGTGACTTTGTCACGGTTTTTTACAACTGAATGGCTTGCTAGGCCTTTTAAGAGTCAACCACAGGGCTGTGGGCTTGGAGTCACATGTAGGCCAGACCAGGTAAGGATGACAGATTTTCTTCCCTAACTGGTTCCATGCTCATCATTAGACTTTAACTTCCAGACTTTATTGAATTCAAATTCCACCATCCGTCGTGGCGGGGGTCGAAGCCGGGTCCCAAGAGCATTACCCTGGGTCCCTCAATTACTAGTCCAGCAACAATACCACTCTCACATTTAAGTTTGAAGGCCCCTTCACGCATGCAGGAGAGTGCTGGCTACCACTTGGATGGCCAGTGTGCAGTGTGCTCATTGGCTGTCCGAAACCCCACCCACCCCCACCCCACTCCACTTGACCAATTGATGGCAGCTTTGGCCACTGGACTGCATGCTGTGCTCTCAGCGCAGGCATTCTCTTAACCCACACTGCAAGGCTGCGCTGTTAGCTTGAACCATGAAGGATACTAGTCCAAACCTTAATAAAGACATTGCAAGGGGTTCTGAGCACTTCCACCAGTGACTGTACCATGGCCACCTTTCACAAAGGGATTCTACAACTTGTCCAGTCAGCCAATTGTTCTGCTGCCCCCTAAAGCACACGTTAATTTGCAGTCTGCACCCAAGGAGTGAAAAGTTCTGGAGCATTTGGTGAGACTTTCATGCTTTTGCGTTGCTTGAGTGGGGAAAAAAGCTTCAAAGGTCCAATTCCAAGCTTGTCAATGGAGCTGCTACTGAAAGGTCTCAGCTGCTGAACAATGCTTATTTTTGACAACCTTTTCCAAGTGCGTACCCGTTTCTTTCCCCCCCCCCACACCCCCACACCCCACCACCACCACCACCACCACCACCAGTCCTGGCATGTACTTCCTTCGGTTTGTGCTGCCTTGCATCCCCCCACCACCCTGCCTGACCTGCACTGGAGCCCTTGCCCCAGCAGATTGGAGGGTGCCAAATGTAACCCCACTATTTAAAAAGGAAGAAGGGGAAAAAAAAGGGAATTACAGACTGGTTAGCCTAACATCAGTGGTAGGGAAAATCCTAGAGTCTGTTATAAAGGATTTGATAACAGGACACTTAGAAAATATCAATGGGATTAGACAAAATCAACATTGATTTATGAAAGGGAAATCATGTTTGACAAACTTACGTGGGTTTTTTGAGGACGTAACTAGCAGAATAGATAAGGGAGAACCAGTGAATGTGGTGTATTTGGATTTTCAGAAAGCTTTTGATGAAGTCCAACGTAAGAGTTAGTGTGTAAAATTAAAGCACATTGAATTGGGAGTAATATATTGGTATGGATTGAGAATTGGTTAGCAGACAGGAAACAGAGAGTAGGAATAAATGGGTCTTTTTTGAAATGGCAGGTGGTGACTAGTGGGGTACTGCAGAGATCAGTGCTTGGGCCCTGGCTATTCACAAAAATATATATCAATGATTTGGATGAGAGAACCAAATGCAATATTTCCAAGTTTGCTGATGACACAAAACTAGGTGGGAATGTGAGTGGTGAGGATGATGTTAAGAGGCTTCAAGGCAACCTAGGCAAGTTGAGTGAGTGGGCAAATGCATGACAGATGCAGTATAACATGGATAAGTGTGAAGTTATCCACTTCGGTCGGAAAAACAGAATGGCAGAGTATTATTTAAATGGTGATACATTGAGAAATGTTGATGTACAAAGGGACCTGGGTGTCCTTGTACACTAATCACTGAAAGCAAGCATGCAGGCGCAGCAAGCAGTTAAGAAGGCAAAATGGTTTGTTGGCCTTCATTGCAAGAGGACTTGAGTACAGGAGCAAGGATGTCTTACTGTGGCTGTACAGGGCCTTGGTGAGACCACACCCGGAATATTGTGTGTAGTTTTGGTCTCCTTACCTAAGAAAGGATATACTTGACATAGAGGGAGTGCAACAAAGGTTCACTAGATTGATTCCTGGGATAGCAGGATTGTCGCATGAGCAGAGATTGGGCTGACTAGGCCTGTATTCACTGGAGTTTAGAAGAATGAGAGGGGATCTCACTGAAACATGTAAAATTCTGACAGGGATGGACAGATTGGATGCAGGAATGATGCTTCCTCTGGCTGGGTGGGTTTAGAACAAGGGATCACAATTTCAAGATATGGGGTAGGCCATTTAGGACTGAGATGAGAAGAAACTTCTTCATTCAGAGGGTGGTGAACCTGTGGAATTCTCTACCACAGAGGGCTGTGGAGGCCAAATCGCTGAATATATTTAAGAAGGAAATAGATTTCTAGACTCTAGAGGCAAGAGAAGAGAGTGGAAGTATAGCGTTGAGATAGAGGATCAGCCATGATCATATTGAATGTCGGAACAAGCTCGAAGGGCCAAATGACCTACCCCTGCTTTTATTTTCTATGTTACTATGCCCCTGCACCGCACTGAAAGCCACCCGGGAAAAAGCGACTTACCTGTGTTCCCCTCCCAAATGCATGGCAACTCTTCCTTGATGTCTTAGGTTGTGTGCACTCATCTCCGAGTTCCCCTTGAAGTTCAGGTCCCCAGGTGCACACCTTTTAAAGGCAGTCGTGAAGCACGCTGTTCTGAAGTCACGCCAACATGGGCGATAAATTTGACGTGGGGGGATGATTCTGGTGAGTAGGGCTTATAATGAGATGCTAAAGTATCGAAATAAAAGCAAAAAACTGCGGATGCTGGAAATCCAAAACAAAAACAAAACAACCTGCCCCATCACTTCCCCTCTCCTCACCGTCCAAGGGCCCAAACACTCATTTCAAGTGAAGCAGCATTTCACTTGCACTTCCCTCAACTTAGTCTACTGCATTCGTTGCTCCCAATGCGGTTTCCTCCACATTGGAGAGACCAAACGCAGACTGGGTGACCACTTTGCAGAACACCTTCAGTCTGTCCGCAAGCATTATCCAGACCTCCCTGTCGCTTGCCATTTCAACACTCCACCCTGCTCTCATGCCCACATGTCCGTCCTTGGCTTGCTGCATTGTTCCAGTGAAGCTCAACGCAAACTGGAGGAACAGCACCTCATCTTCCGACTAGGCACTTTACAGCCTTCCGGACTGAATATTGAGTTCAACAATTTTAGATCAAGAACTCTCTCCTCCATCCCCACCCCCTTTCCGATCCCCCTTTTTTCCAATAATTTATATATATTTTTCTTTTCCCACCTATTTCCATTATTTTTAAATGTATTTCCATCCATTGTTTTATCTCTACCTTTTAGCCTATTTCGATTCCTTCCCCCCACCCCACCCCCACTAGGGCTATCTTTACCTTGCTCGTCCTGCTTTCTACCCTTAATGTCACCTATTATCACATTCCTTAGATAATATCACCGCTTTCAACACCTCTTTGTCCTTTTGTCTATGACATCTTTTGGTTATTTCCACCTATCATTGGCCCTCTATCCACCTCTACCTGTTCCACCCGCACCCCCGCCCCCACCCAAACCAGCTTATATTTCACCTGTTTTCTATTTTTCCTTAGTTCTGTTGAAGAGTCATAGGGACTCGAAACGTTAACTGTGTTCCTCTCCACAGTTGCTGTCAGACCTGCTGAGTTTTTCCAGGTATTTTTGTTTTTGTTTTGGATTTCCAGCATCCACAGTTTTTTGCTTTTATCTTAGTGTTTAATTGACTGCCACTTCTCTTCAAGGAATGCCTACCTTGAAGAAGTATTGCTCTTCTCTCCGACAGGATTTCCGTCTCTCTCTTTTGCCTTGTTCACCTTCATTGCTTTCCATTTCTCTCCTGGTGTTTGACAAGGTGTTTACTAAAACTCGCTTTCACAGCCATATTTCCTTCCTCAGTGACTGTCTCCGTCTCCAACTTACCCCACTTGGATTTCAACTGTAAGTTTCATCCCTCATGTTTTGAACCCACCCAGGATTACAGGTATCTCCGGGACATACAACGCTCCTCGGACTGATGTTCTCGTCGCATCCTGAGATCCACACAGTGCCATGCACCACCATATGAACACACTCGACCTCTCCCTCCAGCAGCACCGCCGCACCCTATTTCTAAGCTGCCCGTGCCCCCAGTTTCATTCAATTTTTCGTCTCATCCGATGCCTCAACAAGAAACTGTCTCTTTCTTTCAGGTGCAAAGGAACGCAAGCTCCAACAACTCATCGACACCAACGCCCATCCAGGACCCTCCACCCCTACCTGTCCCTCTGTCCCCATCCCGTCTTACAATCCCAGCCCCGGCCGTGTATTCACCATACCCCCTGACCGTCCCGTCTCTGATGCTGAACATTCAGTGCTCAGCAAAGGACTTAGTTTCATACCCTTGTGCCCTCATCTCAATGAATTTCGGGCTCGGCACGATGCTAAACTCTTCTTCCGCCACCTTCGTCTCCGTGCTCCCTTCTTTGGGCAGGAGTCCTCTCCCCGTTCGACGGATCCTTTTACCCGCCTCCAATATTCTCCCTCCACCTGGACCCCTCCCTCTGGATTCTTACTTTCCCTTGATCTTTTCATTGAGAACCTTTTAGCCTATTTCGATCCTTTCCCCCCACCCCACCCCCACTAGGGCTATCTTTACCTTGCTCGTCCTGCTTTCTACCCTTAATGTCACCTATTACCACATTCCTTAGATAATATCACCACTTTCAACACCTCTTTGTCCTTTTGTCTATGACATCTTTTGGCAATCTCCACCTATCACTGGCCCTCTATCCACCTCTACCTGTCCCACTCCCCCTTAAACTAGCTTATATTTTACCCCTTTTCTATTTTTCCTTAGTTCTGCTGAAGAGTCATACAGACTCGAAACGTTAACTGTGTTCCTCTCCGCAGGTGCTGTCAGACCTGCTGAGTTTTTCCAGGTATTTTTGTTTTTGTTTTGGATTAGATGCAATTTGTGTGCGGTTTTTGAAAATAATTTTAACTGTAACCAAATTCTTTGAAACCAAATGACTGAGCAGGAAAGGTAAGCACAAAATACTAGTTAAGAGATTCTTGGAATTAAACACAGTATAATAGATAAATTTCTAGAAATAAAGTGACTGAATACCTACATGTATTTAATAATTTATTGTTGTGTCAAACAACTTTGTTAGAATTAATGATAAATCAGTATTGAATCTAATTAGTTCATTAATGCAGCAGAGTTTCAATACAAAATGACATAGTGTTAACAATCATCCAGATTAGAAATATTAAAGATTACATCTTGTTCCTTTGTGTAGCAGCCTACATTGTACTGTGACCAGTAGTCATTCTTTTAAGAAACTAATGTAAAGCTATCAACTTTAATTGGAATAGTCTGTATAAAAATGGTGTATTCAATAAGAGATAAGTGACCCTTATGTTGTTGCTTACCTTTTACATCTTAAGATTTTTGGTTGAGATTTAAAGGACAACTCTTGAATAATGACTTTCGTATGAATGTGGAAAGTCCACCGAGAATAGTGTCACCATCCATAGACATGTCAGGTAAATCAAAATGTCTTTATGTTTTGCATGCAGTCTTACCTCCTCCAAACACACTGGTGCCTAAAGGAACAGTCAGTAATGCAACAAGTTGGTAATACATTGTAGTGCTTCAAGAGAACAGTGTAAACTGCTTTCATGCAAATGTCTGTTTTTATATGTCCCGAAATGTCAAATGGCTAATGAAAATTAAATTCTAAAAATGAACAATCCCAAAAGAACCATTTAGAAGATTGTGGGGAGTGTGTGATGGGGTAAGATGTTGATCATTTACCCCCCTGTGAGTAGCAACTTGATCCAACTTTTTTGGTTTCCGACTTCAGGCATGACAATAAATGCATTAAGCAAACTATCTCCCACAAGAATACTCTAATTGACGATTGCTAATTATTTTTACTTGTGTTTCATATATTAACATACAGGAATATTAAGTCTTTTGGCATATTTAAAATTTTGGCAAACAATATAGATCAATTTATTTCCTCTTCTATGTTTAATTGTTTTCTCTTTAGGTCTTCCTGTTCAATGCAACAGTTCCTGACTGGGAGATTCAGCAGATCACCTGCTCCTTAGCTCTTTTATGCTACTCTGGCATTGGCTACTGGTTGATCTATGAGAGTGGTCTATGAGAGCTTCATCCTCTCCCTGACCATTCCCCTTTCCTGTGGAGAATCACCATCTGATTAGCATCTCTCTAATAGCTCAGTTGAGAAACTGGTGGTGGAATTTAATGGTGGTGCCGGTAATGGGAAACAATGCAGGTGGGGGAACTCAATTGGGTGGGAGGCAAAATGTCAGGTTCCCAATGTTGGGATGAAATTTCTGAATTAAGTTGGCAGTTTGGAGGTGGATTGGGGTTCCTCATGGCAAGTTGCAGGAACCTATTTGTAATGCATTAACATGTCATGAATATGCATTAAAACACAAGTTCACCAGATTAAATGGTACCTTTGTGATTAAGTTGGCAGGAAACATGGAACATGTGCCTTCACTTTCTTGACTGGTTAAAGCTGGCGTTGAGCAAACAAGGTAGTTTTGGAGGTGTATTTGTAGTGAATAGGAGCTGCTTTTCTTGTATGGGGTAGGTTGTTGGAACAGGGTAGAGGAGGTTGAGATGCTTCTTTGAGGTTGAGTGTTGACTGTTCAAGGGAAGTTGGATCTTGGCTGTCCGAAGGAGTGTGGGTCATGGTGCGCCTAAGGAGGTTTGTGAAGTGCAGAAGGAGAGAACAGGGCAACTCGGGAGATAAAAGTCGACCGATGAGAGGTCAAGCTTGATAGAGTGGAGATCTAGCATGATTGAGGGCAGATCAACAATGAGGTTGGGAGAGTTGAGGGTTATCGAGGGCAGGTCAAGCATGATGAAGGGAGGGTCAAGGATGACAACAGACAAATTAGCAGTTTAAAAATGACGGGTTGGGGGGCAGATTGAGGGTGCCAGATGGAAGGTCGAGGATGACTGAGAGTTGTTCAATGGTGATGTTGGGAGAGTCGAGGGTTACCGACGACAGGGCAAGGGTGATGAAGGGAGGGTCGAGGGCAATAGAGGGAAGGTCAAAGATGACCAAGGGAGGGTGGAGGTTGATATCTGGCAATTCCAGGGTGATAGTGGGAGTCTTGAGGTACATCGCTGCAACAACAGGAAGAGGTGGCAGGAGACCAGTTCAAGGAGGGAGGAGGCCACAGTGGGATGTGTGGAGACCAGATGTGGTTGATGCAAAGCAGTGGGATCCCCATTTGTCAACAAGTGCAAGGTCAGGAACAAGGACCATGTAGACTGTGCTGACCATATCCTTGCCTGTCTTCTGTCCAGAGTTCACTTCATGCAGACAAATGGGTCTGGTGCACCCAGTGTTTTTGGAGGCTCAGACGAGCTTGGGCAGACAAGAAGAGGAACTGGGAGAGGATGGCCTTGAACAATGCATAGCAACGGCCAGAAGACCAACAAGGGGCAGCACCAGAGGATGATGTAGCTCAGAATGCAGGTAACCAGGGGCCAATGTGACATTGACCACTGGCACATAATTGAAGGCTCTTGGAATAAAAGAATCAGTCTCAGCTTGGATAAAAAAAATTGACTAAGGACGGAAAGCAGCGGGTTATGGTAAATGTTTGTTTTTCAGACAGGAGGATGGTAGACAGTGGTATTCCCCAAGTGTTAGGACCATTGCCTTTTTGATATATATAAATGACTTGAATATTGGAATACAGAGTAAAATTTCAAAATTTGTCGATGACATCAAACTTGGAGGTGTGGCCGACAGTGAGAAGGATGCCAATCAACTACAACAGGATATAGATAGGCTAGCAGAATGGGCAGCTAAGTGGCCAATGAAATTTACTACAGAAAAGTGTGAGGTGATGCATTTTGGCAAAAAGGAGAGGGAGAGGCAATATAGACTAAATAGCACAGTTCCAAAGAATGTGCAGAAACAGAAGCATGAGGGTTCATGTGCATAGACCTTTGAAGGTGGCAGGACATATTGAGACAGTGGTTAGCAAAGCAAATGGGATCTTGAGATCCATAAATAGAGGTATTGTGGACAAAAGCAGGGAAGTTATGCTGAACATTTATAAAATCCTGGTTAGGTTACTAGAGTATTGCATCCAGTTCTGGTTACCACAATTTAGGAAAGATGTAAGAGTCCTTGAGAGAGCGCTGAGGAGATTTACCTGAATAGTTCTAGGGATGAGGGATTTTAGCTACAGGTTTAGGTTGAAGAATCTGGACTGTTCTCCTTGGAGATTAAGGAAAGATTTGATAGAGGTGTACAAGATTATGGCAAGTTTAGATAAGGTAGGCAAAGAAAGGCTGTTTCCATTCGCCGATGATACAAGAACTAGGGGACAGAGATATAGGGGAGGATTTTCCCCTTGTCGGGCGGGTGCGGCAGGTGGGCCCGGGAGCGGCCGCGCAACAGTCCACTGCCCACGATTGGGCCCCGGCCGCGAATTCACGCTGGCTGACCAATTAACTGCAAGCCAGCGTGAATCGCCGCTGAAACTCTCAGCACTGCCTGGGTGGGGGGGCAGGGGAGGAGGGTGAGCACAGAAGTCAGCGCATGCGCGTGGATGTGCTCAGTGAAAACTCCCTGAAGGCACAGATCTTGCTCAGGGAGCTGACTCTGTCACATGAGTGGGGACATGTTGAAAATAAGTCCTAAAAATGTTTATTTTTGATTAACGTTGGAAACCTCATCTCGCCCGTGGATGAGGTTTCCTCAAAAATCCAAAGGCCACTTGGCCTATTCGCCTGCCCGCCAACTGTAAGCTTGGACAGGCAGGGAAAAATTCTATTTAATTAATTCATTAATGGGCTTATCAGCCCTCTTAATTGTCGGCAGGCATGCTGCCAACTCCCGCACGCACCCACTGACCGATATATCATGCGAGTTCAATTGACTGTTACAAAGCATTATTTTATGTACTGGCTGCAGTACTGACGTCATCACGCGCTATTTCACGCCCACACGCCGGGCTGAAAATCCAACCCATAAGATTGCAGACAAGAAATGCTGGGGGGATGTGAGGAAGAGATTTTTCATGTAGCAAATGGCAATGACCTGAAACTCACTACCTATGTTGATGGTGGAACTGGAGATGATGAATGATTTCGAAAAGAATTTGGATGGGCACTTCAAGGAAATAAACTAACAAGGCGACAGGGATAGAGCAGGGCATGGGACTGATTGGATTGCTCTAGTCTAAAGAGAATCGCTTACATTCGATTGGCTGAATGGCCTTCTTCATGAATCTATGACAACTACAGACTGAAAGCATGTAAAGAAACAATGACTTAGATTTACAAAGCACAGTTCATGACCTCAGGACATCCCAAAGTGCTTTACAGCTAATGGAGTACTTTTGAAGTGTAGTCTTTATTGTAAAGTAAGTGATGTGGCAACCAAATTGAGCACTGCTAGCTTCAACAGAAAGGTGTAAATTACTGAATAATCAGTTTTATTGCTGTTAGTTGAGAACCCCCTCATTCTCAGCAGTTTAGACAAAGAATAGTATGATGATACTTGTATTGATTTAAGGAATCACAATATTGCTAAATCTAGCTATATAATAGTTCATGAAAATTTACTAATAAACCAGGCACTTTTTCCTAACATGAACAGAATAAAAAGATACATTGTTCATTTGGTATTTGACTATTTGACAATTGACTGTTACAAAGCATTATTTTATGTACTGGCTGCAGCTGCTCTATCCATCACATGTTTTTTCGTGTTCTGATCTGGTTTCAACAAAATAATGTAGCATTTAGGAGCAAAATTACAGGTAGCCAGACCAAAGCTGGAACTCAAAATTGCAAATATTTCAACGGCCACTGTATATTTTCCAGGTGAGCTAATGTAAGCTGGAATGAAAGTTACCCAAACCGCAGAAAAAATTAACATGCTAAAGGTGACGAACTTGGCTTCATTAAAATTGTCCGGCGGTTTTCGTGCCAGAAATGCTAAAACGACAGAAATTGCTGCCAGCAAGCCAATGTAACCCAACACACAACAGAATGCTGTTACAGAGCCAACATCACATTCAAGGATAATTTTTGCACTTTGATACTTGGTGTTTTTTACTGGAAATGGAGGTGAGGTGGCCAGCCATAAAATGCATATTATAACTTGAAGAGAAGTACATGCAAAAACACTGCCTCTTTGCTGTAGGGGCCCAAAATATTTCATCATGTTATTGTTGGGAAGTGTAGCACTAAATATCATTGGCACAACAATTGTTTTTCCAAGAATGCAAGAAATACACAAAGCAAAGCTAACTCCAAACACCGTGTGTTGTAATGTACAGGACCAGGTGGTTGGCTGGCCAATGAAAGTCAGTGAGCAAAGAAAGCACAGAAGTAATGAAATTAACAGGAGAAAACTCAACTCTATATTATTAGCACTCACAACAGGAGTATTTCGGTAATGGATGAAAATGGCCAAAATTATGGTGGTTATGCCAGTTCCAATCAATGCAATGGTTGTTAAAATAATACCCAGTGTGTCTTCAAATGAGAGAAATCCGATTTCCTTCAGTACACATTGATCACGTTCTTGATTTGACCAATAATCTATGGGACATGTCAAACAGTTTATGGAATCTACAAAATAAAAACCGTATAAATGATACATCCATTAAAGTCCATTATTCTGCACTTTATGTTTCAATTTTTATTCCATCTGTTTAACCTAGTATTTCATGTAGGTCTGTAGATGTTGCCTAGTAATAACTCTCTGATTTTCTCTTTTTGTTTCCCTATGCAAAAGTGCTTAAGTTTTTGCTTGGCCACTCTCCACAATGATGTGTCTGAGTTTGGCAAATTGTAGAACACTCATGCCACAATTTTATGACCTGCCACTAATGGAGGTGGACTTGTTGGACACGGTAGGAGTGTTCATGATGCAGCCAAACAGGTTCATAATCAAGTTGCTAATCCTTCCAGAACACCTATGGCAGGTGGTACGAGTGGGAGAGACTTCCTGGTCAGCCATGCTTGATGCAGAGTGGCACCCCTCAAGCATTAACCACTAGTCTCTCTCTGAAACAAAAAGAGATGCCTATGCCTTGACATACTAGTTGAGGAATCTGCCAGGGGTTCTCTACCATGGTCTACCGCAAACCTACCTTCACTGGTCAATACACGGGTTGGGATTCTCAGCAACCTCATAAATAGGGCCTAAGCTATTTGCTGACCATTCAAGCTTAGTGCTGAAATAGGGTGCATCAAAAACATCCTGTGGGATAATGGCTACTTGATCAGATCACTTTGGCTGTATATTGCGCAAATCCATGAACGGGCCTAAGGCCACCACTTTCGGACCTGAAAAGTGCCCAGTCTACCTCAGATCACCCTGGAAGGGCAAGGTATCTCAAAAATCTGATCAACAGATGATGCTAGCTGTTTATGCGGCTACTATGCAGTAGCAACACAAGTGGTATTCGCCACTAACGCTGACGTCAAGCCAAAAAGACGTTCTGCCTATCACACAAAAGAATAATGTGGTAAATGAATTTCAGTGCCAGTGTGGTGCTAAGTATGTAGGCCATATGTCTCAAAGACTGGTTGATCATAGCAAACAGCATGTCCCTTCTGCTGTTCACAATGTGCAAGGTACAGACCATACCCAACCAGCCTGTGCTTGCAAAACTCAAAACACAGTGTCCAACATTTGATGTGATTCGGCATTCGGACCACATTTGCTAGATAATCCTCAGTGTGCTAAAAATTCTGCTGCTAACCGATTTAAGATTGTCAGTCAGGCTCACATTGTGGCCCATTTCTGTGTACTGGAAGCTAAATATATTAATACACAGGGCCCTGTTCTTTGCAGACAGAAAGAAAGTGTACACACCTTGTGCCTGGCTCAGCTAAACAAAATAAGTGACAGCCATTCACTGGTTCATTGCCCAGGGCAATGCCTTGACCAATCGGAGCCAAGCTCCCTTTTTTAAAATTTCAAACTATTCTTGGCAGTTAACTGTCAGTCACCATTCTCTGTGGCAACGCTTCTACCAATCAGAGCCCACTTGCCAACAAATAAGCACTGTCTTCTCATACAGTATTAAGTTGTTGCTTCCCCGACAATTGCCCTGATGAGTGCAAGATGAAAAGCTTCGACAAAATGTCTTTCTTCAACAATACTCAAGTCCTGTACTACCAAACAACTATTTGTATTCCGGATGTTATTGAAAAACAAGAATCCAATTTATGATATCTACTGAAGAGAATACATACAGAGAATGAATGGGAAAAATATGTATTGAGCAACAACTATACCATTTTATTGGTCTGGATTTTGTTGTAAGAAACAGTATTCACCATTATTATAGGATAAGTCTAATAGCAACTGCATATGCACAGTTAAACGTGATTTTTTTTTTTATCCATGGGATGTGGGCATCGCTGGCTAGGTCAGCATTTATTGCCCATCCCTAACTGTCCTTGTTCAGAGAGAATTTAAGAGTTAACCACATTGCTGTGACCTGGTGTTGCATGTGGTATATGAATTTTGATTGGTAAAAATAGGGAAAATCCCAAGATATTCTATAAGTATATCAGTGGGAAGAGGATAACCAGGGAAAGGGTAGGGCCCATTAGGGACCAAGGGGGCAATCTATGGGTGGAGCCAGAGGACATCGGTAGAGTGTTGAACGAATACTTCACATCCGTCTTCATCCAAGAGAATGAGGACGAAGGTATCGAACTCGGGGAGAGAGACTGCGAGGTTCTTGAGCAAATTGATATATGGAGTGACAAGGTATTGGAGATGTTGGCAGGCTTAAAAGTGGACAAATCTCCAGAGCCAGATGATTTGTGTCCCAGACTGCTGATGGAGGCAAGGGAGGAGATCGCAGAGGCTCTGACCCAAATTTTTAATTTCTCTGGCCATGGGGGAGGTGCCAGAGAACTGGAGAACAGCTAATATGGTTCCGCTATTTAAGAAGGGTTGTAGAGAGAAGCCATGGACTATAGGCCAGTGAGTCTCATGTCAGTGGTAGGGAAACTATTGGAGAAAATTCTGAAGGAGAGAATCTATCTCCACTTGGAGAGGCAAGGTTTGATCAGGGATAGTCAGCATTGCTTTGTCAGAGGAAGGTCATGCCTAACAAATTTGATTGAATTTTTTGAGGAGGTGACCAGGTGTGTAGATGAGGGTAGTACAGTTGATGTAGTTTATATGGATTTTAGCAAAGCCTTTGACAAGGTCCCACATGGGAGACTTATAAAGAAGGCAAATGCACATGGGATACAGGGTAATTTGATGAGGTGGATTCAAAATTGGCTTAGTTGTAGGAGACAGAGGGTGATGACAGAAGGCTGCTTTAGTGACTGGAAGCCAGTGTCCAGTGGCGTACCACAGGGATTTGTGCTGGGTCCCCTATTATTCTTCATTTATATAAACGACATAGATAACTATGTGGGGGGTAGGATTAGTAAGTTTGCGGATGACACAAAGATTGGCCGGGTAGTTAACAGGGAGGTTGAGTGTCTTGGGCTACAGGAAGATATAGACGGGATAGTCAAATGGGCAGATAAGTGGCAGATGGAATTTAACCCTGGAAAGTGTGAGGTGATGCACTTTGGAAGGAGTAATTTGACAAGGTAGTATTCAATGAACAGCATGACACTAGGAAGTTCCGAGGAACAAAAGGACCTTAGCGCGTGTGTCCATAGATCTCTGAAGGCAGAGGGGCATGTTAGTGGGGTGGTGAAAAAGGCATATGGGATACTTGCCTTTATCAATCGAGGCATAGATTACAAAGGTAGGGAGGTCATGTTGGAGTTGTATAGAACCTTGGTGAGGCCACAGCTGGAGTACTGTGTGCAGTTCTGGTCGTCACGTTATTGGAAGGATGTGATTGCACTGTAGGGGGTGCAGAGGAGATTCACCAGGATGTTCCCTGGGATGAAACATTTAAGTTATGAAGAGAAGTTGAATAGACTTGGGTTGTTTTCGTTGGAGCAGAGAAGACTGAGGGGCGACCTGATCGAGGTGTACAAGATTATGAGGGGCATGGACACAGTGGATAGGGAGCAGCTATTCCCCTTAGTTGAAGGGTCAGTCACGAGGGGACTTAAGTTCATGGTGAGGGGCAAGAGGTTTAGGGGGGAATGTGAGGAAAAGCTTTTTTACCCAGAGGGTGGTGATGGTCTGGAATGCACTGCCTGGGAGGGTGGTGGAGACGGGTTGCCACACATTCTTTAAAAAGTACCTGGATGAGCACTTGGCACGTCATAACATTCAAGGCTATGGGCCAAGTGCTGGTAAATGGGATTAGGTAGGTAGGTCAGGTGTTTCTCACATGTCAGTGCAGACTCGATGGGCCGAAGGGCCTCTTCTGCACTGTGTGATTCTGTGAAACACAAATATGAAAATCAGTTGTGACCACATTGTGGCCTGGAGTCACATGTAGGCTAGACCAGGTAAGGACAGCAGATTCCCTTCTCTAAAGGGCATTGGTGAACCAGATGGGTTTTTTGACAATCAATTCATGGTCATCATTAGACTTTTAATTCCAGATTTGAATTCAAATTCCACCATCTGCCGTGGCAGGATTTGAACCTGGCTCCCCAGAGCATTACCCTAGGTCTCTGGATTATTAGTCCAGCAACAATACCACTACACAATCACCTCCCTCTGTCTATAGTTGCGGTCAGAGATATTCTGCTCCACAGGGTGTGATGTTGCAGACCTTGCCGATAAACTCAGCACTGAACTCACTGTAATGGCGTCAACCTGGGTTAATTACCTACTAGTTCCACACAAAAAACAGCTGAAAAGGTTGCGGCTAGTGCATTCAGGAGTAAGTGAGTTTTTAACCAGTGTAATAAGTGATAATTACTACTGAACAACCTCTTTGGCCCTGAAAAATTAATTTTGTAAGTGTAGGGCTTTTTATCCTCAGAAGAAAATTAATTTGGAGATTTAAAATAATATATTTTTTAAATAGCTTTTCTGTCTGTCCCTTTTATCTCACTCTTCTTTAATCTTATCTGTGTTTCCCAATCTTTATTTTGCTTCCTGATCTAAATCTAATTTATATTTAATGTAATTTACTTTCTGGTTTAGACTGCATGACACATTGACGTTCCCCGATTGATTAGTTGAAGAGCCTTGCTGTTGCTTGCCCTGCCCTCAGATGCCACAACTCCCCTGTAGAGGGTGCTACATTGTGGAACAAATGCTGATTAGTAGAAATTTCTGCTGACAAGCCTGCAAAATGTCTGTGGGCAGGTGTCATGTGGTGAACTTTGAAAGCAATTCCTTTGCCACTGAGATGGTAATTTAGGTTAATGCGTACAGTCAGTAATTATTTCAATAAAAAAACAGAAACAGAAATACCTGGAAAAACTCAGCAGGTCTGGCAGCATCGTTGGAGAAGAGCCATTCAAATCATTGAACCAACTCTGCCATTTGATAAGATCATGGCTGACCTGATTGTGGCAATTCTTTAACTTGCACGATCATTTTTTTATGCAGCTTGCACACAAATGGTCATGTTTATTAAGTTAATTCTTACAACTTGTTGTGATCTTATGATCTGATTGGCCAGTCCAGTGCGTTAAACACTACACTTTTAATATGATTTTCTTCTGCTAAGTTGCTCATTTTAAAAATGTATTCCTTAAATTAATTTTTAGGCATTTTTAGTGGACTTACTATAAGCTATGACTTGAACATATAAAGTTGCTGCAAACAAGTCTGCATAAAGTTTGCCTCCAAATAGGTTTTGCATTGAAAGCTTCTTTATTTGGCAAAAGTTGAACCTAGATAATTAAAGGTTAGTGATCTAGCCAGATGTAGGTGACTTTTATGGAAAAAAATGTCATGGCTTTTTTCTCAAAATGGATTGTATCTCAAATAACTTTCAAGAATATGATTAAAAAATCTAAGATCATATTAAATTTTTGCAGACCTGTTTGATTGCTCATTTTTTCCTCAGCAAATTGCAAACAGTCAAAACAACATATTGGTTGCCCTTTTTGTGCTGCTTTTCTTGTACCAGGAGGACAGCTTTCACTACAGATAGAGGTTGGGATCTACCATGAACAGGAACAAAGACAAGAGGCAATTAAGCATTTCAATTCTAATCTGATCCATTATTAAAGTAACATCTGATATACAGCTGAGACAAATCACTAATCAATGAATATTTTTTGATAAAACTATTGCAACAATGGCACAAACTACTGATATCCTCATGTAAACATCACCACACCTTGAGGACATGCAATCCAATATAAATCAAACACATGCAACATCTGCAATTGTCTGGAAACATACTCAAAACAGGGTATAAATTCCTATAATTATTTAAAAGATATATCCGAGTTTAGAAACCATAAATTCCTCAAACTTAATTCTTACAGTTCAATACACCATTTGATTGCAATATTTTCTAATCATTAGTCTCTATTATCTGTCATAAGAAAATAAACCCGTGAGCATAGATAGGGCCGGCGGGTGAGTTGTTAGGCTTCAGAAACTCACGGTTCCGGCCCCAAACCCTCAATAAGGAGCCACCGGGTTCGCAGGGCTCTGGAGAAAGGCCCAAGTTGACGGTCGCCATCTTTATAGGGGCAATTTGGAGCAAGGCACTTGTGCGACTGTCATCTTTATAGGACAATGTACTATAGGGTGCATGCGCAATTGCCGCCTTTATATGGGGCAATGAACAACAGGGCCCGAGGGAGACATTCATAAAATGTGTGTTCACCAGGACTTTTAGATCAGCAACAAGAGAATTATAAACCCGTAGTCACTCAGTAGTACAGAACTTAAGTATTGCTGAAGAAAGACATACTGTTAAAGTTTTTTCTGTCGCACTCATCCGGACAGATGCAAGAATACCAAATTTCAAAGCAAACAACAATTTATGCCAAGGCATAGAATATAAGAGCAGGGAGGTTATGCTGGAACTGTATAAAACGCTGGTTAGGCCACAGCTAGAGTATTGTGTGCAGTTCTGGAATCCACATTATAGGAAGGATGTGATTGCACTAGAGAGAGTGCAGAGGAGATTTACCAGGATGTTGCCTGGGCTGGAGAGTTTTAGTTAGGAGAGATTGGCTAGACTGGGGTTATTTTCCCTGGAGGTTGAAGGGGGACATGATTGAGGTGCATAAAATTATGAGGGGCATAGATAGGGTAGACAGGAAGGAACTTTTCCCCTTGGTGAAGGGATCAATAACCAAGGGGCATAGATTTAAGGTAAGGGGTAGGAGGTTTAGAGGGGATGTGAGGAAGAATTTTTTCACCCAGAGGGTGGTGGGAATCTGGAACTCACTGCCTGAAAGGGTGGTAGAGGCAGAAACCCTCATAACATTTAAGAAGTATTTGGATGTGCACTTGCGGTACCATGGCATACAAGGCTATGGGCCTAGTGCTGGAAAATGGGAGTAGAATAGTTAGGTACTTGTTTGACTGGCTCAGACTCGGTGGGCCAAAGGGCCTTTTTCTGTGCTGTAAACTCCTATGACTCTATAACATAATGAGAGCAGGAGCAGGCCATTCAGCCCTTTGAACTTGCTCTGCCATTCAATAAGACCATGGCTGACCTTCCATCTCAACTCCATCTTTCCCGCATTACTCCCATATCCCTCAATACCCTTAGTATCCAAAGATCTATCGATCTCTGGCTTGATCTCTGTTTCTCAAATTATCATCTTACAATGGTGTAAGAAAAGAATCTACCTTACCTTTTTTGCAAGTAATTATTTGTTTCAGTATTGTTAAACATGTCATTATGCAGAAATTTTATTTGAGGGACATCACAGAACAGCAGTTTTATAACATTGCAAGTCCCTCCTTGAATTTGATAACAGCAAAAGTTATTAGTCTGCTGGCACTTGCAGTAATCTGTTCACTACATGAATTTGTCTTGTGCAACTTTTATTCCGCAGAAGTCAGCAACATTGACTTTCAAGTTCGAGTAACTTTCGTATTTTTTTCTTTTTATATAATAATGGAATTTTACACCAGTGGCAGTGACAACTGCCATGAGAATGTGGGGCAATATCAATGATAGTGATATTTGTAATGAATGCATTAGTGTTTTTATTAAAGTCTTTTATGTGTATTTTAACACATTTAAATTGGTTAACAAATAGCATACAGAGGAATTTCATCAGCAAACTTCTGTGCTTGTTACAAATATTGCTGAGAGCAATTTCATCCCTAAGGTCCGAGTTGTTATCAGCTAACAGTAAATTTTGACTTTTGGAACTTCCTTGGCTAATGTAAGGGATCAGTTATGCAATTTTCACATTGGTGGGGTTTGATGTTGTTGTTAAACATCTAGATGATATAGATGTGTTAGGATATACATTATTTAAAATGTCCATATTTCAGATATCATACTGTGGATGAAATTCCTGTGAATAGTACTGTATTTATAACAATTTTTAAAAATCTAACATTTCTCTATACACTATTTTAAGGCATTTGACAATTCATCTAAAGTTTACAAATATATTAACGTATTGTATTGCGGCTTTTCATGTGAATATATACTCTCATTTATTACAATTACTGCTGAGGATAATTTCACTTTTACAGAATTACAGAACTTCACTTAGATGCAGTTTACAACCTTGATGAATTGCATTGCTCCTGCTTTTATCATCGGATTTGATTCACCAAGATACAATCATCTTTGGCAGGAATAGTTGGTGAGTCTAAAATGAGCAGAAATGATAACTATGCATTACTTAGCAAGGATGTTCTTCCCATTTTGTAATTTTGACTTTCTATCAAAGTATTTTCACCGTGAAGTTCTCTTTCTTTTACTAACTAATTTATCTGTTCCAGCAGGGGTCAAAGCTTCTTCTTTTAACTGCTGGATGTTTTTCAAATGCTTGTCCAACTATGGGCTGAGTTTTCCTGGCCCTAACGTGACAGACTGGGAAGCAGCAGAGCTGGTAATATGGTGGGATAAGGCATCAGGAGAGGAGCCCACATCTTCCTGCTGCCATGGCATGTTACAGGTGGCGGGAACCTCAGCAGCCTGGCCACATTGAGCCACTTGAGTCCCCAATTAATAACTACTCGCCACCCCTGCCACCAGTTTGCTTGTGTCGGGAGGGCCCACTGCTGCGTGGGAAGACCATCAGCTCCCAGTGGGTTTCCAAGGGGGCCTTCATTTACAGCTACTCCATGGCCCATGGAAGGCCCCCCCCAAATTGGCAATGGCTGCCCCCATGGCTAAGGCACCGCCATTGCAATATGTCTCACCACACTCCCCAATGGGCAAGGCCTGCTTGCCTGGGTTTCTCAATTAGTTGTTGCCCAGGAGTTGCTGATGCATCAAAAAGGCCAACAGTGATAGTATCTTCACGGGTGGCTTGGCATTGAGGCACACTCTCCTTCATGCCGCAACCTCACCAGTAGCCACCTGCAATGGCTACTGAGCTGCTGGCCAACCAATTGGGTGGTCCCAACGGTGGTGTATTAATTGGCTACCACTGGCAAAATGCTGCCCCTGGGTCTCACTGCCTGCAGTGTTGGAGCAGGTTGGTTACCACTTTTGATTCCAGTGGCAGGACTTCTACTCTCTTCAGAAAATGGAGCCCTTTGTACCTGCACTTGAGTTCAAAACTTTGCTCAGGTCTCCCTTGACAACACGTATATTTTTGTTGAATATTTTTGTTGGATATTAATTCCTGATTTAGATGTAGAAATGAGTTTGAAATAGTTCTGCAATGCAGTGTTAAATTGGGTGTTATCTGATATTTGAAATGACCAGTTAAATTTTATTCTATTTCTTGGCTTGCCACCTTTATTCTGATAGATGTCGGGTAAAGAGCAATGAAATTGATCTATTTTACCGGAATTAAATCAATATTAAGCAGCTGATGTTTGATTTGAATTGACATTGAGTAAAGTGCTCTGAGATGTATTTATTTATAATTTCTAAATAAGCCTTTCCTCTGATCATGGGGCAGGAGTTTTATTTCGGCGGGCGCCCACGATCAGCGGGCTTGGGAGTGGACAGACCCCCGACCGCGATTTCACACTGGCTGGCCAATTAACGACCAGCCAGCGTGAAAGGTGCGCTGAAAGGCTCAGCGTTGCCAAGGTGGGGGCGGGAGGAGGCCGAGCGCTAAAGTTAGTGTGGGCGTGGGGAGAACGGAATGAAAGCTCTCTGAAAGCAGAGAGCTGCCTCAGGGAGCTGAAAACTTTAAATGCAAAAAATAAAGATTATAAAAACTGGAAAAAATGCCCTCACATCAAAATCAGTCACCGGAACATGTGGATGATGAAAACTCTGTCCAAACGTTTTTTTTAAAACTAATATCGGAAACCTCATCCCGCCCATGGAAGAGGTTTCCTGAAAAATGCAAAAGTCGCCTGGCCGATTCCCTGCCTGCCAACCGTAACGTTGGACGGGCAACAAAAAATCTCAGTTAATTACTAATTTAATGGCCTTAATAGGCCTCTTAATTGTCGGCAGGTGGGCTTCTGACTCTCGTGCATGCCTGCACGCAGAGCGAAAATTTCTGCCCATGGATTTTAAAGATGCTGTCCAGTCATATATCAATGTCTTCAATCTTGTTCTCTTTTTTCTTCAGGAATACTCTCACTTAAATATAACCTTGTTCAGTAAACTATTAGAATGATGCTTTTTAAAATCACCTTTTCAACAGATGATTGGAAAGAGTAAGCAGGTACAGATTCTTTGGATTCATTTTTAGTACACCTTACTTGGAAGCTGTCTTCGAGTTGAGAGTAAGTTTAATTTTCATGGGATTCAACAACATGTCTGCTAAATTCTTGTATCACTTGTTATGTTCAACCTTCATAAACCTACTCCTTGCTTCATGGCTAACTAATCTATAGATTTTCCTTCTGTGTTATTTTCATGCTTTTTCCTAAACCCCCCTGTCTTTCTATGGGCAGAATTTTTGGGTCAACGAGTGGGGGAGGCGGGGCCCACTCACCGACGCGTAAAATGACGCATGGTGACGTCGGGCGTGCGTCACTTAGATTGTCAGTTTGGCGGGTGCGCAGCCGACTCGGTGCGCAGCCGACTCGGCTGTGTGCCCGCCGAACTGTCAAAGGCTTATTAAGGCCTGTTAAAAAGTAATTAACGTAATTAACCGAGCTGCCCATCCAGCCTTAAGGTTGGCGGGCAGGCGAAGACCCCAGGCGGCCTTCGCATTTTTCATGAAACCTCATCCACAGGCGGGATGGGGTTTCATGAAGGGTTTATTATTTAAATAAAAATTTTTGAAATAAATAATGGACATGTCCCAGCTCATGTGACAGTTTCACATGAGGGAACACGTCCTTAAATTTTTTTCTCACCTTTATTCAAATTTCCATAAGTTAAACAAATCTCCCTGAGGCACCTCCATGCCTCAGGGAGATCTCTGTGCTCTTTCGTGCGCATGCGCGAAGGAACACAGGGAACCACTCAGGAATCCCCCCCGTCCGCACAGGGAGCGCTCAGCGCTTCCGGGTGCGCGTCACGTCGGGCGGGCCTTAATTAGCCTGCCGCGTAAAATGGTGGCGTGGCCCCGATCGGGGGTGCGATCAGGTCCGTGCCCACCCCTGCCCACAAAACCCCCCCAACGGAGGGAAATTTCTGCCCCATATCTCTGCTTTCAAAAGCCTACAAAAAGTACAAGGTATTATCTTTGGAAATTTAAAAACTTCATACAGAAAGTTGTGGGCATTATTCTAAGTAAAAAAAATTCCTAGTTATTATCTTGCATCTAGCTTGTTCTGATATGGTTATGAAATACTGATCACCTTATGAAAAACTGTTTATGGGAGGAAACCCTAACTTCATACTTAGTTTCATTCGCAAGGGAAGCATGCTCAACATTCTGCTGGGTACAAAATATATTCAATCCTTACTTCCCTACTTACAGAGTTCAGTAAATGATGTAATATATTTACCTTTGTTTGCCCATCACTCCAAATAACAGTGTCTTCATCAATTAAAAGTTCATGCCCAGGAGCTGCTGATGCATCAAAAAGGCCAACTGTAACAATTTTAACAGAACCACCTGCGTCCATTTGCCAATTCATGATATCATATGATGCAATAGGATCGCCATTTTCATCAAAATATACTTTGTCACCATAATTGTTTGTAAAGTGTACTTCTTTTAGGTAATGGAGAAGCTACATGTTAAGGTTGAAAAAATATATGATTAGTTTAACCCATAAAGGATAAATAAAAATGTAATTATTCATAAACACTACTTAGTGTAAAACCTGAAAATGCATAATATACATAAAAATGCCTTACTTGCCACGGCTCTAAGTGTGAAATGTTTGCGCAAGTTTTGTTCGGGAATGGTCCTTTGTCAGGTCCACAGGTTACCAAATTATGAAGTGAATGAGCTATTGCATACACTGCTTTGTAGACATTATATGAAACTTTCAGTTGTGACACATCACCATATACACTCTGTTTTCTCTATGTCTTCTTGTCCTGTGCATAAAGATTCTGAAATAGTGGCCGTGGTGTATCTTGTGTTGTTATCTGGTGAATTAAGAGTACATCCAAATAGCTTTTCCCAGAATCTATTTACCAAAGAATTACCAGGGATTGCAGTTGGGCGCACCTTAAGAAGAAATTCTTTGAACTGTGGAATTTCTCCTTTACGAAAGGCAAACCCTATTGTTCCACCAAATGATCTGAAGTTTTGTTTTGTCGCTAGCAGTGCTGCAGTACTCCAAGTTTCACTTGCTATCCACTGTTTATTAGTAATATTCTGACACACCACTTCATTGGCTAAAGAAATTATATCCCCTACACCAGCAAACAATGCAATAATCTTTGCTGTGGATCTTTTGATGGTGTCTACAATCTGAAATATCTTATGTCTGGATGGAATTTTTGGAATTACTTCAGTAAAGGCAAGGCATACACCGTAATTCTGAACCTGTTCATTAAATAACTGAACTAAATATTGGCCATAGTCATCTTGAGTTGCTATAGACCCAACCCAAGTCCAGCCAAAATGCTTCACAAGTTGGGCCATAGCTTTGGCTTGAAAGCTATCGCTAGACATTGTCCTGAAAAAGGTAGGGAACTCCAGTTTGTTGCTAAGACATGAGCATGAAGAAGAGTAACTGACCTGAAAAATAGAAGAGATTTGTGAAGATTAAATAAAAAGATAAAAGACAGAATTACTTTGGCTGCTTTGTCAAGAACATTGTAAATCTAGTGTTAAAGCAGAATCTTCATTATATTAGAATAGGAGGTAGTTTTTTCAACATGTGTGTGTAATTTAAAAAATATATATTCAACAATGATTTATTTATATTATTTTAGCACATTTTATCTATTTTATTCAATGCCTTACAATTTGGTAAAGAGATTTAAGATTTTATACCACTACATTTTTGCACATGAAACTTCTACATTTACAGCTCCCTCACTTGCAGTCATTGCTTGTGATGAATAATGAATTTGTCACTGTTATCTATTTAAAATTAAAATAAAAGTTTATTACCCATGATTGAATCTTGGCATAGAATTTACAGAAAATTTGCAAATTGATATTGCATACAATAACATTTTATATATATATAGAAATGTTGTAAATAGAAAATGAGAGATTTTAATCTGCTCCATATCTAGAGAAAATTTGTTTCTCTTTGGCAACAAAATACCTTATATCAATCTTTGATGGTTTGATAGTATTTTAATTGTTTGCCTGCAATCTTTCTTACCATAGGAATTCTGAATCGTCCTGCAATTCTTCCAGTAATAATGGATTGTGTTGATCGAGCATCACCAACAATTGCAGGAATGGGAGGTGATCCTGTACATTTAGAATTCTTGAAAATATTATCTACTCATTTAAGGAGTGTGACTGCTGCTCTGACAGCCTGTGGTACTTTCCGACAGTTGTCGTAAATGCTGTAACCTAATCTTATACTTGGAAGTAGTGTTTGATCTTTGTTTATTTCTTCAATGGTGAAGATCATCATTTGTAGCCATCGAAATGTTCTGAAATTAAAACTGTTGATGAAAAAAATTATTTATTCTTACCATCCTTACTTTATAAAAATTGAATACAAGATGCTGTTTCATTTAATCTCTGATATTAAATAAAAATGTGAATGATATGCAATTTCAGCATGTAGACCAATCCCAGCAAAAGTAATAGAGCAGTTAATTTCGAAGTTGCAAAAAGTTGAGTCCCAGGGCTTCTTGTTGTAGATTGCCTAAAGAAAGTAAGTTTTATCAGTTCTTAACCGAGTCAATAGAAGGAACTTTGCTTGACAGTGATGTGTCCCATTTTGTAATAAAATTACTGGAGAAGCCAGTTAATTCTCATCAAGTATTATAGAGAAATATTAATGGTATCCATGGAGAAGTCACTGACTACTGAATTTCTATTTTTATTTTGTTCTCAAGCATGAACTATTTATTTGAGTTATTGAAAGAGATTTGAACTAAATAACATTTTATGGATTTAAACTAACTTGCTTTAAAAAAATGCACTGTTTGCCATTGGATGATTGATTTTTAAAAATTGTACACTCTTAATTATGATTTGTTGTTAACAAAAATGTAACATCAAGGGCTGCTTTTAAAATCATTTCTTTCCAATGAAGTTCTATTCATTGCCTTTTAAGCAGTTATTTAGAAGAAAAACAAATTCCAAGCAGCTGCCTTCACTGGAACTTTTTACCTCTTCTGTCTTGTCTCCCTATTGCAATCAAATGATCAGTCATTTCAAATACAATGTATTATTGCTCTCTTTGATTTCTATTTCTGAAACCATATTGTGCTTAATATGTACAACTCCATGTGAACACAATTAGTTAATTTTCTCCCCATCAAAATATTCCAAATCTCTCAATTTCAACATTGCATTCTAAAAGTGAGAACACCAGAAACATTAAAATTAATGTTGATTGCTCATGAATGAATCTAAGCTTAAATTTTAATAGCAAAATTGCAAATAGACATTGCGTTAATTACCATTTATATACATGTAAATAAAAATCAAGAGACAGATTTCAATCTGCTCTGTGTCCAGTGAAAATCTGTTTATCTTTGGCAAACAAACTCTTTGTCTATTAAGAGTATTTTAAATATTTGACAGTAACCTTTCAATTTATTTGTGACAAATGTTCAAACTTACCCTTCACATTGTAATATCTCAGGCTTTTTCTTGTAGGAAAGTTCAGGTATAGTTACTGTGAAGTGAATAGGAAACAATCCACCAATAATGATGTCTCCACTCTTATGGACTCCATACAGATTAAACTTTTCAAGTAGTTTACATGATGGATCAATGACCCCGCGCACAGAGAGAGACAAGGAAAATATTAGGACAAAATACACATTGAACTTCATTGCTACCTTCATCACACGATAAAAGCAGACTGATCTATTTCAGTATTAGTTGTCCTTATGTACAGCTGGTGCATTTGGCAGAACTCAACATTTCACAAGAAGTTCAAAACTAAAATATCCCCAAAAGAATTCAACTGTATGGTTTAATCCGCATAGGGAAAACACAACAGCAATAGTGATGAATGTAAATCATGCCATGTGTACAATGTTGCTAAAGCAATGAAATTTTTTGCTGTCCATCCACCTTCAGTGGGCTGGGCAGGCAAAAAGGCCAAGCGACCTTTGGAATTTTTAGGAAACCTCATCCACGGGTGGGATGAGGTTTCCAACAGCAAATAAAAATTAAATAAAAATGTTTGCATTTCATTTATAACATGTCCCTGCTCATGTGACAGATGAGGGGACATGTTTTTAACATTGCTAAGCTTTTAATTTCTGATTTTTAAAATCTTCAATTCCCTGAGACAGCTCTGTGCCTCAGGGAGCTTTCATTGTGCGCACTTGCATGCATGCACGAACGTCCGCACTCACCTTCCTCCTGCGCCCCCCCCACTCCGGCAGCACTGCTGCACGCATTTCAAGATGGCCAGCCGTTAGTTGGCCAGCCAGCGTGAAATCAAAATTGGGGCACGAATGGTTGGTTTCGTGGCTGCTCCCAGGCCCGCCCGCCGTGCCCACCCGACAAGGGGAAAATCCTAAACAAAAACAGAATTACCTGGAAAAACTCAGCAGGTCTGGCAGCATCGGCGGAGAAGAAATCAGTTAACGTTTCGAGCCTTCATGGCCCTTCGGCAGAACTGAAGCATAGTTAGGAGAAGGGAGAAATATAAGCTGGTTTAAGGTGGTGGGGGGGGGGTGGTGGGGGGGGGGTGCGGCGGGGGAAGAGAGACGTTGAGGGTGTGGTGATTGTGGAGATAAGCAGTGATAGGCAAAAGATGTCACAGACAAAAGGGTCAAAGAGGTGTTGAAGGTGGTGATATTTGTCTAAGAAAAGTGCTAATTAAGAATGGAAGACAGGATATTCAAAGTACAGCTCTAGTGGGGGTGGGGTGGACAGACTAACAAAGTTTTAGTTTTAGATTTAAAAATAATGGAAATAGGTGGGGAAAGAAGAATCTATATAAATTATTGAAAAAAAAGGGGGGGGGGGAGAAACGGGGTGGGGATGGGGGGAGGGGGAGTTTAAGATCTAAAGTTGTTGAATTCAATATTCAGCCCAGAAGGCTGTAAAGTGCCTAATCGGAAGATGAGGTGCTGTTCCTCCAGTTTGCGTTGGGCTTCACTGGAACAATGCAGCAAGCCAAGGACAGACATGTGGGCAAGAGAACAGGGTGGAGTGTTAAAATGGCAAGCGACAGGGAGGTTTGGGTCTTTCTTGCGGACAGACCGCAGGTGTTCCGCAAAACGGTCGCCCAGTTTGCGTTTGGTCTCTCCAATGTAGAGGAGACTGCATTGGGAGCAACGAGTGCAGTAGACTAAGTTAGGGGAAATGCAAGTGAAATGCTGCTTCACTTGAAAGGAGTGTTTGGGCCCTTGGACGGTGAGGAGAGAGGAAGTGAAGGGGCAGGTGTTGCATCTTCTGCGTGGGCATGGGGAGGTGCCATAAGTGGGGGTTGAGGAGTAGGGGGTGATGGAGGAGTGGACCAGGGTGTCCCGGAGGGAACGATCCCTACGGAATGCCGTCAGGGGGGGTGAAGGGAAGATGTGTTTGGTGGTGGCATCATGCTGGAGTTGGCGGAAATGGCGGAGGATGATCCTTTGAATGCGGAGGCTGGTGGGGTGATAAGTGAGGACAAGGGGGACCCTATCATGTTTCTGGGAAGGAGGAGAAGGCGTGAGGGAGGATGTGCGGGATATGAGCCGGACACGGTTGAGGGCCCTGTCAACGACCGTGGATGGAAAACCTCGGTTAAGGAAGAAGGAGGACATGTCAGAGGAGTTGTTTTTGAAGGTAGCGTCATCAGAACAGATGCGACGGAGGCGAAGGAACTGAGAGAATGGGATGGAGTCTTTACAAGAGGCGGGGTGTGAGGAGCTGTAGTCGAGGTAGCTGTGGGAGTCGGTAGGCTTGTAATGGATATTGGTGGACAGTCTATCATCAGAAATTGAGACAGAGAGGTCAAGGAAGGGAAGAGAAGTGTCAGAGATGGACCATGTGAAAATGATGGAGGGGTGGAGATTGGAAGCAAAATTAATAAATTTTTTTAAGGGGAAAATCCTGCCTAGTGTTTGGGTTTTTAAATACAACAGTACTGCATTTCAAAGTGAATGTTTTGTGTGGCACAAGAAGCCACTGTAAGTTCTTATTGTATGTGCTAGTGCTCTCGGGTTGATTTTTGAAGCCTGTCCAACCTATCCTCATAAAACAACCCGCTCAATCCAGGTATCAATCTAATAAATCTCAACTGAGCTTCCTCTAATGCATTTACATCCTTCCTTAAAAATGAGACCAAAACTGCACACAGAATTCGAGATGTGGGTCTCACCAATGCCCTGTATAACTGAAGCATAACATCCTTATTTTTATTACAGGTGTCCAAGATTCAATTCTTTTCTTATTATCATTATCCCTGTTTTATTTAGAATAAATGGAAATCACGAAGGCCAGATTTTTACTTTCAGCATGCGGGCGAGTGCCCGACATGCTGGAACGTAATATGACACACGACGACGTCAGGCGTGCGTCCCAACGTCGTTGCGCATTCGCGCGACATCTTGTTCGGTGGGCGTGCGCCAGAGTCAGCTGTGCATCCGCCGATAATTGAAAGGCCTAGTAAGGCCATTAATGACCTAATTAACTTGAAATTTACGCTGCCCGTCCAACCCAACGGTTGGCGGGTATGCGCAAAGGCCAAGCGGCCTTTATATTTTTTAGGAAACCTCATCCCGCTCGTGGATGAGGTGTCCTAAAACTAATACTAATTAAGTAAAACCTTTATTTTGACATTAAAAACATGACATAGTCACATGAGGGGGCGTGTTTCATTCAATTTTTACTGTATTTATTAATTTTTTAAAAAACGCTTCAATCTCCCTGAGACAGCTCTGTGCCTCAGGGAGATTAAAGCGCTCTCTCGTGCGCATGTGTGAACTGCACGTGAGGCCCGGCTCTCCCTCCTCCCCCCGCCCACACAGGCAGTGCTCAGCACTGCTGCTCGCGATCCACGCAGGGGGGGCCTTAATTGGTTTGCCCATGTGAAATTGTGGTGTGGAACCCTGACCGCCCCCGCCCACTCCCGCTGAGCCTGCCCGACGAGGACAAGATTTAGGCCAAAGAAAAATTAGATCTATTTAGAGCAGTGGCCTGATTAAATAATCCAAAAGGCGAGTAAAGCACACCAATGAGTTAAAACCCTCAAAATTATAGAAGGTAAGAAAAGAACAATGAAAAAACAATGTGCATTAAGGTTCAATGCAAAAAAGCTTCCCCGTGGTTTAGCTGGTACATGAAATGCTTAGTTGACCCATGCTGATCAGTACAATTCCTACATTAAGAGTTAGCTAATCTGAGAAATAGGCTACAATGTGCAGTGTGCAGGCTAAAGAAACAGAAATCAGTAATTTTGTAGTTGATTTAATGCCAATCAGAATGCAGCGCTTGAGTCCAAGCTCCTTTTGCAGTATTTTCACAACGTAACTTTTGCTGATTGGGATTATTACCATGGTGAAAGCTAATGTAAATGGACTGTAACAACGATTGAGCCAATCGTTAGGTGGAGACCAACCCAAAGTTGATGGTAAAGGTCTAACTGGAATTGGGTTTAATAGCATTGTACGTCAAAACATAATTTGCAGACAGAACTGAGCTATCAAGGAACAGAAGGGAAGGATAATGGGCTGAAAAAAAACATGGCGCAGAATTTTTAGCTCAGTATGCGGGTTCGTGCCCAACCTGCTTGAACGGTGGTGACGTCGAGCAATATTTCGGTCAGCGGGCACACGCGAAAGTCGAAAGCATGCCCACTGACAATTAAAAGGCCTATTAAGATCATTAAAGTTGTAATTAACTGATTTTTCGTGGTTGGTCCAACCTTACGGTTGGCGGACGGGGAATTGGCCAGGTGGACTTTGCATTTTTCTTGAAATCTCATCCAAGGGCGGGATGCAATTTCCAATATTAATTTTTTTAAAAATAAAAATGTTTGGACAGAATTTTCATCACCTATATGTTCAGGTGATTAATTCTGCATTTTAAAATCTTTATTCATTGCTCTTAAATTCGTCAGCTCCCTGAGGCAGCTCTCTACCTTCAGGGGGCTTTCATTCTGCACTCGCGCTTTCATCAGCGCCCGCCCTCCTCCCGCCCCACCACGGCAGTGCTGAACATTTCAGTTTGCCTTTCAAGCTGGCTGACCGTTAATTGGCCGGCCAGCGTGAAATCGCAGTCAGGGCTGATCGCGGTCGGCAGTCTGTTTCCCGACCCGCAGATCACGCGTGCCCATCAAACTAAAACTGCTGCTGATAGAGAAGTGGGGCAAAGTCTTGTAACCTAGATAAGGATTTGTGGCTCTGGATAAAATACTCTGATGCCCTGTGCAGCAATATGTCCTCAATAATGATGACAACATTTTTAATGCAAAAAAAAATTCTCAAATACAGGAAATAAAAGAGTTGATACTGAGCATTAGTGCAAGGATTTGGGGAGGTAAATATAAGTTTTGGTTCATTGAGGTCACTATTTTCAGCTGTGTCAAATGTTGGGATCTGACTTGGAAGGGTCCTGAGTGACATGCTCCGTTTAGCTAATCGTTATTAAGACATGGATTTTCATCTGCGAGTTGGGTGCACAGAGTTGGAGGACTTTCCGGATCCGTGAACTTGACTTTTAAAAATGGCTGCCCAGACAACAGATTTTAAGTCAGGTCCGGGAGGGTGGGGGTCAGGGTGCGATGGTACGGGCTATATTATAAGTTGGTGGGGGTGGGCTGGGCGGAAGGCCTGCCTTGGGGCCCTGGCACTTGGTCCAAAATATAAAAAAAGAACGAGGCATGAAATATCCTTCTAGCCATCACCCCTCATGCTCCACACAACCCAGAGCCCCTCATGCCCTCCATGCCAACCTATGCCCCTGTACCCACCCCCATGGCCCCTCATACCCTCCTAGCCAACCTATGCCCTTCTACCCACCCTATGGCCCTTTATAGCCTCTATGCCAACTCATGCTGACCCATGCACCCCGCCCACCACCCTTTGCCCTTATACCTACTATTCCAGCTCACCCAGTATCCACCAAGGCAGACCCATTAGGCGATGAGATAAAATAAAGTTCTATAAAATAAAGTTCTCAGTATCTATTGCAGACTACACTCATTAATTAAAAATGTTTCTCTACATTCATATTCCTTCAACTACATAGTGCCTTACAACAACAAGCATTGGAATTCATAATCCCATTTAAAATAGCACATAACCACTTGTAGCTGTCAAACAAACCGTGAAATAGCAGGCACCCTACTGTGATAATGGATGGTTGTGAAATTGGTCATGCAGCACTAATCCAGTAATGGAATCCCTCAGGCTTATGCCAACAGTCAGAGTGAAGTAGCAAATAATGTTTTTTTAATGCTCAAGGCATTTTTTCAAAGATTTAAAGGCTAGGACTTTTAAATGACTTGACAGCTTGACATCTCTCTTTGACAGTTGCTTTTGACAGTTCCTCTTGACAATTTTGACATGTCCTCTTGACAGTTGCTTTTGACATTTTTGACAGTTGATTTTGACAGGTCCATTGTCAGTTCCAATGTGCTTGTCAGTTAATAGGCACTTTTCGGCACATTTATGTGGGGCACCTTATCTCCCCCAAAAGGCACCTTACCTCCCCCAAAGGTGTCCCGGGACCATATCCAAAGAGATACCTTACATCTCCAGAGGGAGAGGCTACCCTGGCTAGCTAAAGAAATGTACAAAGTTCAGACCTGCTTTTACCAGGTCTGCTCTGCACACTTCAGGTTTCACACTTCTAGGCTACTAAGATCTGACTTGAATGGAAACAGCTGCTGATTTAAATGGCCACCTGCATTTGCGAAATGCGTAAGCGCAAAGCACGAGCTGCCTGCATTCCCGACCCGTGAAAATGGGAAGTGCCATGTTTGGGACGGGACTTCTGATTTTTGAGCACTTTCGCCATGACAGGGATGCTCTCTGTCATGACAAATATCTAGGCCTAAGACTTGTTAATTGTTTTCAACATGGAATTCTTCCAGGCACCAGGATGTGATTTTTACAGAATTAGCCATGCCTCCATAACCCCCTGTATGTAGGAAACGATCAATGTAGTCTTCTGAAGCCAGCAGATTTATTAACTTTTCAAAGAGTGCCGATATGGAGTGGAATCTTGTGCCCTCCCCACTGGTGAGTTTGGTGGTAGGAGGCATATAATCAGGAGGGAGGGTGGAGGGTGGGGACCCCCGTCAATGTAAGAAATAAGGACCTTTAATAAATTGTGCTTTTCACAATAGCATAGAATTCTTATGGAATTAGTTGACATAGCATTGGATCTCTCTCTTCCTGGAAATAGATAAAAAGTTCTAAACAGATAGGGACCAAGACCAGAAATATAAATCACAAAGATTGTGCTCTCATGAGAGTCGTATGTATAGAGGTCACTAGACTCTACAGATATTCCTGAACCCTTGGTAGTGTGTCTTCTGGTGCCTTATGTATCCTTTTATATACACAAGTGTCTGGTAAGGGCTAACAAATGGCCCTCAACATGAGATAAACTAAAAAGTGATGAACAAGGGGGAGGTGACTGCTCTTGATGCCTTAGGTACCTGTCCTGCATTCATTGATTCGAAGGATTTGAACAACTGATTGACATAGGGTGAACTACCAGCCCTTAGAAGTACAGTATATTGACAGATGTTCACAGGCATAGGGCTTCAGCTCTCACTAGGACAGGATGAACAGTTTCCTGAAATGTCAGTTGACTTGAGGAGGCAAAGAGCAAAGAGAGAAGAAGACAAAAACAAAAATAGCTGGGAAAACTCAGCAGGTCTGACAACATCTGCGGAGAGGAATACTGTTAACGTTTCGAGTCCGTATGACTCTTCATCAGAACTAAGGAGAAATAAAAATGAGGTGAAATTTAAGCTGGTTGAAGGGGGTGGGACAGGTAGAGCTGGATAGAGGGCCAGTGATAGGTGGAGATTGCCAAAGATGTCATAGACAAAAGGACAAAGAGGTGTTGAAGGTGGTGATATTATCTCAGGAATGTGCTAATGGTGACATTAAGGGTAGAAAGCAGGATGAGCAAGTGACAGATAGCCCTAGTGGGGATGGGATGGGGGGAAGGGATTGAAATGGGCTAAAAGGTAGAGATAAAACAATGGATGGAAATAAATTTAAAAATAGAAATAGGTGGGAAAAGAAAAATATATTTAAAATATATATATATTTTAAAAATTATAAATTATTGGAAAAAGTGGGATCGGAAAGGGAGTGGGGATGGAGGAGAGAGCTCATGCTGAAGCTGTTGAACTCAATGTTAAGTCCGGAAGGCTGTAAAGTGCCTAGTCGGAAGATGAGGTGCTGTTCCTCCAGTTTGCGTTGAGCTTCACTGGAACATTGCAGCAGGCCAAAGACGGACATGTGGGCATGAGAGCAGGGTGGAGTGTTGAAATGGCAAGCGACAGGGAGGTCTGGGTCATGCTTGGGGACAGACCGAGAGAAGACTGTTGTTAGCAAACAGATGAGAGACTGTCACTTCCAGCTGCAGAGATCAGCTGCATTCGTTCATTCATCCTCCAGGATCAGTAAACCGCTCTCATCTGCCATGGGTCATATACTTCTCTTGTCTATTTACCTCATGCATTGTATCTGAACTGTTACTTCTTATAAGCTTAATAAAGTACCTTAAAATCACCTAAGAGTTCTCGACCACCTATTTTGGGTAACCTGTGACTCCTGAACCGTAAAAACTTACATAACCTCCCTGCCTCCAGCCCGAATAAGTCCAGGGCAGGAAGGCAATTAATGCCCACTTAAGGGCCTCATTCTGCTATCATTAGAATTAACCCTACAGCGGGTAAGGGACTCATCATGTGGGCTTCCCAGGGGTGGGGGGTGTTAGCGGCGGGGGAGTCCCTTGTTCAAATGCACTCAGTTCCTAACTGAGGGACCTGGCATCGGGAAGGAGGGGGCCCACTTGAACCACCACACTGCCCTTGCTGCTGAACCTCTCTCCCCACAATCCCTACCCCTTGATCCCCTTCCTACCATTGCTCACCTGTCCTTGGGTCCCTTTGGTGATCCAAGGAGTCAGGTGGTGCTGCTGAGTGCAGAACAGCTGCCAACATCTGATTAGCAGAACAACTGCCAGCATCTGATTGGCTGGCAGCTCTCAGCAGGTTGACTTCCACCTTGGGGGTCCTTAAATCTGGGGGAAGGCCTGCCCCTGGCATGTCAAGTGCCTGAGTGGCACAAGATGCGGCAGGCCTTTCTGAAAATATGTGACATGGGGTCTCACTAGCTCTCCAGCAGGCAGCTGAGACTCCTGTCACTTCTACAAGATTCCCCCAAAGGGTGTGAATTTCATCTACATACAGAGGTCGGTCCCTCTCTAGGGACTGCCAGCTGCCTTTGGCATGCCATCTTGAGAAGGGCATCCATGTGGGTCTCCCTTGCATGCAGTGGAAGCAACTAAAATGGTGCCATCCAGATATCATACAGCCCAATGCGCTGATGTAACGACCATTGACCAAACTTGGACCACAGAGGCTCAGTTTACAAATTTGCAAGAGGGTACTTAATGGGACAGACACCCAAATTCTAGGTAAGGTGGTTTTTAAGAACCTTTCCTATTACAAAGTGCTGGGAGTGCTTTGGAGTGTTCTTGGAGGTATTGTTGAGAGTTCCTGGATCTGGCAGGGAGTTGTTGCATCCTTAGAGCAAAGGATTGGGTGACCTGTCAACAAAAGGCTGCAACAGGTATGGGGCAGCAGTGGGAGTGTCCCTGGGTCTGCAGCACAATAGAGAGGTGGAGCAGAGGCTGCAGAAAGGGAAAGCTCTGCAGGATGCCCTCTACCAATTTGAAGCCGGACACTTCCATGCTCCTTGACAGTGACAGTAGGCAGTCTTGCAGGCAAGCCAATGCACCCAGAACATCAGCTGCAGAACATGCATGCTCATTAGCATTCTCTTGTATGCCACCCCAGAAATCCTCACCTGAATCCCCTGACTGGACTGCGACCTCATCTTCTGGTAAGCTGACAAATGAACCATCCTTTCCCCCTGACCAGGCTACAGCCTACTTGTGGTCTCTCACCTTCCCTGCAGGCAGCAGTTCATGGGTATCTGAAAGCAAAAAATTGGAGGGAGAAAGTTGAAGTAAAGAAAAAAGGGTAGGATGGGAAGCAAGAGACCCATGATCACACATTCTGCAGCTTACTCATCATATCAGATCGCAGAGTGAGGATTTTGTGGGGTTTGAGAAGAGGCATAAGGCAGGAACATACTATCAACCTTAATGTCCTCAGCAATGCCGGATGTAATTGACTCTATTGCATGGTAGCAGCCTCATGATGTGGAGAACCATCTCCTCCGTGTAGAGCTCAAGAGATTCAGGCGTCCTTGACCCCACCAGCTCTGCTCTGCTCCAATCTATTGTGTGCCACCATGTCTTATAAGAGAGGGGAAAGAATGTCAGTGATTGTGTTGCATTGTGTTAGAGCGTCTACTATTGCTGAATAACTGGAAGTATGCAGGGTCAACGAGGGGTGGGCAGCATTGGATGTGAGAGGGCAAGGTATCTGAATGTCAGACTTGTGTCCTGAGCCTACAGATTGCTACTAGTTGAGTGATGGGAGTGTGGTGCATGAACAGCATGAAAGATTGGTGGAATGTTGGGTATGAAATATAACGTGAGGATGCATTCACTGACCTTCAAAAACAAAAGGCTGGTTGCACCATGTGCTATTTCCACAAGGCTATTAAGCCCCTGCTGACTGCAGAGGCAGATGGCAACATGAAAGCTGCTTGGCCCAATGCTACAATCATGGAAATGAGGTAGCAATATCAAATTTGAATGCTGTACGTCTCCAGCAGAACTGCTGTTGGCAGTTGCAAATCACAACTCCCGTACCTGATTAATAGCAATATCCAATTTTTAGCTTCAAATGGTATTCATACAGCAAATAGCAAGTTTCAAGTATTTATCCGTACAGTAAAGGTTCGACATCACTGCTGATTTTACCAGAGTGTTCAGCGTGGTGGACTGTATTCACGTGGATAGCTGGTAACACTAATAAATTCATTAACATAGATTAACCATGAAGATTTCTACTTTCTCAACACTCAGGTGATACACAATGCCCAAAAAAATTTATCCTGATGACATCACAAGTCTAGAGATTTCCAAAGAAGTCATAGGGCAGAATTTTCCGTTTGAAGTGTGGGGGGCGGGACCCGCACACCGACGCGTAAAATGTTGCGTGGTGATGTTGGGCGAGCGTCCTGACGTGACCACGTGCCAGCATGATATTTCGGTGGGCGGGCACGCGACGATCTCCGTTGCGCGGCCGCCATTAATTAACAGGCCACCTAAGGCCCTTGAGGCTCCAATTGACCTGGATTTTAAGGTGCCTGCGCGATCTTCGGCTCGTCGCATGGGCGCAACGGGCAGGCGGGTAGCAGAAATTTGTATGAACCTCATCCATGAGCGGGAGAAGAGGGCTCAGTGGGGTCGCGATTCTACAGATTTAAAAGTTATTGTACAAAAGTTACCGAAACTTGCCTGTGTGAGCTGGAAAACTTCAAAACACATACCAGCTGCTTGGACTGGACTCATAACCTTCAGGTCAACACTTTGCAGTGAGGATTTGTTTTGGGCCTGTAAGTTTCAGGAAGCCTCCCTGAGCCTGGGAATGGGAGATGATCTCTCCACTGGAGGCACCTCCTCTGAGGAGGAAGGGAGGGCTAGAAGGAGGCCAGGAGTACACATTCAACCTCCAGGGGAGCCACCTTTGGGAGGACAGGTGCAGGGCCAAGAGGTGGTCCAAGGCGGAAGGGGCCGCAGAAGACGCCACTATCCTGCTGCCAGGATATACAGGCGGCGAAGCAGCTACCTCAATATGTCTGAGGTGCAGTGCCGAAGGAGGGTCCCTCTGTCAAGGGAGACAGTCAACACTATCTGTCAGATTATTGGGCCAGAGATCTCAGCTAACTGTGTGGGTGGACACCCCATGCCAGTGGCTGCCCTCAACTGCTATGCCTCCAGCTCTTTCCAGGGGTCGATGGGTGATCTTTGCGGTGTCTCCCAATCAGCTGTCCACACTTGTGTCAAGCAGGTTACAGATGCTCTGTTCAGGCGTGCATTCACCTTCATCCACTACCGCTGGGACAATGCCAGCCAGACACAGCAAGCCAGAGGCTTCACAGTGATTGCTGGCTTCCCCCGTGTCCAGGGTGCAATAGACTGTACACATCTGGCCATCAAGGCACCAGCAGGTGAGCCCGGTGCCTTCATCAACAGGAAGGGCTTCCACTGCATGAACGTGCAGATAGTGTGTGACCACAGGATGCTGATTCTACAAGTCTGCGCAAGGTACCCAGGCAGCTCCCACATCGCCTACATCCTCAGACACTCCCAGGCTCCGGGGCTCTTCAGTGCTTCAGCCCGGCTGGATGGATGGCTGTTGGGTGACAAGGGCTATCCCCGCAGAAGGTGGCTCGTGACGCCTCTCCACCATCCAAGAACAGAAGCTGAGCAGCGGTATAACAGAAGTCATGCCTTCACAAGGGCTGTGGTGGGGAGAGCCATTGGTCTTCTCAAAATGCGCTTCCAATGCCTGAACCATTCCGGGGGCGCACTCCAGTACCCCCCAGATCGAGTTTCACTGATAGTGGTTGCATGCTGTGCTCTCCACAATCTTTGGGACGCTGTGGACAAAGAAGATATAGACGGAGTGGCTGCGGCTGAACACGATGAGTCCAGCAGTGAGTCCCAGGATGAGTACGCACAGGGAAATGCTGAGGGGGCAGATGCTGACCTGGGCATACTCCAGGGAGGCAGGGACACCCGGGACACTCTAATCCAAGGAACCTTTAGCTAGCACAGCACGTATGGACTTCCAACACAAGCCTGGACTGCAGCCTCCATACTGGAGACATTAGTGCCAAATCTGTCAGGATAGGAGCATTGACAATGGGCCCAGTCAATAAATGTCAATGACACACAAATCACTCATAACATCTCATGAATCCATCCACCTGCCTGAGAAAAGAGGCACCCCCAGCCATGTTAGATGATCTTAATTTAATGCTTTCACAAAAGTCTCCTAACATAACACAAATAAAATGGTGTCACACTGCAAACACAATCAGAAGGTACTCATGGGGGGGGCCAACAGAAAACCACCAGTGATGAACCCGGATGTGCCTAAGGTGCCTTCATTTTACATTTGCGGTGCTACGTCTTTGTGGTGCCCCCTCGCTGGCACTGGCATCTGAGACAGCCTGCTCTCTCTGCTGTCCTGTTGGCCTCGATGACCTTGGCGGGCGCCCTCTGGCCCGTGGAGCCTGTGCTTGCGCCGCATGGGCGGGAGCTGCCAGCTCCGCAGCTGGCATCTCCCCAGTCATCACAGCCTCATTGGATGCCACGGTCACTGGCAGAGGGGCAGAGGAGCTGCTGGCCTCATCCGGAATGCCCTGAGAGGCACCAGCAGAGATGACTGGCAGCTGCTCCGCCGACATGATGTTTGTTTGACTCTCCCTGTTCACTGTAGATGGATGGGCACCGAGGTGGGATACCTGGTGCCCAAACCACCGCCCACATGGGCACTGACCACATGAGGTCAATGCCCCTGTGAGGGATTGCTGGTCCGAGCGCAACCCCAGGAACCCCTGATCCTGTCCCTGGAGCTGCCATTCCATGAGAGTCGCCACTCCCTCCATGGAGGAAGCTCGGCAGTCATCCATGAGGCTCAATGCATTGGCTATGGTCCACGTAGACTCCTCTACCATTGACATCAAGCCAAGCACAGCTTCATGTATCTCCACCAGATGGTCCCGCACACCCAGCCACATCTCATGAGTTTGCTGCATTGCAGCAACTCCAGAGGCTCATCATCAGCCACCGACTGAGCATGTGCCTGGGCCCCTGCAGTCCTCTGACTGCTGGCGCCAAGGGCACCCTCTGTCTCTGCCAGCTCCTCCAGCAACTGTGAAGTGCCCTCACCACTGTGCCCCGGGACACTAACCGAAGATCTGATGCCCGCCGGGGTGCCTGCCTGGCAGAGATGGTGTGACACTTGTGGTGTTGGAACTTCATGGTCCTCAGGTGTCAGAGGGGGCTCCTGCTTCTCCGGGTCTCGGCCCTGCACCGCTGATGCTGAAAGGAAGTGTAAGGAAATTTGATCAGTTAGCGTGCGGAAAATGTCAATGTACATGCCTGTCCCCCGGATCACCATGTGCTCATCATTCCACACGCAATGGGCAAGCCATGTTGGTAACGTCACTCACTCAACAATCAGCACTGCCATGGCTGTTGGGAGACAGCTGGTGACGTGAATGCTGGACATACATACCTGCCTGTGGAACCCCAGCCTCTCCGGCTCCGGTGGACCTGGGTGCATGGCACCTCTCCAGGTTGAGGGCCTCCTGCGCGAAGCGGCTAAGCAGCATTACCTGGACTGGCCCACCGCCAGTCCTCACCCGCTCGGCGGTGTTGTGAGAATTCTTCTTTTGGAAATGAGAAAAGAGCAGTGATACTTGTACTGTGAATCTCCTCACAGCCGGCCTACCCCAAGCCATTGCAGGGGTCCAATGCATCCTTACCCCACTGCTGCCGAACACTCGCACAAATATGCCAGGTGTGTCCTTCCTCACCGCCAACCCCCTCCCCCGACCTTGGCCACATGCTCCCTTCATCACACTTGGGAGTGCATAGTTTAACCCGCCATAGCCAGGAGGCACAATGATGCGGAGCGCAGAGGGCAGCAGATCGATCTGTGCCACGCCACCTTGCAGATCCCCTCCCACTATGTCATCACCCTGACTTCGACATGTCCTGGAGTTTGAGCACTGCGCCTGGATGCAGATCCTGCAGGCTGCCCCCACCACAGTCACGTGGGTCTCAATCCACCACATGCTGCAGGTGCAGAACCCATCTCATCACCACCCCCTCAGACTGACCGATGCATAGGGAATATCTGCTGGCTCATCCAGCTAAGGACACATGCTGTCAATGACTCATTGTATTCAGGCCAGTCAGACATGGGTGGTCCGCCAGCGGGGGAGAAGCTTACATGATGGGTGAAGTGAATGATGCCAACATGCTACTCATCCTTCCCATGCACAGCAGGTCGTTAAAGCGCTTGCATCACTGGATCCATGTGCGCCGCACCACATCGTGGGAGCTCATGACGTCCACTACTCCTCCCACGCACGCTTGGTCAAGTGGGGTGGTCTCCTCCTCCCGTCCTGGGGGACATGCACATCCTGCCATGCTGCCACCTCCTCGAGGAGGGCAGCAAGGCACTCGTCCGAAAACTCATTGACCAGCCACCCTACCCTCCTGCATGGCCAGCCTGGATCTGTCTTGGCCCCGACCTCTGGCCATGTACAGCAGCCTTGGAGCGGCTGCAGCTTGCCCTTTAAACAGGCCGCTGGGTCAACATTGGACCCGGTGGCAATTGCTGATCCGCTGCCGCCCACCCACTCCCGCCATCCCCGGGAGCCACGAAACACGCTGGGGGGGCCTTAATTGGTCCGCCTGCATAAAATAGCGGTGCGGATCCAATTGCCGGTGGCGATTGGGTCCATGCTCACTCCTGCTCCACGTGCCCACTCCTGCTCCGTGCCCCCGCCAAACAGAAAATTCTGCTTATGTATTTCCTGTTAAGCAAGAGAATTAATCTGAAACCTGCTGTTGTTGATCAATCATTACTTAATAAAACCCTAGCTTATGGTGCCCTAAACTGCATCATGAGGCAGAATTTCTCACTTGGTGGGCGGGCTTGGCAGGAGCAGGCGGGGGCAGTTGCGGAGCCAATCGCTGCCCACGATTGGCTCCGTGCCACGATTTTACACGGGCAGGCCAGTTAAGGCCCGCTCAGTGTAAGACATGAGCGGGAGTGCTCAGCGCTACCTGTGCAAGTGGACTGAGGAGGGAGAGTCGGGGCCAGCGCTCTTTCACGCATGCGCAAAAGAGCGCTTCAATCTCCATTAGGCACGGAGCTGCCTCAGGGAGATTGAAAGCCTTCTGAAATTATTAAATAAAAGGTTTATAAATTTATTTAAACATGTCTCCTCATGTGAATGTGTCACATGAGATGGGACATGTTTTTATATGTATGAAATTTAAAAAATTTATTTAATAAAAGCTTTAGGAAATCCCGCTCATGGATGAGGTTTCCTAAAAAACGCGAAGGCCGCTTGGCCTTTTTGCCTACCCACCAATCTTAAGGATGGGCAGCATTTACAATAACCTTAATTAGATCCTTAAAAGACCGTTTACATATTGGTGGGCGCGCAGTTAATTCCAGCACGCACCCACCGAATGAAACATCGCTACTCAGCGCTATGACGTCGGGACGCACGCCTGGCGTCATCGCGCGTCATTTTACGCGTTGGCGTGTTGGGCCCGCCCCCGCATGCCAACTGAAAATTCCTGCCCATGATTCTTGTTGAGCATCGATGTAAAAATATGCAAACTCAGGTTTAGATGCTCATGGATATCTCATAACCAACAAAAGCCTGTAAATTTTATGACCAGTCCTGCACTTTGCAATCTTACCATTCAGAGTAAAACCCATGAAGATATTGGTGAGAAATTCATCTGCATCACGTTAATAATTGACCCAGAACTCCAATAGTCGTTAGTCTTCGAAATGGGGGCTGGGGATGCAGTTAGGGGGAAGAAATCTCTCTGTATTGGTATGATATGGAGCAACATCACTAAACAGTATTCTAGTTTGGAGGAAATTGTCTTGTAACTACAAACCTGCATTCTACCTACATTGTTGTGTGACCAGGATCAGTCCAGGGGAGTGCCAATATTACACTGTTGTTATTATCATAAAAAGAACAATGAATGGAACAAATGAACGCAAGTAACTGACAAATTCATCTTCCAAACATTCACTATGTCTGCATCCTTGTTTCATGTATTTTCATTTTGTACATCATGATATCTTTTCATGCCCTGTCAACTGTGTAGTTCTGTTTATTATCTGTGATATTCATGACTAACCAGCCTGTGGTAAGTGTACTAATGATAGGAAAAAATCACATTTAAATGGAAACTTTAAGCTTATATTGTGTGGGAGATACAGGAATCACTGGCCTGCACACCTGAGTAAGGAATGACTTTAGATATCTGCATGGGTGACTTGGGTTGTATGAAAAGATATATTGCCATGTTCCTGGATCGTCTAATCATATTGTTGTCCTGACAGGCAAGATTTGACTATGATGCTTTATACTTTTCAAAATAATGCTTTACAGAAGTGTAAGGCTCTGTCTAACACCAGATTGAATTATGACTAACATTTGTTAAACCAACTATATACTGATGACCACAATTTTGTGTTACGCTACTTCCTGACCTTGTGCCTGTTGGCAATCATGCCTTCATCATCTCCAGGTTTGATCACTCCAATGTTCTCCTCACAGTCTCCTGTATTTGCTCCCAGCATAAACTCTAATTTGTCCAAAACTGAGCTACTCCCATCCTATACAGCATTAAGTCCCAGTACCCTATTGCTATTGCCGTCATGATCTCCATTGTCTCGCATTGCACTGAACATTGTCCTTACTTCCAATCGCCATCATATCCTTGAACCACCCTACCTCAGAAACCCCTTCCAATCTATGTGTTCATATCCTCAGCTCTTAATTCTGTCCCTCTTTGCATCTTCCCCAACTTCAGTGGTACAGTCTTCAGCAGTCTGGGGACTACAGTATTGAAATTTCTCCATAATCCTTCACCCTTATCTTCTCATTCTCTACCTTCAAGTGTTTCCTCAAAATCTACCTCTTTGACCATAACCTCAGCCATCTTCCCTAATACTCCACCCACTATTTTTTGCTATTGTCTCTATGAAGCACTTTGGTTTAACACCTGCACTCAAACTTGTATAACATACGCTCTTGTGCAACAGTATGTTAGCAGCTTGATGAGATGTAGCTGTGCTTTTCCTTTGTTTCAACATAAAAATATATTCGGCTCAATTTTTGTCAATCAATTAGGGAGCTCCCAAAAAGGCACCTCAATTATGAGGGAGGCAAATTGGAGATATTGACAGTATTTCATCTTCATGAAAATAGGCAGCATCGTAGATGAGAATGTCAGAAAATTCAGGCAATGAGGCCTACTGTGGTCTTACTGATCAAGCTGTGATCTCCTTTCACCTGTCTTCATAAGCTGACCTTTCTCCACCTACCATGTGTAAATGGTAATATTTCCTTCTTTCTGCCTTGGTTACTACTAATTCCCAGGGCTGCCATATGATCCCAGGAAGTGGTGGTACCAGAGCTACGCCCAGCAGATGGAGTGAGCATTATAATGGCCACCTCTCTTTCCAATTGACCACAAATAACAAGCTGAAGTGTTCAGTCTTGACCCAGAGCTTTAATGGGAACCTTGCAAGGATTCTGTAACCTTGCAGAATTCCTTTTGATGATAGAAATCCTATTCACAGGTAACGATCACTGAACTGGGAAAATGAAGATGCAGTCAGAACTCTGCTATGAACAACAGATGCCCTCTGAAATAGGTTTTGTTCAAAACAAAAGCACTGTATTCCAGATAATACTGATATCATCTAAAATATCTCTGCTCCTTCTTTATACACACTCCAATGATTAATGCAATCATTGCATTCGATTGCCTGCAATTTCCATCACAGAAATCGGTTTGATTGTGGTAACGTAGCAAAGTAGAAGCTGAAGGAGAATATTCAGCTCATTCCATTGTTACTGTTGTCTTTTCAGAACTTGCAGAAATCATTTCCACCTTTGTCTTGTTTTACACAGAATATCTCTTTCTCCCTGTTGAATCCTGTGTCTGTCAATCGCCTTGTTCAAAAGAAATCAATTAAGCTCATTTCTTCACCAATTTAACATAGAAATCATTCAATTATTTGCTGAAACAAAGAAAATACTGAGACTACTGGGGAGGGTTAGCATGTGAAAAATACAATTCTATTGAAGGGATACACTTGAAAGATGAAAAAAATTGGAATTAAAAGTCTGATGATGACCACGAAACCATCGTCGATTGTCGGGAAAACCCATCTGGTTCACTAATGTCCTTTAGGGAAGGAAATCTGCCGTCCTTACCTGGCCTGGCCTGCATGTGACTCCAGACCCACAGCAATGTGGTTGACTCTTAAATGCCCTCTGAACAAGGGCAGTTAGGGCTGGGAAATAGCCAGTGAAACCCACATCCCATTAACGAATAAAAAAAAAAACTATTTTTCTCTTTCACTTCTTCACTGAATTCTTTGCCTTTCCAACATTTTCTGTTTTTATTTTGTAAGCAGACATTATTCTCAGTAAGATTTTCCAGTGCAGGTGTAAATAGGCTAATTTGCACATGACCCAAACAGGGATCCCTTTTTTTAGAGTGGGCAGGTAGGCCTCATGGTCTGCAGCAGGTCTACTGAAAAAGGGCTATGTTCACCAGACGACAGTCTCTCCTGTTTTTCTCTCCTAGACCAATGAAAATAAGCATAAAAATTTTAACAAAATGCTCCCAACCAATTTACTATATTGGGCAGTGTTATTTTAGAACTTTTTTTTATTAAGTGAACCTGATTGTTTGAATCTCCCGTATGTGATATTAAATTAATTATTTGGCATTCACACACCTGTGGTTCCCTGTTTTATTTTACAACACCAACTGGAAATTTAACCTCAGAGGAGAGAAGATTGTACACATTCAACTCATTGCTACTTGTGTGATAAATAAAAGTCTGTGGTCCATCAGGGATGTGCCTTGTAAGAGAAGAACACCTGGGTCCTCTTCTTCTTTAGGTTAGCAGGAGCTTGCCAACTCAGCTTGTCACGAGTGTCCCATGTGACCAGTATGTTCAAGACTTTATTTTGTTGTCATGAGTCAGTAATCCATTAGAAAACTGTTATAATGTCAATCCGACAGCTGAATATTAATTGATACACATCAGTACAAGCCTTTAACATTGGCTCCTTTTCAATTATTACTTATGATTTTAATTGAAATAAGCATAATAATTTTTAGAACTACTTCAACAACGGAAAGTATTTAATGGAGGTGACGGGTCTTGCCTTCTGGCTGGAGAACCAGCAAGAGCATTCATTTCAAGAAGGCCTGCCAGATTAAGTGCTTCTCAGGCACTTAACTAGGCAGTGGCAGGCCTTACCTGGGACCAGAGGACCCTGGGGCTGGAAATCCTGCCTCCCTCTCAGAGCTGCTGGCAAATCAGAGGCTGGGTGCTATGCATTGCTCAGCAGCGCCACTGGGGGAATGCTGGCAGCTGCCAGTAATTTGCACCACCCGAGGCCCAGGATTGCCGATGAACCCAGGCCACAGGTGAGTGATGGTGGGATGGGATTCACAGGGTGGGGGTTGTGTTGGGGGGTGGTGTCGGCAGCAAGGGAAGGGGTGGCTCTCAGAGGCCACCACCTTTACCAAATGCCAAGTCACACAAGCAGGCACTGATCGAATGCCTTTAAATGAGGGAGCCCCCTTGGAAGTCCTCAAGCAAACCCAACAATCCTCCTGCATGGCGAGTGCCCTGCTCACTGTATTGGTTGTGGGATAAGGCCCCTCAATTGGGGGTGGGGTGGGAAGGCCATCCACTAGCCTTTCTGCCCAGGACTTAATCAGGGCAGAGGTGGGAAGGCAACAGTGTCCCCACTCCAATCAAATGCCCTCCCCATCACCAAACTCACCTTGGGGAGGGTATAAAATTCCACATTTCAGTAGAGTGGTGTATAGTTTTTTTGGCTCAGTCAGGTGGATGATACACACAGAATCTTATCACTATGCTTATCTCCAAACAAAGCTACTGAAAACTCTGTACTTTCTCTCGATTGGGATTAAGAATATTTATGTCCAGTAAGTTTAGGTACAGGTTGGCATTGCCAAGGCTGACACGTTATCAAGTTTAAGTTTCCTACAGCTTGTTCCGTTGGGGCCACTCTACTCATTCTGGTATTTACTTGTGTTAACGAGTGAACTTTTGCATGCATGTTTATTTTGGAATATATTTACAATGATGGGACTTTGAAATTACAAAGTATTTACTGCACAGAAATAGGTCACGCAACCCAACAGGTCCACAGCGGTGTTTATGCTCCTACAAGCCTCCTGACACCCTTATATTTCTAACTCCATCAACATATCCTTGTATTTGTTTCTCTCTTCTGTGACTTGACTAGCTTCCCCTTGAATGCATCAATGCTATTTACCTCAACTACTCCACTGTAGTAAGTTTCACACCTAACCATTCTCTGGATAAAGAAGCCTTGGGTGCCTACTGGACACAGCGGAGGCCAGACATGAAGTCGTCTACCCCCACTCTCAGCAAGCAAGGTGAAAAATCCAGCATGGGAGGCAGTGGCAGTGGTGGTCAGCACCAACGCCCTGCAAAAGAGGACTGCCACCCAGTGCCAAAAGAGGATAAATGATCTCTGTTCCACCAGGGTAAGTTTGTCTTCTCATCACTCCCAACTCACACACTCACAAACCCATCACACAATTACAGAGAGCTCACTCATTGCCAGTTCAAGGGACATCACCATTCACCCTCTCTCACACACCTTCATCTGCCCTGCAGATCATGTCCTCATCCCGTCCATGGCACCACTCACCACACACACTTGCCAAGCATTCTTCCCATCTGGCCTGGCAGGTTTCCTGCTTGCACTCTCTCCATGTGTCTTCATGCAGGACAAGCTGGCACACAACAAAAGGGAGAGGTCGCAGACTGGTGGAGGAATGGCCGACATCAAGGTCCTCATGGTCTTTGAAAATAGAGTCATCCAGCTAGCTGGATGATCTTGACCATTATTGCGCTGGCAGTGAGGTTGGCGGTGCTGAACTAAGTGAGGATCCAACAGTGCAACATCCATCAGACAACCATGCTGTCATTCACTTCCCCTGTTCCCAGTCCCCTGCCATGCACTAATTATCTCTCCTTGCTTTTGCAGGCACATCTGGGAAGCAGCCAAGGAGGTTCAAGAGCCATGTCCTTGACTCAAGCTCTGAAGACACCTTGGAAGAAGAATCTGATGACACCCTATTTGAAAACCCATCACAGCCACTCATCCACACCCTCCACCGGTGCAGAGACGCACACCATGGTGGGACCTAGTTCTAGAATAGCCTCAGAGTCACAATCTAGTGAACACATTACACTGTCTGATCCACAGCAGGCAGCAGGGACTACCCAGCTTCCTAGCACTCAGAGGACTGCTGGAAGCCAGAAATCTGCTGAGTCCGAGTCAGATGACCAGCCTTTGGACTCAGTCATACCTTAGCTGATGGAACTGCAAAGGCAAGCTCAGGGACATCAGGAAGGGATGTCCACTGCACTCCTCAGATTGCAAGGCATGATGAAGGAGACTATCCACCTTCAGTATGAGGTGATAGCACCGGCATGCCAACACACTGAGGTCAACACTGGTAGGATGGCGGCCACCATGGAGACCTTGGTCCAGGCCATTGGTCCTGCATTGTTGCGCGAGCTGAACTCCATCACTAACACCATAGTTGGCCTCCGACAGTGTCAATGCGAGAGGGGTGCAGGGCAGCTCCATCTCACTCCAGCCTCCCCTCAAGGAGTCAGCCAAGGGTCCTCAGGCACCCATAGGGAGGAGAATCAGCAGATGCACACTGGAGGGCCTTCCACCCTGGTGTTTCCAGGAGTGTCCGACCCATCTGAATCCCTTCTTTCTGTGACCCCAGCATATCCAGCTCCATGGGTCGAGGAGGGTGCCACTATCACACAGCAGGACACCGAAAGCAGGCCATGGCCCTCCAGGTCTCAGCCCTCCACACACTCACCGCCAGGGTCATCACAGACAAGGCGTAGCAGTCCGCAGGCTGCCTCCACCGCCGCTGTGGATATCGGGGGAGCACCAAGAGGTAGTGGCAGGATTAGGAAGGTTAAGAAGAGAGAGTTGCACAGCCTGGGCATGGGTGTTAATCACTTGTACTTAATGTTCACTGTTGTAAATAAACCCCCAAGAATGTCTCCTTGCCTATGGCTCCTTGTTAGAAGGAGTAACGTTCGTGTCACTCAGATGTGAAACCTTGGTTCTTGCACAAGATAAAGGCAGGTGTCTCAGTCAAGGGTCTCTTCCTTGAGCTGTGTGTAACCTTCAGAGCAAAGTGATGGTCCAGCTTCACACTCACTGGACTCATTAGTGATGCCTGCACCTCGATGGTGCTTGTCATTGCTGCCAGAATGTCATGGGCAGACGCCTTAGAGTTTGGTCATTCTATCTGTGTGCTCTCAGCGCCTTTGAGATGGGCCTGGACCCTTATCTGTTCAGCATCTGTGACCGGTGACACTGTGCTCCTGAAGGGGATGGGTGCTGAAGGCTGACAAAGGATCAGGTGCATTTAAAATTTCATAGCTGCGTCTCCATCACAGACAGCAAGTGGGCTGCCCTCAGCCAGACAGGGGTCAGACAGGGTCAGGCATTCACAGAGGCAATGTGAAGATCTATGGAGCGTCCTCACTACATGTCGTCATCATTCTCCTGGGATCTAGGGGTTATTAGGGCCTCCGTTGTGTCTCCATGACATGACCTGAGCACAGAGGGTATGTGCGCTGCCATCAGCCACACAGGAGTCAAACGTTCACAGATGCAATGTGAGGATGTCAGGATTGTCCTCCCTGCATCTCATCATCTTCCACGAATCTTGCGACTATGAGGACCTCCCAAGCATGCCTGCCTTGTCTGGCCAATGCGGCAACCTCATCGCCAGCATGCTTGCCTTCAAGGACCTGATCACCATCATCCCCTTCGACGTCCGCCTCATCGGAGGATACACACAGCCTCTGCAGCCAGGTTCTGGTCCCGTTGCAGCGCTACGTTGTGGAGCATGCAGTGAGCTACAATGATGCGCGACACCCTCTGGTGACTGTATTGCAGCGCTCCATCGGACCTGTCAAGGTACCAGACCTCATTTTGAAAATGCCTAATGTTTTCCCTATCAAAGCCTAGGTCACGGCATGAGCTTCTTGTACCGTTGCTCTGCTGCAGTCTGAGGCTACTGCATGGGTACCATCAGCAACGTTCTCTGTGGGTAGCACTTGTCCCCGAGGAGCCAACCCTGCAGCCTCTCTGGACCCTGGAAGGTGTCAGACACCTGAGGCCGCTGAGGATGTAGGAGTCGTGGATGCTCCCTGGGAATCTTGCGCAGATCTGCAGGATATGTTTGTTGTGGTCGCACGCCACCTGAACATTCAGCGAATGGAAGCCTTGGTAGTTGATTGCTTGTTGCCATGGAGATATAAGCGCCACATGACTGCAGTCGATGGCACCCTGCGCCTTTGGAAAACCAGAGATCTGTGCAAATACCAGCGCTCTTGCTTCCTGGCTTTCCTGATCCCGGGTGAAATGCACAAAGTTCTGTGCCTTCACGAAAATGTCGTCCGTGACCTCCTGGATACACTTGTGCATGGAGGCTTGTGAGATCCCGCCCAGGTCACCTGTGGAGGCCTGGAAGGAGCCACTGGCGTAGAAATTGAGTGCTGCGGTCACTTTCATGGCCACTGGCAGTGAATGCCCTCCATGTCCCCATGATGTCAAATCCTGCAGCAGGTGACCTATGTGACCAACCAGTTCCCTGGACACGCACAGTCTTTGGTGACAGTGGTCTCCATCACCTGCAGGAATGACAGGCGCTGTCTATAGACTCTGAGTCCCATGAGACGCCTATGAGCCACAGCTCAGTGTGGATCTTCAGCTGCGAGTGTTGTAGGCCCTGCTGCCCCTTCAACCTGAGGGAGGTGCTCCTCCCTTTGCTGAGTAAAGCGCCTCCTTCTCTTCTTCTTCTCTGCTCCCTGGAAGCCAAGAGGCATACCGCTAAATGATCAAGCTCCATCATCCTGATGTTCTCCTCCTGCAAGTTCAAAGAGGGGGACGTGTGGGTTAGCATGGGTATACTAAGAACCTCTCTTGGTCAAGTCTGAGGGCCCCTTCACGCATGCAGGAGTTGTTGGCCACCAGTTGGATGACCAGTATGTAGTGCGCTCATTGGCTGACCAAAACCGCACCCACCTCCGCCCCACTCCACTTGACCAATTGGCAGCAGCTTCGGTCACTGCTGTGCTCTCAACTCAGGTGCAGGAATTCTCCTAACCTGCACTACAAGGCTGCGTTGTTAGCTTGAATCACCAGAGATACCGGTCCAAACCTTAATAAAGACATTGCGAGGGGTTCTGAGCACCTTCACCAGTGACTGTGCCATGGCTACCTTTTGCAAAGGGATTGTACAACTTACCCAGTTGGCCAATTGTTCTGCTGCCGCCTAAAATGCACATTAATTTGCAGTCTGCACCTGAGGGGTGAAAAGTTCTGGAGAACTTAGTGGCACTTTCATGTTTTTGTGTTGCTTGAGTGGGCAGAAAAGCTTCAGAGGCCCGACTCCAAGCACATCAATGGACCTGCAGCTGAATGGTCTCAGCTGTGGAAGAATGCTCATTTTTGACAAGCTTTTCCAAGTGCATGACTGCTTCCCTCACCACTGCCATCCCCCGCCCCCTCCACCCCACCCCCAGCATATGCTTGAATAATTCCTTCAGTCTGTCTGCACTGCCTTGCCCCCAAATCCCCCCCGCAGGTCTGACTGGCACTGGAGCCCTTGCCCTGGCATGACACTGAAAGCCAGCGGGAAAAAGTAACTTGCTTGTGCCTCCCATGAATATGCGATGTCTCTTCCTTGATGTCCTACGGGCGATCGTCCTTGCGAGCGCTGTGCAAAGTTGTGTGCACTCATCTCCAAGTTCAGGTCACCAGGTGCACGCCTTTTAAAAGCAGACGTGAAGCATGCCGTTCTGAAGTCACGCAGATGTGGCTGTTAAATTTGATGTGGGGAGATGATTCGGTGAGCAGGGCTTATAATTAGATGCAAATGTGTTAAAATGATGTCTCCGACGTGCGGCGGCGAGAAACGTGGCTTGCCATTGACGGGCGGAGCGGACGATCGCAAACTAGTTTTATGACAGCATAAAACCAATTTTTGGCTTTCTCACCATATTGTCCCCCCTGCCCACCATGACAACCAACGCCAACGTGGCTGGAAATTTCCGGCCTATGTATCTACTCTATCAAAACTTTTCTTTATCTTAAAGCCCTCAACAGGTCACCCCGCAGCCTTCTCTTTTCTAAACAGCCTCAGACTTTTCAATCTTTCTTGATAGGTATACTGAGTTATGGTTTCATTCCAGTAAATCTTTTTAGTACCTTCTCCAGTGTCTCTTTTCAATTTCATCCCTCTAGAAATGCACCCCAATGCTTTGTTTGCTATTTTTAATAGTCTTATTGACTTAGGTTGCTCCTTCTAATGATTTGTGTATCAGTACCCTGATTCCTCTGTTCCTCTGTCACATTTCCAAGGAGTATGTGGTCTCCTTAGTCTTCCTACCAAAATTAATTACCTCGTAGTTATCTATACTCTAGTTCATTTGCCAATTGCAGGTCTATTCTGCAAGTTTATTAATGCCTTCTTGTATTTTGTTGCAGTCCTCCTTTGTTTTAACTGAACCTTCCAGTTTGGTGTATTCTGCAAATTTTGAAATAGTACTTCTGATTTCAGAGTCCAGATTGTTTATGCAAATGGTGTACAACACTGGTACCAGCATTGATTCTTGTGAAGCACCACTCCCACCATTTGCCAATCTGAACCTTTAACTGCTATTCTCTGTATTCTGTTTTATAGCCGGCTTGCTATCTGTTTTGCTACTTGTTTCTTGACTCCACAAATTCTGAATCTCTTTTATTCATGTGCATCAATGTATATCTGAAAAAAACGCTAAAACAAGAATAGCTAGGGAAAGGATTAACTTGAAAGCAGAAAAAGTCTAAGAGCATTGTATCCTCGTTCAAGAAAGGAGGGTAGTCTGTATAAAATCTGTCACTTACACTTGGCACACATGAAGCCCTTTAATATCACTATTTTTTTGGTGCAGGAAATTTGGATGAAATAGAAACCAGGGGCAGAGTTTTACACCCCGCGGGCGGGCGCATGCCTGACCTGATTGGGCGTAAAATAGTGCACGATAATGTCGGGGGAGTGTCCCGATGGCATTGCACACTTGCGCGATATTTCATTTGGTTGGCGCATGCGAGAGTTGGCAGCACGCCCATCGACAATTAAGAGGCCTATTAATGTAGTAATTAACCTGGGTTTTTCACTGCCCATCCAACGTCACCAGTTGGCAGATATATATAGTGAGTGAGTGGGCAAAAACTTGGCAGATGGAGTTTAATGTAGGAAAGTGTGAGGTCAAACAATTTGGTAGGAAGAATCAATCAAAAGGCAGACTATTATTTAAATGGAGAGAGACTCCAAAAAAGTGCAGCACAGAGGGATCTGGGTGTTCCTGCTCATGAAACACAAAAAGTTAGCATGCAGGTGCAGCAAGTAATTAAGAAGGCAAATGGAATTTCATCCTGTATTGCTAGGGGTTGGAGTTTAAAAATAAGCAAGTCTTGTTACAACTGTACAGGTGAGGCTGCACCTGAAGTACTGTGTACAGTTTTGGTCCCCGTATTTCAGAAAGGATCTACTGACATTGGAGGCAGTTCAAAAGAGATTCACTAGGCTGATTCCTGGGATGAAGGGGTTGGCATATTAAGAACATCTAAACAGGTTAGGCCTTTATTCATTAGAGTTTCGAAGAATGAGAGGTGATCTTATTGAAACGTACAAGATTCTGAGGGGGTTTGACAGGGTAAGATGTTGAGAAGATGTTTCCACTAGTGGGGAATCTCGAACTAGGGGACATAGTTACAGAATAAGGGGACACTCATTTAAAACTGAGATGCGAAGGAATTTCTTTGCTCAGTGGGTAGTGAATGTCTGGAATTCTCTACCCCAGAGAGTTGTGGAGGCTAGATCACTGAAAGTATTTAAGGAGGAGGTAGATAGATTTTTGAAATATTGGGGAGTTGAAGGCTGTGAGGACGAAAGAGGAGTTGAAGCCTGGGGTAGATCAGCCAGGATCTTATTGAATAGCGGGGCAGGCTTGAAGGGCCGAATGACCTACTCCTGCACCTATTTTTTATGTTCCTATGTTCTTATGAATTGACTAGGCGGCCTTTGGATTTTCGAGGAAACCTCATCCAAAGGCAGATGCGGATGAGGATGTTTCCAATATTAATTTAAAAAATAAATAAGTTTGGGCAGAATTTTTATCATCAATATGTTTAGGTGAGTGATTCTTATAGGTGGAAAATTTTTTCGGAATTTCATATGTTTACTTTTGGCTTTAAAATTCTTCAGCTCCCTGAGGCAGCTCTCTGCCTTCAGGGAGCTTTCATTGTGCGCTCCCCTGTGCCCACATTGACTTCAATGCTCGACCTCCTCTTGCCCCAACCCCAGCAGCGTTGGGCCTTTCAGCAGGTGTTTCACGCTGGCTGACCAATTAATTGCGGTCGGCAGCCTGTTTCCCCGCCGCTCATGGGCCCACCCGACAACCTGAAAATCCTGCTCCAGATGTCTGGTTATGGAAAACCTCAGATACAGCTGGCATATTGGAAAGATCAGATTATTTTAGCAGAACTTTGAAACGAACAGCTAATTTCCCAATGACTTCAACAATAGATGTAAGAACATTTCTAACCCCATGTGTAAAATTCAAAACACAGATAGGAGATTCCCATCCTTCATCTTTTTCATTGAACATTCAGAGGTAATATGACTTCTGGACACATTTGAGTCCAATCAAATGGTTTAACTTTTACTGCTTAAAGAAACCAATGAATTCAGATTTAGAAATTAAATTATTTTAAAGCTGAAATAGCAGTAAAATTCTTTACAAAAACAGAATTACCTGGAAAAACTCAGCGGGTCTGGCAGCATCGGTGGAGAAGAAATCAGTTAACGTTTCGAGCCTTCACGGCCCTTCGGCAGAACTGAAGCATAGTTTGGAGAAAGGAGAAATATAAGCTGGTTTAAGGTGGGGGGGGCGGGGGGGAAGAGAGAAGTTGAGGGTGTGGTGATTGTGGAGATAAGCAAGCCGTGATAGGAGCAGATAATCAAAAGATGTCACAGACAAAAGGATCAAAGAGGTGTTGAAGGTGGTGATATTTGTCTAAGAAAAGTGCTAATTAAGAATGGAAGACAGGATACTCAAAGTACAGCTCTAGTGGGGGTGAGGTGGAAAAGACTAACAAGGTTTTAGTTTTAGATTTAAAAATAATGGAAATAGGTGGGGAAAGAAGAATCTATATAAATTATTGAAAAAAAGTAGGGGGGGGGGGGGGTGGTGGGGGAGAGACGGGGTGGGGATGGGGGGAGGGGGAGTTTAAGATCTAAAGTTGTTGAATTCAATATTCAGCCCGGAAGGCTGTAAAGTGCCTAGTCGGAAGATGAGGTGCTGTTCCTCCAGTTTGCGTTGGGCTTCACTGGAACAATGCAGCAAGCCAAGGACAGACATGTGGGCAAGAGAGCAGGGTGGAGTGTTAAAATGGCAAGCGACAGGGAGGTAAAATTCTTTATTTGGACAACTGCATTTCATTGGGAAGTGCTTGTGGTGTATCTGTATCTATAGTTCATGATAGGAAAGTGTATTCCACTTAATAGCTTCATAATCCTATTATAAAGGAAGAAAATGGAAAATTTTCAGTTATTCATCATTACATTTTACATTTTAGAACTGCTGATCAGAGGCATTTAGGGAGAAGACTGTTGGCCAGTATATCAGTCCTGCTCCTGCTCTCCCCCAACATCCTTACACCATCCTCCAGTCAGACACCACTGATTTCCTTCCAGCGACTTTATGAATGGCGTCTTCTGCCTTTAGCTCCATTTTGATTAAGGTAGAACTTTACTTCAGGGAAAATACTATGCAAAATGTCTGCTTTCTGACTACTTCTGAGCAGTAGTTTAAAGTTACGAATCAAGGTATCAAAAGGAGATGGAGGGAGCCTCTTAGCACACAAGAACATAAGAACTAGGAGCAGGAGTAGGCCATACAGATCCTTCAGCCTGCTTGCCAATGAGACCATGGCTGATTGGATCTTGGCCTCAACTCCACTTTCCTGCCTATTCCTATAACCCCCTGACTCCCCTATAGTTCAGGAATCTGTCTAAGCCTTGAATAAAATCAATTGCTCAGCCTCCACAGCTCTCTAGGGGAGAAAATTCCAAAGATTTAGGACCCTCTGAGACAAGAAATTTTCTTTATCCCCATCTTATGATACCCCTTTAATCTAACCTTCTAGTTCTGGATTTCCCCATGAGAGGAAGCATTGGACAGAATTTTCTGTGCCATTTGGCGTCAGGCATCATGATGGGCTGAGCAGACAATATGGCAGGAGGGCCAAAAATCCAATTCACGCGGTCATGAAACCAGTTTGCAACCGTCCGCTCCACCCGTCAATGGTGGGCTGCGTTTCCCACTGCTGCACGCCAGGAACTTCATTTTCATATAGCTGCATATCATTACAAACCTTGCTCACTGGAATCAACCCCCCACATCAAATTTACCGCCCACAAAATAGCCGGAAAACACACCGGTGCACAACACGTCTTGACAAGCGTGACGTGTAGTGGTCAGGACTTGCTCACATCACGGACATCCGAGGAGCAGAAGATGATGAAGTCCGACAGCGACCAGACCCTGGAGGAACATGTGCATCACATGCTGGATGGAGTCTGAAGGAAATGGCTCCGCCACGAAGCAGCTCACAGAAGGTGGAAAGTCACCGCTGAGGGTCTGCGTCTGGACATCAGTGTCTTGGCCATGGTTTGCTACGGAGGATTGTCGAGAGGTTGGAGAGGAAGGTCCAGCATGAGGGACAGAGGAAGATGTAGCGGGGGTGATGGGAGAGGAAGATCTAGGTTTGACTAGGAAAGGAAGGTATACTGGGGAAGGGTTGTGTTGGGGTGGGTGATCAATGGTGTTGGGTGAGGGTTAGGTTGGGAGTGGAGGAGGGAGTATGGAGGGAGGAGGGTGTAAAGGGGAAGAATGTGGCAACTGGGGGTGTAGGTATAAGGGGGGAGGAAGATGTCAGAGAAGGAGTTTGGAGGGTGGAATGAGTTTGGAGGGGGGAAGGACTACAAGGGAAGGAAGGAGTCTGGGGAAGAAAGTCGCTTGGAGGGGGAAGGAAGAATTTGGAGGGGGAAGGATTCCAGGGGGAGGAAGGAGTAAGGGTGGAGGAAGGACTAGGTGTGGAATAAGGGGGGGGAATTTCCAGGTAATTGCACAAGGAAGGGGTTTGTGAAGTCGATGACTGCCTCGTGGGGAGCAAAATGAGGTGGGTGTGGTAGGAGGGAATGGCAAGAATGAGAGAGGGCAGAGTGAACCAGTAGGGTAGGAGGTTGAAGGTGCAACGGTAGCGGTAGAAGGGATGGAGGTGGACCTCGGAGGCAGACATGGGCCCTGGAGGTGTGATGGAAGAGGTCGGGGAAGTCAATGTGGATGGGGATGGGATTCTCAGGAAAGTAGGGAATGTAAATGTTCACCTGAACATCCGGAAAGAAAAGGATCCTGGCTGGTGAGTGATGGAGGGGAGGTGGAAGGTGATGTCGGGGGGGGTCAACAGTGATGGGGTAAAGAACATGGGTGACTGGAAGAGGGGAAAGGACGGGGGGAGCTGAAAACATACTTCACCAGTACCATGCTTCTAAAATCAAATGTGAAAGGAGCCTCGTGTTGGACAGGCACAGGTGCTGCATGGGAGTACAATCAGTGGGTGGGTGGAGATGCAGGTCAGATGTACAACTGAAAGAAAACCCCAGCAGGCAACACTGAAAATGCTTAGGATATTGAGATGAGTCTGATGGAGGAATGATCCCTGTGCATGGGAGAGTGCCTTGCCACACACAAACTTCTCCCTCCAGAATCTCTCTTGGGCTTGCTGTGTACAGCTGAACCTCTAGTGGGGGAACATGCAGTGGGAGGACTCGTGAAGCCTGTAAACGAAGCTGAAGGGCACCATTATACATTATTCAGTGAAAGTGAATATATTTTCAGACTATAAAGTGAGAAAATGTGTTCACCGATGCAACCACTTGTGATCAGAAATTCTTAACTTTCCTAGGCCTAGCACTTCTAGGGCCAGAATTCTTACCTCATTGGATGGGCGTGCGCCTGACCCGAATGAGCGTAAAATGACATCATCATCCCGACGTCATTGCACACTCACGTGATAGTTCGGTTGCTGGGCGCACGCACTCGGGAGTCGGCAGCACGCCTGCCGACAATTAACAGGCCTATTAAGGCCTTTAAAGTACTAATTAAATGTAATTTTTCTCTGCCCGTCCAACCTTACGGTTGGCAAAAAAGGCCAAGCAGCCTTTGCATTTTTTAGGAAACCTCGTCTACGGGCAGGATGAGGTTTCCAACAGCAAATAAAAATAAAATAAAAATTTTAACTTTTCATTAATAACATGTCCCTGCTCATGTGACAGAGTCACATGAGGGGCCATGTTTTGTAACTTTTTAAAAATCTTTATTTTTGGTTTTTTATACCTTCAGCTCCCTGAGGCAGCTCTGTGCCTCAGGGAGCTTTTCCTGTGCACACTTGCATGCATGCGTGAACTTGCACACTCGCCCTCCTCCCCCCACCTCACACACAGGCAGTGCTGGGCGCTGTAGCATGCGTTTTACGCTCGGCGGGCCTTAGTTGGCCCACCAGCGTGAAATCGCGGTCCAGCCCTGATCGCAGGCAGCAGTCGGCTTCCTGACCGCTCCTGCCTGCCCCCGCCGAGCCTGCCAGATGAGGGAAAAATCCTGGCTGAGGTGCTGCCTTGACATCCTCAGCAGGGATGAAGACAGCATATGCAATGGTTGGCCCTGTTGCCTCTGATGACTTCAGCATGGGTTCACTGGAGAGCCGAGGCCTTGGGGGCTTCTGCTTGCTTTGGCTGTTCTCCTGCAGGCCAACTGCCCCCTCTGCAGTGACAGAGGATGAGATTGAGGGGCTCACAGGCAAAGGGGTCTTGGAGGGAGAGGACAGCTTCTGAGATTCCTGTGTGGATGACCCAGGGCTGTCCAGCTGCCGCTCCCCCTCCCTTTGAGTGCCAGAGGGCCCCGGCCTGACTCCTTGAGGGGAAGGAGCACCTGGAGGGATGTTGAGGTGCTCTGTTTCCCTCTCGCATTGCCACTGCAGGAGCTTACCCTTGGTTACCATGATGGAGTGCAAGTCTGCATACATCTCTGGGTTCTGCTGAGTAGTCCACTATCCGTCCCATGGAGACCTTCATATGTGCACATGTGGGCACCGCTTCATCAGAGAGCAGGCAGACGCACTCCTCCGACTCATGTGCCACTCTGTTGAAGGCTTCCAACAACTCTGTGTGATGGTCCCCTGCCTTCTGCTGACTCTCCACAATGAGTTGGAAGGCCGAATCCAGAGGCTCGCCATCTGACTCGGACTTCACAGGTGCCTTTTCCCCAGCAGTCCTCCAAGTGCCAGGGAGCTCAGCTGAACCTCTGTCCTGCTGCCACGGACACGTGTCCATGTGGTGACCACCAGATTGTGAACCTGAGCCTGCTATAGATCTGGGTCCCACTGACGTGTGTGTCTCTCTGCTGGTGGAGGGTGTGGGTAAGCACTGTGGTGGGTCTTCCAGGCTGCTTATTTCTAGCTCTTCAATGGAGGAGCTGTCCTCTTGGCTGGAGGTGAGGACATGGATGGAGATGAGGGACTAGCTGGTTGAGGGTGTCAGTCACTTGGCAGAGCTCCCTGTGAACCAAAGTAGAGATAATTAGTGCATGGCAGCAGAGTCAAAAGCAGGAGAGAGCACTCACAGTTGCGTTGAGAGAGGGATGATGTGGTGCAGGATCCTCATGTGGGTGTTCACCGCTGACCTCACTGTTGCCGCAGGCACGGTCCACGTTCTCACCAGTCAGCTTGATGGCACACTCCTCAAAGTGAGTGAGAAGCTTAATGTGGGCCACTCCACCCGTGGTCTGGGACCTCTCCCTGCATCTGTGAGCCAGCTTCTCCTGCATGAAAACAGATGGAGAGAGTGTGAGCAGGACGCATGGCACTGGATGGAATGTTTGTGTGGTGAGTAGAGACATGGATGGGATGAGGATGCTATGAGCTTGACGGAGATGTGACGGTGTGTGTGAGAGTTAGTGGTGTTGTTGCTTGAGGCGTGAGATCCCTGTGGATGTGCAATGGGTTTGAGAGTGCATGAGTTGAGAGTGATGAGAACCTGGTGGAACGGAGGAGGCCATTCATCCTCTTTTGGCACTGGGTGGCTGTTCATTTTTGCAGGACATTAGCACTGACCACTGCTGCCACTGCCTCCCATGGTGGATTGGTGACCTTGCTTGATGGCCTTTGACCAGACTGGGGGTAGAGGACGTTGCGGCGGGCCTCCACTGCTTCCAGTAGGTGCTCAAGGGAGGCATTGCTAAATTCCTCCCTTTGGCAGCCATCAGTTTGCAGCTGCTTCATAACCCTTGAAGAATGTTAGCTCTTTGCAGGGGTGGCCTTTAAATATGGTGCCCGATTTACTGAAGGCCTGACCCTGAGGTGACAGCAGGGTGAGCGAATGGAAGGGTGTCCTAACAGTGACCCAGTGTGTTTCCCATGTGTTTCCCAGGAATGCATGATTAATGACGCGGGATTGGGACGACATGGCGTGAAAAACCGCCATTGCGACCAGCAGGTAACATGTCTTTTTTCCTGCCCGCTACCGTACTTAGTGCAAATCTGGGATGATTCTGCCCATCCTCTCAGTATCTACCCTGTCAAGACCCTTCAGAGTCTTATATGTTTCAATAAGATCAGCTCTCTATTAATCAGATCTTGTAAACTGCAATGAGCAAAGGTCCAACCTGCTCAACATTGCAACAGTTTATTACGTTTAGGATTATGTGACAATTCAGTGGAACCCTTATTAATACAAATTAGTTAATTGCTCAAAGCAAGATGTTAATTAACAAACTCATCCAAAAATTAAACTATTCCTTTGCTGACACAATTATTGCAGTTCACTGGTATTGAGGTTAAACTAAGGGTTTAATTGATGAATACATTTAATGCAAATATCTTTTAATAAAAAAACTGAATATTAAAATTATTTAATAAAATACTTCAACCTGTTATCTGTCATCTTTTAAATGTGCGTGACACCTCTTAGGGATCATTTGAGCAGCAATTGCTGAAACAAATTTTAGAAATTGAATCAAACTCATTAGATTGTATTTCTTTCAGTTTTCATTCTAGTTCTGAAACGTTCAAGATCAGAGTGATGCATATGCTTAAATATTTACAGTGAGATGCAAACATATTACAGCATTCCATTTCTGAAAGCTTAACTCGCACACTTTTGTTTGACATAAGCTATAATTTAATTGAATAACTAATCTTAGAAAATAAACAATATTAAAGTAAACATTTCCATTCTTCATTAGCACTGAACAAATGAAAATCATAGAAAATTAGGGAAATGATCAAAATCATTGTTGATTCAGGGTTGTTTTTTCCTATATCCATTTTTTTGTTAATACTTCATTTGTGCTAATGGTATTTTTGTGTCTTCTTAGATTTTTTGATGAACAAACACTGTTGCACTAGTCTGGTTTGCTGAAATATGGTAGCAAAGCTTTAATCCTGTTTAAAGCTAGGAGAGTCTAGCATAATCTAATTGAAAGTGAAGAGAGAAAGACACAACAAAAGATCCTATCATGTAAACTTGGCCTTTAGTTAAAAAACTTATTTGGCCCGGATTTTATGGCTATTGGTAAAGTTACAGTGGTCGTAGCTGGCCTTGAAGAAACTTGCTCATAAGGAACTAATGATCTCTGTAGCATAGATTTCCCCCTTCCCGTTTTAATTTTGATTCTGGCCTCAATTGTAGGGGGATTTCTGGCGTCCAGCAACAGTGATGTCATCAAGCAGGATAAAGAGCCAATCTCAATGAAGAATTCTCACAGGCAGCAATCCAGAGCGTAAAATGCACTGATTGTCCTTCATTTTTAATTTTTTTTTACAGACAGCAAAATAAATAATGTAACATACAATTAAGATTAAGGTAGAAGCTGAAATATCATAAACTGTTTTTTAAAAAATAATTAAATTTTACTATCTTAAAAACCTATGTTTTTATCATAATAGATACATTTGACACTCTAAAAATATAAAATTAGCTTTTCGTGGCCAGAGAGGTTGCTCAGCAGTAATTATGGCCGGATTTTCTAGCCTCACCAGCTGCTGGGACCTTCTGGCCCCACCAAAAGTGGGGCCGGAAAATGTTGGCCTACGAGTTAAAAACCCAGTTACATCTCATTTGAGTAAAGGTTTTTACAGCAAGTTTAGAGCATGAAAAGTGAAGTTTATGTAAATTCAAGTGATTTCTGGAGATTTCTATCCGCGGTGATATCAACAGCAGGAAATCATTAACAGCAACTTCTAGATTTCCATGTTTAACTGGGCATGTGCGCATGTCAGAAGTTGCTGTCAGTTTCACAGCTGTATTGAACGCTAACAGTTTTTCCATCATTACAACCACAAAATCTGGGCCATTGCCTAAAAAAATAGTGTGCAGCTTTGGTTTTCAAACAAGGCTTCTTTGACACTAGTCTGTCTGCGTGGGGATCCCAGGGTGTCCGGAACATCATCAGATTTCTGTCTATCTAAAAACATTTCTATATTTTTTTGTATTGGTTGAGTTACTAATAGGTTATTTTTGTTGCTATATATACTAAAATATTGTCTGTAATCATACAATGTTTTCCTTATGTTAGTTGACAGTGTTTCAGAAATTAAGGCAAGACATTCTTGGGCATGTGCCAATATCCACAGAATGATTAGAAAACCACCGAATGAGAGGGTAGTATATATCACCCTTAAAAAAATAGTTTTTCATTTTTAAATTGGGTTTATAACCTATGTTGCACCAACATCTCCTAATGTTGACAGCTCTGAAAAAGTTATCATTGTTGTAACAACCACAAACTGTAAACCTTATTGAAGGGGAAGATAGTTTAAAAAATCAGTACAATGATGGGGGTATCTCACTGCCATTAACAACAATACAACCCATTCCAGACAATATTAACCTCTTGAAAACAGAATTTTCCTGCAAGTTTGTAATTAAGCCTGATACTTCAATTACTTAACAATTTTCACTTTATAACCCTGATGAATATTAGAGAATTATTTAATAAATGTGGTTAAAAAATGTTTATTCATTATATTTCATATGAAAGGGAACTAATCTGAATTGTCTGATTTTGATATAAAATATATATTGTATGTATCTGATTAAACAGAAGTCTTAACAACATTACACTAGAAACACAAACTTGATTGATAATTAGCAATTTGCTGAATATTTGTTTCCCCAAAACCTACAAAATCCCAAAGTTGTAGTGGCCCCAGTCTGTGGCTGAAAGTTTCTTGATCGCTAGTCTGCTGCTGCTGACCCCATACCAGCTTGCCGGGTCAGCATCATTTGTATGGAAGTGGGTAAGTGGAATTTTTGAGTGTGATTGTGCTGCAATTTTAAGGGCCCAAGATGTCTGAAAATAAAGAAGGATAACACAGAATCAAGTTGCTGCTTTCCTGATGACAATCAATTGACAATGATCCATTGTAATTGAGAATCTAGAACAATCATTGAGCCAACTTCCAGCAGGATATGGTCCTGGCACACAAGTTATGATATAGGCAGCCTTTGCATGAGGGGTGACTTGAGGGGTAATCTTAGCGATTTCATATTGTATCATTCTACAAGTCCCACCTTTTCTGGTATTAGCTGCATGGGGAGGGCGGTGGAGGTATGGATGAAGTGCTTGTCTTTTGGTAAAATTTGGCTGTGTAAAGCAAGAAATGGAGACTTAGTGGAATTGAATCCTATCTCTAATTTTAGTCCACCTATGCTGTCACAACTCATCCGCCCATCCCCCACCCAGCCCTCTCCCCAGGTGCCCAGGAATTTCAGACCCATGGAGCTCAAAAGTGAAATAATGGCCGGAGCATTTCCAGCCATCTCTAGCCCTGCCAGCCCTGACTGATGCTGCTGGCGTAGTGTGTGTACTAGAAGTAGGCAGAGTCGGCAGATTGTGACCTCAATCAGCTTCTAAGGCTGATTTGCGGCACGATCTGACAAGTTGGACCACGCAATTCCACTTAATGCCCTCCCCTAACCACTTGATGGACACACTCCTCCCTCCCCTCCCCCACCTCCTTGGGGCCAGACTCCAGGAATTTATCTCACTGGCACCTACACCCATTGCCTTGAGGGTATCCTGGCACTCTGGTAGAAACATTGTATCTCTCTTCCTTTCCATCTCCTGTACTAATGCTTCCAGTGCCACATCAGAAAACCTGGGAGCTCCTTCTTGTTGGATCCAGTGCCCTTTGCTGGGTCTAAAGGATCTGGGTTGCAAGCTTTGTTTGGGGTGACCGCGTCGGTAAACAGATAGAGAACATCAGGCGGTCGTTGTTAGAATAAACATATGCTGTTTACTTACACTTTAATTCTACAACTATACTTATGTGTTCACAACATTAAAAACTCTGTCTTCATTCCTCAGTGACTGACCCAAGACTCTCCTACATAGAGGTAGCCTGCGCTACTTTGCTGTTGGGCAAAAAGATCATGTGACCTTACATTATAATACTTGTCTTAAAGGCATGTTAAGTCTCAAATTACTACATCCCTCCCCCTTTATTGAAAAGTATATTTTACAATTTTTCAATACATCAAGTTATTTACACAGTTCAATTATTCACAAAGCCAGTCTCTCTGGGGGTTTCTTTAAGTGTGTAAAACGTCTCAACTCTACAACTTCTGAAATTTGCTTTGGAATTTCCCTTGCTGAAATCATCTGAATTTCAGGTTCCACAGCAGGTACCTGTAAATTTGTTTCTTCAACTCATTCAGGTATAGTCAGCCCTTCAAATACATTTGTACTTGGTTGAGTTCTTTCCACAAGAAATGTTGATTCAGTCTCGAGCACTGGTGGAATCACTTCTGGATATTTGGCTTCTCCACTTCGGATGTGATCTACATGTCTTCTTATTATTCGATCTTCAACTTTCCTAGGAAAGAGGTCCATTATAACACTTATTTCACTGAATAACCATGCTGGTCCTCCTCTAAAATTTTTCACAAGTACCTTCTCTCCTACATGAAATGTTCTGTCCCAACTGTGACAATCAGTTCCCATTTTCTGATTTTCCTGCCTTCTTTCTACCGTCATACACCCCCAAGTTTGGCATAATTAGGCTCAGTCTCGAATGGAGGCGACATTTCATTAACAGCTCAGCAAGTGTGACACCCATTGTCGAATGAGGGGTGGTTCAATAGTGGAATAGAAATCATGCTAATTTAGTTGCTATTGAATCTCCAGACAATCTCTTTATGCTAGATTTAAACGTCTGAACTGCTCTCTCAGCAAGTGCATTGGAAGAGGGGTGGTATGGAGATGTTTTCACATGAACAATACCATTGAGGTTTGTAAATTGGCTAAATTCAGCTTTGTTCCATTATCTGATAATAGGACTTCAGGTAATCCATTCATAGTGAAGCTTTGTCGTAGCTTGTCTATTGTCGCTGAAGATGTGGGTGACCTTCGTAAATATCCATCCATTTTGAATGCATGTCTATTATAAGGAGAAACATTATGCCCATAAAAGGTCCCACATAATCGACATGTACATGCACCCATGGTCTTTTTGGCCATTCCCAGGGGTGTAATGGGACTGTTGCAGGTAATTTTTGTACTTGTAGACATTGCATACAACTTTTTACTAAGTTTTCTATCTCTCCATTCCCAGCTACCACATGTAGCTATGTGCTATTAATAGTCTTCATTTTAGAAATTCTGGGATGTGAACTGTGAAGCTCAGATAACGGTGGTTTTCGTCCTTTCGGAGGAACAATTACACGAGATCCCCACATTAAAATACCTTCCTGGCTGGTTATCTCATATCTTCTTTGGAAATATGGTTTCATTCCATCGGATTCTTGTGTTTTTGACCATCCAGAAAGAACTTGATTCCTCACTTTGGATAAGACGGGGTCTCGGTTCGTTAATTTGTTGAGCACATATCGGTGATGAGTCCAGGAAGTTCAATAACAAGGGCTAGAATTTTCCTGTTGGCTTGCGGGAGTGGGCTTCGCACGCTGACATGTAAAATGACGCGCAGGTGACGTCAGGCAAGCATCCCGATGTCACCACGCGCCATTGCGATATTTAGGTGGGCGGGTGCGCAATGTTCTCCGATGCACGCCCGCCATTAACTAATCACCGAGTTAAGGCCCTTGAGGCAGCAATTGTCTGCTATTTTTCGGGGCCCGTGCGATCTTCAGGACGTCGCAAGGGCACAACGGGCAGGCGGGTAGGAGACATTTGTATAAACCTCATTCACGGGCAGGATAAGAGGGGTGAGCAGGGTCGCTAGTGTGATCTATCAGATATTTAATTGTGAAAGTTACTCACACTTGCCTGTATGAGCAGGAATACTTCAAAACTCTTCACAGCTGCTTGGACAGGAGTAACAGCCTTCAGGTCAGGACTCTACAGAGAGATCATTTCTGGGGCCTACAGGTTTCAGGAAGCCTTCCCTTAGCCTGGGAATGGGAGTTGTGCTCTCTACTAGAGGCACCTCCTCTGAGGAGGAAGGGAGGGTCAGAATGGGGAGGAGGCCAAGGGTCCACATTCAGCCTCCAGCGGAGCCACCTTTGGGAGGAGAGGCACAGGCACAAGGGGCGCAAGGTCAACAGGAAGTCCAAGGCGGAAGGGGTCGCAGAAGCATAAAGGCGGTGAAGCAGCTACCTCATTATGTCTGAGGTGCAGTGCCGTAGGAGGCTCCGTCTCTCAAGGGATACAGTCACCTCCATCTGTCAGATGATAGGCCCTGAGATCTGCACCAACTGTGTGGGTGGGCACCCCATGCCAGTGGCACTGAAGGTCATGGCTGCCCTCAACGTCTATGTGTCCGGCTCTTTCCAGGGGTCGGTGGGTGATCATTGTGGAGCCTCCCAGTCAGCTGTCCACACTTGTGTCAAGCAGGTGACAGACGCTCTGTTCAGGCATGCATTGACTTTCATCCACTACCGCTGGGACGAGGCCAGCCAGACAGAGCGAGCCAGAGGCTTTGCAGCGATTGCTGGGTTCCCCTGCATCCAGGGTGCAATAGACTGTACACATGTGGCCATCAAGATGCCAGTGGGTGAGCTGGGAGCCTTCGTCAACAGGAAGGGCTTCCACTCCTTGAATGTGCAGATAGTGTGTGATCACAAGATGCAGATTCTGCAAGTCTATGCTAGGTTCCCAGGCAGCTCCCATGATGCCTACATCCTCAGACACTCCCAAGTGCTGAGGCTCTTCAGTGGATGGATGGCTGCTGGGTGACAAGGGCTATCCCCTCAGAAGGTGTCTCATGACGCCTCTCTGCCATCCAAGAACAGAGGCTGAGCAGCGGTACAATAGGAGCCACCTCTCCACAAGGGCTGTGGCAGAGAGAACCATCGGTCTTCTCAGGATGTGCTTCCGATGCCTGGACCGCTCAGGGGGCGCACTCCAGTACCCCCCAGATCGTGTGTCGCTGATAGTGGTTGCATGCTGCACGCTCCACAATCTTGCACTGGAAAGGGCAACGAGTGAGACACAATGAGCCCAGCAGTGAGTCCAAGGATGAGCACACTCAGGAGAACGCTGAGTGGGTAGATGCTGACCCGGGCATACTCCAAGGAGGCAGGGACACCCAGGAGACTTTAATCCAACGAACCTTCAGCTAGCCCACCACAGATGGGCCTTCAACACACGCCAGGGCTGCAGGCCCCACACTCGATACCTGAGTGCTAAATCAGCCTGGATAATAACATTAACTAAGGCCCTTGTCAATAAAGATCAATGTCACACAACTCACTCATAACGTCTTGGGTAACTGTCCACCTGCAGAAGAAAGGAGTCACCCTGAACCATGCTTACATTTCAAAATTTAATGTTTTAACAAAATGAAGTTCAGAAAAAAACAATTACAAAGGTGTTGCACATCAAGTGTTAATGGACTAATAGTGGGGCAACATAAAAGCACCAGTGAGAAATCCGTGGTGTGTCTAAGGTGCCTTACGTTTACATTTCCGGGTGCTCCGTCTAGGTGCTCCCCCCTTGCTGGCACTGGCATCTGAGACAGCCTGCTCACTGTGCTGTCCTGTTGGCCTCGATGACCTTGGCGGGCGTTCTTTGGCCCATGGAGCCTTTGACGGTCCCGCCTGCGAGGGAGCGGCCAGTTCCACGGTTGGCATCTCCCCAGTCGCCGCAGCCTCATTGGATGCCACGGTTACTGGCAGAGGGGCGGAGGATCTGCTGCCCTCATCCGGAACACCCTGAGAGGAGCCTGCAGAGACAACAGGCAGCTGCTGCGCCAATGTGAGGTCGCTTCGGACCTCCCTGCTCACCGTAGATGGATGGCCACTGAGCTGGGACACTAGGTACCCAAATCATCTCCCACACTGGCACTGACCAGCTGAGGTCAATGCCAATGTGAGGGTTTGCAGGTCCAAGCGCAACACCAGGAAGCCCTGATTGTTCTTCTGGAGGAGCTTCTCCATGAGAGTCGCCACTCTCTCCATGGAGGAAGCATGACACTCGGCCATGAGGCTCATTGCATTGCTGATGCTCTGCATGCACCCCTCCAGCATGGAGACCATGCCACACATTCCCTCATGTATCTCCACCAGATCCTCCCGCACACCCGGCCGCACTACCAGCGTTTCCTGCTTCACAGATGACTCCAGAGGCACATCATCAACCACCTGCTGAGCATGTGCTTGGTCCCCAGCAATCCTCCGACTGCCGGCGCCCTGGGCACTCTCTGTCTCCACCCGCACCTCAAGTGAGTGTGAAGTGCCCTGACCAGGCGCCTTGGGGGGAAAAACTGACGGCTGTATTAAGTGACCTCTGCCAACATGGTACTAACCATTCCCGAGCGCAGGAGGTCATTGAATCCCTTGTGGCACTGGACCCACGTGCGTCACATCACATCCTGGGAGCTGACTCTCTCAGACACCTCCTCCCAGGCACGTTTGGTCAGGTGGGGGGGCCTCTGCCTCCAGTCCCTTGGAAGCAGGACCTCCAGCTATGCTACGACCTCCTCCAGGAGGGCAGCTAGGCACTCACCTGAAAACCAAGGGGCCCACTGCCCCACTGCCCTACCCTCCGGACTGGCCTGCTCTCCAGAAGCCCTCTGGTGAGCCCTTCTACTTGCCATTATGAGCAGCCCTTCCAAGGCTGCCAACGCTTCATTTAAACGGGCCGCCAGGTTGCTATTAGACCCAGCGGTCATTGCACTCCCACATCGCCAGCCCACTCCCGCTATCCTTGGGAATCGCACGTTATGATGGGCGGGCCTTAATTGGACTGCCCACATAAAATGGCGACGCAAACCCGATTGCAGGCGGCGATTGGGTCCGCGCCTGCCCGTGCCTGCTCGGCCCGCCCAACATGGGGAAAATTCTCCCCAAGATGTATTCCCGAGAATTTGGGACATCCTCATCTTTCACCTGCAAAGGTAAATGACTGAGTGCATCTGCATTCGCAATTTGACTTCCGGGTCTATGAATAAAAGTATACTCATACACTGCCCAGATCAACGCCCATCTTTGTACTCTTGCCGAGGCTATAGGGGGTACAATCTTATCTTCACTGAGTAGTCCTAATACTGGCTTGTGATCCGCTATGATAGTAAAGTGACAACAAATTGCACATATTGATGAAACTTTTTAACGCCAAAAATGATTGCCAGGCCTTCTTTTTCAATTTTTGATACTTTTTCTCTGCAGTACTATGTGTTCTCAACACATAACCTATAGGTCGTCTGACCCATCATGCATTCGATGAGAAAGCACCACTTCTACTCCATAAGCTGATGCATCACATGTTAATATCAACTCTTTCTTTGGATCAAAATGTACCAGAAGTGTAGATGACTGGAACAACATTTCAACTTTTGTGAAATTAATCCGTAAGTCTTACTCCCACATGTGGACAGAAGGATCACGCACATCTTCTCCTCCCCCACAATGTCGCTTGCCTGGAAGAAGAGCACATAGCTCAACATAGTGAGACCAGTCGTCCAAGGTTGGATCAAACGACTCTACTCTTCCAAATTGCAGCATCTTTTAGGGAATTAATTCAATGCTCAGAAGGAAATTTTCTTTAACTTACATCTACCATGCGAGATACAATCTGATTTTGGTTCTTCTGGTTTCCTTCATTTTTCTCTCTTGCATTTTTACCTCATTTCTTCCGTGATTTTTCATGCTTTTTCTCTTGTTAGTTTGTTTGCTTTTCGTGCTTTTACTCCTGTCGCCAGTTTGTTGGATCCAGTGCCCTTTGTTTGCTGGGACTAAAGGATCTGGGTTGCACGCATTGTTTGGGGCGACTGTGTCTGGATACAGACAGAGAACATCAGTAAGTCATTGTTAGAATAAACACATGGGGCAAAATTTTGCTGTCGGCGAGCAGGGGGCGGGGCCCACTCGCCGACACGTAAAATGACGTGGGATGACATCGGGCGGAACCCCTGACGTCAACCCGCCCCGTTTAAATTTTCAGGAAGGTGGGGGCGCAGCAAAATCAGCTGTGGGCCCGCCGACCTGTCAATGGTCAATTGAGGCCATTGACAGGATCAGTTAAACAATTAAAGGACCTGCCCGTCCAACCTTAAGGTTAGTCTGCAGGCCAGGAGCTCCAGCGTCAAATAGAAAAAACATGAAACCTCATCCACTGACAGGATGAGGTTTCATGCAGGGTTCTAAAAAGTTTAATAAAGTTTTACTGTAATTGATGAACATGTCCCATCTCATGTGAAATTGTCACATGCGGGGGACATGTTAGGGAATTTTTTTTTTCTATTTTCAATCTTTTTAAAAGTGTAAGCGATCTCCCTGAGGCACCACTTAGCCTCAGGGAGATGTGTGCTCTTTCGTGCGCATGTGCGAAAGAGCGCACTCTCGCTTTTGGGGAATCCCCCCGCCCGCACAGGAAGCGTATAGCGCTTCCCGCCAGACGTCACGCTGGGCGGGCCTTAATTGGCCTGCCCACATAAAATGGCGGCGGGGCCCGCTTCTCCGGCGGAGATCGGCTCCCCGCCTACCGGAGATTGGGTTGGGCCTGCCCACCCGACAGGCAGAAAATTCTGCCCATGCTGTTTATTTACAATCTAACTCTACAACTATACTTATGTGTTCACAACATTAAAACTCTGTCTTCACTCCTCAGTAACTAAACCAAGACTCTCCCACATAGAGGTAGCCCGCGCTACTCTGCTATTGGACAATAAGCTCTTGTGACCTTACATTACAATACTTGTCTTAAAGGTATATTACATCTCAAGTTACCACACCTCTTTACCCTGTTACTCCATTTTCTGTGCTTTTGTTTCTCACCAACTCTTCCAGACAATCTGTGGCTGCATTCAATTCAATGAATGCAGCTCCCTGTTAAGAGGGGCAAGCTGTCTTTAAGCGTGCAGACGAGGAGAAACATGTGCTAGCAATGTACACTGATAGGCGCTCTTTTCAGCATGCAACCAGTCAGCAGTGTGTTCAGCACTTGGCTGCATCCTGAAATCATTTAGATGAGAAGGCAACATGCAATTTGTGTGCTCCTTGTCTAAACACGACTGAGTATGGGGTGATTGCGCATTGTGACCCCATCCCTGCAAACTGGCCTTGACAAATACTCTCCTCGCAGATTTTAAGAAGAAATGAATGCCCAGTCTTGAAATCTGAAGCATACTGAACCCAATTTTCTAGGGGAACAAGTGGGCAAATGTTTCTAGAAATGCTTGGTTAAAATGCCAGATATTATCTTGTTATTTCTTAAAACTGTAAGATTGCTTCATTTCCCATGTGGTACGAAATCAATCATCGAATGCCCACACACCTGTGATTCCTGTTAGATTTCATGCTAACTTGAAACAATTCTCTCAAAGGGGAAAGCATTGATACTTTAGAGACAAACACAAGCCTCAGGTTCATCAGAAATGACCCATGTGAATATCACACCTGGGACCCTTTTTTCCTCAGGCGAATAAGATTCTGTCAACTCTGTTTACCATCAGAACATGTGGTTCTGTAAATCACATCAGATTGTACAAAACTTTGCATAGGCTTTATGACATGTATGAAGAGACCAAAGAATGTTTTAAAATTGATTTACAGTTTGATCTTGAACATTTTAATATTATATAACATGGGTTGCGCTGTCAATCTGACAAAAATTAGTTGATAGTTCAGAGTAGTTCCAAATGATTCAAGCAGTATGAATAGTAAAATATAGATTTTCATAAACGTCACTCCTAGTGACACAGCACTGTCACATAAGGCCATAAGACGTGGGAGCAGGACTAGGCCATTTGACCCATCGAATCTGCTCCGCCATTCAGTGAGATCATGGCTGATCTGATAATCCTCAATTCCACTTTCCTGCCTTTTCCCCATAGCCCTTGATTCCCTTGCTGATTAAAAATTTGTCTATCTCAGCCTTGAATATACTTAATGACCCAGCCTCTAAAGCCCCCTGCAGTAAGAATTCCACAGATTCACCATCCTCTGAGAGAAGAAATTCCTCCTCATCTCTGTCTTAAATGGGCGATCCCTTACTCTGAGATTATGCCCTCTGGTCCTAGACTGTCCCACAAGGGGATATAACCTCTCAGCATCTACCCTGTCAAGCTCCCTAAGAATCTTATATGTTTCAATAAGGTCACCTCTCATTCTTCTAAACTCCAATGAGAATAGGCCCAACATATAAAAAAAAAGCAAAACATTAGACCAAATCTCCAGACATGAAAGAATATCACATCAGAGATGTAGAATTGGAACTATAACAGCATATACATGAGAATTCATGTAATTTGAAATTCTGATAGGTTTATACCAAAAATTAAATAGCCTGCACCCGAATTCCCTTGTTCCATAACATGATCCTGGCATCTTTTGGAATAGAAGGGAATTCTATTTCCTCACTATCCACTCCTGTGTTCAGTTGCCTGGCAGTCATTATGCATTAATCCTGTGCCATCTTTGTTCCATCATTAGGTTGGCTGCTGACCAACAAACGTTATCCCCTATCATGACCCCGATAGGAATCTAGGCACAGCTGCAGAGCTGGTCTACCAGAGGAGGTATACTACTACAAGAAATGTCATAAGGAAACAATCAGTGTCCTCAAGCATACTGTCCCTTGGCATCATCATCTTAAGACATTGAATCCACTTCCAAAGGTACATCGATGATACTCAGCTCTCTCTCTCCACAACCTTTATCAATAATTCTGCTGTCTCTGTGTTGTCAGAGTGCTTTTCTGATATCTAGTCTCAGGAAGGATAAAACCTTATTCTTCAACCCTCACCACAAACTTTGTGCCCTTGACCAATTCCATCCACCTCCACGACCATTTCAGGTGCAGCGAAACTATTCGCAACCTGAGTGTCCAATTTGACCCTGAACTGAGTTTCAAAACACGTGTCCTTTCCATCATAAAGACTAACCTCATAGTATTTCCTGCCTCCACCTTGTCTTAGCTGAGCTACTGCTAAAACTTTCATCATTAACTTGGTTGCTTCCAGATTTGGTTACTTCAATGTTTTCATGACTGACCTCCCATCTTCCATGCTCTGTATTCTTCAACTCATCCAAAGCTGTATCCTATCTCACACCACACTTCACTCACCCATTACTCCTGAGATTGGTAATCTACATTGCCCCCACCTACCTCTCCAATCCTTCATCATGTCCAATTTAAAATTCTCACCCTCATGTTCAAATCACTTCATGGCCTCACCCCTCTCGGTATGTGTAACCTTCTTCAGCTTTACAATCCCTCCAGAATATTCAATTTTACTGACTCTTACTTCTTTGCCACTCAGGGAGGGGATTCCAATCTCTCTCTATACCTCCATCACACTTCTAGGACTAAGCTTTTCCACACCTCTCGCAGTATCTCCATTTTTGGCTTGGAGTCAATTTTTGTCTGATTATACCTCTGTTGGTACATTGAGAGGTTATTCTGAAAAAAGCACTGTATAAATCTAGACAGTTGTTCCTTACAGCTCACTTGATAATGCTCCAATTATTCCCAATTCTAATAACCCCCACCACCTGCCTTCCTTCACCTTCTATAAAGCACAATTTGTGAAATATGCTGCTTTACATATCTTGTCTTGCCTTATGTCTTTCTTCCTCATCATCCCATCCTTGCTGGCTGACGCTGGCTCCCTTTCCTCACACATTAAACTGAAAATTATTGTCCTTGTCTCTAAATTACTGTCCTTTCCCTTACCTTAACACTGAAATCTCCTTCAATCCTGTATTCTCACCTCCACCAAAACACTATTGTTCAGATTGGAGCAACACCTTTCTCTTTGCCCCCACCATCAGTAGCAGAGCCTTCAACTTCCTGGCTTTTACCTCTCTGACATTCCTTCCCTAAATCTCTCTAGTATTTTAAGAAAGTTTTCAAGACCCACCTCTTTCACTAAGCCTTCTGCATCATTTTTAACTTTTACCCTGTAATTTTCCTTGCACCTGTGAAGCAACTTGGGATGTGCCTTGCAGTAAAGGCATGTTTTTGATTCATTCATGGAGTGTGAGCATTGCTGGCAAGGCCAATGTATATTACCCATCCCTAATTGCCCTTGATATGGATCTTCTTGAGCCTGTACATTTTATGTGGTCTAGGTAGACCCAACGCTAGTGAAGGAAGAGCGATATAGTTCCAAGTCAGGATGGTGTGTGGCTTGGACTGGAACTTGCTGGTGGTGGTGTTCCTATGCATCTTCTGCCCTTGTTCATCTAGGTGGAAGAGGTTGTAGGTTTCGAAGATGCTGGTGAAGGAGCCTTGGTGAGTTGCTGCAATGCAGCTTGTAGATGGTACACACTGCTGCCACAATTATGGAAGGAGTAACTGTTTAAGGTGGTGGATGGGATGCTAATCAAGCATGCTGCTTTGTCCTGGATGGTGTCGAGCTTCTTGAGTGTTTGTGGAGCTCATCCAGGCAAGTGGAGAACATTCCATCACATTCCCGACTTGTGCCTAATAGATGGTAGACAGGCTTTGGGGTGTCAGGAGGTGAGTTACTCAGTGCAGAATTCTGAGCCTCTTACCTGCTCAGACCACAATATTTATAAGGTTGGTCCAGTTCAGTTTCTGGTCAAAGGTAACCCCCCAGGATGTTGATAGTGGGAATTCAGCAATGGTAATGCCATTGAATTTCAAGGCAAGATGGTTAGATTCTCTCTTGTTGAACTTGGTCATTGCCTGGCATTTGTGTGATGCAAATATTGCTTGCCACTTATCAGCTCAAACCCAAATGTTCTCCAGGTCTTTCTGTATGTGGGCACAGACTGCATCAGTATCTCAGAAGTTGTGAATAGTACTGAACACTGTGCAATCATCAGTAAACATCCCCACTTCTGATCTTATGTTGGAGGGAAGGTCATTGATGAAGCAGCTGAAGATGCTTGGGCTTAGGGCACTATCCTGGGAAACTCCTGCAGTGATATCCTGGGGCTGAGGTGATTGGCCTCCAACAACTACAACCATTTTCCTTTGTGTTAGGTATGACTCCAATCAATGGAAATTATCCCCCCGCCGATTCCCATTGACTTCAGTTTGGCATAGGCCCCTTAATGCCACACTGTCAAATGCAGTCTTGATGTCAAGGCCAGTCACTTTCACCTGACCTCTGGAATTCAGCTCTTTTGTCCATGTTTTGACCAAGACTGTAATGAGGTCTGGAGATGAGTGGCCCTGATGGAAGGCAAACTGAGCATCAGTGAGCAGGTTATTGGTAAGCGCCGTTTGACAGCACTAGCACTCATCACTTTGCTGATGATCGAGAGTAGACTGATGGGATGGTGAATGGCTGGATTGAACTTGTCCTTTTGTGGACAGAACATACCTAGGCAATTTTTCACTTTCTCTGGTAGATGCCAGTGATGCAGTTGCACTGGAACAGCTTAGCTAGGAGCGTAGCTAGTTCCGAAACGCAAGTCTTCAATACCGTATGCCATATGCTGTCAGGGTCCATAACCTTCGCATTATTATTAATACAAGTTGTTATTGCTAAACAAAAAAGTAAAGGGTTGACTCTAGGAGTGGCGGGGGTGGGGGTTGTGGGGGGGAGGGGGGGGGTGGGGGGAGGGGGGGTGGTCGGTGAGGGGGATTGAGTTCAAGTGAAGATTGAAATTGAAGATGAAAGGACCTCTGTACAGATATTGAGGCCTGACAGCTGGAAAAGACTTCAGTGAAAAAGGCTGTGAATGAGGATGAAATGGTAAAGGAAGAACCTGAAGGGGAGGTGGAAATGGTGGTCCAGGGTGAGGTGTTTTAGCCTTATAACCCAAAAGAATAGGGGTAAAAGCCAAGGTGGGACCTGGAGATGAACACTACACAGGTTAGGCTTTATTTATTAGAGGTTAGAAGAACGAGAGGTGATCTTATTGAAACGTACAAGATTCTGAGGGGGCTTGACAGGGTAGATGTTGAGAAGATGTTCCCACTAGTGGGGGAATCTTGAACTAGGGGACATAGTTACAGAATAAGGGGACACTCATTTAAAACTGAGATACAAAGGAATTTCTTCTCTCAGAGGGTAGTGAACGTCTGGAATTCTCTTCCCCAGAGAGTTGTGGAGACTAGATCACTGAAAGTATTTAAAGAGGAGATAAATATATTTTTGAAATATTGGGGAGTTGAGGGGTATGAGGAGCTGGCATGAAAGAGGAGCTGAGGCCTGGAGCAGATCAGCCATGATCTTATTGAATGGTGGGGCAGGTTTGAGGGACCGAATGGCCTACTCCTGCTCCTATTTCTTATGTTCCTATGTTCTTATACTCCCTTGCTGCTCTTTGGGAGTGGGCAGGGAGGCTGGTGAAACATGAAGGCAAATGATGCCAACCTAAGCAAAATCTCTACCAATGACAGTTTAGAAGTAGGAGCTGTCTGTGTTCATGAAGTGATTATCCTTTGGCTTTTCTTTTCCATCCTTTAGGAAAATGGACAGTTTCTGCTTGGCATCTGCCCACAAGGACAGAAGGAAATGTTTGAAGTGTGTGGAGAATTACAGGCACAGGCCACATCTTACATTAGATGCCTGAGTGTAAATATAGTTTCCACTTTTTTGGTCAACAAACGTTACCATTTTAGAAATATACATTAAAAATATATGAGCTGCTTCCTGCTTCCATGTGACACAAAACTAATGATTAAGATTTTGTAGTTTCAGTTTGAACTTACAACACCTGCTGGAAACTTCACCCTCTCAGAGGAGAGTATGCATGAAATTCATGCCGATTCCTGTAAGATAAACAAGCCGGAGGGTCAGAGTGCTACAGCTGGATCCCTTGTTCCTTCATGACTGAGAACCTGTCAATTCTGTTTATCACCTGTTCGCATGGTTGAGAGGCTTGCACCAATAAACAGAATTTGTTTTATATAAACAATTTTCAAAATGATTTCAAGAACTGTACATGAAAGCTCATTTATGTTCTATGATACTTCAAAATATCCCATAATATAAGCAGCAGGATGATTTTAACGTTAGTTTCCTTTGATCAATAATTGGCAGGCATTTCAAAAAAAGAAACGAGCACAAGTGGAAAATTTGGAATTTAATCCCTTCCGCTTGGGCAGCGCTGCCATTTTGTATGCCATGATACTCATGTAGAACTGAAGCTGACAGAGAGTCCTGGACTCTCCTTCCCTCCCTCATTAAAATGGGGCTGATTTTTAGCTTGGCGGGCGGGCGTAAAATGACGCGCGATGACGTTGTGATGACATCATCGCGCACTCGCACAATATTTCGGTCAGCAGGCATGTGCTGGAGTCAGCAGCGCGCCTGACAACAATCAAACTGCCTTTTAAGGCCATTAAAGAGGTAATTAAAATAAATTGTTTGCTTCCTGTCCATCCTTACGGTTGGCAGGCAGGCGAAAAGGCCAAGCGGCCTTTGAATTTTTTATAAACCTCATCCACGGGCAGGATGGTTTCCAACATTAAATAAAAATTAAAAAATTTATTTACTAACATGTCCTTGCTCATGTGACTATGTCACGTGAGGGGACATGTTTTATAACATTTTTAAGAACTTTATTTTTTACTTTGAAAACTGTTCATCTACCTGAGGCAGCACAGAGCTGCCTAAGGGAGATTTTCAAGAATGCACCCGCACGCATGTACAAAGTTCACGCTCCTCCCCCACCCCCACACAGGCAGTGCTGAGCGCTGCTGCTCACGTTTCACGCTGGGCAGACCTTAATTGGCCCGCCAGCATGAAATCGCGGTCCAGCCCCGAATAAAAAACGGCGGTTGGCTTCCTGACTGCCCCTACCGAGCCAGCCCAACAAGGGCAAAATTCTGCCCGTGGTGTATTTTGTCTGGTTCCTTGACAGTTTGGTACTGACCTTGACTTTTCCCATCAGAATCTTCTCTCTATTGTCTTTATGCCTACTACAAAAATGCCATGAGATAAAATAGCTGATCATTAAAAAATTCTCTCATTCCCATGTTTTTTAATAATCCCTTTCATCATGGTCCATGTTTTGCAAAACTAGTATTCTAACAGAAACAATAAATCGGCAGGAGTGGAAGGAGGGACAGAGACAGCAAAGTAATAAGTCAGTACCAATCAGTTTGGCACAGTTGGTAGTACTCTGACCTCCGAATCAAATGCTTGTGGATTCAAACCTTGCTACAGGATATAGTGGAGTATCATGACAGTACTATACTGCATTGTCCAAGACGGCGTCTTCTAGAAATTGCAAAGTGCCAACCTTCTGGTGTGAACTGGATGCAAAGAATGATCCCTGTGGTGGAACAGATAGGCCTGAGGCCCATTCTTAACTTTCCTGACCCTGCCGCTACATCTTGGTGCTCCCTGGACATCCACAGCAGAGGTGGAGGCAGCCTGCTGACTGTGATGACCTTGGCGGGCATCCTCTGGAGGACTAAGACTTGGAGAGCCCCGGCCTGCTTTCGGGGTCCTGCTGCATGGCAGTGGCACCCTCCTCGGCCTGTGGAGCTGGAGTTGCTGAGGTCACAGGAAGGGGGGATTCGGATGGGCTGGACACTCCCAGAGTCACTTGGATGGATGGCCCCAGTGTATGTACCTGGTGATCCTCCTTACTATGGGTGCCTGAGGGCCCCTGGTTGACTTCTTGAGGAGAAGGGGAAGCTAGAGTGAGATCAAGATGCCCAGCATGCCTCTCACATACACACTGTTGGAGGCCAACTATGGCATCAGTGATGGAGTTGAGCCCGGGCAGCAGTGCAGGACCAATGCCCTGGACTAAGGTCTCCATGATGGCCGCCATCCTACCGGTTTGACATCAGTGCATTGGTATGCCGATGCTATCACCTCAGCCTGAAGACGGATGGACTCCTCCATCGTGCCTTGCAATCTGAGGAGTGCAGCGGACATCCCTTCCTGATGTTCCTGAGCTTGCCTTTGCAGCTCCGGCAACTGTGACATGACCGACTCCAGAGGCTCGTCATCTGTCTTGGACTCAGCAAATGTCTGGCCTCCAGCAGTCCTCCGAGTGCCGGACACCAGGGGAGTCCCTGCTGCCGCCTGCTGTGGATCAGACAGTGCAATGTGCTCATCAGATTGTGTTCCCGACGCTATTCTAAAGCTAGGCCCCACCGAAGTGCGTGTCTCTGCGCTGTTGGAGGGTGTGGGTGAGTGCTGTGATGGGTCTTCAAGGAGGGTGCCTTTAGATCCCTCTTCAGAGGTTTCTTCGGGGCTTGATTGGAGGCCCTGGGTCATGGACTCCATTGGCTGTTTGGCAGATGTGCCTTTAAAAGCAAGGGGAGATAATTAGAGCATGACAGTGGCCTGTGAAACAGGACACATCACTCACAGCATGGTTGTCTGATGGATGTTGCACTGCTGGACCCTCACTTATTAGAGCAGTGCTGACCTCACCATCAGCACAGGGCTGGTCCAGATTGTCACTGGCCAGCTGAATGGCTCTGTTTTCAAAGTTGGTGAGGACCTTGATTTCAGACATTCCTCCACTGGCCTCCAACCTCTCCCTCTTGTTGTGCGTCAGCTTGTCCTGCATGAATAGGGATGGAGAGAGCGTAAGCAGGACACCTGCCAGAGCGGATGATAAGTATGCCTGGCATGTGTGGGTGGTGAGTGGTCCCATAGACAGGATGAGGACAATGATGGCAAGTGTGAGAGAGTGAATGGTGATGTCCCTTGAACCAGCAGTGAGTGAGGGCCCTGTGGATGTGTGATGGGTTGGTAAGTTGTCAGTGATGAGAAGAGTGACTTAGCCTGGCAGAATGAAGGAGGTAATTCATCCACTTGCGGCACTGGGTGGCTGTCCTCTTTTGGAGGGCATTGGCGCTCCCAAGCCTGGTTGGTGACGCCGCTGCCCATCCTGCGGCCAGAGCGGGGGTAGTGGACGTCACGGCCGGCCTCTACGCTGTCCAAAAGGCATTCCAGTGACACGTCACTAAACCTGGGGCTGCAGTCTTCTGGCCTTTCGTGGACATCTTCCCTGCAGCAGTCGTGGGCTGGAAGCACTGAGATGTGTGCACGCGGCTGGATGGCACCCGGCGTGATGAAGCTGTAAGGTGATGGCGGGCGGGTGAATGAGAGCCCGCCTACCATGGAAACGGCATGTTTTCTGGGAATGCATAAATAATGTGGCATTTTACCTGCCCACTTCTGCAAATCTGGGATGATTCCGCCCAATATCTCTGTAGTCAAAGAAAGAAAACTTTTAAGGTTTGCAACTTGGAATGTTAGAACACTCATGCATAATCTCAAGAATCACCATGCAGAAAGAAGAACAGCAATCATACCACGTGAGCTTTCATGACTCCAGGGGGATGTACCTTCTAATGGAAAGGCTGACCGTGACCCTCGTGTCCATAGAGTTGGTTTTGCAATCTGGAATAGGATCTTGGATGCATTGCCAGAACTTGTCAATTATATAAATGAAAGGCTCATGACACTTTACCTACAGCTCAGCCATAATCAATATGCCACCATCATCAGCAATTATGCCCCGACCCTTGACGCTGATGACGATGTTAAGCAAAAGTTCCATTCTCACCTTGATGAAGTCCTCACTGTCATCCAAAAATTAAAAAAGATCATCCTTCTGGGGTACTTTAATGTTAGGGTTGGCCATGACTCTGATGTCTGGAGTGGAGTCATTGGATAAAATCATTGGTGGGAAAAGCGTGCTTAGCACAGCCTCATTATAACAAACACCCTCTTCCGCCAGAAGGATAAATAGAAAACCACATGGAGGCATCCTAGATCAAGGCACTGGCACCTCCAGGACTATGTAATTGTTCAGATTAAAGATCTAAGTTTTGTCTGTATTACTCGATCCATGTGGGAGATTGATGCCTGCTGAACAGGTCATTGAATTGTTCAATCGGTGTTGAACATCCAACTTGCCTCATGACATTGCAAGGCCCAAAAGTCCAAGAGGAAGATCAATGTTTCAGCCCTAAAGCAGCCCAATCAGAGAGAGGAATTACAAGTGCAGCTCACAACCAATCTCGAAAATCTTCACACATCCAACCCAATTCCAGTGGAATCAAATAAAGTCAGCTGTACCAGAATTCTGTGTCCAGGCCATTGGGTTCAAGCATCATCATCACCAGGACTGGTTTGATGAGAACATTGCTGAAATATGTTACCACCTAGGACAAAAACAATCAGCCTTCATTGCCTGACAGAACAACCCAAGGTCGTAGGTCAAGAAGGCAGCTTTCCAACAGCTCAAGGCTGATGCCAAAGACAAATCTGAAAGATAAAGGACATGAGGCGAAAAGAGAAAGCCCAAGAGATCTAACAAAATGCAGCATGACATGTGAAGCTTTTTTGAAGCCACCAGAGCCATCTATAAACCCAAGTGAAATGGACAAAATCCCATTTGCTCACAGGATGCTGTTTTCCTTCTTAAGGATGACAATGCCTTCTGTCAATGCTGGGAGGAACCTTTTCAACACTCCTCAACCATGTATACAGAGTGGCAGCTGATACTCTCCAGTACCCCCCAGTACCTTTGGTAGAACCCATGGATGAACCATCATCAATGGGAGAGCTACAACAAGCACCAAAAGGATGAAAAACAATTAAGCCCGTGGCCCCGATGGTATTCCAGCTAAGGTCTTTAAAGCTGGTGGGCTTTTGCTCACATCAGGACTCCATGTACTTGTCCTATGGATTTGGGAGCAAAAGGAACTCTCCCTTCCAACTCCCAGCACCCACCCAGTCCCCAACCCCCTGATTCAGGAATGTGACAATTGTAACTATCTTCAAGAAGGAAGATAAATCATACAGTGGAAACTATTGAGGTATTTCCACCTTGTCAATATCAGGGAAATTCCTGAGGCACATTCTCTTGAATTACCTACTTCCTTTGGCTAAGGAAATCCTCCCAGAGATATAGTGTGGCTTTAGGCCTTCCAGAGGAATTTGTGACATGGTCCTCACTGCCAGACAATTCCAAGAAAAATGTCAAGAACACCACCAGGAACTCTACATTTCATTCAGTGACCTGACTAAAGCATTTGACTCAAGAAATCACAAGCCCCTATGGATTGTGCTCCAAAGATTTGGGTGTCCAAGAAACTTCATCACAATCCTGCAATTGCTTCATGATGATATGACTGCAACAACCTTGAGTGGGAGTTCTGAAACAGGCACCTTCAAAATCCAGATTGAGGTCAAGCAAGGCTGTGTGATAGATCCCACACTACAATCTACTGGACAGTGGCTTTTCACCTCAAACTGCCTCTTGTGTCGTATTAAATACCTCCTAGGTGGAAACCTCTTTAACCTCAGTCACCTCTGTGCCAAAACTAAACTGTAGACTGCACACTATGTCTGAATGGCTGGAAAACAATTGTAGCAAGTCCTGTTTTCTCAATTCTTAAATGGCCAATGTTCCACGGGAAGAAAAAGTAAATGCTTCTAAGACACTTTGAAGCTTTCCATTAATGACTTGGAGAAACCTGCTATCAATTGTTCAAAATGGTGACAGCTTGTCTATCACTTGCAACGTCATGAGTCACAACGTCTTAATGATAAGGCAGAACAGTGGCAGGGAAGGGAAAAAAGGAAGCAAATCCTGCATTCCGGATCCCACTACCTCATTGAGCATCCTGCCCCACGTGCCCAAAGATCTGTGGGTTGAGAATCAGCTGGTTCAGTCACACAAAGACCCATGGCAGAAACTCTAGACCTGAGTAGATGTCATCCTTGATTCAAGGGACTTGACAGTGAAGACGATAGATTGTAAATAGCTGATCCTTGCGACACTCCACTAGTCAAAGCCTGCCAACTTGAAAATGCCCCATTTATCCTTACTTTTTGCTGCCTGTCCATTAACCAATCCTCTATCCATGCTAATGTATTCCAACTCCATGAGCCCTTATTTTGCCTATTAACCTTTTGTATGGCACCTTATTCAATGCCTTTTGAAAATCCAGGTATATTACATCTACTGGTTCCCCTTTATCTACCCTATTAGTTATAGCCTCAAAAAATTGTAATAAATTTGTCCATTACGGTTTCTCTTTTGTAAAACCATGTTGACTTAGTCTGATCATACTATGATTTTCTAAGTACATTAAGACTTCTTAATAATGTTAGGAAATAGAGACAGTTTAAGTAAGTTATATTGGTATTTGTAGGTGTTAGGAATGAGTTTTAGCTTTAGTGTTTAAGTTTGATTTGTATTTCTGTATCTGTGTGTTAAGAAAGGTCAAATGGAGGTTTAGTTTCACTTTAAAAAGGTGCTTGCATTTCTAATGTGGGGTTTTACGGCTCCTAACGAGAAGGTAAATATACAAGGGTAGAAGAATTGAATTGTTGCCTAGCAACAGGGGACCAAAGAGGCAGGTCCCTCCCACAGACACACACACACACAAGAGAAACAGCAGTTTGCTTTGGAAGCTGTTGGAGTTCAGTTGGTTTGACGACAGCTGTAAAGCAGAAGCAGCCTAGAAGGTACAGATAGCAAGTCCCAAGCTAAAGCAAAGACCCAAAAAATCTAGGGGGGGTGGAAGAAGAGAAAGTCCCAGGAAGACCATCTAGGCAAAGGAAGTACAGGAACCTGGGAAAAGGTCCTGTTAAATGAAGTTAAGAGTGAGGGGCAGAGAGAAAGGCTCCAAGCTTCTGATTTAAAGAGAGAAGAGCTGCAGGAAGCAGATTTCAAGTGAGAACAGCTTGAAAGAGAGAACTGAAGGTCTGTAACTTTGCTATGGGCATGTGAAGCAGTGGTACAGTTGACAGTTGAGTCGTGAGAGAGTGTGCGTGGAAGACAGCTTGAATGCATATGGTAATCCAGGGAAGAGGAACATCGGAAGGAGAATTCGAAACCCTGGAGGTGAACCCTTGCAGAAGGCAGCTGAGAGAAAGCGTTGGTTTGGGAGAAGATTCCAAGGTGAGGTCTTGGAGAGTGGAGATTGGAGACCCTTGTGTGAAAGACGGAGTGCAGTGAGACCGGTTGGTCTAAGGTGTGACAAGTGTCTGGGTAGAGTTGAGGAGAGATCCATAGCATCTGATTGAGGTGGCATATCATTTGGTTTCAGCATGTGATGTGTCTGACCACAGGGTGCCTATTGATATGGACTGTATACTTACTGTGAACATTACAGTATAAGATACCTTTTGTAACTTGTGTTATCCTTACAAATCTGTATATATCTGTAAAGGTATAGTTGTGGGCAAAGGAGTATTGTAATATAGTTAATCTTTCCTTGTTTAATAAATGTTTTATTCTTTTGTTAAAAATTCATCATACGTGGCACCTGTGACTTTGTTCAGTAGCTACTTTCCACTTTTAAACAAACAAATAAAAGTTAGGATCTATCAAGCTGGGTTCCAGTCTGGGATCAGGCTTGTCCAGGGGTAACCTCAGCTGGGATCATAACAATAATAGATTCCAGCACTTCCCCGATGACTGAGTCAAACTGGCCTTTAGTTTCCCTCTTTTCTTGAATGGGAGCATTACATTTTAGGTGATATGACACAGAAATAAAAGTAAATCCCGTCTGTATTTATTCTGAACAAACTAAAGACATCAGAAATAATGTGTTTAAAGATAGAAATTTAGGAGTGCATTTTCCTAAGGAGGCATAATCGTGAAGTTGCATCTGAAATTACTCCAATTCCTACGCCAATTTTCCAAATGTCAATTTATGCCAACCTAATCACTGTATGCCTGAATGTAACAATTGATGAAAACAAGCAGAAATCAGCATGAACAATCAGGCCCCAAGGAAAGTACCAGACTGACATGTTTCTTCTTTAAAAATTAAAATTAAAATTTGCAGCCTTACTAAACATCAATCATGCACATTAGACACATTAGAAGAAAATGCAGTCACAGAAGCTTTCTAATTTTTAATGTCACAATACTGATGCCAAAGAAATGCATTCAAATAAACAGGAAATACAGAAAATAATAGAAATGTTTTCAAAAATTGACAAAAACCACAATAGATAAGGTTATGTTTCCTGCTGTGCCTAAAATTCTGGAGCTAATTTTAAACCCATTCTGAACCATTGTAATTACAGTAAATTTTCATGTGTGGCGTTTAGCCTAGCAGCAGAGCTAAGATTCGTTCGGGCGCGGGGATCAATAGGTGGGTGTAAAAGATTGAGGAAATTCAGTTTAATTACATACATAGCTCATGCACTCATTTCTCAATGGCTATTTGCTTTATGTCCCAATTACAAGCATCCCTGGGGCACAAATACAAAGGAAATTTGTCCTTTAAATGCTATTTCTTGGTATCTATAGATCAAAAATGTGCTTCAAATTATGAACAAAATTTAAGCATCATCAAATGAAATGCATGCTTTTATTTCATCAAACAAAAAAATGTGACTTTCACAAATCTGAGCAAACTTACAAAAACAAAGCATACAAATGTGATAGAAATCACGGCTACATAAATGGATTTATTTACTCAATTGAATAACTTCCCACATCACCACTAAGCATTTGAGTAATGTGTATAAAGACCCATAACAACAGCAGATTTTCATTTGCAGGCTCTAACATAGAATTTTATGCATTCAACTTTAACTACACTTTGTACATAAAAGTCAAGATCAGAGACATACTTTTAAGAAGATGACAACTCTTACATATTTAAACAGGTAAGGAAATACACAACAAACTTCATTCTAAAATGATTTTTCAATAGGACAGTCATTTTAAAAAGGTTGCAAATGGCATGTTTAAAAAATCCTAAATCACAGTCGAAGTAAGAAATAAATTTCTGGCTCGCTGACAGTGCTGGGTTCAGTTTGCAAGATTGAGTTGTCAGTGTAAAAGTTATCGAGATACATGTGATGCAGTGTACTACAAGAACCTTCAGGAATACCTCGGCCTTCCAATCCTTCCTCTTCAAGCTGGTTCAGGTATCCTGCAATGTAGGAACCTGTGGAGTGCCTATTAACTGTATGGTGCTGTATGGGGGGTTTATTCCTTAAAACCACACCACCAGAAAATCTATGCTTGTTGGCTTCCTGAATTTGCTTTGCCCTATTAGCAACATAACGGACTCTGCTCTGGCTTCTGGATGAGAGCTTTCTTACTAGTCCCCTTTGGTAACCTGATTCCGGCCTTATACTTGAAACCTGGGTTTCTTGATTCTCCTCCTGTTCTAATGATACAAGTTTGCGTAATTGTTCTGTTAAAGCATCAGTAGGCTGTGGCACATTTCTAAGGGAAGACGTTTGTTGATCTTTTATACATGGCACAATAAAGCCTTTGCTGATGAATTTGTATTTGCTTTCAAAGGTGCAGCTTATGTCCTCAGAAGTCAGATCACCAAGACTCTTGGATTTACATGCACTCGGTTGAGTTGCTGCAGTAAAAGGATGGATGTCTGGTGAGTTTCTACATTTGGCTGAACGCAGTGGATTCCAATTATTCGTATTAGAAGTACACAATGCCTTTTTATCTGCAGCTGAAGCTGGCAAGTCCTCCAAAAATAAGCAATTGCTTAGTTTTTCACCATTCATGTTGCCCGACTGATAAAAATTCCAAGCTGATGAAGAATTTTCTGGGCCTATATTTTCATTACAGTTTTCTGCGCCTGACACTGGAAACTCAAAGTCATCCATTTCGACTAAACTGCTGCAAAAAGAATCAATCGGTAGAGACACATTAAGAATTGTATCATCAGCTGCCATACCTGTGGCTGTTGTACTATCACATTTACTGTAAGCATCCATTGAGCTCCAGCTTGCATCATAGATGCTGGATGTATTTGCGTTTACAAAGGTACTTGTATGGATATCCAGAGGATTTAAGGTTTTATTTAGTGTGACCTCCAACGTTCTATCAAATGTATTTCCATTTCTAGTGTTATGCAAGGAAACTGGAGAGAGAACTTCCTCATGAATTATGGTATATGTGGAATGGTCTGATGTTTCAGGGCTAGAGAAGATTGTAGTATCTGCTGTTACATCCAAACATGGTTTCTTGGTTTTAACATTCCTACACAGTGGGTCTGCAGGTGCATTCATTTCTAAGCCACAAGTATGTGACAGTCCAGACATCATGCTTAATGTATGATTGCCGGTCCCATGAAAACTTGAAACCATGGTCAGATTGGTTCTGTCAGTTGTTGTTTCAAACTGTGCAATGAGTGCTGAAATAGAACTGCCTACTCCACTTTCATTGGACAAAGACATGGCATCAATCAGATGAGAGACTGTGCTGTCAGGAGTCAAAGCTAAAGATCTTGTAGCATCAAAATTGTTAACAGGGTCTGGTGAACAAATAGAAGACATTGTGATATAATGCGCCTTGTTGTTAGATTCCATTTTTTCAATATTTTCTTCACTTTCTACAAGCTTTGGATTGCAAAATGGAACTGAGCCAATTTCCACATTTGGTTCCTGTTGTCTTTCAGTGGGTTTCTGTTCTGGTACTAGGTTCTCTTTGGTCAGCTGACGCAAAATTTGATTATCTTCAAATTGGAACAGTTCATTTTTGTGCAACTGTCCTTCATCACAAACCTCATCAAGATCAACAGACTTAGCATGATGCTGCTCTTTGAAGGGTAGATTTTCAAAGGAACTATGCTCATGTATTGGAATGTTATATGAAAAATGTTCTGTATTTACAGACAATGCTTTAGAAATATTCCTCGTCAAGTCTTGTGACTGAGATCCACAAAATTCAGTGGCAGCAGTTAATGGAACACAGTGAGGTAAAACAAATGATGATTCCATGCGTTTATCTTCACAATGCTTTTTATTTGAGCTTGTGTTTGTTTTTGTTTCTGCAAAACAAATGACCAGAAAGTGAGTTTTCTAAGGAAGGTCAATAATTTTATATTGGTTTAATGGTAGCTATTCCATTTTTGAATCAGATGACGGATTCAGGCCCCACTCCAGAGAGTGTCAGCAAGTAAAGCCTAGAATATGGCCTCTAAATAGCAGGCTTCTTGCACTTGGATGGAAGGACCACTGGCCAGTGACAAAGTTCCCACTTGTGAGACAGAAGGGGTCAGTTTGAGCCCCAGTCCAGGCAATGCTGGTGAATGGAAACCACAGCACTGGTTCCGAATACTGGTCTGGCTTCCAGTTGGGAGGAGAGGTACTTGCATCTGATGAGTATGGGTATTGGCTGCAATAAACATCCACCCTCTTTCCCCCACCATTGTAACTGGTAGATAGGGCTCTTTAGCCTTGCCTCACAAGTTCAAATTATAAATGTTAACATCCATATTCTTTTGTATAAATTTAAGTGCCCTATATACTTTCAGTGGTTTTGCCGATCCCAAAGGTTGGTAAGAATTATTGCCCAATTTGTGTGAAGAACATATTTTTGACCTTGGGCTGAAGAAAGTCATCCGAAGATTACCAATTTAGCCTTAACATTCTGATTGCAGATTTTAAGGATGTAAATTGAAACTTTTCATTACATCTTGGATATTCATCCCTACTGGATCCTTTCACTGAAGGCATCTGTTTTTAACAATTAGAAAACAATTTATAGAGATGCAGGTTTCATGAAAGTATTTTTAAAAACTTGAAGAGAAAAAAAATTATTGATGAGGTCCTTCACTGAGCTTCATGATATGTTTCAGTTTAAATTTAATTACATTTCAAATCTGATAACAGCAAAAAAAGTTTATGAAATACATTCTTGATCCTTATCAGTGAAGCACCTTTCTCAAAGTTCAGATTTACCTGCAGAAGTTTCCTAGTCAGTTTTGAACTATAAAGAAACAGGACAGTAAAGACAGAACAAAAATAGAAACAATTTTGTTAAAATAATTCTCAAATCAGATTCACATTACAGAATTTCAAATGAAAGCAATTTAATGAAAGGGAAAAGCACAATTGATCATCGAATTTATGATACAGGAAATGTTTCATAAACAACATTTACTTTTTGCTAGGGATCATATGGATATTTTTCACGAATTTACTTATTTTCAATTTAAAGTTGCCTTCTTAAAGAGAGAAAATTAACCGCTGATATTTTTAAATAATAATGTAACTTGCTAGGTTGTATTATGAAGTGTTTTGATAAGACTGTGGCAGTAATTATTTGAACAGAGATTCTTTGTAAATTCTTCATACAGCAAGTTCAGGTGAAATGCTTTTCTGGAGAAAGTGAAAGCAAAATCCACAAATAATACAGCAATGTTGATAGGGGTCAGACAATACGTCACCAGATAATTTTTAGCCAAAGAATGCATGGAATTCACATCATTTAACACCAAGCGGATGATGGAACAAATGAATTTGAAAACAAAATATTTTTTGCTTGTAATGTACATATAGAGAAGTCAATTTGTTAAAGAAAATAACTTGCCATGACTTACTAGCACACTTATTACCCTGTGTCTATTTGTTTACATTGAAAGGTAATTACTTTAAGTCTCAATATCATGAAGTTGCTTTCTGTCTGAATATTCAACGTGCTAAACATGAAAAGGCCACTGAACCAAGGCCAGAAACTTATCTGTATTGGGCAGGCTGGGCGGGGGCAGACTTGGAGCTGATCGCCACCCACGATCAGTTGCGCGCTGCCATTTTATGAGGGCGGGCCAATTAAGGCCCACCCAGCATGACGCATGGCCGGTAGCGCTCAGTGCTACCTGTGCGGGTGGGGGGGGGGAGGAGGGAGAGTTGGGGCCTGCACAGCGCAGAAGTCTCCGAGGCACGGAGCTGCCTCAGGGTGATAAAGTTGAAAATGAAACTTTTTAATAAAGGAGGAAAAAACTTATTTAAACATGTCCCATCATGTGACAGTGCTGGGACATGTTTGTGAATTGCGCAAAGATTATAAAGCCTTCAGGAAACCTGATCCCGCCCATGGATGAGGTTTCCTGAAAAATGCTTGGGCGTTTATGCAACCTTAAGGTTGGACGTACAGCATTGCTAACAACTTTAATTGTTTTTTTAATGGCCTTAATAGGCTGTTGACAGTTTGGCGGGTGCACAGCTGCCTCTGGCCTGTGCCCGCTGAACAAAATATCAAAATGATACGCGATGACATTGGGACGCACACCCGACGTCAGCGAGCATCTTTTTGCATGTCGGGCCCGCCGATGGCAATATTCTGGCCCAAATCTAGAAAATTGACTGCACGCAGAACTGGACTTGCAGGGCGAGGGCACACACTGCACATGCCATTTCACATGATCACAGGACCCATATTAAGTTGGTGCTGGCAGATCATGATGAGCCAGGCATTCAGCCACTATTCAATGCTTCTGGGTTTGTCCAAGGGTTGGGATATTGAGCTTCACTGGTGCTACTTAAAGGAAGCTAGCATTTCTTAAAAGGAACATGCACTCTGGTCGCAGACAGCAGGAAAACTTTGCAGTGGAGAGATTACTGTAAGAGGTATAAAGGGGGCATCCAGATTCTCTGAAGCTGTATTGGAAACCTAGATTGAGGCAGTGGGCAGGAGGAAAGAGGAGGGGCATAAATCCCACCAGGCAACACCTCTGCTTCCAGTGGGAAGTGGTCGCCGAGGAGGTCAGTGTCAGGACCAAAGATATGGCTGCAATGCAGAAAGAAGTTCAATGGCCCCACCAGGATTTTCATAGTAAGATTTTTGCTTCTCATCCAAGGTTTCCTTTAAAGTATGGTTGTTGTGCGCACCTGGTTTTTTCCAATGAGTGGTCCCTTTGAATGCATTTGTGCAGCTGTGGAATTATTCTGGAGCATGGCCTACGAGCACTTTCCAGTCTGCTGCTTGTCTATACACTCATGCAGCTTAGCAGGAACATTGGTCTCAGCTCACCTACTCTCTCCTCAGCTGCAACCTCACTATTGCTCTCCCTCGCTTCCCTTCAATCTCCAGCAATCACTGCACCACACTATACTCCAACTCCTTCTCTGCTCACATAGTTAGTCTTTACTTTCATCACTTTTACAACTCTCACTTTCATAACTCAGATCTTACAAACTACATTCAAACTACCTGATCACAACAGGCACCTTCTCTAAATATTCGGTGATGTTTCTCGTGGCGGCCTATGGACACAAATAAGCTGGACGTTGAGGGAGTGGAATCCTTTTCTATTGAAGGTGATGGAGGTCAAACAAGGCAATGCTGGCACAACCTACAATACTATACACCTGGAAATCCTCCAGGAGAGGTGAAACCCAGTGCTTTTTCACCCTGCTTCACTCTGTGCCTTGAGAAAGTGATGTAGCTGATCCACCTAGTATAGAGAGCCTCAGAGACCTCCCGTTACAACATTGAAGAGTAAACTGGAAGATGTCGCTGGTGTCACCTGCTGCAGTCTAGAATGATCCCGTGGCATAAAATTTAAGGGCCAAGATGACTTTGACAGCCACAGGCAGTGCTGTCCATGCATTGGTTTCAGCCTCGAGGCTGTGACTCGAGCAAATGGCTTAGCTCGATGGTAACCTTCTTGCTAGGTGGATGTGCTCCAAAATTAAGAACAAAGGCCTATTGTGACTATGGCCTCCTGCTTAGGATCCTCTTCTTCTAGCTGCTCCTGCTCTCTCCTGTATCCTTGGCAGCTCCCCCTTTTCCTCCAGCCCCAAAGATGGATCAACCAGACTACCCACAATTGCAGTGAAATTCTTTTGGGGGCAGACAATACAATCCAATGCTAGCAAAATGTGAGGGCAGAGGACAAAAATCAGTTGTAGGTGGAGGAAAATATGTCAAATCCACCTACAATATCCTCCCCCTCCCTTCCACCACAACCCCAGAAGTTAGCCAGAAGCCTAAAATGAAAAGCCAGCACCTAACCTGCAGTGAGTGAGCCCTTTAAATAAATATGAACAATCCATCCTGCCTATTAACTCACTCAGCTACTCAGAGGGCTATCATATGACAAGTCCTTTCTCTTTCTTTCTTTACATGCACTAGATCGGTCATGGAGGGGGAACCAACTAGTGTGAATCCTTGTACTGCTACGTTAGTCAGGTGAATTTTGCCTCCACCAATTCTTTATATTGAATGTCTCATTCTGAATGCCAACATTATTACTTTGATCAATACAGGCAACAATAATATCCTAATAATGAAAACAATGCACCATCAAATTAAGCATTTTCAAATAAATAAGGATTAATCTATCACATACAAAGGAGCTTTGCACATTGACGTGGACTTTCTTTCTAAGACAGGGAAGTCAGTTTCTTCATATAAAAATTCTTGGAGCTTGCAAAGATATGGCCAAAATGAATGGTGGGATTCTGAACACTTGTACTTCAGGTGGAAATGGATTGAGTTCCAGAACCTACAACACAAATTGGCAGGTGTACCTCTGATTTTTGCTGTATTGGACAAATATTTTCCATTTAGCTTTATAAGTCTTCAGAGTCTAGGCTTTTTGGAATGCAATGTATCAGCACTAATGATTGCTAACAACATTGCTTCCTAAGTGCCCTCTTCGGCACTAAGCTCTCAAACATAAGTTCACGGTGCATATTTGGCCTTTCATTCAGAATCAGTAAATTCTCTCTATAGAATTCTGAAAATTTTGGCCCATGCTGCAAGACAGAAGCTCTGAAAATTTAGATGTCCTTGGGTACAAAGCAATATGAAAATTAATATTATTTCTTCTTTCCTGATGTTGGGCCAGGAATCATTGCAAGAATGGAAAAGAGGAAGCAAGCAGCAACTGTTGTGCTGGACTCTAAGGAGAAATCTTTAATTGGCTAATTGTCCAGGTGTGATCCTTAGGAATGCAAACACCACTTACAGAAACTCATAAGCTCAAATCTGAACACTATTTACTTGTAGTAATCTCCCTTATATTGATATTCAGTTATTTTTTGACCCCTGTACGAAAGTCCCATGAGACCCACATCTCTGACTATAAAAGTTGAGATGCCACATTGAATTGTTTCTTCGTTTGAAAGGAATCTGAGGTTCAGTATGGGTCAAAATCTTCCTGCCCTTTTTGGGAGCACAATGTTATGAGAGAAATGTGTGTTTCCACTTGGCACAATTTTCTTATAGTTTATATAAGTAGTTCAATGGGCTCAACACTAAATTCTATTAAGATAAATAGCTGACCAAATATTGGTAAGACACTGCACATTTAAGGCCATCAATTTTTCTTGCCATTTGTTTTGTTCTTGTCCGTGCATCCAGTGATAAAGATTCTGCTTCAAAGAATTATGCCAGTGTTGCAGTGTTGTGATTGCTATTAGGATCATCAAGGCATTCATATGAAATGTCTCTTCATCTGGAGAGTAAAAAAGACATACTATTCTTCTCTGACCGGTGGACCATAAATGGACACTATGCTATGCCTGGGATTCTTAGAATCAGAGAGTAGTACAGTATAGAAGACAGTCCTAACAGCACTGTGGGTGTGCCTACATCACATGGACTGCAGCGGTTCAAGAAGGCAGCTCAGCACCACCTTCTCAAGGGCAAGTAGGGATGGGCAATAAATGCTGGCCGATCCAGCGAAGCCCATATCCTGTGAATGAATAAAAAAAGTCATTCAGTCCATCGAGTCTGCCTCAGCTCTGACCAAGGGTAATCTAGTTAGTCCTACTCTAGCACTTTTCCTGTATCCCTGTAAACTTTCTCCTTCAAGTATTTAACCAATTACTTTTTGAAGGCTACTAGTGAATATGTCTGCACCACCCTATCATGCAGTGCATACCAAATCCTAACCACTGGGTGCAGAAAAAGGTTTTCCCTCATATTGTCTCTGTTTCTTTTGCCAATCCCCTTAAATCTGTGCCCTCTGGTTATTGACCCTATTTACTCCATTTAAATCCTTCATGATTTTAAAAACTTCCATTAAATCTCCTCTTCTCTGCTCCAAGAAGAACAACCCCAGTTTCTCCAGTCAATTCACTAATCCCTCATCTCTGGAGCCATTCTAGTACCCTCTTCTGTACCCTCTCCAAAGCTGTCTATCCTTCCTAAAATGTGGTGCCCAGAATTGGATACAATGCTCCAGCTGGGTGTAGATAGTGTTCCATATAGGTTTAGCATAACTTCCTGACTGTTGTACTTCATGTATCTCTTATTTATAAAGTCCAGGATCTCATATGCTTTATTAACTGCTTTGTTAACCTATCCTGCCACCTTCAAACATTTGCACACAAACAGTCTAGGTCTTTCTCTCTTCTTGCGCCTCTTTTAAAATTGCACCATTCAGTTTGTATTGTCTCTTCTCATTCTTCTTACCAAAATGTATCACTGCAAACTTTTCTGTGTTCAATTTCATCTGCCATGTGTCTACCCCTTCCACCAACATGTCTATGTCATGTTGAATCTATTACTATCTTCCTCACTGTTTGCCACTCTTCCAAGTTTTATGTCATTTGCACATTTCAAAATTGTATCCTGTATCCCTAAATCCAAGTCCAATGCATATCAAAAACAGTAATTATCCTAGTATTGAACCTTTGGGAATGCCATTATACACTTCCTTCCAGTCTGAAAAACAGCCATTCATCACTATGGGCAGAATTTTCCCCCTCTCGGCGGGGGGAAGTTGATGGGCGGGCGCGCTTCTGATCGGCGCCCCCGATTGGAGGCGTGGCGCCATTTTAAGTGTGCGGGCCAATTAAGGCCTGCCCAGCGTGACATCCGCAGGGAAGCGCTATGCGCTCCCTGTGTGGGCGAGGGGAATACCTAAAATCGAGAGTGCGCTCTTTCGCGCATGCGCACAAAAGAATGCATTCATCTCCCTGAGGCTAAGTGCTGCCTCAGGGAGATGGCCTTTACTTTCAAAAATATTAAAAATAGAAAAAAAAAATTCCCTTACAGGTCCCCTCATTTGACAATGTCACATGAGTTGGGACATGTTCATAGTTTCCAAAAAAAACTTTATTAAAATTTTTAAAACCCTACATGAAACTTCATCCCGCCCGTGGATGAGGTTTCATGTTTTTTCTACTTCTTGCCGGGGTTCCTGGCCTGCCTGCCAACCTTAAGGTTGGGTGGGCAGGTCCAGCAATTACTAGGCCATTGACAGGTCGGCCGGCGCGCAACTGATTTTGCTGTGCCCCCACCTTCCTGAAAATTTAAATGTGGCGCGATGACATCAGGAATTCCGCCCAATGTCATCGCACGTCATTTTACGTGTCGGCAAGCGGGCCCCGCCCTCACTCGCCGACGGTAAAATCCTGCCTTATGTTCTGTTTCTATTCCTTAGCCAATTTTGGACCCATGTTGCTACTGCCCCATTTATCTCAGGGGCTTCAATTTTGCTAAGAAGCCATAATAACTTTATCAAAAAAGTTATTGTAATAACTTTATCAAAAGCCTTTTGAAAGTCCATAGACAAAACTCCAACTGCACTGCCTACATCCACCCTCCCCGTTACCTCATCAAAAAACTCAATCAACTTGGTCAAACACACTTTGCCCTGAACAAATCCACATTGGTTCTCCATTATTGGTCCATGCTTATCCAAGTGGCTATTAATTTTCCTCCTGGATTGTTGTTTCTATAGGTTCCTCACCACCAGTGGTAAACAGATTTACCTGTACTTGTCAGATTTATCCTTCTCCCCTTTTTTGAATAGTGGTGTAACATTTGCAACCCTCCAGTACCTTCAGCACAGCCCCTGTATCTACGGAGGATTGGGAGATTGTGGCCAGCACCTCTGTAATTTTTACCTTCACTTCCCTCAGCAACCTAGGGTGCATCTCCTCTCGACCAGGTATCTTATCCAATGTAAGTACCGCAGCCTTCTTAGGCCTTCCTCTATCTATTTTTACCTCATCCAGTATCCAATCCTTGTTTACCATAGCTTTACAAAGGAAGATGATTTTGTCAAACAGTGATGCAAAGTATTCATTTAGTACCTCAGCCATGCCTTCTGCCTCCACCAATAGTTCTCCATGTTAGTTGCTAAGTAGACCCATTGCTCCTCTGACAACCGTTTTGCTTTTAAGAGTGCATATGGAAAATCTTTGGATTCCCTTTAAGTTAGCCACACTGTCTCTTTGGTCCTTTTATTTTGTTTTTCCTTTGCCCCCTGTACTTTTGACATTTGGCCTGATTCTTCCATGTATTATCAAATTGTGAAGGATGCCCTGACCCTCTATTTCTGCTTCATCCCGCTCTCTAACTCCTTCGTCATCCAGGGAGCTCTAGCTTTGGCTGTCCTCTCTTTTCCCCCTTATGGTAAGGGGCTCCTTATTGTTTTAAAATAAAAGTAAATTAAATCAAATAGCTCCTTTATTGTTTCTCAACTCTAACTAAATAGAGTTGGTCTTTGATCTCTCAAGGACAATCTCTTTCTAGCACTGTAATAATCTCCTTAATCATAAGTGCTACCCCTCCTCCATTTTTTCCTTCCCTATTTTCCCAGAATACCTCATTCCCAGGAGCATTCTTATTTTGAACCAGGTCTCAGTATTGTTGCCATATCATATTTCCACGTGGCTATTTGTACTTGCCACTCACCAATTTTATTAACCACCTTATTGACTTTTGCCAAAAATGGTACTTGACATATTTTTCACCTGAATTTAGAATATTCATCAGAATGGCTTTCTAGTAAGCAGCACAGTAATGTTAGGTCTTTTGTTAAGTTTGAAGCATGATTCACATTTCTGAAAGTGGAGTGACATTAAAAGAAAGTATAAGGTATTGTAGCTACTGACCATTGGGAAGGATTGCGATTTATCAAACAACTTTTAATACTAAGAGCTGGCTTTGATCAATTCTGAATTGATGGAGAAAGGTCTCAATGGGCTAATGATGAATTGCAATGAAATACTGACCAAGAAAATGGGTGTAAATGATTAAAGGAAAGTAAAATGTAGCTAAAACAAAATGGGGTAAATTGTCTGGAATTACTTATGACCAAACTACACCAATTTAAATAAATTTTAAAAAATGAAACAAGAAAATCATTGCTTTGGTCAACAGTTTTACTTTGCTGATGAAAATATGGGGCTGCAGTTGAGAACAAGGCTTTATATACATACAAACTAGGGATCAATGGGCCAGAACAGGAGCACTTTGCCACAAATTTCTCAAGACACATCTAACTAATTCCCCTTTCCGCCATGTGACATCAGAAAATTGTATTTTTGTTATTGATAAATAGGAATAAACACTCTCTAAAATGTCAACTTTCTTTCTAAAAAGAACCATATTCCTGTGTGTAACACTGCTTAAAAATATGAACTGATTTTGCATTTTTATGTTTCTGTAGTGCCTTACCAGAAGGTTCTTGCCTTTCATCAACAGGTGGCGTTATTTCTCCATAAAGCAATTTATCAACTGGCATAGAAGTAGGCCGTGTTTGGAGTTTTTTCGTTCCACGTTTGCTGTGTGTTTCTTGCCTGCTGCAATCAAGAGGATTGGATCCTCGTTGCCGCAATTCAGTACACATTTCCAGAAGCACACTTTTGCTCTTTTTGCTTCCCTTTGTAGGTGCACTGGCAGTGCGGCGTAGAATTCGGTTCCCAAAGGATTTCTTTTGCGTAAAGTTGCCACTGTTTCTGTTTACAGAGGCATACTTGGTGTTCTTGTTAAATAGACCTTTGAGTCCCATTAGTTGCTGCATCTGGTGGTTAAAGCATCAGTAGCTCAGATCAGGAGAATCAACTATATACTTTTGGGCATTTTATATTCCTGATTAAGAGTTGAACATTAAAGTAAAAGCGAAATACTGTGGATGCTGGAAATCGGAAATAAGGGAGTGGTAATAAAAGTGTTAAAGACTAAGACAGGTGCTAATAGTGGCATAAAGGTCAGATAGCAGAATGAGTCTTTAACACTATCACTACCACTTTGTCTTGTGTCCATGACATCTTTGTCAAATCTCTCCTGAGCTCCCACCTATCCTTGTCCTTCTATTTTGCTCCACCCCCTCTCTTCAACGGTATAAAACCTGTCACATTTCTACCTCTTCAGCTCTGAAGAAGAGTCATACAGACTTGAAACGTTAACTCTGTTTTTCTCTCCACAGATGCAGCCAGACCTGCTGAGTTTTTCCAGCATTTTCTGTTTTTATTTAAGAGTTGAACATGTTGGTTTCAGATTTTTCCATATATCGGGAAAAACGTGAGCAATTATATACCAGGCATGCTAATGAATACATACAGTTCACAATGCCTAGTGTACAGCACTATAGAAACTTCAAAAAAATGAAGCTGTGCATTTTGAACGGTTATTTACCAAACTGGATGTGGTTTCCAATTGTTTTAAAATTGTATACAATGGTCTTTCAAAGTTTTTGATTTATCTTAAATAATTCTAAGAATTAAATAATTCTTAAATAACAAATTGAGCCAAATGAAAACAAAATGACCTGTATTGTGTGTTGTCATGACACCAAAGCTGTCAGTATCACCGTTGGTACTGTATAAAACTGACAATAAATTCTGGTGTTCACACATGCGCAGTGAAATTAAGAAATCTAGAAGTTTCTGTCAGTGATGCCCTGCTTCAGTTTTCACAGATACGATCAACACAGAATCAATGATTTGGCATGAATGTAGACGCTATTCTCATTAAAAACCATTGAAAAAGTTAAGCATTGTTGAATGAGGTGTAACTAAGTTTTTGACAAGTTTTAAGTCATCAATACTTCTGAATTTTCTGGAAAATCTAATTTTACAACTGTGGAGTGTCATTTCCTTACAATAATATGTAAAAAAATAGGATTATGTTTAAAATAATAAGTTAATTTCTTTAAAGCTTATGATATTTCAGTTTTTACCTTAATCTTAATTATTATGCCCCAATCTTTATTTTCCTCTCTGTAAAATGCATAAAAAGTGAATTATGATCTGTGCTTTTATTTCCTGGCATGCCAGCTGTGAAAATTCTTCAATCTGATTAGCTGATCTGCCAGTTTATGACTTCAGTGCTCTGGATGTCACAGATTCCTATAGATGGTGCCACATTCAAAGTCACATCTAGGAAAGGAAGGAAAAAGAGAAAAAGGAAGGAAAAAGGAAAAAGGAAGGAAAGAAAGAAAAAGGAAAGGAAGGAAGGGAGGGAGGGAGGTGTGTGTGCATGAGAGAGTGAGAGAGTGTGTGAGAGTGAGAGAATGAGAGAGCGAGTGAGCGAGAGCGAGAAAGTGTGTGGAGAGAGACAATGAGTGTGTGTGTGGGTATGGGAGAGAGAGTGAGTATGTGTGTGTGTGTGTATGGGTGAGAAAGAGTGAGTATGTGTGTGTGTGTATGGGAGAGAGAGTGAGTATGTGTGTGGAAGACAGTGAGTGAGTGAGAGTATTTGTGTGTGTGTGTGTGTGTGTGTGTGCCTGTGTGTGAGTGTGTGTGTGCGCGAGAGAGAGCAAGTGAGTGAGTGTGTGGGGGGCGAGTGTGTGAAGATAAATGTTATTATTTCTTCAATATTTTTGGGAATATAGTGGTATTCTGTAAAGAAGGGTGTGTGTGTAATTAAACTGGGGGAAGGTTAGTAAAGACAGCTTGTCTGTGGGAGCAGAGAGGTGAAAGGCAAAGGTGCTAAATGCATGCATTTGTAATGAGAGGTTGTGGTGAAGTTGAATGTTCAAGCAAATAGGTTGGGTTTGAAATTTTCCTTATAAGATAGATATGTAGGAACTTGACTTTTCAGCTGTTAAATGTTAACGAGGAGTTTAGAAGCGACAAGGCACTTTTACAACTCACAAAGGTTTCACAGGTAAATAAGGGAATGGTCATTAAATTTTATTTGACCCAAAAGTGGAGGCAATAGGAAAACATGAAAGATTTATATATTTTGGAAAAATTGAGTTCAAAAAGGTGCTTAGGGCAATGGAGTCATAGATCAAAGGGGAAAAGGATATTTAAAGAAAAATGTTTAGTTGAGTTGTGTTGGCTATGTGGGGGAGATGCCCTGAGACCAGCTCAGTGCTGAGAAAAGTTGTGAATTTGAGGCAGCCATCCAGTTTCAAGCCAGAAAAATCTTTGTTTTCAGAAAGCAGCCTGTTTCTGAATTTCATTCGGTTCCACAGCAGAGAGTGGAAGAGAGTGAGAAGCCGTGTGGTGTACTTTATTAAAGTAGCAGCAGTTTTTGCCTTGAGTAAGACTACTGTATTTTTATGGTTAAAAATCTATAAGGGAGCTGTTGCCAAGTAGTTACTTGTGTGGTTTGACCAAGTGGGTTCTCTGGGGGGAATGTTTTGTAAGACAGTTAACTGTGTAATTTTAATCTTTTGTGTGCTTAAGTTTTTTTTTCTTCTTGTTAATAAATTGCCTAATTTTAAAATCCTACAAGTGTTACTGGAATTCTATGATTCTGAGATTAGTAGTTTTCCCCTCGTTTTCAAAATATTTTTAAAAATGTTATGATTAGTAAGACAAGTTTCCCTCTGGGATTTGGCTCGCTCAGCGAATAACATCAGCTGCAGTTGTAACAGGTGAGTGAGCGTGTGTTGGTGGGAGAGAGAAAGAGTGAGTGTGTGGGTGGGAGTGAGTGAGGGGGAGAAGAATGTGTGTGTGTTTGCGTGTGTGTGGGGCGGGAAGGAGGGTGAGAGTGTGTGTCAGTGTGTATGTATGCGTGGGAGGGAGAGTGTGTGTGTGGGAGAGAGTGAATGTATGTGTATTTGTGGGAGACTGAGTATGTGTGCATGTGTGGGAGAGAGTGCGAGCGTGCCTGTGTCTGCCTGGTTCACTCCCAGTCTCAGGATTCTCAGTCACCCTCACCCCACACAGAATCACAAATTCTCACCCACTTTCACAGTGGTCAAGGGTGAGCGAGTAAACACCCTGAGACTGGGCCAGACACACACACACTCACCCTGTTACAATCTAATGGTAATTTTTATTAATTACTCTTTTTAAAAAATGCTTTTACATTGCTTTACTTTTGCTCAGCAAGTTGTTTCTTTCCTTCGTACTCAACTTTTTTTTGCAATTCATGTATCTTTCTGAAATCTGCTCATTGGCCCCTTGAGTGAGAAAAAAATGGGAATGTGTCACCCCACCCCCACCCACGCAAAATGGTTGGACAAGCCTGCCATAGAGCCACTAAATCTTTGTGGAAGCTTTTTCTGAGATCTGGCATGCATCTTCCCTTTGCCGCTGGCTGTAATATCCAGGTCCAATATATCTATTCAATACGTTCAGCATAGTTTGGTGGGGTGCAGAGGCAAAAATTCCATAGGTTGGTTTAGAGAAACAACTTTTAGCAGTCAAATAAAAGTGAGCCTTCACGCAGCAGCAATAGCCGTGCCTGTTTGCCACACATCTGTGATCAAGAATATGCAAGGAAGTAAATGAAATCTATCCAAAAAATCTAGTGGGAACTGCACCAAACACATCAACTCATGAACTCAGTCTCAAAAAACGAAAGGACTATTACTGGAACTCCTAGAATATGTATAACATCAAGTTGCACTGACTAGGGGTTCAAATCCAAAGCAAAAGACTGTTTATTGTGAATACTGGCAAGATTGATCAGTTTGAGAATGCAACCTTGAGATATTCTCATAACTGTCAAAACACTGTGAATATAATGCCTAATTAGGCTTATGAGGTAGGAAAACTTAATTGTCATTTTAAAGGTAACAGGGGTATTTGGCATGTCAGAGCTGATGAGCAGCCATTCCATTTGTAATACTATAGCAGGACCATCTCATTTCTAAGTAACATTTAACATTTGAAGGGGATCATTTACTCATCCTAATTTCAATTTGGATTCACAATTTAAACCTTTTGCTGTTTATTATTGTCAATCCCTTTTCAAGTTAAATTGCTAACTTGTAATTTTACCTCATTCTACCTGAAGCTTTAAAATCATGCGAATTTACCTTGCTAGATGTACTAAACAACTAATTTTGTATCGCCAAAGAATACATTTCATACAAATAAAGCAGCACTTTGACCAATAATATTTCCAAATCAGAGATGAAAATAAATAAACCCAAGCGAGTTACATACCTTTCCACAAATGTCATGAATCATCACATGCACAAAGAGCGAAGCTTCTTCCATGCCCTCCAGGTAAACATGCCTATATCCTGTGGAAGAAGGCATGTTGTTCAAACCTATATGTTACTTGTTGACCCACAGCGATGCAATAATGAATGGTGTTTTCACAAATGATTTCAGAAGGTGTACTGACCAGGCATGAGAGTACTAAATGGCACAGTTCTTTGACCAACAAAGTCTCGACCAATAGGATCATGATCCCAGACTAGAAACCGAACCAGGGCTATTTCGGGCATGTGCACTGTAAAAGTTACAGTTTCCTCCCAGACAGGATTAAATCCTAAAGATGAGAATTAAGTTTAGAATTCCACTTATATTTTGAACATCTCTTTATATCACATACACACACCTACCTCTGTCATTAACTGCTTTATTGGAAAAGAACCAATTTTAATATTGCTTTCGAGAGTAGAGTTAAGGAAATGCTGATGCTGCAATGTTAATCATACTGCTCTGATTGGTACCATTCCCTCACAATTGCTTTATGTGGTGAAAATTAAAATGTGGAGTGTAATATTACATTTTATATTAGATATGTAGAAACTCTGGGCAGAATTTTGCCCTTGGTGGGCATGCGGGCCCCACCGGCTGGGCGGCGGGCAGACAGCTGACCCCCGCCACCATTTTGTGTGGGCGGGTCAAATAAGGCCCACCCAGGTGCCTGCCCGACAGGAAGCGCATAGCGATTCCTGTGCGTGGGGGGTGGGGGAAGGAAACCCCAGCTGTCAAAGTGTGCTCTTTCGCGCATGCACGCGAAAGAGCGCACTGCTCCCTGAGACGAAGTGCTGTCTCAGGGAGATTAGTGACACTGTCAAAAATGTAAAAAATAGAGAAATAAAAATATTATTAACATGTCCCCCTCATGTGACAATGTCACACGAGATGGGACATGTTAATAAATATCACATGACATTTATTAAAGTTTTTAAAAAGGAACATGAAATCTCATCCCGCCAGTGGATGAGATTTCATGTATTATCAGAAGCCCGCTGGGGCTCCAGGCCTGCCTGCCAGCCTTAAGGTTGGACGGGCAGGGCCTTTAATTACTTTAATTACCCTGTCAATGGCCTCAATTGGCCATTGACAGGTCGGCGGGCTGGCAGCTGATTTTGCTGTCCGCCCGCCTTCCTGAAAATTTAAAGGGACCGGGATGACGTCAGGGGTTCCTCCCGACGTCATCCTGCGTCATTTTCCCATCAGCGAGCGGGCCCCGCCCTCAAATCGCTGACGGGAAAATTCTGGCCTGTGACACTGAAATTTAAACAGCCTCATTTTATTTAGAGCTATCCAACCAATAGCATGCTAATTAATCAAAGACTGACAGTATAAAGCAATAAATGTAAATGTGGCAGATGAGTTGATCTGTACGAGGGAAAGAGTGTTTGTGCATACATGAGAGGAGGAAAAGAACCATGAACATAATGAATGACTGAGGATATTGTTAATCAATGTGTAGTGTGGAGCCAGAGTCTCATGCCGGCTGGACTGGGTAAGGAGTGAACAACATTAATCAACCAGTTGGATTTACAATAATCCAGCAACTCTATGATCTTTTTAAAATTCCTTTGCTAGCCCACAGATTACCAAATTTGTTGAATTCTTTTTCATAATAGGATTTGAACTGTCAGTTGCTGAGTTACTAATTCATTGCCAAAACTGCTACGCTATTGAATCCGCAGGATCACATACCCAGGAAGTCTCCCTAATGCTCCCAGAGACAGGGCACCAAAACCCCAAGGCTTTTCCCAATGTAAATGGGTCCCTGGTACCTTTCACCCCTTCTCCAGTGCTCAAGAACTTAGAATACCTCTTCCCCCAGTACATCCATACCCCAGGAATACTCCCCACTGCAGTTTTGACACCATCCAGTACTCCGTTTCATCGTACTGACAAACCTTGGTACATCCTGCACTCAACCAGATTGCTACAACTCCATCCCAGTGCGACCACAACCTGGAAGCCTTCCCCAGAAATTTGGATACAAGCTAGGGCTGCCTCAGTGCTCCAGACCAAAGCACCCTTCCCATTCCCACTAATTCTTGGGACCCTCCAATGTTAGCGGTAACAGACGGTTATACCTCTGCAATGCCACATGTAAAAAATTTGGATTACATTTTAGTTGAACTCCACCATATTTATACTATATTCACTGTAATAACTAACAAGGTAAAGGGAGCCATTTTTACACTACCATGTGGCTGAAGAAGATATGTATTAATCAAAGTATTGTATTAAAATTAGTCTCAGTAATAGTGACCATGAAACCATTGTCAATTGGCGTAAAAACCCACCTGGTTCATTAATGTCCTTTAGGGAAGAAAATCTGTTGTCCTTACCTGGCCTAGCCTACATGAGGCTCCAGACCCAAAGTAATGTGTTTAGCTCTTAACTGTCCTCTGAAATGTCCTACCAAACCACTCAGTTCAAGGTCAATTAGGGATGGACAACAAATGCTGGGCTTGCCCCCCGACACCCACATCTCATGAAAGAATACATTTAAAAAAATACAGGGGCCAGATGGTATCAGGAGGGAAGTGAGAGCCAGCCCTATTTACCTAGCAACAGCTAGAGCCAATCAATAATAATAGTAACGATGTTATACTTCAGTTATACAGAGCATTGGTGAGACCGCATCTTGAATACTGTATGCAGTTTTCATCTCCTTCTATAAGGGAGGATGTAAATGCATTGGAGGTGGTTCAGAGGAGGCTTACTAGATTGATACCTGGAATGAGCAGGTTGTTTTATGTGGGTGGTTTGGACATGCTGGGCTTGTTTCCACTGGAGTTTAGAAGAGTGAGGAGTGATTTGATTGAAGTATATAAGATCCTGAATAGTCCTGACAAGGTGAACGTGGAAAGGATGCTTTCTCTTGTGGGTGAGTCCAGAATGAGGGGGCACTGTTTTAAAATTAGGGTCACCCTTATAGACAGAGGTGATGAGAAATCTTTTCTCTGAGGGTTGTGCGACTTTGAAACTCTCTGCCTCAGAAGGCGGTGGAGGCGGGGTCATTGAATATTTTTAAGGCAGAGGTAGACAGATTCTTGTTAGGCAAGGGAATCAAAGGGGGTGGATGGGAATGTGAAACACAAACAGATCAGCCATAATCTTATTGAATGGCGCAGCAGGCTCGAGCGGCTGAATGGCCTACTTCTGTTCCTATTTCATATGTTTGTAATAGTCTGACGCTAACATGGTATGATGGTCATACAGGGATTCCATAAGGTTTTGCTGCTAGCTGTCAATTTTTGAAGACTCGAGTAGTTCGAACTGCTTGACAATCTCCACAAGTGGGTTCCAGGCCAGACCAGAGACCTGAGAGAGTGAATCCTGTGGCCTATACTTCAATAGACCACGCAACCAGCTGAAGCTGTAAAAGCCACTGTCCTAAGTTTTTAAGTTCTTTAATAAACTTCCTAAAATTTATGATCAAAGGCATCCTGTTTTGCCTTAATTCGTTAAGTCTCGTCCAATCAAAAGTCAATTTATAAGTCACTTACAATTTGAGTATTGCTGAAAAGAAAAAGACTTGCAGTTGAAACTTTTCGTCTTGCACTCATCAGGACAGATTCGCAAAAATATTAAATCTCAAAGGGAATAGTAATTTATACTGCATGAGAAGAGGGTGTTATCAGCATGTCTCTTTTTTCAACAATACTTATTCACTTACAATGTTGGCAATTTGAGTGACTGAAATCAAATTAATACAATCAGAGTAAACCAAGTTACACCTGTCAAATTAACAGTTAATTAAAGTAACACAAATTAACAACTGACCCTCATCAGAACTGCCAAGTCCCAGGGCCCCAATCTTCTTACCAATAACTACAAATTCCTATGTTATCTCTCCATTTCTTCCAGATTCAGAAAGCAATATAGCAATATGATTTCAATTTCTATATAATTTCCATAAAGAATTCTAATTATCTTAACATTAACTTCCTATAAGCACCATCCACGTTGTGCCAAACTGTGGCAAAGTCTACCAGCATAACAATATATTCTGTTGACTTGCTTAATAATGTACTTTTTAAATGTATCCTCAGAGCTACTATAAGAAAATCCATTAGAGTTCCAAGTATTATCTGTCTCTTCCCTCCTCAGCTATTCAACTACAGGCATTCTTGGCCAGACTATTCATCTGGCCAAAAAATCAGAACTCATACCTACACTATTACTAAAACAGTTTCCTGTGCAGTGGAACTTCCGATTTTCTCAAAGCCAAACCTGCCCAAGACTTAAGCCCTGCTCCTCCCATATATACAGTGTCCTTTAGCCCAGTTCACTTGGACAGGAGACAGGTACAGCTTGTCCTCTGGTAGACAAACTCCATCCCGTCTCTTGCTTCCAATCTCTATCTTTGTTTGCTGAATGTTTTTACAATGAGTGAGTTCTCAATCTACCCTCTCTATTGAAGTTTTAAATATGTCATTTTGTATGATCTTTCACGCCATGGTGTTTGATCAAGACACCAGTATCTTACCTCTTATTGATTCTTTTTCAGTAACTCAAAATGTAGCATTCCCAAAATCCCTCAGACTTTCCCTCCCCTTAAATCCTGAGGCATATTAAATTTTCTGCTTACTTAATCTCTTGTCCCTTCTACCTTGGTTACATCCTATACTATGGACTGTGTACTTCAGCTCGATTTCTCAATACAAAAGCCCTTTGCGGTGACCACAATTTCTCCAAAACACTTTCTTCTGATTAAATTCTTCCAGAAGAACAGGAAGTATGAAGGCTAATCGCATTTCAAACTATATTCATAAAAGCAGAGATTATGCATGCACAATAGAGAATCACCTGACATCCATTTGATAAGTTGAGACATTAGAAATCCATTGGTGCTGATTTGAAGGTTCAGGCCTCAATTTTCGCAAAGCTGGAAGGGCTCCACACCTTAGCCAAAATGGCACCAGAGCTCTGATCCTGCAGTTCCGCCCCTGAACCTTGCACCCACCATTTTCACTGGATAGGGTGGGGGGGTTAGGGGAAACGGGCAGGTTGTAGTTTGCACATCTGTGATTCATGGAGACAGCTGCACATGTAAAAATGCAGCTGCCTTCAAACAAGTGCAATTTTCATAACTGGGATGTCAAAAACAAGACTCATGGGCTTTAGGCATTTGCGGAAAAGATCTAAAGCTGCCAAAGTCTTTTGGAGAGGTAGGGTATCCTTTTGGAGAGGCCCAGGTACACCTTTGGGAGAGGTCATTGCCCTTTGGGATTATTAAGAGTAGACATGGATGTGAATAAAAAGTGAATAAACACAGTGTAACTATCAAGCTGTCAAGTCATTTAAATCCCCAAGACCTGTGAATATTTGAAAATAAAACAGCCTGCTGTGGTTGCTTGCAATTTCATTAGTTGTCTATTGACATAAGCCTGAGGGTTACCATTATAGGATTAGTGCTGCATACCTGATTCCACAAACTATCATTACCGCAGTGGGGGGCAGTAAGTTCACAGTTTGATTGACAGCTTCAAGCGGTTATAAAATCTTTGATGTTGGGCTATGAATACAAACATTAGTTTTCATAAGGGATTAAACACTTGAAGGAATTTAAATGTATTGAATGGGTTTTTATGAATGACTGTTTTTTAATAGTGAAGTATGCAATACACATTTAAGCTAAGGTAGATGAAAAGAAGTTTGAGGTCTGCCCATGGGTGAGTTGGCATGAAGGGTGTAAGAGAAAAGGTTGGTGGGTGGGGGTCATGGGTTGACATGAGTTGGCACTAAGTTGGCAAAGGAACTATACTGAGCCATGGGGTGGGTAGAGGGGCATAGGTTGGCAATTAGGGTATGAGAGGCCATGGGGGTGGGTAGACAGGCATAGATTGGCATGGAGTGCATGAGTGGCCATGGGGAATGGGTGGTGAATGAGGTGGCGTGAGTTGGAAAAATGGGGCATGGGGAATGTGTAAGGGGTGAGGGACGAGGGCTGTTTTTTGTTTTCTTATTTTTATTGTAACTGGGACAAAGTTCCAGAGCACAGAGGCAAACCTTTTAACCAGCCTGCTTTGGCAACCGGTAGACCAGGTGTCTGCCTCCACACAGTTTCCGTGGGCGTTAACACATATCCCCCTGGAATAAAAATCCAAGGATTCAGGCCATTTTCTCCCAAGTTGGGTTTGTAAAGTTGGGAATTTTCCTGACTCTGTACTCCCGACTCAGGAGCAAAAATTTGGCCCTCAGGCTTGCAAACCCAATTTGAACTTATGACAAGTATTACTGAATGCACCTAGCTTTCCTCTCTAGTTGAAGGGATATAAATATTAGAACCATATCTACAAGAACTATATTTTCTTTTAAAATTTGGAAGGACATTGCATTATTGGGACACTTGGATGCTGACCTGGATTTTTTTCTAAAGAAAAGATCATAAGTTCATCTTGGACTGGAGCAAGCATGTCTTTCCCAAAAAATCACAAGATGTTAGCTAAATGACCAGCATGGGATTGGGAAACCTACAAAGACCAACAGAGGACAACTAAAAAAGAAATAAGGAGGGAGAAGATTAAATATGAGGGTAAACTACCCAGTAATATAAAAGAAGATTGCAAGAGTTTTTTTAAATATATAAAGGGTAAGAGAGAGGCAAAAGTGGACATTGGGCTGCTGGAAAATGACGCTGGAGAAGTAGTAGTGGGGAACAAAGAAATGGCGGAGGAACTGAATAGGTACTTTGCATCAGTCTTCACAGTGGAAGACACGAGTGACATCCCCAAAGTTCAAGAGAGTCGGGGGGCAGAGGTGAGTATGGTGGCCATTACCAAGGAGAAGGTGCTAGGAAAACTGAAAGGTCTGAAGGTGGATAAATCACCTGGACCAGATGGATTACACCCCATAGTTCTGAAGGAGATAGCTGAAGAGATAGTGGAGGCGTTAGTAGCGATCTTTCAGGAATCACTGGAGTCAGGGAGGGTCCCAGAGGACTGGAAAATCGCTAATGTAACCCCACTGTTTAAGAAGGGAGTGAGGCAAAAGATGGGAAATTACAGGCCGATTAGCCTGACCTCGGTCGTTGGTAAGATTTTAGAGTCCATTATTAAGGATGAGATTTCAGAATACTTGGAAGTGCATGGTAAAATAGGGCAAAGTCAGCATGGTTTCATCAAGGGAAGGTCATGCCTGACAAATCTGTTAGAATTCTTTGAGGAGATAACGAGTAGGTTAGACAAGGGAGAGCCAATGGATGTTATCTACTTGGACTTCCAGAAGGCCTTTGACAAGGTGCTGCACAGGAGGCTGCTCAGTAAGATAAGAGCCCATGTTGTTAGAGGCAAGGTACTAACATGGATAGAAGATTGGCTGTCTGGCAGGAGGCAGAGAGTGGGGATAAGGGGGTCCTTCTCAGGATAGCGGCCGGTGACTAGTGGAGTTCCGCAGGGGTCAGTGTTGGGACCACAACTTTTCACTTTATACATTAATGATCTAGATGAAGGAACTGAGGGCATCCTGGCTAAGTTTGCAGATGATACAAAGATGGGTGGAGGGACAGGTAGTATTGAGGAGGCGGGGAGGCTGCAGAAGGAATTGGACAGGTTAGGAGAATGGGTAAAGAAGTGGCAGATGGAATACAATGTGGGGAAGTGTGAGGTCATGCACTTTGGTAGGAAGAATAGAGACATAGACTATTTTCTGAATGGGGAGAGAATTCAGAAGTCTGGAGTGCAAAGGGACTTGGGAGTCCTAGTCCAGGATTCTCTTAAGGTTAACTTGCAGGTTGACATGGTAGTTAGGAAGGCAAATGCAATGTTGGCATTTATTTTGAGAGGACTAGAATATAAAAGCAGGGATGTGCTGCTGAGGCTTTATAAGGCTCTAGTCAGACCACATTTAGAATATTGTGAGCAATTTTGGGCCCCGTATCTCAGGAAGGATGTGCTGGCCCTGGAGAGGGTCCAGAGGAGGTTCACGAGAATGATCCCAGGAATGAAAGGCTTAACATATGAGGAACGTTTGAGAACTCTGGGTCTATACTCGATGGAGTTTAGAAGGATGAGGGGGGGATCTGATTGAAACTTACAGAATACTGAAAGGCCTGGATAGAGTGGACGTGGGGAAGATGTTTCCATTAGTAGGAGAGAGTAGGACCCGAGGGCACAGCCTCAGAGTAAAGGGAAGACCTTTTAGAACAGAGATGAGGAGAAACTTCTTTAGCCAGAGAATGGTGAATCTATGGAATTAATTGCCGCAGAAGGCTGTGGAGGCCAGGTCATTGAGTGTATTTAAGACCGAGATAGATAGGTTCTTGATTGGCAAGGGGATCAAAGATTATGGGGAGAAGGCGGGAGAATGGGGTTGAGAAACTTATCAGCCATGATTGAATGGCGGAGCAGACTCGATGGGCCGAATGGCCTAATTTCTGCTCCTATGTCTTATGGTCTTATGGCAATTGTGGGGGAGAGCTATTTGTTTATTTGAACTGCAATCACTTTAATTGATGGGAAAAAAGCTGTTTTAAAGGCAAAAGCCTGGTGATTTACTGGAAATCACCTGATGGAGGAGCTTTATGTTTTGAACTTGGTTTGAAGTCAGTTGGGAATGAACAGAGAAGGGGAAAGGCTGCCCAGCTCATGCTCTCCTTGCCTTGCTTGAAATAAAATGTGGTTATCAGTATCCAGCTAGGAATCCTCATCTTAGGGAACTTGTCTGTATTTTGAAACCCAAGAGATTGAGGTCAGAAGGATTGATCGGCTCTATTTTCCTCCATGCTGAAGCTCTGTTGGTGAGGACCTCCAGACACCTACTGGGACTAGCCACTAGTCCTCGCATGAGGGAGGACCAGATCAACAGCATCAAAACTCTGCAAACTTTATCTTTTTTTATAAAGATTTTTTCTTCAACCTCCCATCTTTGCAGAGACCCTATTAATTTGTCCTTTGTTTGTGTGTATGTGTGTGTGCGCGCGCGTGTACACTGGGGAATTTTAAAAGGGATAGATAGTTACACTTCCAGATTACAAATTGTGTGTTAACCAGTTCTTGCAATTAGTTTTTAAAAAGAGGTTTTGCTTTATAATAAATCAATAATTATAAGTTTATTGAAAGAAGTCTGGTTAAAGTCTCTTTTATTCTGGGTCTAACAGTAGCAAAGGTAAATAATTGGCCATTTTGGTAAGTGGATTAAACATTTATACTAATGGTATGACCTGTGGAATGGTGGGGCTTGATAAACAGTGCTCTCCTCCCATCCTGATCGTAACATAATTTACAATAAGTTTTTATGCAAACGATTTGACTATCTAATTTTGCTTTCATCATTTTGACTGTAGAGAAAATAGAACACAATGAGCACCTTAAATTTTAACAATTTTTGATCAGAATTCCTCCAAAGTCCAGCATCAGAGGCTTCTTTTCCAAAAAATATAAGGGAAAGCATCACCCCTACTTTGAACATAAAGTTGTAATTCATATTTGAGCACAATAGTTTGCAAAAAAAAAATGACAGCTCCAGATGATGATCTTTATAGCAACTAGGAAATGTCCCTATAAAAGACACAACTTTATTATACACAAGCTCTGCTCTTATCCTGTAAATTTAAACAGGTGACAGCAGACAAACATTTGTGACTAAGTGAGCAATGCAGACTTGAGCCAAAGCTGCTGATCAGCACTTCTGTTTCTTCATTTATAGAACTAACAGCACTATTTAGAACATACACAGACAGCACATAACATAATAGGCCCTAAGATCTCACCATTATCATCCACCACTCTGGTCTGTTCCTTACAGCAATCTATTGGCAAACCAATGATTTCCACTTCAACAAAGGGATCAATTATCTGTTGAAGATCAAGTATATGAAAGGCAAAAACATGTGAATATTTTCTTAAGAGTCTCTTGATGCACTTGTTCATTTTAGTGAGCAAGAAATAATGTAATTAAGAAAAAAAAATACATATTGCATTAAAACACTGTATCTGTTGCTTTAGGAATTATTTGAATGTGTCACAAGAAATATAACTGCTGTTACCTTGGAATCAGGGCCATATTTCCTCTCCACTAATTTTAGCAAAACAATAAGTAATCAATGGTTCAAATGGCTACCATCTTTATTTACATTTCCAATTTCTAGATTCAGCACTGTAACTTTTCACTAATGTTCATGTTTTATCTCTGTGTTCTACGTTGAATCAGGCAACACCTTCCAGTCCTCTGTGCACTTCGCAAAATTATGAAGAAGTGGTATTTCTGGTTATTGCACAATACACACTTGTAGATTGTCTGTACAAGATTTCAAGCAAGTGATGTTGGGCCAACTTTGACAGGAGAATGCACTTATGGGAAAGCTAGATAAGTACTTAAGGAAGAAATGAGTAGAAAGGTGTGCTAATAGGATAAGATGAAGAGGGGTGGATGAGACTCATGTGGAGCGTAAACACTGACATGGGCCAGTTGGCAAAATGGCCGATTTCTGTGTTGCACATTCCATGCTGTTTCCTTTAAGATAAATGATAGTTCTATATCTTTATGTTTCAACTTGGTCTCTGTCCCAAGGACATGTTTACAAACTTTTTGTGGAAACTGAACAGTACCCACAAGAATAGTCCCATTCTGGAGCAGTCTATTGAACAATAACACCAATATCACCATAATTGGAGGTTTGTCAGTAATTCTTTTTAAACAGAAATGATCTTCCGATCGGTGAGCGGGGGTAGGGCCTGCTCGCCGACGCGTAAAATGACACGGGATGACGTTGGGTGGAACTCCTGGCGTCACTCCACGTCATTTCCATTTTCAGGTCGGCGGGGGCACAGCCGAATCAGTTGTGCGCCCGCCGACCTGCCAACAGCCTATTGAGGCCATTGAAAAAGTAATTAACATCATTAATGGACCTGCCCGTCCAACCTTAAGGTTGGCAGGCAAGCCGGGAGCCCTGGCGGGCATTAAAAAAAGCATGAAACCTCATCCACGAGTGGGATGAGGTTTCATGAGGGTATTTAAATATTTAATAAAGGTTTCAATAAAAGTTATGGACATGTCCCAACTCATGTGACAGTGTCACATGAGGGGACATGTCAGGGAAATCTTTCTATCATTTGTTTAACAATTTTTAATTTGGAGCTGATCTCCCGGAGGCAGCGCTTAGCCTCAGGGAGATCAGTGCACTCTTTCGCATGCATGCACAGGGAGTGCATAGCCCCGCCTGGCAGATGTCACGCCTTAATTGGCCCGCCCATGTAAAATGGCAGTGCCCCCCCCTGATTATTGGATGCGCGCCTGCTTGCACCCGCCACCCGCTCCTGCACTCTCTCCCCCCCCGCCAGTGGTAGCGGTTAATTTTTCCCTTAATTTTCTTAGTTTCTTGGAAAGACAAATCAAAGCAAGGGTTTAAACAAAACATGAATTTTATTTCCATGATTAAAATATATACCGACAGCCCATTGAAATGATATTACCTCTCCTCTGTCCCCAAGCATAGAATGAGGTGGTTTTGGCAACTGCTGCCCACTGATTATTTTCAGGGTTAGCTGCTTTTTTGGATGGCCATGCAGAGGATCTTCAGAGAACGGATTAAAAACATCTGAAACAGCAATTTAGCACAGTTTAGAATACAGCTGCAGTGTTTAATTGATTGGCTATGGTTTCTTTAAGGGAAACAGATTTTAATTTAACATAGCAAGCTTGTCAATATTGGTATGCAGGTGCAAACTAATTTAGTGATATGTTACTTCCACTTGGCAGAGCTCAAAATGCATCTGCCACAACTATTACACTCCAATGAGATGTTTGCACGAGATTCACATATCTGCTTTGCTACACAAAATGGACTTGGCAAAAATTAAAGACAATCATCCAGAAATTATTGTTCATAATAGCAGATGAAAGCTTAATGCATTTGTTTGGGATGCCACTGCACAAAAAAAACCTGAAGTTTTGTGTTGTTTAAAATGGAATTTCATAAAATTGCGTTAAATGTTGTTTGTTTTAACCCCCAAAGTAAAATCTGACAAGCTTTGGGGAATTTTAACTCCCACTAAACAAACTCCCACTGAAACTGAAAGAGGAGGGAAATTAGAAAGGAGTGGAAGACTTCCCTGTTGCTCTCCAATCAGACTGACTGCAATTAAAAATTGCAGGCACCAAAGGATACCCACATGAAGCTGGAAGAGTCCTTATTTAAATATGCAGAGTGGGCAGAAGTCATCATCTTCAGCCCCCACCACAAACTGTGCACCCTTGCAACTGATTCTATGCACCTCCCTGATAACTGTCTGCAACTGAATCAGATTGTTCACAACCCGTCTTCTATTTTGACCTTATGCCGGGCTTCTGAACCTCAAATCCTGTACATCACTGACACCACTTGTTTCCTCTCTGCCCCTGCCTTAGCCCATCTACTGCAAAAACTATCATCTATGCTTTGTGATACCTCCAGATTCTGGTCTCCAGCAGCGCCTCTTGGCATTCAGTTTTAATGGCCGAGCTGAAGCTTCTTGTCCATTCCTGGTAGTTTCCAACGGAAAGTCAGCCAGTGACACATTAGTGAAGCGAGGCCATTAAAATTGGCTGAGCTTCCCAGCTGCCCCTCCCAGACAGGCCAGACACCTGTTAGGCATAATTCCTAACTGGAGGCTAAAATCAACTCCATTGTTTATTTTAATTCAGTTAGTCCTAAACCTCATGTTTTGGGAGTATTGGGGCAGAAAAGTAGTTATAGCAAGAATCTTATTAACGGCCAAGGAGGTTTCAAATAAATCGATTTGTTCAAATTGTTTCAAGCACGAGCTGAGAGTTCTTGAAGCGCAGGCAATAACTTGCCTTTATTGTAGGTTCTGGTAACAATCCTATCCGCTGCAGGGGGAAATGAGGCAGCTCATTCTTTTAAATTACAAAAAAGACAATTGATCGCCTGTACAATCAGATTGTACAAATTGTATACAGCATAAATGAACTACTGTTATATTGGCTTTCAGGCTCTGTAATTGCACCCCTTTTAAAAAAAACTTCCTTGTGGAAAAGTACGCAAGAGTCTTGTTCATAAACCTGCCTCTATCCATCAACAGCTAATATGATGTAAAATAAAATATTAAAAACATATTTTCAATGCCATTTTGTATTTATAATTACGCCACAAATAATGATGATCATTTTCTAGACCAAAACCAGATGCATCTACCTAGTATACCCACCACCAAATCCAATACTTGCATAGTAACATCTGATTTCAGCAGACCCAGGAGGTAATATTTTTACAACTTGCGTTTAACATAGGAAAATGTTCCAAGACATTTTACAGGAACATAATCATACAAAAACTGATGCCAAGCCAAAGTAGGAGATACAATATTAAGAGGGCTGACAAAAACTCTTCCTTTATTAAGCTACTAAGATGTGCAAAATACTAAATTTTTAGGTTACTTTGCTTAGAGTTAATAGATAAATGGAATCTTCCACCACCTATCCTTTATTCTTTAAAAAGGTAAGAAACAGATGAAATTTTAAACAGCAGAATACCTTGACACATCGACTGAGGTTTTAGGACATATCCACAATTTCCATTTAGCGTAAATAATGCCTTGTTTAGCTGCATCATTCGACCATCAGACTGGTAGTTTAATGCCACTGTGGATACAAAAAGAATGCTAGGATCTTCCCCAATATTTTCACTGACTTAGCGACAAGCATGCTAACACTTTTGGTCACTTCAAAAGTTAATATATGGCCTCACCACAGCTTAGGCAATCATGCCTGGCCAACCCCAGCCTGAACAATTGGACACTACCCCACAACCTTTTTGATCTTCAAAGCCTCTGGCCATCTCCATCCACTGGCCCAGGCCTCCCAACGCCCCCTCCGAACTCCAACTCCTCAAGGCTTTTGATCTCCCCTCACAAGACCCCTAATCCTCACCATCAATCTCCCCCCACCTGAGACTTACAGCTCCTACCCTCCCCAACAAAAAAGCCTCCGACCTCTCCAATATTGAGGCCTCTGACCACCCCTCGAGACCCCAATGCCCCCCCTTCATAATACCCTGGGATGGGACCAAACCCCATGGGACATGCACAGGCCTACTCTGGTCTCCTCTGGACCGCTTCCCACCCAACTGGAAGCCAAGCATGTCAATCAGGCTGACTTCCAGTAGGAGAACACATCGATGGCATTACACACAGGCTGTGGAGTTACAACTCCAGAGTCTGTGGGAGAACCCTGACTTCTGGGTTCCCTGTGCTCTAGCAGAAAACCATGCCCCATGCCCCTGTCTGGCTTTCGGCAAGTCAGTTAAGTTAAAATTCCCCCTAATATGCTTGTTAAACGGTGTTGAAATCCACCAATTTCATCAGTTAAAGACAAATATAATCTAACTTCCAGTACAACCATGCCTTCGCCTGTTGTCTATTTAGCAGTTCCATTCTGCAGCTTTGGCAGCCCATTTTTGGCCATCAATACTAACTACACCAACTATTTAGCCACTTCGCAATACATTCTTACATAAAGTGTTAAAGTAAGCCCAAGGGGATGCCAAGTACATGCCAAACTTCCAAGTATGTGGGAAACCCAGTAGATCATCTACAACAGGCACAGACTCTTTTCTCCCCACTCAACCACAACACTATCCTCCCCTTGCAACCTAATATCTTGGCCTTGACTTTGTGTGCAACACCAAGGTGTTGGTGCTAGTAATTTTAAATAAGTATGTGTTCTACAACATTTACAGAGATGATTTAGTGCCATAAAGTAATTGCAGTAACAACTTCAATTTTGCTTATATGTACATAAACATATAACATGATTTTAAAAAGCTAAAGATAGAATCTAGCTGTCTACTTGCTAATTAGCATCATTTTGGGAAATCTGAGCAATAGGTAAACTAATACATCGCCAATATGCTTACTCATAATTTGGTAAGATTTCTGCCTTTCAGAATAAGTACGTAAACATGAATTAAAATATGAGAGATTGCTCCAGATACAAGAGAGGCACGATAGATGAGAATCTAAGGAGCAAAGATTTCAAGCCCTGATGACTGGCACCTATTCAAACAGTAAATATTATAGAAGGCTGTCAAGCATTTATTAAAACAGGCCATACTACATGCATGTAGAGATTTACTGGCGTAATTGCAGCTTGGAACAGTATGTGGCATGGTGAAACTAAAGAAGGAAACAAAAGAAAATGCATCAAATTTACTCTTTGAGATTTGATTTTAAAATCACGAACACACTTACCCATCTGACAGCCAACATTCCAGTATTCTTGTGGGTTAAAATTGCTCGAGTCTATTCTGTAGGCAGATGGGTAGATGCGGGTGAGCTGGTTTTGATTAAAACGGATGAAGTATTCAGGTTTTTGATGCAAAAGTTGGTTGGCTTGAGTCTCACTTAAAGACAAAACTTTCCCAGCAGGACCTGTTTGAGCATATTTAAAATATTAACCAGGAACTAAACCTTACATATTAACTAAGGCATTGACAACCATTACTATTTCATCTTTGTGTACTTTACCAAATTTAAAAGCAGAGAGAGTCATAGTATGAGTGTTATACATAGGCGGTATTAGATTTGCTGTGCTCCCACTGATTAGGCACATATTTAAACGACAGCCGCTTGTACAAGGTACTGGAGAGTGCACTCAAGGCATTTCCACAAAAATGAATCATTATCTTGAGGATAGTGGGGAGACAGGAAAAAAAATTGGCAGGAAAGAGAATAGATGTTTTATAAAGTGTATGATCAAGTGGTAGAGGGTCCATTTGGTCAAAGGGTTGACATGATCACACACCATCCTAACTAGGAATTATATCAACATTGCTTCACTGTAGCTGAGTCAAAAACCCTGAAACTCCTGCCCTAATAGCAAAGTGGATGCACCTACACCACAGCAGCTCAAGAAGGCAGCTCACCGCCATATTTTTAAAGGCAATTAGGGACAGTCAATAACTGTTGGCCTTGTCAGCAGTGCTCACATCCCACGAACAAAATTTTTAAAAAACGATTGTGACCCACTTTTACTGTTGCAAAAATATTCCGGTCAGCCTTGAATTCATCACAAGCTTGAATTCACATGACAAGCTGCAGCAGCAAATAAATTACTGACCACCAAATTGTGTAGTAAATGTTTTAACTATGGTGTTACTGGGTCAATTACTTTAATCAGTAATGAGCTTATTTGCAGCAATACTTAATCCAGATTTTAAAATATTCAAGTCGAATTTTATTTTTTCTGAACAGGGTTTTACAGCTATTTTATATGCATCTTTCATATTGAGAATGCATACTGTATATATTTGAGTAAAATAATCGATTTCGTGCAAAAGTCGACCCCCAAACTTTGGTCAAAAAATCCGTAATTTTTCATATACCTCAATTCATTATTCATTTAAACAGTATTTGCAAATTATAAACAGTATTTGGGCGACATTTTCCAATGGTGCATTCCTTCCCATTCCTTCCCTTCCCTGACCCCTGAGCAGCATTGAAACCACAGGCCCAGCCAATGCCGCTGCTTCCTCTCCTGGGCTGTGGGGGATTGGCGGAGGTTCCCTGAAGCGGGAACACAGTCTGATGAAACCATATTAGGGAGTGGGCTCAAGTTCGATGCCTCTATGGGATTTCGGTGTTGACGGGTAATTACGTTTGCCCAACACCCGATGAGCGCAGTAAAAGCGTTTCAATCTGGAACCAAGTGCCATGCTATCTGAAAGGCTGGGAGTTCCATGTCCAGTTAAAGTCCATGGGGTTGGAAAAAAAAATCTGCACGATGATGGGTTAGTTATCTGGTACACAAGGGACCGATTAAGCCCTGGCATCGTGTTTGGGAGCAAAGATAAGTTCCGTGGTTTACGGCTCTTCATTGACACGGACCCAAATCACGAGAGTGCTGATTGGTGTTTCCGTCCTTCTCAGTGAAGGCTTCCACCATTTCCTTTCAGGTGAAAGAAAACCCTTTGAAAACAATACCTTTGCAAAGGTTGACTCCTTAACTTTTTGCCTAAAAAATGGGCTTCAGAAATTCAACTTTTACATGAATGTATATGATATTTGGTCATGATGGTCTCACAAATACCACTTACCTTTCCCTAGAAGATCCTGGGAAGACACAGAGTTGGTGTATATAACCAGGTCAGAAAGACCACGGTATAGTTTCACTGTTTTTCTGTGGCGGCCCATTCTACGTAAAAGCATAGAGAACTTACTGATGATTGGAAAAATAGTTTATCTTCACCAACCTACTCATCACTGTTCCTTAAGCAAAGAGTAACTAATGAGCTGAATAATTCTGTTTACAACTCAGTTAACTTTTGTCCTTTAAATGGGTTTTTTGTACGATTGCTGTAGCTAAATCTCCAAAGTACACTAAAAAGCACCTCCTGGAAAAGCTAATCTTACTGTTTCTATTTTAAAAAGTTATGGGTGGAGATAGATTCTTCCTAATTTTAAAACTAAAATAGAAAAATCTGGAAATACTCAGGCCTGGAAGGTATTACAGATGTACATCACATAAAAAGGAACAAACCAAGTGAAAGGGGAGAGAGAAGAGAAGCAGGGAAAAAATACAGTAAAAAATAGAATGACCTGTGAATGAAGTGAATGGGTGAAGAGCTGGGATAGAAGAAGCAATATCAGCAGGAGATAGAAGGAGGTCATCATGAAGGAATCAAGGAAATAAAATACAAAGGAGATAGAGCTTGTGCTTATCTGAGTGGCATAGGCAGAAAGGGAGGTATGGAAAATCATAAAGGAGAATGGACTCCAGTGGTCTGGGAACAAGGAGAAACAAAAGGCAGATTGAAATCAAGGATGCTGACCAGCTGACTAGTAGTGTGGGGATGTACCCCAAGTATCAGTGGCCAGGATTTTACCTATGGCGGGCGGGCTGGGCAGGAGTGGGCGCGGAGCTGATTGCTGCCCGTGATTGGCTCCGCGCCGCCATTTTACGCGGGTGGACCAATTAAGGCCCGCCCAGCGTAAATCGCAGCTCCTGAGATCAGCGGGGAGGGCCAGGTGGCGGTGGGAGGCCAATGACCGCTGGGTCCAATGGCGACCTGGCGGCCTATTCAAAAATGGCGCGGGCAGCTGTCCTGAGGCTGCCACTGATGTCGGACAGGAGGATGTTGGATAGCGCCCTCGGAGAGTAGGCCAGGTCGGCGGGGAAGTCGGCCCCGAAGTTTTCGGATGAGTGCCTCACTGCCCTCCTCGAGGAGGTGGCAGTACGCCATGAGATCCTTGTGCCAAGGGACGGGAGGAGGCCCCCCCACATAACAAAACGTGCCTGGCAGGAGGTGGCAGAATGGGTCAGCTCCCACGATGTGGTGAGACGCACCTGGGTGCAGTGCCGCAAGCGGCTCAATAACCTCTTGTGATCGGTAAGGGTGAGTACTGTGTTGGCCTGGGTCACTTAGCACAGCAGTTAGGTTGGCCCCTGGGCCCCCCCACCCCCACTCCCCCCACCCCACCCCACTCACCCCACCAACTCAGAATTTTGTTTTTGTATTCATTCATTCACGGGATGTGGCCTTCATTGGGTGGGCCAGTGTTTATTGCCCAACCCTTGTTGCCCCTGAGAGGGTGGTGCTGAGTTGCCTTCTATATCTGCTGCATGTGGTGCAGGAACCCCCACAGTGCTGCTAGGGGGCGAGTTCCAGGATTTGGACCCAGCGACAGTGGTGGAACGGCAAAACATTTCCAAGTCAGGATGCTGAGTGACTTGGAGGGGAACTTCCAGGTGGTGGTGTAGCCATCTATCTGCTGCCCTTGTCCTTTTAGGTGGTAGTTCTCTTGGGTTTGGAAGGTCTTAGAGTGTGAGTGGCAAATGTGATAGAGGCACCATCTGGGCAAGGGGGTCAGTCCTGGCTGCTTGGAGTGAGTGTATGGCGGCTCCAGGGTCACGAATCGGATGAGCCCTGCAAGGTATTCCTCAGGTGGGGGTGGCCAGGCTGCAATGGCGATGCAGGTACAGGGTGGACTAATCAATGCTCCTCTCTCCTTTCAGGAGAAGACAGCACACAATAATACAGAGTGGCTGTGGACTGGTGGAGGGCAACCCCACCTTCTCATCATCACCAGATACGAGCAGGAGGCTCTCGAGCTGGAGAGGCACCATGCACCCAGGCCAAGCAGCCGCGGTGAGGTTGGAGTGCCACTGGGAGGTAAGAGTGCCGTGCACTGAGGTCACAATGTCTGTCAGTGCAAACATTCCACTGTTGACTGTTTATTGATTTCAGCCTCCAACATGGGATCCCCATTGATAATGGAAGGAGCAGCGCATCCTGATCCGGGTGCCAGGCATGCATATTTACAGTGTAACAACTTCTATTAATCAAATGTTCTTTCAATCTCGCCAGAGCACGCCCGGACCCAGGACGCTGAGGGACTGCCGCTGACCTGAGGGTCCAGAAGATATAAATGCACCAGCGTCACACCCTCTCAACCAGACAGGCACCAGCACCTCGGTGGGGATCAGATCGTCAGCTAGTATCTCGGTGCACAGCGGTGAGGGCACTTCACATTCGCTTGAGGTGCAAGCAGAGGCACAGAGTGCCCAGGGCGCCTGCACTCGGGAGGAATGCTGGGGACCAGGCCCATGCTCAGTCAGTGGCTGATGATGAGCCTCTGGAGTCGTCCCTGAGGCAGCAGATGCTGGAAGTCCAGCAGGGTGTGCGGGAGGATCTGGTGGAGATACATGAGGGAATGCGTGTCATGATCTCTATTGTGGAGGAGTCCATACGGAGCATGAGCAATGCAACGACCCTCATGCCGAGCGCAATGCCTCCTCCATGGAGAGAATGGCGACTATCACGGAGAGTCTCCTCCAGGAAAACAATTGGGCTCCTAGGGATGCACTCGGACCTGCAAGCCCTCACACTGGCAATGACCTCAGGTGGTTAGTGTCAGTATGGGAGATGGGGTGGACACCCAGTATCCTAGCTAGGTGCCCATCCATCAGTGGTGAGCAGGGAGGTCCAAAGCGACCTCATGTCAGCGCGCGAGCTGCCTGTCGTCTCTGTGGGCTCCTTTCAGGGTGCTCCAGATGACTGCTGCATCCGTCTCTCTGCCAGTGACCGTGGCACCTGATGAGGCTGCGGCGACAGGGGAGATGCCAGCCGTGCCACTGGCCGCTCAATCCCAGTCTGGCCACGGGCCAGAGGATGCCCGCCAAGGTCATCAAGGCCGACAGGACAGCAGAGTGAGCAGGCTGTCTCCAATGCCGGTGTCAGCGAGAGGGGAGCAACCAGACATAGCTCGTTCAAGCATAAGCGTAAATCACCTTAGGCACAACACGGGCTTATCATGAGTGGTTTACTTTTGCCCCACGTGTGTTGTTTTTAAGTTGGTGTGCTGTTCAACACCTTTTAATGGACTTTGATTTCTGTATGCAAGTAGGCAATCATTAAATATTTTGGTTCTCAACAAGCCTCTGGGTGCTTCATTAGTTCTGCAGGTGAAGGGGAACCCATGATGCTATGAGTGACATGTTTGTCATTGAGCTTTATTGACAAGGCACATAGTTAATATTCCTGACCAGGCAAATGTTGCTCTAAGGTATTGAGTATGGAGCCTGCAGCCCTGGCATATGTTGGTGGTTCATCTTTGGTAGGCTAGCTGAAAGAGCATTGTGTCAAAGCCTCTCGGGTGTCCCTGCCTCCCCAGAGGTTGCCCAGGTCAGTGTCTATCCCCTCAGCGTTCTCCTGTGCGTGCTCATCCTCGGACCCACTACTGAACTCATCGTCTGCAGCCAGAGCACCTGCGTCTACACCTTCTTTCTCCACTGCGTCCCCCCTTTCCAGCACCAGATTGTGCAGAGCGCAGCATGCAACCACTATCAGTGACATACGATCTGGGGGGTATTGGACTGCGCCCCCTGAACAGAAGCACATCTTGAGAAGACCGATGGTTCTCTCTACCACCGCCCTTGTGGAGGCATGGCTCCTATTATACCGCTGCTCGGCCTCTGTTCTTGGATGGCAGAGGGACGTCATGAGCCAGCTTCTGAGGGGATAGCCCTTGTCACCCAGCAGCCAACCATCCAGTCGTGCTGGAGCACTGAAGAGCCTCGGCACCTGGAAGTGTCTGAGGATGTAGGCGTCGTGGGAGCTGCCTGGGTACCTTGCACAGACTTGCAGAATCTGCATCCTACGGTCGCACACACTAGCTGCATGTTCATGGAGTGGAATTCCTTCCTGTTGATGAAGGTTCCCGGCTCACCCACTGGCGCCTTGATGGCCACATGTGTGCAATTTATCGCACCCTGGATGCAGGGGAACCCAGCAATCACTGCAAAACCTGGCTGGCCTCGTCCGAGTGGTAGTGCATGAAAGTCAATGCACGCCTGAACAGAGCGTCTGTCACCAGCTTGAAACAACTGTGGACAGATGACAGGAGATTATACAAAGATCATCACCGACCCTGGAAAGAGCCAGAGGCACAGAAGTTGAGGGCCGCCGTGACCATCAGAGCCACTGGCATGGGCTGTTCACCCACACAGTTGGAGCTGATCTCAGGGCCGATCGTCTGACAGATGGAGGTCATTGTCTCCCTTGAGAGACCCAGCCTCCTTCAGCACATATTGCACCTCAGACATATTGAGGTAGCTGCATCGCCGCCTGTAAACCCTGGCAGCAGGATAGAGGCGTCTTCCACGGCCCCTTCTCCCTTGGACTTCCTGTTGGCCCTGCACCTCTTGTGCCTGCGTCTGTCCTCCCACAGGTGGCACCCCTGGAGGCTGAATATGGACTCCTGGCCTCCTCCCCCTTCTGGCCCTCTCTTCCTCCTCAGAGGAGGTGCCTCCAGTGGAGAGCACAATCACCATTCCCAGGCCAAGGGAAGACTATCTAATACCTGCAAGGCCTAAGTATTATGATTCCTCTAGAGTACTGATCTGAAGCCTGGGCCTGTTCTTTCTGTCAAAGCAGCTCTGAAGAGAATTGAAGTTGTCCTGTTCACATAAGCAAGTAGCAGTAAGTTAAAAACTTAAGTTATAACTGCTCGCATTAGCGAGCCCACTCACCCTTCTTATCCCGCCCGTGGGTGAGGTTTATAAAAATTTGGCCTACCCGCCTGCCCGTTGTGCCTGTGCGACACACTGAAAGTCACATGGGCTGCGAAAAATCGTTCTCAATTGCTGCCTCAAGGGCTTTAACTGGCCCGTTAATTAATGGCTGCACTCTTTGGAACTCAGTGTGCCTGCCTTCCGAAATATCACGATGGTTAGTGACGGCGGGATGCACGCCTGACGTCATTGTGTGTCATTTTATGCGTCGGCGTGTCGGGCCCGCCCCCGCACGCCGACCTGAAAATTCTGCCCAGTATGTTCCTTCTCCTCATCCTCAGAAACACCAGCACACAACAACACATTGCCAGCACCTATTGCAAGAGAAAATAGGAGCTGTAATTAAGGTCTGAAGTTGTTAGGTCAGTGCTAAGGTGGGAAAATGTCTTGCGGGAAAATGAGGTGCTGTTCAGGCTAAAGACAGATTAGAGTAGGATGGAAGATGGAAATGGCGAGTGACAGGAAACTCAGGGTCACACTTGAAGATGGAACAGAGTTACTCTGCAACACGATTACTCAATCTGCATTTGGTTTTCCCGATGTCTTCTCTCAGGATGAAAGCATTCATGCAGCGACCACTGCGGCAGTGCCAAGGCAGTTGCCAGCCAGCTCAGATTGCTCCCACTCATGGCAGGGGGCAGTCTAAAGCTGAGCTTTTTAGATGCCATTTTGCAAGTTAAAGTTTTTCCAAAGGAAGCGAATTAATAGTTTTATTAAACATTTTTAATTTTAAAATTATGATGAAATACTAATAATGAACAAGAGAATCACAACATTCCTTACCTGCAGCACTGCCCAGTTTCTTTCCCTGTGGAATCCTGCTGAACTTCGTCACTTGTATTGTACAGTTTTGCTTTGGATTTTCCACTCTTCTGGGATAACAAATTAAATAATCATATTTAATACAACATGTTAACTCCACTGATTATAGGCTGTACTGCTGCTAAATTCAACATATTCAATAAGGTTAAACAATTAAGCTATAGTAAGTAGTCTAGTGTACAAATCAGTTATTCTTTTAATTGTCTATGTTTTAAATAACAGCTCTAACATATTGTATCAATAGATTAAAGTTGGCAAATCCTACCTTGTGTTTGGAAAAACTACTGATAAATGAACGGTTGTGCGCTTTCTTCCCACTTTCTTTAACATTTTCTTTAACCTCTAATTTCTGGAGGGGCAAGAAAAAAGGAAATTTAAAGCAGTCAGATTTAAAATATCAAACAAAGAAATCAGATATGAGCCAAAAGCTATTCTATAAAATTATTAAACTATAATAACAAAGCATTGCCCACAGTACAAGCTCATCACTGATTATGATGGTTCAATTATTACAATAAAAAGGCAAATTATCTTTCTCAATCATGTTTAGCAGTTTTAGAACCCTTTGGCAGGTAGTAAAGTGATGCACATCAACTGGTGCCTGTCCTTCAGTATTTGGGATGTGGATTTGCAATCCTATAATTCTGCACATTCCCAATCTGAGTCAGGACAGTTTGTGCAACATTCATTTTAATGAAATATTTTTCAAACTCATTTCATTACTTTAGTATGAATCTATTGAATTTAGGTTCTTACATTGCGAACTGTTTCTTTCATACTGGAAAATTGAAAACTCACATTTCAGGCATGTGACATCAACCAATCTAATGTTATATATGTTATACACATGCAATGACAAACTTCCTCTAACTCACGGTAATCTTAAAAGCACCTTCTACTATGGTTGCGACATTTTCAATTCTCCACATTTGCGTTCCAGCAGTCCCTGAGAGCAAGAATGCCAAATTAAGGGTAGTTTTGTGTTGTGTGCTATGATTGTTGGAACTGAAGCTTACTTCATGTGAGACTTTTAGAACCAGGAGACAGTCTGAGCTCGTTTAAAACTAAAAATCCCAGCGGCAAAAAGAGCATTGTAGAATCCAAACTGAGACAACACAAGAATGTTCAAGTAGTTTTTTTTTTCATTCCCTGGCATGCTATTTTTGTTTTTTGTAAATAGCTTTTCATAATGCTATATTTACAGGATAAAAAGCTGGGTCAGGAGCAATGGTATTCCTGAGCTTCCCACTCACGATTAGTGATGTATATGAGCATGCCCCAAATGATTTCAGCAGGTCTGGCAGCATCGGCGGAGAAGAAAAGAGTTGACGTTTCGAGTCCTCATGACGCTTCTGTTGCAGAAGGGTCATGAGGACTCGAAACGTCAACTCTTTTCTTCTCCGCCGATGCTGCCAGACCTGCTGAGTTTTTCCAGGTAATTCTGTTTTTGTTTTGGATTTCCAGCATCCGCAGTAGTTTTTTGTTTTTACCCCAAATGATTTGCCTGTCAGATTGTCCATTTTAAAAAGTCATGGGTAGAGACAGATTCTTCCTAATTTTAAAACTAAAATAGAAAAATCTGGAAATACTCAGACCTGGCAGCATTTGTGGTGAAACAGTAAACAATCTACTCATGTTTCAAGTCTAAGGTCCCTCAGGGCTGGAAGGTATTAGGTATCCATCACATAAAGAGGAACAAAACAAATGAAAGAGGAGAGAGGAGGAAAATAATACAGTAAAAAAAATAGAATGACCTGTGAATAAAGTGCTTGGGTAAATGACAATCCAACAGGCAAATCATTTGGGGCATGCTGCACTGCTGAAAGCTTTGGTGCTTTAACTTACTGATGTGAAGCTGGATTTTTAGCAGCACCATCACTGAAAACAAAGTACTGAGTCAAGACGAAGTAGAGTCACAATCATTTACTGCACAGAAGGGGGCCATTTGGCTCATCCTATGACAATAGTGTGTTTTTGTCGAAGATACCGCCACGCCTTACGTAAGTAAAACAAAAATAACGAATATATGTCTAATTGTGCAACTAATTTTTATGCAGGAAAATACTTGTTCCATTGGTTTTTATAACATGGGAGGGAAGCCTCAGAAGCAAACCATTATCCTAGATAATAGCAAATGTACAAGACCAAGCCTGGGTGGAAAGTCAAGCTTCCCTTTCTTAACAATTATAAAGGATATATTAGAAGAATTTTAATTTTGCTCTTTTTTCACAGTAAGTTTTGAGAACGATAGAGGGATCTTCCCTTTTCAGCTTTTGCTAGATATTACCTTTAAGAGTTTCTAGTTCAGAAACTCTTCCATTCATAACTTTGTTAGAAGCTGCCTTCTACTTATACTCCACTAATTCACCATGTTTGGAAACAGTTCATCCTGCAAAGCTGATTTTGAAGAATTATATTTCCATGTATTACTGATATCTTAACTTCATGCTCTGCTTGCCATGCTTTGAACACCAATGAACTGTATGACAATACAAAAGCACTGGGCTGAAGTTTAAATGTGCAGAGACATGAGAGTGGGCCAGGGTTAAAAATCGAGGAAATTGTCAACATTTTGGGAAGCCAGCTCCAACCTGCTAACTTCTGCATTTAACTGCAGCACATGGGGCTGTGCGTGAACAACCCCTTTGGGAGAGGCCAGTTGTTTCAATATGTTAATTGTTCAATTATGCCAATATTAATATGGCTTTGGCAATTTAATTGTGTGCTTATAGGTTTCCTGGGGTTTCTGGAATTCACCAATGAAAGCAAGGACCAGAGAAAATACAGTGACAATTGAGGGAGCTGGGAAACATACCAATAAGTGCTGAAACCTACCTACTTGCATGAAAGGCTTTAATCACAGTTCTTGTGCTGAGTGTTGTACTTTGGATGTTTGTATGTCTGATCTCCTTTATGCAGCTCTGATCTGTAAGATTAGCATGAGTGCCACCCATGCTGTTTTACCAACGGATTAGGACCAAAATGACCAATAGCATCAACAGCACCAGCTGGAGCAGCAGGAAGACCACCAGTGGGAAGAGCAGCAGCATGCAGCCTCACAGAAGAGTGGGGATGGGCAGAGAGGTGCAGAACACAGGGGGTCATAACTGCAACACAGGGTCTGCAGGGAGAGGATAAGCTTCTTCGACCTGTAGGAACGCCAGTGTCTCAGAGGGCTCAGGGTATTGCATCATATGGTGGCAGGTATTTGTAGCCTGCTGAAACTAAGCCTGCTGCTAAGTAGACCTGGTAGTCAGGCTTTACAAATGGCTGTCAAAATCACCGCCATCCTCAACATCTTTGCCTTTGGAACCATCCGGGGCTCTACTGAAGACATTTGCAGGATCTTGCAGTTAGTGGCCTAGAAATACATAAGTCAGGTGACTGATGTCTTGTCTGCCAGTCAGAGTGAGTGGGTGGTTGGATTTGCAGCTCTGGCTGGCTTCCCACATGTGGAAGGTGTCGTTGACTGAAGACACGTGGCAATTAAGGTACCCCCAGATCACCCACAAGAGCTTCCACTCCATGGAAATACAGCAGAAATAGATGTTTATGCAGGTATAGGCAAGATTCTTGGGCAGCTTTTGTCTATCAACAGTCTATCCTCTCTGATCTCTTCACACCTTCAAGCAAACTTAATAGCTTGCTATTTGAAGGCAAGCAATGCCCACTTAATATGTAGGTGATGGCATCTGTGAGGAATCCAACCAATTAGCACTAGAATAAAACCATATGGCCACCTGCTGTGTCATTGAGCAAACCATTGACATACTGAAGAAGCATTTTAGATGCCTAGACAGATCTGGAAGCACACATGTTTACATACAAACAACATCAGAATGGCCATGGTGCGCTGTGTTCTGCATTACATTGCATAGCAGCAAAGTTTGAACATGCAGGAGGAACAAGGCACAAAGTATACACCTAATTCAGATTCAGAGGAGGAGGAGGAAGAGGACGCAGTGGCAAAATATGATGCAACCAAAGCACCAGCCACATGGGTCCCTCATTATTGTGAGGTTCACCTAGGTTCCACTAGGCCACTTCTTCTTCCCATCAGGGAACGGTCTCTCTTCCTGAAGGCCTTTGCAGGACCCAGCATTGCATCCAGGGAGGTGTCACTAAAACCAGGCAAAGTCTGGACTTCATTCTCTCAATTCTTTCTGTTCTTCCCTCAACTTCAAAATCCATTAAAATTTCATGTTTGGAATGACCTTTAAATACTGGAGTTGAAATCGATTCATGTGGATCATCATCATGCCCATTCACACTAATTTGACCAGGAATCCCTGAAATAACAGGATAATGCAGTGGCTGAGTTAAAAGGCCAGTGACAGAGGCACTGCACTTATTTCATGGTCTTCCGTGTACTACATGATACCCTGGCTTCCAGAATGTCAGGAATGTAAAATCAATCAGGACACATAACAACAATATAAAGCTCTTTCAAGATATTTACTGATTACTTTTCAATTCATCAAGCTGGAATGTTAGATTAATGAAATAAAAAAGTAATTGTTTAATTCTTTCAGTTTTCAGGGTAGCTAAAAATGTCTGGTACCCTCTGAAGTATGCTGCTAAAATAGAACGTTAGCTGTTGTTAAAAGTCACATGCCAATGAAAAAAATTCTCACACTATTCTTCATATAAATAGCAAAATTAGAAACTTGCAGTCTCGCTTATTTTTTTAGTTACATACATTTGTATATTCAGGGACAAATATTTGCTAAAGATCCCTAGTGTATCAAACATTATTGCTGAGCTGTAGGCATCAACATGACAGATGCTCAAAATTAAGGTAATTGATAACTAATGGCTTGTCCTCAAGCTTACCTTTTTAAATGAAGTGGTAGCATTCTGTAACAGAAGCTGACTTATTTATCTTATCAGATTTATACATATTGCATGTATGAGGAATTCTGGATATGGTGACTGGTTTGACAAATAGTGAAAATTACTACATCTGATTGAGTATTATATTCCTGCTCCTCTTTGGGTCTATGCACATCCTTGCTCAGAAGAATCATGCAAGGGCCTCTGTAATTAAAACATTGAAGCCCCTTCCAATGATCTTTGAAAACCAGGCACCAGGGCCCAACAACTACTGTAAATTGTGGTCTCAGCTGGTACTATTAGCTGTAAACAATATGCCATTGTTGTTTTGATGCTCAGTATAATTAAACTTGATGAGCGATATCCTCTTCATAAAAATGGCTTGAACTTCAAGGGGAAAATATATTTTAGTGGCTGTCAGTTTCATTATCATTGCTATATGGGCCAAGGTGATAAAGCTCTATTAACAACACTTATAAATGTATTAGAGACTATGGGAGGAATTTTCAACTTCAGCAGGGAGATAGAAGTGGCAGAATCCGATCGGCCTTCTAATATGCACCCCATCTGATGATCCGTTCCATTTTCTTCAAGGCCACATTTATATGTTTCTCACGAATTGATGACTTTAGCAATGAGAGTTGGGGGCCAATGTGTTAGGCATCTGCAGAGAATGAAAGGCTCTGGCTGCCTGTGAACTACTAGCATTTTTTGGGCTGTGGTAGGATTTAGAACCTGTAGCATTGAAGGCCAGAAAACAAAAGGCTGTGAAAAGGTTGTCTTGTAAGGAGAGGGCCATTACAACAAAAATTAAAATTGAAACTAGTCTCCCATTCTGGTGACCTGACGGATAAGAGATCGGTATGGTTGCCTAACCAAGTCGACATGTTACCATAACAGCAGGCTCTTTGCACATGCACTGTGCGTTTTATTTTGTTGTCCATAGCTGTCTTTCATTAGAGAAGAATCCAAGAAGAAAACATGGCAAAAGAAGACTACAAAGGGAACCATAAACAGAGGGAGGAGAGGAGGTCAATAATCGCTTTGACAAAGCCAACTCCTTTTCTTTATCACATTCTTGCAGGCATTTTCTCTAATGAAAATTTCGCTGCCCGCCTGCCAACTGAATGGTTGAGCGGGCAGCGAAAAATTCAATTTAATTAATTACTTGAGGACCTTAATAGTCTCTTAATTGTCGGCGGGTGTGCTGTTGCCTCTTGCATGTGCCTGCCGACTGAAGGATCGCGAGAGTACGTAATGGCGACGGGGCGCTCACCCGACGTCATCGCGCATGATTTCATGACTGTTCAGGTCGGGCATGTGCCTGCCCGCAGGATGAAAAATTCTGCCCAATGGGTGAGATTTTCAGGCCCCGCCCGTGGTGGCACCAGAAATTCCCATCCAAAGTCAATGAACCTTTTGCTAGTCCATCAAATTTTACATCCCACCCACAACAATTCCCACAGTGGGTGGGACCAGAAAATCCTGCCCCATATTTTCAAAATATGTGCAAGCTTCCACAGTTCAAACCAACTTGAAAAGGTATACATAGAATGGGGAGTTACTCATTCCATAGGTTGAATTTAGTTCTGATCTACTGAAGACTCAGCAGTCGTAGTTGCCAAATTTGCTGATGGCACAAAGATAGTTAGGAAAGTAAATTGTGAAGAGGAAATAAAGACTCTACAAAGGGGTTTAGATAGGTTAAGTGAGTGGGCAAAAAATTGGCAGCTGGAGTAAAATGTGGGAAAATATGAACTTGTCCATTTTGGCAGGAAGAGTAGAAAACCAGTATATTATTTAAATGGAGAAAGATTGCAAAATTCTGCAGTACCAAGGGATCTGGGCATCCTAGTACATGAATCACAATAAATTAGTATGCAGGTACAGCAGGTGAATAGGAAGACAAATGGAATGTCGTCATTTATTGCAAGGGGAATGGAAAATAAAAGAAGGGAAGTTTTGCTACAATTGCATAGGGCCTTGGTGAGACCAAATCTGGGGTACTGTGTACAGTTTTAGTCTCCTTGAGAAAGGATATAATAGCATTAGAGGCAGTTCAAAGAAGGCTCAGTCAATTCATTCCTGGGATGAATGGGTTATCTTGTGAGGACAGACTGGGCCTGTATTCATTGGAGTGTAGACGGATGAGAGTTGATCTTATTGAAACATATAAGATCTTGAGGGGAACTGACAGTGTGGATGCTGAGAGGATGTTTCCCCTTGTCGGAGAGTCTAGAACTAGGGGCCACAGTTTAAAAATAAGGGGTCTCCCATTTAAGATGCAGATGAGGAGAATTTTTTCTCTCAAGAGAGTCATTGTTCTGTGGAATTCTCTTCCCTGGAGAGCAGTGCAGGCTGAGTCATTGAACATTTTTAAGGCTGAGTTAGATGGTCTTTATTGACAATGAAGTCAAAGGGTATAGGGATGGGAAGGAAAGTGGAGTTGAGGCCACAATCATTAGCCATGATCTAATCAAATGGGGAAGCTCGAGGGGCCGAATGGCCTACTCCTAATTCATATGTACATATGGACTCATCAACTGAACATGAAAAAAACAAACATTTGGGACTTTTCAATGGAATGGTCATATTCTCAAAAACAAAAATTACAAGTCCATTAAAAACATTTTAAGTTATGGCTTATAAACAACTTTCCATGTATGAACTGTCCAATGTTGGCAAAGTAAATGGATTAATGATTTCAATGCATAGGGGTATCCAAACCCTCTTTCTCCTCCTCCCTCATTTGAAGTTAAACCATGGTAGTAGGGCAAAAAGGCACAGCGAGGAAGAATAAAATGTTATATACAAGTTGGCAAATATTACCTGTTGTAGACTGACATTTAGGCCTTTGTGTGTAGCTTTCAGAAGTGCACAGACTGTGTAGCTATCTGGATCCTCTTTATCCTGGATCTGAGATTCTTTCAGCAAGAAATCCAGTTTCTTTCTGATAAAACATTCCACTTGATGGTAGTTTGTACTGTTACCCTGCATGGGTCACATATTAAGATAGTATTACATTTTATCAATAGTGTTGCTAAACAACTGCTAAAACACAAGATGCAAATCTAAAATTGGAAAGTGTAGGGGCAATTTTTTGCTCGGCCAGAACCAAGCGTGCAGGCAGTAAAAATCAGCCGGGAGGCTTATATGCTAATGTCTTGATTTCTTTCTTCAGTCTTCAAATTTAACCTGCTCTTGAGCGAGAAATAGGAGCACTCAGCAGAAACATATTACTTAAGCACGCAGATTGGGTTCCAATAATGTCATCAGGGATTGATTGCTATTTTAAACAGACAGTCTTAGCGGGGAAGCTATTGAAACAACTTACAGCAAAAATAAAATGCATGTTCAGATCATTCTAACTGTAGGTTGTGGCATTACAAAATCTATCAAGTGTAAAGTTATATTAAATGGAAGTAGTGATAATGATACCATCAAACATTTTAAAGGTACCTTGAATGCCAAAGCTTACAAGTAACATTAAGAAACAGATTCGCCTCTCAACTGTTATCATATCATTCAACAAATTACACTAACCTGTCTATCGATAATACTGGATGTAGATAAACTACAGGGGGCTATTTAAAACAGAATGTCCTATTAAAAATAGTGATGCATGCAGAACCAGTAACAGATTATAAAAGGCACATGAATACGTATTATTGATTTTATACAATTTTTGCACATGGAACAGCTTTCTGCAAAAAAGTCATTATATTTAAATACTATTAATAAATTAAATTCTGAATTTAGTTTGAAAATGCTCAGTTGAAAAATGAAAAATTAAAGTGGCTTAGGGAAAGGGGATGGGGCATGTTTGAGATTTGGCACAGGTACAATGGGTTGAACAACATCCACTTTGTGCTGTAGTTATAAATTCTCTGTTATATAATACATCGCACATTACATGGCAGAATAATTCTGTTAGAAGATGGTGCATCTTCCAACTTGCCACTACCAATGTCACAGGAGATCCACAAGTTTCATGGCATCTTTACTTGCCTATGCCAGGGTTCATTCCCCACAATTCATTATGTACACCCTTGAGTGGAAGACAAAGACTGGATTAATTTTAATTTATTAGGGTAGGTACTTTTCAATGTTTCGTCTAGCCTGCTTTAAGAAATTTAAGTATAATTATTTGAAGCCACTTGGAATGCAATTTCTATTTATGCATGTTCAAGGAAAATTACAGAAATTTTTGTTGTATGATTAGAAGCCAAAACTAAATAATTTCAATATCATCACACTTAAATGGTGCCATTCGGACAGATCAGCTCTAAAATGCAAGGTTACATGTCTCAAGAGGAAACGAAAAGGCAATTCCATTCACAAACAACAAACGCTTTCTTGGCTGGATCGACCAAAACAGTGGAACTTCTTAGGTTCAGACTGTTTGCTTTGAACCAAGGGAAAAGTGTGAAAGCAGCAAGCAATGATTAACAGGGCATTTTTTTGTAAAGCCACATGTTCGTGTTTAGTCATTACAGTGAAAGAGTTTGATATCATCCATCATTACTGGATCATCATTACATCGCAGTCTGTATTATTGATGTTATACAATTTTTGCACGTGAAACAGCTTCCTGCAAAAAAGCCATTATATTTAAATGCTATTAATAAAGTTAAATTCTGAATTTAGTTTGAAAATGCTCAGTTGAACTATTACGTTGGTTTGTTTTAATTTGCACTCTTCTTCAATTTCATCAGCACTATCTTCATCGGACACTTCTCCTTCTTCTGCATCAGTCCTGAGGTCAGGAGGCAGTTTTTTTCCCTGAAACAAATCAGCAATGCACAAGTTGGTCAATTCTAACCTTTAACAAGTTCAATTTTGGTTTGTTTATACTATTGAGATTATATTTGTCAAATAGATAAGGGTTGATGCTACACCTTTGATTTTAGAACAAGTTCATATTTGGATCAAATAAGAGTGACTTTCCAGTACTTCAAGAAAATGTGTACTTTAATCAGGGAAACACGCAAATCTAACAGTAATGGCCTGACAACTTAAATATACATAATAGCTTGTGCTTTGGAAACATCCATTTCATTGTATGTATGCTTTTAAGTCCATTATATCAACAAGGTGATAGTTATACTGAGACTTTTGAGTTAATGTGGATTGGCTTTGGGTCCACATAGTTGCAAAAGTATCAACATAACTTGAATTTTGGGTTGCAAACTAACTTTCAAACAACATAAGAGCTGCCCCATCTCACACCTGATTGACTTCATATGGAATATAATTTCAGTCTGGTTTGAATGCAAAATTTAAAAATGCTCAGCTACAGCACACCCTTTTGATTTCCTGGGCATCTTACAAACCTTTTCTAGTGTCATGATAAGGCATGCACATGTTGCAAGACTAAGATCTGCCTTGGATGTACTCTTACATACAGCGGTACTGATGTATAAATGGACTGTGCATCTTACGGTTAAGTGTGTTTGTTCTGCCTATTATATAATCACAATATAGTGTAACCATAAGACAATCTTGTGACCAGAACTAAAAATTGTGTATTTTGCATTGACTGTCAAGTATACATCACAATTTATTTTTTAAAGTGGCCAAAGAAACAAACGAGCATACCAGCTACGAATCATTAACCTGCTTTAGTTTACCGACAGTAAGTGAATTGAGAGTAACAGGTGATAAATGATCTCACCTATTCTAATTTCTATTCCCTTAAAGAAAAATAAATTAATTTTGTATAGCAGGCTCAGTGAGTGGTCTAACTACCAATCTTTTATATAAAAACAAAACACTGCAGATGCTGGAAATCTGAAATATTAAAGTTGAATATGACTCCTGTTCGGAACGAGTCATACCCAACTTAATTGTGATTCATCCACAGATGCTGTCAGAACTGCTGAGTCTTTCCAGCATTTTCTGTTTTTACTTACCATTCTATTAGTCTGACTTAGCATTAAAACCAAGGCTTATGCAGGACATGCTAGGCTCTTTTCCTAAGGTAATGTGCCTGGACCTTACTGGCTCCCCTCTTAGCAACTCAACAAAATGATCTCTCAACATTATTCTGACGAGAGGCTATCAATCTGAAAGGTTGGCCGGAATTTTCCAGCTCCCCTGCGGTGGTTGCCCCTGTGAGCCATTGAAGATCTTGCCGGCATGAGGGGCTGGAAAATTCCGGCCGCTGGGTGGAATTATAACCTGCTAGGGCAGAGGGCTTTCGGTGTGGGTGGCAGGTTGAAAGATCAGAAACTGCCAGTGTGTCGGGAAGCCCACAGGAATCCGTCAACTTTTGTTTTTAACTCAAGCGTGTTTAACATGCAGGAAACCCCCATAGGGCAGGCAGGCCTGACAGTACATGTGTTAGAAGCCTGTTAAGAAATGTTTTAACCCAGCATTTTGGCTTTAACTCTGAGCACACAGGCTTCCTGCAACTCATCACATTGAACAAGGTGAGAGGACAGTGGGGATTGATAGGGCTGAGCAAGTGGCAGACAAAAAAGCTTTTAAGTACTGAGATATGACAGCTGCTTCTTTGCCTAAGTGAAATACTTTTGCTCACAGGACTTGCTCTAAGAATGCACTTTCACCATTTTGGAGGGGATTTCCGACACATTGGGAACAATTTCTAATAGTTTGGAGTTTTGTGTCTTTGATCTGTATTTTGCTGTCAACCTTCACACCATCATTGGAGCCGCTCATGAGAGCAACTCTTCCTTGGACCTCTGATGAGGAACAGGAGGGGCAACATCAGCAATAGCCTTCTCCTCAACAGCCTGCTGCTCCACATGATGGAGCAGGCAAGCACAAAGCTTGTCTCACAGGAGGTGATAACCAACACAGTGTATGAGGCAGAGGATTAGCTTTCTGGACATGACAGAGAACCAGTGCCTCTGGAGGATCAGACATTTCCGTTAGGTCATTGTTGACACTTGCTGCCTCCTTCCAACTGGACTAGGTGGGCACGCATTGCAAGTGGCTGTCAATGTCACCACAGAAGAATTTCTTTGCTTGAGGCACCTTCCAAAGATCTGTAGGATATATTTGTATAGTTCCACAATCTTCTGCCAACAGGTACATCACCCAGGTGATGTATTCCAAGGCTAGCGCTTATGTGCGCTTTGTCACTGGTGAGGCCAGTCAGAATGAGAGGGCCTTCAAATTTGTTGCACTGAATGTATTTCCACAGGTACAGGGAATTCTGGAATGCATATGTGGCAATCAAAGCACCCTCAGATCACCCAACAGTATTCATTAAACGAAAGAGTTTCCAATCCCTTAATGTTCAGCTTGTATGTAACCACCGAAAGATCATTTTGCATGTCTGTGCAAGATACCCAAGGAACTAACAAGTTATATTAATCCTGCGCCAGGCAAATCTCCCATAGATTCTCTCGCCTCCAAGTAGAATCAGCGGATGGCTCCTTAGAGAGAAGAGCAACCTTTAAGGATGTGGCTGATGGCACCTATGAGTTCTGCTTGTTTCCCTTCTGCACTGACACTCAGGAAATGTACAACCAAAGCCACATGAACACAAGAAATGACATTGAGCAAGCCATCAGGATGCTGAAGGCCTGATTCACTTGTCTGGACAGGTCTGGGGGCTCCCTTCACTATGTATCAGCAAGGGTTTCCAGGATGGTAGTGCTGGACTGTGTCTTGCACAACACTACAAAGCAGCAAGGACTGGAGCTCCAGGAGGAGGAAGATGACCACCACTCTGCATCTTTGAACGAGGAGCCTGATGTAGTGAAGGAACTTGTAGTCACTAACTTGGAAGCTTGGATGGATTGATTCAGACATGCTTCAGCTAATCTAACACAATGCAGCCATCTGGCAAATTAATTCTGAACCCACTGTGTCCCTTAGCCTTCAGTACAAAGCAGTCCCACAGTCAACAATCCATCCCTCTCACAGTTACCCATTGCTCATTTTTTATTCTTGTCATACCTTTTTCCACAAGGCTGACGGCAACTAAGGGGAAAATGGGACAATGGAGCTTTGAAATAAAGTCTATGGCTGATAAACATTGAACAAGAAAATTACAATGTTACACAGTGCAAAACACCGAAGTGAATATCCTGGTGCAACTACAAATCCTTTCTCTATCTTTTCCTATTACCCTTATTTGGCATAACCGCTGTAGCTTCAGCAGACCTGGAGGTTCGTTTCCCTGCTACACAGCTTAGATGCTCTTAGCTGACATCCTCTGGGTTTTGGAGCCCATGAGAGCCACAACTAAAGACTACGTAAGTGCACATGTGCAGGGGCAGACTCGGTCATTGGGACAGAGGCAGCATGTGGGTAGAAGTCGAAGTGCTTCGAGCAGAGTCTGCAATTCCATGTGCCCTTTCCCCATCATCCCTCTCATGGCGCACCCACACTTCCCAGCTAGCCAAGAGTTGGAGAGAACTTTGCTGCATTTCAGTGAGGCTCTGAACAGCCAAGTTGAGGCTTTCTTCCATCCTGCTTCAAGTGGTAAACTGAATTTGTAGGCCATTGGTCAGGGCCAGCCTGCACTTATTGCCTGCCATGTCCGGCGCTTCCTAAATGTGGCCACTCTTTCCACTGGCATAGCTATCAGAGTAAATGGCTGAGACATCATAACATTCATGGCAGAGACCATCCCTCCAATCCCTCTCCAGTTGTGCGCAGTGCCTCTGGAAAAGCTGACAGAATTTCACACATTTTCCGCTGCTGCTCTAGGGTAGTCCTTTTCATTTAAAAGCAAAATACTGCGGATGCTGGAAATCTGAAACAAAAACAAAAATTGCTGGACAAACTCAGCAGGTCTGACAGCAGCGGTGGAGAGAAAGACAGAGTTAACTTTTCGAGTCCATATCACTCAAAAAGAATCTCCCTTCAGACCCTTACAGCCTGATGTCCAGGGACACATCTGAGAAATGTGGTTCAGCCTTTGCTGTTGACTCTCCATCTCTCTCAACTTGCTGGCTCTGTTTTGACAGTTTTAGAGGCTTCCATTCTCACCTTCGCAAGGTCCTGTTAAATAGTGATGTTGAAACAGATTGCAGCAGGTCATCATCGCTCCTGCCAGCTCTAATGGGTTGGGAAACCAGCAGTCAGATGTAATTTTTGTAGCCGAGTTAAAAAGTCACTGACAAACATGCTGCTGAAACTTCTGGGGCAGAATCCTCGGTTCGGTGGGCGGGGGCGGGGGCGGGGCCTGCTCGCCGAGGCGTAAAATGACACGCGGTGATGTCGGGCATGTGTCCCGATGTCACTAGTGCATCATTCAGATTTTTATATCAAAAAGGGGCCACGGGCAGGGAAGGCAGCTCCTGTGGCCCCTATGATAACCCCTGAGGGGTTTCCTTGCCAGTACTCACCCTCTGAATTTTTAAAACTTTTTAAAAATCCTACCAGCTCTAGGCTACAGGGGCCCAGCAGCCACTTCTCCTGATGGCATTGCTGAAGCTGCGAGCTGCCTGCCCTCTGATTGGGCTAGTCCTTGGGGCAGGCTGCTATCAGGAGTAAGACAGCAGCCTGGTGGCAACCACCTAGTCAGCTGCTGCCCATAAAATTCAGATGGCAGGCCCATCTTACTGTTTCGGACTGCCATGGGCAATAGCAACGTTTCAGTTCCCTCTGTGTACCGACCACTCCATGCTAGAGGAGAATTTCTAAGCTTGGTGAACTCCATTTTAAATTAAAACCAAAACTTTAACCCTAACCCAATACAAAGCCTCGCCGTAATAAAAAATGAACAAAAATTCAAAAAACATTGTGGAACCATTACCTTTATGAGAATTTTTCCCCTCAGGCGCTTAGGAGTGGGAAATTGATCCGTGTCATGAGTACCAACAGGGGATAAGTCCAGTTTGTCGCCAAGGATATCCTTTAAGTACTGGGCAATCTTCTGTTGCTGCTGAATACTGCAGTGGTTCTCAATAGAGAGGATTACAGGATACCTGCCAATGAGATTTTAAAAAATTAAGCTGCTGGCAATTCAGTATTTTGCTGGGATTTGGGTGAGGGGATTCTAAACCTGAATTTAAATTCAAATTTTGTTTCTTTACATCATACATGAACACAGCTTTTTGAACATTTAGTACAACATCTCGTGTGGGGGATTATTCAAATACCAATATAGAATCATTGTGGACTAGCTTTTCCTTTTTTGGTGTAACCCATGCTACCAGTGGGATTTAGACAGACTGAAATGGAACAACAATTGTGTTGTTTACACCCAATGTTCCAGTGCCAGCTCATTAGCATTTATCCTTTCAGGGAGCAGTGTGATGATCGCAGTAATTGGATAGAAAGCAACCTGACCTCCTGAGCTTCTACCTCCTCTTCCAACTAAAGATCACTTAGACAGATTCTCATTGTTAAAACCCAGGGTGGGGCCAATAGTGGAGAAAAATCATTTGGTACAAAAGTTCAAAATAAAGTGCCAGGAGAAAATAATGTAAATTAAGAAAGAGTTAAAAAATGTCTAAAATACATTTACTTTTACATTCCCTGACCTTCATATTGTTTATTGCCACCTAGCTGCTCAGAATACCCACTCAGAATTTGTGTTCGTGATATGTGCGCTACGTTTATGAAGGCCTGAAATTATCCCAAATTTGTGCTCAAAACCTGTCAGCTTCTTTCCACTGTTGCGAGTCCCACAAGTCCAACGTACTTCCAGTTGGTTGGAATTTTACCCTATTTTCTGCCTAACTGCCCCTGTGCTACAAAACAGACAGAAAAGACAGCAGAAATTCCTACTTTGTTTGTCATTATTAGTCAAATAACATCAACTCAGATACCCACAATTTTAAATTTGTGTCAATTCACAAGGTTTATTGAATAGCCAAGTAGTCACGTATTGGTCATCTAAATTAATGGTATTAAGGAGCTGACTGAATGCACAAAAAAAGTCAACCTCATGATTCAAGAAAGGGGCAGAAAATCATGGTTTTTTTTTCTATGGCTGAGTAATGAAAAAAAACAATTTTTTTTCTCTATTTACATTTAAAATTTGGCCACTCCAAAAATTGACAGGCTGAACCCCACTTGGGGCCTGGTAATTATAGCAAATGCTTAAAAGTTGAAAACTCAATTTAATTATCCATTTTAAAAAGTCTATAATAAATGGGTGAATCACTTTTCTATTGCAGTATTTCCTCTGTTTGTGTGCCCCACTGCCCCAGCTCCACATGTAAATGCTCTCTATTCTTAGCCATTATCTAAATGATAAATCTATAACTTTTTTAAAATCTGAAGGTGGATGATGCACAAAATGAAAGCTCAACAAACAGGTGAGGAAGACTTAACCAACCAGCACTGAAGTCTGTTAGAAACATTAGGGGGATTTTTTTCCAGGCAAGGGGAGGCTCATTTGGGTGCATGTGGAGAGTTAAATCCCCTAAAAGTGACACTGGGTCGGGATCCCAACTTCATCCCGCCATCTTCTGGCTTTCGGTCTGGGTGGTTTGAAGGTGAGCGGGCAACCCCCATGCAGCTGATGCGTAAGACATTTAAATATTAAAATATACAGTTAAGTTCTGTTGTGATCAAGGATTATACACTGGACAGCCGGCAGACCTACTTCCCAAACTGTCAGCAACTCAGCAGGGTCACCAAGATGACCACACAGTGGGGAGTGCAACTTCAGTGAAAGTGAGAGGTTGGGAAGCCTTTAAACAGTGAAACTGAATAACCCCAGCCTTAGTCAGGTCAGAGGCTGCTGCTCACAGCACTCCTCCTCAGAGAGTCCTTTCACTGCTTGACAGGTGGTTGCCAACTTCTTGAAAGTCACTTCACCTCACCTCGCTTACACTTCATTCACCTTCAGCTGCACTTTCCTGCTGTCAGTCTTCGCCACAACATGGAAGCAATTTATACAGCTCTACCTTGTAGGCCTGACAAAGAGCAAAGGGGAGCAGGAACATTGACACCGATGGTAACAGCAGGAGCAACACTGACAGCGCTAGCTGCCATCTCCTCAGCTACATGCCACTCTACAGGGTAGAGGGGATGGACACAGAGATCCAGCTCCAAGTATGTGATGCCCTCCCAACACAGGATTTACAGGCAGAGGATCTTCACACTCCACATGTCTGAGCACCAGTGTCTCGGGAGTTTCAGGTTTAATCATCACTGATGTCTGCAGCCTCCTGGAATAAGGTTTCCTTCCCAGTGGGCCAAAGGGGGCACACATTGCCAGTGGGCGTCAAGGTGCCTGTCACGATAGGACCATGCCCTTCCGCACTCCCTGGATCTATGACTTACCCCGAGGTTGTGCATGTTCTTCTCCTGCAAGGAGACAAAGCAAAGAGTTATGCCAGAAGTGCACTGTGTGGGGAGGAGGGAAGGACGCCATTTGCCGAAGGTAAATATGAAGCATGGGTGTGAAACGGCAATAGAATGAAATTGAGTGAGAATATTGGCTGCTCAGATGGGGCTGGGAGGTGCCTGCAGAGAAGAATGAGTGCAGATGCAAGGCCCATTGCCCTGAGGAGTGTTGTGCGGGAGAATGCTGGGAAAGTCAGAGTAGGGGTCTTGGCACCTGAAAGTGTTGTGTGACTCACCCTTCCAGTCTTCCTGAGATCCTGGATCCTCTTGGTGCCCTGTCTCAAGGTTTGAGAGAACAGAGTTCAGTGCTGGCTTTCTTGGCTACTTCCATCTATGCCTGCTTGCTTGGAGAGGATGTCCTCTTCCTCCTGTTCTTGAGAAAAATCACCTCACTGCAGTCCCTCAGATTCCACAGCAGGACCTCCAGGGAAGAGTGAGAGCTCTGGGGAGCAGCCTTCCCAGGTATCCTCTCCATTCCTGTGGTTTATGCAACCTCAAAAATCCACATCCAGCTGACCCTTTCTAACCCAGGCCATCGTCCCTTTCATTAGGAATCTTTCTTTTGACAGATCCAACACGCCATCCGACCCATGCTCCCTGATTGGTCAGGAAAGCCAGAGATGGGACGTCAATGTCGTGTCTCAGTGCAAAGTCTGCTCAAGAGTTTGACAGGTTCCCAACCTGCTTATGGTCCTGTTGTTTTGACAGGGGTAAAGTGAGAGAATTCTGCCCTTTTTTTTAGTCATAGAATAAACTTTGATATTACTTTGATCCCAATAGCTATACTATTGTTTTACCATACACACTAAACCTGCACTATGCTTTGCCAGGGAGTGCCTAATTTTAATACAGGAAATATTTAAATCTGCAGAATAAACATTGCATCTCAATTAGGGTAACATTTGTAATATATATGTGCACTGGTTCTAGAGCATTTCAGGAATATTAATACGTATATGGGATGGACAATACCTGCATAAAAGAATTATTCATACCAGACCTCTATTATGCTTCTTATATATTACTCCTTTACCATTTCAGTGCATTGAAGTGTGCTTTCACTTCAGGTTGGTTGATTGTAGTGAAACTGGTGCAAAGCCACTGCATTGGTCAACACAAAATAGAGAATCCTATATAGTATTCACTGAGGGGAAGAATTTTCCCTCGTCAGGCAGGCTCGGCGGGGGTGGACAGGAAGCTGACCGCTACCCACGATCGGGGCTGGACTGCGATTTCAGGCTGGCAGGCCAACTAAAGCCCACCCAGCGTGAGTTGTGTGCAGCAGCGCTGCCTGTGTGTGGGGGTGGGGGGAGGAGGAGGATGAGCGCAAACTTCACGCCTGTGTGCTGGAAAAGTTCCCTGAGGTACAGGGTGAACAGTTTTGAAAATTAAAATAAAGATTTTTAAAATGTTATAAAACATGTCTCCTCGTGTGACTCTGTTACATAAGCAGGGCCATGTTATTAATTACATTTTAAAGTTTTTATTCTATTTTTATTTGCTGTTGGGAACCTCATCCCACCTGTGGACGAGGTTTCCTAAAAATGCAAAGATTGCTTGGCTTCTTTGCCTGCCTACCAACCACAAGGTTGGATGGGTAGTGAAAAGTTTCATTCAATTACCCTTTTAATGTGCTTAATAGGCCTCTTAATTGTCAGCGGGCATGCTGCTGACTCTGGTGCGCGCCCGCTGACCGAAATATCACGTGTCATTTTACACTCAGTCAGGTCGGGCACGCGCCCGTCCAATGAGTGGAAAATTATCCTCCAAGTCATCACTGATGCACAACATTTGTCAGTATAGAAATTGTGATTGATAAACATGTACTTTGTGAACTAGAAAAAAATCAACATCAGACTCGCAAACATTCAATATTAATCTTTCAGTTATTAAAAGTTATCACTTACTCATTTTTGATGAAAGCATATTTGCCAATGATTTCAACAACATCTCTGAAGAGGACCTTGGAGGTGAGTGTGTAACCATGCTGTACAATTGGCTCACCCTCTGGGCCATCCCAGCAGTCAACTGGGATCAAGAGAAAATAGTTTAAAGGTCAAGCAGGATCAAAGGTGATAGGTCAAGTAACAGGCCAGCACAGTTAGCACAGACAATTAATAGAAAACTGAAAATAAGATGTAGCTTGACCACTGCTGTGTAATATGATATATCTCTTTTCTATTTAGCCTAACCACAGTCATATCTTTATGTTTCTAGTACTTCTGGTTGTGTATTTATACTTCATAACATTAAATAAGCAATTAAAAATTTGGGGCAGAGGTCACAATATTTATGAACTTGAGAATGTCTTCTTTAAATTAAACACTATTCCTCCCATTTGAAATTTTTAAAAAGCTGGCAATACACACTGGCCCTCCAATTTGTCTTGATGAGTCCAAGATGAAAAGCTTTGACAACATGTGACTTTTTCAGCAATACTCTGTATTACCAAATGACTGTTTGATAAGAGAGTTGTTGCCTAATCATAGCAAGCAATCTCTATCAATCATTCTGCAACTAACTCAGAAATAACACAATTAAGGTCCAGTGATGGGAATCTTTGAAAATGCCAAGTCCAAAGACACTCTTTTCCTCCCAAGCATGGTACGCTTACCATGTCATGTCGAAAATTACTCATCCCAAATGTTATTTTCTGAAAGAAATCTATCTAATTTGTATTTGAATGACTCAATACTAACTGCTTCCAACATCGCCCTATCGAGTCTATTCAATAAATTGACCACTCACTGAGACATTGTTTCCGCAGATTGGATTTGAATTTACTCCACTTTAACCACAGGCTTTGCCCTCTGGTCCTGCTATTCTGGATAAGATGAAATAGCTTGTCATGGTGTACATTACCTAGTCCCTCTAGAATGCTAAAACAGCATATATATCACCTCTCAACATTGCATTTTCCAATGAGAACATGCCCAATCCAAATAATTCATAAAATTAGACCAATTGTTACTTTAGTAAGATAAATTTTAGGAGGAAACCTACACAAAATGGTTTTAATGATGGGATGAACCACCAGAGCAGAAATGGAACCAAGCTCATCCATGAAGAATACAGCGCTGATGTACTACTCATGTCAGAATACCAGTACTGTATATATAATTTGAAGCATACACTTTATAACTACCTTCCACACTGCGGCAACCAGCCTGCAGCACCCAGGAATACATATCCACCTTGGACTGAGAAAGGAGTTGATCCCCTGTCAAGTATGTGTTGTGTGATGAAGCAATAAAGTAGTTGCACAGGGGCTGATCCATATCCTGATTTACTTCATAGTACAAAGGGTTAAATATGTCACATGCAGGACTGCGCATGAAGTTAGTAAAACCTAGATGCAAAAGGAGAATTAATAAATCAGATAAAAGCAGGTTTTGTTTACAATTTCTCTATTCACACATATCAAAATAGAACGCTTCCCCATGGAACTAAAAATCAATTAAATTTAATAAGCTTAAATGTAAAAAGCCAGCTAGGAGTATCATACGTAGTAATGATACAAAAAGTTTATTTGTCTCAAAGTGTAATTGGAAACCTCAGATGGCCAAAAATACTTTCAGAATAAGTTTACAACTGAGTTGCAGGCTTGGGTTGAAGAGTTTTTCATCCATTACTGTACATTGCAGCATTGTGCTGGTTCTATAGGTCTCCCAACCTGGGCCCTTACTTATCGTGCTGAATGAAAGAAGTTTTAACGACTCTGATTTGACATGTATTAATGAATAGAATATATCAACTTCATACTGGAGACCGTATTCCTTGCTATTAAATTAGTTAGTCTTTTGAAGTTGTGCAGCTACTAGATGTACAAACTGATATAAGAACATAAGAAATAGGAGCAGGAGTGGACCATACAGACCCTTGAGCCTGCGCTGCCAATAGGGAAAAAAACAAAAGCCCCATTTTTGGATAGGACTCACAAACAAAGTAATGTACAATGTCTGCTGACATTCTACCAAAATCTCAGAAACAGGCCTGTATATTCCAACGGCCAGAGTGGAGTTCTCAAATGGCCTAAAAACATTTTCACAACAGTATTGCAACTTAGTTCCTGTTTTTGGTTTTGGCTCCGAAGTTCTTCACCTGCGACTGAAAGCTCACAGTCTGAGCTGGCTCTGTATTTTTGGAGATCTGTCATTTCAACTGCATGCATTAAAAAAAAACTTCAAATTCAAAAGAGGACAAGAACACCATATATCACTTTTTAAAGAGTGAAGTACTGTCCAAGCTTTTCAGGATAACAACTCAAAGCAGACTTGCTTTGGAAACCAAATTTCCTCTGGTTTCAGGGTTGTGACAATAGTACTTCATAAATACAACAGAATAGAAATTGTAGCAAAGGAAGCAGCTATTTTAGCCAATCGTGCCCATGCTAACAGCTATTCAATCTCAGACTCTGGTCCCTTTACTAGTTTTTCAGCTTATTGATTTCATTTCATACCTCTTAGGTTTTTGGTCTGTGGTTTTGATAAATTGTAAACTTTTTTCAATATTTCTTTCTGTGGCTGTCATTTCTTCTATCCCAAGGTACATTTTAACATTTTGCATGTAGTTAGGATTCCCCAATAAACGTATTTGCTCAATTACAATATTTGTCATTGCAAAAATACAATTAAATGAAATATTTACGTTAAGAAAGAACTTGCATTTAAATGACAACTTTCACAATCTCAGGATGCCCCACATTTTTTCACAGCCAATGAAACCTATTTAAAGTGAAGTCCTTATTGTAATATTAAGAGAATTCAAGTTGATAGCTCTATGCATGGAACAGATTGAAATTACTCAACTGTACCCCAATCATTTCTTTTTACTATTTCTTCTCCCTTCAAATTCTTACTCCAAGAGAATCTGAATGCTCCTTCAGCTGACTGAACAGTTCATGTGCCTTCACATTGAAAAGTTCTGGCAAATAAGTGACTTTGTCTGTGCACTCTGCACGCTTCAGCTCAGCCTACAGAAATCACTAACCCATATATGAGCTTTATATATCCCCAGAGACACTAATATGCTGTGACATTACCCTGAGGTTGTATTATAACCCAAAATAGTACATTCAGAGAAATATGGTATACTAAACTTTGGTGCTTAATGTTTTTTCAAGTTCTGGATTTTAAAATTAATTTCCTTGAGATATTTATGTTTATTTAATTGGTGTTACTATGTTTTAAAATTACAGTAGTCAGCCATTTCAAAGAATATTTAAACACAATCAGCCAGCTGGTGACATACTTTAAAACCAAAGTTCAAAAACAAAAGGGCTGGATTTTCACTGCTGAGGCGGGCAGCTCGAGTTGGGAAATTTCCAACTCAGTTTAAAGGACCCTGTTAGACCCAATTTTTGCTCTGGAGAGGTGGAGGCAGGATAGAGTCAGATCCTGGACTGGAAGCAGATCCTAGGCAGCCACAGCAGTGGGCTGGTTAGAAAACCAGCCTCAGTTCTCTGGGACTTCAGCATGTTATTTTAGATGCTGTTTGGCTCTCTAGCCCCTACATCCATCCTCAATGGCCCCTCATACCCCTATGCTATCTTCATGCCCCCTAGTCATCCCCATGCCAGCTCATGCACTTCACGCACCATCCATGCTCCCTCAGATCTTCATGCCACCTCCATGCCAACTCTGGCACTCGGAGGATTGCTGGAGGCTATAAATCTGCTGAGTCAGAGTCAGATGAGGAGCCCCTAGACTCAGTCATACCTCAGTTGCTGGAGCTGCAAAGGCAAGCCCTGGAACATCAGGAAGGGATGTCCGCTGCACTCCTCAGATTGCGAGGGACGATGGAGGAGTCCATCTGCCTTCAAGCTGAGGTGATAGTGCAGACATGTCAACGCACCGAGGTCAACACTGGTAGGATGGTGGCCAACATGGAGACCTTGGTCCAGGACATTGGAGTTCAGCCCGCACAGCAGTGCAGAACCATCGCTGACATCATAGTTGGCCTCTAACAGTGTCAACGCGAGAGGGGTGCAGGGCAGCTTGATCTCACTCCAGCTTCTCCTTCTCATTAAGAAGTCAGCTAGGGGCCCTTGGGCACCCATAGGGAGGAGGTCAGCAGGTGCATATCCCGAGGCCATTCACCCAGTGACTCAGGGAGTGTCCAGCCCATCAGAATCCTCTCCTCCTGTGACCCCAGCAGCTCCACAGGATGTGGACAGTGCCACTGCCATGCAGCAGGAACCCCGAAAGCATTCAGCAGGCTGCATCCACCTCCGCTGAGGATGTTGGGGGAAGCACCAATCACTTGTACTTAATGTTCACTATTGTAAATAAACTCCTAAGAATGTCTCCTTGCCTATGGCACCTTGTTATGATGAGCAGTGTTTGTGTTACTCAGATGTGAAACCTTGGTTCCTGCACAAGATAAAGACAGGTGTCTCAGTCCAGGGCCCCTTCCCTGTGCAGTGAGTAACCTTCAGAGCAAAGTGATGATCTGGCTTCACACTCACTGGATACATTAGTGATGCCTGCACCTCGATGGTGTTTGTCATTGCTGCCAGAATGTCGTGGGCAGGTGTCACAGAGTTCCGTCATTCTCTCTGTGTGCTCTCAGCAGCTTTGAGGAGGGGCTTGACCGATCTCTTCAGCATCTGTGATTGGTGACGCTCTGGTGCTGAAGGTTGACAATGGATCAGGTTCATTTAAAGTTCCACGGCTGCATCTCCATGATATAACCCTGATCACAGAACACAAGTGAGCTGCCTTCAGCCAGACAGGAGTCAGACATTCATAGAGACAATGTGAAGATCTATGGAGCGTCCTCACTACATGTCGTCATCATCCTCCTGGAATCTAGGGGCTATTAGGGCCTCCGCTGCGTCTCCATGACATGAGCCTGAGCACTGAAGGTATGTGCACTGCCATCAGCCACATAGGAGTCAAACATTCACAGGTGCAATGTGAGGATGTCAGGACCGTCCTCGCTGCAACTCGTCATCATTCTCCAAGAATTTTGCGGCTATGAGGACCTCCTGAGTACACATGCCTCGATTGGCTAGGACAATGGCCTCATCGCCGGCATCCTCGCCTTCGAGGGCCTCATCACCATCACCCCCTTCGACGTCCTCCTCATGGGAGGAGACGTGTAACTCTTCCATCTCATCAGTCAGGTCCTATCCCCGTTGCAGCACCAGGTCGTGTATTGCAGTGCTCGAGGCACTGTTGAGGCACCGGAACCTCATTTTCAAAATGCTTGTCGTCTGCTCCACCAAAGCCCAGGTTGTGGCATGAGCCTCGTTGCACCGTTGCTCTGCTGCAGTCTGAGGCCACTGCACAGGCGTCAACAGCCACAGCCTCTCTGGGTAGCCCTTGTTCCGAGGAGCCAGCCCTGCAGCCTCTCTGGACCTTGAAAGGTGTCAGGGATCTGAGGCCTGCTAAGGATGTAGGAGTCATGGACACTCGCACTCTTGCTTCCTGGATTTCCTGATCCCGGGCGAAATGCACAAAAGTCCTGTGCCTACGCGAAGATGGCCATGACCTCCTGGATACACTTGGGCGTGGAGGCTTGTGAGAACCTGCACAGGTCACCTGTGGAGCCCTGGAAGGAGACACCGGCACAAAAATTGAGTGCTGCCGTCACTGGCAGTGGATGTCCTTCATGTCCCCAAATCCTGCAGCAGGTGGTATATGTGACCAACCAGTTTCCTGGACATGCGCAGTCTCTGGCAATGCTGGTTCTCAGTCATCTGCAGGACTGAGAAGTGCCATCTATAGACCGTGGGTCTAGCGAAGCACCTAAGAGCAACAGCTGTGGATCTTCAGCTGCAAGCACAGCACCCCTTAATCATGAGGGAGGTGCTCCTCCCTTTGACAAGCCTGATGCTTCCGCCACACTCTTCTTCTTCTCTGTTCCCTGTAAGCCATGAGCCATACTGCAAAACTAACAGGCTCCATGATCCTGATCCTGATGCTCTCCTCCTGCAGGTTCAAAGAGAGATGCATGCGTTAGCACATGTGTCCTAAGAACCTCTCTTGGTTAAGTCTGAAGGCCCCTTCACACATGCAGGAGAGTGCTGGCCACCACTTGGCTGGCCAGTATGTAGTGCACTCATTGGCTGTCCGGAACCCCACCCACCTCCGTCTCACTCTACTTGACTGATTGGCAGCAGCTTTGGCCACTGGACTGCATGCTGTGCTCTCAGCTCAGAAATTCTCCTAAACTGCATTGCAAGGCTGCACTGTAAGCTTCAACCATGAAGAATACCAGTCCGTGCTTCAATAAAGACACTGGAGGCTGTGACGCCTCCACCAGTGACTGCGCCATGGCCATCTTTCGCAAGGGGATTCTACAACTTGCCCAGTTGTCCAATTGTTCTGCTGCCCCCTAAAGCACACACTAATTTTCAATCTGCACCTGAGGGGTGAAAAGTTCTGGAGCGTTTGGTGGCACTTTCATGCTTTTGCTTTGCTCGAGTGGCCTGACTCTAAGCACGTCAATGGAGCTCCAGCTGAATGATCTCAGCTGCGGAAGAATGCTCACTTTTGACAAGCATTCCCATGTGCGTGACCGCTGCCCTCAACCATCCCACCCACCTTTCCCACTCCCCCCACCCCGGCATGTGCTTGCGTACTTCGTTCAGCGTGTGCTGCCTAGCCCCCTACACCCACAGCCTGACTCGCACTGGAGCCGCAGCCCTAGCACCGCACTGAAAGCCAGCTGAGAAAAAGCGAATTGCCCATGTCCCTACTGAATGCATGACGCCTCTTCCTTGATGTACTATGGGGGATGCTTGCGCAAGGTTGAGTGCACTCACTACCGAGTTCCCCTCGCAGTTCAGTTCGCCAGATGCACCTTTTAAAGGTAGTCATGAAGCACGCCATTCTGAAGTCACGCTACCTGGGTGATAAGTTTGATGTGGAGGGCTTATAACGAGCTGATAAAGTATTGAAATTAGGTTCCTGACATGCGGTGGCGGGAAACCCAGCTTGCAATTAACGGGTGGAGCGAACGATCGCAAACTACTTTCACGGCAGCGTGAAACCAATTTTTGGCCTTCTTGCCATATTGCCCCTGCCCGCCATGATGCCCAACGCCAACGGGACCGGACGATTCCACCCATAGTGTTCTTGAAATCACGAGACAAATTACATCTGTCACAGGGAATGTACTAGAATCCATTATTAAGGAGGTTGCAGATGGATACTACAATGTGATCAGACAGAGTCAATGTGGCTTTATGAAAGAGAAATCATGTTTAACTAATTTAGTTGATGAAGTAACAGTCAAGGTGGATAAAGGGGAACCGGTAGATGTATACTTATATTTCCAAAAGGCATTTGATAAGATACCACATCAAAGGTTGCTACACAAGATAAAAGCACATGGTAGGGGGTAACATATTAGGATAGATGAAGGAATGGTTAGCTAACAGGAAGCAGAGAGTAGGGATAAATGGGTCTTTCTCGGATCGGCAAGATGTAATTAGTGGAGTGCCACAGGGATTAGTGCTGGGTCCACAAATTTTTACAATCTATATCAATAACTTGGATGAAGAGATCGAATATATGGTAGTTAAATTTGCCAATGACACCAAGATAGGTGGGAAAGTAAGTTGTCAAGAGGAGGTAGAGTGTCTGCAAAGGGAAATAGACAGGTTAAGTGAGTGGGCAAAGGTTTGGCAGATGGAGTATAGTGTGGGAAAATGTGAACTTGTTCACTTTGGCAGGAAGAATAGAAATGCAATATATTATTTAAATGGAGAGAGATTGCAGAACTCAGTGGTACAGAAAGATCTGGGTGCCCTGGTACATGAATCACGTGAAATTAGTGTGCAAGGACAGCAAGTGATTAGGAAGGTAAATGTAATTTTGACATTTATTGCAAGAGGAATGGAATATAAAAGCAGGGAAGTTTTACTGCAGCGTCCAGGGCCTTGGTGAGACCACATCTGGAGTACTGCGTACAGTTTTGGTTTCCTTATTTGAGAAACAATACAGCTGCTTTAGAAGCAGTTCAGAGAAGTTCACTCAACTCATCCCTGGGATGAAGCGTTTATCCTATGAAGAAAGTTTGAACAGGCTTGGCCTATACCCATTGGAGTTTAGAAGAACGAGGGGTGATCTTACTAAAACATATAAGATCTTGAAGGGACTTGATAGGGTGGATACCGAGGGGATGTTTCCTCTTGTTGGGGGGGCTAAAACTAGGAGGCATATTTAAAAATAAGGTGTCTGCTTTTTAAGACAGATGAGGAGAAATTTTTTTCTCAGCGGGTTGCTGGTCTGTGAAATTCTCTTCCCTAGAAAGTAGTGGAGACCTGGTCTTTAAATGTCTTCAAGGCTGAGTTAGATAGATTTTTGGTTTTGTTGGATATATTCTTTGTATTTTTAGAAATAAAAACAAACAGAAAGCCAAGAAAGCATTATCTATTTTGTTATCCTGGTAATTTTCTGACAGTCTGTTGATTCTAGGAAAGTTCCAGCCAATCTGAATCACAGTCTAGATGGCCAGGGATATTGGCAACAAAAGGTCTTGGCAATTTACTTAGCAATACAGACCCCAGCCACTGGCATTCAATGATCATTTACATTAATAGAAGAAGCAATAAGGATTTGCATATTCCAATACAATTCCATGTTATGACACAGCAGATGGTAAATGCTAAGCTGCTCAAATCTCAAAGGGAAACTTGAAACAACTGTTTTGCAATTTGCATATTTATTTCGAGGTGCGTGCCTTGAATTCAGTAGTAATAAGTCCACCAAGTCTTAGAGGGTTTTTACAAAACTAAATTAAGCATTTATTAATAAAAGAAATAATTTCAAGCCCATACATAGGTCTACAAATTACTACTACGATAGCTCCTAGCTCCCCTAATTAATCGAGTTCCCAGTTACGCCTTCATTAAAGCAACATAAAACATATAGGGCAGAATTTTCCCATCGGCGAACAGAGAACCCCCGACGTCACCATGCCCCATTTAAATTTTCAGGAAGGCGGGGGCACAGCAAAATCAGCTCTGCACCCGCCGACCTGTCAATGGCCAATTGAGGCCATTGACAGGATCATTTAAACAATTAAAGGACCTGCCCGTCCCCTTAAGGTTGGCGGGCAGGCCAGGAGCCCCGGCGGCAAACAGGAAAAACATGAAACCTCTAAAATGTTTAATAAAGTTTTACTGTAATTTATGAACATGTCCCATCTCATGTGACATTGTCACATGAGGGGGACATGTTAGGGAGTTTTTTTTCTATTTTTAATATTTTTCAAACTATCAGCGATCTCCCTGAGGCAGTACTTTGCCTCAGGGAGATCTGCACTCTTTCGTGCACATGCGTGAAAGAGCGCACTCTCGCTTTTGGGGAATCACCCCCGCCCGCATAGGAAGCGCACTTCCCGCCGGACGTCACACTGGCCGGGCCTTAATTGGCCCGCCCATGTAAAATGGCGGTGGGGCCTGCTTCTCCGGCAGGGATTGTCTCCCCGCCCGCTGGACATTGGGTCAGGTCCGTCCGCCTGGCAGGCAGAAAATTCCACCCATAGATTTTAAAAGACCCAGGCAAAGTAACACGATACTCTGAATAGTCGAATTCAAAGTAAGTTTTCTTCACTTCATTTTGTGTAGACAGCAACTTGAGGCTTAGAGGCTGGAAGCTTTTCACACTTGTTAGATCTTAGAATACTTCTTTCCTACACACAACCTTTATACGGATTTCCCCTTTGAATGCAAATTCCCTTTGTTTCACTACGTCTTTGAACTTAATCTCTCTAATAATAAAAATCTATCATAGCACCAATTTTACCAGTAATCTTTGGGAAAAATAAACACACTGTTTCTCAACTTCTCCTGGCTAGGTGAAACATTTCACCCTTCTTGTGAATTCAAGCTCGTCTGGTTTATTTAAAAATGCAAATGTTCCCTTTACACCTCACATGCTAAAACTTCACCCATGTTTACCTATTTAGCATTTCAAACCTAGCTTCTCTTCTTATATCAAAGCCTTCAGACCAGCTGCCTTTAATTCAATTAAGTCCCATGCACACATACATAGACACAGGCCCCATTATTACTCTACTTTATAATAAATTCCAAATAACATTATGATAATTATTATATCTTCCTGACACTCCATTATGTTAAGCACATCATACACTGATGTTACTAAACTGATTAAGTTATGGGGGATTTTTTACAGAAATATCGACATTTTAGCATATGATAGCAATGTAACATTGATAAAAATGATAAGATCATGAGATAGAATGAATATGCAAATATTTTTCATAACATTTAAAACATTTTTAGTACTACTTAAATTAAATTCGAAAAGGGATCAGGTTATCCAATCAGATCATGAGGTAAAAAAAGATACAAAAGAAAATATTTGGCTAAATCCATTTCATTAGTGTTGCAGTACTCATTGCCATAAAGTATGGTACAAGTTCATCTTATATTTTCCACATATAAACATTTACAAAGTTTATTGTTTCAATTACCTTCGACTCCCAAGACATTTTGTTGCTTGTTTTCCTCGGAGACTTCAAACTTTCTTATAATATCCATACAATAGTCTAATGTCACATTCGCCATCTGTGTGAAGAATAAATGTGAACCTAGGGGATTTTTCAAAAAGAAATCTCACCATTGTCCTGAGAAAAATACAATGTGATGGACAAAATCTCAAATCCAGGGTTTGCTGATTATATATAAATTAACTTCCAGAAAACGCCAATCGATTTAATTCCCTTAAACTTCATAATATTTTAAATAGACACATGAACTTCGGGTTAAATTGGATAGCCTCTGAAAACAGGTGCAGGGATCCTGACATGCAATGAACCCGCACCTATTCATTGCAATGCAGGCAGCACATTCTTTCTGTTGCCTCCTCATTTGAATGATCTCAGTGTCCAATCAGCACTAATTATGCTGTTCATTTGGCTGGGCACATCAGTAGGAGGCCAATATCGTGAGTGGCAAGTGCCACTTAAAGCTACCCTGCCCTGTTTCAAGACAGCCTACGTGTTTTAAAGTGGATGTGCAATGTGACTGGAGTAGGTGCCAGGAGTTGTGGTTGAAGGGAATATGGCCCAGAAAAGAATAAGGAATGGCACAACCGGGGAAAGTGTGGGCTCCAAGTTTTTTGGGCACTACTTTGGAGACCTTAGTGGAGGAGGTGGAAAGGAGAATGTCCTGTATCTGCAGTGGTTGGGGCTGGGGAGGAGGCCCTCAGACATCTTGTCAAAAGGCGGTGGGAGCAGATAGCCATGGAGGTTAATGTGCAGAGCCAAGCCCTGGAGGCCTAAATGCAGTGCCACAAGAAGTTAATGACCTTGCTTCAGTGGTCAAGATTGGTGAATGCTTCTTCAATGCCATATCCTCAGCTACTTTTCCAAAATCATCACATCGCCATCACTTATCCAACAACAATCTCTATCCATCAGACCTCAGAACTAACATTCATATGCTTCATCTCACTTTTGCACACTTAGCACAGCTGTAAGCTGTTGGAGGTCATCCTTCAACATCATCTGCAGTCTCCTCCACTAAAATCCAGCAGCCTTCTATCAATCAAGATACAGCCACTGGAATAGTACTTCATGAGAACAATAGGACAGGTAAAGGCACAGAAAAGACAGGCACTAAGGGACTGCACATAAGTGATCAAGTTGATTTCTGCATCATAATGCTTGTTTTACAAATTTGGTTTGGAATGTTTATCTTTTGTTGGCTTTTATTTTTATATTGCGGCCAAGATGAAACTGTGATGGTTAGTGACAGAAGGAAGTTGTAAGACTGTTGATATATGAGGAATTGGAGTTGCAGTTTACTGGTATTGCACTTTGATGCCTGCTTCACAGCACCATGGGCAAAAGGGGGCTGCTTAGGTTGCTTCCTCCCTTCCACTTCCTCCTCCTCAACAGTTTGCTGAATAATTGGTGGCAAGTGTGTCCCTCATGGTGGCAAGGTTGTGCAGTATGTAGAAGATGACCATGCAACTTGGCACTTGCTCTACAGGGTATTGCCTGGCTCCTCCAGGGCCATCCAGGTAGTGGAAGCATTGAGCAGAATCTTTGGGAGACGACAGAGGTCTTGCCTGCCGGTTGGAGAGCCAGCGAGAAATGCACATTGCTTCCTTTGGGGAAGGTCTGCCAAACTATGAGCCAGGTCAGGCAATGGAGAGGTCAGCGGCAGGCCTTTCCCTGCGAACAGGACCCCACCTACCGAAAGCTGCCAACTAATCAGAGGCGGGCAGCCCTTTTGCTCAGCAGCACCACTGGGGGACACCAAGCAGTCTGCACAGGTTTACTTGTCATGCACGACGCAAGGCAACAAGCCTGCCAGCATCCACTCCCCACCAGGGCTAAGACCAGCAGTGGTGGAAGGAGGCCCTTAATTGCCCACTTAAGGGCCTCAATTGGCAGGGCAGGTAGTTCGAAAACATGCCTTCTCGCCCTGGACTTAAACCAGGGTGGAGGCGGGAACATGGCAGGGTTCTCACCTGCCACCCTCCCACCCGATTAAATGCCCTCCCTGTCTCCAAGAATGCCACTAGAGGGGGCAGAAAAATCTGCCCATTGCTTCAGTGTGCTCTCCCATCTTGTGCGATAGGATAGCTTTCATTGTATGCATGCTGTGCACATTTGCGAAGTTCCACACTAGGGTCATCAACCATGTTGTTAGTGGATGACCCTTGTCAACCAATAGCCATCCTTTGGTTTGCTTTGGTGGCTCAAATGAAGCTGGCACAGTGATCTGACACAGAGTGAAGATATCATCACTGGTGCCAGGATAGGGGGCATTTACCTGCATGATTTCTTGGCTATACCCACATAACAGTTAAACATTAAGGGTGTGGAATTCCTTTTGGTTCCAGTCTCGGGGTAGAGTTGACATGTGGTGCCTGTGAAGTGATATGTGTGCAGTCAATGGCACCCTCCGCCAGAGGGACTTCTGCAGTCCTAGTAAAGCCAGTTGTTTTCACTGGCAAGAGAGGATGACATGTAGCTAGCTCTCATTAAATAGAAAAGCCTCAGTGACACCCTCACCCAACAGTGGATGACAAACTGGGAGATGATGCAAATACTTCCAGCCCAAAAGAAACCAGATGCACAAAAGCTCTCACAATGGTCACCTTTATAGTCACTGACAACACAGTCCTTGCCCTGCTCCAAGTTGTAGCTATGGCCGAAGCAGGGGACAGATTTCAGCGAGATGTCCTTACTTAAGAGCAGATGTCTCACATGTTGTTCAAGCAGGAGGTTCAAGTTGGAGAATTGCTCCCTGAACATCCTGGGCAAATATGCCCACCTGCTGAGAGACCCTCTCCTCTCTCTTCCAGCAGCTTTTCCTGCTCTGTGCGATCTCTGTTTATTCTCCAAGTCACAACGTATTCTAAAGAGAATGCCTAATAATGCACCCATGTGAGAGCAACTGGTTTGCATAGAAGCCTTCAAGTCAGCAAAAAGTCTTTCGGCAACTGCCATATGATTTCCTGTCGTCTTTTTCAACTTGCAATAACTATAGAAAGCATCAAACGCTTGTAGAATTGTGGTAACAGCAAAAATAAATCAACCAGCAACTAAGCTAAGGGTACTTGCTGATCCTTTTAAATAGTGCTTATGACAGAGGAGTCCTTCACACTGCTGAACACATGTTCAGCTATGTGAAGTTAAAGGGAGGGTGTTGCTGAAGCCTTGAGCTGCAAAATGGCAGTGCTGATGTCAAATCAATGTTGCAAATTGCTCTGCAAACTCTGCACAAATAGGCCACTAACAAGTTCAATCTCTCACCCCAACATTCATTTAATAAAACACTTCTTTACATGAGGAATGGATCATCTCTGTCCAACTTTTCCTCTTGTCAAGTGCGGCAAAGGCAAAAATGCAAAGTAATTATTTTGTTTCGCTACCTCAATGATCACAATTATTGCACACAATAATTATATGCACACAATTATTATTCCCCATTACACTATTAGCCTTGCAGTCAGGCTTTCAGGAGGAGGAGGCATATAACAGGGTTTCAGACACGGGATCCAATTGGAAAGTGCCATGCGGGGAACCGTACATTTACGCACAGCAATGTGTCAAATTTGCCAGACCTCTGCTCCCAATGACTACCTAGTGGGCATTGTTGCAAAGTATGATTGTGTCGGTGTAACAACTGGGCAAATCTTTGAAGTCCCCCTTAAATTTCTCCTCAACACTTAAACTCACAATTGAGGAATGGCTCCTTGTATGTGGTACCAGAGGCAGCCTGTGTCAATAGGAAACATATTCCAGCATAAGTTATTAATGCCTTTAAGAAAGGGTAAGAGAAAATTGGGTGTTGGGTGGGAGTGGGTGGGTGAAGAGGAATTAGCCACAAGTTATTTATGGAACCATGAATTGTGCACAGACATTGGATGCTCAACAAAACTATCTTGTTATTGCTGCAGCCTGAGCCTGACAAAGACATTAAAAGGGACAAGAGTGTAAATCAAAAAATCCAAAGTGCATAGGTACTGCATTTACTCTGAATTGCAAGTCAAAGTTTGGAGAGTTTAAAATATGGTACTTGGCTGACTTACTTTTTGTTCCGATTTAAGAAACTGAGCAAGCTCTTCCACAGTCAGATAGTCCTTCCTGTCACTGTAAAACTTCACCAGCAGGAAGAGGTCCCGTCGCAAAGACATCATCTTATAAAACACAGAGAACTCTTCAAGATTTAATGTGCCCTGATTTTCATCTGTGTCAGCTTCCTATCAGGAATAAAAATAAAAGGAAAGTCTTCCCATTCTGCACTGTAGTTAAAACAAAGATTTCAAGTTATTCAGCAGTACATTTTTTTGAATTGCCTTTTATAAGATTTTTTGGATATATTTTCCTTTTATCACAACAATCTTAACTCCTTGTTTTTTTTCACCTCACCCCACAACTGACTGGAATTGTCCTGTTAACTGTAGTCAGCTTCTAAGCTGCTGTCATTGACTGTTGTGATCAATAAGGACAAATCATAAATTACTAGATCCCACCAGTTTTCCCTTTACCTTCCTCTCCCCACCTCCCAATTCCCAAAGTGGAAAAGTGCACATCTTCCTCTATTAGGCTGAGACCAGGAGCTACAAAAAGGACACAAACCTGCATACATTCTCACTATCTATAATAGACAGTTTAAATCTCAAACACTCAAAATCAGTCATAAAATTGTGAAGTTCTCACAGATTATCCACATGGAAGAATTTCTTCTACAATAGCTGAAGGTGAAATACAGCACTATAAAATAATTAATTTATAAAGTAAGTACCCATTTTCACATTAAAGATGAATTATGAGGAAACATTAACAATTGTTGGTGATAAAATATATACACATTTTTTACAAAGTAAAAGGGTAGAGACAAAATGCACCATTACTTGAAACAGAGAGTAAAATGCATCATTTCTTAAAATCGACAGTAAAGAGTGTTTTATCCGATTACAAGCAGTTTATAATGGCAACTGTTATATTAGTAACCTCAATTGTTCAATTAACGTCCCGCAGTTTAATCATATTCAAGTATTCACTGTTCAAATGGTAAAACTAAATCCTGTCCACTATGTTAACTGAACAGTCACCTGTGACTTAAAAGCCCAATTTCTAATGCATTTCTGAAGAAGTTTTCCCAAAATAGAATTTATAATCATATCTATATCTCAGTCAATGACAGCATCATCATGATAAAGCTGTCTTGTCTGACATTGTGTTGGCTCTTTTTCTACTTTACTGGCAATCAGCAGTGCGATTCTGTCATATTAATTATAAAATCACTATCTGTGCTCTCCTGTTTGTCATGCATCATTAAATTTATGAAAGAATATGAGCAACTGATTCAGTTACTGTAATTGAACTGTGTTCAATGTCATGTTTTTGAAAATACCAAAAAGTCCTCATAATAGCAGAAGTTAATACTTTTCTCAAACATTGTCTGATGAAGTGGTGTTGCCATACTGTTGGAAAGATAGCCGCTATTAAGGATCATAGAAATATATTGAATAAATCATTTTAATTTACCCACTAGGCTCAAAAATTGCCAGTTGTGCATGAAACTTTGCAGTGGTCTTTCCATGCTCGAGTAATACCTGTCATGTTCTGGGTTTCTTTCCCCCCAAACCTTTTTTCCTCACCGAAGAGGTTTGAGAAAAAGCGTTTGAATGCATTTAACATAAAAGGCAATAGGTACTTAAAGTGTTAATGCATTAAGCTCTAATGTTGTTTCCCCTTAGCTAAATCTTAAGCATTTTTTCCCCTGCTTATCTATGCAATAAATAAGCACCACTTACTCATTGTGTTGGGAGGGCTCTGGTCCCTTCTGGCTAGGATGTGATGTGGTTAAAAATCCTACACAATAAGGTTCTGCAAATACTATAAAGTTAGTGAGACTTTAAACAGAAAATGGATAATGAAAGCTTTGAAGAGGCTCAAAAGTTTGGAATGCATATTCTGCAACTGACTTGGGGAAAGTAAAGCATGTTTATTATTTAGTAATGTTACACAAGGACAGTACCAGTTGAATCAAATGAATTTGGCCATATCTGTTCCTTTGTATGTCCACTTGCTATCAAATAAAGAAGCCTAGTGATTTTTAGCTGGCCTCACCTCATCAGTCTATTTTGGAAAAGATTGAAAAAGCATACATGCAAAAAATACAAATAGCTAATTCAGATCATGATGATATTACTGCTACGCCCTGAGTTAAATTATTGTGTATAGTTAAATATTTGCCATTCTGTGCACGTTCCTACATATAAAACATTCAGACTCCCTATGAGAGTGACCAGCGCCAAGAAATCTAAGGGGAGAATTTATAAACCCTTCGTGAAACCTCATCCCGCCTGTGGATGAGGTTCCATGGGCTGAATATTCCCTCCGTCCGGGGGGGAGGGGGGGATGGGAGCAAGCGCAAACCTGATTGGCGCCCCCAATCGGGTGAGTCCCGCCATTTTATGTGGGCGGGCCTTAATTGGCCCGCCCAGCATGACGAACACCCGGAAGCGCTGAGCACTCCCTGTGTGGGCAGGGGGGTGGGTGGGGGGGGGGGGGGATTCCCTGAGTCGGGGCCTGTGCTCTTTCTTGCATGCGCGCGAAAGAGCGCAGAAATCTCCGAGGCATGGAGGTGCCTCAGGGAGATTAATTTAAGTTTGAAAAATTTAATAAAGGGAAAAAAAAATTTAAGGACATGTCCCCTCATGTGAAACTGTCACATGAGCTGGGACATGTCCATTAATTTTTTTCAAAATATTTTATTTAATTAATAAACCCTTTATGAAACCTCACCCCGCCCGTGGATAAGGTTTCATGAAAAATGCAAAGGCCGCCTGTGCTCTTCGCCTGCCCGCCAACCTTAAGGTTGGACAGGCAGCCCTGACAAGTACTTCGATTAGTTGATTAATGGCCTTAATAGACCTTTGACAGTTCGGTGGGTGCACAGCCGAGTCCAGTGCGTGCCTGCCAAGTCCAGTGCGTGCCTGCCAAGTCCAGTGCGTGCCTGCCAAACTGAAGGTCAGAATGACGCATAAGGTTGGATGGGCAGCATTCTTAACAACTTAACAACTGCTTTCTTAATGTCTTTAATAGGCCTTTGACAGTTCGGCAGGCGCGCAGTCGACGCAGCTGCACGTCCGCCGAACTGACAATCTAAATGACGCGCGGTGACATTGGGACGCCCGCTTGACATCACCTTGCGTCATTTTATGCGTCAGCGAGCAGGCCCCGCCCCTGTTCGCCAGCCGGAAAATTCTTCTCCATGAAAAATGCGAAGGCCGCCAGGGCTCTTCGCTTGCCCGCCAACCTTAAGGTTGGACGGGCAGCCCTGACAAGTACTTCGATTAGTTGATTAATGGCCTTAATAGGCCTTTGACAGTTCGGTGGGTGCGCAGCCGACTCCAGTGCACGCCCGCCAAACTGAAGATCAGAATGACGCACGGTGACGTCAGGACGCTTGCCTGACGTGCCCGACATCACCGCCCATCATTTTACGCCCACCCCGCATGCCGACCAGAAGATTCTGCTCTGAGGCAAAGGTCAGTCATCAAATTGGAGGAATGGCCCCTGCATTAATCCCTGAAGACAGAATCATCACATCATGACAAGTGCCACAATGGAGGCAGATTTTAGTTTAAAAGTTTCTTTTTAAATGTTTTGAAGATTTTACTTGGCAATTTATTTATTTCTTTTTTTTTTCCTGTTTTGATCTAACATCACTATACCTAATGCATATCCCTTACTGATTATTTACAAAAGATTATTCAAAGCCTTTAAACTTATTTAGGTCTTTGCTGATCAAGAAACCATTAAATCAGTACCAGCAGATGAAGGTACATTTTCACCTCAAAGGCACTTTAGAAAATTCAATAGTAGCAGTTTCTTTATTTGGCTTTCAATCATATGTTAAAAAAAATTCAAAAAGAAAGATTTCGTTGGGAAAATTCTACTGTATGTTATGCATTTACCAAAAATAATTTTGCCAAGGTAAACCTACACAGATATTAGAAAAAAACTCAACTCATCACTGGTTCCCTTAATACTCCCTCTCTTTCATGGATGTTTCGAGATAGTGCATAACATTAAAAAAAAATTATAAAAGCGATAGAAAAGGGTCTTTATTCATGACTCCTATTAAATTGAGATCTATGCACAAATACATAAATGCATGCAGTAAGTCTTCCTTTCCCCAAGGTTTGATCTTTTATTATATACTGAAGCTTTATCTCAATTTATGGAAGGTAGCATAAACTGATGTATTCCATTGAATTTAAGTTACTGGCTTAGGCAGTCTGTTGACTGATTAAAATCAACCTCCTTCTCCTTCAACTATTTGATCTCCTATTGAATTACAAGCACATTTTCATTATTTAATTTTAGGATGATAAGAAACATCAGTGAGGGGGCGGTTTTAGATCAAGTTCAGTTTTTAATAATATACAATGAATAATGGGAGCATAATAAAATTTAGTTCAATTTAGATTGGAAAAAAGAGGTTCTGGAAATCACAACAACTCATTGCATATTGTAAAATGATTCAATACTTAAAATGTAATTTTTATACATGCATATTATTTTGTGGAGTATGTGCTCTGTACCCAGTTTGAATATAGTTTCCAGGTTCGCCTCTATCACAATCTCTAGATTAATGAACAAAGAACTGGATGCTTCAAATGTATATATGTTTGTGTATATGTCTCTTCCACAGCCCAAGGCAAGGTGGCTTCTGGCAAATTAAAGTTATACTCTGATGCTGATGTGACCTTTAGTGGAGCTAGACAAAGAGCAGTGGTCTAAATAGTTGCGTCATTCAAGAGGAAAAGCCTGTTCCAGTGGACGACTTAATGCAGAGGGGTAGAACGTAACTGCATTCCAGCAGCAAAACAAGGTCATCAGTTAAGTTCTCCTCTCCCCTTCCCCTAGCCTGTGTCCCTTGTTTTTCTACATTTGAAACAGCTTTAGCTGGCAAACAGTGTGAGTGAATCTGTACATAAAACAAACTGAGATTTCAATCCTGTACTTTTTAAGATTACACATACAAGGTACAACACTGTTAATTTCTGATGAGTACACTCAATCTAGAATTTTTTAAAAATTCATTTTATGGGATGTGGGTATCGCTGGCCAGCATTTATTGCCCATCACTAATTGCCCTCGAGAAGGTGAGTATATTAATACACAAGGCCCTGTTATTTGCAGTTGTCTGACCTGTTTCTTTTTGTCCTTGGGAGTAGTGGACCTACTGCATGTTTCCAACATTTCATGTTTTTAACTTCAAATTTCCTGCATCTTTTCTCTCTTTCCGTTCTCCCTTTCATTCTCGTGATTTTTTTTTCTTGTATAGATGTTTCACCGTCTTAGCTGCCTTCTTGAACCGCTGCAGTCCTGTGCTATTAGGGAGGGAGTTCCAGGATTTTGATCCAGCAACACTGAAGGAACGGTGATATATTTCCAAGTCAGAATGGTGAGTGGCTTGGAGGGGAATTTCCAGATGGTGATGCTCCCGTCTATCTACTACCCTTGTCCTTCTAGATGGTAGTGGTCGTGGGTTTGGAAGGTGCTGCTTAAGGAGCCTTAGTTAGTTTCTGCCGTGCATCTTGTAGATGGCACACACTGCTGCCACTGTGCGCCAGCAGTGGATGGAGCGCAAGTTTGTTTGCATGCATGTTTGTGGAGGGACGTCAATCAAGCGGGCTGCTTTGTCCTGGATGCTGTCAAGCTTCTTCAGTGTCGTGGGAGCTACACTCATCCAGGCAAGCGGAGAGTGTTCCATCACACTTCTGACTTGTGTCTTGTAGATGGTGGGCAGGCTTTGGAGGGTCAGGTGGTGAGTTACTTGCCACAGGATTCCTAGTCTCTGACCTGCTCTTGTAGCCACAGTATTTATATGGCTAGTCAAGTTCAATTTCTAGTCAATGGTAACACCCAGGATGTTGATAGTGGGGGATTCAGCGATGGTAATGCCATTGAATGTCAAGGGGTGATGGTTAGATTAATTAGATGGTCATTGTCTGGCACTTGTGTGGCACAAATGTTACTTGCCACTTGTCAGCCCAAGCCTGGATATTGTCCAAGTCTTGCTGCATTTGGACATGAACTGCTTCAGTATCTGTGGAGTCGCGAATGGTGCTGAACATTGTGCAATCATCAGCGAACATCCCCACTTCTGACCTTCTGATGGAAGGAAGGTCATTGACGAAGCAGCTGAAGCTGGTTGGGCCTAGGGCACTAGCCTGAGGAACTCCTACAGTGATGTCTTGGAACTGAGGTGATTGACCTCCAACATCTTCCTTTGTGCTAGGTATGACTCCAACCAGCAGAGAGTTTTCCCCTGATTCCCATTGACTCCAGTTTCGCTCGGGCTCCTTGATGTCACACTCGGTCAAATGCTGCCTTGATGTCACTCTCACCTCACCTGATTTGGCTACATATTCTGCTCATTTGAATAAGGTTTGTGCAGAATCTGTGCAGTAGAAAAAATGTGGGGAAAGATAACTGATAATTCTCAAAGCAAGGACATAAATGGTCTCAATGACCTGAAAACAGCACAAAACAATAACAATTATATTATACAAAAGATCATCCAATAAAGTAATGAAAGGCATTGGAAGAAAAGAATGAATAATAAAAGATGGTGAAACATCTATACAAGAAAAAAAAATCACGAGAATGAAAGGGAGAACGGAAAGAGTGAAAAGATGCAGGAAATTTGAAGTTAAAAACATGAAATGTTGGAAACATGCAGTAGGTCCACTACTCCCAAGGACAAAAACAGGTCAGACAACTGCAAATAACAGGGCCTTGTGTATTAATATACTTAGCTTTGAGTACATGCAAATGCGCCACACTGCAGGCCTGACTGACAATCTTAAATTAGTTGTCAGTGTAATTTTTAGCACACTGAGGATTAGTTAGCAAATGTCATCCAATCACGGAATGACATCTAATATTAGACACTGTGTTTTGAGTTTTGCAAGCTGGTTGGGTACAGTCTGTACCTTGCCTGTTGTGAACAGTGGAAGGGACATGCTGTTTGATATGATGCGCTAGTCTTTAGGATGTATGGCCTACATACCTAGCATCACACCGGCACTGAAATTCATATACCCATATTACTCATTTATGTGATAGGCAAAATGTCTTTTTGGCTTGACACCAGCATCTTGTTAGTGTCAAATACCATTCGTGTTGCTACTGCATAGTAGCAGCGTGAAACAGCTAACTTCACCTGTTGCTCAAATTTTGAGATACCTTGCCCTTCCACGGTAATCTGAGGTGGACTGAGCACTTTTTGACAGAAAGAACATGTATACACATTGTGCCTGTTTCAGCTAAACAAAATAAGTGATAGCCATTCGTTGGTTCATTCCTCAGGGCAGTGCCTTGACCAGAGTCAAGCTGCCTGTTTAAAATTTCAAACAATGCTTGGCATTCACCATTAACTGGTGCATTCTCCATGGCAACGCCTCTACCAGAGTCCACTTGCCAACCAATCAGCACCCTTTTATCCTACAGTGTAAAGTTATTACTTCTCCTGACATTGGTATTCTTCCGATTGTCCTGATGAGTGCAAGACAAAAAGCTTTGACAAAATGTCTTTTTCCAACATAATATAGGATATATAAGAGATTTTCTCCTTTCTTTCTTTTTACTTCTTTCTTTTTATCAAATGTATTTGTTATATTGTTATTATTCTAATTATAATTATTCAATATTCAATAAAATTGTTCTTTAAACACATTACTTGACATTGTCACTCATTCCTGTTATGTCCAGAGAATGGCTCCGAACCCAAATGAGACTCCACAAGGGACTCTCATGTCCTTACAATAGGTCCTCCTTGACAATGGGCAGCTAGTATCTAGGTTTTTTTTATTGTTTACCCATCATGAAAGGCTAACTAACTGCCTGTTACCATTGGTAAGTTTTTGTCCATAAGTGACTCCTGGGGCAGGGTTTTGTTTTTGGGTCCTGACCAAATGGGGGTCTTGATTCCACACTATCCGGAACAGCAACCCAGTGTTTTTCTCTGAATTGGCCATTTAGTGGCCAGAGTGCATACTTGCTGTCCGATTAAGTATGGCAGGTGAGCTGTCAAAGCGGAAGAGGCAATAGGAGGTCCTCCAGCACTGAAACAGCTGTAGCCTGCCGGTGCAGGTAAGAGGGAAGATGCCTCCATTTTGTGGCCCAGCTGCCGGGTCACCATTGTGGAGGGGGAGCCCCTCCACAGCTGTGACCAAGTAAGCAGGGAGGTCTTCAAACCTGCCTGGAGTGCTGGTTCCCTGGTCTGCTGCTGGGTGGCTGCCTCCAGACAGCTGACCTGTTCCTAACATTATCAAGGCCCACAGGCCAACTGGAAAATGCCAGTCAGCCTCTGACAATTCGCCTTAATTACCCTTTTCCTTCCGCCCAGATTTGGCCTCCGGCAAACGGCCAGGAGACAGGGTAGTACCAGCAAACTGGCATGCCAGCCAGTGACGCCAAATTACATGTCTGCCTGCCTCCATTCTCGCCTCTATATCAGGGTGAAAATTCTGCCCCTGATTTCCAGGATGACACCTTAGGTGCCATTTATCACTTATAATATACAGGCTGTTCCTTGGCTGTGGATATATCTCGGCACATTTTTGAAGCCTGTGAGAAAAATATGTTTTTATAATCTTTTTAAGCAGGTAAATATTCCATAGATTAGTATTTCCATAAGAATGAGAAAAGAGACAGAAAATTACTAGTAAATTTATATTCAAACATCCTGCACCATTTCAGTGGAAGAATTACTTAATTTTAAGGGAGTGAAGTAAAGGAATCAGCAAAACAAATCATATTGACCAGCTTTAATCAGTTATGACCAGCTAAGAGGAGGCAACTAACCTGAAACATCTGCCTGATTTTCCTGCGAGGTAGATTCACGTTTAGTTTATGCATCAGTTGATAGATTTCCTCAATGCACAGTAAGCCATCTCCATTCCTGTCAGCTTCTTCAAAGGTCCGTTTCATCCATTTAAAAAGGGTATTAAGGAAAAATTAAATAGCAGTACGTATTGGGCAGTGCATTCGGGTTTGCTGAAAATTATTCCAATATTTGTATGCATCATTGTCCACATGCCTACAGTAACAGTAAAATTGATAAGACCATCGAGTTTTGAATGTTGCTTATTGTTGTGATAAAACCAAATGCGCTAAAGAATTATATTAGCAATGCAACAAATTTTGGGTGGTGAAAATTATTGTGAGGCATTTCAAGTACATGTAAACAATATGGCATGGACATGATAATGAAATCATTATGGTACCTGACTTGTAGCCTTGAGGTTACAAATTCAAATCTACCATTGAAAGTTGAGAAAATAAACTGGTGATTTGTGGACTCGAAAGATTTGATCCATTCACTTAATGAGATGAGATGAAAACTGGTTTGCGGCAATTACTGCAAAGGATATTGATCATGAATTCTCTGTCTTTTCGCAAGTGAATCTTCATCTTTGATTCCAGCCATTAGGTATTTTAATCCAGTTATCCAAGTGCGTGCATCCTCACAGTTGGATGTTACCAAATCCAATGCCTCCATATGACTGCCATGGTAAACACTGAAGCAGCAGCTAGGGTCAAAGCTCCCTTCAGCATGCCGATGAAGGCTCCCTTCTAAAACTTTACAAACCGAGTCAATGGTAACTGAGGGCAAGAAAAAAAAGTTGCAAATCATGTAAATGTACAACACTGGTTTTCACAATCTGTTCATTTATTTTACAATTTTCACCATTTATTTTAACTTGGTTTTTAATTTGAACATGGTATGGACATTAGTCTGCCATTGGAAGGGAAAAAACAACGATAGCTAAGAAGCAGTAATTTAATTTTTAAGACCAGTTAAACTTGGGCTTTTTCCAGGCAGTACAGAAGTTGTGCTCTTCTAGAATACATCACTTTTCCTTGCTCTGCATTTCTTCTACTTTAATGGTCAAGTTCATTCAAGTAATGTACTCAAATGTACTAATTTTTCAAAAGTTGAATGTTCGCCGATAATTGCACCATGTTCGGCACCATTTGCAACTTCTCGGATGCTGACGCAGTCCATGTCCAAATGCAGCAAGACCTGAACAATATCCAGGCTTGGGCTGACAAGTGGCAAGTAACATTCTGCCAGGCAATGACAATCTCCAACAAGAGAGAATCTAATCATCACCCCATGACATTCAATGGCTGAATCCCCCACTCTCAACATCCTGGGGTTTACCATTGACCAGAAACTGAACTAGACTAACCATATAAATACTATGGATACAAGAGCAGGTCAGAGGCTAGGAATCCTGTGGTGAGTAACTCACCTCCTGACTCCCCAAAGTCTGTCCACCATCTACAAGGCACAAGTCAGGAGTGTGATGGAATACTCTCCACTTGTCTGGATGAATGCAGATCCAACAACACTCAAGAAACTTGACACCATCCAGGACAAAGCTGCCCACTTGATTGGCACCCCATTCACAAATATTCACTCCTTCCACCACTGACGCACAGTGGTATCTCATCTCTCAGTGGCAGCATTGTGTGCCATCTACAAGATGCATTGCAGAAACTCACCAAAGCTCTGCAGGCAGCACCTTTCAAACCCGTAACCGCTACCATCTAGCAGGACAAAGGCAGCAGATGGAAACAACACCATCTGGAAGTTCCCTTCCAAGCCACACACTGCTTTGACTTGGAAATATATTGCCATTCCTTCACTGTCACTGGGTCAACATCCTGGAACTCCCTTGCCTAACAGCACTGTGGTTGTACCTACACCACATGGACTGCAGCAGTTCAAGGCAGCTCACCACCACCTTCTCAAGGGCAGTTAGGGATGGGCAATAAATGCTGGCCTAGTCAGCAATGCCCACAACCCATGAATAAATTTTTAAAAAGCTCATGTATGCTACAGATTTTACAATGCAACTTATTCAGTCATTGGCACTTTTTCAGTTCACTGAATGAATTTCGATACAAGGTTTGCAAATAACATGCCCGTCACGAAAATCTATATTTTTTTCCAAATATTTAAAAGGGATGAGGTGAACTTTATCAGGGGTCTTGTTACTTGCCAACCGCTGTAGTTTGCAGTTGGCTTTAAAAGTATAACGGAGCAGGTGGTTTTAACAAGCCAAGAGTGAGACTTTTGCTCTTCTGTGGAAGGTAGTCCCATCCATGAGAGCTGCCAGCCAATTGGTTTGACCAGCAGCTGTTGCAGTCCCAACAGTGCCAGACAGTAGTGGGCACTGCTGGGACTGCAAGAAGTTCCACGAAGACAACAGCAGGGATGCCAGAGTGAGGCGAATGCAGGTTTTTTGGATGGGGAGGAAATGGGCGCTCTTGAAAGGGGTGGAGGGGTAGGATGTCAGGTTTGGAAGGCTTGGGAGGCAGGGCACAAAGGTGGTGTACCACCTTGGGGCTGTGACCCCGATGCACACAGGGCACCCTCCCGAAGGGCGTAACCCCCCCTTCCTTCCCACCTTTTCACCTCAAATGGTGAAGAAACAGGCTTCCCACACTCATCCACCTTCCACTGACCGGCGGGGATGTGGAATGAGGCCCTTAATTGCCACTTAATTGGGCAGTTAAGGGCATCAATAGGCCTAAGGGCAGGTGGCCTAATGGGCACCTCACCCACCCATTGTATTAAGGGAAAGGCTCGAGTGTGGGTGGGTGAGAAGGCGATGGGCTTCCCGCCGAAAACACAGCTGGTGGGAGGCTGTAAAATTCACCCCCATGGTATTTAGTTGCATGTTTGTTCATGTATTTTAATCCAAAGTAATTGGAAAGCAGAAGTGAAAATTCTTACTTTTTGCCTTTTCGTTTTTCCTAGATGGGCGCCACCTAATGCATGTCCTGTGTTCATCCAGGTAGAAAAGGCGAACCAAGCCTTTGCTCCCACTTTTTAGCTTGACCATTTGAGTTCCTGACTGCATTACACTCATGCATCTTTCCACTGTGAAAAAAATCAAAAAGGTCAGTAATGGTCAATTAGTAAGGATAAAAAAGCAGGTTTGATGTTAAAAAACAGTCTGTTGATTAATATGCAAAGTATCTCAAAAGTTATATTAACAGATCCCCTCAGCAGTAAAATCTATGGGCAGAATTTTCCCGTTGTCATGCGGGGGCGGGACCCGCATGCCGACATGTAAAGTGACACGCGGTGACGTCAGGCGAGCGTCCCAACGTCACCACGCGCCATCGCGATATTTTGCTGGGCGGGTGCATGATGATGTCCAATGCGCACCCGCCATTAATTAACAGGCCACTTAAGGCCCTTGAGGCGCCAATTGATGGCAATTTTCCAGCGCCCATGCGATCTTCGGGCCGGTGCACAGGTGCAACGGGCAGGCGGGTAGGACACATTTATCCACGTGCACAATAAGAGGACTCAGTGGGGTCGCGAGTGTGCACTGTCAAATATTGATTTTTTTAAAGTTACTGATACTTGTGTGATCTGCAATACTTCAAAACGCATACCAGCTGCTTGGACTGGGCTCACAACCTTCAGGTCAGCACTCTGCAGTGAGGAATCTTTTTTGGGCCTGCAGGTTTCGGGAAGCCTCCCCTTAGCTTGGGAATGGGAGTTGATCTCTCCATTGGAGGCACCTTCTCTGAGGAGGAAGGGAGGGCGAGAAGGGGGAGGAGACCAGGAGTGCACATTCAGCCTCCAGAGGAGCCACCTTTGGGAGGACAGGCACAGGCACAAGGAACTTAAGAAAACAAAATGACAAAGATGTTAAAAATCACACCAACTCATAAAGACCTCATTGCGGGCCAACACAAAAGCACCAGTGATAAACCCGTGGTGTGCCTAAGGTGCCTTATATTTACGTTTTCGGCTGCTATGTCTTGGTGCTGCCGTCTCGCTGGGAGTGGCAACTGAGCCAGTCTGCTCACTCTGCTGTCCTGTTGGCCTCGATGAGCTTGGTGGTCGTCCTCTGGCCCATGGAGCCTGTGATGGTCCCGGCTGGGAGGGAGCTGCCAGTTCCACAACTGGCATCTCCCCAGTCGTTGCAGCCTCATCGGATGCAATGGTCAATGGCAGAGGGGCAGAGCATCTGCTGCAATCATCCGGAGCGCCCTGAGAGGAGCCCACAGAGACAACAGGCAGCTGCTGCGCCGTGAGGTCGCTTCGGACCTCCCTGCTCACCATGGATGGATGGGCACCGAGCTGGGAAACTTGGTGCCCGCACCATCTTCCACACTGGCACTGACCAGCTGAGGTCAATGCCGATGTGAGGGCTTGCAGGTCCAAGCACAACCCCAGGTATTCCTGATTGGTCTCCTGGAGGAGCCTCTCCACAAGAGTTGCCACTCTCTCTATGGAGGACGCATGGCGCTCGGCCATGAGGCTCATTGCATCAGCGATAGTGTACATAGACTCCACCATGGACACCAAAGCCAAGCATAGCCTCGTGTATCTCTACCAGATGCTCCCGCACACCCGCCCACATTTCCTGCATTTGCTGCGTCGTGGACGACTCCAGAGGCACATCATCAGGCACTGACCGAGCATGTGCCTGGTCTCCTGCAGTCCTCTGACTGCTGGCACCATGGGCACTCTCTGTCTCTGCCAGCTCCTCCAGCGACCATGAAGTGCCCTCACCGCTGTGCCCTGGGACACTAGCCGATGTTCGAATTCCCACCAAGGTGCTGGTATCTGCACTGGTGCCTGCCTGACAGAGATGGTGTTGACGCTGATGAGACTTCAGGGCCCTCAGGTGTGAGAGGGGGCATCTGTTGCTCCTCCTCCTGGCCCTGCTCTGCTGATGCTGAAAGGAAGAACAAGGACATTGGATCAGTTAATGTGGAGACAATGTCAATGTGTATTCCCGTCCCCCGGATCATTATACGCTCAACCTTCCATGAGCAATAGTCAAGCCATGTCGCAAACTTCAATCACTGAACATTCAGCACTGCCATGGCTGCTGGGAGAACAATGCTGACCTCACTGCTGGGCAAATATACCTTCCCGTGGCATCCCAGCCTCACCGACACCGGTGGACCTGGGCACGTGGTGCCTCTCCAAACCTAGGGCCTCCTGCTCAAAGTGGCTGAGAATCGCCACCTGTGCCGGCCCGCCACCAGTCCTCACCGGCTCGGCTGCATTATGTGCATTCTTCTCCTGAAAAGGAGGGAAGAGCTTTGATTAGTGCAACTTGTACCTGGATTCTCTTCGCAGATGGCCCAACCAGAGTGGCACATATCAGGTCTCCAGTGCCTCCTCACCTCGCTGCTACCGAACACTCACACAAAGATGCTAGGCCTGTCCCCCCCCCTACCCTCCCGCCCCCTTGGCCACATGCTGCCTACATTAGACACCACACTGTCTAACCTTCCATTGCAAGGAGGCGTAAGCACATGGAGCGCAGAGGACAACAGATCAATCGGTGCCCCTCCCAGCATGTCATCACCCTGACTTGGACATGTCCTGGAATTCAAGCACTGCACCTAGGTGCAGCTCCTCCAGGTTGCCCCCAAAACAGTAATGTGGGTCTCAGTGTAACACATGCTGCGGGTGCAGAACCCATCTCTTCACCACCCTCTCAGGGTGACCTCAGCATGGGCAATATCCGCTGGCCCACCTAGCAAAGGACACATGTTGCCAATGATTCAATGCAGTCACTACGCTCAGACTTTGGGGGGAGGGGTGCCAGGTGGGAAAGCCTACCTGCTGGGTTAACTGACCAATGCCAACATGGTACTCACCCTTCCCAAGCACAACAGGTCATTGATTCGCTTGTGACAATGGATCCAGGAGCGTCACACCACATATTGGGGGCTCATGATCTCCGCCACCTCTTCCCAGGTAGGTTTGGTCATGTGTGGGGTGGCCTCCTCCTCCCATCCTGGGGTACAAGCACCTCCTGCCATGTTACCACCTCCTCGAGGAGGGCAGCAAGGCAATCATCAGAAAAACGAGAGGCATGGTGCCCCCCTGCCCTACCCTCCTGCCTGGCCTCAGCAGCAGCGCTCTGGGGAGCCCTTCAACTGGCCATGATTCACAACCTTTGAAAGGCTGCAGGAGTTTTTTAAAACAGGCCGCCGGGTCGTCATTGGACCCAGTGGTCATTGCAGTCCAGCCGCCGCTCACCCACTCCCGCTGTCCTCAGGAGCTGCGATTCACGCTGGGCAGACCTTAATCAGCCCGCCCACGTAAAATGGCAGCGCGGACCCAATCGTGGGTGGCGATCGAGTCTGCGCCCACTCCCGCACCGCCCACCCGACAGGCAGAAAATTCTTCCCACCCGTAAATTATTCCAACAATAAAACAATTCCCAATAACATTTTCTTTTATAGATGGGAAAAGAGAAGGATTGAAGAAAGAGCAGTATACAATATTGTTAAAATTTGCATACATTTCATAACTTTTATCAAAAGATGACACAAACTCCCAAAATTGACTTAAAGCCTGTCAGTTCAAACATAAATATATATGAGAAATTACAGTAACTTTGTAATGAAATGGAACACTTAATATAATCTTTAATATAGTCATAAAAAGTCAGGAGCAAAAATATTATTCCTTAAGAATATTTTTGTATTGATGTATTGAAGAAAAAGACAGGCGTGCAAGGAATTTAAGTTTAATATAAAATTTGTACAGTCCAATTGGCTCATTGATGTCTTGGAGCTTGCAACACCAAAAACCCATCTCGCGACCCCATTGGTCACAACCTATGGTTTGGGAAGCTAAGCATTATAATCTGCAATTGATTCTAGTTCACCAAAAGGAAGCACCAAGTCTTAATACACCTTCGGTCTGTCCGCAAGCATGACCCAGACCTCCCTGTCGCTTGCCATTTCAACACTCCACCCTGCTCTCATGCCCACATGTGCGTCCTTGGCCTGCTGCATTGTTCCAGTGAAGCTCAATGCAAACTGGAGGAACAGCACCTCATCTTCCGACTAGGCACTTTACAGCCTTCTGGACTGAATATTGAGTTCAACAACTTTAGATCATGAACTCTCTCCTCCATCCCCCCTTTCCGATCCCCCTTTTTCCAATAATTTATATATATTTTTCTTTTCCCACCTCTTTCCATTATTTTTAAATGTATTTCCATCCATTGTTTTATCTCTACCTTTTAGCCTATTTTGATTCCTTCCCCCCACCCCACCCCCACTAGGGCTATCTGTGCCTTGCTCGTCCTGCTTTCTACCCTTAATGTCACCTATTAGCACATTTCTTAGCTAATATCACCACCGTCAACACCTTTGTCCTTTTGTCTATGACATCTTTGGCAATCTCTTCTTTGCCTCTACCTATCACTGGCCCTCTATCCAGCTCTACTTGTCCCACCCCCCCTTAAACCAGCTTAAATTTCACCTCACTTCTATTTTTCCTTAGTTCTGGTGAAGAGTCATACGGACTCGAAACGTTAACTGTGCTCCTCTCCGCAGATGCTGTCAGACCTGCTGAGTTTTTCCAGGTATTTTTATTTTTGTTTTTGTTTTGGATTTCCAGCATCTGCAGTTTTTTGCTTTTATCTTCATACTGGTGTTTGCCACATTACATGTGGAAGATATCAAATTCCTATCAGCACCAACAGTAACGAACCAGGGAGTGGAGGAAAGAACTTATATTTATAAAGCACCTTTTTTGCATTCTCAGAACGCCTCAGAACATTTCACAACTAACAAATTAGTTTTAGAGTGCCGTGCTGTGATGCAGCCAAACAGCTGGACCAAAGTTTCTCACAAGAGCCAAAAAACACCAATGAGATGAACAACCAGTTATGATGTTGGCTGAGAGGTGGTCATTGGCCAAGGCACTGAGAGAACTCCCAGCTGTTCATGAGTGTAATAGGATCTTTATGTCCTGCTGAACAGCCAGATGGATCTAGAGATAAAGACCGGAGACTTCACTGAACAGGATTTCCAACAAAACCTGCACCCCATCAGAAAAATGATTAAGTAGCATTTTGATGCCTCATCATCTGATCCTGCACTGGCTGCCAGTGCTCAGTCTTTTCTCTTACCTCTAGGTCATTCTCCTGATTTTGCAGGTTACTCTTTGAAACTTTGAGCCCTTCTCTTTTCACTTATATGATTCTCTGTTCCATTCTTAGAGCAGCTCTGCTAGAATTTGCACTTGAAAACATGCTTTAAAAAGCACAAAAATCACATGATCCCTCTAAAATATTTGACAGTGAATTCAGTCCAGCAAAGAGGTTACTACTTTTCTACTGCTGCCCCAGGCTACAGCCACTCGTTTTTTTTAAAGGCTACACTGATAATTTCCAATCTTTCCCTGTGCAAAGCTCCCATATTACATGGGATTTGCAATAATGAACCACCAAAAGTATATGCAGGTGAGTTGATCCCACAAATTACAATGGGGTCAGCACTGGAGAACAATTGGCAAAAGCCAGCCGATAGGCACAACACTGGCATAAATGGCCCAGGTGAATTTTGGAGCTAAAATATTTAGATAACACTTGCTAATTTTTCACAGAGTTCTATTCATCTCACCCAAACCTTGAAAAAAATTCGAAAAAAATTATTGATACATCAAATGCTAAATAGCACAGGCACAAAATATTTAAAAATGGAGCTCAGATTTCTAAAAAGAAAGTTTCAGTTTGTACCTTCATAGTGTCCTTTAACTATAGAAAGACAAAAAAGTCCAAATAGCTTTATTATTAAGAAAATTTTAAAAACCAAGGCCTTACAGGCACACAAACATTATGTCTAAAATAAGTTATGCATATGCAATGTAATGTGGTTCACATCCTTTTCTTTTCCTGCGAGTTTCTTCCAAAACGTTTTAAAGCAATCACCAAGAAGCTCTTGATAGCTGCAGCGAATATTCAATTCTTAGCAAAATTTGAAATAATTGCACAAATTTTATCCTCGGTATTCCTAAACATATATAATTCCTTTTCTAAACGGATAGTGAAAGCTAATTCATGACTGAGAACTTTCAAAGCCCATCACAGTACACAAATAGATCAATGAAACCAACCTATTTGCTCCAATCTGAATTTCTGTGGGGCAGCACACTACAGCCCACATTTAACAACCCCGATGCCGAAAGGAAAGACATTCTAGCAGACAAGGATTCCAGATATTGCGTAAAATAAATCCACATTCACATGTCCACTGCTTCTTCTGCTCAACAAGAACTGGCTCCCTTTATCAAGTCAGATGCTGCACACTCTCTGAACAGTATGATTCACTAAACCACTAGAGAGGCCTAACTTGCTGACATTAATCTAATCATCAAATCTTGTGTTGTAATATACAGAAACATAATACTACAGCATATATTAAAAGTCTTGCACGTTTGTAAATGTGTATCTCCTAATGCATTGCTGTACATCAGGGATGCACCAACATTGGCCTCCAAGCCCATGGAAGCCAGCCCTCAAAACCCTGACAAGTCAGCCGTATTTGCATTTATGCGTTTTATTTACTGGTTTTTCCGGTTTGAAATTTGTGGCCCCAGATGCTTAGAAAGAACTGTTCACAGTACAGTTACCTCATTGGCCAAAGAAACAAAGAAAGACTTGCATTTATGTAGCATTTCATGATCACTGGACATCCTAAAATGCTTTGCAGTCAATGAAATACTTTTTGAAGAATGGTCACTACTGTAATGCAGAAATACGTTATTGGTTCAGAATACCAACACTGGTTAGTAGCAGCAGTTTGAAATACATACAAATTAACAGGAAAATTGATTTAAACTGTTGTGGGCCAGGATTCCATTGTGTGTACCTATCTGACCAGCTGCGAAATTTTATTAAATTGATAAAATCACAAGCTGATACATCACAGTCCTTTCAACCAATTCTGAACACGTCTCAAGTCAGTTCCTGTTAGCGATTTTGAGCATTCTTTGTCAACTGAGCCATCAAAAGAGATATTAAGAGAGATAACTAAAAGCTTGGTCAAAGAGGTACACGGTCTTAAGAAGAGGTAGATCAATTTAGAGAAGGAATTACAGAGCTTAGAAGGCTGAAGGCACAGCACCCAGTAGCAGGGTGAAAGGAATGGGTTCAGAGTGCAGAGTTTTTGAAGGGTTTTAAGGTTGGAGAAAAGTGGTTTGGTGAACAGGTTAAACATGATTCATATATTATTCAATATTCATTCACCAGTGGGCATCACTGGCTTGGCCATCTTTTATTGTCCATCCCTAACTACCCTTGTTCAGAGGGCATTTTAAGAGTCAATCTGGAGTTACATGTAGGCCAGACCAGGTAAGGACATTAGTGAACCAGATGGGTTTTTGACGACAATCAAAGATGGTTTTGTGGTCCAGGTTTAATTCTAGGTTTTTATTGAATTTAAATTTCGTCATCTGACGTGTCCCCAGAGCATTACCCTGGAACATTAGTCCAGTGACAATACCACTATGCCACCACCTGCCTGATATCACAGAGATGAAAGTAGATGGTTCCTGTGATGGAGAAAATGTAGAGTCAGAAGCTCAGCTCAGTGTCAAACAGAAGGCTGAAATAGCATTCCATCTGTAATCGGGAATCCAAATTACTGATGCATCTTAAAACCTTAAACAGAATCCTAAATAATTTTATTCTTGTGACTTACGCACCATATTAAACTGAATTTCAACTGCATCAGCTATCACTATTCTTCATAAAACATCAAAATAAAATCCAGAAAGTGTCCTATTATACCACTCCCAATGGTATTTCGATCATTATAAATTGCCTGCTTTAAGCACCAGTTTTTAAATTTAAACTTTCTGAAGTTCAGTCATCTCACAGTTTGTTTACTCTATTAACATAAATACAGCAAAAAAAAAATCAAAACAATAACAAGCCAACTGAGTTTTCTGCAGAAAAGGGCAAAAAATGAAATATTCTCCAGGTTTAGCACATTGCATTTCTGCGCAACAAAATTGTAAACATGATTTTACTATCCATAGCGCACAGAGAAAATTGTCATTTAATGTCTAATGTAAAAGCGACCAACAACTGCAGATCAACTTTGGCACTTAAAGCCTGAGAGTGCTTGGAACAATGAAATAGAGACAAGCTATTCTTTAGCTGTGCTGCAGCCATTAGCTTAGGATATGAGCTGTGAGAAAGAAATCCTTTTAACGTTCTCAGCTCTTCCAGTTGAAGCACTGTACCAGTCTTTCTGCATGAAATATTTAAATGTTGGATGGCACCCTAGATACTCGAGATGGCTTAACCATCAGGGAGGACAACACAAAATTCACCTGTTTACAGAAGAAAGTTGTGCATAGCATTACCGCTAAAGGGAAAGCCAACTGGGAATAATCAACTCATTAATTTTTAAACATCAAGTATTTTGCAATCCATTAATGGATGAAGATGAACAGATTTTACCAATTGGCACTATAACTCATCCAGTGATCTTCTAGCTAATCATTCCTAGAGCTGCTGAGCAAATATTTACGTTCAGTTTAGACAGGAAATTCAGAGCCCAAATATGAAAAGAATTGCCAGCCTATATTTCTGTTTCCAAACATTTCAGTGCAAGACATGTGCTTCAATTGGAAGAGATCAGATTATTAAGGGGTTTCTCATTTACCATCTCATCTCTGCTTTGACAGATACTGCTATAGAACACAATAATGACAGCTACATCAAAAGTGTGCATGGAAATTCATTAATTATAATACATGCGTACCAACTCCATAATACGCACGACACACAAAAGACAAGCCAGTGTTGCTGTATTCTTTTAAACCGCAGGAGGCTATTTCAATGAATTGGCATACATTTCAATGCCTCCCTCTCAATTATGATCAAGATCAATGCAGAATATATTACTGATGAAATTTGACAAATGTGCACTGGGCTGCATCACTATCCACTAACATGTCATACCAAATTTACTTTATAAACAGTTCACATTAAAGCTGCAAACAATGTTGTATTTCCCTATATACATATTTATTAACCAGAGCCATATTTCAGCTTCATTTTCTGTAAAAATATTTTTATACCAAGAACATACTGTTAAAAAATATGGCTTGAAGGGATAGCTCTATACTGCAAGTCAACAGCATTTGGATGGTAGCAAACAGCCAAATTTTTCAACTGTCAGGCATGCAAAATTTAAGGTTTAACCCTTTTTATTGTTTCCTTTGCAGTTAGTAAATTGACAGCTGTCAAGTAGATTTCTAGTCAAATAAAACTCAGGAGACAGTCTGCCTACAGAAAACTGTTGTTTGGGAGTTAGAATTAGGTTTGTAACAGCAAATGTACTTATTCACACATTTGATCAATGCATAATTGTTACCAATATATTAAGCACCGTTTAACAGAAGGTCCTTGTTTTTCTCCTTTAAAAAAAGTTTTATTCACTAAGAAAATTAAATGAAATGCTGCATAAGTAAATGAAGCTCTATGAAAATGTTTGCAATTCGACTGCAGTTTTATTTTGTGATAGATCTACGCTTTATGAATTAAACACACTTTAGTACTATATCCCAAAAGTGCAGTTCATTTTAACTAAGGTGCATTCTTTTAATGAAACACATAACATTCCAATTCTCTTAGAAGAGAATTAATGTCAGCTCTTTAAATAGCAACCTGCTCCCCATTCAAAATTAAAAGCCCAATCATTACATTTTACAAAGTGCAAATTAACCACAATTATGTGGATGACAAATATACCTTGCAATATTCACATGACTTGCACTATAAGATAGAGGACACAAAAATGTGAAATGAAAGCTTTAAAATTATTAGAGACTGAATTTAGGGACGAAATATATTTTACTGAATTGATGTAAAACAGCTGTCTGTAATTTAACATTTTGTGAAAATAGCTCATGAATGTTCATCTTTGAAGGGATCTGAATACTGAGTACCCCCATAAAGGACGAGCTCCAAGTTAAGTTTTACATCAAACCGGTTAAATATGTACTTTTGATATTTTTGATTTTACCATCTTTTAACAAATATACCATTTAGCATCCTTAACTGTAGTTATTCACAAATGTAAATAGGGCAGCTTACAAAATTACCCCCAGTGCATATAGGAAAAGCACTTACCTCTATCAGGACGGAGATCCTTATAAAAATCTAGGTCTGCCATGAGTGATATATTTCTTACACATCACTGGATTAGTCATTAGATTTCCTTAATAATTTCATTTAGAGTCTTCCCACTCACAACACTCAGTGCTCTAAGTTTCATACTGTATGCCATTCCGTATAAAAACCTTAATCTGAAAGATCACAATTTTGCCATTCATAAAAGGATGCCTCCATCCAGAGTGCTGAAATAGTTGATGTAAATTTCACAGAATTGTGCTTGAAGAGAAGCGCTCAATAAGTAAAAAGCTCAAAGCGATAAAAAGGAAAACAAAATCATCGGTCAGTGCCTGTTTCCAAGCACTGTTTCTGTGAGGACGCAGTGGGTGTGACTACAATGGGAAACAGCTACTTATGCTTGATGTCGATACGGGGGCTCCCAATAATTCTAAATGCAAATGCAGTGCAGAGCACTGCAGGTAATGTTTGGAGGGAATAAGATGCTTAAAATTTGCTCTTCAACATGCCACAGGGACAGATTTGCTATCAATAATTAGGCAATTAAAAATCATAGAAAACTAACTCAAAAGGAAATTATGCAAAAAATAACACACACAGAAGTGTAGCCCCGCTAACGCTTAAACTTTGGTAAACAAATGCCCATCAAGGTTGACTTAACTTCAATAATATTAATACTTCGGCATGACCTTCAAATCTTGTTTCATCCAATGTGCATTCTAGACCCTGAAAAGGTCTTCATTACTAGGGCTAAATTTCCTACAAAAAACTGATCAAGCTTTGTACAATTTCTAAACAAGCTATCAAATCTGAAATTGATATTGACATTTTTGAACATATTCTCAGATTTTCTTAAATTAAAGCTTACATTCATCAGTTCATTTCTGATACCTTACCACATGACACAGAACCTTTTTGGCTAGAATGTGATCAGCTGATTAGAAGATGCTTACTTCCATCTGGCACAATTTAGCAGGCTAGGTGAGAATTGACAAATTTGAAAATATGGAATTCACTCAAACTAGTTTGAGCAGCAGAGAACTTTAAAGAAACAAAGCAAGGGTGAAGGAGGGAGGGGAGGGGAGGGGAGGGGAGGTGAGGGGGCAGCTGCAGACATTAGGGCTGGATTTTCACCCTCGAGGCAGGTAGCAGGAGTCAAGAAAATGCCCGCTCGGCCAGCCTGCCTTGGGAGAAAATGCCATGAAAAACCGGATTTTCATTGTGGGGGAGGGGCTGGGGGTGAGTGCGGGCTGCGGTTGGGCCAGCCAACCAGGGCAAGAGTTCAGAGGCAGCCACGGGGGCTGCCAGGAGCTGAGGCACATTGTTGTGCTGTGGGACTTTGTCCCATTTAAAATGAAAAAGGCCATCTAGCTCTCATCCTCCATATCCCCTCACCTGCCACTCACTCCCATGTCCCATCTGTGCCACTTCAAACCACCCACCCACCCACCCCCTATGGCCCCTCATGCCCCCATGCCAAAATGTGCTCCCCACCCACCCCCATGCATGGGGTTGCGGGGGGAGGGGGGCAGAGACATGAGGAGGCCCGTTTGAACTTAGCTTTAAAAAGGTTTCCTCATGCAGACTATGGTTCACGACACCTCTGAGGTGCCATAAACCACAACTTTTAGAAAAGCTGGCCCAACTCCATGAAAATTGAGGAGGACTAGGACATGCCTAACCCTGCAATGGAACCGGCCAGGTCAGGACTGCAGGTTGCGGGTCCACGACCCAAACCAGCTTGTATCCTTAAAAGGCACTCTCGCAAATCAGAATCCCCGGGAATGGGATCAAGGGTCCTGGAATTAGTTGCAGGCCACCATTTTCACCCCTCAATGGAGTCTCCCCGACTCCCTGAAAATCCAGCCCATGGTTGTTATTGTATTTAAAGAGTGCATCTATTGAGACCCAGTGTGTTTTCTTTGTTTCTGGGAACGTGCAAAATAAACTACCAGATGCGGAGAAAATGTTCTCATCTTGTAAAGAATCCTAATACCTTCCTGTTCACAAGCCTGTACTTATGCATTTCTCTTCTCACTCAGGCAGACAGCAGAAAAAACTCCAATATTCAGCAAATGGAGTGTTGCAAGTGCAACTCCACATTCTCCCACACTTGACTTCCCTGGTTAAGGCTTCAACAGACAGGCCTGATGTTTTACCTGCATTTTGTCTGTAGATCTTAATTTAAAATCTCACACACATGGGGCAGAATTTTGCCGTTGGCGAGCAGGGGGCAGGGCCCGATTGCCGACGCATAAAATGAAGCGGGATGATGTCGGGCAGAACCCCCCATTTAAATTTTCAGGAAGGGTGGGGGTGCAGCAAAATCAGCTGTGGGCCCGCCGACCTGTCAATGGCCAGTTGAGGCCATTGACAGGTTCATTTAACCAATTAAAGGACCTGCCCTTCCAGCCTTAAGGTTGGCGGGCAGGCCAGGAGCCTGTGCAGCAAATAGAGAAAACATGAAACCTCATCCAGCGGCGGGATGAGGTTTCATACAGGGTTTTAAACATTTGAATAAAGTTATAGTGTTAATTATGAACATGTCCCATCTCATGTGACATTGTCACTTGAGGGGGACATGTTAGGGATTTTTCTTTTCTCTATTTTTAATATTTTTCAAAGTGGAAGCGATCTCCCTGAGGCTGCACTTAGCCTCAGAGAGCTGTGCACTCTTTCGTGCGCATGCGTGAAAGAGCACACTCTCGCTTTTAGGGAATCCCCCCCCTCCTGCACAGGAAGCGCAGCGCTTCCCGCTGGGCGGGCCTTAATTGGCCCACCCACGTAAAATGGTGGCGCGGCCTGCTTTGCTGGCGGGGATCGGCTCCCCACCCGCCGGAGATTGGGCCGGGCCCGCCTGCCCGACATGCAGAAAATTCTGTCCATAAAATTTGATATCAACAATGGCCTGGTCACAATTTGGCAATCACTCAATGCCATAAAAGGCAGCATATGTCCTAAATCAGAAAGACATCTTCTAAGTTTTGAAAACGGTTTATCTATTTTAACTAGTTACTACCTAGGAATGTACTCTGAGCATCCAAAAATTAGAGAAGTGGCTTTGAATATTGCTGAAGAGAGATATGTTACTGAAGCTTTTTGTCTTGCACTCATCAGGACAAATGGAGAAAGCAATGGGGAACTATAGACTCCCCAGGCTTCCAGGTAATTCAAAAAAGATGCAAGGTTTGAATATTCCTTATGTTTGCAGAGAATGGGTCCCTGTGTATGAACGTATGTTGCATCTAGCAAGCGTAAATAAGCTGTGTTACAAGAATGGTGAGTTTCTCCATGGCAACGTCTCAGCCAGAGTCGACCCGCCAACCAATCAGCCCTTTTTTTCCTGTAGCATAAATTGTTGTAATCATTTGAAATTCTTGCTTTTGTCCTGAGGTGCAAGATGAAAAACTTCAGCAATATGTTTCTCTTTTCAGCAATACTCAATTTCAGAAAACACAACTCAGGTAATTTAACATGTTTGGCAGCATATATGTGAGCACGTGTTTTCAAAGCTCAAGTCTGAATTGAAAGGCACAATTTTGGAATGGAAACTCAGTGCTTCTGTGCAGTTGGCAAGAGAATCAGGTAGTCCAAATATAGAATGCATGGTGCCTGAAATTCAAAGTCAATCTTCGTATTAAATTTTAACTTTCATGTCATTTCTGGAGACTGAGTGTTGGAAACGCACTGAAAGAGGCGAGCAGAAATGGTAAGCTCAGCTTGCAGAGGGCCCAGAGAAAATCATCAGTGAATCGTGCACCTTCTCAACTCACTGTCTTCCTCTGCAGCTAAAGTGGCAGAGACTGCCATACCAGAGTGGGGCTCCTGAGCCACACCAGGCAATGCTTAACACAGAGTTGCCCATCATGGCGCAAGCCATTATCTTGTGAGACAGAAGGCTGCCATGAGACAGGGGGCCAAAGTCAGTGAAGTGGAGGCAGGTTACATTGTAAATGCAAATCTAGTGTTTGCGGGATCTTGTTGTTGGTGCAAATTGGTGATTATGTTTCTTGCATAACAGCAAAGATTGCACATCAAGTACTTCATTCACTCCAGCACATGAAACCCTCTATATAACTACAAGCTGCGTAGGAGAAATCATAAAATGGCATTGCAGCATGAGGTAGGTGTAAATTTACAGGTAAACATTTAAGTTACTTACCTATAGCTTAAACTAGATCAAGTAATTAGTTTTAAAAAAAGCCTGGCTGATTAAATGCATGAGCTTTAATTCATTAGATAAAGCAAGGTTATATGGAGATGGCAAGGAGGATGGGGTGTAGCAATTGTAGCACATGAGAGGTTGTGTAGAGTATCAGATACAGGACAGCTACATCTGCTAAGTGACAGTTAAGAGTTATTAATCTGGAGTGGAGTCTAAGGTGCAGACATTGCAGGGCATCGGGGCGAGGGAGAGTTACCTGGGCAACTTGGGCCAGAGTTTTGCTGCTAAGGCAGGTAGCTTGAGTCAGGAAATACCCCTACTGGGCAGACCCACCTCAGTTTAAAGGGCCCTGTAACACTCAATCTTCACTCTGGGGAGGCGGGGTAGGATAGAGTCAGACCTGCTGATGCCAGAAGCAGACTGTAGGAAGCCACGGGGGTGGATGAGTGCCGAGGCGTGCTGGTTAGAAGGCCGCCTCCATTCTCTGTGACTTTGTCCCATTTGTATTAAAAGTGGTTTGGCCATCTGGATTCTCCACTTGTACTCATTATGAATTGAATTTGGAATTGATTTTTTTCTCAGCATTTCAATATGCCATTGTTATTAAATAGCTCATTCATTCTGTATATAGTGCATAATTTATGAATGGGAATGCAGGGAGCTTAGAAGCCATGGAGAGGGCATGGAAGGGGCATAAGAAGCATGGGTAAGGCCTTTTGAACATACCTTTCAAAAGGTTCCCAAATCCAAACTATGGTTCACAATGCCTCTGAGATTTGTGAGCTGTGAGTCACAGAGAAGTGGCCTGAGTCCATGAAAACTGCAGGGGACTATGAGATGCCTAACCTGACAATGAAGCTGTCCAGGTCAGGGGTGCAGGCTCACTGCCTGCATTCCTATCTCATGCTGCCAAAAATAGCCAGTGCCAGAATGGGGCAGGAGTCCCAGAGTCGGTTCCTGCCCGTCATTTTTAAATGGCTCCGGAGTTTTCCTGACTCTGTGTAAATCCAGGCCTTTAATTCTGGAGACGGCTGTGTCCCTTAGGTCAGGGAATTGCATAAGTTTGGTTAGTGACCAGGGACAGGTGGGTGTGACTGCAAGCCAGGCAGGTAAGGGGACATCAGGTGCAATGCAAGAGGAATCTCAGCCTTAACCCATATCCAACAGGCACAAGGTTCTTGCTGCCTGTGTGGATGAGGGAAAAGTCAGCAGGGTGATGAGCAAATTGACTATGGTACAGTGGTACAGGAAGCCATTTAAGTTGCAGGGGGGTAGTAAAAAGGAAGGTGGTAGTGGTTGGTATAATTAGGGAGATGATTGCTGTTTTCTATGGCCATGACCAGAAGGATTAAGGACATTTCCTCAAGGATGAAGAACTTGGTATGGGAGGGGGTGGACCCAGTTGTCATGGTCCAAGTTTTAACCAATGACATACCTTTAGGTAGGACTTGGAATGAGGTTCTGCTGTGAGAGTCTGAAGAATTAGGGTCTAAAATTAGAACACAGACCGTCACAGGTAAGAGTCTCTGCATTGTTACCTGAGTGATGTGCAAATTGGCTTACAGTCAAGTAGATTATAAGGTTAAATGCATAACTGAAAATGTGGCGTCGGAGGCAAGGATCTGATGCATGGGGTACTGGCAACAATATTGGAGAAAAAGAGCTGTTTCACTGGGTCAGGCTCCACTTAAACCCTGCTGGGACTAGTGACCTGGTGCTTCCAATAACTAGGGCTATAGGTAGGGCTTTAAACTAATGGAGGGGGGAAGTGGGGCTGGAGAAACAGGGAAGGGTAAATTCAAAAGTAATAAGAGAAATGATGAAGCTGTAGAACAGAGTAGTGATATTAATAAAAATCAGTAGTGGTTCAGGACAGGACAGAGAACTTAACACAGGTAATGAGGCATTAGTGACTAGGATGACATCAGGGAAAATAGAAAAAAAAAGCTAAAGCTATTTGTATGTATGAGATATTTGTAACAAAATAAATGAATCAATAGCACAGATTAAAATGAATGGGTTCGGTCTAACAACTATTACTGGAATATGGTACTATATTTTCACTCCCATATAGGGGTGAGTGCGGAGGTGGTCAAGCATGAAAATTTGTGCCACAGGCCAGCGTGCCGGTTTGTCAGCACCATCCTGTCCCCAGGCCATTTTCCTGGAGGCACGAATGGTGTCAGAAGGACCAGCCACCTGCAAGCAGCCAATTAAGGGGAATTAAAGGTCTATTAAAGCCTATTGTCAGAGGTCGATTGGAATTTACCTGTTGGCCCTTAGGTCCCCTGAGGCGTTAGGGACTAGGCCAGTTGCCTAGAGGTGACAGGTCAGGGGTTTCACACTCCAAGCAGGCTTTAAGGTCCTCCTGATTGCCTGGCTACAGCTGCAGCCATAGGCCACCCTCCCATTCACAATGGCTGCAGTTCCTTAAATTTAAAAGCTTGAAAAATTGCACAAAAGGCACCTCAAAATGGAGACACCTTCTTCCTCTCTTACCTGAACTGCGGGCTGCTGATCCTTCCGAGCTGGAGGGCCACCTATTGACCTTCCATTTCCAAGAGCTCTCCCGCCATCCTTAAATGGACAGCAAGCCTCACCCTATGGTCACTAATTGGCCAATTCAGGGTATATGACTGCCAGGTGACTATTTTCTACTCAGTGGGCAGAATTTAATGCCCTCCGTGGCAAGTTTGGTGGTGGGGAGGGTATTTAATCAAGTGGGAGGATAGCAGGTGGGGATTAAGTCCGTGACCGATAGGCCCACGTACGGCCTTCTTGCCTGCTGCCAACTGGTATTAACCCAGTGGCGGGTGGGGGACTCACCAAGCGGAGAGCACAAGCAAATCCATGCGGGGTTGCTCACGAGCTCCTCAGGGGGGAGCTCTGTTATTCAAAGGCACTCTGCGCCTGATCAAGGGACCTGTCATCGGGAAGTTGGGGGAGGCCGGTGAAAGCAGTACCCCATCCTTGCTGCTGACCCCCCCCCCCTTCACAATTCCTATCTCGGCTCTCCTATAGCCATCACTCAGCAGTGGCCTGGGATCCAACAATGATACTAGGTCTCGGGTGAGTGCCCTGCTGGCTTCCTGTGGAATGCTGTTCAATAGAGCTGCCAGCCTCCAATAGGCTGATTGCTCATCGTGGATAGGACTTCTGCCCTTGAGTTCTTGATCCTGTGAAGGTCCACCACTGTCTGTCCAGTGCCTAAGTGGCACTTAACTCAGTGGGCCTTCTCCAAAGAGGGAGACGCGAGGCTCCTGCCGTCTCCCCACTTAGCGGCAAGACCGCTGTTGCTGTCATTAAATCCATTCCAGTGTATGGTTGTGTTCCCCATCTGACCCCAACATTGGGGTTGTGACCCAAAATCCTCCCCGTGGTTACAGTGTGACCAGGGTTGGGAACTAAATATTCCTAGATTCGCGACCTTTGGAAAGGAAAAGAAAGTAAAGGAGGGGTTACCCTGATAATGAATCATTGATCCTCCAGCCTTGGGAGCCCGCCTACCATCCTGAATTGGACATTGGACATTCAGCGTGCCATTAATTGGCCAGCTCACCAAAAATCATGTTGGGTGACTATTCCTGACATGGTGTGGGCCAGGATCCACATTTGATCCTGCCATCAGTATCCCGACTCCAAATGGAAAATCCAGTCCTATATATCTGTCTGCATGGAAAGGACACAAATAAATTCCAGAAGTAATGGGGAATCAGTGGGCTAACGAAAATGATAGACTTAAGGACATTAATATTAGTAAATAAATGGTAAAGGGGAAATCAGTGGAAATAAAAGTTTTTTAAATTCCCTGGATCTGATGGATGCAGTGGTTTTGATAGGTCCTTATGAATTGAAAGATAGCAAGTCTAACCCCATTATTCAAGAAAGAAGGGATAGGGAAAACTGAACAACAGGACAATTAGCTGGCATCAGCAGTAGGAAAAATACTAGAAATTATTATAAGGGATGTTGTAACAGGGGGATTAGAAAATCATAATATGATTATGTAGGGTCAACACAGACTTAGGAAAGGGAAATTGTGTTTGACAAATTCGTTACAATTTTTTGCGATTGTAATTTGTAGAGTGGATAAAGGATAATAGTGGATGTAAAGCATTTGGGTTTTCAAAAAACATTCGTTAAGGTGCCAAATGGTAGGTTATTTCACAAAATTAGCTGTCATAGGATTGGGGGTAGTATATTAACATGTATTGAGGACTGAGGGACAGAAACAAGGAATAAACAAGACATTTTCAGGTTGGCAAGGTGTAACTAGTGGGGTGGATTGGTGCTTGGGCCTTAGATATTGACAATCCATATCAATAGCTTAGATGAGGGATTTGAACATAACGTATCCAGGATTGCTGACCATGCAAAATTAGATGGGAAAGTAATCTGTGAGAAGGATGCAAAGAGGCTCCACAAAGATTTAGTTAACCGAGTAGGTAAGAATATGGCTGATGGAATGGAACATGGTGAAATGTGAGGTTATCCACTTTGGTAGGAAAATTAAGGAAGCAGGGCTTTTTTTCCAACTGGAGAGAGGCTGGGAAATGTTCAGAGGGACATAGATGTCCCTGTACGCAATTACAGAAAGTTAGCTTTCAGGTGCAGCAAGCAGTTAGGAAAGCAAATGGTATATTAGCCTTTATTACAAAGGGATTGGAGGAGAACAGTAAAAAAGTCTTACTGCAATTGTAAAGGATCTTGAGAGACCACACCTGCAGTACAGTTTACAGATTTGGTCTCCTTACCCAAGGAAGGATATTCTTGCAAGGAAGGTTCAAAAGACTGATCCTGAGAAAAAGTGACCGTCTTATGAGGAGAGATTGAGAAGACTAGGTTTATATTCCTAAAGTTTAGAAGAATGAGAGGTGATCTCATTGAAACACACTTAATTCTTAAGGGGCTTGAAAGGGTAGATCCCAAGGGATGATGTTTTCCCTGACTGGCATGTCTAGAACTAGTGGCCACAGTCTTAGGACTGAGATGAGGAGAAATTATGTCAAAGGATTGTGAACCTTTTGAAATCTCTACCATTCAAACTGTAGATGTTTAGACTTTGAGTATATTCAAGTCAGAGTTCAACGGACTTTTGCATACTAAAGGAATCAAAGGACATGGCAATACTGTGGGAGGTCGAGGTCGAAGACCAGCTAGGATCTTATTGAATAGTGGAGCAGACTAACTCCTGCCCCTATTTCTTATGTTACTAAAAAAAAGCACCTTTATTACTGTGAAATATAGTACTAAATACTTAGAATGCTAGAGAGATTCCTTTCATAAAGAAAAAGCTTTGCGTTACAAAAATTGTATTGAAATTAACCCATTAAATTCACTGTATCACTGCCTTTGAAGCAAACTTGAGAAATTCCATAGAGCAACACCCCCTTTTGGCCAAAGAAAGTAATAAAAATCCAAATGCTTTCAGAACAATTAAATTATTGGTTAAATTATGTTGAACCTTTATTAAGGCTGTTGTGACAAGTTTTAGTATGTGAAACCCATTGCAATGTAAACCTAATTGACAGCAACATTCAGAAAAAAAATGGTGCCTCCATATAGAAATTTTGGAACCAGAGGGAGCAACGATTGAGAAAGCTTGAACAAGCATTCAAAAACTTACATAAATAAGAATAAGTATTTTAAAGGGCAGTCTAATATTTATGAGCATACAATGCAAATCTCCATCAAGCTGGTTGAGCTCGTCCCCTGCTCCAGGACTAAAGCAAGTTTACTCCGGCATACAGTATAACAACAGCACTGTTGGTGAACCTACACTGCATGGAATTCCATGGTTCAAGAAGGCAGCTCACCACCACCTTCTCAAAGGCAATTATGGATGGGCAATAAATACTGGCCTAGCCAGTGACACCCATATCCTGTGAAAGAATAAAAAACAATGAGGCTGTGAAAGAAAGGTTTGAGTATATGAATCTTCTGCAGTTCATGAAGCTCCATCTAGTGGCAAATGTACACAGGTGCAACTATGTGACAGGTACATCTGGAAAAAGCAAATCTAATTAAGGTACCATCTGTTGGCATGAAAGAATGAATGGTAGTGTCCAAATGAGCAACATTTGCACAAGCGCCAACATGAGCAAAGTAATGAACAACATAGCAAATTTATTGGAACAGCCAAAAACAGAAAATGGCCAACAGGCTACAATTGTGTAGAAGATCATAAACCAATGGGAGGGTAAAGAAGACTTTATAAACAAAAACTCTCCAAGGGGGATTTAATAGCAAATTAATGAAAGCACCGTGCACTGGAAAAAACTGCCTACGGCCTGAAACCTTCGAAATTCTATGCTGGGAAACTGTTACATTTCTTTTTGTCCCTTGCTGAGCATAAAAGTTGAATTTAAGTGTTTATCATTTATTCCTTCAATTTTTTATTGAAGTATAACATTGCAGTAGAATTCAAAAATCCAACCGTCTCATCGTAATACAAATCTTTCCAAGGGAGGACCTCACAATGACTTAGCACATACAATACTCTTTAATCACTGATTTGCCTAGACTAATTGCTGACATATTGGCCTGCATTAATTAGACCAGTATTTGCATATATTCAAACCCTACACTTAACTTGAAGGATTGGCCGCTCATTCGGCAGAACCAACGCTATCATGGTATTATCAACTTAAATACAGCTCAAAAGTTATTTATTGGAGTTTTACAGCATGAATGCAAGAGACCTGTGCTTACATAGTGCTCCAATATTGCACATGCCAACCATACCAGAAAATTAATGAATGGAATTCAACTGTTCTACCAATTACATCAAAAATTGTCAAAAGATCATTTTCCAATTTAACTCATAAACCACATTTAGCACAGCCAAAGGAAACTTAGATGCAATGGCACCAGACTCCCAGCTAGGTTATTAAAGTTGGAGCAGGCTGTTAAGAAGGTATACGTGATCCTTGTCTTTATAACTACAAAAGTGAGGAAGTAATGCTCAACCTTGATAAAACACTGGTCAGGCCCAGCTAGCATACTGTGGCCTGTTCTGGGCACCACAGCTCAGGGAGGATGTCAAGACTGTACAGAGGGTGCAGATGAGATTTACCAGAATGGTACCAGGATGAAAGATTTCAGGTACATTGGGAAACTAAAGAAACGGGTTGTTCCCCCTTTTAATAGAAAAGGTTTAGGGGAGGTTTGATAGAGGAGTTCAAAATGTTCAGAGGTTTGATAGAATAAAGAAGAATAAACTGTTTCCAGTCATATATAAGTCGGTAACCAAGGTACATAGATTTAAGATAATTGGCAAAAGAACCAGGTGTAACACGTGGAAACATTCTCTTACGCAGCAAGTTATGATCATCTGGAATGGATTGCCTTAAAATGTGGTGGGTGCAAAGTCAGTAATAATTTTCAAAGAGAATTGGAGAAATACTCAAAAAGGACGAATATACTGGGCTATGAGGAAAGAAAACAGGGGAGTGGAACTATTTGGGTAGCTATTTCAAAAAGCCAGCACAGGCAGGATGGCTTAAATGACCTCCCTGTATCATTTTATGATTCCTGGTTAAACCATTATGTTGGTAACATGGCAGGATAGCACCTCAACAACAATAGTGGTTTGTGAAAGTTTGAGGTAGTATTTAAAACATTGTTCAGTGTTTTAGTGCTTGGTGCAAGTTAGCGTGTAGCAAAATCTTGCAACAGTCTAAAAAATAAATGTTATAAATAATTTGGACTAATGTAAGGTAGAGCAGGTTGTGTACCTGGGCATGCAATATGTGGGAGTTTGTGGACAGAAGGACTGTCCTAAGCAAACAAGTCTGCAGTAGATGCCTCCAGCTCGAATCTCTACAGCTCAGTCATTAAAATGGAGTGCAAATTCGAGAAACGCCAACACCTAAGAATGGGGTTGGATTTTTGGACAGCTTGCTCCAGTTCTCATTCACACCTCATTGAGAAAGTTGAGTAATTACTTTACATCAGTATTTACAGACGAGGAAGAGATCAGTGTGCCGGACATCCCTAGGAAATGAAGATAGGGTGGGATTTTCCAAGCCTGCTGGCGGCAAGCGTGATAGGTGGCGTGCATGGAAAATACGGCATGATGGCAGGTTGTGATCTTCCACTCAGCCCGCCGACAGCAGGCTGCGTTTCCCGCCATCAGTCAGCAGGGAGTTCATTGTAATACGTTAGCATATAATTAAAAGGCCATCCTGCCAGGCTCTTGGTACCCCACCGTATCGTCCGTCCATGTCGGCGGGAAAGCACACAAATATGTTTCACAACAGCACACAGGCAACATGCACTTGGCAGCCTTCACTTTGGGGGAGCTGAGGTGAGTGAGCAGCAGCGTTCTCCACAGCTCACCTGTTGTTTACAGGCCTCAGGGGCACTGGGGGCCAGGGTAAACTGATGCCTGGCCCCGCAGGTGACTGCTGAGTGGTGGGGGGTATCTGGGGGCAAGTGTTGGCCAGCCTCGGAGGTGACTGCTGAGAACCAGTGTCGCTGATGACTGCGCATGTCTAGGGACCTGGTGGCTCATATCTGCCACTTACTGCAGGACTTGGCGCCAAGGGGACATGCAGGGCATCCACTGCCAGTGGCTGTGAAAGTGACTGCAGCGCTTAATTTCTAGGCCAGTGGCTCCTTTCAGGGCTCCACAGGTGCCCTCTGGGGGATTTCACAAGCCGCCACCCACAAATGCATCCATGAGGTCACGGATGCCAACTTCTCCATGGCACACAACTTTGTGCATTTCGCCAAGGACCGGGACAGCCAGGATGCAGGGGCCATTGGATTCGCCCTGATCTCGGGATTCCCACAGATACAGGGTGCAATTGACTGCACTCATGTGGCGCTCAGGCCTCCATCGCTACACTCAGTGGACTTCATCAACCGCAAGGGCTTCCACTCACTGAACGTGCAGCTAGTACGCAACCACCAGAAATGCATCCTGCGCGTATGTGCACTGTTTCCAGGGACTGTGCATGACACCTACATCCTGAGTCGCTCGCAGGGTCCACAGAGGCTGCAGGGTTGACTCCTTGGGGACAAGGGCTACCCGCAAGAGCCGTGGCTGATGATACCCGTGCGGTGACCTCAGACTGCAGCAGAGCGACGTATAATGAGGCTCATGCAGCAGCTCACAGCTTGGTGGAGCAGACCATCGGGATGCTGAAGATGCGGTTCTGGTGCCTGGACCGGTCCGGGGGGAGCCCTGCAATACAGTCCGCAGAGGGTGTCACACATCGTCGTCATCCGCTGTGCCCTTTACAACCTGGCCCTGCAATGGGGAGAGGAGCTGGCTGAGGAGGAGAGGGAGGAGCTGCACATCTCCTCCGATGAGGAGGACGCTGATGGGGATGAGGGTGAGGGGGTCCTGGGTGGTGACGACGACAGGGATGAGGCTCTCGCACTGGCTAGACTAGGCGGGCGCACTCAGGAGGTCCTCATAGCTGCCAGATTTGTGGAGGATGATGACGGCATGCAGTGAGGTGTCCTCGTAGATCCTCACATCGCAGTTGTGAACGTTTGACTTTAGTCTGGCTTATAGCAGCGCCAATACCATCTGTGAGAAAGCTCCTGTCATGGAGATGCAGTGGAGACCCTAATAGTCACTCAATCGCAGGAGGATGATGACAACATGCAGTGAGGATGCTCCGTAGATCTTCACATGGCCTCTGAGAATGTCTGACTCCTGTCTGGGCGAGGGCAGCTCGCTTGTGCTCTGTGATCAGGGCATCTCAGAGTCACAGCCATGAAACTTTAGACGCATCTGATGCTGTGTCTGCCTTCAGCACCTCAGCCCTTCAGGAGCTGGAGCACAGCATCACTGGTCGCAGATGCTGTTGTGATGGGGGCCAGCCCCACCTTAAAAGGTGCTGAGAGCACATAGTGAGTATGAGGGAACTATGTGGCACCTGCTCACTACATTCTAGCAGCAATGACCAGCACTGCTGAGGTGCAGGCATCAGTAATGTTTCCAGGGAGTAAGAGACTGGACCATCATTGTGGTCTGAAGGCTGCACAGAGCACAGGGAAGAGGCCCTGGACTGAGACACCTGCTTTTTATCTTGTGCAGAAAGGTTTCACATCTGAGTGAGAAGAACACTGCTCATCAGAACAAGGAAACATAGGCAGGGAGACATTCTTGGGAGTTTATTGACAAAAGTGAACAATATGTTCAAGTGATTACCATCCATGCCCAGGCTGTGCAATTGATTCTCCTTAACTTTCCTAACCCTGCTGTTAATGTCTCCCCGGACATCCACAGCAGAGGTGGAGGCAGCCTGCTGACAGTGGCGCCCTGTCTGTGATGACTTTGGTGGGTGTCCTCTGGAGGGCTGAGACTTGGAGGGCCTTGGCCTGCTTTCGGGGTCCTGCTGTGTGGCAGTGGCACCTTCCTCAGTCTGTGAAGCTGGAGCTGCGGAGGTCACTGGGAGTCAGAAAGGTCGGTCACTCTCAGAGTCACCTGGGCGGATGGTCCCAGAGTGTGCACCTGCTGATCCTCCTCCCTATGGGTGCCCGAGGGCCCCTGGCTGACTCTGTGAGCAGAAGGGGTAGCTGGAGTGATATCAAACTGCCCAGCACCCCTCTCACATAAACGTTGTTGGAGGCCAATTATGGCATCAGTGATGGAGTTAAATCCGCACAGCAGTGTAGGAGTGACATCCTGGACTAAGGTCTCCATGGCGGCCGCCATCCTGCCGGTGTTGACCTCAGTGCGTTGCAATGCTGGCTCTATCACCTCAGTGTGAAGACGGATGGACTCCTCCATTGTGCCTTGCAATCTGAGGAATGCAGCGGACATCCCCTCCTGATGTTCCCTAGCGTGCCTTTGAGCTCCAGTAACTGTGACGTGACTGAGTCCAGAGGCTCGTCACCTGACTCGGATCAGCAACGTTCTGGCCTCCAGCAGTCCTCCGAGTGCCGAGGACCTGGGAAGTCCCTGCCGCCGCCTGCTGTGGATCAGCAAGTGCGATGTGCTCGCCAGGTTGTGATCCCTAAAGCTAAGTCCCACCGAGGTGTGTGTTTCTGCGCTGGTGGAGGGTGTGGGTGAGCACTGTGACGGGACTTTAGGGAGGGTGCCTTCAGATTCCTGTTCAGAGGTTTCTTCGGAGCTTGCTTGAAGGCTCTGGGTCATGGACTCCATCAGCTGCTTCCCAGATGTGCCTCTCCAAGGGGAGATAATTAGTGCATGGCAGTGACCTGTGAAAGAGGACACATCACTCACAGCATGGTTGTCTGATGGATGTTGCACTGCTGGATCCTCACTTGGTAGAGCAGCGCTGACTTCACCGTCAGCACAAGACTGGTCCCGGTCATCGCCGGCCAGCTGGATGGCTCTGTTTTCAAATTCTGTGAGAACTTTGAATTCCGGCATCCCTCCACCTGTCTGCGACCTTTCCCTCCTGTTGTGAGCCAGTTTGTCCTGCATGGATAGAGATGGGGAGAGTGTATCAGGACGTCTGCTGGGCCAGATAATAAGTATGCCTGGCCTGTGTGGATGCTGAGTGGTCCCATTGACGGGATGAGGACAATGATGGTGTGTGCGAGAGTGAATGATGATGTCCCTTGCACTGGCAGTGAGTGCGGGCCCTGTGGATGTGAGATGGGTTTGTGAGTATGTGAGATGCGACTGATGAAAAGACTGACTTACCCTGGCGTTACGGAGGAGATCATTCACCCTTTTGCGGCACTGGGTGGCTGTCCTCCTCTGCAGGGCGTTCGCGCTGACCACCACTGTCACTGCCTCCCAAGCCGGGTTGGTGACATTACTGCCCATCCTGTGGCCAGAAGGGGGGGTGGTGGAGCACATCCTGGCAGGCCTCCACGGTATCCAGCGTCGCTCAAGGGACCTGCCATTGAAGTGGGGGGCTGCAGTCTTTTTTCCTTTGCAGACCATGTCTCCTAGGCAGTGGTGGTGAGCTGGTGGCGATGAGCGCTTTGCTGGTGGCTGCCTTTTAAAGATGGCGGCCGGCGTGATGCAACAGCGGGGTGATGGTGAGCAAGCAAATGAGGGCCCCCCCCGCCACCCCCATGGAAATGGCGTGTTTCTCCAGAGTGAATATATAATGAAGTGGGCTCGGGAAGATATGGCGTGAAAACTCGCTATTTTCATCGGCGGATAGGACTCCATTTTACCCGCCCGCTACTGCACTTGATGCAATTCTGGGAAAATTCCACCCATAGAATCAGGGATGGAGACTCACCAAAGTTGATGTAGGCAAAATAACAGTAATTTTTTTTTAAATGGCGCTAAAGAGTACAAAATTCCAAGACCAAATGGTTTCTACCCCAGGGTTTTAAAGGAAGTTGGTGAAAACATTGCAGATAACCTAAATATAATCTCCAAAAATTCTCTCGATTCGGGAACCATTCTTTTAGATTGCAAAATTGTACATGTCACTTCACCATTTAAAAATGGTGAGAGAGGGAAGCCAGGGAATTCTAGATCAGTTTAGCTCAACATCTGTTGTCAGGAAATTGAGAGCTATAACTAAGGATAGAGGGACTGAACATTTTACAAACTTCCAGCTGATTAGAGAGAGCCAACATGGATTTGTATAGGCTATGGCATGCCTGATGAACATGAGTGAATTTTTTGAAGAGGTGACTAAAGTATTGGACAGGGAAATGTCTGGAGATGCTATTTATATGGACTTTCAGTCCCTCATGAAACTCTGTTAACTGAAGTTGAAGCTCATGAAATTGAAGTCAAATTATTGACCTGGTTAGGAAGTTGAGTGAGTGGCAGGAGACAGAGAGTAGGTATAATGGAAAGGATATGACTAGTGGTCTCCCATACGATACGTGCTGGGGCCTCAACTATTCACTGTATGTATTAAATATTTAGATGATAGGATAGAATCTACATTTGCCAATGGCACAAAGATAGGAAGCCCTATAAGCAGTGTAGATGGAAGCATAAAGTTACAAAGAGATAGAGAGGCAAAGTGAATGGGTTAAACTGTGGCAAAATACCCTATTCAGTCCTTTTTAGGTCTAAAGTGAATGATCTCATGAGTATTTTCTAAATGGTGAAAAAGTGGAAACACTGAAGGATCCAAAACAACTTTGTGGGGCGGTGGGGTGGGAGGGGGTTTACATACCTAAATCATTAAAATGTCACGGACAAGTACAAAAACAATCAAAAAGGCTAATGGAATACTGCCCTCTATATCTAGAGGACTAGAGTACAAGGGAGTAGTCAAAGTTACATTACAGCTGTACAAAACTCAGATTCTGTAACACCCACAGTACTGTGAACAGTTCTGCACATCACATCTTAAGAGGAGTATAATGGCCTTGGTGGGAGGGTGACAGAGATTTATCAGAATGATACCTGGGTTCTAAGAGTTAAATTAGAAGGGTTGTATTTCCTGGAATTTAGGTTAAGGGTTGAGGCTGATTGAAGTTTTCAAGATATTAAGAGGAACACAGAAGGTGTGCTGATTGGGGGGGTCTTCGGATTGGGGGCATTGTCAAAAAATTAAGAAATTAAGATAGGAGACAGTTTGGAACTTTCTTCCAAAAAACAGCAACTGATGCGAGTTCAATTGTTAATTTTAAATCTGAGACTGATTGATTTTTGTTAACCAAAGGATTAAAGGATGTGGAACAAAGGTGGGTAAGTGAAGTTAGACACAAATCAGCCAGGATCTCATTGATTGGCAGATCAGGTTCAAGGGGCTAAATGGCTCTCTCCTGCTATGTTCATATAACTTGCATTTATATAGAACCTTTAGCATAGTAAAACATTCTAAGGTTTTCGCAGGAGCATTATCAAACAAAATTTGACATTGAGTCTCATAAGGAGGTATAAGATAGGTGACCAAAATCTTGGTCAAAGCATTGGGGTTTAATGAGTGTCTTAAAGGACAGAACAGTGAAGACACAGAGAGGTTTAGGGGGGAAATTCTAGAATGACAGCCTACATAGCTAATGGCACAACTGTCAATGGTACAGTTATTAAAATAAGGGGTGAGCAATAGACCAGAATAGGGCAAGGGTGTTGTGTGGGGGAGGGGAGGGGACAGCAGACGGCCGTAGAACTTCAAGAGGTTACAGAGAGAAGGCGGCATGAGGCCCTGGAGAGATTTGGAAAAAAAAAATGAGAATTTTAAACTGCAGCTACAACCAATGAAAACCTGCCAAAGTATACCTTCAAGATCCCAACCAACGAACAAAATAACTGCAGCAGTAAAATAGTCAGCCAATCGGACCTTTCATGTTATTGGTAGAAAAGAAAACATTTCAGAGATGAGAAAAAGCAACTGTGCATTTGGCCAATGTCAGGACAGAAACATAATCAGAAAAATAGACTTATAAAAATTATAGTATCAGAAATACTGTAAAGTCAAAAAGAAACCATATACAATTCTTAAATCTTACATAAGGCTATATGAAATCCAACTTGTCCATAGGATTTCCCCCAAGTTCTGAATCCTCACTAACAAAAACTATCTTATGACTACCTTACAGTCACCAAGTTAGAACTGTAGGTGCACCAATGTGATGTTGGTTGTACAACACAAAAACAATACATTCAGGATATTCTTCATTGAACATATACTTTAGTTTAATTTAACAAAAATTATGTTTGATGTTAAACTGGAAAATTCCAGAAAATTTAATAACCCTGCCAGTGATCATAGATAAGCTGCACCAAAGCCAATCATAATCAGCCCAGCTTCTCCTACAAAAGAAAATGCTGGAAGTGCTCAGCAGGTCTGGTAGCATCTGTGGGGAGAGAAACAGAGTTAACATTTCAGGTCAATGATCTTTTGCCAGAACATGACCTCTCTCAGAAAAGTCTGATTTGTCAGCATGTACAACAAAATGGTAACACAGCCATGGTCCAGCTGAGAACAGTTTCCATAATCATACATCGAATCATAGGTATTATTGTCACTAAAGGAGTTCCAGCAGCTTCCAACAATAGGTTATTGTGCCACAAAACCATGGAAGATGACGAAATACTAGGGTCAGGATTTTCCCTCTGGGCTTCAGGACCCTGCCGTCAGGCTCAAGTGGGGGACAGAAGCCCACACTATGCAAAGCAGTCATTCACTTGTGACTTTCCCTGAATTGGCCGTGTTATTTGGGATAGGATTGTAATGAATCTTGCAGATCATTGCAATCTATTGCGGTTATCACACCCTGGGACTCGGCGATGTATTATTGTGAGACCAAGAGCCTCCCTTCCATGCATAATAAGACTTATGAGAGAGAGAGATATATGCATGTTGAGACCATCTATCCGCAATGACAATTGGTCTGTAGTCATGTATATTGAGAATGTGAATGATAAGGGTAACGCATTTTGTCGCACACTCCATCAAGCAATCGACACATTTCCCACAGCAAAGAATTTATCTGCGTTCACAGGACAAAGTATGGATGATGTTGTATGTAAATATAAAAACAGATAGCAAGAGTTTCTACAAATATTTAAAAGAGAAACAAGTTAAAAAAGTGAGTGTTGGTCCTATACAGAATGAGTCTGGGGAATTGATAACGGAAACAAGGAAATGGTAGATGAATTGAACAGGTATTTTGCATCAGTCTTTACTATAGAGGATACAAATAATATGCCAGAAGCAGTTATAAATCAGGAAACAGAAGGTAGAGAGGAACTAAGGAAAATTATAATCACCAGAGAAGTGGTACTGAGTAAATTGTTGGAGCTGCAGGTTGACAAGTGCCCAGGTCCTGATGGACTTCATCCTAAGGTCTTAAAAGAAATGGCTAGTGAGATGGTTGATGCATTGGTTTTAATTTTCAGAAACTCCCTAGATTCAGAAAGGCCCCATTAGATTGGAAGATAGCAAATGTAACTCTGTTATCCAAAAAGGGAAGGAGACAGAAAGTGGGAAACCGCAGGCCAGTTAGTTTAACATCTGTCATAGGGAAGACATTAGAACCTATTATTAGAGAAGCAATAGCAGGGCACCTGGATAAGTTCGAGGCAATCAGGCAGAGTCAACATGGTTTTGTGAAAGAGAAATCATGTTTAACCAACTTATTGGAGTTCTTTGAAGAAGTAATATATGCTGTGGATAAAGGGGAACCAGTGGATGTACTATACTTAAGATTTCCAGAAGACATTTGCTAAAGTGCCACGTCAAAGTTTATTGCAGAAAATAAAAGCTCATGGTATAGGGGGTAACATATTGGCATGGATAGAAGATTGGCTGGCTAACAGGAAGCAGAGAGTAGGCATAAATGGGTCCTTTCAAGGTTGGCAAAATGTAACAAGTGGTGTGCCAAAGGGATCACTGCTGGGACCTTAACTGGTTACAATTTATATCAATGACTTGGATGAAGGGATGGATTGGATGGTTGCCAAATTTGCTGATGACACAAAGATAGGTAGAAAAGTAAGTTGTGAAGAGGACATGAAGGAGGCTACATAAAGATATAGATGGGATAAATGAGAGGGCAAGGATCTGGCAAATGAAATATAATGTGGGAAAATATGAAATTGTCCATTTGGCAGGAAGAGTAAAAGAGAAGCATATTATCTAAATGGTGAGAGATTGCAGAGCTCTGAGATGCAGAGGGATCTGGGTAACTTAGTGCATGAATCACAAAAGGCTAGTATGCAGGCACAGCACATCAATAGGAAAGCTAAGAGAATGTTATCATTTATTGCAAGGGGAATTGAATACAAAAATAGGGAGGTTATGCTTCAGTTATTGTCATGAAGAGATTAATAACAACATAGAAACTAGGAGGAGGAGTAGGCCATTTAGCCCTTCGAGCCTGCTCCGCCATTCAATATGATCATGACTGATCCTCTATCTCAATGCCATACTCCCGCTTTCTCTCCATACCCCTTGATGCCCCTAATATCCAAAAAATTGTCAATTTCTTCCTTGAATATACTCACTGACCCAGCCTCCACAGCCTTCTGCGGTACAGAATTCCACAGGTTGACCATCCTCTAAGTGAAGAAATTTTTCCTCATTTCAGTCCTATGTGGCCTGCCCCATGTCTTGAGACTGCGGCCCCTGGTTCTAGACTCCCCAACCAGGGGAAACATCCTCCCTGCATCTAGTTTGCCTAGCCCTGTTAGAATTTTATATGTTTCAATCAGATCCCCTCTCATTCTTCTAAACTCTAGTGAATACAGGGTCAGTTGAATAAATCTCTCCTCATACGACAGTCCTGCCATCCCCAGTATCAGCCTAGTGAACCTTCGCTGTGCTCCCTCTATGGCAAATATATCCTTTCTTAGGTAGGGAGACCAAAACTGCACACAGTACTCCAGGGGGGAGAATTTCCCCCATGTTGGGCAGGCTGAGCGGGAGCGGGCGCGGGTCCGATCGTTGCACGCGATTGGGTCTGTGCTGCCATTTTATGCTGGAGGGCCAATTCTCCCGAGGATAGCGGAAGTGGGTGGGCGGCGGTGGGTGTGCACAGACCACTGGGTCCAATGGCGACCCAGCAGCCTGTTTAAATGAAGGCCTGGCAGCCTTTGCAAGGCTGCTCACAATGGCCGGCAGGAGGGCTCAGCAGAGGGCTTCTGTTCAGCACGCAAGTTCGGAGGGTAGACCAACGGGGCAGGCCAGGCCGAAGGGCAGGGCAGCAGGGCAGTGTGCCCCTCAGTTCACGGATGAGTGCCCAGCTGCCCTCCTGCCTACCAACTCGGTGGCCACGAGTGTGAACTCCCATGATGTGGTGTGACGCACATGGCTCCAGTGCTGAAAAAGATTCAATGACCTCCTGCGCTCAGGAAGGGTGAGTACCATGTTGGCTGAGGTCATTTAGTGCAGCTGTCACCCTTTCCCCCCAACCCCCACCACACCCCAGCAACTCAGAGTATAGTTACGGCTTTGAATCCTTCACGCCATGTATCCCTCGCTGGGTGTGCCAGCAGATATTGCCCATGTCTAGTTCACTCTGAGAGGGTTGAGCTAAGATGGGTTCTGCACCCACAGCATGTGTGACACTGACGCCCAGAGTATAGAATGTGGGTGAAACTCAAGTATCTGCACCTAGGCATATTGCTGGAACTAGGAAGCATGTCAAAGTCAGGATGCTAACATGCTGGGAGGAGAGCTCCCAGGTGGCGGGGCACCGATCCACCTGCTGGCCTTTGCGTTCCACCTTGTGCCTCTTTGCTTAACCTTGTGGTGCCACATGAGAAGGAGGCAGCATTTGGGCAAGGCGGGGGCTCAGCCCTGGCTTCTTTCCGTGAGTGTGCAGCAGCTGTTGGGTGACGAAGAACTGGAGCTCTGCAATGTCCCACTCTGGTTGGGTTGGCAAGGATACAATGGGAATTCAGGGCTAATCAATACTCTTCCCTCCTTTTCAAGAGAAGACTGCACACAATTCCGCCGAACGGATGCGGACTGGCGGAGGCCAGGCCCAGTTGGCCATCTTGACTCTTTTTGAACAGCAGGCCATGGATCTGGAGCGGCGCCGTGTGCCCAGGTCCACCGGAGGCAGTGAGGCTGGGGTGCCACAGGGAGGTAGGTTTGCTGAACACTCAGGTCATCATGCGTGTCCCAGCAGCCATGGCATTGCTGAATGCTCAGTGATTGAAATTTGCAAGCTGGGTTGACCATTGATTCTGGAAGGATGAGCGCATAACGAACCAGGGGACAGGCATGCACATTGACATTGTCTCCACTGTAACTAATCAAATGTCCTTGTTCTTCCTTTCAGCATCACCGGAGCAGGGTCGGGAGGAGGAGGCAGAGGGTCCACCTCTGACACCTGTCGGCACAGAGGAAATCGACTCACCAGCGTCACACCATCTCTACCAGGCAGGCACCAGTGCAGATACTAGCACCTCGGTGAGAATTAGATCTTCAGCTAATGTCTCAGGGCACGGCGGCGAGGGCACTTCATACTCGCTTCAGGTGCAGGCAGAGACAGAGTGTGCCCAGGGCGCTGGCATTCAGAGGACTGCTGGGGACCAGGCACATGCTCAGTTGGTGGCTGATGTGCCTCTGGAGTCGTCTGTGAGGCAGCAAACGCTGGAAGTGCAGGAGGGTACGCGGGAGGATCTGGCGGAGATACGTGAGGCTATGCGTGCCTGTGCTGGAGCAGTCCACGCGGAGCATCACCAATGCAATGAGCCTCATGGCCGAGTGCCATGCTTCTTCCATGGAGAGAGTGGCGACTCTCGTGGAGAGGCTCCTCCAGGAGAACAATCAGGGCCTCCTGAGGTTGCGCTCAGGCCTGCAAGCTCTCACAGCAGCACTGACCTCAGCTGGTCATTGCCCATGTGGGAGATGGTTTGGGCACCAAGTATCCCAGCTCGGTGCCCATCCATCTATGGTGAACAGGGAGGTCCGAAGTGACCTCACGCCAGCGCAGCAGCTGCCTGTTGTCTCTGTGGGCTCCTCTCGGGGCACTCCGGATGAGGGCAGCAGCTCCTCCACCCCTCTGCCAGTGACAGTGGCATTCGATGAGGCTGAGGCGACTGGGGAGAAGCTAGACGTGGCACTGGCCACTCCCTCCCATTCGGGGCCATCAAAGGCTCCACGAGCCAGAGGACGGCCGCCAAGGTCATCGAGGCCAACAGTGAGCAGGCTGTCTCAGGTGCCACAGCCAGCGAGGGGGAAGCACCTAGACGTAGCACCTGTAAGCATAAATTTAAGGCACGGGTTTCTCACAGGTGCTTTTATGTTGCGCCGCTATTAGTTCATTTAAGGTTTGGTGTGATGTGCAACACCTTTTTTTTTGGTTTCTGAAGTTACGTTTTCATCGTCCACTGCGTCCCCCTTTCCAGCACAAGATTGTGGAGAGCGCAGCATGCAACCACTATCAGCGACATACGATCTGGGGGGTATTGGAATGCGTCCCCTGAATGGTCCAGGCGTCAGAAGCGTATCTTGAGAAGACCAATGGTTCTCCCCACTACAGCCCTTGTGGAGTCATGGCTCCTATTGTACCACTGCTCAGCTTCTGTTCTTGGATAGCAGAGAGGCATCAGGAGCCACCTTCTGAGGGGATAGCCCTTGTCACTCAGCAGGCATCCATCTAGCCAGGCTGGAGCACTGAAGAGCCCCGGCACCTGGGAGTGTCTGAGGATGTAGGCATCGTGGGAGCTGCCTGGATACCTTGCAAAGACTTGTAGAATCAGCATCCTGTGATCACACACTATCTGCACGTTCATGGAGTGGAAGCCCTTCCTGTTGATGAAGGCACCGGGCTCACCTGCTGGCGTCTTGATAGCCACATGTGTACAGTCTATTGCACCCTGGATGCTGGGGAAGCCAGCAATGGCCGCGAAGCCTCTGGCTCACTGTGTCTGGCTGACCTCATCTCAGCGGTAGTGGATGAAATTCAATGCACGCCTGAACAGACTGTCTGTCACCTGCTTGAAACAAGTGTGGATAGCTGACTGGGAGACTCCGCAAAGATCACCCACCAACCCCTGGATAGAGCTGGAGGCATAGAAGTTGAGGGCAGCCATGAACTTTAACGCCATTGGCATGGGGTGCCCACCCACAAAGTTTGCACAGATCTCAGGGCCTATCATCTGACTGATGGAGGTGACTGTTGCCCTTGAGAGGTGGAGCCTCCTTCAGCAATGCACCTCAGACATATTGAGGTAGCTGCTTCACTGCCTGTAAACCCTGGCAGTAGGATAGTGGCATCTTCTGCGGCCCCCTTCCGCCTTGGACTTCCTGTTGGCCCTGTGCCCCTTGTACCTGGGCCTGTCCTCCCAAAGGTGGTTCCCCTGGAGGCTGATTGTGGACTCCTGGCCTCCTCCCCCTTCCTCCTCAAAGGAGGTGCCTCCAGTGGTGAGATCAGCTCCCATTCCCAGGCTAAGGGAAGGCTTCCTGAAACCTGCAGGCCCCAAAAATGATCTTCACAGTAGAGTCCTGACCTGAAGGCTGTTACTCCTGTCCAAGCAGCTGTGAAGAGTTTTGAAGCATTCCTGCTCACACAGGCAAGTATCAGTAACTTCCACAATTAAATATCTAACAGATAACATTCGCGACCCGACTCACCCCTCTTATCCCGCCCATGGATGAGGTTTATACAAACGTCTCCTACCCGCCTGCCCATTGTGCCCATGCGACAACCTGAATATCACATGGGCCCCTAAAAATTGCAGTCAATTGCTGCCTCAAGGGCCTTAACTACATGATTAATTAATGGCGGGCGCACATCCGAGAACATCGTGTGCCCGCCCACCTAAATATTTGCAATGGTGCATGGTGATGTCGGGACACTCGCCCACCCCCACACGCCAACAGGAAAATTCTAGCCCAGGTTTGGTCTCACCAAGGCCTTGTATAACTGCAGTAAGACATCCCTACTTCTGAACTCAAATCCTCTTGCAATGAAGGCCAACATACCATTTGCCTTCCTAATTGCTTGCTGCACCTGCCTGTTTACTTTCATTGACTGGTGTACAAGGACACCCAGATCCCTTTTTATATCTACATTTCCCAATCTATCACCATTTAAGTAACACTCTGCCTTTCTGTTTTTCTCACCGAAGCGTATAACTTCACATTTATCCACGTTATACTGCATCTGCCATGTGTTTGTCCACACACACAACTTGTCTAAATCACCCTGAAGTCTCCTTGCATCCTCCTCACAACTCACAGCCCCGCCCAGTTTTGTGTCATCTGCAAACTTGGAAATATTGCGTTTGGTTTCCTTGTCCAAGTCATTTATATATATTGTGAATAGCTGGGGCCAAAGCACTGATCCCCGCAGTACACCACTAGTCACCGCCTGCCATCCAGAAAAAGACCCATTTATTTCCCAAAGAACATGGCCGCGCTCTTGCCATGATTTACCTTGGCTCCTGTGACACTCTCCCTCCTCCCCCCACCAATTAAGGCCCGCCCAGTGTAAGACACGAGCAGTAGTGCGCAATGCTACCTGTGCGGGCGGGGGGAGGAGGGAGAGTCGGCGCATGCACACGAAAGAGGGCTTCAATCTCTGAGGCATGGAGCTGCCTCAGGGGGATTGAAGTGGTTGTTAAAAAAATAAATGGATTAAAAATTTAATTAAATATGTCCCATCATGTGACTGTGTCACATAAGATGGGACATGTTTTTATATTTCAGAACAAAGTTTTATTTGATTCATAAAAGCTTTAGGAAACCTCATCCTGCTCGTGGATGAGGTTTCCTAAAAAAACGTGATGGCCGCTTGACCTTTTCGCCTGCCTGCCAACCATAAAGTTGGACGGGCAGCGTAAACAATTACGCTGATTAATTTGTTAATGGCCTTAATAGGCCAATCAGCTATCGGCGGGGACGCAGCCGAATGAAACATCGCGAGACAGCGCAATGATGTCGGGACGCACGCCTGACATCATCGCGCATTGGGCCTGCCTCTGCACGCCGACTGAAAAACTCAGGCCATGGGGAAGTTTAGAAACATGGATGTCAAGGGGACAATTTGCATTTTTAAACAAAGTATTCAAAAGAATGGGTGAAATCTTGCTCCCAGCTAGAAGATGCCAAGCAATGTGTTTATTTTTTTCAGCTGACTAATAAAATTGGTGGAATCAAAGGATGTTATTGTTAGAAGAGGTAAAATTAAAAACCTTGTAATATATTTCCAAAGCAGGCCATTTAAAACATTCTAACCCAGCAGCATGGTATCTCGAGATTTGCTTAATGGTTACCAGCAGCATACCTCACATTGTAATGTCGCAGTTGCGAACAATGACCAAACTGATCACAAAGCCATCACAGATGCAATATGTTCCCATTTTGCATCCCTTGGAGACGATTCATAACCGTTGAACCCCTCCTTACTCCCAGGCCATATGCCATCTCTTCCGATCTGCCAGGTTCAGTCTATCGAGAATTTAGGAGAATCAAATCCTGAAAAGCAAGCTCTCCTAACATCTCTACCAGACTCATCCATCAGTTCCCTTACAAAATTGCTGAACTTTTGACAGCATAATCAATGCACCACACAACAGATAGTCCCAGCAGAGTGGAAAAGGGCGCATATCATTCCTATCCTGAAATCGTCACCCCCAGCATTGACAACCTGCAACCAGTCGCTCTAACCAACCATTTCTCCAAAATCGCAGATTACTTAAAAGCACAATAAACAATAGAGGCAATGCAGCACGGCCTTGATCACACACAGTTTGGAAACATTAATGGCACATCAACTTTACATTGCCTGATCAATATCCTGCACACAATCCATCAGCTGATACATCAGGATCAATATCATTGATGATGCTTATGGACTTCTGCAAAGCATTCAATCACATGATCACCATCTCAAAATCCCTACGAATGAGAGCCAATTCATAACAAAAACAAAAATACCTGGAAAAACTCAGCAGGTACGACAGCATCTGCAGGGAGGAACACAGTTAACGTTTCGAGTCCGTATGACTCTTCAACAGAACTAAGGAAAAATAGAAAAGAGGTGAAATATTTTTTCAGTTTTCCAGGTACTTTTGTTTTTGTTTTGGATTTCCAGCATCCGCAGTTTTTTGCTTTTATCTGAGAGCCAATTCATCCCTTGTTTCTTGAGAAGCAACTTAATTTCAAATCATGAACAATGTGTCAGGTTCAATGATGATGTGCCTGAACTTAGATGGGCCTGCTGTGTTACTTGCTGTGATCAACGATGCCTGCTGCAGAGAAGTTGACATTGGCATTCGCTGCTTCAAATTGTTGACCCGATAGTTATTGAAAAGCAAGGCACTCGCACTGAATTTCGCATGCCAGCTGTTCACAGGCCAATTGGTCTGTAGAGAATGGAATGCATCTTAAGCTCCACACATGAGAGATTGTTAACATCTCCTTCGCTCAAAACAAACCGGCCTCTCCCAATCACAGTGAATGAGGTCACAGTCCAACTTTGTCAATCCGCTGGGTTTATTTATCCTGGCAGATCTAAAATAGTATGTACACATAGGTTCTATTGTTAATCGAGCTAACAGCCATCTGTACATGCTTCAGAAGCTGAGTACTATTCCTTCTAGAGTGATAGTACCATCCCTTGTGACCATTTTCACGCTTTTTGTTCGTCCTGTGTTGGAATATGGGGCACCTGTGTGGTCAAGCTGAGTCACAAAGCAACAATGTAAAGCCATTAAAACTGTTCAGAAAGGGGCTTGCCCTGATTACCATTGTTACTCAGATGCTTTACTGAATTGCAGACCGGAGGCTACCAAGAACAGACATGATCAATTCTACTGTTCTTTTGGGAGATTGCTGCTGAACTCCAAACTTCTCTTCTTCTTACCCGTAGACAGATTTCATAGCAGTTACCAGCTACAGAACTAACTGAGGTAAGATGTAAAACACCAAGATTTAAGAATATTCCAATGCCATATTTCATACACAAAATGAATAAATTATAATGACTGATAAACTTTGAACCCAGATAACATAAAGACTTAATGATCAATACACTATGTTACTCTATCATATTTTGTATTTTTATATTTTACTTGGATTGATTGTAAAACCCTTGGCTGTAACGGAAGTTGATTTTAAATAAATCAATAAACCTTTGATGATGATGATGATGAATTAATGGTCAGAGGGTGGGATTACCGCCCAATTAAGGATGTGGGCAAGCTCATAGCTGGAGGAGCAATAGGAGGCCCTCCAGCCTGAAAGCAGCAGAATGCCACAGCAGATATGTGAAGGAGAGGGCACCTTCAAATGGAGGCGCCCTCTCTCTAACTTTTTCAAACTTAAAATAAAAAGGCTTTTGCAGTTGCGCCACACTGTGAGGGAGTAATCCCTCCACAGGGCAGCCTGCTGCTGCAGCCACAACCAGGCGGGCGGAGGGGGGAATGGGGGCGGCTGTAAGCCTGGCTGGAGTGCTGGCCCCCAGTGTGCTACAAAGAGTCTACCTCCAGGCAGCTGTACTGTCCTCCACTGCCTACAGGAAGCTGGAGACCAATTAGATAATCCCAGTCCATCTCTAACAGCAGGCCTCAACAGACCTTTAGTTCAACTGGCTACCACCGCTTGCAGCCAGGTAGCCGTGTTGCCCTCGCCCACCCCCACCACCCTTCCCCATATTCCGCCTCTGGGTGAATGGCCCAGGAGCCAGCACAGCGTCCAGCAGCGCTATTTTTAGCACCTGCCCGCTTTGTACAGTGAAGCTGGGTGAAGATTATTGAGAATCACTGAAAATATTATCTTGAAGTAATTTTAATTCTCCGTTTTTAATATTCAAAATAATTCGAAGATAAAGAGGGGAAACCTTACTCTGACATATTTTAAATAGGAAAGTTGGGCTACCATTTTATGTGAACACTAAAAATAAACCATCCATACTGCATACTTCATTATTAACTTAAGAATTACATCATCAGAGTTCTATACACTGGCCTGGGGCCCAAGAAATCTTGCATTCAACCTATATTGTGTACATACATCATCTGTTCATTTACAAAGTATTACATTTGTACTGCTTATAAAAGGACAGGTCTGAATAGCGTAGAGCTGCTTTCTCTCTTTGCAAATGCTAAATAACCTACTATTCGTAGTATCCATAGTCTTTTTTCCCTTTTATCATGAGCGTGTTCTTCAACTTTTAAGCATTGACTTATCACTTGTAATCTAAAGAATTACATCTACATCTTGTTTAAAAGGTAAGGCAAGACAACTTACCATGGAACACGCCATTGTCTGCTAGGAAGTGTCTACAGTACTGAAGGCCATTTTTTTTGTTCAGGACCCAGGAGCTCATTGTAAATCAAACTATAGCCAGAGAAAAGGTGTATTGTGCTCCAGAATAATACAACCAAACTGCAAAGCAAAGAAGAAACAGAATACACATAAATTAACAAACAACATGAGCCTGCTGACAAGGATAGGGGGAGGGGATCATTGAATTTTACCTAATGAGTTTAACTAATTTAATGTTTTAATCAAACAAGTTTCTTAATAATGAAGTTGAATCATGAGCTGAGTAATGAGGAATTCTTTTTGGCTGATCAACATTGATAGTTGCTATTATTAAAAGACATATTATAAGATATAGTATCAAAGAACCTTACAGCAGCAAAGGAGGTCATTCAGCTCATTGTACCTGCGTTGATTCTTTGAAAGAGTAATACAATTCATTAGTATAATAACATTTTAATACAATTTTCTAAAAATAATGCATACTGTTATTCACAATGTTTTTAATGGTCTAAAAATAAGCATACCTAAATACAAAATGTTTCTCATCAATTGCTAAGTGTATGGCAATATTGATCTATAGTGATGACCACATTGCTTGTCACAATCTTTAGTCAGTGTAATTTTAGCCCTGTTTTTAACTTGTATCTCAGTAAATATTATACTGAAATCTTATGCGCATATTTATTAAAATGTAACGGCTGAAAGTCAGTGAAAGAATGAAAAAGCTGTGGATTCAGAAAACATTCAAGCCACGTCCTTGCGATTTAAGACATAATTGGAACATTGTGATTAAAATACATCTTTGTTGTTCACTTCCAAAAATCTATAATTTTAGATATTCTTAGCCCTTGAAATTGGGAATGGATTACGTCTCTATTCATAACTTTATTTTAAAAAGAAAATTATCAGTTTTAGTTAAGGGAAATAACTAATTTCATGAAGAATTTATTCATAAGATTGTGTATGTTTTAAAAGTCTGAAATGTGCATGGCGGTGGAAATCGATGCTCTTTGTGACTTTCCCACTCTTTTACACAATTAATATTTTGTTTATATTGAAATGCAGTGTCACCAGTCTGCAAATCTGTCTTCATAACTAGACTGGTTATACATGACACAAGCATTTATCAAGGAACATATTTTTTTGCCAGTTCCTGCAGTTTTCTGCCCCATTAGGCTTTCACTTAGTTCTTACTGTACTGTCTTCATTGAGCAGGGACTTATTTAATCACTTCTGAAGGGATCAATCTTTAGTAGTCACATTGTACAAGTGCTTTATGCATTATAATTTTCTTGACTATGTCTTCAGTTGGTCTTCAAGGATTTGTGTTGCTACGAACTTCAGCATCTATCATTATCAAATGAGGTACTTTAATTTTATAGATAAATAAATATTTTAATACCGGGGAAGTTGAGGTGGAATTGCAGTTTCTAATCTAGTTTCTATTGCTGTAAAACATCATAGACAGAACACAAGTCTTTGTAGATGTTTGTAGGCAAAATGTCCTGTGTGATAATTAAAACAACAGAGAAATAACTCTCTTTACAAACAAAACTGTCTCAGAAACAGAATCAGAAGTTCTCAAGTGAGGTAAGTTAAATTTCAAAGATTGTGCGTTCATGTGAAGATTGATTTACAGATTCAAGTTGGAAAAGTTAGTGTTTAGTGTGAGAGCAGAAGTCTAATTATAGAAAAATTAAACCTAAAAAGTTTTATTTGTGTATTCTTCATAACAAAAATTGAACATTTGATTTTTTTATAACGTTGTCCCACACACCAGAATGACCTTGGTTCAATTCTGATTTGCACTGAGTTTATTGATCTCAGCTGGATCAGAAACTGCACTATAATTGGGTTCAGTGCCCCTGAGGGAGAATCAGCCAGTGTTCCTGATCGGTATCCAGTGTGTCCTGCTGGAAAACATACACATGGATATTGGTTGATGACAGCATCGTGCTGGGTTTTAATGCTTCCCATATTTGAATTGCATACTGATACTTAATATCCAGGCTCGGAGATCAAAGCTGACATTTGGTTGAGATCCTTAAGAATAATTGATGGCCATGGAGCTGTATTGCAGAAGAAGTCAGCACCTTTAGAGGAGATGTGGCGTTTCAGGCTCAGCTGTGTAATTATTGGGAGATGTTGAAGCAAAATACTATTGGGGGGGGAAAAAGGGTGAGCGACTCTGGCCACTCTCATGCATCTTCTAGTGGCTTGTCACAGACACCAACTAATGGAAACCTGGGAAAAGTTGTCTGGCTGACCACTGTCTCAAGTATATCCAAAAGAAAGGGATGGAGGAAAATAATTAAAATAGCTTAATTGGTTGATAATGTTATAATAATGTACAAAGTTCCACATCTGAAATAATACATTACATGGTGGTAATAGATTTTAATTTGAGATATAACATCAATGTCACGGTGGTGACATTTAGATAGTTTTGTAAGGTGCTCTATACTTATAATGTTCATTGCCTCATTTACACCAGTGTGTTGCATTTTATGCTTTTTGTCCTTAGAGGGAGTTTTTTTAGTATATGGTGATAAATGTTGTTTACTCCACAGATGAAACATTTTTCATATTTTGTTGATATAATGCAGGGCTTTCTCGATTCCTCCAAATTCTGCAAATAGTTTATCACTACTACAGAATCTAACTCTTAGAGTAATCAGCAGGCAGATGCATATATATTTTATGACAGATTGGACAACCGGAAGAAGGACATTGATGTACAATGGATTTGAATGTGGCTTAGATGCACATCTAGCAAGCTGAAAAAGAAACATGGAAGTCATGCAACTGCTTCAAGGACTCAAAAGACTCAGCAACACTATCCACTAAAATCAAGCTTTACTCTTATCCCTCTCTCTGCAGTGAGCAGATTTGCTAACTCCAACTCAATATCCAGTTGCAGTTGGCATGGTAACCAGCCACACATGAAACCCCCTTGGCCTCTGAGTTTTTCCACAAAGAAAGAACAGTGTGGGAAAGATTAAGAGTCAGAACAAATTTGCTTGTATTTCAACTTATTATATTGTGATTAAACTTAATAAAATCAGATATCACCATTTTGTAAGCACGGGGACGTTGGAAGATTATGAGGTGTGCTGTGATATTGAAACTTCTTAGCACTTTCTATTCATCTTGAGTTGCATCATACTATAGCAGATTGAAAAACATGCACTTGGAATTAGTAGGATTTACAAATGTATAAAGGTATTACAATAAAGCATTGCTCATGTGCTTCCTGGTTTACAACTATACTAGTTAGCCTAATTGCACAATGTTTCACTGTTAGCTACTGGATTTTGTAAATTGCACATTAGTCAGAAATTATTCTGCAAAACCAACTAAATATCTGAATTAATTTCAGCAGATTGTTGGAATTGCTCATTATTTTTTTTTATTTACAATAAAAACTGCACAACTTAATGCATGGAATTGGAACACCATAGCTGTCTAACATAATCTATGTCATATAATACAACAAAATTGGTATTATTTAGGAACTAGGAGGGGGTAGAGAATCCACTAAATGTATGCATCAAAGGTATTAACTAGGTCAGTGTTCTCTCAAGGGTTACTGCACAAGGTGCTTTTGTAGTACAAAGGACTTATTTCATTCTTACCTTCTCAACACTACCCTATTGCAGGTTGAAGTGAGAATGTTAGTGCCAAGCGCACAGCAGCTGTAAACTATGGGTTTAGGTTTCTGGTGACCAGATGGAGACTGATAACATCAATTTAACTTATAAACCTTAACAGCCATTAGAAAGGAAGCCTTCATCTCATCTGTTGTTTGGACTGGATTCAAATTCAGCTCCCAGAGGTGAAAGGACACAAGTTCCAAACAGTGTTCTAATGCACAATGCCATTCAGTTCTCCAGAGATCTGCATTTTGGTTAATTCTGCACCTGGTCCCTATTCTAAATCACAAACAATAATGTACATAAAAATCTGTGGTGTTCAGGAGCATGAGAAGGAAACAAGAAACTATCTAATAATACAAGGAACTTACATCAGATGGTAGATAGAACACTGAACTATTTTCTACTATAAGCTCTTACATTTCACAGATCAAAATAAAATGTCAGGTATATTACCATTATCCTATTCTATTATCAATTTTAGCAACACAAATGCACACTCATCTCATACACCAAGCATGAAAGTTGTTTAACTTAGATAATTAAAATGTTATAATTACGTTAATTGTGGACTGTGTTAAAACAACATTTGTCCACAATGTAAATTGAAATAATGCTGTGATTTGAACTTGAATTGAATCCAGATATAACTTTATACACTAAAATGCCAAGCAACTGCCCATGTTTGCCATGAGGAGCTATTTATGCGGTGTCAAATAAAACCTGAATGACTGATAACCCTACCTCTATATCATTTTTTAAAAAATCTGTATGCTGTAGGGTGCTGGCAACAAAATTTAAAATCATTGTTGTACTTTTCACACAACTGCTTACTGCTTCTGAAATAAAAATAAACTGTTATGCTGGAAATCATAAATGAAATAGAAAACTCCCAGCAAATTGATCAATAGGCAACAATAATATTCATCAGAACTTGCCAATGCCGATGATCAGGTGTAACAGACAGAATTTGTGTGTCTTATTGTTGTCCATGATTAAAGTGCTTTAATGTGCGAGGTTAGTGTGTTTTCTTATCCTCGGAGCAGTTTGTCCCAATTTAAATGGTTCCAGCAGCAAGCTTTTGTGAATTTAAAAATAAAGATGATTAGTTATTACCACACAATTGCCCTGGAGGCTTAAACGCGATGCCTCTCACGTATTATCACATATACAAAGATCAGTTACAGGTGAAGGAACAAAAAACAATACAGTTACAATCTAGAATAATTTCAGTCTCTTTCATAGCAGGCATGTAGTTTCTTGGATGAATTGATACTATAGCTGGAATGGAGGTCTTATAAAAACAGAGGATTCTCAGTAAGCTACGACGCTTCTTCTTGTTGAATTACCAGGAGGTCAGCTCTCAGGTGTGTTTGAAGTTGGAACAGGTTTTGGAGGAGGTGTGTGGGGCGAATTCCTTCTCTCATTTTCAAGGTATAGCTGCATATTAAAAACAAAAATACCTGGAAAAACTCAGCAGGTCTGGCAGCATCTGCGGAGAGGAACACAGTTAATGTTTCGAGTCCGAATGACCCTTCAACAGAACTAAGTAAAAATAGAAGAGAGGTGAAATATAATCTGTTTAAGGGTGGGTGGGACAGGTAGAGCTGGATAGAGGGCCAGTGATAGGTGGAGATAACCAAAAGATGTCACAGACAAAAGGACAAAGAGGTGTTGAAGGTGGTGATATTATCTGAGGAATGTGATAATTAAGGGTAGAAAGCAGGACAAGCAGGTACAGATAGCCCTAGTGGGGGTGGGGTGGGGTGAAGGAATCAAAAAAGGCTAAAAGGTAGAGATAGAACAATGGAAAGGAAATACATTTTAAAATAATGGAAATAGATGGGAAAAGAAAAATCTATATAAATTATTGGGGAAAAAAGAGGGGGGTCGGAAAGGGGGTGGGGATGGAGGAGAGAGTTCATGATCTAAAATTGTTGAACTCAATATTCAGTCCGGAAGGCTGTAAAGTTTATTTCCTTGGCTGCGTAGTTGTCTAGCAGCTGGTTCAATGGCGTAGATGGTGCTTCTGATGGTATCTGTTTAAGAACAGCTTATGCTTTTATATTTTAAAGGCAAGAAACAAACATGGCTGCATTATCAATGTGACCCAATCCCAAAGTCCTTGTCTAAATAAGCTGGTGTTAAAGTGGTAAACATCCTGTGTTGTGACTTTTCACACCCTGAGAGTTTCAGACAGCCAAGGGCTTTATGTTTGGGATGAGAAGCCATCACAATACAATGAAAGGATAATGAGATCCATTTTATATTCATCTAACAACCATTGAGTTTCAATGTCTCTATTGTCCATGGTGAAGCAGAAAGATGAGTGGGCCTGTATGTTAGTATTTTCTGTTGACGATGCATCCTTAACAAAGGGATGTATGAATTTCACAAGTGACTGTGATTATCTATATTTTAATTAGGTGTTTGCTTGAGTTTCAGGACTGTCTGGAGCTGAATACTACCAAGTCACATGATATGCTAAATAGCTTTTATGTCCGCATTTTTAAAAAATTCTAATATCTTTATGCCTGCACTCGGCATGATACAGATCAAACTATCATTCACTCCCATGATCAATTGGCTGTGCATTTCATTTATTTTTGTTGTTTATATCTAATGCTGTAGGTACCTGTGCAGTAGTAGCAGAGTTTAAGCAGGAATTAGAATTGGTAGTGAACAATTAGGACAGCCTGCTCATACTTCGGCAACCTCAAGTACAGCAAATTTTAAAAACTATAGCGGGGATAAACTCCAGCCAGTGTGAAGTAAAAGTAATGAGATACATCTTGAAGATCATCTCAATTACTTTGATACTGATGAAATCAGGCCTGCATTATAATTGTTCTGCTAACCTACACTTAAACACATTTTCACAAGCTGCAGCTTCAAGATGCAGGTTCTAAGGACATTGGGTGGTACCTACAAAAGATATTTTGAACAGAATGCTTTCACAGGGCTTTCAAGACCTTATGGGGTCTATTAAGACTCTGATGACATTAACCAGTACCTACAAGCCTGTGTTGAGCATTGGTGAGCTGTAAGCGACGGGCGCCGACGTCACTTTCTCTACATAGAGTGTCAGTTTCTTTAAGGTTCCTTCTTGTACCTTGACAGGAGTTTCAGACTTAAGACCCAGTACCCCTTGCTACTGCAAGTACCAGGCTGCCCTAAGAAAAGAGCTACCTCCAGTTTCCAAGGGAACCATCCTAGCTACCCACTGCTCAAGCTCATGCCATGCAGGGATCATACGATTGCTGGATTAGGAATCAAGAGTAAAAGGTAGCTGGTAGAACTAGATTACAAAATAGTTGTAGAAAAGGTGAATGAATTTCTGTGACATTTCTTGGTGAATGCTATGGCTTAAAGTAAACACAGCTTGATCAAATGGAGTTGGGAGTTCATTTCTTGTCGGCTTTCAACTTTTAGGATGTACTGGATGGCAGGGGAAATGTAGACTTTTATCTTGAGGAGGACTTGGCATAAGTCTTGAATAATGAGGGGCTCTGTAAACATGTGAGGGGAAAGCAGGCAGGTTTAAAGTAACTTAGTTTTTTTGCTTCAATCTTTCTTCATCAAAAGATCTGGTCTTTCATTTGTACAGACCTTTTTCTGACAGTTGTCCTTTCTGCCCTCCTTCTGCACATTCCTCGTGCTGTGGGAATGCTTCAATAAGTCCTTCTTGGTTTGTAGCCCCTGGTGTACAAGTGTCTACGTGCAGGGGAGACATAGGTGTGATGCCATTCCATATGTTCATTCTCTTCCTCTTCAGAATATCAAAATAAAGATTCTCTCACTGAGAAGCTCGTGTTTAACGTGGAAAGCAGCTGTTCTGAGTTTAGCCCACAAAATATGAAATGAACGCCGTGCAGCCAAGAAACGTCAATCTTTAGTGACAGTACTCAAAATTATCACCTTCTTATGCCTTGGGTAAATGAGTTCATTGGCCAACTGAACTCTAACTGCACACCTTCCTTCTCTTCAGTTGCTGCTTGCAATCGATAAACGCTGATTTAAGATAGTTTATTGAGACATAGGGCAGAGCACCAGATCATATGTTCTCCCTTGGAAATCTCCAGAACTAGACTTACAGTTCCCAGTTGCCCACGCTGTACAGTGATTCGTCAGTGCTGTCAAATGATCAGTACACTTGCATTCTCTTAAAGGGACAGGGTAGCTCCCTTTACCACATCCCTCCCCCTTTACTTAAAACTATAGCTAACAAGCTTAAAACATATTAACTATTTATACGATAACTATGTACAGGTCAAGTCTCTCAGGAGGCTTTCTCGGACGTATTGAGTGTCTCGGTTCAACAACCTCGGCTGGTTTTTCCAAGACCTCCTTTTCAGGGGACAGTTGTCCACTAGGTTCCTCAGTGGAAATTGGCAGGTTTGTCTCCCAGACCCCCTTGGGTCTCACCGGTACTTCCAAATCATGTGACCTGTCCTCTACATGCAGCACAAACTCAAGCGTAGATGAAGACTGCATTTCTTTTTGTGGGACTGGAGTTCTTTTGCGGAGATGATTCCTTTGTCATCGAATTATTCGGCCATTTACTGATACATTATAGGAGAGGGGTCGAGTTACTGCACTCACCTCGCCTAACGGCCAATTGGGCCCATCTCCAAAGTTCTTCGCGAGGACCGCATCCCCCACCGTGAAAGTTCTTTCGCGACCATGACCATCATGCTTGGTCGTCTGCGCCTCTTGGCTTTTCTCCACCCTCCCCTCTAAATTTGGTCGGATAATGGTCAGGTGGGTGCGGAGACGTCCCTTCATTAGTAGTTTTGCAGAGGCAATGCTGGTCATCATGTGTGGCATGGTCCAATATGCAAACAAGAACCAGGACAATCTCATGCCGATTGGAATCCTCTTCCATCTTTTTCATCCCGGACTTAAAGGTTTGGACTGCCCGCTCAGCCATGCCGTTCGATGCTGGGTGGTAGGGTGAGGTTTTGATATGGGTAATGCCGTTAAGGGTCATGAACCTGTGGAACTCCCCGCTGGTAAAAGCAGCTCCGTTGTCGGACACAAGGACCTCCGGCAACCCGTGCACTGCAAAACTCTGCCGCAAACGGTCTATGGTGACAGCAGACATGGGCAACTGGACTTCATTGACTCCCACTCTAAATGGATGGACGTCTATCAGTAAAAAGGAACTGTGTGTCCAAGAAGGGTCCCAAGTAACCGACATGGAGATGCATCCCATGGCCACTCCGGCCATTCCCATCAGTGCAATGGAGCTAAGCGGGGAGCTTTTGTCTGCTGGCATTGAGGAAGCTTTTGACCAGGGTTTTTACATCCAAGTCCATGCCTGGATGGACACTGGATGGACCTCTGGATGGACACCACAAATAGCTGTGTGTGAGCATCTTCATTCTGCTAATGCCTGGGTGAGCACTATGTAGCTCAGCTATTAATGGCCTTGGCCTCCTCAGGGCACAATAACCTAGGCTCCCCAGAGTAATATGCTGTCCTGGCAGGGGAGTTCATATTTGCAATCAGAATAGGATTTCATCTCCTTGGATTTCCACCTGACCAACTATTCAAGACCTGCTCCTGGGTGTTAGACAATAGTGGGTTCCGACTTGTCCACTCGCAGATTTGTCTGGTCTGAATAGGGGAGGAATCCAGAAAATTTACCACGAAGGCCAGTTCCTGGGGAATCAGAGCCTCCTCGTTATTAGCTGGCAGGGGAAGGCAGCGTGTGCGATTTGAGTTCCTGAACGATGAACAAAAGTGTATTCATAGGTGGCTGATATTAATGCCCATCTCGGGATGTGAGCCAATGCAATAGGTGGTATCGCTTTATCTTCCCCAAATAACCCCTGTACGGGCTTGTGGTCATTATAATATGGAAATGGAGACCGTGGAGATATTGATGAGACTTCCGGACACCGAACACAATAGATAGCCTTCCTTTTCAATCTGAGAATATCGTCACTCTGCGACACTGCGTGTGCGAGATGTGTAACCAATGGGTCGTTCGGAGCCGTCCACCATTCAATGTGAAAGGATAGTCCCTATTCCATAACGGGGCGCATCACATGTTAAAATTAATTCGTTCTTGGGGTCAAAGTGGGCCAACAAGGCCAACTATCTTAACAATCGCTTCACTTTCAGGAAGGCATCCTGGTGCGGGGCTTGCCAACTCCATTTCTGGTTCTTCTTAAGCAGGCTTAATGGGGCCAACACAGTCGAGAGGTTTGGGAGGAATTGGCTGTAGTAGTTTACCATGCCTAAGAAAGCTTTAAGCTCTGTGGTATTTCTCAGGGCAGGAGCTTCGCAAATGGCCTAGACTTTTTCTTCCACAGGATGCAGGCCCTGCGCATCAACCTTGTGGCCCAAGTAAACTACCTCCTTAGCTTGGAACAGACACTTCTCTTGTTTTAGATGTACCCCCACTTGTGTGAAGCGCTTGAGCACCTCTTCTGGATTTGCTAAGTGTTCATCGTCGGTCAGTCCCATGACCAATACGTCATCCACGTAAACGATAACATGGGGCAATCCTTGTAGTAAGTTTTCCATCATTCTTTGGAAAATAGCACACGTTGCGGGAACCCCAAAGGGTAGACGTGTGTATTGATACAATCCTCGGGTGCATATTAATGGTGACGAGTTCCCTAGAGTCCTTTTCCAACACTACCTGCTGATAGGCATGGCTCATATCTAATTTTGAATATGTGGTGCCCCCTGCTAATTTCAAATATAATTCCTCAATCTTGGGTATTGGGTGTCTATGAAGTCTGGCCACTTTACTGACGTTAGCTTATAGTCATCACATAAACGCACGCTTTGGTCCGGCTTCAGTACAGGTACGACGGGTGCTGCCCATTCAGAAAATTGCACTGGTTGCAGGATGCCCAATTTTTCCAGTCTGTCCAGTTAGGTTTCAACTTTGTCCCATATAGCATGAGGGACTGGTCTGGCTCTTATAAATCTGGGGGTTGCATTTGGGTCTACATGGATCCTGGCCTGTAGCCCTCAAATCCTTCCTAACTCATCGTTCAAAACGGAAGCATACTTTTGCAACACTTCCTGTAGGCCTTTCATTGTAATTTGAAAAATTTCGGCCCATTTCAATTTAATCTTTTCGAGCCAGTTGTAGCCTATTAAGCTGGGGCCCTCTCCAGCTGCCACTAACAAGGGCAACCTTTCAGATTGATCTCCATATGTCGCTGAGACTTCACATAACCCTTTCAGACTTATTCCTTCGCCCGTGTATGTCCTCAGCTTTGTGTCCGAAACTTCTAACTTCAAAGGATGGGTTCCTTTACTCAGATATCTAAATGTATGCTCTGCAATGATTGACATCGATGCTCCCACATCAACTTCCATCTTAATGGGTTGTCCATTAACTGTAACGACTACCTGGATTGGCTCAGTTCTATCCACTTTAAGGTTATATAACAAATGGATATCTGATTCTATTTCTTCTGGTTCTTCCATGAGGCATATTTCACAATTTTTCCTTCTGCCTTTATAGTGTTGTTTTAGCCTTTCTCTGCAGTGCCGCCTTATATGTCCATAGCGGTGGCAGAAAAAGCACTCGGCTTGTTTGAGTTATCGTTCGCTCACTGGAGGCCTGGATTTATTTCTCTCATTCATTTTGTGAGTTTTCACTGCAGTACCATTGTTTTTCAATGGTCTGGAGCTAGAGAGCGGCTTCCCGCCTTTCCGTGGAGTTCGAAATTTTCGCACCTTTTGTTGCTGGATTGTCCTGCTCGACCAGATGGACAGTGCCATCTTATGTATCTTTTATAACTTCAGAATTTCTAACAGTACTCTCCACCGCGGTAGCTAATTATAATGCTTTATTGAAGTCTAGAATAGGGAACGGCTAGCAAACTCCTTTGGATAGTATCATCTCCAGTCCTGCATATCAGCCGGTCTCTTAACATATTAATAATGGACATCCCGAATTCGCAATGCTCAGTTAATGCCTTTGAAATGGCCACATAGTCAGCTATTGTCTCCTCCAGAAGCCTGTTCCTTGAATTGAACATGAAGCGCTGCATAGTAACTGAGGGCTGTGGTCTCAGATGGCTCTGTACAATTTTTATTAACTCGTCAAAAGTCTTCGAGTCTGGGGGCACTAGGTGATGTAAGGCTGTGAATCAGCCCATACGTTTTGCTCCCGCATGAGGACAAAAGAATTGCCCTCTTCTTCTCCTCCCCCTCGATGTCGTTAGCAGTAAAAAAGAACGCTAGGCGTTCGACATACTGAGATTAGTCATCTATAATGGGGTCGAATGGATTGACACGCCTGAACTGCGGCACCATGAATGACTGCACTTCCAATAAGCTTTCCATGAATTTAGGTGTTTGGCTTACCGCGGAGTCTCTCTGGGGTCTCTCATAATTTTCTGCCCATCGCCATTTTTAATGTATTTACCCTTTTAAATGTATTTCCGCTTTAAGAACAATCACCATTTTTTTTAAACTCTGTCTCTGCCGCTGTCAGCTTTTCTCTTCCGGGTTTTGCGTTCTTTTTGATTTTGGCGGGATCCCCGCGATTGCGATTCTGCAGGGTTTTAAAAAATTTTAAACTGCAGCACTGCTTTCTGCTCCAATTGCTGGCTATCGCCTATTTTACAAGATAAGTCCAGATGCTTTTTCCAATGCTTTGCTCACTCGCCTTGAAATGTATTTTCTTTTCTTCTTATCCTTGTCACCACTTTTATGCCTTGGGTAAATGAATTTGTTGGTCAACTGAACTCCAACTGTACCTTTTCCTATGTTCTCTTCAGTTGCTGCTTGCAATCAATTACGGGGAGACACTGACATAAGAATAAACAGTGATGGTTTATTGAAACATAGGGCAGAGCACCAGATCATATGTGCTCTCTCAGAAACCTCCAGAATTAGACTTACAGTTCCCAGTTGCCTATGCTGTACAGTGATATGTCAGTGCTGTCACATGATCAGCACACTTGCATTCTTTAAAAGGTCAGGTTACCTCACTTTACCACACACCAAGTTGGTATCCACCTGAGCGATACTTTGCAGCAGCTCTTATCGCTACTAATACAATGGTGGTAATTGTTTGGGCTGGATTTAGGCAGAACCAGAGGAGAATGGAATGGAGGGATAGCCACACACCTTTGAGCCTATTTAAATATGGTGGAATGGACAGGTGGCAGGCGAATTGGTGGCTTTCTTGGCAGGAGATTGCAGGTACAGTTATTTGGAACTGATTTGAGGTGCCAATTTTTAAGAGTGCATTTTCAAAACAACAGAAGATGATTCATTGAAGGATTCAGGGGTATGCTATTTTAATATTTGTGAACAGAAACAGTAAGGTCTTAAAACTATAAAATGTCAATAAATTGGTCAAACTACTCATGCTATATTATACTAATAATTAAATGATAACTCAGTGGTGATGAGAATTAATTCCATTTCAACATTTTCCTGTGATAACATTATCATATTATTCATCCCTAATGATCTCTTACAATTTAAAGTCAATTATGCTAATTCAAATTAATTGTGATATCTGTAGTTAGGCATATTTTGATGTACAGTCCTTAGTAAGCATGTTGCTTTAATAAGTTTAGAAGAAAAAAATGACTAAAATAAAATTGCCAAATAAATATCAGTAACACAAGGTGTATTTTTCTCTTTATGCATTTGAATGCACTAAGATTAAGTATATTGCAACTGCAAGTGAAATAAATAATATCACATGTCTTTTTACGACAGCAGACTCAAGAGGCCTCAGCGCCTTCTGGTTGCTGCTGGGAAAATTCTCTTGAATTCACCTTCTGTATTCGGAATGCTTCCTTTGGTTTGCCAAGTGCTCTGGCACAAGTTGCATTACTAGCTTTTCAGGATGTGCCCCTAGATGGATGGTCTATGGCACACACACAAGGGAAAAAGGTGCAGGAATGCTCCTCTGGATTCATTTAAAACTACTGTTGGTCTACATATTCTTGAATTGCAGAGCCAGTGCCACCCATTTTATGATCTTATGGAAATCCTGGAGGTGTTTAATGGAGCCAGAGACCTGGCATAACATGGTGTATCTCACCAGGAATAAGAACAGTTAAAGTCTTAGTTTATTTATGTATGACAGGGAAATCATTGTAATATGAAAGACATCCTATGGCATAAATTATAGTTCTGTATACTTTGATTTAGTTCTAGCAGGAGATCTGAACATCATGGACTAACTAGGATCCACATTAGTCATTTACAACCTTAGGGAAGCAGGACAAATAAAGTGCAAAATTTTAATGCTGAATGGCAACACGTATGATATTGGTCATCCTTTGGACTCTTTAGAAAACCAGCACAAGTATAACATTGATTATTATCTCATGGTGGTGTTCTCATTGACAAAAATGAAGATGATGTTGCTCTTGCTGAATAATGCAATTAATGATAGTCTTGGTGCACTGTGCTGTGCACAGCAGACAGGTTGTGCTGTAAATGCTCCCTATGCTATCCTGGAAAAATCCAGATGCAAAAACAATTGAGAGTCACACCAACTTTGGTAGTGGTGTGTGGAAAATCTGAGGGCTTCATGAGTAGACTAAGCTAGGGTCTATTCAGTAGCTGGCAAATGGCTGCAGCACTTCCTGGGGCCAGGAGGAACATTTCTGCATTTCCCCCCAAAATTTATCTTGTTATTTTTGAAATTGCCTCCAGCAATGCCTTTAACAACACTTAGTTCAGCCACTAACCCTTGGTACAAATGGCAGAAGTGTTTGTGATGTATGCTCCTTTCATTTGTGCTTGAAAATTGCAAATGGTGTTCTATAATCAGTGTAGTGTCTTTATCTGTATTTGTAAGCAGCCTCCCACCTGTTTTGGGCAGGCGAGTCGAGTGTCTGTTTAGAAGCGCGCATGAAAATCACATCACACACGCCTTAGATGTCCAATGGTCAGCCTATGCTGTCCTGCCATTTGCAACTGTCTTATAAATGCGTGGACAGCAGCCTAAAGTCTTTGGCTTTCGTTAAAAAATGACCTCCAAACATACTATCAAACACAAAATTAATGCACAGGCTTACTTCATACCACAAAGTGGTTTTATTATGCATGTACAGTAAGTACCCACTTTAAGTCACTGTAGACATAGGGTCTGGTTAATGTGGGACTGAGTATAGTACCGCCCACACAGTGATGTAAGAAGGCACATGACCCAGAGCCAGGGTCAGTCTAGAGATGAACAGAGATGTGTAAAGAACTAGAATGGAGTCAGCTCCATACCTGTACCCTCTACTGTATATATGTAGATAGTCATGAGTTATTAATAAAGATTTGTTGTTAATATACTCAAAACTCGGAAGCCTACTTCATGGTGTCCATGTTATGACCATTCTCCTGGCAAGGTTGCCTAATATGTTAACTTCCCGAACGGGATCTCAATTTTGTTTAGCTCCCAGATGAGGAGAGATGAGTTGGCTCCCCTTCTTTATTCAACCCCTCGGTTGGTCACAACAAGGTTAATTTAAAAAGGATAAAGGTAAAATACCGTGGATGCTGGAAATCTGAAACAAAAACAAAATGCTGGAAAAACTCAACAGTTCTAGCAGCATCTGTGGAGAGAGAAACAGAGTTAACGTTGAGTCCATATGACCCTTATTCAGGGCTGAAGAGAAGTGGAAATGTGATGAAATTTATACTGTTAAAGGGGAGTGGGGCAGGTGGAGCTGGATAGAAGGCCAGCGATAGGTGGGGACAAAGGAAGGATTGACAAAGATGTCATGAACTAAAGGACAAAGGGAGTGTTAATGATAGCGGTTAGTGCTATAAAAAAGTGCTGATAGTGGCATAAAGGTAAGAAAGCAGAATGTGATAATAGCAGGACAAGGGTAGTATTGTGTGAAAGAACATCAGGGAACAAGTAACAGATGGCCCTGTAGGGGATGGGGTGGAGGGAGGGAGCAGTGGTGGGGAAAAAGAGGATAGAAAATGGGGTAGAAGGCGGGATAAAACCACAGATAAATGAATAAAAATAAAAACGGATAAAAAATAAAAATGAAAGTAGAAAAAAGAGGATAAAAAAATAGGGGGTGAGGTTGGAGGAGAGAGTTCATGGTCTGAGGTTGTTGAACTCAATGCTGAGCCCAGGAGACTGGAAAGTGCCTAGTCGGAAGATGAGGGGTTGTTCCTCCAGTTTGCGTTGAGCTTCACTGGAACATTGCAGCAGGCAAAGGACTGGCATGTGGGCATGAAAGCAGGGTAGTGTGTTGAAATGGCAAGCGACAGGGAGGTCTGGGTAATGCTTGCGGACAGAGCGGAGGAGTTCCGCAAAGCGGTCACACAGTCTGCGTTTGGTCTCCCAACGTAGAGAAGAATTTAAAAAGGATCCCTTCGGCCGTGGATACCTTTTCCCAGTCCAAATGTATTTATTTTTTTAGAAGCAGCCAATTTAACCAGACTTTCTTGAGTCAAAGAAAGAATAAGTTTACTAGTTACCAAAACCCAAGAAAAAATAATAAAAAAGCAACACACACACACAGATCAGAAATGGGAAGTTAAGAGTCCAAATAAAAGGTAAAAAAAATACAGATCTGTCCTTGGCTTGCCCATGAGGCGTAGGTGGTGGTACGTTGCAGCCATTAAGTTTGGTGATTCCAGTAAACTGACTTTTGGCAGTTTCTCAGTTGGTTTGGAGACACTTGTTTCGCAGGGTAGATAAAGAGTCTGTCCTATTTCCTTTTTGATTGTGGCTTCTGCTGACTGTAGCCTCCAGGAAAGCCGGTGGTGGGGCGGGCGAGAGGGGGCCCGAGCGGGGCAGGCGAGAGGGGGCCCGAGCGGGGCAGGCGAGAGGGGGCCCGAGCGGGGCGGGCGAGAGGTGGCCCGAGCGAGGGAGAGAGAGAGAGCACAGGGGAACGAGCGAGCGCAGCAGCGCACAAGGGAGCGAGAGAGCGCATGGGAGGGAGGGAGGGAGTGAGAGGCCGAGCGAAGGAGAGACCAAGGGGGGGGGGCGAGAGAGACAGACAAGAGGAGAGAGAGAAAGAGAGAGACAGACAAGAGGAGAGAGAGAGAGACAGACAAGAGGAGAGAGAGAGAGAGACAAGAGAGAGAGAGAGAGACAAGAGGAGAGAGAGAGAGAGACAAGAGGAGAGAGAGAGAGAGACAAGAGGAGAGAGAGAGAGACAAGAGGAGAGAGAGAGAGAGACAAGAGGAGAGAGAGAGAGAGACAAGAGGAGAGAGAGCGAGAGACAAGGGAGAGAGAGCGAGACGGGAGAGAGAGAGCGAGAGACGGGGAGAGAGAGAGACGGGGAGAGAGAGAGTGAGAGAGAGACAG